>NC_133027.1:4770000-6069285 GCF_048771995.1 Taeniopygia guttata | reverse complement strand
GTTGTGGCACTGATGGATTAATATTAATATTAGAGGTATGTTCATCAGTGTCCTGGGCTGAACCCAAATCAGAGGGACCTCAGTTGAAAGGAGGTGATTCTGCCTCTCTACTCCACTCTTTTGAGACCCCACCTGCACTGCTGCATCCAGCTCTGGGCTCCTCAGCAGAAGGAAGATGTGAACCCACAGGAATGAGTCCAGAAGAGGCCACCAATTGGATCACAGGGCTGGAACACTTGTGCTATGAAAACAGGTTGGAGAAGAGAAAGCTCCAGGAAAACCTTATAAAACCTTCCAGTACCTAAAGGGGACTACAGAGAGACCTTCCACAGAGGCCAGTAGGATTAAGGGGGATGGCTTTCAGCTAAAGGAGGCTAGGTTTATAGTAGATGTTAAGAAGAAATTCTGTATATAAGGGTGGTGAGGTCCTGGGACAGGTTGCCCAAAGTTGTGAATCCCTGACAGTGTTCAAGACCAGGCTGGCTGGAGCTCTGAACAGCCTGGTATTGTAGAAGGTGTCCCTGCCCTGGCAGGGCAGTTGACATGACCTTTAAGGTCCCTTGCAACCCAAACCATTCTAGGATTAGGTGAGCAAGAGCTTTTGCTTAAAATGTGTAAGGCTTTACTTCTCAAAGTGTTCACCCAGAGGCACACTGAACACCCTTCTAGGGAAAAAGTTAAGGTGCTGCAAGTGTAGAAATCAAAAGAGACCTCAGAGGCCTTGAACTTCCACGGTTTCTGCTTCAGACATTTAACATGGCCCTATCTTCCAGCTGACTGGGCCCATTAGGATTATGTCTAAAAGTGATGGCAAGATTTGGTACCAAACTTACTTTCTGAATGAATGGGTCAGTCAGAGAGCCTGGCTGCCAGGACAGAGCAATCATAAACAACAGTGTGCTCCATCAAAGACCCAGGAGCTGCTGCTCCCAGGAGGGTGTTGCTGCCCCTCTTTTTAGGTGGGGTTTGATTTTGGTTTTGCCTTTTTTGTTGTTGTTGCTGTTGTTGTTGTTGTTGTTGTTCTGGCTTTTTTTGGGTGCATTTTCTGGATT
Source organism: Taeniopygia guttata (assembly GCF_048771995.1). Taxonomy (NCBI): domain Eukaryota; kingdom Metazoa; phylum Chordata; class Aves; order Passeriformes; family Estrildidae; genus Taeniopygia; species Taeniopygia guttata. The sequence continues at coordinate 6,068,233 of NC_133027.1, read as the reverse complement.
TTTTAAAAGTTATTTCTGCTGAAAAGTGATTTCAAACCAGCCTTGGTTTGGATTTTAGTGGTTTTGTCACATAGCCTTAAAGGAAGATATTAATAAAAGTGTTACTCCTGTTACAAGCAATCATTCCCCACTGTTAAGGCTTTTGTGGTTTTAATATGAGATAATCACTCCGATAAGGAAACTGATTTCAGGTTCAGATTTTCAGCATTATCACAACCAGTACTGGCTTTGCAAACAGGGAGAGATACGTTGGTAGGAACCTTTTAACCCTTTATAACAAGACAGGCTCTGCAGTGTGTTTGATTCATAGACTGCCCTCAAAAAGTTTAACTGATGATGAGAAATCAGAATCAGATCTATAGGGCTCTAAGATCATTTCTGTTTCTGGAGAAGTGCAAGTATTTCCTGGGTATTATGAGCTCAGCTTGGCTTTCATACAAAATCATTCCTATATTTAGCTAAACTTTCTAGATAATTAGGAAATAAAAACGATAAAAAGGCACAAGGAAGAATAATGACACTGAAACATCTGGTCCAACCTGTCTGGTGCTCCAAGACTGACCATAACATGTTTTTGTTGCCAAACCTTTCACATTTTGAAGAAGCCACAACCACCCTAGAAAGCAGATGTGTACAGTGTGTGCAGTCTCTGACACTTTTCAGCTGTCACCCTGGAAGTGGTGGGAGCACAGGGTTTACTGTGTATCTTGAATTTTAGCCTTTGGAGCTGCCAAGCAGGTGATGGGCACCATGATTTGTGTCTCTTCAAGCTGCTTTTAGTGAGGCAGTGCACAATCAGCAGCCTGAGTCTCTTCTGCCAGCATCCTGGCCTTATGCTTTGGTATTAAGGTTACAAAATTTATAAGGTTTACCAGTAGTGTGGACACTGGGGAGGAAAACAATTTTACTAATGAGGAAAACTGTTTAAACAAACATCTTTAAATGAGTTTTGTAAGTTCCATGCAGGGGGACTCAAGTATTTCAGTATAGTGGTTCTGCTAAGATCATGTCAAATCAGGAATGAACAGAGTGACAAATCAGTAATAACTCCACTTCTGACCTGCTTAAATCTGGGAAATGCTACCTGGATTGATCATTTTCAATAAAATCATTAAAAATAGAGGAAAAACATCTGTATTGGCAAGATATAATTTTGCTTTAAAATTCAATAAATTTCCATATAACCACTTAGCAAATGTTTTAAAATTACAAGTTGCTTGTTTTTCCTTGTGATGAAGAAAAACAATACTTTAAAGAAGTTTTAGCCTGAGTTATACAGTGCAGTGTCTGTGTGTCTGTTTTGTCTCTGAGCATTTGGAGGTTTTGTTTTGCGTCAAGACAAGGGCCTCGTTGGTGGGAATATTGGAGACAGGCAGTAAATTGTTTAAGCAGGCCAAGTTTATAAAGTGACTTGGCAGGGATATAGTCACTATCCTGGCCACCTTAAACCTAGTCTGGAATGTTTTTAGGATTGCCTGGGAAACTGGTTCTCAAGTTAAGAAGGTATTTCCAGCCATGTCTCCTTCTTCAGTTCATGGTTTCATCCTTAATTTATGGTTAAAGGTGAATGATACCCTGATCTGCCATGGTTTTGGGGTTTTCCTCTATTAACAGCTGTGACTATTTGCTTTTTATTAAACTTGATGGAATTGATATACATGTTAATTGTGATCAAAACATCTGCTTAAAATGAAACATATTTCAATGCTTTGTTGAATATACATACTTTCTACAAATGGGATCCAATCGAATAAATAAGAATTCAGAAACATTCAGTCAGTTTTGTACTGCTGAGTTCAGTGGCAGCAGAATTAGGCCTGCCTAAGTGCATTTGAGATCTTCTTTGAACTCCACTTGTTAGCTCCTTCCTTTTTTCTGGCTTTTCTGAGCCACACAGTCAAACTGGGTAAACACTATGTTTTAATTTAACCATGAAGAACTGGTGATACTGGAAATTATTATTGCTAATAATGATAATTCTAAATATTGGAATTAGCCACCAGTGTGCACTGGGTGCTCTGTCTTTAGCTGCAGGTTGCCCTTTTTCCATCTCTAGCAGCTCCCATCCCGTCAGGCTGGCAGGTTGGGTGTCGTGGTTCAGCGGTGACAGTGAAGCTCCAGTGTCCTCAGGAAACTTTTCTTGGCAATACATGGCTCTGCTGAGGCTAATCCAGAACAGCAAATGTCACTGGGATCGTTTGACATAACATCCCCAAAATACACAGGGAGCCTTTCCAGGAGAGCCAGCAGGAAGTACGTCTGCCTGTGCTCCAGGATTTAATGTTGGTATCAGTCCACCTGCCTGTGTCAAATAGAGTTTAATGGAAGGCTGGGTAAGGATTGTTTAGGAGAGCACATTGATCATCACAGCAACAGTATCACATAGCTCTTGTATGGCACATAATTCTTCAAAATGTGGCAGATATGAGCAAAATATTCCCAGCAATGCTGCAGAAGTAACAGAAACATTATTTTGTTAGTAATATTTCCATTTTTCAGCTAGGAGCTCTGGTAGGTTTTTTAAATTACTCCTTTTTAAGAGAGTTAGGCAGAAGTTAAAGAGCTGTGATTTTATGTGTTAGTTTTGTACATGAATAATAGAAGGTTTCAGTGATAAACTTTTCTTTTAGCTAAGGTTGACTTAAAGTCAGAGAGAATCAATTGGGATAAGGAAGGGATTGGTTTTGTGCTGGACTCAGTCTCTAAATCTTACATGATGTAGGAAATGAGAGCTGGTACCTAAAGTGCGACAGTAGGTACTTTGTAAATAGCTTGAAGAGATTTGCTTGGCACAGTAAAATTTCATGTGGTAATTTCCTTAATTCCCTTTCCTTCCTCGTCTTTTGTTCCTCCCATTGTTTTGCACTTCTGTGTTGCTGACATGCAATAAAACTCATCTAGATGGGGTGGCAGGGATATATATGTACATCTGGAGCTAAGAGTTTAAAAAATCTGGTTTTTGTGTATCTGAGGAATTTAATCAGCATCATGTATTCCTGGCATGATTTTTATATTAAATTTAAGACTTGGAAATTATTACAGTGGAACAGAAGTAATTCAAAGTGTATCCAGCTGTGTTTTCCAGTTCCAAAGCCAGTAATTTATCTAATAATACCTAAGGGTAGAACTTAATCTAACTGATTGCATTTACAACATGTCATTGCTGTTTGTTACATAACTTGATTGCCAGTACACACGTAAATGTAGAATGATGAATTGATAGGATTTTTGCTCTCTCTTAAAGATTCCTTGTAAATTAGTATTATTCTCTCCCTCTCAAGAATAATTTCATGACTTATTTTTAAAGTGTTTATGATTTTACTTTTCTATATGTATCTATATTTTATTAATGGTGGTATTCACTGGATTCAACACATATTCTTCTTTGATTCTGTGACTCTGATGCGCCACAGAAATGTCATGGGTACAGTGTCATAAAAGGAGATGTGCTCAAAAAAAAGATTGGATCACAAAGCCCCTGAGATGCAGTTCTCTAACACACCATAGCAAAGTTTTGCCATGTTAAAATGGCCCCAGTGTTGTCAAAGCCCAAATCAACCTTTTTTTTCTTTTTTTTACTTTCCAGTCTGTGAACAAATAAGGACTTCAGGACTTTATCTTAATAGAAAGCAACATCACAGCTCCCATCATTCAAACTCTCTGATTTTTATTGTTTTTCTCATCAAACTGCAAAAAGGTTCTGCAATGCAAATTTTACATGTTAAACTCGGTAATATTTCTATTTCCAGGTTTTGACCCAAATTCTTCACAGGATTTCTTTACTTTTGTGCTTTTCTGCCTCCTTCAGTGACCCAAGGCAAGTTTTTCAGGCTCTCCTCACATTGATAAAATGCTGATACCAGTCCTTCCCTGGTGCCAAGTTTGTGTACATGTGTTGCATCTTCTGTAGACCAACTTCTCTGCTTTTCCTGCTTGTTCTCACACACAGACTCATAAATTTATACCAGTCTTGTAATCCCAATAATTTCTGTGTTGATCCCCAAAGCAGCCTGGTTACTTCTTAAGAGGTATTGTATATCTGGAGCTCAAGGGCTTCTCCACTTTTTTCCCCATACACCTGATCAAAAGACATTAAAATAGCTCCTTTTTATGTATTTCTGGCAACCCTTCATAAAACTGAAATAAAGCACTAATTGTAATGTATTTCAGGAGGGCTGTGTTGTATTAATGCATCTGTAGGACAGCAGGAGTTGAAACTTCCCCTTCTATAGCTACTCTGGTCTAAAGGACATTAAGGAGGATAAAGTTGCTCAGATAGTGACAATTTGCTCTTCTAAATCCTCATCTTGATAGATGCTAATTTTGTGTGCAGTGCAGATGACAGAAGCCTATGGAATTCACCTGTATGTGCTTGCTGCAAAAGGTAATTAAAATTCTCAAGGCCTAATATTCACAGCTGAAACTGATTTTCATTTACTTTAAATTCTATAAAACTTGCAAGGATATTATATGGGAGTTGCAAATTCCCCACCCACCCCCCCCTTTATTATGTAAATCCTGCTGTAAAGAAGCCATTTCTTAACTCTTTCTGTAACGTCTTTTGCATTTCTTAGAATCATAGAATGATTTGAATTGGAAGGGACCTTCCAACTCAATCATCATGTAATTCCCACTCCCCTGCCATATGCAAGTACACCTTCCATTAGACCAGGTTGCTCAGAGCCTCATCCAACCTAACCTTTAATACTTTCAGAAAGGAAGCATCCACAACTTCTCTGGACAATTTTTTTGTTTCTTCTGGTCTAAGAAAAACATCTGACTCAGGTCACTGTTCACCAGTATCTCAGGTGTTAAAACCTGTTCATGATTCTGAGAATGGGGTTTATGCACAGAGGAAATTTGCTTGATTTAGGTATGGCTTTAGTTTCTGTTTCTCTTAACCAAGAAGATGCCAAAGGAGACATAATATTTTATATAACTTCTGCTGCAGGTAAAGACATAAGTGTAATGCTCTACATCTTGGAGAAGGGCTCATCACCCTCAAATAGACTGTGCTGCTTCAGGCTCACAGAGGAGTTCAAAGTATGAGGAGCTAATCCTTGTGTGCTCCGTCTCAGAAATCTGACAACTGAGTTCAGCAACTCTGTATTCAGAAAAGAATGTTTAGCATCAGTTTTAAATGTTCAGAAGATGGAATTTTTTTTGTGAGTGTTGGGTTTTGTTTTTTTTTTTAATTCTTGGTAGTAAAGCACAGCAGGATACTAGAAATTCTCCAAACTTCCTAGATGCTGATAGCAATTAATAATCCTTAGATCCCAGTTCTGCAAAGGAGGCTGTGCAGGCTGCTCTGTGCTTTGGCAGGCACCGCTAAACATTTTTGCAAATGGTCTTTGCAAAAACCATTCCCTGAGGTAAAAAATAAATACAGATGCCTTTTTATAGTATTTCCAAAGCATTGTCAGTACTTTACAGTACTGACAATGGTCATGGTCAGTACTTTACAGGTGCAGAAGCTGAGAAGCCATCGCCTTGTGCAAGGAGGGCCAGCAAGAAATTCACCTTGATCCTGTGCTCTGTCCTTTAGTCAATAGCTCTTGTGTCCTTTGGGTTTTGTAGAGCACTTAGCATGACTAATTCAGTGTTCATGTGTCACTCAGGCTTAGTAATTCACAGTAAATAGCCCAATAACAAACACACAAATCATACTAATCACATCTATGCATTTTTACTTTGTCTTTTTGACACTGCTGTTAGTAGGGAGGGGTCAAGGTTTAGATTATTTTTTGACTGGCTGTTTTAAACAACACACAGAACTTATGTGTGTTAGGATACTGGAAAAGAAGTAGAGAAGAATAATTTTAAGGCTTAAAAATTGCTTAAGATTGCCATCCTGAAGGCAGCCTTTCTCCTTTAATTAAAAGAGCAAGCATCATTTGACTATAATATTAAATATATCTGCAGGGTCTTTTTAGTACAGTGGTAAGAGGTATAACAAGACAGAGAATCACAGAATGGTTTGACTTGGAATGGACTTACAGACTGCTTCTAATCCCTCTGCCATAGACAGGGACACCTTCCACTAGACCAGGTTACTCCAAGCCCCATCTAACCTGGCCTTGATCCCTTCCAGGGATGGGGAATTCACAACTTCTCTGTGCAACTTATTAATAGTTAAGGTCAAATGTCATCAGAGTAGGAGGAGGCTTAATAATAATTGTAAAGGTTGTAACCTGTTGGAATGGATGACCAAAGAAGTCATGCTCTGTCTGCCTCTGGTTCAGATAGATATGCTGTAAAGAAGCACACATAGCTAGGGACAAGAAAGGAGTAAACATGCCAGAAAATCTGCAAACCAGCAGGACATTGCTATGGAGGAGGTATTGACAAGACAGAACAGGGCTCAGTTGAAGCATAGAAGGAATCTTTGCTTTCTGTGCCTCTGAACAACAGCACAAATTTGGTTGAGGCTAGTCTGACAGAAGTGATGCTGAGAGGCTGCTTACATGTCCTGGGTGTGACAGTGGAATGTGATTAATTCAGGTACTGGTTAAATATGGGGTTGCTTATCTTATATGCTTATCAAACCTGGTTATGCCAGGGCCAGACTTTGGAAGGGCCTCCAAAGGCTGGGCTGATGATTGCTGTGCCAGTAGAGGTCCGACCTTGAAGATGAGGTGAGGATAAAATTTCCCCTCTTTTCCCTTTACAAAGATGAGTGACTATAAAAGCTACCCAATCATTGTGGATTGACTCCTGACAAAATACTGAATTAATTTTCAGGTTGGGCTGGTGCTTCTCTGTATGGATTGCCAAGCTTATCCTCTTAATGACATTTTAACACCCAGATAAACAGCCTGAACCTTGACATCCAGGGCATGTAGCTATTGTTGTTCTGCCTGCTGGTGCATGCCTGTACCTGTGTATTGTCCCAAACGAGTGGAAATCAGAGAAACCAGCCCTGATGGATCGTTGCTATTGTTGCTGGTGTTTTTCTAGATTGTGACTCAATTTGTGTGGATCAACAGGCACGTTGTGTTACTGCTTTTCTTTTGCTTTTAGCTGCTGAATGGGCAACTTCAAACAGATGCAAATGCATATCATGGGGGGGAAATGATTTTCTTTCGCTGTCCTGTGTTTTGTGATGAGCCATTGCTGCTGATTCAGTGTGCAACTGGAGACCTGTTTTGTTTATTTTATTTATGGTATTTTTTTAAAAAGCTCTTCCTGAATGAAGAGGGGTTGAATCATGGAATATTCTTGCAGGTTCTAGGTTCTCTCAGAATGGCAGTTTTTGTTGTTTTTCTGTGCTTAGGTCTTTTAAATGCCCAGGACATGCCAAGAGGGTTCAGTGCAACAATTAATAATGAAATTCCCTTCATTATTTAGTCTATTTTCAGTCCTCAATTAGCATTTGGTTCATTTTAATTCACTTTTCATTCTGCAGTTTGACAAAGAATTCTATTTTGCCCTTTCTTGTACCAAGATGTGCAAAATTTGAATTTTTGTTTTCTTTTTTAAAACAGTATCTCAGAGTCTCACAGTTAACCTCTAAAACCAGTCCTAGGGCTGGGTCTTGCTTGAGGTTCAAAAATGATGATTCCTCTGCATTAAGCACTCTGTACTCAGCCTGGTCCAAGATGGAGCCACAAGGAGCTCCTCAGAGTGCACGAATGCAATCTTCTATTACATATTTCAATTCCATATTTACAAATCTTCAATTACATGTTTCTCTAAACACTCCATAAATCTTCTTGCTATTCAGTCTCTACCAAAGGCAGGTGACCACAGATGTGGGAAGACTTGTTTCAGAGTGGGAAGTGGCTCCTTGTCACCAGCAGCCCTATGACCTGTGCTGTGCGAACACCTCATCTCCCACTGAGCAGAATCTCTGCTCCATGGCCTCATGATTCAGAGTTTATCTCAAAACAGATAATTCAACAATAATAATGCATCTTAGAAATGCTGACTGTAGACAGCTCCTCAGGTCCAATCTTGAAGAGCTGGGGAAGGATATGGCCAAGATGAGAAATTTGAAGATGTTATATAACTTTTATAGAAAGTTATATATTTTTCTATAAAAGTTATATAAAGAGTATAATATTTATAAAGTTATAATTAGTCCCATGACATCTCTTTCACTCTGGGCACCAAGTTTTTAACTTATTAAAAATTACTTGAATATTTATTTAACATTTATTTTAAGCTATATCCAGGATCTTTGAAACTGCATGCAGCATTAGTACTAATCACCTTGTGCCATTCTGCCAGAGAGGTTTTTGTACTAACAAATGTTTTGCTTTTCATTGGAAGTGTGAAATTATAGGATTTCTCTTACTTGTTATTTTTTGAAGACCACCCGTGTGTGCTTGACATTTTACAATAATAGGAAAAAAAATCTCCATTTTAGAGAGAATTGTAAGTAAAAAAAAAAAAAAAAAGCTTATTTTTCTGATCTTATTCAGCTATTTGAGAAAATAAGGCCCAGCTGTAAAAAATGCATAGAAAATGTTCAGAAATTCTCTTGCCAAATTCTGGTTTCTCAATTACCTGATTACCCAGCATTGTCTCCAGAGATGGCACCTTCTTGTGAACTTAACAATAAATGGATGAGGAGATTTAGAGATCATGACCCTTGTGTCACACTCCATTTCCACCATATCAAAAAGGATTTGTTTAATTTGAATAAAGCAGCTGGGTGACAATGGCAGAGAAGCAGAATGGAGAGCCAGAGAAAAGGATGGGAGCTGGGGACAGATGTCAGGGTTGCTGTCACCAAACTGTGGTGAAGCCAGAGAATGGGGAATATGGCTGAAAGGTGAGGGGCATAAAATGAAATAAAATCAACAAAGTGATTGTTTTCTTGTGGGGGAAGAGTGCAAGCAAGAGACATTTTGGGAAGAAGGCTACTGATTGCTTCTGAGAAAGCTGTGAGAGGAAAGAACAGGCTGGAGAAGAATTCTGCTGTACAGCCATGCTGGAGTCACTGCTGAACTTTTTGGAGGGTGCTCCACTTGGGGCACGAGGGACTTAGGAGTGATAAAAATAATAATAATAAAAAAGATGATAATTGGAATTGACAGCATCATCAAGGATCCCTGAAACAAAAGGACAGTAAGAGGTGAAAATGTGCTAGGGAAAGTGCAATTGATTATTTTGATGAATAGCATTGAATTAAACTTAATTAAGCTTTCGTTTGGGTTTGGTTGTTTTTGTTTTTCATGCTGTATAACAGGATACAATGAAATCAGAGGAAAATCACTCTGAGTATCAGGTAAAATTTTCTTTTGAGAAAATGAGCAAAACTGTTTCTTTTTAAAGCATTTCAAACTGGCTCAAACAGTACAGGCAAAGGAATTTAAGAAATCATCCTGTATTGGGATACTGAGCAAACAAGAAATGTGTTCCAGACTTCTCTCATTGATCTGTTTTTTTCTGCTTACAATATTTATCATGCATTAAATTCAGAAGCCCATATGGCAGAAAAATATTTGTAAATTCTACTTTTGCTAATACACACACTTATTCAAAATTTCTCAGCAGTTTTTGGAAAGCACCACTGTTTATTTTCTCCATTGTTTGATACTGAACACACAAATTGTTTTGCTTTTAGGTGGGTCCCAAGGAACATTTACTTGCTGCTTGTGTGTATGGCTTAGACTCTTGCATGCACTGCAGGTATTTCCACATACTAACTCAGAACTTGCTCTCTGTTTCTTGTTTAATGAAACTTTCAGAGGGAGTGGCATCAGAAAAGACTGCCTTGTAGTGCAACATCCCTCTAATGGCTAAATATGACTGCGTGTCTGTGTAGATGATCAGATGAACAAATACAGCAAGGAACAAAATATGAAAAGTAAAAAAAATCCCCTCAATACTACACTCTGTAATTATTTCTCTGTGAGTAGCTGAAAACCAGAAACTTTATTTATAAGGCATTTTTATTCTCAAGGCATTAAGACTTGGTCCAAATACCAGTAATATTGTATTGACAATTAGTTTATTGGGGTGATCAAGAGTTGTGCTTGGAAGTCACACCGAGGTACAGACATCAAACCAAAAACTGCTTTGGGCTGGGGTTTGCTGGTCCTTTGCAGCACAGTTTGCTCTGCTTTCGGTGGGAGTCAGAATCACCCGTCACACCTTGGGATGGAGCTTCCCCTGCCCTCTGCAGGGCTGTGAACTTTGGAGATGCAAAAGGAGAGAGGTCCTGCCCACTCTGGGACACCTCCTGAGGGCTGCCAACTGCTCTTTTAACCCAATCAGAGTCACTGAGGAACTGTATTTTTATGATACGGTTTATATGTTAATATGGTACAAAACAAGACCCCTGAGGACGCTTTATGGGATCAGCTGATATGGTAAATGCCCTTATCAGGAACACCCACCATCCAGACCTTTATTTGCAGTGCCTGCAAGTGACTCTCTTTCCTAAGACTGCAAATAAAGTAATGGAATTTCAATAAATAATTCAGCCCTGGATCTTATTTCAGGTTCAGCATTGACTTTCAGCACCTGGCTGCTGTTATTATTTGTTAGTTTGATACACTGCTTAGAGGCATGGAAATTTGGCTGCTATTCACCAACATTTGCAGAATATGCTGTGTGGCCAGATTACTACCCCTGGCTCAGAGATTTTTTAACAGAAATCCAGATTCCAGATGTGCCAGATTTAATTCTTACAAGAAAAAATGCATGTGGGATTCTGGTACTGTAATGGGAACTCTGAAGAGATCTGGTTTTGGAGAAACACCTGATTTGCACCTGATCTCCACTAGAAACAGGAATAATTTGGCTAGAATTGCACTGCCTATGACACCTTTTGGCACTGATCTATCTCTCGTTTTATTTTCTGCAGCTTCCTCGGGGGAATTGTTTTTTGGTGTTTTTTTTTTTTTTTGGTATCTAATTAACTCTCAGGATATAGAATAATCAATATCTGAAAATATTAAAATTGGTCCTTTGTGAATAGCTAAATAAGAGTTATTAACAAATTCTTTCTTCAGAGCACTTGTGGTTTTAATCATTTATTAGGAAGAAACTAGTTAATCCAAAGTATGACTCTGCTTTCACTGAAGTGAGTGGAAAATGTAGTGGGAATATTTTGAGTGAATACTGACTGTTATAGAATTAGATAAGGTACGTTATCACCGAATCATAGAATATTATGAGTTGGAAGGGACATTTTAAAGGTCACCTAGTCTGATTCTCCTCCAGTAAACAGGAACATCTTTAACTAGATCAGTTTGCGGAGAGCCTTGTCCAGCCTTGAATGTTTCCAGGGATGGAGCATCCACCACCTACTCCATTAGAATGTAACCCATTAATGGCTGGGCACCTAAAGGTAAAAACCCTAACAATATCCTGCAGGCTTGAGCTTCCAAAATGAAGGAGCTGCATTATGGATATGCAGAGCATGAACAGGCACTGGTATCAATATCTTGTAGGACAAGATCCTTCCAGTACCTGAAGGGAGCCAATGAGAAAGATGGAGAGAAAATATTTGCAAGAGCCTGGAGTAACAGGACAAGGGGAAATGGCTTCAAACTGAAAGAGAGCAGGTTTAGATTGGTTATCAAGAAGAAATTCTTCCTGGTGAGGGTGGTGAGGCCCTGGCACAGGTTGCCCAGAGAAGTTGTGAATTCCCCATCCCTGGAAATGTCCAAGGCCAGGGTAAATGGGGCTTGGAGCAACCTGGTCTGGTGGAAGGTGTCCCTGCTCACGGCAGAGGGGTTGGAAATTGATGATCTTTAAGGTCCATTCCAACCAGAACTGCTATGATTCTAAGTTTATTTGTCTTAATTACAGGATTTGTGACTTTCTTGTTCAAAGCCCTTACTTCTCCTATGAGATACACAATTGTATCCAAAACAGCCAACAGCAGCTGATGCTTCAGCATCTCTATTGAATTTTACTAAAATCATGACAATTTTCTAAATACTGCTGTGTCCTGACTCCCCAAATCCTGTCACTAAGGTTCCTTCCAGTACTTGAACCCACGTGCATAAATGCAACTGATAGATAAGAAAAAAAGATTGCATGTATAACTGATGTGACAAGTTAGGTACCTTTTGGAAAACCCCAGAAATGACATGTTGACTTCCTTGGGAGCGAGAGCTGCTCCCTGCAATGCAGACAGACAACGCTAGAGGGGATTTTACTACCACTAAAATGTGAGGCCTGTGGCTCTCCCAAAAACCCTTCCAAAACATATGTTATAGTTCAGCCACAAAATGCTAGCTACAGGCTGAGCAAAATCTATGTTTGTATGATGCAAAAGATCAGGAAATATTATGATAATTGTCCCCTCTGGCCATGAAACCTCTGAGTGAAATTCTGGTACTGTCAAAGTCACAGGCAAAATTGCCATTGATTTCACTGGGTCAGACTTCATCCTGTACAGGGTGGAGGGTGACAAAAGTCTGTGCCACCAAGCATCCAGCATTGGCAGCAGGAGCAGCTTTATTGTCAGAATCACTAATGTACACTGTTAAAAAGGGTTTTAAAAGATTCTATGCCACCTCTTTGCAGCAGGATGAAATAAATCACGACCAGTTTTAACAGCTTCTTTTGGTTTCTTCAAAGCCTCCACTAGATGCCGATTACACAACCTCCTTAGAAAGCTTTGTGTTTCATTAGTCCTATAATTACTCTAGCTTTTTTCCCCTCCTAAATCTTTATTGTTGCAAATTGAGCAAAATACTTAATCCCATTCTCTGTGGGCATGAACAACAATGGGTCATCATCCTCTTTGTGAAGCAGTCTTATGCATGCTTGAGGAGACTGTTATGTTGTAGTAGAGCAACACATGTACATCTCATTATCTTGTTGCTGTTTCCTGTAGAGGCACAGACTGATGATTCACGTTGTGATTTACGTAAAACCTCCTTCACTTTGCCCTCACCAGCTATTCCCCATCCTGCATTTTGTACATTACATTTTGTTTTTCTCACATCTTACACCTTGCAGTTTATTTTGCTGAATTTCATTTAATTGGTTTTAGACACTTTGTTCCAACTTCTTAGCATCACTTTGAGTCTACTCCTCTCCTGGGAAATCCCAGTAACCTCTCTGTGCTTGTTTTTGTCAGGAAATTTTGTAAGGTTCTGTTTGTTCCTTCCTCCAGTTTGCTAATGGAAACATCAAGTATGACTCGTCTTGTCACAGAGCTTTATGGAACCTCTATTTGTTATGTGTTTATGCACTAACAGAAAACTTTATTATTGCTGCTCCATAAGTATTTTTTTCAACTACTTGTACAAGCACTTTGCAGAAATTTCATGCAGGTCTTTCCCCCCTATTTTGTTAATGAAAATATGGTCTGGATTTGATGTGATAAACCTTACAGAGGTCAGCTCTAGGTACCTGCTTCTTTTTTCCTACCCAAAGTGCTGGGGAACCTGGCAGAGAACAAAACTTACTTGGGTTAATTCATGTTATTTGTTCCTGATATGTCCATATTGTCTTTTCATATCAACTTTGGATTTACACATTAACTTGTGACTTACTGTTACTCATTTGTTCTGGTATCTTTCTATAGGTTAAAACTTGTATATCTGACATTTCTTGCATTCTTTTTTTGCTTCTGTGGTGTCTCACTCAGAATGGATTATTGATGGGTCCCTAAAATGCAAAGCTTTTAAAAGCTGTTTTCTGAGGTTGCATCCACTGGCTGATGTGGGTACCCAGGACCCTGTGCCAGGATTCTGGTGAGTGGTGGGAGCACAGTTGCTTTATTAAATTGGAAAAGGCTCAGGAAGAAGTATAATGGATGATTGTTGTTTGTTCATCGAGCCAAGAATGAAACACCTGTATTTTCTGTCCACTATATTCTGAAACACAGGAACTTTGTGTACAATCTGCTATCAAGAGATATGATAAGAATGGCAATTTTTGGTTATGAAGAATTTCAAGATTGTTGCTCTAAATTGTGCTGAGTCTAAAAAACCCATTTTAAAACATTCACAGCATTACTGAACAGAGGCTGTGGTGGTTTTCTGTGAGGAGGGAAACTGCAATAGTAATTTTAGAAGGAAATTTTGGCTGCTGGGTGGGCTGCTGGGCAGCCAGGAACCCTGAGAGTCCTGCTGAGCTGCATGTTGTGACCTCCCAGCTTTGTGTGGTCCCAGCACCTTTCCTGTCCTTGGGGGCTGGCCAAAGACCACAACTTCAGGTGTATTCCCCAGGGTGATCTGGCCAAAGCTTCCATGCATCTCCATCACGTATTTGTCAAATTCCAAGTGAGCTCCTCAAAGAATATTCTTCCAATGGAGATTTTATTTTTGAACACTGAATTTTTTGTGTAGTTGCTCAAGAAACTCACAGTCAGTGATACTTCCCTCTTACTGAGGCTTTTAAAATCAGCTTTTCATTTTGAGCAAACTTAAATCTTGTGGCATGATTTGCCAAGTGTAGAGAGTTGATACTTGTGAGAAGTCAGCTGCCTTCAAATTGTCTCACAAGATCTAAAACTGTTAGCCACTCTGTAAATGGCAGCCTGCGTTTAGCACCCATCCTTTAGCTTGTATTTTGCTGCCATTAAAATAATATAAATACATGCTCTTTGTGATTTCTTTCTACAGTACTGCTGGTGCTACTTAATGATTATTACTCTTTTGGAAGCTTTTCCCTTATATATCACCTCCTGATAGTCAGTCTTGGTGTTCAGAAATTCCTCACAGCAGAGCAGGCTGGAATATGGTCTCTTGGAAAAAAATATTTTGGTACCAAACTATATATATATATATTTGTGTATATTTGGTATAGGCAGTTTTGTTATAATTCCCAGTACCTCTGATTATCAAATATTAAATTCTCATTAAGTTGACCATATGCAAAGCGAAGTAACAGATCTACAAATACAAATAATATTATGTTCCAGGGTGTCAGACTAGTCTGTGCTCTTCTACTCTAGTGATATTTGTCAAGTCATGGAACTTTAGAAGAAAGCAGAAGAGGTGATGGAATAGCATGGAATCCTTTCCATGTGATCAGACCATTCACCATGTCTAGTCTGTACTTTTCTAAATCTAAACTGCACATGGCTGATTGGAGTTCTCAGACATGACAAGGTTTATTTCAGAGCAAAAATTATTTCATGCAAGAGCAAATGCAGTGGCCAGTGGCTCCGACAAAGCCCTTGAGGCAACTGAGACCTATTTGTGCAGATTGGTCCCTGTGCCTGTAGCTGTTCTGCTACCAGGGCCTCAGCTGATGTGGCAGATAAGTCTGATCTTTAACTGTGAATATCCTAAGCCATCATGAAAGGATTCTTTGGAAGAAGCCAACCTATAGGACTGATCCCTTCCTGCCCATGGTGCCCCTCACATGGATATAAAAAGTTTATATGATTTACCAAACCTATAGATAATATTTGTCATGTCCTAACTACATGATGCCCATGGGGGACTCCAATCTGCAGTTCCATCTCCTGAAAGTCTCAAGAGTACAAATGCATCTTTTCCAAAGCTGCAGAGATCTGAGAGTGCAGTGACAGCCCCTTGGAGATGCTCAGCCCTGCTGACGTGCTGCTCACTTGGAACCCAGTGTGAGAAGCCAGCTCCCCCCAAACTGGCCAGCAGCACAGACCAGTTCAGCTTATGTGCATTTGAAATATATGCCTGGATGTAATGCCAAACTGGGACAGCATTTTGGCTGGCTTTTGGGGAGCTGGCTAAACAGTCTCACCACTTCCTTTTTGTTTTCTTACTACCCTGACAGCCCTTCAGGCAAGTGCTCTATTTATATTTGACATATATGCACATGGTCCATTTCCATGTGTATGTGCTTAGGAATATTTTCCTGCTCCATCTTGCCCTCCTTTGGAAGGCTGCTGCCCACAGCTTCTCCTAGGAAAATGAAATCTCAGGAAAAGTCCAATGAAGTTGAAATGCTGCATAGCAAATTTATTATTGTTTTCATAGGCCCCTGTTCAGGAAAGTACTTAAGTATGTGCTTAAGTCCTATTGAAATCAACAGGACTTAAGAACATGCTTAAAGTCAAGCATATACTTCCTCTGAATTGGGATGAATTTCAGCACATGCTTAAATGCTTTCCTGAATCAGAGCCACAGTCAACAAGAGTGTCTTGTGATGCACAGGGCTTGTGAGACAAGATTTACTTCTTACCTAAGACCTACCAGTGCTGCTCTATGAATGTACAGTTCTTAGCTTGCCTCTTGGTTGGTGGCACTCCAAAAAGCTCACTGGCTTTTGCATTTGGATAAGAAGTTGGGAAGGAAAAAAAAAAGACAAGAAAATGGAAAGAAACCTTACTAAAGCAATACCTTGGCATGTCTGATCTCATGTTGCAACCCATGTTTTTTTCACTACAATGGAGATTTTTGCTATTGTGTGTGGTATAATTACTATGACAGATTTTTTTTTCTTAATTGCACAATAAATAGGATATTTCCTGGCCTGCTTTGCATTTCCAATAGGATTTTCATTTCCCCTTTGGGTTCTGAGTGTAAGGAGAGTAAGTGTCAAAAGGCAGGAGCTTTCCCAGTTTTAAAACAGAGAGGATGTAACCATGTGTAATGTGAACCTTGAGTTTGATTGTAGGGATGATGAAATCAAATCTCTCCTTAATCCTTACTGTGAAACATTGAGGTGAATTATCCTGCTTGTTTTTGTTAACTTGTTAAAATCCTTTTGAAAATGTGTTTTAATGTCATAAAAAAAAACCCTCCTTGCTTTACCCCACAGACGTTTACAGACCCCTGCACCATGTGCAGAGTGACCTCCATGCAGTGAAAAATGAAAGAAGAAGGAGGATAGATAAACCCAAATACATTATTTGCCTGGAAAAATCACAGTGCTTTGCCATATGCAATTCCTTCCAGTGCTTCCATTTTTAAGCTAGATGCTTAGTCATTATTAATGATGGTGTATTTGAAGTTCTGTATTTTGGGAAAAACTGGAACTTGTCTTTTTTTCCTCCCTTAAGGTTAGTTAAAATAATATACAGTTGTCTGTGTGTATTGCATGTACCAGTTGGTATATTTTTTGGAATATGGGAGGAAATTTATTCCAGTTACTTCATTCATAACAAAGTATTAGCTTGAACTTGAGAAGAACTCCTTGTTCAGCTATGCTATTAAGTGGTTGGAGGCTTTTGATACGGCCATGACTTCACAAAAATACTTGACACAAAGTAAAAATAAAATCACTGAGACTATTTTTTCTCCCTTCTGAAACCACCTAAATTTTCTTAATTAATGATATGATAATGCAGCCCCCACACATGCACACAAATGTCATTACGGTTTAATTAATTCACTAGAAATAGCTGAACTGTTTAAGGAGGAGCACCTTATAATTAATAAAGGAGAACACATTGTTCATTCCTGCCATTACTCAGATAAAGGGAAGCAGCTGGTCTGACAGGAGGCTTTTCCTGATGTTATTACACTGAGTTCCAGGGCAGGACCTTGCATCCCTTGGTGTGAAGGACAGAAACAGCTGGAGACTAAGTAGAAAGGCATACATTCTGAGTAGGTAAACTAATAAAATTATGTTTGTGGGAAGCAATGGGAGCAGAAAGTGCTATTTCCAAGATGGAGAAACGCAAGTCTCTAGAAATTCTGTCTCCACAAACTCCAGACTTTTCTATTGCTGGGGTCCATGTTCATCAAAACTAAGACACTCAGTGGATTCAGTCAAAGTGAAAGGTGGACAGATTCATCTTTCAGATGTGCATCTTGGTCTTGCTCACAGAGGAGACCTTCTCTTGGGCACCTAAGTTCAACTTCAGTGGGGTGAGTGGTTGGCCAAAGAGTCTCGCCCAGCAAATCCTCAAATCTATTGTACTTTTCCACAGTCACTATGGGAATTTGCCTTTTCTGGTAAGGCTCTATTCAGTTGGGAGTGCACTTTAACAACTCTATCTCTTTTATCCTAGTGCCCACAAAACCTCAAATCTGTCCCTAGCTGCAGTCTTTTATTCAGAATTGTCAGTACTGTCCCTAGTTGTAATCACTGTATCAGAAATATCCAATATTTCTGGCAGGGAGAGTGCATATGTCACCAACTTTCTCCATTTTATAAGTACTTCATCACTTTCACTGTATTTTAGGGAAGCTACGTGAGAAAACTTTTGTGAAAAACAGCAGGGAAAAATGGTGGTTCTCCAGCTTGTGAATTATATGTTCTGTTCTTTCCATCCACTGCTTGAGTTCTTGATCTTGATGAAGGTATTATTTAATTCCTGCCTTTCTGAGCCCTTACTCTTGGACAAATATGTAACAGATTTTTATTTAGGCACTACTGGGTGCTTTTAAAAAACTGGGTTTTTTTTGAGGCTCAAAGTGACTAAGCCTAGGAAGTTTTCCTTCTCATCTCCTCCTGGTAGTTAATAGACTTCACAAGGGATCTCAAAACACTCTGATAAACCTTTGAAGTTGTTACCTACTAAGGTTTTGCTCTTTCTGAGTGCTGAACATTAAATTACTGACTGCTGTTAGAAGCAATGAGAAAGGGTTCACAAAAACAACAGAGCTTTGCCTATAATTTCCACAGAAAAAGAGCTGAATATAATAGATAAATTGTGTTGCTGGGGAGATTTTGATTCTGTTCCCTCCTCTGTCACCAGTTTGCCTTGTGATTTGTGGTAGCATTTTCAGTTATGCCAGTCACATGAGATCAAAACCAATGAGTCAGTCTCCACCCAAATCATGAGCCTGG
Source organism: Taeniopygia guttata (assembly GCF_048771995.1). Classification (NCBI taxonomy): domain Eukaryota; kingdom Metazoa; phylum Chordata; class Aves; order Passeriformes; family Estrildidae; genus Taeniopygia; species Taeniopygia guttata. The sequence continues at coordinate 6,049,591 of NC_133027.1, read as the reverse complement.
CTTCCAGATCCCAGAGCTTTGAACAGAGATCATACTGTACTTTTTCTTTAGTTTATCTTTTGTTTTTGCAGTTTCCTCTGCCTATTCCCAATGTGTCTCTAGCAATAAATGTTTCCCATTGCTTTGGAAGTGTTGAGAAGGAATTTCGACCATTTGGGTCTGTTGGAGCCCCCATTTGACCTACATAATTAATTTTATTTTTGATCACCAAGTCAATCTTATTTCTTCCAGACTTCACATCTTCTTGAACTTCCCTATGACTTCTACATCCCTTAGCCCCACACAACCCATCACTTCTGTTTCTCCCTTGTCATTATCATTCCTCCAGGCACATGGTGCGACTCTTTGGGATGTCCTTTGCTAAGAGTTGGACTCAGTGATCCTTGTGGGTCCCTTCCAACTCAGCAGATTCTCTGGTTCTGTTATTCAGCTGATTCTGTGATTCAACTGATTCTGTGGTTGTGTGGTTCAGCTGCTTCGTCCTTCCTTCAGTGCTCTGGTCTGGAGATGGTTTTTCACCATTCCCTTGAAGGACAGAGAACATATAAGAAGATGCAGGTCTGGGAAACCCTTAATCTTTGAATGAGAATAAACAAATGGAGAGAGAGCAGGGAAATTGTATCCCTGTGTCTTTCCTGAAAAAAGGTGAAATTGTGATTTATTACTAAGATGGTGAAAAAATCAAGGGGAAATTTGGTGTCATATCACTGCTTTCTCCCATAGCATTTGGTTCTTTTCAAGAAGGACAAGAAGTCAAAAGCTTCTAGCAAAGGTTTAACAAACAAAATCCAAATCAGAAAATGTGACTTCACAGTAATTATGTCATGCACTATGGTGGTGCCTGGTATTCCCATGGTAACATTGTTGCTGTTGCCATGAAATTTGCAGAACAGACTAATGATGAAATTAATGAAATTTTGCAAATCCAGGCTACTCACACCTCAGGTAGATGGGAAATGCATCCTCTCCTACTCATCCTCATGCTCTAACACTCTTTCACCCACGTTGTTTGTTGATCCTTGCATATGCCATGTGCCAGACATATTGCAGATCTATAATTTCAAGTAAAACTGCAAACAGACTGTTCCCCCCATATCCAAGTAACTCTGGAGTCTGAGTGCTTGAAACTGAATCTGAACTCAGATGAAATCTCTTTACACAGCTCTGAACTTCATGTCAGCTTGTCTCCAAGCCTTGAATTCACACTCTTCCCATAGTTTGGTGACAGGAAGTGTGAATTTGTTTTTAAACCCAGAACTGTCAAAAGTTGTATTCAAGACATGAGAAAGATTCTTGATGCTCACCAGAAAATCTTTTGGCTGAACATTTCACAGTCACGGCCTGAGTTTGTACCAACTAGACATGTCTCAAAATGTTTCTAGTTGTGCTGGGATGCTTCACAGAGCTGCAGTAATTAGAAGGGATTCATTCATTAAGACAGAGAAATGCTACCTCACACCTTGTATATTAATAAGAGAAAATTTATGACAGCCAACAGAGTAATATAATAATTATAATTATAATAAGTAATATTGTCTCCAGAGGAAAAGGGTATTTATCTGCTTAGCTCTTTCATCAGCCATTTTTGGACACACACTGTGCTTAAAATGCAGTTATGCAATCCATGTGGGTCAACAACGGAAGGCTGGTTGCTTCACCAGGATTATAAGAATCTTTTAAACACAATGGTACCACAAATTAAAATGGAAATCTATCAAAACAATTATCGTCCTGAAAGCTTTGGCCACAAGCATGATTATTGTAGAAGGATGTTGTCCTTGGCCACAGCTTTGGCTCAGTTCAGCTGGTGTTATGTGTATCCCTCCAAGGCTCAAAGTTAGAATTTGCATGGCTAAGGACCATAAACTTTTAGAGGAAAAAATAGGCTGCTCCTCAATGCTAACACTAGCAGTTTTGTGTTGTTGTGTAGTGGTTTGTAGGCAATTTGTTAGATACTAGACTGAATGTGGCTGAAACCTGCCTTGAACTTTGGGAGGATTCAGACAGAGATTTCTGTCTGGACCTGGCTGTTTCTGTCTGAGGCAGTTGTTGATGCGAACAGGAGTTAATGTCCAGAGTTTTTGAGTTTCACCCTAAAGTACATGTTTTAGATAGTAAAACAGTGAAGCAGATATTGAGCTGATATAAACTGCAGTCTACAGACTTAAATAAAGCAGAAGTCAAGTCCTGAGTGTGTCCACCCTGTCCATGAGGCAGGCAGTTGTAGGTGTGAGAGTAGTTGAAAGAACACGCTGGATGTTGCTTGCCATCAGCAAAGGACACATCTCCTTAGAGATGTCCTCAGGAGAGGCTCCATGTTGCACCCTTGAGCTCCTGACAAAGGCTGAATCCTGCAGTAACTCCATTCTTGTGTTGATGATAAACTATATTAAATAACAGCACTGCTGGTTATTTTTAAAATGCTCATTTTTCTATCACCATCCAATTTTCCATCTTGAGGGAGGTAAATGAGTAACAAATCTGAAATCCATTTTTCCTTTCCCCCCACCAGGCAGGTATAGATGGAGAAAGCATTGGGAACTGCCCATTCTCCCAGCGTCTATTCATGATCCTGTGGCTCAAAGGAGTTGTGTTCAATGTCACCACTGTTGATCTGAAAAGGTAAAAATTTTTCTGTTTAATTGAAAATAGGTGTATGACCCAGTGTTTGCACTATAGAAAAACCCCTCCAAGTTAAATCAGATTTTTATCTGGCCTAGAAAGCCTGTGGTGCACAACAAAATAGTTGGGATTCAGGTTTGGCTGTTGTTTTTATTTTTTTCTCACTTGTGGAATGTTTTTATATTAAACAGGGTGCTTGGGGTAGTTTCAAAGTCTTCCAACCACAAATTACTGGAGAGGAAAAAAAGGCAGACTGATTTTGTAGGAGCTATAAATATCTGTGCAACTACCCGACCATAAAGATTAGTGATTTCATGACTTTTTCTCTGCTTGCAGAAAGCCAGCTGACCTGCACAATCTGGCTCCTGGGACCCACCCACCTTTCCTGACATTTAATGGAGAAGTCAAGACAGATGTTAACAAGATTGAGGAATTCTTGGAAGAGATTCTTGCACCTCCAAAGTAAGATCTTCGGAATTTTTTTTCAGTCAGTTTTCCATTTCCTAGGAATGAAAGACATCCTAAGAGGAGTTCCTAAAAAGCACTCCTTCCTACAACCTTTACTTACAGGAGTAATATTTATTTATGAAACTTGCTGGCTTCAGTGAGATGACTTCCATGTGTGAAGGTTAGTAATGTGACTAATAACTGCAGAATGTTTTCTCTGTACACATTTCAGGATGCCCGTGTATGCAGAATTAAGGAGACCAGTACTAAAAAAAAAATTGTAGGGGTCTGGTGGCCACATTTTGCAAAGCTAAAAATAACTTGGAAGAGATGCTGAGAATTGCCACACAAAATATCTGTGCCAGGAAAAGCATTTTACAGTGAAAAACTAGAGGTTTCTGAGCTGTATGGTGTGTTAGGAAGGTTGGAAGGGGAACTGATTACAGAGGACGAGAGGCTCGGGAGGCAGAAAAGTGCTCATTATTCTAGTCAAGAAATGACAAGAGCACATAACTGGAAGTTATAACTAAACTAATTCAGATTAGGAATAAGGCCCAGATTTTTTCAGTATGAAAAAGCTACCAATGAAAGGTTTAGATTTACCAGATATGCCTTACTAATTCAAACATTTTGGACTTAATACAAGGATAATGGAAAAAATAAATAGTTGGCTTGTGAGTTGGACCTTAGAATCTATGAATCCATCAAATTTGGCTTAGTTCCTTGTGGAGCATTTTACCTCCAAGTGAATCAGCAGCTATAGGCCAGTCCTGAGGCAAGAGATCAGGTATTTAAATTTTCTATACTCTGCTCCAAGACCACTGAAGTCAGTAGGAGTCATTAGTTTGTGTTTATCTTTTAAATCAATATATTCCTTTTCACCAAATGTCTATAAAAAGCAATGCAGGGACTGAAACATTTATGGCGAATTTATGGTGAACCTTGTGAATCCTAACACCCTTTGCTGTTCCATCCTGGAGTACATTTTCAGAACAGGGGATCAGACACGGCTGCCATTCATAATGGAGCGATCTGGCTGCCACACTCCCCTGCACTCTTCTGGAAATGTATGTTTCCTTCTGATTCAAGGCTGATTTTGGATTGTGGTTACACAAAGCACAAGTGCAATTACCTTTGTCTTGACTCCATCCCTGTGTAACTCCCCACATGCCTGCCTTGACAGACAGATAACAGATTCCATTACGAGGGTCTTGCCAAGCTGTTGTTTTGAGCTAATGAGTGTTAATTGCAGGTCTTCACACAGGAGGTTTTTTCTCTCTTGTAAATTATATTTGTAGCCATGGCTGTGATGCTGGTAACAAGATGTTACTCTCCCCACTGCTTTTGCCTCTTCAGGTATCCCAAGCTGGCTGCTAAGCACCGGGAATCAAACACTGCTGGAATCGATATATTTTCCAAATTTTCTGCATACATCAAAAACACCAAGCAGCAAGATAATGCTGGTGAGTATAACCATTGCCAAATGTGTCAGGGAGTTTGTGTGCTTAGAAGTGGAAGAATTTTGCCATTCTCTCATCATTTTTTTGTAAACTTTGCTCAGATGACATGACATCAGGCACTGCTGCTGATCAGCTTGAGGTGGTTGGTTAGGACTGAAGTTCACATGTCCACAGTTGAATTAATTACATCTGTAGTAGTAAATAAAAGACACAGAGTGTTTGGTAGCCTCTTTACCAACAGCCATGGCGTGACTCCTGTCCATGCAGCCCAGTTTCCTCACCAGAACAGGATCCCTAACTGCTTACTGGAAGAGACTGGTGGCCTGTGCTACCTCCTCCTCTGCCCCAGCACTGTTTAGAGGAGTGTGTGGTGACTGGACTCAAACCTGTGAGAGCAGCTCATGCTTTATTAGATTTTACCATCAGGCTCTTGGCCCTCTTATGCTATAGCTAATTTGCTCATATAAACTGAGTTATATCAAGACATTCCATATAAAATAATTAAAAGACAGAAGTGAATTTAAGAAATGTAATTACACTGTGTAAGCTCCAGGTTTTCCTTCTCATTTGTTTATGAAAAGAAAGAGTCCCCCAGAAGCCAGATGCCATTCATATTTATATGCATCCCACACAGTCTTCTTAATGAAATTGCTGTTCTTCTCCACATTCCTTTCACCTCAGAGAGGCAAAACTCCAGCGAGTCTGAGCTCCTGTTGCTCCATAAAGCTGTGGATTTACACATCCCTATCCCTTGAGATGATCTAGTAGAATATTTGCTGTCATTCACTGGTGTACCTTCTCCCTTGTATTACTGCTTTCACAGAGACATGAGGCATGTTGAGTACCATGGGCTTATATCCCATCATTCAGAAAACACTAGATTTTGCAGGTTCCAGATCTGCCACACACTTCATCTGTGCAATTATATTTCATTGCCCAAGGCTGACCCATGAGATAAAAATGGGTAAATGTGATTTATGTCAGATAATAATCTCCTCTGTAATATTTTTGTGTTGCTAACAGAAGGAAATAATTACAGTGCTTCGCTTCTTAGTGATGCTAAAAACTTGGGGTTTTTTTGTCTAATGCTAATGAAATGCTCAGCTAACTTTTCTAGGAAGTTGTAAAAGGAAGATAAATTAAGAGTTAGACTAAATAGATGTAACAATGAAAGTAAAATATCCTGGCCATTTGCAAGGAAGTTTTATGGTCCGCTGTGCAGCTGTAAATCTTCAGCTGTGCTATCCCACATGCACAGTCCCAACTCTTGCTTCTCAGTGACTGCAATATTCAAATGCCTGGGCTCACAAGGGCTGACATCTCCAGCCAGGAATAGATGGGTGTCCTAGAGGTGTCTGCATCTGGCCATAAGCAGAGCTGGAATTCAAGGTCTGATATCCACTATGGGGAGATAAGGAATCTAACCCCACAAAGCACTCTACATTTTCAGAAGCTGCAGTATGATTAAAGAGAGCTTTCCCTAGTTCTGCATAACAAACTTTTGGTTTAGGTACTCTTGCAAATGACAATTAAGCACACCAAGGTCTTAGGGACAAGAGCTGTTAAGCTGCATCAGAGACACAATCTTTGCTCCCTGCAAACATCCTCACTCTATTTTTGTTACCTGGTTCCTGCTCCTGTCTTATCCAGACACTGCAGTCTCTGAATGCACTGCTGCTCAACTTTCCTCTTCAAAGTAGAGAAAAGCTTTTAGCTTAATTTTATTACAGCTGGAGTGCTGCATTGCAAGGAGAATAAAGCAGACATGGGCAGAGTAGAACTGGATCTTTCTATCTATAACTATGTTCTTTCTATCAATGGAATAAGGTCTCTGGGACTGTCAGTGCAGACCTCAATTTCAGCAGAGTAATTGACTGTCAGTTTTCAAGGGCTAAGGAAGAATAGTTTCTCCCTAATCCCAGGGATGTTTTATTCACCTTCTGCCTGGTTCATCTCAACAATAGCAGTTTTTCTGAAGGCTGATTAGGATGGAGGAGAATGAGTTAGTCAAAAAGTAGTTGTGTTAAATTTCTTGAGCAGTGAAAAGACTGTGTGCAAAGAGGAAAGGAAAGCAACACCATGTACATATTTCCTAATGAACCTATTTATTTTTGATTTATAGTTAATAAATTTTTGTAAAATTGCAACACTGATTCAAAAGGGATCTGAGGCTTTAGCCCTGATATGGTGCATATCATTTTACAACAGGTCCTGCTGCATTATTAAAAATAATATAATAGAATCACAGAATCGCAAAAGACCTGGGATCTGTAAATCTGGAATCTGGAAAAGACCTTGAAATCATCAAGTCCAACCTTTGATCATGATGCTGTCAATTAAACCTTAGCACTGGGTGCCACATCCAGTCACTTCTTGACTACTTCCAGGGATGGTAACTCCATCACCTCTCTGGAAAGCCCATTCCAATGCTTAATAACCCTTTCACTGACTAAATTCTTCTTGATGTCCAGCCTGGCCTTCCCCAGGTACAGCTTGAGGCTTTCTATTGAAGAAAATAGTTTTAATATTGTATTAGTATTATAGTCTGTTATGATTATATATTAAATAAATATTATACATTCATTTTTATATATTGTGATATGATTTTTATTTTTCCTATATAACAGCAGAAGTAGTTGTATATAGTTCTGTGACAAAAAAAAAAAAATTATAAAATATAATTACTTAGGTGAAGTCCCTTTCCCTGTCTGTGCATGAGCAGGTGAGATCCAAAAAGAAGAGAGATTGCTGCTTGTGGCTATTAAAAATGATTTCTGTCGCTCACAGCTCTGAGATAAAGGTTATATGTATCTCGTAGTCATCCTCTACATCCATTCCTAGCTCCAGCTGATTCCAGTGCTTGGGTTAGTCTGGAAAGCCACACCAGTGACTGGAACATCAGTTGCATGTGATCAAAACACAAATAGAAGAGTTGTTATTAAATTAAAAATAGATTCTAGAACCCAGGTCATTACATAAACAATAATTTTCATTTCTTTTAATGGGAAATAGAGGCCTGGCCTGGCAGGACAGCAAGGTGGTTAAAGCATCAAACATCAAGTTATTTAAATTATGTTCCCTTAACTCAGGAGTCAGGGAAGTGAATTCAATACCATGTGGGCTATCAGGCTGGGAATTTGTGGCATCAGCCTGTCTCTGGCTGTGAGGAGTGTGGGTTAGGTGTGATTATGTGTGACCATGCCTTGTAGGGTACTGGTTTAGAACAGGTCTCATGGTGTGTGCAACGTGAGCTCTCACCCCAGCCTGGGGCTGTTACAGCTCTGCAGAAAAGTGACACAAAATGGTTGGGATAATTAATTATATTTATGCAGCATGAGGGTACTGGATGTGAGAATTGATGGGAATCTGATGCACACCAAAAAGAAGTCCAAGCTGCTGTCCCTCTTAGCAGAGTTTGCAGCCAGGACCATGGAGAAATGTCACACCTCAGGTGATGCCACTGCTGGCCATGTCACTGTGGTGTTTCCTGTCTTGAGAGCACTGGCAAGATGGCACTGCTAGCACAGCCTTTACATAGCTAAATGATTTTTTTTACCCAGATAGCGGAAAAGTCAGTAAGGACAACAGGAGATTGGTAAATCCTTGCTTTAGTGTGTGTCTGAGTCCTCGTATGTAAATGAACAGATGCAAGTATACATTTGTAGGTCTGTTTCTGAGATTGTGACACCCTCTGCTGGCAAATATATGAATGTATAAAGCAGCTCTGCACAAGCAGCTTTACAATCAGGTCGGAAACGTCCCCTTACCAAAACAGGATTCTTTCTGTCAAGACAGTTTCCTCTTACATATGTAACATTGTCAAAAGAGAAGTGTTTCTTAGTAACCTATCAATTTGGACAAAGTTTTAATGGAAAAAATTATGTTTTTTCTGGATGACTTAAATTTACTTTGAAGTAAAAATGCTTTAACATTATAGAGAAAAATAGTGATTTTTTTTTCTGGATTCATCCAGTACTTCGTTAGCCACACACCGTTATGTTTTATGCCTGGCACAGAAGCAGGTGATAACCTTCTCCTGTAAGTCTGCATGGCAATATGTTATTGATCATGATTCATTTACTTACCAAAGGTATTTGGCAGTGAAGCTGCCCTGATTTAATAGTTCCCTGAATTTCTGATTTTTTTTTTCCATCTTTGTTTTCCTAACTTTTCTGTCTTACAATATAAAAATGTTGAAAGTTTTGGAAAGGGTTGGTGAGGGCTGTAAGCCCAGAAGCAAACATGCTTATGCCATATCAAAGTCCAACCACTTTTAAGCTTCTTGAAAGGGAAGGAACTGATTCCAGATTCTCAGGATGTGGCAAGCTGTGTTTAAAGAAAGTGTGTGCATTTATTATTTCAAGTCAGTTCAATCAGAACTTTATTCCTTCCACCCCCTGTGCCACTTGATAATTTTATAACAGGCCTGTTTGAAGGCGTCATCTCCTCATTGTGGGATTAGATCTGTGTTTCAGTAGCACCACTGGATTATTCAGTTCTCTAGCTGTTGTCGCCAGGCTTCACCCCTTGTGCCTGAAATGACAATGGCTCATTCACACAGACAGGAGACCTTGGGAAGGTTCAGTGCAGTAGTCTTGAAAATGATTTCCTGGGTGCTCTTGCTCCAGTTTTCATGGCCAATTTGAGAGTTTTTGATTGCTTAGTGATTGTTTAATATCGAGAAGGAAGTCTTGTCTGAGCACAGGAAAGTAAACTGAGGTCTTGTGTGTTTACTTTGGTTCTTCTGGTTGATGCTGAGCAAGTCACTCATGCTCTGTACGGTCACCAGGGAAGCAACAATTTATGTATTCATTGGAGGAGGATGAAATCTAATTAATTAGAATGCTGTGTACACAGTCAGCATCCTGCTTATTATTTTTACTTGCGAGACTGTGTACTGCAAACCAAGGGGACAACCTGGGGTAACCACCCATTAACTGTCCCGCCTAAAATTGTGAGTTCTTTGGCTCGTAGAATGAGCCCTTTGATTTAATGTAGGAGTTTAAAAAGTTGTTTTTGAATTGAGTTCTTAGGGGGCACCAGCTCCAGTGTGGGTGGGCGCATTCATTAGTGGTAGGGAAGGATATTTCACTGTACGGCTGCTCAGAAGGCGCTGAGCTGGGAGACCACCAACATGATTTTGTGCAGAGGAATTTCCAGCCGTCTGACCAGAGGACTCTGCTTGTCTGGTTTGGATTTACATCAAGAGGCCAAAAATAAAAGCGCATTTAAATCATTAATTCACATGTGATTAAGTGCTGTCCACCTCTTTCAGTAGCTCCATCACACTTTGTGGTTTGGTGCGTGAGGTGGGAAATGTCTCTCAGTGTGCTGTGTATGTACACGTGCAGTAGAAATGCACACACACACAGAGGCCTGGAATTAAAACTTCCCTACTTCAGTTTTACACTGTGGAGTTACTCCCACTAAGCAGAGGGTCAGACCCATAGCACAGGTATGTGCACAGGCTGAATTGTGCACAGTGATCCTTCCTAGAAGCCACCACATGCCTCTTGTCATAAGCAGAAAATCTGTTCACTCCAATCCCCAGCACAGAATATTCACAGCAATACCAGCAGCATGGTCAGACCCTCTGTGGCTCCTGTGCCAGGAGTAGGAGCTTCTTGATGTGGTTGGGCAGCTTGGGACATCCTGACGAGCATGGTGTGGTCTGAGAGCCAAACATCTGTCCCCAGAGCATCTCCTCCCATGGTGGGGAAGGGCAGGGAGTCACCCCTCTTCCTTCCAGCCTGGCTGCTCAGCCAAAGGGGTCATATTACAGCTGTAACTATGATATGGCTTCTCCTGAGTCTTTGGTCCTTCTGGACCTGTTCCATGCCTAAAAGCTTAACCAGTGCCCAGAAAAGTTCCTGGCAAAGCTGCTCTTGAGTTTGCCAGAGCAAGTTTAAAAATCTGTTTGAATGCTCTTGTATTGATGGAAAGTTTCCTGTGACGGGGATCTTGGATCAGACTCTAATTTGGGACCAACATTACACTTTATGCTATTTGAACAGGTTTTCAAGGTGCCTTATAAATATATAGGCAAAAATGTCAATATGTGTGTGATGTCTGTGTATCAACTTGCCATTACATTTTTTTATTCTTTCTCTTTAGTTGAAGAATTTCCATTTTCCACTACAAACCCCACATTGGTCCAAGGCCCAGAACAAGCCACAATTTGTCCTGTAGTGTCATAGTACCAAGTTTCCTCTGTCTTTCAACCAAGAAGGACTAGAAAAAGCTTTTAAAATTGCTTTAGAGAAAAGGACTTGCTTAGTGATGGAACATGTCAGGATGGCAGTTCTTCTAGTGGAAAGTGTCCCTGTCCCTGGCAGGGAGGTTGGAAATAGATGACTTTTAAGGTCCCTTCCAAGCCAGGCCATTCCATTATTCCATGCTGATTCCATGATTCTTTGATTTTGGCCTTTTGAAGCACAAAAAAGGACCTATTTCAGAACATTTTAAACAAGTTTTTATTATTCCCCATGAGCTGAATAATGTTGGGCTCATGGTAGCTAAAGTCCTTGGCAGCTTTACAAAACCAGCCCTAATATAAAAAATACCCAGTCTTTAAAACATATGTAAAATAGGTTTTCTGCAACATTTGTGGCACATAAAGTACCAAATACATGTTGGTGAGTGTGATATAAAGCTTTTATTGCCATTCATTTGGGATGACCCACATAACTCACTCATGATACGCTAATAAAACTGTTCACTCTGTCTCCTTATAAAAACACACGTGTAAAGACCACTAAAACTGTGGTGTAGCTTTGTGCTAACTTGTTAAGAAGTGCTGCAAGTTGCATTTATCACCTGCCCCAAATTGCTTTATCTGCTTTCTGCCCAGTAATCAAAGTCTAAAATGCCCAGGAACAGCAGTTTGCAACATAAGTTTTCTTGAGAAATAACTTTTTGGAAGTTCTCAAAATCATGCTGGCTGGATGCCCAGAGTCATCAATATTCTGTCTGGTACCAGTGACAGCTTTAAGGACCAATATCTTTTGACCTGCCAAAACTGAGAACTGAAATGTTATGTCATTAAAAGGAAGAGGTTTTCAGTTTTCTAAAATGATAACACACCACCACCTTAATCTAAGCAATATCTAATTTACAAGGGAATATTTCTGAACTTTCCATCTTCTAATACCTTGCTAATTGAGGAACAAAGATTTCCTGATGGAAATGTGAAAAACGTTATTTGAAGACAACACAAAAGGAACGTTTTCTAAAACTCCAGATGTGATCAGACTGCAGGCTCTCCAAGGCAGGGACTTGATATGCCTGGTTAACAGTCCTAGATGCAGCCATTTTGGGAATAGTAAATATTTGCATTAAATTTCCTAACAGACAAAATTTTCTGACAAGTCTGTGCTGAAGCAATTTTGAAAACATAGAATATCATAGGGAAGAAGAGAGAGAGAAAAAAGAAAGAATATATGTATTTATATAATTTAAAGTTATAGAATATGCTGAAGTCAACAAGGTTAATGACATGATGAAATGAAGGCACTTACTCAAGCTTTTGCTGAGTCAGGGCCTGTATACATGGTCAGGCCTAGAGTAAAACACTTGCAATGGGAGCAGTAGTTGGCAGCCACTCTCCTTTAAGAGGGAATTATTTCCCCTGTGTGTTGGAATATTCCTCCAAGTGCTGCTGGCTTTACTGGGATGCTTTGTTCTGTTTCCCAGCCGAGCTCCCATGCTCGCACTCAGGAGCAGTAGCACAGCTGGAAGTGGATTAGAGCAATCTGGCAGCAGCAGTCCTGGGAGGAATTAAGCGCCTTGCTGCTGGAATGGGAGGCTGAAATTACATTATTACTTAGAATTGAGTTTTAACTTCATTGCTTTAAGGTTTTGCCCTGGTGGATAACTCCCTTTGTTGTGATAGACTTGGTGTATCTTAAGTGTGTTCCCCACAGCAAGGACTTAAATGAAGTTATGGCTTTGCTCAGTTCAGTGTCCAAACCTTATATAAGCAAATGTTCAGGTTTAAACACCCAACTGGTCTTGATGTGCTAAGAGGATTGTTCACAGGTTTACATTTAGCCATTGCAAGCTATCACATGGTAGATAGCCCAGTGACTGGCTCCTGGAAGTCAGTTTGCAAAACTGTTGATGACTTCAAAGGGAAAAGAATTGGCCCAGATTCTGTTTTTCCCCAAACAGATTTTTAAAGTATTTTTTTCTGTTTTTTCTTTTCTTTTCTTTTTTTTTTTTTATGCATGCAAATGTTCTTCATAAAATAACAGGGAAAAGAAGAATGAGGTGTAAATGGAAATCAATGTTGCTAAGTTTCTTTTTTAGATATCTCTTAAGTCATTGACTTTCAGCTTGAAAACACTGCTAGAAATGAGGTGACAAAATGGGAATTAGAGAAATAATTCTTGTAAAAATATCCTGGTTTTTCTGATTACAGAAAAAGGTAATCCGAATTTCATGAACTTTGAGGCCAGAAGGATCTTTGTGTTATTTGCTATCATCTCCTACAAATCACATCCCAGTGAGTTTTGCCCATTGAGCAAACATGTAAATGATCCATCCTTAAAAGGATTTGGTTTGATTGAGCACAGAACGGGAGAAACTGAAGTGTCCTTGGTGCACTGAAGAGTCTTTGGAGCTTTTTTCTAGTCCTTGAGCACTGTCTTACTGTTTTCTTTTGACCTCTTGCTGGAATTCCCAAGGTCTTTTTCCGTTTTTTTAATTGGAGAAAATAGAACTGGGAAAAATGTTTTTAATACTTGCTGCAACAGCTCAGATGCAACAGACACAATGTGACCTCCCTACTAATTCTTGGATTGTTTTCATACATCCAGACTTAATTATAACTGATTTTGCTTCTGCTCCTTTCAGGGAGGTTGAGGCATAATCACGATGATCCCTAAGTTATTTCAAGTTATTGAAACAAAAAAATATCAAAAGCAGAGAAACAACAGGAAAGAATTAAGATGAAACTAGTTTGTAAATCTCATAATCTCATGACTTTTTGTGTCTCAGTAAAAATTTTTGGACACAAAAATTCTGGAAAATTGAACACAGAAAATTCTGGAAATGCTAAATCAATCTATTTGAGACTGAGATTTTCCAGGTGAACGAAAGGAATCGGGAACCTAATAGCTTTAAAATTTCATCCTCAGGTGCAGCTAGCTAGGCATTGCTTTGTCTCCCTCTCATGTGTGTTCGCTGATGCTGGAATTAAACAACACAGTTGAAAACAGTGGAATGCAATCTGGATTATCCTGGTGTAAACAGAAGCAGACTTTATTCTTCTACATGTCTGGAATTGGAAGAAATTAGTATTAAAGATTTAAGCACGAACAACCTGGACAGGAACGAATTTCTTCGCCTAAGTCTTGGAACACAAGGGGTCCCCAGAGCACTGCTGCTAAAGCCCAGCTGCACTCGCTACCAGAATCTCGCTTTTCTCCTATTTGACTGCAGATTCATGAAGTTAGTTTTCCTTTTGTTAGTCCCAGAAATGTCTTATTTGCTCTTCAGTAGTAAAACAAAAGTTTAAACTCTGAGTGAACACACTAAAAAATCGAGATAGTGGTGCGATAACCTCATACTGTAAATAATGTGTGTTTATAATCTGCAGGGCTTTTTTTTTTTTTTTTTTTTTTTTTTTCCCAAATTCCTGATGCAGATCAGCTGCTGCTTGTCTGCAGTTGCTTTAGGGACACCTGCACAAGACTAACATGGCAGAGGTCAGGATTAGGCCCTTGGGGACGTGCCCTAAAAGTGATGCTTGTCACTTACTGCTGCTACAGGGTCAGGATGATTTGTGAAACGCAAGTTCTTCCTGGGGCACTTGTAGGCTAGTAGTTTTACATTCACTTGCTTCCTGCCCTCAGGGTCACCTGGACTCCTAAGAGAATTGGGAATGAAGCTTTCTTTTGGTGTCATTTGAACACCTGGGTTTTCTTCTTAAGAAACCTTTGAAGGTGCTCTGACAGCACTCCTCATGATAATGTTACAAGTATTCAATTTATTTCTTGCCTCCAATGTAACAATGGATAAGAAAAGGGAGGGAGGAAAACTGAGTTTTCAGTAAAAAAATAGAAACAAGTCAAATCAATCTTTCTAGATGCTTGAAAAACATGCCTAATTTACTATTTAAGGTATTACTGATTCACCTGCTTCACTAGGTTTAATTTGGGAGTAGAAAGATGCCAAGATGCCTCTTTTTTTCCTTATATTTACTGTTTATCACATCTCACCTGAAACATATTTCCACAGCTGGTGCATTACTGCTTTACTAATGTAAAGTTTGTGGGCAAAGAGTATTTTTATTTTTATATTGTATATAGGACGTGGCAAGGCAAGTGATTTAAATTATTTTTACAAGGCCATATAGAAAACTTCAAAAGAAGAGACTCAAGTCTCCTAAATCCAGGTAACCTCTTAATCCTTGGATCATTGCTCTTTGTCTTAGGAAAAGGTAGCTGGGAATTGAGCTTTAAGTCTCATTCCTTCTATGGAGGTTTTGAGACATGTCTGTCAAAATATCCCAAACTTTTTGGGTGGAGCTCTAATCAATCAATCAATCAATCAATCAATCCACATCATCAGTCTGTAGATGGGGTAAGAAGGGAAGAGAGATTATAAGGGTGGGATCATCTCACCTAAATCTGTCTAGAAGTTATATCTTAGTCATTCAAAAGTCCTGGTTTGTTTCTGATCAATGGAGAGAGACATTTCTAAAGGGCTTTTGATTTTTCTCAAAATATGAGTCTAAAGCTGGAAGAATTTCCTTTGGAGGTGCCTTTCTCTCATTGAACAATTAGGTCAGACTAATTGCCTAACAATTAGAAGTCAGGCAAGGGGAATCTCACCCATAAGGAAATCAACAGATTTTTGAAGTGTCCAGGTTTCTGAGGGTGCTTGGGGTATCCCTCAGCTGTGTCAGCTCCATGTTCCTCTGAGTTCTGGAGGAAGTGTTCCTGGGGCTTAGCACCTCCATTTCTCTCACGGCACGCACACAGAATATATGTGTGCCAACATGCATGGAAAATGTGTCCCTGTTTATGCCTGGCTCAGACCATGTCTGAAAGGTCCTTTAGGACCAGAGTTGTGTGACTGTTTCCGTGTGTGCCCCTGTGTTTTGCTGACTCACTCCATTCCTGGTGTTTGCTCACCCCAACACAGACTGGGAGTAAAAAACCCCTTTTCAAGTCCCAGCTCTGACTTGTCTGGGGGATGAACATGAGCCTCTGTCCCCTACAACAACCCCAAACCAGGAAAAAGTGGATTTGAGGAATAAGAGACACTAATTTATTTCTCTTCTGCATACACAAGGTATTTGTTGATTCATTAAGTGGGCAGAGACAGAGAGATCATGGCTTTTTCACAAGGCTGTGTGGGCATTCACCTTTATTGTGGGAACATGCACAAGACTCTTTTCCAGTGAATATTGAATTATTTATCTGGAGTGGAACATCTTTAATAGGAGAGCTGAATCACACCAGAAACTCCCTTTGGCCCAGACTTAGGCATCTAAATGCCTTGGATGCATGGGAGCACACAACTTCATCATCCTCTGCATTTCCAATGGCTCTCTCAGTGACCTCCCACTCATTTGCTGCTCAGAGCTGGGGATTTTATGAGGCAGAAACATGCCTGGAAAGGATGCTGCAATGCTCAAATGGGCTCTGTGGGGAGCAAACCCTAATATTTAAGTAACTTTTTTAAAAATTGGAGGTATTATCCTAGATCACTTGGGTGAACTGTGAAATTATATTCAAAGGGTAGGATTCATCTCGCCTGACTTCACCTCCCTGAAAGTGAGGTGTCTAGTCTGAGCTAGTCCTTTAGGTTTCATCTGTAATTCAGGCAGCAAGAAGGGCATGTGTGCAGTGAGTCACGCTGGTGTGGATCAGGTGGCTCAGGCAGTTGGATGGAATTACCCTCTGGAGATGCTCAGTCCCTCTGAGCACAGAGGGAACCTACAGAACCAGCTTAGACAAGGCACCCGACCCTTAAATGGCTGAAGAGAAGAAATCAAGGCAGCACTCAGATCTCAAGGGTTTTACTGACATCACAGGGGGGAAGATAAACTGTTCTATATAGAATACAGAGTCACGTGTATTGCAGTCACAGCTCCTCCATGGAGAAGAATTAATCTATACAGATTAAAATTACAATATTCTGTTGAGCCAGCTTGAAAATTTAAAAAAAAAAAAAAAAAAAAAAAAAAAAAAAAGAAGGGCAGGATGGAGAAAAAAGAGAGTGAAAATATGAATACTTGGTTTTTAATCAGACTGTCAGACTAGTGGAATGATATTATTTTCTTACCTTAAATTGCTGTTTCTTAGCTTGTTCCTTTTTCCTACCAGAAAACAGTGTTGGATCTCATATAATATCAAACTGTGAATCTGGAAGTGATCAGGAAAGGTGGTTTGTTTTTTTAAAGGAAAAAGAAATCTTAGATGGTTTGATTGAGACTGTGAATATTTATGTACTGTTCCCCCTTTTCCCTCATTGGTATTTCACCAAGTTAATTTGCGTGTGTTACAGGATAAATCTTACAGGAGGGCAGTGGAAGAAAGCAGTAAAAAGGGAAAATATCAATCAGTGATCCAGGGTAGCAGCAGGAATTGTTCATTTCTGTACATGGATCATGGTTTGTTGTACTTGCCTGGGCTTGACAATTAAGAACCTTGCAGTTGTGTCGAGATCAGCTTCAGGTAGTTTCAGATGTTGGCTACAAAAGACAAGATGTTGCTGGGCTTCAATCCCTTTTGAAGCCTTGTTGTCACAGGGATAATCACTTAGAAAGAGGGCCGCATATATTTGTCCTTGACTTGGAGAAAATGTCTTGTGACAAAAGGTTTATTTAATAAAAATGCCATGGGCGGTGTGAGTAACCTGATTTATTGGCATATGTGGGTGGAATTTTGTGAATAATAACTTGCTTTGGAAAGTAAAAGTATCTTCTGTTAAACTGTTTGAAACATAAGGTCATTTTCCTTTCAATTTGGAAATGATATGTTAATTTTGAAGATTGCCAATATTTAAAAAGTGATGCAAAAATGATTGGATGTCTAGGCAAGACTTACTTAACCAATTGTCCCCAAACATGACTTCCTGTTTTCATGTTTGTTTAGAAATCTTGCATTTTTTGCTTAAAGTTTGTTTAAAAAATAACTATTTTTGCTCTTTTTTCACATAAATAGTTTTTATGTTCAGTTGTCTTAAAAATCTATTGTTCTTAGTACTGTGATTGTACCCTCTATGCTTTGAATCTCTTTCCATAATAACTATCAAGTGAAGTCCTTATCCTGCAAGAGGTTCCACACAAGCACATAAAAAAGGAGTCTTCTCGCCTCACTTTAGCTATTTTAAATTTAGGTAGCCAGTCTACCTATGAGAGAGAGTGAGAGAGATAGAGAAAATGAGATTGAGGCTTCTCTGGTGGTAATTCAGCTTTTCCTAGGCTACTATTTTAAGATGGAATGATTTGCCTTCCAGTGGCTTGTTCAGGCCGCAGAGATTGGTGTTTATGTGCTTTGTCTGCTTTGCTATTTCTCCTTGTCCCAACATTAAACAAGGAAGGAAATATTTGGAGTTCAAGGAGGGGGAAAAAGAGTCCTCGCCTGACCTCTGCAAATGCTGTGGGTGTGGGCAGTCTGAATCAGTTTTACTTTTTCCAAACTGTTTTTCTTTTACTACTTTCTAGTTACTTTCCATTTTGCTTCAGCCTTATTTGACCCACAAAAAACAGAGATGGAAACGACCGATGATGCTGGAAGTTTTATGGCCGGTATTATTTCAGGGCTCAGATTAACTGATTAAAATAGTCTATTTTGGCTTGAAAAGATTCTGGAGAAGTCCTAATCCCACTGAAGTCAACAGCAAAACTTCCATGAGCTTCAGGATGGCCAAACTTTCACCCTGAGTACCTATTAGTGAATCTTTGTCATCTGGCCCTCTGCTTGACTTGCAGGATTGCTCCATGCAATACATTTTCCAATATTTTGTTCAGATGTAGTATAAGTACTTCAAGGCACAAGGGTTTCTCTCCATCCCCTGGAAACAGATGCACAGGCTAATAGTTTAAGGAAGTTTTTGCTTGAAGAGTTGAGTAACAGAGCCAAAGTCTGTTCTTAGTTGAACTGGAGTAAATATGGAATAGCTTGTTGACAATGCAGTTACTCCTCTTTTATGTCAGTGTAACTGAGAGCATAGTTTTGCCCATTATTAACTTTTGTTACATTATTTGTATTTTTGTGCATGTCAGAATTTGTTAATCTGATTGTTCAACATGAAGTAACCTTCTGCTGAAAACAGAACGTCAATGTGAATTAGGTATCATCAGCTAAATTGAACCTCACCCTGTGCATTTGACAGATGGTAATACATTCATTAAGTGTTCTGTGGTTGCTTTGAGGTTGGAAAGTGCTATTTTTCTGGCTTCTAACTCAGAATTCTTAAGTAAAGTAGTTTAAAATCCTAGTTTTGAAGGGAGAAGAAAAATCACAAAAAGCTCATGAGGGTTTTTTTACTAATATTATTGTTTATTATTGGTGGGATGACAGGGCAGGACTGTCATTGCTAGAACTTGTCTTTGGCTGCATAATTAGCCCAGAATGAAATATAGAGAGATGGTTCCACCATGGATTTTACCTATACATGGGTAGAATTTCTTGGAATTCGAGGTTATATTAAATATATCCCAGTGAAGGCAGTATGATGCTGGTGCCTTTGTGCTTGGTGATTCCACTGTCCAGAAGAATGGCTTCCAGGAGTTAAGACATTGCAGCTCTTGCATGGATAAGCTTCTGACAGGGCTTATCTCTCAGAGCTGGTCACATCTGAGATCTCTAAGTTCCTACTCAAAGTCTGTAGGGTGGGGAAGCAGTTGGAGGTAGAAATTTCAAAAGCAGCACAGAGCCACATACTCAGGCCCGGCTCTACTTGATGTTGTAATATTGAATCCACCACCCTGACATTACCAAGACAATGCAAGGGTGTGATTAGACACTTCAGGACAAGTTCTCCCTACAGCTCATTTAGGGGCACCAGAACCAAGTGTAGAAGAGAACACTCCACTGAACAGAGAGGAAGCTCTCAGGGTGTTTATTTCAAACCTATTATTTTATTTTTACTCACTTTGGGGAAGATGAATCCCACCCATTAGCTGTTAATCAGCAAAGCTATTTAGTTCTTTAATGATGTTTCCCAGAGGACAAATTGCCAAGGCAATTAGGTGCTTAGCCACTTCTGAAATTCACTGTGGATGGTACTCTCACAAATGGGGAATTAGTATTGTTTTAGATCTTCACATCTTTTTAAATGTCTTCATACAGTCTGGTGCTGACTGGTGTTCACATGGCCCTTGCCATGGTGAGTGCATTCTCTCCCCTGTGCTCTCAGTGGAGACAATGTAGAGTCATCCAGATTTTCATGAAATAGCCACAGTATAGGAAGTTTGGAATTAAATCCAAGTTTAAGAAATTAATCCAAGCTGAGTTTGGTCAGGAATGTGAACCCAGACAGTTTTTTCCTCAGGAGGAGTCTCAGAACATTCAGAGCTGTAGGCTATTCTGAAGAGGTCATTTCCTGGTCTCCATTCACAATTTTTCATCTTTTACATAATGCTTAAATATCTAACAGGCAAGAGAGAAAATTTGATTCTTTTACACATCCTCCTACTTTGGGTGGGGATTTCCCTGAGAACCTGCTCAAGGAACATAAGATTTTAAATCCTATAGATAGACCTGAATGTGTTAGGGTACCTAGAAAGTAGGATTTGCAACATGGATATTTGCATATGAATTTCAAAAAAGGCCTTGGAAATCATTGACAGGCCTTAAAAATCTGACCCTATGCACCTAAAATCCATTTGATATGGCAATTTTTGAGCTTTAATTATCTTAGTTTTTCAATTTTTTTTTTCACTATTTAGTTGGAAGGAGAGCAGTTCTCTCTTATTCACTATTTTTCTATTTTACAGGCTGTTCTGAGAAGTTTACTAGGATCTAAGATCTAGTTTACTGAGAAGAGTTTTGCTTAAAAAAAATGGGGTCATTAAGTGTCACAAGTAGTTGTTCAGTTCTTGCCTATCAGGATATAAGATGGTCCTGACTCTGTGGTGATTTCAATGTGAGGTGTCAGCATCCTGTGGGCTCCAGCAGAGCCTGTGAATTAGGTCACAGATGTATTGAGCCTTGAATATACACTTATTTCTGGCCTAAAGCTGCCGTATGCAAGTGTCAAGTATGAATTCAGATAGTTGTTTTTCTTGCTGTCACAAACAGGCTGCACTCCAGGCATTGTTTTTGGGACAGCCATGACGCACTTTGATAGAGCAATGAGAGCAAAAAAAAAACCCCAAAACCTAATAAGTTCCAGAAGAGTTACATAAACAAACCTCACCTGCTGCTGTTGTCTCTGTGCACACACCTGACTTACCTCATGGGCTAGCATAAAGCATCAAACTCCTCCTGACACTCGAATATTGCTCAGATGACTTGGAGAACCAAAAGCTCAAATGACTTGGAGAACCAAATTCCCAACTGGGTGAAGGGAATACTGGAAAGTGGTCAGTGTTGAGCCAGTTCTCTAAAACCCAGATGAACAAAACTGAATGAAATCCCAGTAATTCAAGTCCACTGTCTCTACATGAACACACTGTAAGAGGACACAGTCTGAGGCTGACCAAGAGGTGTTAGAGGTCAAAGCAAAAAGAGATTGCTGAATCCTTGCCACACTCCACAGTTCTACTCTCCCGTGGAGGTTGTGAGGCAGGACAGCTGCAGGCAATTAAAGGCACCACTGCCAGCATCTGACAGCAGAATGTCAGTGTCAAAATTCAATTTTAAGTGATTATATGAAGGATGGCAACACTTTTGTTTTGTGGATGGCAGCACTTCAGTCGCTTTAGATGCTCTGCTTTCAGAAATAAAATTCTTTCCCTCCCCGCTATGTTTGTGGGGGTGTTTTCGGTTGGATCGCAGTCATTTCTCCAGTCAATCAATTAAGCCAGGGTTTGCCACTGTGTCTCAGAGTCAGCCACAAAAGAGGCTGGTGGTTCCCTGGTGCTGGGCCAAGAGACTTCAGTGGGAGCAAGGCATCAAGCAGCTTAATCTGACTTCCACTGCTGGCACAGGTTTAATGGATGTTAGGGCAGCAGGGAAATCATGCTCTGTGGTGTTCAGCTCCTGCTGTCTCAGTGGCCCTGGATGTGCTGCCTTTCTCTCTGTGCCAAAAGCACAGGGGCAGCTGACAGCAGAGCCTGTGGAGTCACCTGTGCCAGCAAGGCTCTGTGTGGAGGGTGATTGCTGCAGCCCTTTTGAGTGCCTGTTGTCCATAAATATATTTAGGACCATAGGATTGTAGAAGGTTTGGGTTGGAAAAGACCTTAAAGACCATCTAATTGCAGGTGTCCCTGCCACGGACACCTCCCACTATCCCAGGTTGCTCCAAGCCCTGTCCACCCTGGCTTTGAACACTGCCACGGATGGGACCACAGCTTCTCTGGACAGCCATAAAGAAATTCTTGCATATAATTAACCAAATTTCCTCTATTTCAGTTTGAACCCATTGGTCCTTGTACTTACCTCCATAGGCCTTGTAGTGCTATACCACCTGAGTAACTCTCCCCTAAGTTCAGTGGCAGTAAGTTACTCAGAGATGTAAGATTTTACAGCATTAGGCCATTAATACTGACTCCAGGCCATATCTGCAGCAGGTATAAATCACTGCAGGTAATTTTCACCAGCTGAAATTCTGGCCTTAAGCCCATGAGTCATGTTGTTATTTTTTCACATTGTAAATTCTTGCTGTTTCTTATTTATTTTGCTTTAGCACTTTGGGGCACTTGTGGGGGACCAGGACTCCATCATGGTTTTTACCCTTCAGACAGAAACACGAAAGACCCTTCTTTGCCCCAAGTGTTTGCAAGTAATGCACAAACCTGCACAGAGTTATCCAGCTTTTTTGTAAGTGCATAATTGCAAGCAAGCTTTTGTATTGTCCTGATGATGAAGCATAAAACCACAAATTCCTTGCCTGGGTGAAAAATTTACACTCTGCTGTAGAGGTCTAGGTGGCATTTGAAGACTGGAATTAGTTGAAGCCAGCAGCAGTGTGGGACAAGATCTTCAGTAACTGAACTAAGAGGTCTGGAGTCTCCTCTCCATCACAAGACTATTTGAGATCTCTCAAAAAGAGCGTTTGCACCCAAGCTGAACCTGAGTTAAATGGGAATTTTAACACTGGCTAATATCTCATCTCATTTATAGCATATCTTTCAGCTCTATGGAGCTCTGGTTAGCATCTTTGGAATTACTGCTATTGCCTTTCATTACTCTGCAAGGGTGTTGAAAGAAGTAAAATTAAGACTTGATAGACCTGAAGTAATGCTAGAAAATTCTGCTTCATTGCAGTCCTATGCAGCTGGTTAGAAGAATGAAGGAGCAGTGTACATGGTTCCAGTACCTATGTGATGGCTTTCAACAGACCAGAAGAATATCATAGGCAATGTGTGTTTTTTTGGTGTATCATCCTGACAAGCTGTTTTTTTCTTCTGTGATCTCTTTCACGCTTTTTGTTGTTTGTCAGGAGAAGACGGGGTACAGCAAGGTCCCTGTGTCCCTTTTCCCACTGCAGGATGAGCTTTATCCTCAGGCAGATGTACTTTGCTGGGCTACTTTGCCATTGGGTTGTGTCAGCTTTGGAGCACAAATTAACAATGAAGGAATTGGTTCTTGGCTTTTTTTCTAGACACTAGCATTGCCATTGACAATGAGCATTTAGAAACAATTCTTATCCTGCCCTAACCACTTATTCTTTGCGTTTTTTTTGGCAAAGCGCTTGAAAGGGGCTTGGTGAAGGCTCTGAAGAAGCTGGATGACTACCTGAGAACTCCCCTGCCAGAGGAGATTGATGCAGACAGCACTGAAGAGGAAAAAGTGTCTAAACGCAAGTTTCTGGATGGAGATGACCTGACACTTGCTGACTGCAACCTTCTGCCCAAACTCCACGTTGTGAAGGTAAAAGATGTCATGAGATGGTAAAAGAATCCGTATCTGACATGATGTGCCTTGCTCTGACAGCTGAGTGCCAAAACCAACGTGTATTTCAGCAGAGAATTCTTCAGGCCTAGAAGAGCACTTTGAAACACAATTTTGCTCTTCAGGGTTTCCTAGAGGTTAAATAAAGGAACTTTATATTTAGTTCATGGGAAAACTGTCCCATCACTTATTAGTGGCAAAGACAGTACTAGGTTCTAGATGTCTTGTCTCTTTATTTTTACCCTGCTGCAAGTAGCAGCAGTCTTTCCTATTAATTAGTTCCTAATGCTCTTAAGAAACATGTCAAAACTTTAGTTAGTTCCCACCCATTTGTAACTTAAGAGCAGCAGTCAATTTCCTTGGGGAATATTTATTCCATGTGGTATTTCACACAGAGAAGTTAACAAATCAAAGTCATTGCCAAGGTCCGGGATTTAAGATGTACAATGGTTGCTGGTATAGTGCAAATCATGTACATCATCTTGACTTCTAAATGTTGCATTTATTTAATTTATCAGATGACATGTTGCTTTAGAATAACGCAAGTACCTGGCAGACCTTGGCAAGCAAGTGAGCTAGGAATTAAAGCCAAGTCATGCATCTAATTTGGCTCTGTGAGCCAAAACATAAACTGAGCCTGGGAGCTGACTGCACACATGCAATAGGAAAAAAAAATAATTAAAAAGCACATAAGTCATCAGGTAAGAAATGTGATAATATCCTCACAGGTTTAGTGCTTATTCTGACTTGTCTTCATTGGCGACGTTGGAGTCAGACAATGCAAAATGAATGTGTGGCCCCTCACTGGTTCTTGTCTCCTAGGGATGAAATGAAAGATGTAAAAAGAGAATTAAAATTTTTCTCAGACAAGCATAGCCATAGGATAGTGCCTGAAAAGCATTTAACAGATAGAAGAAAAGGGTGAATTATTTTTTCACCTTCCTTTGATGGAAGATGTGTGCTGGAAATTTTGAAAATATTGACTTAAGCTGCCCAGCAGGTTTTATCTTCCCCATATGCGTGTGAAGCATCATGGAAGGCAAGAATGCTTAGTTAAATGCAGTTTAGGACAGGATTTGGACTTTCATATACCAAGTGGATCCTGGTAATAGAAACAAGTCACAATAGTTTCTGAGAACATGACTGTCCTAAGAAATCTGAGATGGAAAGCAGCTCTACCATGTGCTTTAAAAATAAAGGGGAACTCTGTGGCACATATGTATGTAATTTATGCCCAGGAACAATTTTATACTGTCAGAAAAATTAGAGATTGGAAGCCCTCATTAAATTAGCTAATCCATCCTTTCCTATCAGATAGTTCACTCTGTCACCACAAGCTTATTCTATATGGTATATTCCTACAGGGAAACTGAAATATCCCAACCCAGCAAGGTACTTAACCAACCAACTAGCTTTAAGTGCAGATTAATCCCATTGACTTCAATGGGACTGTACAGGTGCTTAAAATTAAGTATGCACTTAATTATTTTCCTGAATAAGGGCCTGAGTGTTTTTAGAAATCGAAAATTTGCCTTGATAGACAATTTCCTAGTCTAACAAGTCTTGAAATAACCATTTTCTTTCTCAGTTTACCCCAATGCTCCTGTTTCTAATATATGCTAAATCATCTTGGTTTCCTAATCATGGTACCCATACCACCCTGAATTTTTCCTTTTCATGAACATGGATCCAGCCTTCAAACAGCTGTAGGTGGTTATATCCTCTGACACCATTTACCAGGCAAAATATATTACATATAGTAAAAATATAATACCATATATATAAAAAAGAATGTTAAATATAATAATTAATATGAAAATGTTATAATCATTACTAATGCCTTTCTCTTAAATCTATCTTGCTCTTTATAATTCAGCCCCTTCTTATGTGGTGTCTCAACTTTAGGTGATGTACTTAAGAGTTGTAAAAAAAAACCCCAAAACCCCCATATGGTAAAATCAATGAACTTCAAGTACCATAAAAGTTGAAATTTTGTAACAGTAGCCAGGTTGTAGCTTTAGACTATCCTTAGGCCAAGCAGCAGCTTTGCATGATAGGGGACAACCAACAGTCACTTCTCAGGCTTTTCTATGATAAATCGCTTATTCTCCAAATATTCCTCTGATTTGCTATTAATTATATGACAGAAGAGATCAAGCAGCTCCCTAAGAAGGAGATGTATCCCCTGTGAGATGGGTTTTCTTCAGGTGTTTTATCTTTGCTTTAGATTGTTGCAAAGAAATACCGCAACTTCGAGTTCCCGGCGGAGATGACGGGGCTGTGGCGGTACCTGAAGAACGCGTACACCAGGGATGAGTTCACCAACACCTGTGCAGCAGACAAAGAAATTGAGCAAGCCTATGCAGATGTGGCCAAGAGGCTCAGCAAGTCCTAAGTGCCCCCAGCCATGGTTCAGTATCCCCTTTTACAGACTCTGCTCCTTGTTGCCTTAAGATGTACTTTATCGTTACGCTGTCTGGTTGGCATCTTTATGACTTCACATGTTCCAAGTGTATTGGGCAGGGACAAATCTGCCTCTCCCTGCAGAAAAGAGAAGGCAGCTGTAGTGGGGGGGGTGGTGAGAGGGGGATGGGGGGTGGGGGTGGACACCCTTTGAAGTCTAACCCAAGATCTGGCTCAACTAGTATTATTTGCAATCAGTATTGGAAATGAGTCTGCTTGACTAGTTTCTTGTTCTATGTTGGGGGTACATCATGATCTGCATTCTTTAGAGTTTTAAAAATAGCTGAAATTTCAGGTAAGAGAGTTAGGAACACATAGAACTGGTTCCTCTCTAGGTTATTTCAAGGACGTTTTCCTTCAGTTCTATTAAGATCCCTGAGGCATGAACAAAATTCAAGAGTGAGAGAGGGGAAAACAGGAGTTTGACCCTAAAGCAGAAATGCTCTTAGCAGTTATATTTAAATAAACTCTCTGAATGCATCTTCTGTCTTAGCAGGCCCAGGAGTTTATAGGGTATTTATTTTTAACTTGGCGCAAGAGGGGGAAGCCTGAGTGAATATGTCAGACTTGCAGATGCTACTCTGCATAAAATTTGCATGATGGTTGTTGGATCTAAATGTTTAAAGCAGAAGAAAGTAAAAGAGCAATTGAGCAGGCAGCCCTTGGAAGGGCAGGGCCTGTGCCAAAATGCCCAGTGGATCTGCTGGTTGGTAGAGACAGACAGGCACAGCAATAACAGGGGCAGCAGATTGACTCCAGCACCCACAGAGGGAATTGGCACAGCAAACCAGACCACGCAGGATATTGTCGTCTTGACTGGATGGTTGCCAGTTCCTTTATAATTGCTATCTTGGGAAACTTGGATCAGCAGAGGGAAGCTGTCGCTGCACACGGATTCCAGGCAGGGGAAGCTCCAGATGGGTCACTTTCAAGCACTCATCATCTCACCCAAGGAGGAGTTTGCTGTGGGAGCCTCAAAGAGGGCAGGCTGGCACAGTGAGGGGCACATTTCCAGCCAGGAATTCAGCAAGTGTGCTAGCAGGAATCCATGCATGGTGCCTCAATCCCACTCATCCAGACCTTACCCATCCAGGTTCCACAATTTTGAATCAGGAGTTTTTTCCTCAAAGAGATTATTTTGCCCTGTCTTCAGTGCCTGCCTGGCACATCTGTTTTATACTGGTGATTATTTGCACGTTTCTTCAGCAAATTCAGAATGACAGCTCTTTCACTTGAAGCTCATGTGTTCCAGTAGGTACAGGAGAGCACATGGTTCATGGGTTTCAGTTTGTGGGGGGATTTATTGCTGTTTTAAAAGATAAAATAAAGCTGAGCTGTAACCTGATGTAGCTCCCCTTCTGATCAAAGTTGCTAAAGCTGCACTGATTTGAAGGGAACCCCAAGCTGGTGAGCTGTGACCGAGGGGAGCCTGCTGCAAACAGCAGACTTGTTTGCAGCCAGAGAGCTGGGAAAGTGGAACAACATTGAAAGCCAGGCTCTGCCATGTGATGCTGATGACAATCTGAAACCATCCTTTTGCTTTAGTGGGATAATTCCACTTTTCACACTAACCCAGCCGATAGCAGATTGTTGCTCATTGACTGAAGAGAGTTTGTGGTTGACTATTGTTTCACATGCAATGGTCAATTTGTTCTGAACTTTCAAAACCTTGGAAGAAAATCCATTAACTCCCAAGTCTTCTCCTAGAATGGGCTATTTTAGCAGTGGCTAGACTGGAGGGCAAAGGCTTGCACTCCTTAAAATATTGCTAAGAAATCAGCTGGCTCAGAGAACACTAATAGCAGCCAGAAAAATCCAATGAGATTAGAAGTATCTGTACAAGCACATGTGGCTTGTTAAAAATATTTCTTCATGAGATTTGAGTTAGTGTGATATTATTTTCTTTTTTTTTTTTCTTTTTAAAAATTCTGGTATTTATTTATTTATTTATGTAATTGACTCGATCCTTTCTTTCTGTCTTTCTAGTTTTTGTTTTCACTCAACACTTAAGTCAGGATGGCTCAGTCAGTTTAGAAAAGTGTTATTAGCAAAGCTCTGCAAGTTTGTTCCTAGAGAAAAGGCTTCTATCTGATCAATGGTCCTGGGGATTTTTTACTCTCAGTATGATCCTGTCAATCAACCAAAACTACATTTTTCTCATTTGCCTTTTCCCAGGTTTGCACTTCAGTCAGTAGCTTTCCTTAGTCACAGTTGCTGTGAATATTTGAATGAAAGACGCAGAGGCAGGTTCTTGCCCTCTGCTTACTATATTTATGTCCTAAAAGAAGTCTGTCCAAACATGCAGCAAATCTCAGGCAGATGAACCAGGATCTGCCCTGATTTTAATCTCAGAATCATCTCCATTTTGCTAAATCTCATAGTTCTGAAATTCTCTTATATGTTTGTCTCTATTTTTATAGAAGATGGCCAAGTCACAATCAGTTGATTTCAGTGACCTCAAATTGCATCTGGTTTAAAAAAAAAAAAAAAGTTTTAAAATAGTTGGGCTCATATCAAAAAGAAAATTATCTAGAAATGCAAGGAGATTTTTCTGAGATGATTTGCATATTCTTAAAAAAAATTTAAGATTTCATAATAAAATTTAAGTCCCCAGGCTAATTTCCTTTCAATAAATCCTTAAATATATTCATTTTTCATACAGTATTCCAAAATATCTAGATAAAATATAATTATGGATATGAGAAATGAGAGGAAAATGCAGCAGTTTTCAGCTAGAGTGCCGGTTCTGTCTGAATTTGAGTCTCACTCTGCATTCTAACTTTGCATTTTCCTCATAACTCTATTATAGGCTGATCCAAGATCATGGACAGGTTCAGGCATTCCCTGACCTTTTTTTGGGTTTGAAATCCAAGCTTATGTTTTCAGATCTGTAACTTTTACTCACCTTTGTGCTTCTTGGCTTTATCCATTGCCAGAAGCAGGAAATACTGGAAATCCTACGTAGAAAAGTGTTTTGCTAAGTTTTTGAGCTCAGTTCTCAAGGCTCAGGATCCATCACCAACGAGATTGTAAAGGGCTCCAGATTCTTTTAGGTGGAGTATTTTTGGTGACCTTCCATTGTATTTAGAATTATAAGTAATAAATACTAATCTTAAAGGATTGTATATCTACATTGGCAAGGCAGCTTTTCTAAAAAGAATCTAAGTGACAAGACAGACATTGCAGATTTACAATAACTTTGTTAATAAATTTTTTTGTAAGATGTAAAGAAAGACATAGTGCAGAGAGGGAAGAAGCCAACAATGTGGATTTAATCATCTACATTTCAGAAATGCAGACCAAATGTCTGTGAAGATGTCCATTTCATCCAAACATTTCTTAGATATTTATTTCAAAGCTCCCTGCTCAGTCATTCCAACACTCCATTCATATTGTAAGGAATATTGATTTTTCTTCTATTAGCAGTGGTATGGGAGTTCTTGAGAATCCCACAGATTAGTTACCCTTATTCTCTGTTAGACCTGTTTGAATTGCCAAGAGGTCATTTTGCAGCACAGGTAGGACTTCAGAGTATCTCCTTAAAGTCTATTTAAACCAGAAACATTTTTTCCTATAGAAATCACATAATGATATTGCTTTATCAGGTCCAGTGTGGAATATAGAACTATGCTTACTCCTCTGGTTGCACTAGCTGAAAAGCCACTGCCAGGGCGAATGACAGTCTATAGCACAAAGAAAATAGACAACTTTGTTTCCTACAAGAAAGTTCAGTTAAATTGCATGTACTATTTATTTTAAAGATATATTTATTTTATTTTAACCCCTAAACACTTTTCTCTGTCTCTCGTCTGTGCTCAAATTCAGCTCCAAGTTAACCATAACCATTTCCTCAGTGATAAGTAGCAGGATTCTCATGGATGGGCACAGGGGAAACTGTGTAGCCCTTCCATCTGCTAGGATGAAGCCCCTTGTCTTCATCACCTGGGTTTGGCTAATTAGCTGAGTTGAAAGCATTGCAAAAATTTAGCCCATGGAAATCACACTCCTGTAAAACCAGAAGCCCATGGGAGCATTATTTTTTTAAAAAATGAATTGATGTTTTAAAGAAAAAAATAACCCCTAAGTCTTGTGTCCTCCTTAATGTGTATTCTTTTAAGCATCAGGAAATTTGCCTTTGCTTATTACTTTTCTAAATGTATTCATTATTCTTGAATTGTTTTTGATATTAAGAAATATTTTTCTGGTAAGATTTTGCCTCTCTGCTGAATCTTTCATCTATTCATTAATTTTTGATGTCTGCAATGACTTAGTAATTCCAGAGGAGGCAGGAAAGCTGTGAGGTTTATACTTGTTGAGAAGCTGAAGGAGGTAATGATTTTTTTTTTTTTTTTTTTTTGAGAAAACAGCATTAAAATAATTTTTTTAATTGTGTCTTTTCACCTGGGATACTTTAACCAAGAGTTAAGTAACTGTTTAGTCTGGACTGTGAATTTCAGCACAGACATGAGCAAGGCAGCATGTTGAAGGTGGCTTTGCCTAAGGGTTTCTCTCAGGTAGTAGACATGTTCCCTCTGGGTCACAGATTCCCCATTTCCTCCTTTCAGGAGGGCTGTGCTGGTTTGGACACTGAACTAGGACAGCCCATTCAGTGCTCAGCAGTGAAAAGAGGAGTCCTGTTCCCTTTTCTCCCCTTCCAGCTCAGGTGCAGAGAATGTTAAGCTTTTTTATTTCCTTGTCCCACATTCTAACAACACTTGGTCCCAGAAAAGCTGAGAAACCCCACCCAATTCTGTTTTCCAGAGGTTGATAAGTGCATTTTTAAACACGTGACATAAAAGCCCGAAGAATTCCGTGTAACCCTCAGGCATTCCCCACGCAGGACTCAGCAGCCTCTCAGAGACCACAGCAATCATCTTATTCCCCCGTTGCCCCAGCTGATTCCCCTTTCACCATTCACTGGAGGGATACTAATCCTGAAAACATTCCCAAGGATGCGTTTGAATGTGGTGGATTTGAGCTCTGCTCATCAGCTAAGCAGCTCTGAATGGTGGCATTGTCACAGCTCAGCAGGTCGTGCCAAGGGGACCCAGCACCCTCTGGAGAAGCTGAAACTGCTCCATCAGTGATGGTGCAACCATGATGAAAGGTTTGAGGGCCACCTTTCCTCCAGCCTGCCTCCCTGGCTGAAGTGTTAGAGCTCAGCTGGAGCCATGATCCAGCGCTAATGAGCATTTCTAGCTTGCAGCATGTGAATAGGGACTACTGATGTGTTTAATGTTAAACATGTGCCTGCCTGCCTGCCTGCCTGCCTGCCTGGAGAGGGGCCTAAAAGCCATGACAGAAAAGTCTATACTAATGAAGGGCATTATTACTCTCTTCCCTTTGAAATCTGGTGGCAGAATTCCCAGTGGGGGAATTCCCAGTAAAGCCAAAGGTGGCATAAGCATGAAGATGCTTTGAGTGCAGAGAGAACAGAGAGCACTCAGGGAGAAGAGGAAGCAGAGTGGTGTAAAGGTTCTTCATGCAGAAGGACGCCAGGTGGTAACTGCAGGGACACGGGCAGTGCTGCCAGGCTCTGCTCGGGTCCCGTGGGGGGATCAGAGTGCAGCAGGGCCCAGGCTCTGCTGGCAGTGAAATGCCAAGGCGTGTTCTGCTGTATCTCCAGCCACACTCCCTGTGGTGGCATCCCACAGAACAACGATGCCTCCATTGTGGCTGCCTCACTCTTATTATGAAGTAGCTTGTCTAAAGAAAACTAAGAAGGGTGGGGATTTTTTTTTATTTTTTTTTACATATACATGGAGTAAAAACAATCCAAATATGCTTTAATGGTTCTCAACATGATACTGTCAATTCTCACCACAGGGTGGAATTTGTTGGTGGAAATTAAATTAAATTAAATTAAAACAGAAGAGTTTGGCTATTGCTAATGGGTACTACTGGGAGCCCTAAAAGCAGTTTGCAGTGTAGAACCATAACAGCAGTGAACATCCTTTAATTCCCAGAATTGCTTGGGTTTCACAGGGTCATTTTGGCCTATTCTGCTGCACTGCTGAGAAGTTGCTCTTTCCCTGTCTCTCTAGGTCCATAAAGTCTGAAGAATTTGGGAAATGGCTACGGGCACCAAATTAGTCTTTTTCTTTCTCACTCTTTTTTTTTTTTTTTTTCTCCTTCATTAAATTAACTACTTTAGTTTGGAAGTTAGCAATAAGTCAGTAGAATTTGCAAACAACAGATTTCTCTACTCTTTCATTAAAAAAGTTTTAAAGAGCTTTCAGGAAATGAGAGGTTATCCCCTGTGTTGGGAATAAACTGTGGTATAAAATACAAATATAAGTGGGATTCTGATTAAATTATTGAAGCAGAAAGATTGCAGGTTTTTTTAAGGAGCATGCTTAGGAGTAAATGAACAGAATAGTCCAGATACTGTAGTAGGGGCTTCAGTTCTAATTTCTGGTTTGGGTTTTGTGTTAGGTTTTTGTTTTGTTTTTTTTTTTTTTAATTACCTATTAAACAACATAAAATGTATATATACACTTATACATATATATATATTCAGAGTATTTATCTACATTATTTAATTCAATAATGCTGTGAAGTTTGTTGGGATGGAAAGTGGCATAAAGAGGAAAACTTACACATTTGAAACAGCACTATTATTTCTGTGTCTTTGATTTGGTTCCCACTAGAATAAACAAGAACCACACATTAGTTGTGTGGAAGCAGGATTTCAACTTCACAGACCCCGAAAGTTTGGCAGTCCCTTGGAGGGCAAGGTAATTTGGTATTTAGCAATCCGAGCCTTGCGGTGGGCACAGTGCGTTTTGAAGGCATTTAGAGCCTTCCTTGGGTGAGGGAGTGATGCTTGCAGAGGACCCCAGTGAATCCCTGCTGTTTTAAAATGAGATTAAGCCATCATGAGATGTGGACTGGCTAACCCCAAACCAGGCGCGTTCGCCTGCAGCGCAGCCCCTAAATTGTTCTGACATCAGGAACCACAGTGAGGGAGCTTGGCCTCAGAAGTGAGTCAAAGCAGCATCTTTGTCACCAGTCATTTTCTATTTATAATGACACAGATCTATTTTATAATCACGGGGAGGCACAACAGGAGTGTGCTTTGTTCTGCCTAAATCGCATTTCTCGTGCGGGTGCGTTTAAACACAGCCCTTGGCCCCTTGCCCCACACCACACACACCCAGGGCGGGCAGTTCTGGCACAACAATGCACACCCTGTCGTGCTTGAATGCTCAAAGCCTCCAGTGCTGGAGCAATAAACTCCTGCTAAATGGCTTAAAAATGCTCCCTTAAGTGCACCGAGCTGCCCCGCTGCTGCCTCACTTCTCATTTCCAATGATGTTGTGTTTCTAAGCCTTGTGTTTCAAAGAAGCCAGGAGTATGTCGAGTTGTTTAGTGATGGAAATTGCAGGGCATTATTAACTGTAAGAATTTAAGATGAAAAACCCCACTCCCCAACCCAACCCTGGTGCAAACCTGACAGCTTTTACTCCTGCCTGCGTTTTCCGAGGCTATGAACAAATTTCCAACATCTGCTTGGTTTGGTTCCTGGAGAGCTGGTCCTCATCTGTGCAAACCCTCAGCGCTATGATGGTAACCCCCTCTTTGCTGCCTTTTTTTTTTTTTTTTTTTTTTCCTAATGAAGGGTCCTGCTGTGTATTTCCTAGAAAATTATGATTTTGTGATCAATAGATTTCTTTTTGTAACCTGTTTTCAGTTCTAAAGCCTGAAGATCAAAACCAAGTTGCATAGTAAGACTTGGGGTTGAGCAGAGTGCTTTTTTCCTCTCCAAAACCATCATTTTTCAAATCCTGACTAATTTAGAGCACAATTCTGGTTACTTTGAGGAGGTCTGAGGTTGAAGGAGAGGAAGGGGAGCCCATTGAGAGAGGCTAGCAGGAACCAGTCTCTGTAAGTCTTCATAGATACGTGGACAAGTTTCCTATCAGTGTGTGAGTAACTTGTGCAGAGATCTGCATGGCCCCAGTGGACCCACAGTTGCTTAAAACCTGCACTGATATTCAAAGACAAAATTTGGGCTGTGAACCATGACATGATGATCAGACATGATACCTCTTCAGGGCATTATACCGGCAAAAAAGAGCTCATTTGAAAGGACACTCAAGCTTTAGCTACTGGTCAAGACCTGAGTTTACATGACTTGATCTTCTCCTCCAAAATGTCATTAACCCTAGAAATGGCTAATGGCTTCAGGACTTCCACCTGAAGTACTGGGCTAAAAGCAAGATCTGAAACTCATATGGAGAAATCAGGAATTACCTTTAAACTCAGACCAGGTAAGCTTCAAAGGAAAGTAATTTATTTGTAAACAACTATTGTGTAGTATCTGACAGCGAAAAGTAACTGTGTATCCAGAGGTCTTCATCAGATAAGAAAGCAAGCCAGGATCCCTTTGTGTACTTGTGTTTTTCAGTCAAGGAGCATCCTCTCTTAATGTGCAATTTTAGATTAAAGTGCAACCTCTTTGGGTAGGAACTCTGTATTTGTTCTCTGCATGTGCAGCTCTTTACATGACAAGACTATGATTAGGGCCTTTGTGTGCTGCTCTAAACCTCATAACCCGTAACAATAGGAAAAATATAATTAAAATGTCATTGCAGTTCACCTTTAATATTATGATTGTGAGACTCTGTCAACTGTGAATAAAATAATGTCCTTTTTGTATAATAGGTAGTATATTTTATTATTGAAGAAAGAGTTAAATTTAATTTTTAAACACAAAAATATTATCTGCTCATTGTTTCATTTTAAGCTTTTGAATATATAAGCAAATATTTATTTTTTATCCTTCAAATGAGTATGTGTTAAATGAAGAAACCCACCTTCCTGAATTGGAGCTGTTTATAATTATATTCCAAGAGTGATTAACACCTTATAATTTGAATAAAAGTGGTTTATTTTCTCACTGGGTTATTGTAGGACTTTGTTTAATTTTATTTTTTTTTTAAACAGACAACTTTTCTTTGCCTGCAAAAAACCAAACATGTGCTCAGAGCTTGAATACAGCTATAGTCATCCCTTACTCTAAGACTGGGATATGAGAACTGGTGGGATTACAATATACATCTATAAAATAATGGAGGGGTAAAATGGGGTGTGACCATTCACTGTTTCTCATATCAGAGATTATGTGTTCCTAATAAAATAATCAAGCATCAAGTTTAAAGCAATCAGAAAGAAAGGTCTTTTTACACAGTGTGCAATTAAACTTTGGAACCCTTTACTGGATGATGCTGTGCAGATCAAAATGAGTATGGGGTTCAACTTCCTGAAGAATAGATCCATAAGTGTTGTCAAACATGAAACTTTGGAAGCAATGTCCAAGTCAAGAAGTCCCAAAATACCAGGGCTGAGAGAAAGTCCATGAGGAGGTAGGTTTCCATATGCATAGTTTTTTTTTGCTGTGAGAGATTAGACACAGCCACAGGAGGGCTGGGTGTCTTGGCTCCAGGATGTCCTTTCTGGGATTACAATATAGAAATGTGAAGTATTGTAAATTGAACTCCAGCACAGAACTTTGAATTTAGCTTCCCCAAAGCAAACCAGTTCCAGAGGTGCTTTAGATACAGAAGCTCAGAATCCCCCTCATAGCAAATGACAGGGGATCACATTCCATCTGAAACAACAAGAGTTCACCATCCAACAGCTGCAGCTGGGGAGGAACAAGCAGGATTTCTCTGAATTTACATATAAACTTCTCTTCTGGTCACAAAGATTGTACCCAATGGGTCAGATCTCTCTAATCTCTCTAGTCCTGCATTGTTCTGGTACTACATCTCTTTTGATGTTGTGTGTGATACAAAAACAGCCATCTGTTTCAAATTCTCCAGACCTAAGGTGGTAAGTGCCAGCCTAATGTTTCTGCTCAAACTAGTGCTGAAATACCATTTCACTTGCCCAGCGCTGTACAAATACAGGGCCTTGGTTGATTTCTTTTGGACTGAGCCCTAAATGTGCAAACACCCAGATGCACCTTTATAGCACATGTGATCTTTCTCTTTCTCTCCAGTCGTGGAAGCAAGAGAGAAAACCAGGGAATCTGAAAAGCTCAACATCAGACATATTAAAGAATTAATAATTTTTTTTTTTTCTTAATTAGTAGCCAGTCCTGAATGGAAGTTCAGCTTTGCTGTTCAGTCACTCAGCTGATGAGGGTTGCTGTGCACTGCTGTGGCTGATGGGGGTGTCGGAATCTGTGGTATTGATGATCCTGAGATTGTAAAAAGTCTCTGTCTTTCTGCCCCGTTGCCAAAGAAGAAGCCATAATTCGTCTGTGCTGTTTTCAAGGTTGTTTATTCTGTTTATCTCTAACATGTTCTGCTGCCCTGCCGCAGGTCTGTCCTGCAGGGCAGCGTGTGGGGCTCTGCCCTCAGTGGGATGTTACAAACATTATATACCAGAAACTACCTGTGCTGGATTTACAATAACATGCCAATATCTGTCATCTACGTTGAACAGTGTGTCCCCAGCCTAAACCAACAGAAAAATGCCAACAGCACAGTGAAACATGGAGAGCATGAAGAAGGAGAAAAAGGACAAAACACACCCAATTTCCTCCATCTTGTCCCCTCTGAACCCCTAATCTAGAATCCTAAAATTCTACTTTTGCACCCATGCTACACTTAATTATTACTCATATCAAACACTCAGAGCTTGTAATTCGTCCTGTAAGATTGAAAACTCTTTTCCATGGACAGAGATCACAGACAGTGTCTCTGGCGGCTCTGTCCAGAGGGGTTCCTGACCCCCTCCCAGGGTCCCAGGCCTTCCAGGGCAACCAGAGGGAAGCCCTGGATTCCCACAATGAGGGACGCTGCTGTAAAAACACACAGTGACACATCGTGTCACTGTCATGCCAGGACCACAGGCATGAGACTGCTCCATCCTGGTGAGCATCTCTGACAGCGGCTAATATTGAATAATTCACAGAGGGCTGCCAGGAGCCCCAACCCTTGAGGTTTGACCTACTGACCATACACAAAAAATGTTAGACACTGGTGGTTTTGTAGTTTATTTAATTAAAAATTATTCCAAATAGCTCTGTCCCCTCTCATTGTACAACAAACCTAACACATGTCTCAGGCTCTCTGGACACTGGTCTAGGTGATATTTGACAGTAGTAAAACTGAGTGCATCAGATCCATTCGGTACTGTGTAAAATAAGTGGTTTCTGTGCATAAGTGATTGTGATTGCGGATCTGAATGATGAAAAATGGGGTGAGTAACAACCTGGATCACTTATGACTTTTCCTGTCTTTATTTTATCATTCCTTATGCCTTTGCTCTGAGCAAAGCCAAAGCTTTCCCCTTTCCACAGCAATGTCTCACTGCTGCTGGTCATTTTTTTGGTCATTCAATCTCTGAAAATTCACTTCTACCCAGGTAATCGCTCTCTCTGACAGGGATTTGTACTGCTGTCTCTCCCTGCTTGCTATGTAAAAAAATAGAGCCCTTGACGGGCTCCACAGAGCTGCTGGCACCTCTTCCTTCAGCGAAGGGGTGGGGGGAAGCTTTGTCAAGGAGGGTTTAGTTTGGGTTTTCTTTTTTATCTGACTACCTGACGTAACACTCCACATGTCCTGCTCGACAAGCAGCAATCAGTCCAGTCTGCGCCAGGCAAGAGTTTAGACATTTCAGGTGTCATCCATCCTTCATATCTCATGCATGCCTTTCCTTTCATGAGCCCAGCAGATGCCTTTAATTGCCAGCCTTTGCTTCTTGGCTTTCCAAGGAGCAGCAGAGGAGCTATGGAGTCCCTCTGGCGCAGGATGAAACGAAGGGGCCCAGCAGTGTTATGACATTTTCTTGCACTGAATTGGCTTTGGGAAGAATGGCCTCTTTCCTCCCGTTAGATAAGCACAGAAATCTTAAGCAGATGCTTGCAAAACATCAAACAAATATATACTTTAAAAAAATAAATATAGGCTATACCCACATGCCCCAATCTGGCCAATATTCAGCCACCGCTGACAGGATCTAGCCTTTCTCTGGAGGAGCCTGGAGGAAAAGGAAAACCCACAGTCTGGTCACTCCTCAGCAGGACTGGAACTGCCTCCTCCACTATCCCAGAGCCCAGCATGGCCATGCCAGCAGCTGGTGGCCAATTTCCAACCCGCCCTGTTGTTCAGCAGCTAGAGGGAAACAAAACCCTTCTCTCTTGGGTGTTGTGTGTACACCCCAGGTACTTTAATCTCTTTGAGTTTCGCCTTAAATCAGCATTGCAGAATGCAAAGGGGAATTTAATGCCATAGGGAAGAAGGTGCAGCAGTTTGAATAGTCTAAACTGCCAAAAACAAGAAGAGGGTGTTCTCTTCAGCGCATACGTAACCCTTGTAACCCTTATGCTCCTGAATTTTAGAGCAGAGATAACAGAGGGGATTTCTTCTGGTTCCCTTGCACTGAAAGCCACCGGTTTTGGGAAAAGCTGGATAGAATTACATTCATTGGGAAGTGTGAGAAAGAACTTATTGCAAGAAGTCCCCCTTCCCTCTATCCTTTGTTAAAGCAACATTAAAGAACATTATTGGTGCCAAGGGAAGGACTTTGAAGAACTTGCTGGAGTTCAGGTCACCCGTGTAATCCACATCCAACTCCTGGTGTGGACAGGTTGTGGTACCAGCTTTCATCAGCTCATGCACCACATCCTGCACAGCTCCTTCCCTGTCAGTTGCCCTGAATGGGTGATGCAATTTGTTTTCTTGGCACAGAGTGGTGCTGGGCCTTCTTTATTCCTTATTGTTCAGCCTGTTAGAAAACTCCTTAAAACAGTCACACTATCATGTGCTCTCTGCAGCAGTGTTGTTTGTGACTGCTTCACAAACATCAGATCATTCCTGTGTCCCCAAGGGGCGCAGGATGATATTTCACAGTGTGGGGAACCAAGACTGAAAACTGCAGAGACAAGTTTTCACTTCAGATGCTACATTTCACCTATTAAAGATGTGATTTTTGCACTGAGCTGTGATTTCAGGGAACTGCTGTACCAATAAACTCAATGTACTGGGATCACTCCCAACCTCTGGGACAAACTGGCACGAACTGGCTCCTGTCCATACTGGTTTTCCCTCCTCAGCTGAATAGCTGCCTGCAAATGGCTTGTTAGAAACATCTCCTGGACAAATGAGCTTCCAGCTGATTTCAAAGGTTACTTTGGGAGGGTACTAGGTGGCCTGAGCCAAGATACACGTACATATTTATATATTTATATATAAAAATGTATGAATTTATATATGTGTATATATAAAGTAGTAAAGGCAGGTATTTGGGTTATGTTTCTAAGTGCAGCTGTGACTGCTCAGAAGCTCCTGCCTCTCAGCTGTTGCTTCAGGTCCCAGTGCCACCATGAAGTTTGCATATGAAAAGTAGCAAATTTGGGGCAGATGATCAGTATTTGATCTTTCCTGACTCTGGAGTGACTTTGCAAATATAGTAATGTTTTGCTGTAGTTGTGCTTTGTAAAATGTTTTTTACACATATACACACATATCCATGCATGCACATGCACACGTGTACAGTGGCATCCTTCCCTTTGAGCAGCATTACAGTTCTGGGTTTTCCTTTGTCGTCCTTAATGACAGCAGAAGATCAGTGCAGCTGGGATTTGAGCCACCACAGGACCAGCTGGCTTTGGCACCACGTCTCTGCTGAATCCCAAGTCCTCAGAAGGTTATTTATCACACCACAACCAGACTTGTGCTGCCTGCCTGCTCTGCTGGGGATATTCCTCATCCCTTGCCACTGGCATGATTCCCCAGGGAGAGAGAGCCCCACAGATGTTGGGGCCAGTTGGATGCCTTGCTCTGCAACCAGCACTCATATTTATAGTGTATAGGGTAAAATCTTTATTCATAAAGCAGCAGCTTTAGCTTTTCATTGTCAGCGTGGATGTTGAACTAATCAGAAAGGGGAGCAGGGGAAGGGTGGGGACAGGAAAAGAGGAGTTTGTGGGAACATAACAATGTTAAAGAAAAAAACTGCTTGCTGTCAGTTAAGTCTCCCCATTAGTTACCTCAACTATTATGGATTCATTTTAAGATCCAGACTTCAATATACATAACTTTAAATCACTAACATCCTTCATGGCTCTGTGATTTGCTGGTTCCATATGTAGCCTCTTGGCCCATTGTGTTGGCACAGGTTCAACTCTTGTTCTTCCTTTGGGTTATGGTTTCTT
Source organism: Taeniopygia guttata (assembly GCF_048771995.1). Lineage (NCBI taxonomy): Eukaryota > Metazoa > Chordata > Aves > Passeriformes > Estrildidae > Taeniopygia > Taeniopygia guttata. Next base: position 6,009,413 of record NC_133027.1, on the reverse strand, counting down.
TGCTTTGATGGGGGGGTCGGGAGGGGAAGAAGAGGGAGAGAGAAAGAAAGGGATGGTGAGACAGAAGGGAAGTGCTGGTAGAGAGGGAAGAGATGGAAGGAAAGGAGAGGAGCAAAAGGAAAAGTAAAAGTAATACAAAGAGAGAGAAATACCTTGAAAAAAATCAGATGTAAAGCAGAGTGGAAAGAGCAGAAAGAGGAAAACAATGAGAAGTGTTGTCATGAGCAGCTATCCCCACCTTGCTGCTTGTGGCAGTGCTGGGATGCTGTGGACTGTGAGGAGAGGGCTGATGCAGCTTTTCCTGAGCTCCTGGAGTGGCAATGCCAGCCCGCTTCTCCTCCCAGTGCCAGGCTGCCCCTTGTCCCCTCACAAGCAGGCTCAGTCTCTGCCTGAACTTTATAATTAAGCTCGCTGAGATTTTGCTTAGGATCTGGGCTGACAGCTGTATTGAATTTTGGTTTATTGTGTGATTTATCGATGGGCGTTTGGATGATTTAGTGCTGCAAAAATACCTTGGAATGCAACGCACAGCAATATCTGCATTATTAATAACAATAATAATAAAGATAAATGTCCCTCCTCAGAGCTTTCGATGGCTGTGCCACTCAATTTAACATTTTAACAGTGGCATGTGGCCTCTCCATGGCACCTGGTAGCGTCTGATGGATTTGAACAGGCAAAGAAAAGGTTATTTGTCAAACACTCAGCCTCAACTGTACAGTATTTTGAAAGCTCCAGGTCAGAGCAGCCTGAGCTGCATTCCTGTCCCTGACATCCAGTGAGACTGAACTTTGTCATGTTATTAAGCTGTCAGCAGTGCTGGGGCGTTATTTGGATTTCTGGTGGGAACTCCTTGCACATGCTTGGGGTGCTCTAGTGGGATTATATCAACACCATTGTAAAACACACACAAATGAGCTGTGCTGTAATTACCACATGAAGACCTCACTTGGCTGGGTAAATCAGCAGAGAATGGAAATACCAGATAAACACAAATGGCCCACCAGGATGTTTATTCCAGTGGCAACAATGGCATTGTTTCCTAGGAGACCAGCCTGATCCCACAGCTCCTCTGGCAGCCAAACCACTAATTGCTCATCTGTACCATGGAGGAGCAACATGGAGCTCTGATCCATTCTCTCCGCCAGCACCTGACAGACCAGCAGGACCAGGACTGGGAAGAGTAGAGGGACCACAGTATTTACAGGTTTATAAATATCTGTGATACTTGTTGATTAAAATACAAGTTTTCTCTACACCCTTGCACCAGTTTCCCCCAAAGATCTGCTTTGCACAAGAGTCCTGTGCCCACCAGAACAGAGGCTGCTTTCTCTCCACCCCTCCCCATGATGCTCTCTGAAGTGGAAGGGGCAATTATGGCTTTATCAGTTCCAGCTGCCTGTCAGGAAGGGAAGGCTTGGGAAAAGCAGCTGTCTGGGGTGGCTTGTTATGTTGGTCGCCATTCAACAAATCACATTTTAATGTACTTTTACGATTTGCTTTTCTGGGAGAGACACAACCTGAATTAAATTGACTGCATTTCCCAGTGCCACAAGTCACAACGGCCAGGTGGGACCTCAGTGGCACCAACCACCTTGGGCAGTGCAGGGGGCAGAGATCCTCCTTCACAAACTCTCCTTTCTCTGCCCAGTACATTAAAAAAAAAAAAAAAAAAAAAATTTTGTTTTACTTGCAGACGCCCTGGGGGCTGTGACCAGCACCATGGAGGTTGGTTTGCTAAGCAAATACTGAGCTGCTGGAAAATGTCCATGTCCCAGGTATTTGCTACATCTTCTATAACTCTCTCCATGGTTAAGGGGTTGCCCGAGCACTCCTTAATTCAGTGATGGTGTTTATCCACAGTAGTTTGGGTGAGCAGTGAGAACCTGCCTGCCTCTGTAAGGAGGTGATGGCAGAGCATTTGGTTAATCCCTTCCTCTGAAAAAACGACAGGGAAGCATAAAGGATGGTGACAAATCATCAGCAGGTAATCCCAGAAATCTTTGAAAGAGGTTTTCTACCCAGCCTGACATCCTGTCATAGTAATAGCAATAAAATAATGAAAATATATGACACTGTATGCAAATAATATAGTAAGTTCTTGAAGCCATTGTGCTACTTCCAGGAATTTGCAATCCAAATGAAATGAAGATTTCATACTGGAGCCTCCTTTTGCAGAGAGAGGATTGTCCAGAGATGTTCACTCGTCACTCAAATGGTCAGGTTAATTGTTTTTCTCCCAGTTACCATATGAAGAACAGGACAATCGCTCTCTTCCCATTCCTTGCTGACAGGAGGGTTTTCTCCTCCACAGAAAGGAAGGGGAGAGGAGCAAGTGGTGGCTGTGGCAAGGCAAACCCAGAGATAGTGGGTTAGGGAGACATAGTCAGAGCCAAAGACAATGATGTTTCCTTAGGGCCTTTTTGCCATCTGCAGGTTCTACAGGAAAAAATAGCCAGCCCATGCTCTGAAACCTTCCTCTCTGAGTCTTCAAGTGCTCCATTATTTCTGGGAACATGTAGAACACCAGACACTGAATAAACACGATCATGTCATTACCATATTTCCCTTCCTGCTGTTTGCCACATCTTCCCTGTGCCATGTTTTCTTTTAGGTCTTGACCTCCCATCTCATGCAGAGGGTTGAGGTTCACCATGCACTGGGGCTAAAAATGCAATTGATAAATAATACTGACCAAGAAGCCCTTATCCCTTCAGTGCCACCACCACTGCATTAGCCTGTGGTGGTTTCCCAGCCAGCCCTGAGCACCATGCAAGCATTTGCTCAATCCCCCAGTGGGGTGGGAGAGAGAATCGGAAGGGTAAAAGTGAGAAAATTTGTGGGTTAAGAAAAAGACAGTTTAATTGATATAGCAAAACCCATGCACACAAACAAAACGAGCCAAGGAATTCATTAACCACTTCCCATGGCAGGCAGGTGTTCAGCCACCCCAGGAAGTCAGGCCTCCATCACATGTACCAGTGACTTGAGAAGACAAATGCTGTCATTCCAAACATCCTCCCTTCCTTCTTTCTTCTGAAAAAGATACTTTACCATTGGGATATCCCTTGGGTCAGTTGGGGTCAGCTGTCCCAGCTATGTCCCCTCACAATTCCTTGTGCACCCCCAGTCTCCTCACTGGTAGGATGGGATGAGGAGCAGAAAAGGCCTGGGTGTTGTGTAAGCCCTGCCCAGCAATAACAAAAACAACCCCGTGTTGTCAGTGCTGTTTCCAGCACAAACCCAAAACACAGCCGAAGGGATGGACATCACAGGTCTGCTTTTCTGCTTTTATCCATTCTGTAACAAGGCCAGGAAAATCCTGATGTCTTCCTTGAGCGTAGTTCATCACCTGCAGAGACCTAGTCAGGAACCTCTTGCTGCACAGGTGACTTGAACTCCCAAGGGGAACAGCTACATGTTCATCACTTCCCAAAAATTTGAATGCACAGCTCATAGACCTTCTGTGTGTGTCTCTCAGTTAAAAGATCTTCTGAGCAATGTGTATCCAGATGAAAAATATTTTTCAGCCCAAAGGAAATTCTCACTAAAAAATGTAATCCTGTCAAAATTTTCCAAATAAAATTTCTGGTTTGGATGCACATGCAAAACTCCACCAAAACAGTTAATCTTCATTTGCTAACAAGGATACCAAGGTTTAATTGCACTTTCATAAATAGTTTCTTTAAAGTGCCCACATCTGGGTGCTAAAAATTAGGGAAAATAAATAATTTGGGATATTTGAAACATAAAGATATGTAGACAACAGAATTTTGAGTAATGAGGAGTCACGTGGTGATGATTTGTTCACTATGTAGCCCATGTCTTCCTTGTGGTTTTATGAAATGTCTTATGAAGGAAAATAAAAAAGTAAGCACCTCTGCTCCCAGTACGCTTGAGAGTCACGTGTTTCATACCCTGCAGTACCAAGATTCCTTGTTTGGTACTTGCTTTCTCTTTGCCATCAGTCAAGATCTTCTGCAGCTTCACAAGATGTCACATATTGTTTTCCTCATAGCTACAACACCAAAAGATTTCAGAGAAAAGATGGAGCTCATTTTAAAAGAGGGTTAAAAGTGTTCCCCCACAAAAGAGAAAGTATTATGACATTTGAAATATTATTCTTTCTGGGACTCAAGGTTTTTACCAGTGATCTACATCTGTAGCCTTTCCCAAAATACTCTGTCATCAAATGATTCAATGTCATCATCAAAGAATTTTTGGCTACTGACTTTCCTTTAATAATGGTAGAGAAGTTTAATGAAAGGTCTGCATAGATTTCTTCCTAAATTGGATGAAATCCTGCATTTTTTTCTTTTTTCTTTTTCTTTTTGGTAATATTTCTGCTCAGAGAAAATTATAGCCTCTGGTGCCAGTGATGTACTCTGTATGTTTTGTTTATTACAGTGGTTTTAACTGGAACCATGGGTGAGGGAGTATCATTATAAAATTCTTGATACCCCTCATATATTTGTGCAAACATAGTTGTGTGCACCGAAGGCAGTGGTGGAGATGCCACTTCCAAAGCATTCTCTCCTTGTTTTAAAAATGTGGTGCATGCCCACATGCTCTCTAGGCAGGGAGAAACCCAGGTCCTGGCTCAGACCGGACGTCTGACCCCGTGTGTCCAACCCCACCTGGGTGAAGCTGGGTTTCTGCAGCTACCTCTCCAGCTGGGCCGTGGCTTGGTGGTGGTACCCAGTGGTCAACCCCTTCCTGGTGTTTGCCATCAGGAGCATCCTGAGGAGCTGTGTGGCTTCTCACAGAAGGGCAGCCTGGAGTGGTACAAACCAGGAGCTGCTGCATTTTGTAGTAAAAACCTCTTGGCTGTGTAGGTTACACACGCAGTGGTTGAGAGGAACAGGTGGTTACCCAGCTTTGTGAATAGCAAGTGTTGGGTCTCAGAGAGCTGCAAATTCATGCCATGTCTGCAGAACCAGTGAGGATGAGCTCTGAGAATAAGGCCTCCTGTTTTTTTCTTTGCAATTCTCAGTATTTCTTTATTTGCAACTTTCTAGCACTGAATTGCTTTTGACTCCCTGCAGGACTGCAAGAGGTGACAGCTGTGGAGGAGATAAAGAAACTGTTTGAAATACAAGGGCCTGGTTTTTCTAAAGATCCAGGGGATGAATTGCCATTTGGTATCTACAGGCTGGGAGAGATTTTCCAGTTAATTCAGCCAGCAGCACTGGATGTCTCCCACTAGGACAGTAGTATCCCACTCTGCAAAAAACTTCAATTGCAAAGATGTTAAACTGTCTTAGAAACTTTGCACCTGTGAATCACCAGTCTGCTAATTTACTTGTATTACTTTGTCATCAAGCCCTCGAACAGCCTGGCTAGGGAAGTGGTGGAGTCACCAGCTGTGGAAGGGTTTAAAAGTCTTGTAGGTGTGGTGCTGATAGAGATGGTTTGGCAGTGCTGGGTTAATGGTTGCATTTAATGATCTTAGAGGTCTTTTCCAACCTGAATGATTCTATGATTCTATGAATCATGAAAATCACTTAGTTAAAGGAGATGTGGAGTGGGAGGGGAACTGAGATTTTTATTTATCTTTAGAAACTACCATATCAGTAAGGGTGGTGTGTGGCCTCTGCAGAGCTCAGCACACCTTGGTGTGACCCTGTTGAAATGAGGGCTTGCACCAAAACCCTGGGGTGGGCTTGTCCTCATCTAAGGTTGGCTACCTCAGACCAAGGTGTATCTGCCATCAGTGATGTGAGATGAGGATGCCCACAAAGCTGTTTGCCTGTCTTGTTGTACACACATCCCCCTAGGAAAGGAGGCTCTGTTCTTTTCCAGAGAGCCATCTCAGACTACACATTTAGTTTTACGACAGATGAAGCAAAGTGGGAATTATCTCAGGTGCTCACAAATGGGAGTAGGGGTGACCTGAAATACTGGGCTCACACACTTTGCTGGATTGGGCAGGCAGCAGCTGTTACAGCCACCTCCCAGGAGTATCTGTGCTTCCACTGACTGAAACACCCCTCTGAAAGGCACAAATTCTGCTCCAGTCCCCCAAAACCTCGTCTCATTGCAGTGCCAGAGGCCAGTGATTAGGAGACAACTGAGAACACATTTGTCTGTCCAGTGGCAGAGGCAGCTGCCAGCAAAATGTGAAGAGTAGGAAGCAAACTGGGCAAGAGCTGTAGACATCCCCCACTGGAGCCTGGAGAAAAGCTCTTATTGATATCTCTGCAAATCAGGGCTGAGCCAGTTGAAAGCTGTGAAGAGAGAGCTCTGTGTTCTGTGAGGCTGCGTTGATCTACAACCAAGAAGGGGAATACTCTGTAGTCTACAAGAGCCTCCTGGGCAGCACCAAGAAAAATTTTTCTCTCATCAGCACAACTGGAATTAATATGGACTAATTCTAGTGAAAAAAAAAAAAGAAAAAAAAAATCACTCTGTAACTTTCTCCTTCTTTCTCCTTCCCCCACATCCTGAATATGCATTAAAAATAAGTCCTGAGCTCTGAACTCAAGAAATGAAAACTTATGGTGCACATGCGGGGAGTGTTTGGGAAATGTTTATATGGCAGGGTTGTCTGATACAAAGAGGAGATGGGGAGATGGAACAAAACTCTCATGAAGGGCGGGAAATCAATAAAAGATTGGTCACTCAACCCTGGGATAAATAGAGAACAAATTAGTGAGTAAATACCTTGTTGACTCAAGGTATCCTGTTAGGAGGGGTTCTGAAAGCAAAATGTGGATGGACCCCACAGTGTCTTGGGAAGTAGTAGTGGGTTTGGTTGATCCTTATTTTTGTGTTGCTGATACTATTGAGGGGGTTTTTGTTTGTTTCTTGGGTGTTTTTTTTTTTTTTTTTGTTTTGTTTAATTTTTTTTTAATGAGAGGCACCTATTTTGTCTTCACCTATTTTGACAAATTAACCAGTGCCAAGGAGAATTCCATGTGCAGCCCCTTTGTTGCCTCTGCTGTTGAATTGCCTGAATTTTCCCCAACATGCTTCTGGCCTGATCCCAGCAGGGCCCAGTTGTGAGCTGGGAGCTAACAGAGAGCTCAGACTGGTCCCAGCAGCTGTTCAGATGCAGCTTCCCACTTTTGGGGAGAATTTAGCAGTGTGGACATGGACATCCAGGGAAGCATTGCTTTCATGTTTATGTACTAGTATAGGTGCCATCAGTGTGTTTGTGTTCAAAACAAAGTAAAATATTTAACCATATATCCATCACAAACAACTATTGGCAGATTTTTGTAGGTAGTGGGGTGGGAATCCATGGGACAGCTAAGCACCAGGATCCTGCAGTCCTGTACCTTCCCTTGGGTGTCACCACTGCATATCCAATGTCTGTGTGAGCTGAGCTACCACTGTAAAATGGCAGGAAATGGCTAATTTCCACACTTTGTTGGATGCATCTTTTGTTACTTTGATGAGCTGAATTAGCTGAGCAGTAAGTCAGCAAAGAAGGCCTGGGACAAGAGCTACCCAGCTGGGGGTCATGGAGAGAGGGCAGGGATCCAGCACAGGAGGGATTTCCAAGGGTCTCCGTGGGCCTTGAGCCTGGACCATCAGTGTCCCATTGTTGCTGATGAGATCCCACACACAGGCTTAGACACCTTCCTCCCCTGGGACTCACCATCCTTATACAATATTCCCTTCACCCTGCTGCTCTCTGTTGTGTCTTTGCCCGTGTTTTCACAGGGAATGTGTGTACTCCATGGCTGTTCAGTCTTGCACATGTGTTGTTCATGCTAAGTATGAGCCATTCTGTATCAGGAACATTCTGTATCATTTATGGGGCAGGAAGCAGTCAAAAGATATTAATAGTAAATTCTGGCATTTGGCACTGAGTGTTCAAAATCTGTGGATGCTGGGAGCATATAATTCATAGCAACAGCCTCAGACTCATCCCCATGAAGAAACCAAGTTTTCATAAAATGAAAAAAAACCCTATTTGAAGTTGCATCTTATGCATTTTAAGGGAGAGAAAATCTTCTAAAAGACCAATTATATAAAAAACAAAGGTAGGAGAAATGCCTATTGTCTGCTGTCTCGTGGCCATTTCTTATCACAGTCAGGATAGAGAAAGATAAGCACTTTCCATGACAAGTGACCAATGTGATGAAAAAATACTGGAAAGGGAAAAACAAAATAAGTCAACCCAACACATAGGCATTATTCAACACAAAAAACTAGGAATGAAAAAAAAACAGGGAAATTACTAGAAACTTACAAAAGCCTGTAAAAATATGGTTTAAAATCAAAGGGAAAAGAAAAAAAAAATTCTTAATTCCCTTTCAAACAACACCCAGTCCACTATTTTGCAGTATTTTAGTCCTTTAGGGCATTCTTGAAAATTCAAATTAGACTTATATGCACACTTACTAATGTTGAATATAATTTCTGTTTAAGAATTTGCTAAATAAACAGAGCTGATTAATTTTACTCTACTACCTTGTGTTGATAATACTTCAGGATGCATTAATGTTTAAGAATAAGGGACCTGAGGCACAGAGAAACATTAATGAAACAAGTAATTAGATATAGAATATCTACAATATATCTCCAGCTTCTTCACTGATGAAATACCCATGGGACAATACCACCTACTTAAATTTACATGGTTAAGAAAACATCTTGTAAATGGAGGTAGATGGAAAGTCACTGTTCTCCTCTTGTGCACTCAAGGTAAGTATTTGACTACTGGCAGAAGCTGAGCAAGTTTAAGTAAATGAATACAACTGTGCACAGTGGGAACAGCATGGCAGATATTTAATTTCCATAATCCATATGATGTTGTTACTAATTCATTCAGCTGAAGAAGAGGAATTTTTCTGTTCCCAAGGTGTAATGGAAAATGAATATTCTCTTAGAAATTAAAAAAAAAAAAAAAAAAAAAAGGAAGATGGACAATATCAGTCCAAATGTGGACTTGGGGGGATTTGGTCACTTAGGGGAATTTGGTTACTTAGGAAGCTCAAAATGTCATTCAGTGTCTTTTATTGTGATTTGGTAGATCTTGCTCTACACAAGGGGTCCTATCTTCTACACAAGGATCTTCCTATCCTTCTTGATAGTTCCTTCCACACAAGGCATTAGCGTGTTATTTTTAATAAATAAATAAATACTTCTAATGGGCTTATTGCCTTTGTACTAGGGATCCTCCAACAGAAGGCTGTGTGTGTTATGGAAAAAATAACCATGAATTGATGTTCAGCATGAACATAAACAGATGTTAAAGATGAGGTAGCAGGAACACCTTCCACTACTGCAAGTTGTTCCAAGACATGTCCAACCTGGCCTTGAACACTTCCAGGGATGGGGCAGCCACAGCTTCTCTGGGCAACCTCTGCCAGGACCTCACCACCCTCACACTAAAGATCATCTTCCTAGCATTTAATCTAAATCTCTTCTCTTTTAGTTTAAAGCCATTCCCCCTTGTCTTCTCTCTCTTTCTTTCCAATTAGAAGGCCAGTCTCTCTCTTTTTTTAGGCTCCATTTAAGGACAGAAAAGTTCCAGTGGGATCTCCCCATAGCCTTTGCTTCTCTGTGTTGAATACACACAGGAGGGAAGAGAATGGTCCATCCCCACCCAACCTACTTTCAGTGGCCTTGTATTTATACCTCTCAAAAAGCGTGGAATTAAAAGTTTTGGGAAGCGCGCTGTCTGCAGAGAGCGCGCGGTGCTCTGCAATGCCCAGCGCCTGTGGTTCTGGCACCAGAGGAGCTGACTGATGCACTTTTACCAGCAGATCACTTTAGGCAATGGAGAATTCAGTGCAGGGAGAATTCAGGGAAATTGCTTTTTTAATAACAGGGCAGGAGTTTTCACCCACCTCTTTCACCCTAGCCTGAGTGCTGCAGAGAGTAGTTATCTGCATGAATTGGCTTCCTCACCCAGTCTGAGTCATTTTTCTGAGTCTTAAGTTTTAAGGGATTCTTTGTGGCTACAGACTGACTCTGGTTTCATCCCTGGCATCCCTACAGGAAACTCAGTCGCGCAGTTTTGGTGTCAGACTCAGCAAAACAGCCCTAGACTGAGTGGGAAGAGTTGGACCCTCTGGGAGAACAGAGACAGCGTGAAGAGGCAGAATGAGGAGAGGTTGCCCTGCTGCCCTTGTTATTCCAGTTCTGTGGATAACCAGAAGGTTACAGCCTTCAGCACTTCTGCCAGTCAGAGCTATTTTTGATTAAATATAAAGCTAGGAAGTTTTTAATATGAGCAAACCAATAATGGTTTGTGTCACTGGCAAGTTCTAAAAATTATTATTCTGAGTCTTTGTTAAAAGACAGAAAAAAATTGCCTGTAGTTTTCTTTCTTTCTTTTGTTTTTCTTAAATATTATATTTGGTTTTTAGATTCATTTGTAAGCTCAAATATTAAGAAATACCTTTCTTGATAACACATTACCTAAAAAACTTGTGTAGAAGCTGACAACCTGGTCTGGGACACTGATACAACTCCGACTTTTAAGCATAAACTGAGTATGGTTAGCAATATGTTTCACACTAAATGAGATTGTCCTGTTATTACAATGTGTTCATATCTTGCTGTGTGCTCCACAAGAAGTCAGAATATATGTGGTGGCTCATCAGTGACCAAATACAAATTAACTGAAAGATCTGTTAGGAGTTAGCTCAAAAGAAAGAAATATTGAATGCCATGAGAAAAGTTATGTGTTTGGCTGGAAGGAAGCTACTGGATCAGATGTTTTTCCAAGAATTATGCTTGTCACTAACCATTTCTTAAGAATGAGCACATTTAATATGGTGATTGGTCAATTTAGTATAAAAGCCTGTTGATCTCCCCATCTGCTCTTGTGAGACTCCACATGGAGTGCTGCATCAAGATTTGGAGCCTTCATCACAAGGGGAATGGGGACCTGTTGGAATGAGTCCAGAAAAAGCCATTAAGCTGATCACAGGGCTGGAGCACCTCTTCTACGAAGACAAGCTGAGAGAGCTTGGGGCTGTTCCGCCTGGAGAAGGGAAAGCTTCACAGAAACATTAGAGCCTCTTCCAGTACCTGAAGGAGCCTACAAGAGAGCTGGAGAGGGACTTTTCACAAGGGCATGTAGTGGTAGGACGAGGGGAAATGGCTTTAAGCTGAAGAAGGGTATGTTTAGATTAGATATTAGGAAGAAATTCTGAGTTTGGTGAGGCTCGGGAAGAGGTTCCCAGGGAGGCTGTAAATTGCCCATTCCTGGAAGTGTTCAAGGCCAGGTTGAACAGGACTTGGAGCAACCTGATCCAGTGGAATGTGCTCCTGTCCATGGCAGGAGCTCAGAACTCAATGGGCCCTAAGTTCCCATCCAGCCCAAATCCTTCTATCATTCCATAATTCTATATTTTGCTGATGTCACAAAGAGAAGAGTAATCATGCAGAGAGAGCTGATGTCCTGAGGGTGAGAAAAGCAGAAATAATATGATTTTCAGCAGAGCAAAACACAAGGATTTCACTTCAGAATTATTATTAATTATCATCATTATTATTATAAAATGCTTTAATATGAGAGCCATCACCTGGAAGCAACTGAGACATGAAAGACATTAGTTTATTAGCTGACAGCACATTTATTCAGAGCCACCAATGGAATGGAATTAAAATAGCACAAAAGTCTTCCCAAAATGGGAGATGTCCCCAGCAAGGAAGATGTTTTCCACTGTTGCAAAAGATCTGCAATATTGCCTAATGCCTGGGTCCCTGTTATGTGGCCAAGCCTGAGCAAACCAATCCTGTGAGATCACACTCAGGGATTTCACTAAATGGGCCTGCTTGGGGTGCCAACAAAGCCTCACCATATTTGCACAAAAATCTTCTCCGAGCCAAATGGGCTTTCACCTGGCACATGATGGGATCTGAAGTACCTCCTGAAGAGCTGTGAGAACAAATCAATCTCCTTGTAGGTTCCTCTCCATTAACACCTGGAGATATGGCAGCATATTTCTGGTTCTGCTGCCCTGCAGCTGCCCAGGTCCATGTGCCAGCAGCCTCTTCTGAAACATCTGATACCAGTCACACTCTGAGATGAAGCCATGGTAAGAAGAGCAGCTATTTCCAGTTTGGCAGCCTGGCAATTCTTGTTTCCCTGGGAACTGGCAACTGCCCACATAAGCTGAGCCACTGTGTAAGAATCCATAATTAATGTCACATTTGCTCTACCATCAGTCTAGACACATTTGTCTAAACTATTGTTTTTAAAAAAGAAACACAAATATAAAAAATGTCAATCCCCAACAGACAGAGAGTAGAGAGTAAATAAAGCCTGGCAGGCTATTTTGCCTTTGATCACTTTTGCTACATTCCTAGTTGTCTTTTGAAAGAGTCTGGCACAGATTTGAAAAAGTGATTTCCTTTATCCTCTTTGACTTTGCAGTTGCCCTGAATTAGTTGGCATCACATAACAGAAATGCTGTTAGAGTAAAACAAAGTAGACACCATGTTCAAGGTTTAACAGAGGTATGTTGTATATTATTTGGGCACCTTTTACTGTTGTGTTGCCACATTTTCAACAGCCTAAAAATGTCCAGAAACATTCAGAAATAGCTTCAGTTATCTCTGAAGTTTAGTCATTTGTGAAGTGTTATACTGAACGAATAATATTACAGAATCTTTTGGTTCAGATGTATATCATTAAACATCCAGATGAAAGCACAGGAAAAAATTCAATTTATAGGATACTGATTTGATATCTTGCTTTATAGTACATTATGATTTGTTCTTGAAAAATGCCACTAAAGATCACCATATAGTTTCTTAATACATCATGCTGTTTTCTATAAAAAAGAGAAATCAATTTCCTTCCTTCCTTCCTTCCTTCCTTCCTTCCTTCCTTCCTTCCTTCCTTCCTTCCTTCCTTCCTTCCTTCCTTCCTTCCTTCCTTCCTTCCTTCCTTCCTTCCTTCCTTCCTTCCTTCCTTCCTTCCTTCCTTCCTTCCTTCCTTCCTTCCTTCCTTCCTTCCTTCCTTCCTTCCTTCCTTCCTTCCTTCCTTCCTTCCTTCCTTCCTTCCTTCCTTCCTTCCTTCCTTCCTTCCTTCCTCCCTTCCTCCCTTCCTCCCTTCCTCCCTTCCTCCCTTCCTCCCTCCCTCCCTCCCTCCCTCCCTCCCTCCCTCCCTCCCTCCCTCCCTCCCTCCCTCCCTCCCTCCCTCCCTCCCTCCCTCCCTTCCTCCCTCCCTTGCCCCCCAGCCCTTTTCTCTATCCCCTCCCTCATCTCATTGAATTTGAGTCCTCTAAAGCTGGTTGGATAGTGTAAATCACTCAAGTAGTTTTCCTTAGAATTTATGGAATATGGCATCCTACCTGTTACTTTACAGTTCCCTCTTAGAGTGGAATGAGGAATGCTCCTCTCCATCTCTTACACAGGGAACATAGGGAAGTTACTTACACCTTAACTCTCAATTTCAGGTGTCTACATATGCCAATATCCACCAGTGAACTATTTGTCTTGACTCCCATTACAGTCAAAACCTTATTGCTTTGGTTAGGGAACCTTGGGCAAAGAACTTCTGACCAGATGTGGGTGTCTACAGCCAGATGAACCTCACTGACTGTTGGGATGAAACCTGCAATGGCTAAAACACAGGCCAGATGCCCAGCACAGGTCTAACTGTGTCCCGAAAGCACTTTGGACATGATTCATCCTGCCCTTCATACCGAACTGTGGTGCTGATCTGTCACTCTTACTGTTCTAGCTGTTTGCAAAATGTTATGTGATCTGCAAATGTTGCCTGCAGTGAATTTTTTGCTTGAGATGGACGAGTTAGAATGACCTCAAACACAATAGAATGACCTCAAACACAATCTTTAGCGATCCTATCTACCTATTTATAGCATTTCAAAGTTCTTATCAACATAATATCACCACAAAAGCCTTTTAACTGGAGACAGAGAAGAGCTACATTTTGGGTTTAATGCATCCAAGCATTTATGTCACACTCATTCACATAGCTTCTGAGCATTTAATAGAAGGATGCAAATAGGATACTTACTGTCTCCAAGTTTTGTCTCTTCTGACAAGAAATACAGCTCTAGAAAGATGTCCACAAAGCTCTCATAACCATACTCTTGCAAATACATGGTAGAATTATTATTGGATTAAAGAGAAAGGTACACCAACACCAAGTGTCTTGCAAAAACCTGTCTTGAAGTGACAATTAGGTAAATAAGGTAAAATTAGGGGGAAATCTATCATAAACAAAGTTGTGCCCGGTTTTTATGGCCAATTATTTTCATTTTGCTATGTGATGACAGCTTTTCTATATTTCTGTCTGAGTGAAGGGAGTTTAGAAAATAAACTTATAGAAGAAATTTTAGTAATTGGAGAGGTGAAGGAAGCAAAGGCAGAAGAGGGAGTGAAAGGCAAGAAGCAGTGTAAAGAGGTAACATCTTTGTGGCTCAAATTTGCTTACCTGAAGAGAGGGTCAGCTGGAATACATTAAGTTTTCCTTATTAAAGTAGATCTTTTAATAAAAGCAATGATTCAGTTCTGTTCAAAATTTATATTTTGACCGAAGAGCTCAGATTTCATTAGACTCAAAGTCTGTTTGTAGATTTTTTTGAGGCATTTTTTGGGGTAAAACACCCTCAGTGTGGGTGCAGTATCACATAATTGTTGCAAGCGTTTGACATCACTTTTGCACCATGTTTCCAAAAGCAGAGCTCAGAGAGTGTGCTGAAAGGCCAGGGCCTATCTTCTAAAGCTCAGTAGAACAAAAAACCTACAGCTTACACAACAGGAATTTAAGCATTTCCCCACTCTTCTACCTCATGTACACATATGTGCTCTGGACTCCTGTTCCTTTACCCTGAGTGAACATCAACAGTCAAACAATGACCTGCAAGGAATGAGACACACAATTAGCAGTGAAATACAAAACAGCTGGTGCAGCTGAATAGCTGTTATTCTGAGCACATGAACCTGAAAAGATACTGTTTAGCTTATAAGACAAACAAAATTTCCCTTCTGCTTGATCACAGAGACCATCTACCATCAGGAGCTGTCCATTTTCATTTAGTCTTTCTGATGCCAGGGCCAACTGTGCAGGGTTATAAACAAAGAGCAGAAAGTATCACTTTCCTTGTTAATTTGACAGTAAACAGTACTAATTTGACCATGCAGCTGTTTATTGATACCACCTCCCCCACAATTTAGTATACAAAACAGTAGCCAGTGTGCTGAGACTGCACAGTTTACAAAATTCAAGGGGCCAGAATGAACACAATCTCTTGCTGTAAAGCAGACATCAGGAGTGATTCCCATTTGTGCGCTTCACCTTGTGCCAGGGAAGGCTGTGGAAATCATAGAATTGTGGAATCACAGAATGCTTTCAGTTGGAGAGGACTTTAAAGACCATCTTGTTTCAATCCCCTGCCTTGGGCAGGCCATTTTCCACTAGACCAGGTTGCTCCAAGTCCCATCCAGCCTGGCCTTGAGCACATTTGTGGATGGGGCAGCCACAGCTTCTCTGAGCAACAAATGTAAAAAATGCATTGCTGGGAGCAAGATGAGCAATGTTTTCCTTCATGGGTGTCCTCAAGGTGGTGTTTCCAGAAGCATTTCTAATTAGTCTCTGATTCCTGTGAGGTCAGTGGGAACACATTTACTGCCATAGTGTCTGCTCAGCTTGCTCACAGTGTGATGACACTGATAATAGGTCTTAAATGTTTGTTTCTAAGACATTCTTAGTACTAAGAGATTAAATGCTGTATATATGAAATAGTAACTAGTGACACCTACAAATCGTAATATCTTCATGCCTTTTTCTTTCCCCAGCCATTTTCATTCATGCTTGTTGTTTTGACCTGCAGCTGCCAAATGCTGAGACAGATCATCAGGTTCTCCAGGATCAGAAAGAGAGAAATTCTATAGCAATGCCATCTTACTGGTTTTACTTCTCAAGAATTGTCTAGACATGGCTTTTATTTGTATGGCCAGAGCCCTGTAACACACTGCCAGGATGTAAAGTGTCCTGCTGAAAGGATGATGACCCCATCCAGAGAATACTGAACCTACACAAGCCTAAGTAAACAACACCAGCTGTCATTTTTGAAGGGCAAGTATAGCAAAAAAAAAAGTTAAAATTTTTCTTGCTCCATTTGCATTGTTTATAATAAGAACTTCTTGCTTTTGCCTTTTCTTTTACCTCTTTTGTTAATGCTTCCTGGGAGTGATGACTGATGCTGTATCAGCTTTTTGGATGAAGGGTTGTTTTAAAGATTGTAATGAAAGTTTGGAAGAATTCATACCACTTGATTATGCCAAGTTTTGATTGGATCACTCTGACTTGGGGGAAATGGTGATATCAGCTTTAATTTTTATTTTTTCATCACTGTTACCCAATTTTCAAATTCAACGGTGTATTAATGAAAAATACATGTATGGTTTCTATTGGGCTAAAAGGGAATTTAAGTATGCAGATAATACACTTATGTGCATTTGCTATTCCAGGTGTAGCAGAGATAGAGAGATGAAAACTGCTTGCCACAAAATACACAGAAATCAGAAAAAAAATATGGGTGCACCCACAGCAGAAATACTGTGGCTCCATTTGCTTTCAGATTTTACAAAGAATTTGAATAAAAGAAAAGACATTCAATGTACATATTTCTGTCTAAAATATAAAGACCTAGGTATTTGAAATTACATCCTGACACTCTTTCTGATTCCCATTGCACACAAAATCAGGAACTGCACATATCTGTGGTTCTCACAGCTGCCTCGTGACAGGGAGCTGCTGAGATGTTCCTGGGTTCTGTTGGATCAGGATACTAAAATGTTGCCTCTTGTGACATAGTTGGGGGGAACTGCCAGTTCTCAGGGTGGTGGAATGCTTGCAAACAAGTGTGGAAGAATCTTGCACTAAACACATCCTGGGCATGATTTCCATAGTAGTGTAAAATCTGCAAGTGCAGCTGGGAATTGTTCTCTCACGTGGGCCTAAAAATTGTTGCTGCACTGAGCTCAAGGAAGCTCAGTTTGGGGAAATGCACTTCCTTCCCCTTCTGGAGTTTGTATTTGAGTGGTACCAACAGCAGCCATTATCAGTGAAGAATCCTGTGTCCAACATATCCTGAACTAGCATGGAATCAGAATCACAGAATGGTTTGGATCAAAAGGGACCTGAAAGATCATGTCACTCCAACCCCCCTGCCATGGACAGGAACACCTTCTACCAGACCAGGTTGCTCCAAGTGAAATCCAACCCAGCCTTGAACACTTCCAGGGATGGGACAGCCACAGCTCACCTGGACAACCTGTGCCAGGGCCCCACCACCCCCATATATAGAATTTCTTCTTAATATCCAATCTAACCCTGCCATCTTTCAATTTAAAGCCATTCCCCCTTGTCCCGTCACTACCTATCCTTGTAAAAAGTTCCTCTATGACTTTCACTTGGCACCACCAAGTTAATTTTGTGGTTTTGTGTTTTCCCTATACGATACCACAGCTTCAACAAGGGAGCTATGTCTGAAAGGCAGAAAGTTGCCTACAGCCACAAGCTTGCTCCAGAGCTGCTGACTTGCTCTTTCATATCACTTTGTGTGTCATTTTGCCCCTGCTGGGCTGAGGTAAGGTACAGTACCAGAAAAGCCAAGAAGCGGCTGTAGGTGGTCTGGTAGTGCATCTAAATAAATCCCTTGTGGATCACAATTAATAAAAGTCAGCCTGAAAGAGTGGTACAGCACTTCTCTGAGGCAGTTGCAGAGGAGCCCTTGCACATCCCTTTCCCCTCGTTTTTTGTCTGTGTATGTTGGCCCCTCTTGTTGGCTCCAGACATGAAGACCAGTGCTTGTACTTGGTGAACCTGTCTTGGGTTTGCTCTCTTTCCAAGTTTTCATAGAAGCCAAGGCCTCTTGAAGGTCTTAAAGATCTTTGCAAAGGATAAATGACATGCTTTGTTCCGGTACTTTGTTGTCTTGAACCCAGAACAAAGTTTGCAGGTTTCTTGAGTTCCTGTAGATGGCAACTGCAGGACAGTTGTCCCTGGCTCTAAAATAATGTCTAAATGGTGAGATTTAAGCTCAGTGAGACAGGAACAGGAAGGGTCCTCCCAACTGAAACTAATTGGATCCATGCTCCGATATCCGTGCCTCTTTCCAAAAGGGTATAATGATTCCAGCCAGACTGTTTGCTCAGTGTCAGTCTGAATTTAACTTCATGCTACTTTGCTTTATTTTAATTTGACATTATTTTTGTGTTTATTTTACCTAATAAGTGAATCATTTAACTATAAAAGACTCATTTTGGAGGGTTAAGGGTGGAATCTGGAATGGGTGAAGCTTGGAATAACCACTGACCTGCTCGATTATGCTGGAGTAGGGCATGAGCAATGATGTCACGTCAGGGAGGCAAGCCAGACACGTAGGGGTGAGCAGGGCTGCCATTCTCCCTTCCTCGTCATTGGAAATGTCAGTAGACTTACTTGAAGGACAGATGTGGTTGAGTTTGTGATAAAGACACACTGAACTCTCCACCAATCAGAAAACATTGATGTTATTGTTGAAATTTACTTTGATGAATTGATTCTAAGAGAAAACTGATGGCATTACTACCACAAAAACACCATTTCACTCCATCTGCAATATCATTATACAAATGAAATATGAGGGGTACACAGTCTGTAATTCAAAAAGCACGCTGTGAAACTGGGAAACTGTTTTTGAAAATGGACTCTTTTATAATTTCTCAAACTATCTTCCAATATAAGTAATCATTTTTTTAACAGTGAATTGTGCTATTCCTGATTTATGCTGTTCTGAAGGTATAATTTAGTAAAAGATATGTTAATGTCTCGTGACTTACAGGGAATTGTTTCCTTTGTTCTCATTTGAGGTGGGATTTACCTTGTATAACTTTGGAAAGCTACATTGAGTATGCTAACCCAGACATCTACTATAAACAAAGAAAGAAATAGGATCCCCATGAGATTGCTTAATCTAGTCTGGTTTTGTTATCTATATTTGGAAGAGATACATCATGGATTTAAAATGCGTCTCCCCCTGAGAGAGCTGGGTTGGTTTAGCTGGGAGAAGAGAAGGCTCCAACTTATTGTGTCCTTTCAGTAGCTAAATAATGCTAAAAGAATAGTGGAGAAAGACTTATTATCAGTGCCTGTAGTGTGTCTACAAGGGGCAATGGCTTTAAATTGAAAGAAGGAAGATTTAGATTGGACATAAGGAAGAATGTTTTTGTGATGAAGGTGGTGAGACCCTGAAATGACTTGCCCAGAGAAGCTGTGGATGTCCTGTCATTGGAGGTATTCAAGGCCAGGCTGGACAGGGCTCTGAGCAATCTATTCTAGTGGAAGAATCCCAGCCCAGGGAAAATCTGGGTGATCTTTGATGGACTTTTCCAGCCCAAACCACTCCATGGTTCTGTGACTCTCTGATTATACAGTCCAGAGTGACTACTTCTGTGCAGAAATATATACCTGTGGTCGGATTAACTTGGTTCTTGTGATCTAAAACTGAAAATTTGGAAATAATGTGATCTGACCCACATCTTGCCTGGACAAATCATAACTTTAATGTAACTATCTGTATTTTCTGGAAGAGCATCCATTGCTGGTCTGGAGATCTTTTGCATTGTTTGAACCACTTATTTCTGAATTTTTGGAGCTATACTTCCATTTGTACCTGCTGAATCATCATCTCTTGTTTGATCGGGATGAGGTTACTGACTGCTCCAATTAATTCAGTATTGAGACTCAGTCTTAATTTGTTATTTAGCCACCCGGAAAACTTTGTGCAATCTGAAAACTTTATGAACAGTAATATTTATACTTGTTCTCAGAACAATGATCAAAGCACTGGATGACATGACACAATACCAACCCCTGTAGGAGCCTGGGAGGTGTACCAAATTAAAAACTAATTTCCTGTTGACATTCCTATTTCTGACATCTCTTAGCTAATAATTTCTTAATTCATTTTACTTCTGTGCTATTGAGACTGTGCAAAGTTCATGGTTGCAGGAGAATGACGACACACCCAACTGACTTTGCAAGCCTATGTACCTCATATACCTCAGAAGATATTTTACAGACCAAATCTGTTGGTTCAAAAGAGAATGAGATTAATTTGAACTTACTGAGTGGCCCCAATTACATGTTATTTCTAAATTCTTTGCTTATTGAATCGCTTTACTACATTCCTTTAATTTTGCCATGAATTAAGTCACCTCAGTCAGCTATCTGCATCATCTCACTTTCCTGCCTTGGAAAACTTGCACATGAATTTTGATCTTCAGGAATTCTGAGCTTCTATGGTTATTAAAAACAAGTATGAACCTACCAAAATCTCTCTCAGGCAGTTTTTAGGTGCAAATTACCAAGATCTGTTAAATTAAAAATTGTTAATTCTTCAGATTGCCAGATCATGTGTCTTGAAGGCAGTTAGGCTGGAATCCAAGCTCTCTCTCCACCCACAAACCACAGGCACCTGAGCTCGAGGAGAACCTCTGTATGTGGATCTCATGCAGGCCTTGGCTGAAACACATGGCTCTAACATGAGACACATTAATTACTCTTGACAGTTTGCAACACTTCTTATAGTGGTGAAGGAGGTGTGAGATGAGTATGTTTGAGGAATGACTGACCATGAGATTGAGCTCCCAGAAAAAGTACTGCACAAAAAGACTGAGTTACTGATGTGCACAAATCCATATCCTGACCATCTTTTCCCCATTATCCTTACCTCTCAATCACTGCATACTGAAATCCTTTTGTGGGACAAGTAGCAGAAGGGCAAGTCCTGCCCTCATTAATACCAGTTCAAGCCCACAGAAGCCATTAGGATTGAAGCAGTCCCACTGGCTGCTACTTTTAGCCCAATGCTGATGCTTTTCTGCTTATGCAAAACCTCATTGATGAGATTTGGGATAACCAAAACCAAATGTAACCAATTTAAGAGAATGATGATGTTGTGGTCAAGGCACTGGAGTTGGGTATTGGAGACCTAAATTCAGTTTCTGGTCATCTCATGGTTTTGCTGTTTGATCATGGGTAAGTAGCACTGTAAGAATACAGTAATGGATGCTACACAAGGGGCCTGACTAGCTCCAGATCATATTTTAATTGAGATAATGAACATAATGAGGATCTAATTAAGCTAATTTAATTTCATAACTGTTACAGATACAAAAGATTTTTTTTTTACTGAAAAGGAGTTACTCAAAGGATAAAAACGTAAAGAATATAAAGTATTAGAGCACTAATCTTGTCAGTACATGATGCCTGAGTAATAAAGTGTTGACAAATGTTTAGTCATTCATAAAACATCTTTCTCACAAACATTTTTTACACTATTCTTTCATATCAATAGAAATATACTATCTTAAGGCAAAAAAGATTTTGCTACAATATTCATTCTGTTGAGCTGAAATAATGCCATATAATTTTCTTGTTATTAAGCAACATTATTTTCTTATTGACAGGGAAATAAGTCTTTGTGCAATTGTACAACCTGTATCAAATAAACTGAGTCAGGCAGATTTGTCTGAAGTTTCCTTGGACTCTCACCCTCTCTCCACCACAGTAATCTGATCCTGCAAAATTTCACAATGAGTTTTTGGCAATTGTTCCCCTAAGGTCCATGACTCTTCCGATAAAATCCTAGGCACTGATCAGAAAAAAACCCTTCAAAGCTAGAGAGAGCACATTATTGCAGTGGTTGACATAATGTCATCTGGAGGAAGACATTACCACTCAAAATTAACCATGGCCATGTGGTGAGCACTGTGGCTTCTCCTGACTTCAAAGCTCAACATGGTAGTTAACAGATGACAATACCCACTTCCTTGGGCCTTACTTAATTTACTTACTGGGCTTCTTGAAAATTATCTTCCCCACCACATGAGTGACCAAAAAGTAAACCTCTACAGAAAAAAAGTCATCAACATCTGTACAGTGGAGTCAAATGTGCCCATGTTTATATGGGGTTTTGATGTGTGTGAACAAGTGCTGACTCCAGATTTTGTAAATTTAGTATAATGTGTCCCTAAATATTTTTAATGCTGTTTTTGGACACAGTGAGAATATGAAATCTGAGATCAGATATTTTGCAGGTCAAACAAAAGCATACCTCTGCTTGTGCTAGTCTACATATTTAGGAGCTTTTATCTATTTGTCTGTCTTGCTGTTCTTCAATCTCTTCATCCAGGGAATCATTAAATGCCCACATGCTTAATTTGACTCCTGATATTTTTGTGCTGTGAGTTGAGCAGCCATATTTGAGTCTGTCTAGCGTAGAAGGATGGGATTATACTCAAAAGTAGGAAGGAGACTGGGAGAAGTAAGAGAGGAAGGGGAAGAAGGAATGAGCCCTGGTTTTGTGCTCACTGCAGTCTGGATGACTCCCAGCATTTCTATTGCTCATTATTCCTTTGAAGTCAGTAAATGTCTGTGAAAATTGCTGGTGAAGTTTTCTCACCTCCACGTAACTCTGGTAGAAGAGGACAGTTTAGTCTCATTGCTGCTTTCTCTTTTATCTTTAATAGAGGTTGGTCCACAGTCTGCCTCAATAGAGCCCAGTTCTTCCCACGTGAATGTTGGCATGGTGGCACCTGGTGAGCCATGCAGGGGAAAGGAAAATGGAGTTTTTTGATACCTATGATATTACATTTCAAAATAAATAAATAAATAATCCAACCAACCTGAAAGAACATTTTATAGTTGTGGAATCAAGCACTTAAAAGCTGATAAATGGCAGAATTAAGGGTGTCAATCAAGTTCCAAATGTTGCCTTTTGGCACTGTAAATTATGATAGTCTTTAGTTATCTAATCATATTCATTTTTTTCCCTCAAGGCTTCTGTGTCTAGTAATGCACATGTAGTATTAAGGAGCAGAAAAAGAAATGGAGGATTTGCTGATTAAGTTTGCATCATATGAAGCAGAGTGCAGAAGTGGAATTGCAGAAAAAAAAAAAAAGAAAAAAAAAGGAGCTAATAGCTGCAGAAGAGGAATTAAACCACTAATTCTGAGATCATAAATTTTTGGCAATTATTATGATGTCTTCTTCATCTTTGTATCTGGGGAAGTGTTGACTCAGATTATAACCAACCATCTGAGCAGTCGTCACTTTGACAAAGTGGTTCCTCTGAGGCATTACAGATTCTAGCTGATTGTGAAACCATAAATGCAATCTTCACACACATTCAAATTTAGAAGATTTATAGAGATGTACCAGAACTGCTATTGCACCTTTACTGTTTTGACCGAAACAATACCGATACATGATTAAACCTTTCAAAGATTTTGCCTAACAAACTGGTAAATCCTTCGAGATTCTGTAATCTCATTCACTCCCGTCTTGCTGGTAGGAAAAAAAAAAAAATAGAAGTTCTACTTTTGAAGGCATTTTATTATAGACAGTCAAGCAAAGCTGAGTTCTTACACATATAAGTTATGGATGTAGTGGTCTTCTTGACCTTTCCCAAAGCACACTCATGGTAAAATTGGTGATGCCTGCCTAAGCTCTGCTGAAGGAGACCCAAATCAAAGATTACCTAAGCCAAAGGTCTACAGCATCTCTTCAGTCTCTTTATATCATTAAACACCTCTGGACTCACAATTAGCAGCAAGGAGGTGCAGCACAATTTCACTTGTACCAACTCCAAAGCTGGTCTTCAATCCATCCCACTGTAACATCCAGCAGATAAAGGCTGATTTGGCAGCACATCCAGAGCAGTTGTTGGTAATGCACTGCAAAGGTCAGCTTACCCTTCAATTATCACTTAGGTCTGGAATAGAAAGACACAAGGTATTTAGTCCCCACTCCTGTCCAGTCCAGCCTCAATGCCACTGCTCCTAATGAAAATGGCAGTCAGGCAATGATAATGCTGCTAACCATCTCATCACGCATGTGTGCAGGGGCAAAAGATAGGAAAATCTTAAAGTCTAATTTCTGTGAACATTTTGAAGCCTGCTTTCTAACTTTACTGGTATCTTTTTAATGTAGTTTTACCTGTGTGCATGTGACATACCAGAATTAGAGGAATATTAAGTCAGGAAGTCCGGAAAAGACTTTGTGATGTTGAAGACAAGAACATCATCCATGTTGTTCTTGACATTTTTGCATGTTCTAAAAAGCACCCTGTAATGACAAACTGAAATTCCTAAGCAATATACTTTCTTAGCTTAAAAAAGTTTCTTTAGTCAAATCTAAATTGTCCTTGCTGAATTTCAAGCTTATTGCTTCTTGTTTATCCTTCCTTGCTCCTTGTCTGGACCTTTTGTGTCCAAACTCATAAAATTTCTGAACTGTCCAAAGTAAAGTTTTGAATTTCTCTGTCTCCCAAAGAAAGTTTTATCTTTAGTTATGTATCCCTGTGTAGGAAGACATGATTTAAGGAATGGGATTTTCGCTTTGATCTTTGAGTATTATTTCAGTTTAACCTGGTTTTCTTCATTGAAACTCTAGAGGAAGCTTTGGTATTCTCCAGCTCTGGAAGAGCTTGTCTTACTCAGTAACTCAAAGAGCAGCCCTGCACAGCCTGGTGAGGAGCTGCTCTTGAAGTAAGGCAGTTGGACTTTATTCCTCTCCCAATTACCAGGAGTGATTTTTGAACACCTCTTTTCACTAGGGATCTCAACAGGCAAGTCTACCTCACATGGTGTCCAACATAAAATCTTTTACCTTTACAATTAGGAAAGACTTCAGACACTGTGTCTTCTAGTGGTGAGAGATACTTACCTAGAAAACCACTACAGTGAAATTCAAAGTGAATCCAGCTGTCTGCCACCCTATGTCACAACTATGTATAATAAATGTGTTCCCTTCCAGATTTGTTGAGAAATTTCAATTATGTCCATATAAAATTTTATGACATTTCAGACAGGTTTTTTTCAGTTCTGTCTACTGTCTGCATTTCTAAAAATGCTTTTCATTGCTTGATGAGTTTTCTTCTCTTTTTTTTTTAAATTTTCCATCTAATAACATTACTGAAAAGTGATGTGAAATAGATAAATCCGTCAGTTTCCTCTTTCATTCTCAGACTCACACACGTATGAACCAGAGGATGTGCATGAAGTACAGGAGATGGAAAGAAAATTTAGAAAATCATGTGCATGCCCTTTTTACTTCTGTGGTGAATGAAAACCTGAAGACCTGAAGAACCAGAGTCCTGCAAGACTTACAAGGCCGGCATGCTGCTGCCAAGAACATGCTGTCATTTGTGGCTCCTCACACTTCCTTGACCACAAGAGAGCCTGGAGACAGGAATCCACCACTGAGGCTTTGAAAAACTGCATTAGGTTATTGAGCAACTGGATTCACGAAACTCTCCTCGATTTCCTTTTTGGGGTTTCTCTTGGCTTTGCAGCCCATAGCCAAATACCAATTTCTGACAGCATTTTTACCTAGGATATTGTACATTTTCACACTAGATAGTCTGATGACACAAATTAGCTGGGAAAAATGGATATTACGTACTAACACATGAATACATCTTTCTTTTCTTCAAGAGCTTTAGGTCCCAAAGGCAAGCAAAAAATTAGGAAAAGCCACGGTTTAGGTAGCTTTTGCAGTCTCAGTTTCTCACATGCAGAAAATCTATGCAGATATTTAAAAGATGTGTAGACTCAGTGAGGTGGTTTAGTGGTGGGCTTGACATTGCTGGGTTCATTGTTGAATTCAAGGTTGTTAGAGGTTTTTTAGAGCCTATACAATTCTGTGACTCTATAAAGAAATTATCATATCTTATCTCTTCCAAACCATCTTGGTCTCATCCAGGGCTCAGGATCAGAAATTTTGAGACCCAGGAGATGCAATATGGCAGTCCCATAACTCTCAAGAGAATATGGAGAAATGGAGTAAGGGACTACGGGGACAGAAAAAAGATGTAAGAGGCCCCATCTGCTTTCTTGCTGAGATCCCTGCTGTTGGTGCTGGGAACACTTGTGCTTACCTCTCCCCATGTCATTAGAATTACTTGTTTTCATGCAGCTAACAACATGAAAAGCTCGCACAGAAAATATATATTTCCTTTAAAAATCATATAAATTTCCAACTTCAGTAATTGTGGGAAAAGCCTTAATAGACAACCCTTTTCCCTTGCCCTAGTTATACCCACACAGCTGGTGCTTTACCTATCTCCCTCCCCAGCAGCCTCCCTCATGCTGCTCAGCTCCAGCAGGAGGAGCAATGGGAGCACACGAGAAGCATCCCACGTCTCCATGCTCCCCCAGCATTACCAGCATCCCTTCCACAGCCAAGAGCAGCAAATTATCTAGAAACTCATATTTGGCTCAGGGCTGGAGGAAACTCCAAAGCTGTTAAACTTGAAAAAAAAAATTCTCTGTGGAGTGTGTGCGACCTCAGAGTTCCCAAAGGTTCATTTCATAGGATAATTTCACTGGGTAATTTCACCGGAGAAGGTTTTCGCAGGAAAAGGCATGTCTCTGACAGTAGGGTAAGCCCCTTGCTGAATTCCAAATCCCTGTTCTGGAGAAGAGGGATAGGAGAATTTTTTAATGAAACACCTATTTGCGTTCTGTTGAATTTTATACTGTGAGACAATGGAACTTTTTTCCCTTGGGCTCTGTTTTGTAAACAGGTGAACCACATTTGTAAAATTTCAGCCCGAATGGTAAAGTTCACAAAATTATGAAGATGTATAAAAGGAGTGTCATAATGGTATGAAAGCCACATATAGGACAGTATTGTATGAATAATGGTATGGAGTTAAGGTCTCATGCAGTTCTGCAGAGGGCTGTGCTCCTGCCAGCTCCTTCCCAGTGCTCTCCTTCACAGAGGGCATATCCCACACCAAGTGGTGTTAAAGGAGAGCTAGAATTTCCTTATTCACCTGTCCTCCCCACTGTTGAGTAGATTCCTGGATAGATACAGTTGTGCCCTTAAAAGGGGATTGGCAGATATAGAAATGACACACGTTAGACTGCTTGCTTTTTAGCAGTGCCAGAAGGAAGGATTTGTGGCAAATGTAGGGAATACAGCTGATGGTGCCTTGGAGGCACCTCCAAAGTTAGGTGGGAGGTAATTCAGGGATTTGAATCTTAGAAGGATAATTAGGACAAGTTAAGCACCCAAGAGTTTTTGTGGCTCTTGGCCCCAACATCCGTGCAATGAAGAGTATTGTAAAAAATCACAAAAGCACAGAATGATTTGGGTTTGGAAGGGACCTTAAAAATCATCTGGTTCCAATCTCCCTACCATGGGCATGGGCACGTTCCATTAGACCAGGTTGCTCCAAACCCCATCTAACCTGGCCTTGGACACTGCCAGGGATGGAGAATCCACAGCTTCTCTGGGCAACCTGTGCCAGGACCTCACCACCCTCACAGAGAAAATCTCTTCCATACATCTAATCTAATTTTCTTCTCTTTTAGTTCAAAACTATTTCCCCATCTCCTATCCCTATCTGCCTCTGTAAAAAGCTTATTTCCTTCTTTTTAATAAGTACCCTTAAGAAATGGGGCATTTGAACTGGAAACCACTCTTAAGAAAACCAAGAGAAAGGTCTTGAAAAACTCTAAAGAAAACTAAGCTGTCAGAAAGTAAGCAAAAACACTGGTGTTGTCCTCCTGGATTTCCAGTGGTGTGTTTCATGGTGGAGCAGTACCATGCAGTTGACAAGTCCATCCTCAATCTTGGCACCGAGCACAAGAGATCCATGATGGAGGGTGATCCAAAGTGCACGACTCCCTTCAGCAAGTACACTGCTAATTACCTAGATAGCCACAGAGGCCAGCTGCTCATCAATTATCCAGAGATTCCTGAGGCTGGAAAAGGCTGACGGGGCTGAGGTTGAAGAATGCCCTGCTACTCTTCTCCGCGCTCCACCAGGAAAACAGCACGATTGGCTTGGTACAAGCCACTGCGAAATGGCAGGATGTTCTTGTGGTTTCCTCCATTGTAATTTGCTTTGGAAATATTTTGGACATCTCTCTTCTTTGTTGGGCAGAGGAGGAGGAAGTGTTTGAACCTTTAAACCCAGTGTGTCTGGCTCTGTTCCTATTTACTGCTGTGTGAGAGGGTGAAGGCAACACTTGAGCTAAGAAGATGAGTAGAGCTGGTTGAGTGTTACATACCTGCTAATTGCTTTTCCTAATTTATCTATCTAAATTGTTTGTGCCTATGTGTTGTGCTTCCCTGTTTCACTGTCTCTGAAGAACAACAGCTCTTGGGATGGTTAAGCAGTTTAAAAAAGGCGAATTGCACTCATAAGTGATACTGCTCCATTTAAAAATCTGTCCTGCTTTCTTTTCACCTGTTTTTTTCTCTCACAGAGCTTTGGACACAAAACAATATTCCAAAAACAACTAATTGTTTTCTCTTTAGCACAACTAGCCTGTATCCTTTATATCACACATAGAAGATATACATATACAAATATCATACATAAAACATTGAAAAGGCATTGAAGTATATAAATTTAGTATCTGCTGGTCCAAAATGTGGATTTAGCACCACCAAGAAGGCAGTCTGGTGTTCAGGGTGTTCAGATCTTTGACTGTGAGTCCTAAAGCCAGAAATTTCACCTCTCCGTGCCTCGAATTATTATCCTATAAACTAGAGTAAATTTTACTTGTCACTTTGTAAAATACTTTGAGGAATATTGGCCAAAATTGCCATCTAGGAAAAAAGTGTTATTAATGTTATTAGGACTGATGACACAAAGTTAAGCTGTTCCAATTTTATCCAATGGCCAAACACACACTCCAGTTTTACAAATTACTGTGTGGGCTATCCAATTTCATGAGCACACTTGCCACTCGGTGCCACAGCTTTATACCTCTGGCTCCACAGTTAACATGAACTCAGTATAATCACCGTAGAATTTATGTCAATTTTGTGGAAATGTTATGATTATTCACAGCTGAGACTTCAAAGGCATCTTAAAGCACTTCACTGCCATAGAGTTTCCCGTCATGAGTCTCAGGAGATCTACCTGCTGCACTCGCCACCACGCCTGGAAATCTGCCCACCGAGCTTCAGCCTGCGCCCACACAGGGAGCCCAGCTCCTGCATTCATGAGAGTGAGCCTGGGACAGGAACATTCACCTCTGCTTCCATTAATTGGCTCAAAAAATGCCATTTTCTGTGCCTGTGCAGAGATGGACAGGGGATTGTCCGTAGCTGAAGTGGAAAAGGAGGTTCTCTGGATTATCTGTCTAGGATTATATTTTATTCAATAATGTAAACAAGCACAAATCCCCAAAAAGCTGAAAAACTGACCTTTGCTAAACCTCTGCACTGAAACTCAGCCCATGCTAGGTGCTCACCTGGTCTGTGTTGGCTGCTTCATGGTGCTCCTGAGAAGCACTGTAGGAAATGACACATTGGGATTTTTGGGAATGAAGGAGAACACATGGATATGATCTATGCTGTGCCATCTGCTCTTAGGACCAGAGAAAGGGGCTTGACCCCATTTAATTCATTTTTATAAATGTAGCTGTTCTGAGCAGGATTCTTCGGCCTGTCTTGTAATGTACATCTTTAAAAAGCCATTTCCAAGATGGGAAAATTAGCAAATTGTTTAAAATTAGCAGAGTACTTGAAAACAAGACAGGAAATTGTCTCTCATGTGGATGTAAGCCATATTTTTAGAATCAGTTCATCATTAATACCTAGTCAATCACCTTTCCTACAGTAACCAAAATTTCCGCACACAAACTCTTGAGATTGAATGACAAATATTTTTGTTAATTTGTCAGCAGAAATGAGAGATTTTATAATTATTGTTATGGTTATTCTGCTTAGGGACATAATTTAGGGATGCACTTGACATTGCTGGGTTAATGGTTGGACTTGATGATCTTGAAGGATGAGTAAAATAGGCTGAGAACCTCTAGGACATTTGAAAAAATGTTTCAAGACAAAGGCAGTGCACATAATATAATGAATCATATAATATATATCATTTAGGTAAAACACTTTATGTTTGAGCAGTAACTATTTGCTTTTGATACCATTTTACAACCTATATGAGAAATAAAAGGTGAAATTCTGTTGCATGGGAACCGTTTAAAGTCTCAAAATAACTTTTATTTTCAGTTCCATGGCGAGGAAATGAGAGGTCTGAGTCAAAAATC
Organism: Taeniopygia guttata; assembly: GCF_048771995.1. Classification (NCBI taxonomy): domain Eukaryota; kingdom Metazoa; phylum Chordata; class Aves; order Passeriformes; family Estrildidae; genus Taeniopygia; species Taeniopygia guttata. The sequence continues at coordinate 5,979,395 of NC_133027.1, read as the reverse complement.
AAGGTCTTCTTATGGTACATGTTGTACAGAAAGAGAGGAAGAAGCAGGCTCTGATGCAGAAAGATAACTGTCTGGAGAGATGAGATTACAGGCACTAAAATGCGAGTACTCTTTTCCTGACACTGTAAAAGGGGAACTAACAGCTACATGCATCACGCGAAGGTTTGGATATCAATTTTATCTGAGATGAGAAACTTCCAGCTTGAAAAGAAATCTATTCCAAGGAGCATCACCTTCTGTAGACTCTTGGGTATGATCTGATCTTGCACTGGAAGGTGGACAGGTAATGACCTTGTGGTTGTGCCCAGTCACTGACACTTTGATGCAAAAATGGCCACAGGCAGGGTTGATATCTTGTGGGTGTGAGGTCGACTTCCAGTTCTGGTCCAGCACTCTGCTTTCACCTTCCTGTGATGGAGATGGAAGATCTGCTTCCTTTTTTCCTTCTAAGCATTTGCCCAGTGCTCCCTGCTGGCAGCAGCTTCTCCCCAGGGCTTGTAAAACTGAGGGTGCTGCTCCAGAGATGGAACAGAACAACCACCTTCTGGTCTGAAATCTGTCTGAAAATTGAGCTCCTCATCGCCAGGGATTGCGCTCCCCCTCTGCTTGGAGGAAGCTTGTCTGCAACAGAGGCCTGAGGCTCACAATGTCAGATGGGTCCTGCTTACCTGACACGTCAGGGTGCAACTCAGGAGCCTCCAGAGCAGAAAGCTACACCAGGAGTTGTAATATCTCATATCTTCTGCGGGTTGGCGGAAAGAGGACCTGAAACTCAGGGGCTTGCACCAGTCACACATAGCTTTCAGCGCCAAATTTTGGTCCTCATGCATCACTGGGGGTTTTGCATAAGAATTAAGGTTTGGTTTACTAAGCAAATAAAATTTCTACCTCATGTCAGGTCTTCATCTGCAATTTTTTACCTTTTTTGAGCAGCAAAATCGTGGCTTATGAATTTGCAGCTAAGTAAGGCTGCAAGTTTAGGTAAGCATGTTAATAAAGGGTTATGGAGTTGCACTGACCACAACTCAAAGTCACCATGGTTGGGGGGTAGGTTTATGAGAAATAAAGATCTGAATGATGCTGTGCTTGAGAGTCACGGGCTTTGTGTTTTCTTAATGCCAGGAGTGATTTATTTCTTGTAAACAGCTTTGCTCAATTGGGGCATCCAGTTACTACAGACCTTGTTTGGTATAAAAACTAATGGCATAGAAAAATATTGCTCTAGCAAGGTTTAACTGGTCGTCAGCCCAAACATGTGGCTGAACATGAATTCCACTGCTTGAAATATCCTCTGGTCGCTCAGCAACATCTCAATGTCAAGAGGAGATTATAGTCAGCGTTCCCGTTGAGCCGTGACTCAGAGGTACTGTATGGAAAGAGGACATTTCCAGCAAAAGCGTGATATGGAAACTAAACACAGTGCTGGAAATCTTCCCTCCCATAGAAAAAAGAAATGTGAAAGGCTAGCTCTTCTGAAGTGGAAGTTTGGCTGCTGCTGGGAACGTTATGAAAATACACATTACATGCCTGGTTCCTCATATATAACTGTGTTTCACAGCACGTTTCATCACCCACCTTTGCCCTTCCTTTTTTAATTCAGAAAAGGCATAGGAAGAGATGTTACTTCTCAACAAAAATAAGTGAAAAACTGTGTAAAAGGTGACATTTTTGCAAAGCAGGAACTCTGATAAGTTGAAATGGTGTTGTTTTGCTTGTGTTGCATAAAAGCTGGCTATTAACATACCTTAGATACTTAGAGAGGTATGGAAATATTTAAAAAAAACATGGACGGAAGAGATTGGCCTCAGTGAAATTTACATTAAAAAACCCAAGGAGACACTTAAATATTCATACTTTCCATTTCTAATCTTTCTCCACGTAAGTTTCCTGACATACATAATTCTTAGCTATGTTTGTGAGATGCCTGGCATCCTGAGGTCAGATGCATATTTCTTGTTGGGATCCAGATTGGTTATTTTAAATGTTCTGATCCTGTGCAGGCTTGCACACAAGAGTAACTATAAAATGATCAGGACTATGTGCAGTTTTAAAGCCAGTCACATAACTGTGATTATTTATATTTTTAAATCGATATGTATATACACTCCTATGTGTTTTCAGGACCGGGTGATATAGAATTTAGATTAGAAAAATAAAAGTACCACTGTGTATAAATGCTTGGTTGAAGAGGCTAGGGGGAAAGAAGGCAGAGCCAGTCTCATCTCATGGAGCCCAGTAAATGAAGAAAGGACAGTGGGCACAAAGTGAAACACAACAAATTCCACTTAAACATAAGAGAAAACCTTTCTGATGGGAGAGTGGTCATGCACAGGATCAAGTTTTCCAGGGAGGTTGTGGAATCTCCATCCCTGGACATATCCAAAACCCACCTGGAAAGAATCTTGGGTAACCCTCTGCAGGTGATGCTGCTCTGGGCAAGAGCTTGGATTGGGCAATTTTCAGAGGTGCCTTCCAGACCCAGCAGCTCTGTGATTTTGCAATTCTGTTGAAGAGAACACAAATACTTCAATTTATCAGAAGAATGATTTCCTCAGTTGCTTAACTTCATTAGAACCCATAAAAGCAAAACCCATAAATTTCTTTATAGAAAAATTAAATGATAGCTTTTGTTCCAGGATAAATTTGCTCTGCTCATATATAAGATTACTTTAAAATCAATTATTTGTTTTAGGTCCTCACGTGTATTTGGTAATCTTATGTATAATGAATTTCACAGGTTCATCATTCAATTTGTTAAAAAATTACTCTCTGGCATGTGTTTGGAAAAACTTTGTTTCCATTTCCTTTATTCTTTTAGTTCCTTTACTTTGAGGAAGAATACATAGAAGAACTTGATTTTTTTTTTTTAATTTCAAATATTCTCTCATTAAATAGTACCTGTGCAAAACCAGCATGTGTCACACTTCACTAACACTGGAATAAAAACTGGAAAAATAGGGTGAAGCAGCCTAAAGTATGGAGTACCAGGTAACAGATTGCTGAAGGGGTTGTCCATTTGCATTTTTTTTCGGTGTATTTCTCTTCACTTGACAATTTTCCAGTTTTCTATGTGCAGTGATTCAGTTCCTAGCAAAGGATGGCCTGGGTCCAGTTCTGACATTGGCCTTAGAAATGATTTGCCATGAGAATCTGAGCTGAATTTCACAACCAAGAAAAAAGTTTATGGATGTTCAAATCCTGAACTGGATACAAATGTTGTGGTTGGGGTTGTCTGAAATATTTGTTGTTGTTGTTGTTGTTGTTGTTGCATGAGACCTGGACCTCACTGTTCTCAGTGCATAAACTGCATTAAAAGTGGCTTCTTCCATTAAAATTACAAAAGTCTTAAAAAACCCTCCAATTTTCTGCATTCAAAAGCCAGACATTCATTAGAATAGTCTGAGACTATCTACTCCCGAGGTGTACCAGTGCAGTGGGAGTGTCTGGAGCTGGAATAAATCATCCAGTGGGATAGAGCTGACCACTGGCCACCTGCTGGGTGAGGATAACCCAGCAGGTAGCCCTGGAGTAAAAGGCACTGAAGCATTGCTGGTCAGTATGATAAGGCCTGGGATAAGATATTTTTTTCAAGTTGGTCATCTTTAGACAGTGTGGCAAAGGATGAGTTGAAGAAGGGAACCACAGTAGTGAAAATAGGCAAAGTTTTAGGAGGAACTAAGGGGAAAAGGGAAAAAAAGGTGTGAATATATCAGGAAAAAATAGCAAATAGACAACAAAGATTAAATTCACAGGCAGCTCAGAGCCTCTACTTCCTACCAGGCAAAGAGGTGGATTGAAATGATGCTGACTCTTGGAGAACTGTAATTTGATTTGTTTTGCTGCAGTTCAGAGGAGAATCCAGGCTCTGGTTACTGTAGCACTAAAGATCCTCTTACTGCTGGCATAAGCAGGAACCTCATCCGAGAGCAGATAAGCAGCAAAGGATGTAATATTGAATTATTCTGCCAGTCTAGAGGTGACCCTTCTGTGTGGGCTTGGGGCCCATATGTGCATGGCAATGCAGTGAGGTATATCCCATTGCTGCTTTCACTGTGTCTTTTCTGTGGCTGGGAGGTTGCTTTGGTCCTCAGGGCTGTCAGCTGGGAGTCTTTCCTGAGCTCTACATTTATTTTAAGAAGTAAAATCACTGGGCTGATGTGTGCACTTAGCCTTGATGAAGTCATTAATGTGGTTTCCAGCATACTGTTCATAAAATTCATGGCTGTACTTAATTGGTACCATGTTCTTCCTCCTCAAATATTATTATATTAATAAGAAAAAATGTTGAAAGGCCTAATAAGCTACACACAGTAGAGGAATGCTTGAACTGCTGTTAGCTGGTCACATCACCACAGACATGCAGGCCAGTTGTCAAACATGGGATTATGTGTCACTTAAGGCACTGAGTAACAGCACAGCCAGGGAGGCAGCTCATCCCTGTTCTCCCAACCCAAATGTTGCCAGCAGATGCACAATGCTGAGGCTGATGGGTAGGTGGGGAGAGGAGGGGGATGCTGCTTATTTACTCTTAAAGTTCTGTCAGCTTTTGGGTTAGCAACTCCTGTGATGCTGAGCTTGGTGTTCACTGAAAAAGACAACTCTGATATTCTCCTAGGGAAAAATAGGGTTGTCTCACTAGGGACAGCTTTTCTTCCTGAGAATTCCTGTGTGGTGTTTCTGAATTTACAGCTCTACAAAGGGCCAGGACAATGCCTGGGTTCGCCCAATCTGCTTAATTTGGGGCTTTCTTTTAGGAAAAGGGAAAGAGGTGAGTAGGATGTTAACTAGCTGTTGGATGTAAAACAATTTCAGGTATCTTATCTAATTTTTTTGCTTTTAACTATCTAGAGATTAAGAGAGTTGAATTTCTCTCATTTTAGCTCTTTAAATGTTAAATTTATTTTCTAAATAAGTTGTTTATTGTGTTGTATGATTAGCACCTTCACAATTTATGAATCTCTCCTATTTAGGGATTTTATCCTTCAGTAACCTCTGCCTACTCCTGATCTTAAAGGTCTTTCCCAACCTAATGCTTCTATGATTGTAATCCCTCTGATCTTTTCCTCCTGAGTTCAGAAGGAGTCTCAATGGCTTGACTAGGTTAGGTCATTAATTTTTGGAGAGCCAAAATTGAGGTTAATCCCACTGCCTGTGATCAAACCCCAGCTCCCCAGCTGCTCCCTGGCCCCAGGCAACGTTGCCAGGAGGAGCTGTGCTGTGCAGGGTGGTAGTGCAGCATTGCAGTCCTGTTCCTCTAACCCAGAAGTCTCCAGAGAAAGTCTGAGCAGTGACTGCACATCAACATTTCAAGGGCATTGCCTTGACACCATATCCAGCGGGAACAAAATCTTTTCCTTTGTAGGCATATCACAAGGCAGTGAGGTCAGTGGAGTTACACCAAGCTGGCATCCAGCCTCAGCTGCCGAACTGAGCCCAGCACAGAGTTATGGAGGACATGGCCAGGGATGCTCCTGCAGCCAGGTTAGCTGACCTGTGCTGCAGAGCGGACTGATGGCTGCAGAACTCAAACTACCAGGGTGGTTTTCCTTTGAGCCAGCCTTTCACACTGTCCTGAGGTGTTGGCTCTGTGGGCAGCCCACTGCTCAGTGACTGGGGGATTTGCCACTCTCAGCTCCAGATATTGTTAGGTCCACTACTGAAGTGTGCCTTGGGAAGCACCTGAGTGTGCATAACATTAAGTCCCACCTCCAGACAAGACTGGAATTGTGCTTTCCCACCCACCATGGTGGGTGAAACAAGCTGCAAGCAGAATAACTATCCTGATCGGGATTTAACCAGAAGATGCCAAAAAGGACCTTCAATTTTAAGTGCCCTGGCTGCAGCAGAACCAGAAAATAAGCTACTTTTGTTCCCATCTTCCTCCAGAAACTGACATTCAAAGCTTAGCAAGAAGCATCATCAAAATATCTGAGGGCTAAACGTATCACCATCTGGAATGGGACTGCCAGAAAGAGAGTGAGAGAAAGACTCCTTTTTCACATGTAACCTGTTTAATAAAAATAAAATTCCTCTTGCGTTTCTGACATGGGACTGTAACCACTCCACCCTAACTCGCTTTGTCATGCTCAGATCTATGAAGTAAGAGGAAATTATGGAAATTTATCATGTCTGGGTTCTCAGGATTGATTATGACTCTCTGCTTTTATCTTCCAAACAGTCACTAAATCTAATTGCCTTGTTGTAATGGATTAACCCCTGTGGTCCACAGTAGCATTTATATTGTGTTCAAAGAGACTGTTACAGTTAGGGTTCTTTTTTTCAGCAATGTACTTTCATAACATGTGGGTGCTCTATGGACATAACTCACCCTTTGTGGGTCTTGGGGGTCTAATTGGCTCATTGTTCTGCCTTTCTGCAGGGGATGAATTTCACATCACTTTGGGAGCAGGTATAGATGGGTCAAAGGGCCTTCCACAGCATAACCATTTCTTTTAAATTACAATGCAAGCAGATTTTGAAACCCTGTGTTCAAACATCAGCATCTGTATTGTAATCAAAAACATTCCCTTGCAGATATTTGTGGGATTAGTACTATTATTAGTCATTGTGCCTCAGCCCCTGGGGAACCTGAACTCTGGGGTCAGGTCCCCAGCTAGGAGCTGTATAAATACAGACCCTGTGTTAATAAAGTTCCCACTTTAGACGTCTTACACCGTGTTTGCCAAGGGCTAATGGCTCACACACGGGCCCTCCTGGTGACTCAGTGGGTCCTGGTGTCTCTCCAAGTGTTGGTAACAAGGTGTGTAGGTGTGAGGCAAGGAACAAGAGGTGGCTGTGGACAGCAAGGGTAGGGTGAGGTGACAACTGCTGCTCAGTGTGACAACCAGCAAAGTATGCTGGCACCCTAAATCCTGACCAGTATCTCTGGAGGTGGTGGGAGAACAATGATTGAAGGAAGGGTATGAAATGCAGTAAAAATGGAAAGAAAGTGAAAAATTTGGAGGATCAGCCAAGGCATCATGTGGGATAGGGCTGCCAGTGCTAAAGGAAGAACACAGGTATCCCTGTTTGTATCAGAAAGAGGAAAGTAGAGTGCTCTGAGACACAAAGAGAGTAAGAGAAATGGCACCAAAAACCAGATGAAGGTGATGCTGCAACTTTGAAAGCACTGGTGAGGTCTGACTTGGTGAAAGCTCAAGAAGAAAAAAGCTCCAAAGTGAGGGAAAAGTGAGGCAGAGGAAAACTGCACTGAAGGGTTTGATAATATTGTGATGTAGAGTTGTCTGGAAATACAACTGAAAAATTAGTTAGAAGACTAAAAAAATTACAGGAAAATATACTGTTAAGAAGGAAATCAGCCAAATCCTGGCTCCCCAAGAGTCTCTGTACCCAACAGGGGTGATAGAGAAGCAGCTGGGGGTGAGTTCCATTTGTGGGAGGCAGTGCAGGCATGAAAAGAGAAGGGAGACACCAAAGGGAAGGGTAGGAATGAGGAAGCTGGGGCAGAGCCAACCACCACCAAATCAGAGACCAGCAACAGAGATGATCAGGAGAACATGGACCATGCTTGAGGAACCCAATCTAATGGGCAACTGCTGGTGGAGCAGGAGTCTGACAAGGGATGTCAGGACAGAGGTCAAACATTGAGATATGCTTTTGTGAAACACCCTATAACTGAGATTTGAATTAGGTTTGAGGTTCATAAAATGATTTCTAAAGGAATAATTTCAGATTCATTCTGAAGTGAACAGGAAGCAGTTGTGATCCAGGCTCCCCAGTCAGTAAATCTAATCTAACACATTTCATCACACCAGACATGATCGCAATCTCACATCAGTGTAACTGAATGTTTAATAGCTTCAAGCAAAAGAGTAGAGCAGGTGAACAAATGTCTTTAAATTGCTTGCTTTAAAGAAGGGGAAGTTGTCTGATACATTTTTGTGGGTGCACAATTGCCAATATTATTAGTTTTATTTGACTATTTACAACACATGTTTAATTAAAAGTATTATGAAAATTCTTGTCTTAACCATTAGCAAAATAATTGCTTTCAGAAATCTCATTCATTCTCAAGTTGTTTTTATATCCTGTTGGTCATACTGATAAGTGTTTAAATGGGTTGCTTCACAAAAATGGTCATAGGAAAATGGAATCTGTTTGAAGTCTATTAAATAATAATACTTTTTAATTAGAGAAATTGCTATGAAATGCTTCCCCGCTGTCTGTACAGCTTGAACAGCACAGTTTAGGTCATGCTGAAATGGCTCAAGATGAACTTTTGTTTCACCCCTGAATTTGGTAAAAGCGTTTCCAGAGGTTAGTTCAGGGGACTGAATTGCTGATCACTCACTCAACATCTTCTGACCCATCTTTAACTCTGCTATTTTCCCACTGTAGCAAGTCATGAGGACTCACACGAGCAGGCTGAGATTCCTGTGTCTAGGGATACATTATTACTGTGGGTAAAACCACGACATCTTTGCAAACAACAAACCTTTCTTATCTGGGATGAGCTTAACTGTACTACTCAGAATCTGTATGCAGAATAATTTATAGCAGTTCATTGGGACACAAGCTGATACAGAGAAGGAAAACAACATTTGTACATTTTTATGCACAGTTTCTGCAGGGAGATGTCGCTTTGGTTAACTGCTTCACTGCCTTTTAAGGCAATTTGTTAATGAGTGTAGACTGCAGAAATTTGCCTGTTAGGAATGTAAATTCACTGCTGCTTTCCATATGCACATATTTTTATGCAAGCTAATGTACTTCTGGATGTTTCTGTGGTGTTCTTCAGCAGCCATATTTTGAATAGCACTGACACCTTGGTTTCAGTTCTGTCTAGTGGTGGCGAGTTCCCCAGGTCAATAGTGTGTAGAGGCTTTTGGGACAGTGTTAGCCACGCTTGAGAAATCTTCTTTCTCTTCAGAGCCCAGACAAGGGGGTTGTGGCTTCTCCTTGGCCTCCCTAGAGAGAGCCTGGAGCCCTTCCAACCCTCTCAGGTGCGCTCCCACAGTGAAGGTGTTCGCATGTAGACCCATGGGCTCATGGCCTGAGGACCCGACCTTCTCCTTGACATGTAGCTACAATATTATTGCATGATCATATGCATTTTTTGTGTATTTCTGCATGTCACTCATAGAAGGCTGACTCCAGTGAAGAGAGTAAGAACATTATTTTTAAAAAAATCAAGAATAAAACAGAACAACACCACCACCAAAAAAAAAAAAACCAACAAAACAAAAGGAATGTCTGCTCTCAAAATGAATTTGACACCAGAAATCTTCTCTCATGTTCAGACTTTTGCAGAAGGTCCAGGCACCAGCAAGATTAGGATTTAAACAACAAACTAAACAGTACAGTACTGTATTTACGAGGGAACAACATGACAGACTCTATTTAGATTTTATACCAAAAGCTTAACCTTTTGCAGTCTGTGGGTTTGAGCTGCACTAACAAGAAGCAATTACTGCGGTGGATTATTTTTTTTGCTTATGGTGTATGGCCCCAGGCTTCTCAGTGTGGCTTCTCTCATAGCTGGCACACAATAGCAGGGGTATATGCCAAAGCTGCTCTCACTTCTCCAAGGCAATGAATCAGAAAGAGCTGTGGTGTTCTAATCAGAACACTTTTTTTTTCCCTAGGCTGGGAGTCTATTGCTTTCTTAGAAACCAGGCAGACATAGCAATCCCTCCTGCTCTCTCTTCTGTTCCCCAATAGATAGCTCATTGGAGGCATATATGCACACATTTTGGCTGGGCAGCATGATGGATGAGGAGCCTGGTGACATACAAAGTGCAATTTTCTTTATTTAGATGTCTGCACCTCTCCCGTGGAGAGGGGATTACAAGGATGGGCAGAGCAATCCTTCCTTTTATGCTGGTTGTTGACTCCCAAGATGTCTCAACACAGAAAACAGCTCCAAGCACAGATTTAGGGAAAGAATAAAGGCCAGAGTTGACAGAAGTTCAGATTCAACAAGTTATTAAGAGCTGCTAAGTGTGTCTGGGCTCCTCACTTTCCCTTGCAGTCTCAGGGTTGACTGGGTGCCCTGAGATTTCATGATCTTCTGTCAACAATTAGCCAGAAAATTAAAACTCATAAGAGCGTAACAGCATGTCTTTACACGGCAGGGAAGTCTGCTTTCATGCCAAGAAACAGAACTGGAGATTCTGTGGGAACACTGCCATTTGGAGGCACCTGCCATAAAACTATTTATATGCACATGGATATGTGTGTGCACGTACCTGGCTCTGTGCATGTGTGCAAGGCTGTGTAGGTGCACACATCTACTCAGAAGGTGGGCTTGTGGTGAACCTTAATACATTTGAGGCAAAACAACCTATTTTCTTCTCCAAATTGCACCTTTGTTCAGTGTTTTCAATGCCCTCAGATGATTTGTTCAACGTATGTTTAAAAGCAATTCCCTTGTGTTTAGCTTCATTTCATGGATTCATCGCGACCACAAGGTCTGGTCTAATATTCCATCACCACACAGGGAAGTTTTTCATTGGAGATTTTGCCTAAAGACTAAGGGGACTGGAATGCCAATAATCTGATTGTTGAATGGGTGGATATGCAACATGTGGAGTCAGAGCTCTCTAATTCAGTAGCAACAGCATAGCTGAAAAAATAAATAGAGTCTTGAATTGTTTTCATGAAGATAAAATCAATTTGAACAGCTGGAATATTCACTACAGTTCAGGTCTATCCTAAGACTTTTTTAATAGGAAAATTACTTTCTTTAATAAGATATATGTGCTATTTGCAGACTGCAGGCTAATAATTCACAAAAATATGTAACTAATAAGTCCTATCTCATTTTTTAGCTTCCATGATTCCCTTGGAATTATATTAACGATTACTTATTAAACAATTTTTGCTAATTATTCTGAACTTACTGGTCAGTCATGGCCAGGTTTTTCAATGGGAGTGTCCACAATTTACCCAATACAGTACATCTGTTTGCATACATTTGTACACTTTTTCCAACATCAAATATTCTGCTATGAAAATATATCTTTAAGGCTCTTTTAAGTAGTTTAGGGGTTTTTTTTTCTGTTATGATTAGTACCTTTGCTTAGCACAACAGTAAGTGTTTTAAGGGCAGGGCACATGCTCCTGCGACTTTCATTTGTTTTACTCTACCTGGTGCAGAGGAAATTCAATAAATCACAAATTTCTCTATGGCCAGTGAGCATGGAAATCTGGTGTAGCTCAAATGCTACACCTATGGAAAAGGCTGGATCCCAATACCTGTTCTATTGCCTATTCAGAAAGAAGTTTTTTCAGATTCACTGAATCACAGCCTCTTTTAGGAAAGTATCTGTTTTATTACAGTTAATTTTATGGCCCTAAAAATGAGCAGTTGCTATTTTGTGGAGCTGAATAGGCAATGGATCTGCATTTATAGCTCATAGCTGGCTACTTTCCTGCTATCTTACAAACTAAGAACTCCTGTAATTTAGCTGGGAAGACACTGCTGTACAGGGAGAAGAAATCAAGTACATGTTGATGCCTAAACCCAGATTATTTTGTACACAGCAGGCAGGGCCCAGCCAACTGCTCATCCAGAAGCTGCAAGGCAGCTGGCTGGGGAGAGCCCTGACCTGCTGGCTGACAGGTTTGGAGCTGTCTAAAGGCTTGAGATGAGGAGGTCAAAGCCAAATTTGGAGGACACTGAGTGAGGAGGCACAGGACTCTATGGATCCCTGGGAATTTTTACTTATGGGCGCAGTGGGAAATGTGTTCATATGTGGCTAAAGTGGGAAAGTAAATACGTTCCATGGACATTCCATCGAATATATGGAAGACACCTTCAGGAGTTGCTGCAAGTTTATTGTCTTCTTAAAAACAGTTATTTAATTTTTTTTTCTGCCAGACCAGGTTTCTAGCCCTTCTCCTATCCTCAGGTGAGTTTCTCTGCTGTCCTGGTCAGGGTATGCTCTTCCGTAAGAGATGTGTCAGAACTGGATGCTGTAATCAGCTGGAGACATACTGATACTGAAGAGAACAGGAAAGGCTTCATGATCTTGTGTCTGTCTTTTTTCTCAATAGCATGACAGCATTGATGCACCTTCACTCAGCCTCTGATCCACTGTAACACCCTGACACTTTTAAATAAAATTTTCATTTGTGTTTGTGCAGTTGAATATTCATCCTTCAATCTGGAATTTTGCATGTGCTGCTATTTGTTCTTTCAGAGCATTTCTCCACTTTGACCAGTTAATCCTGATCCAAATCCATTCCATACTGAAAGTGCAAGACCAGGGCAAGACCCCTCTGTAGGTTTTGTCTACTTAAACCTCGATTCTCATGGAGAAGGTAGAAGAATTACTGAGTTCATTAGCACTGAACAACCATCATGATTTCGTTAAAGAAATGCAGAGAGTTTAGCTGAAGACTGAGTGAGTGTTGAAGGTGCAGAATAATTTAGAGTTGTACATGCTGCTGGACTGAAAGATACTGCAAGAGAATGCACAGGAACAAGATACCTTTGGGCATCTTCTCTTGTTTCTCTCTACTCATACACACTGCCACTAAGTGACCAGATGAGTTCAGAACTTCATTTTTTGCCAAGATCTACTAGAATATAGCAGCTGAGCCTCCAGATTCTTCAGTGTTGTAAATATGCAGCCTTTCACATAAACAAAGTTAAGCTGCAAACTGAATTTCTTCATGCAAAACTCACAGAGGTACCACGTGTGACCTCATCCTACAGAGGATTTTTCTTATTCATGAGTCAGAAAGGATTAGGGAGGTCACTTCGTGTAATAAAATGAAAAATTTTCACCTGCAATATTCTCCCTGGTTTGATCCTAATGCACTGTATAATCCAAGAAAAATAAATTAAGAACCAGGCTGCTAAAAGTGATAGTGAGAGTATTTAGAGGGGAAAAAAAGATCTCCATTTTGGAAGTGAAATGAAAACTTCAAGTAAATGCTTAAGACTACTTTAGATGTAATCCTGAGAAACTTTCTATGAAATCCTCAAAATTTTTAGAAATATATTGATTCCTTATTGTAAGTGATCAATGCAAAGTTATGAACATTAGTGTAAATAAGGTTTTTAATGGTAAGAAAAGCCCAGCTACAAGAAAATTTACTATAATATATTTATATGTGTATTTGTATATTTCATAAATGGTTCACTGTAACATGCAAATTCCTTGGCTCTCAACACAGCTCTACACAGATGGTGAAATTTAGTCAGTTAAATAAGTGAAACACTTCACTTTAAAATTTTCCTTTTATCTTTCACCTTTCTCTGCTGTTTCCCCTCCTATCTTTTCTGCCAGCTACTCCACAAAGAAGCCTGGGAATGATTCTAAGGCAGTCTCCTCAGATCGCTTAATATTCCTACGATGAAGACAGCCTGAATTCAAAGGCTCCATGTGAGAGACTGGGAAGACCTTAATTTCTCCCTTGGCAGGTCTTTTATGCTGATAAATCCCAGTTTGCTCTGCATGTTTCTGTTCAGAGGGAAGATCTGCACAGGCTGACAGCATTAACAGCCTTCTCCATCAGCTGAAGCCCTTTTCACCTCTCTTGGGGCATCACATACATGAGCTTTCACCTCATTTGGGGCATCACATATGAGCTGCATCAACTTTTAAACTAGAACCATGCAACTTACTGCAAATTTTGACACTATAATCATAGAATCACAGAATAGTTTGGGTCAAAAGGGATGTTAAAGACCATTTATTTCCAGCCCCTTGTCATGGGTGGGGACCTTCCACTAGACCAGGTTGCTTCAAGACCTGTTCAGCCTGGCCTTCAATACTTTCAAGGATGGGGCATCTCCACAACTCTCTGACAAACCTATTCCAGTGCCTCATCACCCTCAGCTGTGCCAAAGCACCACAACCATGTTCTCATTCTGCAAAAATTATGTCTGTGGTTTCATAGATGTTCAAGGCTGGAACTAGGAACCCCACTGTAGACTAATTTAGTCAGCAGATTTAAGGCCAGAAAGGTGATGAAAAGACATTTAATATGGAGATGCATCTATCAGGTTATCCAAACTAGCCTGGCTAAACACTCCAATAATTTTTGTTTGATAAAGCTATAATATTGAACAGGGTAAAATATATATTTGACAATTTTATAGCCTTTTGAAAAGTTCCTTAGGTGAATATATCATCACTTTCCTTGTAGCTTGTAATTATGAATAATCACTTCCATTGTCATATTTCTATTTGTAATTTTTAGGGCTTCCATTCCTGTTATCCCCTTCTTTGATTGATTAAAGACCAATTGCATGCTGAGGCTTTCCACCTTAAGAGCATTTTCACAGAATCTAGTTGCATCATGCTCAATTATCTTTCTGATAAACTCCATGGAATGAAGAATTTTAACTGAGATTGAATATCTCACTGAAAGCCATTTCTAGTAATTTGAGATTTGTCTTCCAATTTTTCAAAATTTCATTAAATATGAAGTCACTAGGAACTTATTCTGCAAATCCCATGCAGAAATCTTTAACTTCACCTGTCAAAATTGAAATCTTATCTCATTTCCAATAATAGTAATAGAAAAATACTATCAAGGGAAGTTTTAAATAGAAATAGGCATAGACTATAAATTGTGTTTAGATTTGGATGCAAACATTCATAAGGGCTAAAATAAATGGTTTGAGAGCTTGGAGTCACCTGATGGCTGATCCACCTCCACTGAGGAGCTTCCATAGAGCTGGAGGTGAAAGTCAATGAGATAAATATGTCTAACTGCTCCTAGCCTGAGTGAGGCATCTGCCTGTTTCCTCTGCCCTGAGGAGACCTTTATGTTATTAAACGATTTCTCTTTAGAGAAATAAATTTTTCTCATTGCTATTTTTTCTTCTTCTTTTTACAATAGCCTTGGTTATGTTTTCCTTTTTCTTTGGGAAATGGGTCCAACTCATTTTCTTTTACTCCCCTGATTTCAATAGCCTGATTATTACCAGTTGTTTGGTACTCTAACGTGTATTGTTTTGTTCCATATACTTTCTTGAGCATTGGTTTTGGACTCTGGGTTTTGGTCTGGGACTGACCAGCAGAAGGAAAGGAAAGAAGGTCTATTATTTCATGATGAAAAGATGAAATTTCCCAGTGCTGTGGGTTTTGTTTAGAAATATGCCTCCTCCTCTGTGTGAAATTTACATTAAATTTAAAACCAAAGCCAAAAAAGGAAAGATAGCAAACCAGTTTCTTTTAGGATTTCCTTTGCAATATTGCAATTTAAAGTTTTTTTCTTCTTTTTCTGCTTCATGTTAATCCCACAAATGCTCAGTGCAATGGGAGACCCATAAGGTCTACTGATACTTTCATTTGCCTTGTTGCAAAGAAGTGCACAGTGAGCAAAGTGCTAACCCTAATTCCCTTTCTATTGTCCTAAGTGAAAAATGTCCATTTCATATTTCTCAATCCGATGTGGTATTTCCCTGCTTTTGTATCACTGTTTCTGTCAGTGAGCAGGGCAGGAACTCAGTGAAATGAATAAATACTCCCCACTTGAAAAGAAGCCTGTTCCTGCTTCATTATCACAAAAATTCCTTATCACCACATGCTGAAATTAGGCTAAAAGTGACAAAGGTTGCAGAAGGAGACATGAGGCCTAGCTCACGCTATTACATAATTCCCAGGAATGTGACTTTCCACCAGCCTCTCCATCTCTTTGCTTTCAGGTTCCATGAAGACACAGCCTGAACCATTTCACCCCAGAGTTACTATTTTAGTTGTTCTTGGTTTTATTTTTCATCAGCCTTGTCAAGCTTCTTGTCTGGTCTAAACCCCCCTCCAGTCACTCTCTCCTTGCTTTGCTTGACAGGAGTAAATATTTTTTTCTGTGCTCTGGTACTGGCAAGGGGATTAAATATTTTGATGACACTTCCAGATAAACCCAGCTTGAAGGGCAGCAAGTGGCATGGAAAAAGTTCTGATAAATATGTGGGGATAAACTGAATATTTACACAGGATCCTATGATGAAAATACCTTGTAGCATTATGGCAGGCAGAACAGCCCTACAAACCAGAAGTTAAAATCTGCTTTAAAGGAGTTATGGAAGACAAAGTACATATGGCAGTAGCTGACAAGGTGGTGTTTGGTCATAGGTTGGACTCGATGATCTCAAAGGTCTTTTCCAACATAGTGGATTCTGTGATCTTCAGGAAATGCTGTACCCCTTCTTCCTTAACATCTCTTCTGCTATTGCCAGAAAAAACGCTCAAAAGGCCCTCAGGTGATCCCCTCCAGCTACCTTCTTGGCCAGCCTAGAGTCCAATCTAGATGTAGAAAGCTAAGAGAAACTCAAAACTCATGGACAAACTGAGACACGATCCTGTCCAAGGTGGATTTTCAAATGTCAGAAGTCAACAAGTCCATGACAACTGCTGTGAAGCCAGTCTGGGGCTAATCTGCTTTAGGGGCTAAGCTACTTTAGGTACTTTGAGAGATACTCTGGTGATGTGCCCCAGCATAACACCCTCCCACTGATAGCCAGAATTTTATAAATGATGAGAGCTGCACACTGCCTTAAGGTTAGCAGAAGTACAACATGCTCAGTTTTATTGATGTTGTGTTCCTTTTCTTTTTCTTTCCAGCAGTGAATACTGTTTAAATTACAGTAGAAATCTCTACCAGTCCTGATAATAGGGGCAGGGGATAAACCTGGCTTGTAGATCTAAGTAATATATACCCTTTATCCCAACACTGCACGATATTAGCTCAAGGCTTGTCAGCCTCTTGGGTTTTAATTAATGAAGTTCCTGTTAAGGACATTTTTTTCATCACTTGCTCTATTCCAACACATTTCTTTCATTTGAAACCTGTGCATTCTGCCAAGCAGACCCACAGTGTCAGGAGGGGAGGGAGTGCCTGTCTAAACTACAGTCGTGTCTCTGTTCAACTTGATTCAATTTAGTAGAATTTCACTTTGTCGAATGACAAGATGCTGTATTTTGACATTTGCCTATTTATGCTAAAGTAGAGGAATAGTAAAATCAGTTTGGCATCTGGCTTGCTCTATCTGTAGCTTTTACTTAAGAATGATAATCCTTTTTTTTTTGTTTGTTTGTTTGACTGACATTACTGTTTAGTTTCTGATTTGTTGTGTTGGACTGTTTACTCGTGAGCTTGTTGACTTTTGTTTTGGTTGAGGTTTTGTTGATTTTCTTGCTAAATAAAAGCTTTCCTAACAAACTGGCATTCTCTTCCTTGAACACACCCTTCCTCAGCTGCAAATCTAAAAAGAGGAGACAGCTTTGTTAAAGAGAAGGAATTTCTTGTATATTTTTTTCCCTTTAAAATTTACTGGAAAAAGTAAAATGCAACAACCTAACAAAAACCTTCTTGACTTTTAGAGCAACAAATGCTGAGGCTGTGAGTAAGAGGCATCCTGTTACTGAGGCAGAATTCCCTTGTGGCTTTGGGAAGCTGGGGCGGTGCTGGGCTGGCAGACCCTAGGATGGTATGTTTAAATGATTTTTGTGATGGGCTCCTCACCACAATGCATGACCACCTTCCAGGAGCCCACCGAGAGATGTGACTGGTGTTTGTCATCTGCTCTGTCACTCCTTCCCCAGCAGACATGGGGCACAACAGGGGATTTTGCTTTCCCAAGGAATATTTTCAAGTCCCATGTCAGAGGAGGTACCACAGAGGTAGATGTCTTCCACTTCACCAGAGGACAGTGAGACTTGTGATGTTCATTAATTTCTGGGGAAATTAATTCCACAGTTCAGCCCAGGAAATAAGAAATCTTTCTCATTACCCTTATTGCAGAAAATTCACTTGAGCCAGGAAAGTTGTTTCTTTCGATAGGAAACCCTAAGAACACAAAAACCCTGAAAGTCACACCTGACAGGATGAACTAACAGCAATCATTTTCCTTCCCCCACAGACCAATATTTCTGGCAGAAAAATGACGCAGCCTTTGATCTCAAGCAAGCCCTGGAACACTCTACACTGAGCCTCATCACAGCATTTGCAATCCCAGCCCAGTTTGTGAGCTGAACCACAGAGCACTTGTGTCAGAACATTTCTGTCATCCCCTCTGCTTGAGGAGGGGAGGATTTTCAGAAGGAAGATCTAGTGACATTGGTCCTGGCTTAACTCAAAGCAAGACCTGCCTGATAATTGAGGTTTCCACAGGGCAGAACACAGAAGGATGGACTGTTGGAGCTATACTGCTCTCTCCTTCCATCTCTTACATGGACAACCAGAGCCTTGGCCCTGAGGCTCCAGAAGGCCCCTGCTTCTCAGTGTAAGAGCATTGGCTTTAGTCTCAGCTGGGCAATAGAACCAAGCTTTGTCCTGTACAGACACAGAATGATTTTAAGGAATTTATGCAATTCCATCCCTGTGCTATTCACATCAAAGGTAGTCTTGGATGTTGGCCTTTCCTCTGGGACTTTCTGAAGGATGTGTCTCTGTGTTGATGCACGTCCAATAAAAAACAAAACAAAAAGCCAAATCAAAAGCAAAGTGAAAACCCATATCTAAACCATGTGATGAATAACATGCTTTATTTCTAAAGCCATGTTTTGTTATCAGTAATCAGTAATTTGTTATCAGTTAATTACACTGCAAAAATGGCTTTTGGGTGCCTTCTGAACAAAGTAGTTTGTCACAGCCCTAATTAATTATGGTCACTACAAACCCCTACCCATTCCTGGATACTTTGTTGTCCCAGCTTTCATCACAAGGTTTTCTTTTAAGATGAACATTCAGATGCAGCCCTGTCACATGGACAGAGAACAAGAAATGGTTTCCTGCTTGTTTTCATGCCAGTCATGAGGAGATCTCACCCTCCATCCTTGGCTCTGCTCTGAATTCTCCCTCTGCAGCAAGGGACAGCTCTTCCCCATGGATCAGTGTTGAAGCCCTTAACAGGATGGTGGCTGCTATAAACTATAATGGAACCCATAATTTCTTAAATATATCACCTATCTTTATTGAGCCTAGCATTAGAATCTCTTTAAATTTGTGGTTAGTTTTCATTTGTGTAGTTTGCCTTTTCTTAGATGCATTTCTCCCAAGAATTATGAAAACAACTTTAAGCTCTGTCTTCAGGCCCAGCAGCCTCAGGGATGTCAGACTGTAGAGCATCACCTGGGTAACAGAA
Source organism: Taeniopygia guttata (assembly GCF_048771995.1). Classification (NCBI taxonomy): domain Eukaryota; kingdom Metazoa; phylum Chordata; class Aves; order Passeriformes; family Estrildidae; genus Taeniopygia; species Taeniopygia guttata. The sequence goes on along the minus strand of NC_133027.1, from coordinate 5,960,329 downwards.
TCAACTCCTCTGTGAGCAGATGTAGCAGATGCTTAAGCCTGGGAGGTCCCCCAAGGGTCTTTTCTCTGCACAGATCCAAACATCATTGGGTACATTGACAAACATTCTGGAAAAAAAAAAAAAAAGTTAAAAATTAAATATATAATAGAAGAAAGCAAAACAACAGTATTGAACATAATGAGACCAGAACAGACTCAAATAATCACCACTGATTTTGGCACTTTCAATTGCAGGACACTGGCCAGGTGAAAATGCCCAAGGTATCCATCCAATGCATAAAATTGTTGCAAATCTGATATGGAGAAAATTCTCCTGGCCCTGTAACTAATGAACAATTTAAACCTGAGACCAGGAGCAAAAAGAAATCAAGAGGGAAGCACACGTACCCCTGACCCCATGTCCCATGTCAGAGTGCTGTGATGAATCTGAGTAAAATAGGAAAAAAATAAACAACAAAAATCAACAGCCAAGTTGTTCATCAAAGGTGGGAAAAAAAATCTTCCTGGCTTCTCTAAGCCTCCAGTGGAAACCCTGAAGCATGGAATTAATTAAATACAAAGAAACATAATTAATTTAATTAAATGCAGTCCTCTTAGAAAGGGTTGCTGTGATTAATGCCTCCTCCTGCAAACATTTTTGAATATATTTAGCCCCATTCCCAAAGACAACATTTGCAGAATCTTGATTAGAGCACCTAAGAGCTCACAAATAGGAGTGCAAGTGGATGCCTTGCACTTCTAGTGTGAAAACAGACACAAGAAATAAGTTTTAAACAACACAGAGATCAAAACATGGCTTGGTTTAATATCTGCTGGGGCCAAGAGGCACCATTCAGATCACCTAGACTGACTCTCTGCATAATGCCAACCACAAAACCTCACCATGTGATTCTCATATTAGGTCCATCAGAATCTGATCCAGCCAGATCCAGCCACTCATTTCCATAACACAACATTTGGTGGGGCTTTTTGGTACATTGATTTCACCCTCTGATAGCACTTGGCAGTGGCTGAGCTCAACTTCATTAAGTCAAACCATTTCTCAATTAAGTGGCAGACCTTATCATATCACTGGTGTTGATCAGTTCCCACACAACAAAACCCATTAAATAAAACATCCCAGCTGAAAGCTTTAGAAATGAGTCTCAGTCACCTCCAACAGAGTTTGGGAAACTAAGGCATTGTGTGGTCATGTATTCCAGGATTTAGTAGAAATGCTGTATTTTCTAACCTTCTGAAATCTGGTGGAAATGGCTGTTCTTTATTTTTTTCTCTGACAGATATCTTAGAGAGATGTTTTCCTAAAGACTGTAACTCTTCCTTGGAGAGTTGTGTTAAGTTTTATGGAAGACTAATTAGCTTGTCACTTCTTATGTGTATTTCAAGTTTTAATATTCCTAGGTTGTGTCCTCAACACAGCTGATGGGCATCATCTGCAGCTCTCAGAACTTACAGTCCTCTGCATCATCAGTTACAGGGCCAGGAATGTTGTCTCCATGTCAGCATTGTCCATGGGTTTGGGTGTTATTATTTTAGCTGTTGCAAACAGTGAATATTACTGGAGCAGAATTCCTATAATTTTTCCATTTCACCATACTTAACACTAACTTTCTTTCTTAGAATGAGATTAATAAAGATTTAAAGAATGAGCACTGTGATTTTGTAGAAATATTGACAGTTTTATCAAGAGTTTATAGAGGCACTATAAATATGAGGAGACTTGTGATTTTTAACTTATTTATATTTTTGGTGATAATTCATCTTTTTTTTTTTTATCATAGTCAAAAGTAAAGCAAAGTTAATAACCTCTACCTCCAGATAGGAAGCAGATGCAGGAGATCTTAGCTGTTCTTCCCAAGGCCTGTTATGAGTTTTGGCTCAAATGTCAACATGAGTCAATGTTTTACTTTTAGTGACAGGTTGGTTTAGCTTCCTATGTAGTATTGGTTGAAACACTTGGAGACAAAACATTGTCTCCTTAACAGAAAATTGTCCTAAAATCCCTAGTGACATTTTCCAAAGTATTTTGTGTGCTTTCTCCCCATTTCCTTGAAATTGCAGCGAGAAGGAATTTTATCATCAAAGTGAGCAGAGCTGGCAAGGCATGAATGAACACAAACCAAAGAGGCTCCTGGTCGTGCCTGTCTTTGATGAGATCCATACCCTGCACCTTCGCTCCGTCTGCAGGGAGATCCCAGCTGTCATGAGAGTGTTTCCTCTGCAGATTTCAATTCCCCTCCAGACCTTAAAGAAGTGACTAGAACTTGCCTGGGTTCATACAGTTCATTGGATCACTGTTATGAAGTCCTTCAATCTTTTATATTTTTTTTGTGCTTAAGGGTTTTTTTTTGCTTCCTATTGGCCATGTGAGCAGTTGTTGTAGGAGGACTAAGACGTACACAGACGTACTTCACCAGCAAGGCACTAATTCAAGCTAGGCAGATACACCTCTTTGGTGGAAAAAAAAAAAAAAAAAGGCAATTAAACAGCTAGGAAACTTTCCAGAGAAATAGGAAAGTGCAGGTTCAAATCTTAATTGCGAAGTGGGCAGAGCATGGATTTCAGCACAACTTTTGCACAGCTCATGCCAAGTTGTGAGCACTGGACAGACATCAGTTGCCTTCACCTATTTGTGATCAAAAGGGCTGCACTTCTGCAAAGCACTTTAATTTTTGAAGAGGCAGGACTTGCTGATGCAAAAGATATTTGGTGAAAATGGATCAACCAAAAGTCGTGGTTGATCAGCAAATCCTCGACCTGTGCTTGGCAGTGGGGAAAGGATTGACTCCCTGATTCAGCCTACACTGTGCTTGTCTCACCTGAACTAAGGTGGTTCCAACTCCAGGTATTACCTCTAGATATCAAACACATGACAAAATTACAGGCTCTATATGCACCAAATAGATCATTATAACCTTTTTTAGACATCTACATTTACAGAACACTGTGTAGGTACTACTGAGCCATGGACAGATGCAGACTTCTGTCAGGTAGGGTCAGATGTGTAAACACCACAACAACATCAATTAGTCCCAGCTATAAGCTAAAGCAAATTCCCTCTGCCCACATTTCTCCCAAGCTACATTTCGTTATCTGTAGACTCCCTGATGCCAAAGGCAATTTCTTTTGTATATCTGCCTCTGCTATCTTGTTTCACTTTCACCTCCTTCCACATGTGTACCAAATACTGAACCCTGCTGTTCTTAATTCAGGCACACTTGGGGCTTCTTTCTATTTCATTTGTTCCAAAAAGACCTGGAAAATGGTGTAGAAGAATTATTTAATCAGTCAGCATTTCTTATACGTGTGGCAACAGGGACAGGGATTTTCTGGGCTGAGCATCCTTCATTGACATGGATGGGGAAGGAGATATGGGTGTGCTGAGTGTCCTTTCAGCCACTACAGGGTGCTCCTGGAATAGACTTAGGCATCATTCACCTACCCAAAGCCTTAAAGCTTCAATTCCTGAGATAAGAGACAGGCTTAAAAGAAAAAAAATTATTTTCCCTCTAGCTGTCAAAATCACATATAAACTTTCAGGTTACAGGAAAGGCATCCTGTTCCTCTGCTGAATTTGATAAATTTTTATTCTTTTTCCAAAACCTCAAGCTTTAAGTAAATTCTCTTCCTGGGTTTAAAAACAAAACAAGGCAGAAAACAGGACACAGATGTGACATGGGACAATAATTGCACAAAACAGTGCAAGGATAATGATGTACTGTTTCACATAGACACTGGAAATATCACATTTATACCCAGACTTTGCCAACAGGATGGCAAGAACTTAATTTTGAACTCAAATGTCCACTCTAATATGATCACAGCAAACAGCAAAGTGATGAATGCAATTTATTTGCCTTTGCTATAAATTCAGAGAGTTTCCTACACAGGGCAGCTGCTATGAAGCAAACTCAGGCGTGAGTTTACAGCACAGACTCCCTTTTGCACTTCCATCCCATCCAGACACACTTCCCACAGAGTAGGTGTGGATCTGGCTGTTTTGCTGCACTGGGCATTGAGAAGAGACTTTCAAATCCCCAAAGGCTTTGAACAGCCCTGATCCTTGTGCATGCAAACTGCCTCGGGTTAGACACCTCACTCTATTTATGCCAATGAAAATCTGTTCCAAAATCTCAGCTCTATCCCTCCCTGATCCAATGCTTTTTGAAGACAATGGAAACATGGGATAAACTGAAAGCAAACCTAAGAGGTTTGCAGTAAAGACTGTACTGGGATTCAAAACTTGACATACTTATTCTATATGAATAAAAATCAGATTTGCCGTTGAATTGGCTGTGATGAAAATGCAAGAAAGCTTCTGAGAATATTTGGAAGCTTTCCCTCACTAATATATAGCAAGCAGATACAGATTCCTAAATAATTACTGAGAGGTGCTTTTCAGCTGGAAATCACAAAGCATCTGACTGCAAATCTGATACATGGGAAGAGTGACTCACATGCAAAAGGGGATGATTCAAAATGGAATTATTTACTCTTGAAAGTGTCTGCTTTTGGGATGACTTGAATGAAATATTGAAACTAAGGATTATAATGCATTTAAGTGAGGCAGGAGGTTCAAGGACAGATGTTTGAAGGAAGAGGGGAAAATATGACATAGGGGAGGGAAAGTGTTGTATTACTGCTAGAAAATGGACTTGAAGTCCAGAGAACAAATAATGGCTCTGTTTGTTAAGGCCTTCCATTGCTAACACTGTATGTAGCTGTCTTTTGGGTGAAGAGATTTTTTTTTTTTTTGCTCCATCTCAATTCCCCACTCTACCAAATCAGAAATATAATAATTCTCTGTTTTCCAGGGTCATTGTGAGGTTTAATCCACCAGTTTTTGTAAGCACATCCTGAGTGCCTCAGATGACATCAGCATAAGAATTGAAGGAGGCATTGTTTTAGGCAAAGAATAAATAGCCAGGGAGGATTTTGGTTCAAAGGATCTGGAGGCAAATAGTATGAGCATCCTTAAGCAAAATTTAGATGACTTCACTCCTGGTGATAAGGGAGTATTCAATTCTTTTACTCTTGAGAGCAATCAATATGTTGGACAAGACGGGACTTTTTTTATTAGTCAGAAAACTGTGCTGGGTCAGTATTATAAATTAGAGTTAATTTTTATAGCATTTGCATTTAAAAAAAGAGAGGCTGCCTTTCTCTAGCTCAAAATTTTCAATATATTACAGAGATGACAAGATCAGCATCAAGATATTGCAGCTCCAAAGCACCTGGCTCCTGGTCCCTGTCCTGAACAACCTTGTGTCCAGCTTGAATACACATTTTCTCTATGATTTCCAGTGGAGAACAGCTTTTAAAATCATATTTTCCTTCTTACAGCTGAAGGAGAAGGTATTTAATTTATGGCAAGGGTTTTGCAAAAGGATAAGCCTTTAGAGGCAATACAGAAGCTAAAGACAATGGGTTTGAGATGTTATTCCTTATTTTAAATTACATCATCTTTCATCTCTGGCTACAGTGGGATGTCATTTTCCCCCTTGGTCCTCCTTGTATCTGTTAAAGTATTAAACTAATCAAAATAGTAAATATTAACAAATCACAGGGGCTGTCATATCTTAAAGGCATTCAACACTATGGGAAAAGTTTCTTTCTATGATAAAATATTGCATGACTAGCAAAAGCATAACAAGTGCCTCCAGAGAATTCCTCTAAGTCTACTTCAGAGAGACAGTAGTTTCTGTAGTGATTGCTGCCCCATCCCTGGAAGTGTTCCAGGCCAGGCTGAATAGTCCTTTTAGCAGCCTGGTCTAGTGGAAGGTGTCCCTGCCCATGGTAAGGTTTGGAACAAGGTCCTTCCAACCCAAACCATTCTGTGATTCCATGTCTTTCATCTCCTAGTTGGGTTTTCAGTTACACAGATATTATTAGTATGTTCATCCTACCTCTAGGATGTGTTGTACATAGATGCTCTCCTTCAATGTTTCCTAAATTATCTATAAAAGAGCAATAATCTGACAGCATCAGGGAGCCTGATCCAACTACCTACATACCTTACTTTGCAGGCTTGAGTCAGGTGAGATGGTCTGGACCCATGTGCATTGGTTTAATGAAATTCTCACAAAGCTGGATATGTTCTTATAGGGCCTGATCCCATGACCAGCAAAGTCAGTGGAAAATGCCTGTGCTGACTTAAAAGCACAGTTCCAAAGCCAGCAGGATCTACAGCCAATACCTAAGGCAAAACAGGGGGCATCAAAGTGGTGCTTATGAAAAACAGCAACTGAACACCTCTAAGGTCTAGGAAGCCACTCTAGGTGAGGTTCATTTTGGGGTAGTACATTCTGCACAATTTATTTCCTTTGAAATGTTGTTTCAATGCTTTCTGCTCTGGACCGAAGGATATAGGGGATTCCTGCAACATGCTGCAATAACAGCCAAGGAAGATTTTGGTTTATCCTTCTGTTTTGTGGTATGTGTCCCAAAAATGAGGTTTTTCAATCCAAAGGAGTGTATGGAAAAAAGTTCTGCAAATGTGGGGAAAAAAACTCACCCTTATCTTTATTTCTTGAGATGATGTGTCATAGTCTTTCTAGTTAAAGTGCTTTCACTAGCAATCTGCTAAGGAAAATATGAAATCAGAATATTAAAAAGTGGAAATTACACATTTGCCTTTTTAGATACATAATAAGCAGTCAAAATTAATTAGTTTCAAAAAATGCTAACTATAATCTACCAGTACTGCATCCAAAATGAAAAGAAAGCAGGGAAAAGATCTACAGAGCAATGTGTTTGGCATCCATCCTGCTCCTCAGAGTCACTCCTCATAACTGCTCAGGGCAGGACATCTCTTTCTGTTTGCACAGTAATCAGTCACTCAAATATGCAAGCAGCCCTCAAGAGGAGAGGAATTTAATTTATGGCATGAGCTCCAGATCACACAGAGATGGACCATATTCAGCTCATCCAAGGAACATTGTTAGATACCAATGTTCAACTAAGGCATATCCACATATATATTTATATATATATACATATACACAGTACCAAAGTCACTTCCCGTTTAATACTGCTTAATATTATAAAAATGCATTGCCTTTTACATTCTCTACTTCTGCCAAGGTCTGCAAAAGTCCTGGGGTACTCTGTCATGGGTTTGTCCTGGTTTGTGGGTTGAATCTTCTTTCTCCTAAAATTTATTATACTGAATTTGCTGCTCAAACACAGTGAAATTTTCAAGTGTTCCCTATGTAATAAGTTGAATTTTCAAGAAGAGAGACTGAAGGAAAGCAGTGTAATTAAAGACATGAACCGTATTATCAAGGAGCTAAAACTATTCTTAATTGGAATATTTTAATGGACAAGCTGTCTTGAAAGGAAAGGAAATGCAGAAGTCCTCAGTCTTCATATAAAACTGTTATACAGGATAGTGGGGGTTTAAAGAAATGACCATCTTCTGTCAACCCCCCTTATGTTATTTTATACCCCAGCTGATAATTTACTGACCCATATAATTTGCTATATGAAAACCCGCACAGAAGAAATTTTTGAATCAAAGATATAGAAGTACAATACAAAAACTTAGAGGATGAGCAATTAAAAGTTAAGGAAGACTATTGTGGAAAAAGAAGTATTTTAATCAAGTCACATATTAGGGGTATAAATAAGGATATTCTTAGAGCTCTTCTCCATATTTACACTGCAATAGTTAACACATTACAGCTTATTCCCCCCTCAATATTGTAAAAGAATAGAAGGAACTCATCTAGTCTATTGTGGGAAACCATCCTTAGGTAAGTGATAGCTGTATTATTCCCAAAAAATGCTTGTTTTACCGGTTCTTGAACACCTCCTGTACTGGAGATTCCACAGCCTTGCAAAACAATCCATCTCAGTACTTAATTACATTTATGTTTACAATTTTTCCCACAGGCTATCCTAAATCTTTCTTGTTGCAATTTAAACCTATTACTTCTTGTTCTACCTGCACTAAGACGGGAGGATATTTTATTCCCTTCCACTTTACTCTTTATTTCATATATGTGAAGAACAGTATCATATCTGCCTGCAATCTTCCCTAAAGAAAAGTCAACATAATCCTAATTCCTTCCACTTACAGGTCACCTTTTCTAGCCTTTTTCTGTTCTTGTTGGACTTTTGTGCGTCTTCTGCCACTGGACTACACCTATCTTAAATTGAACAGAGTAATTCAATTTAAATTTAGCCAAACCAAGTATAGCAGAGTATACCACATTTTATTAGTAAGATTCCCTACTGTCCTTGTCAGACAGCATCCTATTTTTCACCAGTCATTTCTTTATTTTGTGAACATTATTTTAATTCTACTCAGGTCCCTGAATATACTTTCAGAATTCACTTTTGGATGCCTGCATAATTTATCAACCTTGCACTTAATGAGTTTTCTCTCTCCTCTATCACCTATTAATTCATGAGGGGATTGAATATTACCACAGGAGACTACTGCTCTTGACATATTTCTTGGGAGAGAGTGTAGTGTTGGCAGCCCTTAGTTTCTCAGCAATTTCTCCCCTCCAATTTATTATCCCTTTGACTTGATCCAAAGAATAGTGTTTAAAACAATATCAAAAGCTTATTAGAGGCAAGATAAAACATCTATGCTTCTCCCTTATCCAAAAGGTGTGTTGCTGTGCCAGAAAAAGTTTAGCTTGGTTTGGCAGGATTTCTTCTAAAAAAATCTACAACAGCAATTTTTCCTCTCGTGCTCTTTTACAGGCACTGTAATTCCCACTTAACAACTGTGGCCCACAGTTTCCTGGCTTTAGGATGTGGTGGGAGACCTAAACACCTTGATCTCCAGAGGAAGGTTCTGAAGTGCACGTTGTCCTGTCTCTGCTTTATCCACCCGGGCTGTAGCAGTGTGGGCAGACTGGAAGTCTGTGTGTTCTCCTTATTTGTCCACAGATGATGATATGGATATTGTTTCCATATCAACTGCAGCCCAACCTCTGAATCCCAAATGTGGGATTAACAAAAGGAGTATTTTTAGAGTTTATTTTCTGCTTTTCACCTAGACCTCAATGATGCAGGGCTGGAAGCAGCATCTGTGCTATTGTAGCCCCAGCAGCTGACCTGGATTATGCATCTCGTTGGATGCTGTAAACAAGGTGGCTCCTGTCCCTGCTGGCACCTCAGCAGCACCAGCTGTGGGGTTTTCTGCACCAGCCTCTGCAGGCGGAGCTGCAGTGGCTCACTTGGAGAGGAGCCAACCCAAATTTGAAAGCTGACTGCCTTTGTTAGATCCCTAAGTGTGCTGAAAGTGCTGGGCTGTCGTCAGAGAGCCCCTTGCTGTTTTGGCGTCAGAGCTGCTTCAGGCACAACCATTCTGGAGTCCTGCTGTCTGTGAAGGGCCATGCTGACAAATTTACTTTGTAATGCATATTCTTCTCTTTGGAGACAAAAAAGGATCCGTACCCATTATTTCAGTACATTACAGAATCATAGAATCGTAGAATGTTTTGACATGGAAGGGACCTTAAAGCTCATCTCGTTCCAATCACTTGTCTTGGGCAGAGACACTTTCCACTCAAAGCTCCAACCAGCTTGGTCTTGAACACTCCCAGGGATGGGGCATCCACAGCTTCTCTGCCCAACCTGTGCCAGTATCTCACAACTCTCACAATAAAGATTTTCTTCCTAATAGCCCATCCAAATTTACACTTTCAATTTAAAGCCATATGTAACAGGTCTATTTAAAGCTCTTTTTCTAATGTTATCCTTTTGTGTTCCAAACATCCTTTTAAGCAACCAAACAAGTGTTACAATCTTTTGGGTTTTGTTCCCTAATAAATGAAGACAGTGAAGGCAAATAGGGAAATCTGGGTGATTTCCAGCTCTGGTCCTTCATCAGCTACTGTACAACAGGCAACTGTTGGAATGTGGGAAAGATTGAGCTATTGGAATAACCCTACATGGTTGATAGGAAAAGGAAAAAGCAGAGGAAGACAGCCCAACTAGCCTGTAGATATGTGCAAACTGAGATATTCTTGGATTTAACCTATATTTAATGAACATGCCCTAAAAGTCCATGTTACCCACCACAAACCCAGTACAATAAGCCATTCCTTTCCAAATATTTTGACCCAAAATCCCCAAAGAGCCATCAGATATTTATCACATACTTTAGAAAGAAGAAAGTACTTTCCAAAAGTCCTTAGGAGGTGGAAAAGCCAATGGCTCCCAGATGTCCCAATTGCTTCCCTGCAGAATAACCTTGACTGGGTGCTCAGATGGCTCTGGGGTAGTAATTTTGGCATTGGTGTAATGTGCAAGGTAGAGGATCCTCACCTGGGAGCTTGCAAACTGCATGTAAATCAGTAGGCTACCCTGCACCAAGACACTGTGCAATGTGTCTCTTCACTCAGCATTATTGCTGAAACTAACTCCCACTCTTTGTATTTCACATTCTCACCTCATATATTACTGCTTGATTTGCCAACAAAGCCCAAGAACAAGAGGGTGAGAGGTTTGTGTCCATCATGTAATAGCTACAGAGGTGGGTCTGTATTAGACTTATTATTATTAATCTTGGGATGACTCCAGTTTAATTCTCAGAATGTAAAAAACAAAGATTTAGTTCACGGTACTTTTGCAAAAAGGTTCAGACTATACAAATAAGCATCTTGCTGCAACTGCAAGTAGAGGCAAGTTCCAGAAAGAGAAAAAAACCAGTCTGATGCATGTCATCTTGTGGTTTTTTTGGTAGATTAATGAAAAGCCCACACAGCATAATTATGTTTACAATAAGCTTACAGGAGTTTTCCCACAAGGTAGAGGAGAGTCATAGAGGGATCAGGTTAAACCAATTATTTAACCTTTACAGAGCTAAACTTGCAAGTGTTTCAGAGGCAGGGAAAATGGACTATTTTATTGGTTGCTTATAACCATGTATTAAAACAGTGGGGTCTTTTATTTTTTATTCCATTACTTTTCAGGAGCACATCCTGGCAGATTCAATTCAGATGACTGGGAAACAAGTTGTTGGGTGCCTAGATGACTTAAATATTCCACTGCTAGCACAAAATTGCTCTTTAGTACCATGAATGATTCTCCTCACAAATAATCTAACAGTCTAGTAAGGCTCTTCACAGAACATGGTATCCAGATTGAGGGGTTTTATTTACAGGGCGACTAAATAAATCATCGAGCTCCACTGGAAGATGTTGCATTCACTAACATCAAGATTTCCTTTTCTGGAGTTGGTCTTTAGGGCTTGAAGCAAGTGGGCAATGGTGGAAAGCACTGAAAAGAAAACAATATAGTATCATTTATCAGGCCTTTTGCAATGTCAGCTCTCCATTGTTCATGCTTTAAAAAACCATAGTTCTTGGATTTCCTAATCCATCAGAGAGACATGCAGTTATTCTGGTTTAGACATTAGTATTTTTTTTTTTGTTTATTCCAGTTCCAGTGGACAAAAGTCAAGTAAACCTGATTAATTGAGTGGTCTACCTATGTTTTTTTCCAAAGGATATTGCAAGCTATGATATAGCAGAGCTTGAGAAACACAGATATAACACCCTAGGGGATAAATTCTATGGATGTTGTTGTCAGAGCATCTATCTAAATGATGTCCCAGCTAGTACTGGGCAAAATCAATTTTTTTTTTTTTTTTTGCTTGGCTTCAACTTGAAAACATGGGGGGAAAAACCCATTACTGCTCAAAATTCAAATGCTTTGACAAACTGCATCATGGGGAAAATATTCAGAACACTTGATGTGTGTAATCTGAATTTGGGAGTGTTTTATTTTCACCAAGATAAAAAAAAAAAAAAAAAAAAAAAAAAGGAGGGATTTTGTAACAAATCTCATTTCTGTCACAAAATACCGAAAAGATTTCTTTAAAAGATCCTCTTTAACCACACCCAATTAACAGCCAGCTGCAGCCAACAACATGCTTTACACATCCAATAATAAGCAGCTGGCATATGAGAACAATGTAAATGCAGGTAATACCCAATTGGTCAACCTGGGGCTCTCCAACTACTCACTCCAAAGCCTTTCCCAGGTGACTTCCATGCTGGCACTGCACACAGGTTTGGGAAAGCCACCTCTGGCTGCAGAGAAATCCAGCAGAGGCACCCCAGCCTGTGCTAGGGTTGAGCACCATGTTCAGAAACAAGCAGAAGGACCCCACAGGGAGATGTTAACCTTTTCCACCTGCAAATACCTCCTGGCACTCCTCTGCTCCCTGCTGTGTCTGCTGAGTGCAGGGTGGGTCTCATTTGTATGGTGATTTTGGCAGGCGGCATAAGGGAGGTGCCGCACCTGGGCGTGCGCGGACTGATCCTTGCTCCATGTCCTACAGCAGGTGGCATTTGCTCTTTAAAGGAATCCCAGTGTCAACAACCAACAATAAACGAGCCCCTCACCTACTATAGAGCTACCTGGCCAGGCATCAAAAAGTAATTAAATTCCTGATTGGCTTTTGCACAGTGTAGACAAGATAATGCTTTGGACATCTCAAAAACAGATCAAGCATTTATAGTCACAGTGTTTCCAGTTCAGCAACTCAGCTCGTATTTGAGCAACAAAGATGTGTAATTTTCTAGTTGTGCTAGTCAAATGTGAGGGAATTGAAATCTTTTCACACATCTGAAAATTAAACCAATTACTAGAAACCATAAAGGAATTGGCTGACTCAAGATCTCAGCCAGGAGTGGGAGTGGGAATAGATAAAGTAGCAATCTGAGGTTTTCATTGCATGTACTCCTCTCAACATTTTAACCAGACAAGTCAAAGTACCACAAAGTCAAACAGAGATACTGAACCACCTGACAAATAGATCACATTTTCTGAATCATCTGCATTGCTTCAAGCAAACAAAGCACAGGTAAAAGATGTGACGTATCACCTCTCAGGTTATGTCTTGATTCCAGATGAAAGAAAAACTTACAGACATTCTCTGTCACAATAACTTTTATAATTGCACAACAAATACTATTAAAACACTCTAATTTCCAATAATTTGTGTGTTGCCCAAGATTCTGTGTTGGGACTAAATTTTCCATTTTGGTGTTATTATATATTTGATTTTTTTCCCTTTTTTGGGGGGAAATTTAGGGTGAAATAGTCATATGCAAGAAGGTTCCATTTTTTTTTTGGCATTTAGTTCTGGACACAATTGCCTTTGATTTATAATGGGAATTTCAACTTTTACAGCTGGCTGGCTGCTATGGTTGAGATGAGTCTTTTCACATTCCCTGTGAGAATCTGCCCAAAACTGGCAAAGTTTCAGGCTTTTGAAAAACACAATTCACACAGTTTTAAAGACATTAAGCAACCTCCCCAGAGTCTTCCTCTGTCCAATTCTTCTGTTATCTCAAGTGAAAAAGTCCAAGAGGGTGCTAGGGAGGCTCCAGCCCTGCTGATGGCCCTTGTGGGTGCCAGCAGCATAATACCTTCGGCCAAGTTGATTTTTTCAGACAGGCTTCTTAAAAACCTAGGAAATAAAACAGTAAATGTAAACTGCAGGATGATGCAAAGATCAGGAATCACTGAATTTTAATAGGTTTGCACAACTTCAGTTTGGTTTCTTGTCTCTAAGTGGTGTTCATGCAGATTTTATTGGTTTGAGGGCTTCCTGCATTTCTCACTACTCTCTGCCTCAGTGCAAGGAGTGTTTGCTCTGGGACCTGACATCCTGAATGAAGGAGACATTTTCAGTCCTTCTCTCAGTCCTTTCAAAGCATGAAAAGGGTGAGACAACACTAGAAAATGAAGGCTGCAAGACAAGAATGGATGGTCTGGTGTTTAAATTAGTTGAGTTGGATTATCTTTTATCGTGGTGTTTGTTTAATCCATCTTTGGTCACTGAAGCCAAACTCTTTCTACAAGTCATTAACTTTGCATTTCTCATCTTCCAGGTATCTGATAAGATCATGGATTCTGACTTTGCAGCAGCAGCTGTCATTCCCAACTGCAACCAAGATCAGGGCATATGTCTCATACTGTGTCCCCCTAAATTCTGTTTTCTATCCCCTGTGCTTTGCTTCTCTGACAGACCTGCAAGGATGACAGCATCCCCTCCTCTGTTTTGGGAAGAGATGAGTGAATGTTTGTGAGTCCCTTGGATCCCATGGTGATGAGCCCCACAGGAGAAGCCACAAGGAAATTAATAATTCTCTCTTCAGAATGAGATTTTTACTGTAAATAAGGCCTGGGGTCACACCTCAGATAATAAGCAGAGAACAAAATATTGAATTAGGAGAGCACCATCCACTCTGAATGAGGTGGTGGAAAACATACAAGCTGTTCATTTAATTAAAGACTTATATAATTCATACACACAAGGAAAATGATTTAAGGTTCATTTTTGAGTTAAGAATTGATTTGCAACCTTAATAATGCTCTTTTAAAACAGTGTGTGGGTGGCATGTATGTTTGTTATAGCCTGCCAGCCAGGTAATTCAAGGAAAGAGTGAAGCTTTGAGCTTTCAGCCCCTGGTCATTTCTTATGGATAATTCACTACCTGCACATCCTTCCTGGAAGCTGCTACATGTATGTTACTGATGGCTTATAAAAACAAAACAAAACCAGAAAGATGTAATGCAATATTTATTTAAAATCCCTGTTTTGGGAAATCATTGAATCATGTCTGTCTTGAGGCATTGTGGTTCCTTTTCTAAATACTCCTTACAGAAGATATTTCACTATAAAACAACTACTCTTAGGACTGCCTGTTCCAGGGCCAGGGAAGAATTGTTTGAAAAGCAACTTTGAGCCTTTCAAAATTAGAAATTCTTTGCTAGAACACCTTTTATTTTCTTCAAGATAAAAACTGCACTTCTTTTTGAGAACATCAGTTATTATTGCAAGGGATTTAAAAAACTTGTCCTGAGTAGACTAGTATGGATCACTGGGGTTTTACCTGTGAGAGTGGGGTTTATTTTAATTATGACAGCAGGCAGCTGGAGTCTGTCAGGGCTTTTACCTGAACCCAGCTACATCTGTCATGCTGACCCCACTTCCACTTCAGATGTGGTCAGACACTATGGGAACAGAAAAGTGATGCTGGAGCATGAAGCTGGCATGCTGGAAGATTTTTTGGCTGGAAATACCTGGGTCCCAGTTTAGGGACACCCACAAAGACTGTAACAAAGATCAGAAAGCTCAGGATTTAACCATTGAGGACATCTGGGGATAGGGCTGAGGGGAGCAGAGGAGGAAACCCTCACTGAAGGATTAAAAGCCCTACTTGTGTCACAGAAGAGAAGGGTCAGGTCAAGGCCAGCAGAATGGGAGTGCTTAAAATGAGCATATTTGGCCAATATCTGCTAGCACAGGTGTCCAATTACCATCCCTGTATCGTGTGCTTGTGTAATCTGCACAGTTCCAAGCCACCATGGGGTAGATACAGACAGCTGGGGCAGTAACAAAGCAGTGATTATTGCCATTCCCAATTGCTGTAAGTGCACATTTTGATGAAGAAAATCCCCAAGAGGCACAAGTCAAGAGCATCTCTAGTGTAAGTGCCTGGGAGCCAATAAAATGAAACATGTTTTCACAGTAGCCAATCAATTTGTCTGGGACAGGATTGATGGTTTTTTACAACTATTGGTGCCTCACGTGAAGCACCTACACCTCTTTTGTGAACATATAAAATTAGGGCAGCCTGACAAAGAAAAGGATCCAGCAAAAGTCACAAAAATTTAAGATCTGACCCAACAACATTTGACTTTATCCACCCAGGTCTGTATAATTTTCTCTACCAGGAAATTAACACTTTCTTGCCTTGGTGATGCAGTTTGAGATCTGGGGAATTTGTTTTTCTACTGACAAATAAAAGAGTAAGAAGTCACTTTAGTGGGGGAAGAAGCTGGCTTCTCACCCACACATAGTGCCCCCAAGTCCAAGAGCTCAGTCATCTGGCTTTCTGGAGGAGGAGAGGAGGAATTCTCACACTCCCTTTTCATTCATTCTTGTCTGTTTTCTTCTTTTTTGTCTATCTCTTTTCCTCTTACTAAGCAAAAGACAATGTTGCTTTCCTGAACCTCACAGGAGACTTTAAAATAATCCTAAGAATGCCTCCAGAAGGACTGTAAACATATTTTTCCCTGGGATTTAATTAGTAGAAGGAGCTGTGCAACCACCAAAAGTGTATTTAAAGCAATCTAATAGCCAGTGCTATGATGAAGTTTAACAAGCCGGTTTTTGTCTGAAAAAAGAGAAGGGGTCTGGACAACACCTTTGCTGTCAAAAAAAATACCCAGTGAAGGTAATAAATAATATTTCCTCTGTTGCCAGCTCATCAGTTCTTATTTTACCAGCCAATGCAGCAAAATCTTAATGCAAATATGTGCTGAAATCTTCATCTATCCCTCCCTCCCTCCCTCTTTTGCTCTCACTCTTTCTCTCTCTCTCTCTCTCTCTGGGATTGGCTTATTTAAAAACTATATTTCTGCCTAGGCATTCAAAAATGCTGAATGCCTCAAGCAAACTAGTAGAATAAGCATGTTTCTCTACTGTTTCTTGGCAGGGTCCACTGCCTGAGTCCTGCTTTAAATTAAAGCACATGTGGCTTGAGTTTAGCATTATCATGAAAATGAAATTACCACTTTAGAAAAGTCAAGTTATTTTGGAAGTGAAAACTGCAGGTCAGAGCCCACCAAAATTCCAAAACCTTGCTCGAAAAATGTCTTGTTGAAGGCTCAGAGCTGCTGCCATGGACAGTGCATCCTTCTGGATCCTGATTTATAGTCTTCCCCTTCATGTTTTCCTACATTTGTTCCATGCTCTTGGGAAAACCTTCCAGACTTTGGCTCTTTGTCCCTGGCTCCCTCTGCAGCTCCTCCCCTGGAAAGGGGAGAGACATACAAGTTATCTATCAGAAATCAGCTGCATTGACCTGAGGCTCATCCTACTGTTTTGAAGTGCTTTTGAAAGTTGTCCTGGCGCTGGTAAACACAACAAAGCCAGGTTGAAGTGCTGCTTGTCTGCTCAGCTAAACCCTCTCTATACTGTTAGACTCATTTTCTTGCCATCAGATGAAGGCTGTGTGGAGAGGAGACAGGAGCCCAGCACTCTCCCAGCTTGGAATGGGCTCTTCTGTGCTCCTTTTCATGCCCAGAATTTTCAGTAGGTGGTAAATCTCATCTGCAACATGGTGGTTTGAACAGGCTTTGGGTTTTATGTTTAGAGTGCATGTGTAAATCTGTGTTTACCTATAACATAATATTTAGGTTAACTAGATACATATTTTTTCACTTCCGGGCTTGTTATCACACAAAACTAGATAAATCAAATCAAAAAAGTCCACAGGTACATGTCAAGGTGCTACTATTGAGAAGTGTGTATTGACTTATCATGTTGTAGCAATGATGAGCCATCTACAAGTTGTCACTTGCCAGGACCCAAACTCTACCAAGTGGGTGGATTGTTAAAGAAATATCATCAGATTGATTCTTCTGCTCCAAAACACTGTTTTTTATTTTATTGTAATTCCACTGGCTTCAGTGGAGTCAAGCCAGTCTCTGGGATGTTTGGGAAAAAGGAGGAGTCAACCATCAACATGCCAAATATTGCAGGCGAGTTGGAATGGCCAGTGCATTGTATAATCCTGTGGAAACATGTACAATGATTGTGCAAATGGAGCTGTGATCTGGCTAAGAAATCAAGCCAAAATAACTCATCCTGTTTCCTATGCACACAAGCGTGGACACTCACACACTTAGAGAGAAACCATGTCTGGAAGAAAATGATTTTTCAGCCAAAATTTCAGAGACATTTGGAAGGACAGGAGAATGGCAAGTGCCAAGAAAATTTTCCCCAAGCTGAGAATTAGTTACATTGCCTTGCCTGTTAAAGTTGGCCAACATGACTGGAATTGAGGGTGAAGTGACTACTGATTTTCAGAGAATTTGAATCTAAATGGAATATTTAGAATCAAATCAAAATGAATAGAATAGGATAGGATAGGATAGAATAGGATAGAATAGAATAGAATAGAATAGAATAGAATAGAATAGAATAGAATAGAATAGAATAGAATAGAATAGAATAGAATAGAATAGAATAGAATAGAATGATTCGGTTGGAAAGTATCTACAATGATCATTTAGTCCAACACTAAAGACCCTTTAGTAGGTACCTACCCCTAACTTTAATTCAGCCCACCTACAGCCCAAAGAACTGGTGTTTGGCCCTCCTACCTCTATCTCTTCCAGAGGGATTATTCATAAAAGTGGTCATGACCAGGCTTTCCAAGCCATCACAATGAGCAGAAGGGGGATTTTTTTTCTATAGAGAGATCCAGGGCAAGAGGAATGGTTTCATCAGTCATGGTGCTTCAGGGCATGGGGATGAGGAGAAAGGGACATTGATAGTTTGGGGCAAAGGACATGAATTCAAACCCACCAAGATGTTCAGCAGAAGTTCTGGATCAGCAGCAGGCTGGGAAGAAACTGACTGAGGCCAGAGGGACCATGGAAAAGTGTTGATGGGCCAGTGGATTGTGGTGGATGTGGCAACGAACCCCACACAAGCAAAGCATGGCTGTACTGAATTTTGATCAGATCCTATGGAAAAACACCTCTTCAAGTTTAAAGGGGATGAGAAAGTGAGCAGTTTAGATGTGGGGTCATTTATGCAGGGTGAGGGTTGGCAGGGAGTGAGGATGTAGCTGCCTGTGAGGGCCTATGAAAAGGCAGGGGGTTTGTTTGTGTGGAAGGAAACACAAAAGCAGTTTCAAGAGGCAGCTGGGATAGCTACAAGGTAAGGAAAAGACCATTTCTTCCTTTCATCTTTCTTCCTGAGCATTTTTAATCAAACTTGAATTTGTACTGAAAATATGCTGCTGCTGCTGCTATTCCTGCAATTAATCCATATGGGACCCTTCCAATTCGAGATATTTTCTGATCCTCTGACTCTACCCCAACCTGTCTCCATCCTCTCACACATGACTACCCCCTCCCATCCCGTGTGCCAGCATATCCTAGAGTCGTTGAACTCACTCTGTGCTCACTATGCAGCTTTCTAACACAGGTTAGTTCCAGGTATGTGTCACAGATCTCTTATTGCCAACACTGAACTCCTGCCAGTGCTCATAGGATACAAAATGTGCAGCAAGTGGACACCTCTGCTGAGGTGTGCTTCCAACCAAGCACCCTGATTCTGCAACAAGCAAAAAAAAATAGTTTTTAATAAAGAGGCTTAAGTTTTGTATCTGAATATATGATTTTCACAGGTGAAGTAAGGCATCTGGTGAAAAATAAAGCAGTTCTTAGTGTTCATAAACAATAAGAGGCTCTAAACATGCTATTGTCAATTCAGGAGAAAGCTCCTGGAGTCACTCTTTGAAAATATGAGCACAGGTGTCAGCAGTCTTAAATGCAAATAGATGTAGACAATTAGTTAGCAAAGACTAAATTATAAACCAGAAAAGTCACATTTTAATTATACTCATGCCCCTTGAGCTCGTTTCTTAAAACTTGTGCAGATCTGCATGCAGCAGGGGATCAGGACTGGTGAAGAGAATAGTGGTCAACAATGATCATATGTTTGTATGATATGGCATCTGCAAAAAGGGAAGTTGAAAAAGAGACAGCTATCAGAGGCTTGCAGAAATGGAGGGTTATGGAGAAAATACACAGAAACATTTGCTTTCCATTTTGTAGAAGATAAGCAGGTTTAGATCAAAAAGTATTTTTTTCTCAAAAATGATTTTTTTATCAAAAATTATGCAGAGGAACTAATTCTTACAGGCTTGTACAGAAGCCAGAAGTGTGAATAAGCTTCAGGTGAGACTCAAAAATCCAGGAATAATTATAGGTGTGCTGGTGAACAGCCTCTAACCCCAAAGAAAACCCTCTGCTGAACAGTCTGTGGGTCCATGAGAGAGCACACTATGAAAACTCCCCCTAATTTCACCTGCTTATCATGAGCTTTACCATTACTCGATCACAGACATTACAAGGTAGGACCTTCTTTAATACAATTATGCTTGGGTTGGTGCATTCAAGTTTAGTGTGGAAAGCCCCACATTTGAATCCTCTCCTTGGCTTTCAACCCAGACCTTTTTTTCCTTCCTGCAGAGTGCTACGTATCTGCTGACCCATCCTCTTCCCTGCACCATCATGTTGGCTCATGTCTCAAGTCTGTGCAGAACCCTGGACTCTCTGATCAACAGTGCCAGTGTTAAACTCATTTTCTGACTCTCCACTGGCTCTCCAGGCAGAGCAAATTCAGGAATCTAGGAACAGGAAAGCAGGTGGGAGATGATCCTGTCTAGTGGTTAGCACATGCATTTGAAACACCTACTGCTAGTTCTGCCCCATGTATACTCAGGAATAGATACAGTTTTATTTTCCTATGATACACACTCATATAATATAAACCTAAGATTCATTTCTGTTATACATTATTTCTTAAGTACATGTCTAATGAGAAAAGTAATAAATCTGAGGGAGGACAAGAGTGGGAAATTCTGTTTGAATATCCTGTAGACCTTTTCTGCATCAAAAGGAGGTGGTTCAGCTTTGGATTTTCATTACAGATTATGTAAAATGTCACTAAAACTAAAATAGACCCTAACCAGCCACACTGCGAGGCAGATTTTCAGCCTTATTTCCTTCTCCCACACTGACCTGACTCAAACTTCAAAGGCCTCCATAAAGCAAGAAGAAGGGAATCACTCAGCTGGTCAGAGTCAAGTTTTAGGCTACCACATTAATGCAGTTCATTGCCCAAAGACCTTGGGGTGTTCTAGAAGATCCTAGAAGGTAGGATGTCTGCCAGGATGTGGCAGAGGTTTGGAATAAGACATGCAAATGAAGATTTATACCTGCAAGTTGCTGTCTAAGCTCCAGGTGTAGTTTATGAGGTTCTAGCTGGCAGTTAGTGAAGTCTTTACACTGATTCAGCTGACCAGATTTAGGTGTCTTAACCTGCAAACTGTCTCCCATCCTGGCTTCCTGTGACAGCGAAAATCTACATTTCTGAAGGGAATATATATCTTTCTCACATTAGATTTACAGTAAGATTCTCAAGAATCTGGATTTTGTTTTGTAGACCCTAAAAGATGCCAATGGTGGGTCATTTATAGATTTAATGCTCTCTGTCCTCTCCGTCTCTCTGTAATTCCCCTGTTTTAAGAAGGTGAAAAGGTTACTTCCTTTTTTCTATAGGATATGGCAAAGATAAATACAGCAAAAGTTTTTCAGCTTTCACATACTGTAGTTCACCACAAAATAATTTAACTAGATATATGCTAAGTAAATAGAGTGTATAGCAGTTCTCATTTACAAAGATAAGAAAAAGATTTTTTTTGTTCTAAATTTTTTTTATGTATGGCCCAGAATTTCACTGCCCTATCTCCATACTTACGGTGAAAGTGTGAGAAAGAAATATGTGTTTAAAGACTTCAGTATCTCTTATTTGGTTAATGTCCTACAAGTATTTAAATGAGTCATTTGATGGCTCTGCACTTCATGATTGGTTAAGCTATTTAACATACTTTATTGCTTCTGTGATTTATTGCCTGGTGAGGACACTCAAGAAAGTCTGAGAACCTCTTTGGGGTTTATTGAGCTGGTACATATTTTATGCTGATTTCAAATAAATCAATGTCTATTATAGCATAAAAAATGGGAACATTGGAAAGAACGTTGAAGAGAACTATTTCCGGAGCTTTGTGTTCTGCTTCATGCATAAAGCATGAGGGCTTCATTAGCATGGAAGTATGTGCATGTGAACCTTTGGGTCCTTATTAATCATTTTATGACTAATACATGAAGCTCAATGATTCCCATAAGCTTCCCTAAAAGAAACCATAACGTACACACTGTGTGAGATGGTTCCCCAAAGGAGTGTGTAACTGTAATGTCTCAGACACCGCGTGCAGGAATCTCTTGATAGATGCGCTGTTCAACGTGTCCTTCCCTGCCCTACTCATTGCTTTTCAAACAAGACCATCTAGAAATAAAGCAGAGCATCACTAGTCCTTGTTTTGTTCAGCTGGCACCTTGGTCATTCACAGCCCTCAGTTCTGTCGTTGATTAAATGAGAGCAGGGCTGAATCAGAAAAAATCCCCAACCATGTAAGTTTATTGACCAAGTGACATAAGTGCTCGTTTGGATGGAGTTGAGGTTTCAGGATGATTGAATCATCACTCTCTTGGCAGTTATCTGTGGGCTGTGAGGTCTTCTTTGTGCACCATCCTGAGGTTGGAGAAAAACAAGACTCCTTGAGTCTCTATGCTGTGCTAAATGAGAATAGTGGGATAAACCAGAAAATTGGTCCCCCAATGTTTCCTGGGGTGGTAATTTCCAGTAGAGGACTAGAAGGACAATGTCATAGTAGTGCTGAATGGTAGTTCTTTCAATAAGTTTTTATGCTCTCTTCCAGCCTTGTGCCCTCTGCAAATTTAATATATCTACTCTCTGCTTCATGGACTGACCCCTCTGAAAACTTCTTGACAAGTTGTATCTTCTGATTTTGGCAGATTTCTACCTACTCAATGAATATAATAATTTGGTCAGTTTTTCATCTAAAGTAATTTCACCTGAACTGTGTATCTTTAGTTTGCTTATGAGAACGGCAAGTGAAAAAGCATCAATTGTGAAACCCTTCAACTTTCCACAAACAGAAAAACCTGTTTTCCTCTTCTCAAAGAATACTAGATTGGTTTATTCTTGGCAAATTCTTACTGGCTGCTACTCATGTCCTTAGTATTTTCCAGGTGTAATATTTTGTTCATTTGTTCATTCCAGAATTTTTCTGGGGCTAAAATATAAATTTACTGGCCTATGGTTCCTTGGCTTCTTTTTCTGCCTCTTTTTATAATGGACACTATTTCCAGTTCCAGTTTTTCACCTTTTCGCCAAGGCTTGTCAAAGATAATTGCTAACACTTGTAAGTCTGCTTTGGCCTGTTCCAGGCTGTGTCTGTTTGTGTGAGCATTGTGCTGCAAGGGCAGCGGATCAGTCCTAAGAAACATTTACTCTCAGTGACCACACTCTGCTTATTTGCTTTTTCCCTCAGACTGGCTCTAGTTTGGTCCCAGGGACTTCATGCCTGTTAGCAGCTACCAATTAACACTCCCAAAGTGTGTCTTCCTGTTTAGTTTCATTCTGAGGTCTAAGCCTGTCTGTAAAGAAAACCAGAGCACATTAAACAGAGCTGATTAGGAGATCTTCTATAAAAGTGCATTCCCCAGCCAAACTCAAGGGATGTGGAGCTGCACTCTCAGCACCCTAGACCAGAGTTCATCAGTCTCAACCAATCTGAGAGCAAATAAATCATGGAACTATTCATTGTTCATGATGTTGATCATTTTAGGCCTTTAAATGAAAACTTATTGAAAAAGGTGTTAAATGTATCCTTGTGTCAGCTTCATCTGACAATAGTTCTTCCTCTGTTGGTAATAGGCCAGCTCTCCTTGGTTCTCTTCTTACTGCTGATGAATCTGTAGAATGATTTCTTCATACACTGTATGTTTATTGAAACTTTAATCCTATTTTGTGTTTTGGCTTCTCTGAGTTTATTCCCTCATGTGTTTCTGCTCTTTCCATACACTCATCCAGGTAATTTGCCCCCTGTGTTCACTCCCACTTCTTGTGCTTGAGATTCCAAGGGTTCATGCTTTAGCCAAGCAGCCTCCTGTGCTTCCTGGTTTTGCCTTGCACAGGTTAAGAGATAATATCAGAACATAAGCTTGGACACAATGACCCCTTAAAATATCCTGAGAGGACAGGCTGAGAGAGCTGGGGTTGGTCAGCCTGGAGCAGGGAGACCTTTTTGTGACCTTGCAGTACTTAAAGCAGGCTTTTTAGAAAGTTGGGGACAAACTTTTCATCAGGGCTTGTTGTGACAGGACAAAGGAAAGTCTGAAGGAAAGTCGATCTAGATTAGGTATAAGGAAGAATTTTTTTTACAGAGAGATTTAGAAAACACTGTCACAGTGTTGGAGTTGGTGGATGCCCCATCCCTGGAAACATTCAAGGTCAGGTTGGAAAGGGCTCAGAGCAACCTGATCCAGTGGAAGGTGAACCCCTCATGGCAGGGATATTGGAGTAGGTGACCTTTAAGGATCCCTTTCAATCCAAACCATTCTATGATTCACGATTCTGTGATCCTTCCAGTCCTTTATTTACATAATGATATGACGTTTTCCTTTGTGATGCCATAGCAATAGCTTATTAATATTGCTGGAACATTGCTCCTTGGAGAACCACAATCTGTTCCAGTGAGACTGTTGCTTCCATGCATAAGAAAGGAAGAACATGACCTTTGTCAGACCTGAAACCAAAGACTGTCCAGGATTTTTGGGTCATTTAGGAAGAAGGTAGGATGGCACATACAGCCACAAAGCTGTGTTTGCAAAACAGCACTTCATAGCAAGTCGTGAATAGACATGAGTGAAATTTAGCAACTGGTCTGGCTGATGATTCAAATTTCTATGAGTCAACAGACTGGCTTTTAACCAGAGGCAGTCATGTCTAGCATCCTGCAGGAGTTGAAAACCTACTGTAGCCTTGTAAGTATCCAAAATGTTATGCAAAAGCAGTGACTTTTTTTGTGGTGCTCTCTGTGTTTGGTTTCTTCTCTTTTCTTTTTCTTTTTTTCTTTTTTTTTTTTTGCACAGAAGTTGTTCTGAGGACACAAAGTCCTCATCCAGAATCAGAAGTCATGGCTTGCGTTACAAGAGTACAGGAGAACTGGCAAGAAACACAGAGCCCATGAGAACAAACTAGCAGCACAATGGATTTGTAATATTTAATCAAATTCTTGATGATCACAAATCTTGCAACACATTCCAAAACTACTAAAAACGCTATACAGAAACCAGCTGAGCCAATATTTAAAGCCTTTTTAATTTAACAGAACCCATTTTTTATAGTATCCAGGATATGTTTCTGGCTTTCCTACTTGTCACATGATCTCCTGTCCAGATGTGCTGGTGTATATCTAGTAGTGGACCAGCCAAACCACAGCTCTTTCCTCCTGCTTGTAGCGTGTTACTGTAATTCAACCATACTTCTCCCAGCTACAGAAGCACTACATTAATATGTGGTATAACAACAATAACACAGGAGGGGATAAAGCTAACCATAACTTTAACTACGTATCTAAAAATAATAATAATAATGGAGTGACCCTATTCAAAGAGGTTAATTTGTGTGCAGGGTATAAAATCCAAATACGCAATTGTTTTGCAAACTTCACATTTTTCTCACCTGTGACAGAAGATTTGTGCTGAGGAGAAGATTTCCTGCAGTTTTCTACAGGAAATTAGCCTCCCCCTTTGTTTAGATCCCACAGATTGTGAAGTGTGCTCATGGGCAGCCAGCTCAGGTCTCCTGCATTTTTTGCTGCCTTTTTTTTCTCAGTGGTGGCTGCCACACAGAATAGAAGGAGAAGGGAATTCCAGGCTTGTGGGTTAATTATTAACATGGTTAAGCCTGGCAGCATGCTCAGAATTAGAAAGGAAAAGCCTGAGGGCTGATTCTTCCCTCCCATTCACAGGATAACCCCACTGGGCTGACTTCGACCTCCCAAGGCAAGGGCCATATCCACACTCCCCCATGGAAAGTTAGTGGGATTCTTATGAATGGCTCCATTAGGAGCTGGGTGGGCTGAATGCCAAAGAAATCAGTGGAGTTGCTTCTGATTTACACGGGGATAAGCATGTGGGTGTATTAAATCCGTAATCCTCGTCCCCACCGCAGTCAGAACTCAGCAGCTGGGTCGTGCAAAGTGTCACCGAGAGCCCTCAGGTGTCACAGAGCACCGAGGGCCCCATCCATGTCAAAGCCTTGAGGGTGCTGATTCAGGGGCATATCAGGCATCTCAGGAGATGATGAAAAGTGGGCTCAGCCAACTCAGTCCTAAACAGTGATTTCAGCTCATGTGCTTGTTCAGTCCCCACCACTCCAGAACCGCAGGACTTCATCTTGTAGATCATTGCTGTACCTTTGGAAGGTGGAGTTATTTTAAAGAAAACGAGGTCCAGGCTCTTCCTGCCTTGCTTGGCACGTGCAACTTAGGTGGCAAATGAGTCTAAATGAACCAGACATGACCTGCAGTCAGCACAGAAAGGAGGCCACCAAGACCTCACTGCCTTCTGAAGGTGACCTAGAGCTACTATGCTAATTTATGTCCCTTAATTTAGATGGCCTGGCTCTAGCCCAGAAACACAGTGGGCATATTTTAAGGGTAGTGAAGCATTTCTTGAGGAAGATTTAAGCACTAATTCCTGCTGAAAACTGAGGAAATGATGACTCAAACCCATTTGGGTGATGTTTCAAAGCCCAGTGATCATTTCCTCACTTTTGTAGAACTGCCTGCCTGTACTCTGACTCTGTCATGGAAATGTCTGTGGCATACTGGGAGTCTGAACAGAGCTCCCTGGATGTCATCCTCACCAGTGACCTGTCCTTGCATGATCACAAAAGACAACCAGTGGCTCCCACTGCTGCTGGGCCCTGAATTAACCCTATGTTACAAAAATTCCCCTTCCTGAGCCAGAGTCAGTCTAGCACCTCACTGGCTTTGGTGACCTTTCCACTCCAGGTCTTACCTCTGAAGCTGTCCTGACATGGATTTGAGCTGCTGCCTACTGAGGCAATGAGCAGCAGTATTGGAAAAGCTTTGGGTGCTCATTTCCCCACTAATACAAATGACATCTTGTCACCATAGGAAAAGATAAAGTTCTGTAAATCAGGGACCAAAGACCTTCTAAGCCCCATATACCCAGAAATATACATCCCACATCCACTCCCACATAGCATCTGCCTGCTTCATTTAATCTCTCTCCTCTCCTCTCCTCTCCTCTCCTCTCCTCTCCTCTCCTCTCCTCTCCTCTCCTCTCCTCTCCTCTCCTCTCCTCTCCTCTCCTCTCCTCTCCTCTCCTCTCCTCTCCTCTCCTCTCCTCTCCTCTCCTCTCCTCTCCTCTCCTCTCCTCTCCTCTCCTCTCCTCTCCTCTCCTCTCCTCTCCTCTCCTCTCCTCTCCTCTCCTCTCCTCTCCTCTCCTCTCCTCTCCTCTCCTCTCCTCTCCTCTCCTCTCCTCTCCTCTCCTCTCCTCTCCTCTCCTCTCCTCTCCTCTCCGATATCCTAGTTCTTGATTACCAATAAGTTCCTGGCTGAGCACTAACAAGAAAAGATTTATTTCTCTGTTTTCCTGTGAGGAGGATGATTCTTGACATGGAGTTTTTTTCTAAAGGAGGAAAAAAAAAAAGAAAATAAGACAACAACTAGATAAAACAACAACTAGGTTTCTTGTTTGTTTGGGTTTTGTTTGTTTGTTTTTGTGAAGTGACTGAAATTTAGACACCTCCTGGTTCCCATTTACTCCCTTAATAAAACAATTTTTAAGAGTCTTTCACTCACCACACAGCATTAAAGTTCAAGAAGGAAGGGGATTGACTGCTTTTATTGTTTTCTAGTGTGGCCAGGCAGTTAGTGCTGAGAGGGTGTGTGTGTAAATATACATTATAATCACATTACAAATCACTGCCAAGCAGAGCAAATGCAGACTAAAGGATGTCTGCAATCAGAAAAGAGATTGCAGAGTGGGTTCCTGCAGCCCCAGATTCAATGGGGAGATACCTTCTAAGTTGAATTTTTAATATGTTTTATGGAAAGGTGACACCTTTAAGGTCAGTGTATCCCTGGCACTGTGCCAGCACAGTGATCCCTACCTAGCTGGTAAATTCATAGAGGCACAGAGTATGCTGAGTTGGAAGGGACCCATCAGGGTCATTGAGTCCAACTCCTTGTCCCACACAGGACACCCCAAGAGTCACATCATGTGCCTGAGAGAATTGTCCAAGTATTTCTAGAACTCTTTCAGGGCTGGTGCCATGACCCTGGGGAACCTGTTCCAGTGCCCAGCCACCCTTCAGGTGAAGAACCTCCTCCTAATATCCAACCTAAACCTCTCCTGACTCAGCACCAGCCATTTCCTCAAGTGCTGTGATTGGTCATCAGAGTGAAGAGATTAGTGCCTGTCCCTCCACTGCCCTTTGTGAGGATGTTGAAGACCCCAGTGATGTCCACCCACCTCTTCTCCAGACTGTACAAACCAACTGACCTCAGCTGCTCCTCATCCTGCTTCTCCACCAGAGCCTTCACCATCCTTGTGGCCTCTTTTGAATGTTTAAGCTGTATTGATAAAGAAACCATTATTGTTGCAAATATTACGGAATGAGCATTACCCTGGGAATGTAAACTGAGGCAAATTTTCCTTGTACATTGCCTAATAAGAATTTAAATTCCTAAAACAGACTCATGAAGTTGATGCCATCTGTGTAGGAGAGTCATAGAATGTTTGAGTTGGAAGGGACCTTAAAGATAATTTTGTTCCAACCCTGTGCCTTGGGCAGGGACACCTTCCACTAGACCAGGTTTGGACACTTGGACACTTCCAGAGAAAGTGGCACAATTATCTGGAAATGGCCAGGACGCCAGTACATGGCATCATGAGGGAACACTAAGCTCTCCCAGCATTTCATCTTGGTTTCCCCTTGGTTTCACCCACTTCAGCAAACATGAGATAATGCATCAGATGTTGCCAGTAAATTATATTTGCACAAGGGAAAACCCAGCAATGCACTGTACCGACTCCACTGTTTGCTCAGCTCTAGATGGCAGAGAGTTACACAAAAACAAACACACACACCCAAAAGCACATCAATATCTGTCTTGTTATCACATTTACATGCTTTTGAAGAAAGTTTATAATGCAAAAAGATGTTTTCTACCCTACCTTTCTTTTCAGACAGAATGTTTTTTTTAATGATTGGAGTTACAGGATTATTCATGAACATTTAACATTTTAAACACAATGTGTAAGTATTTGCCTCAGTTCTCAGTGCTAAAATCACTCTTGTCTCTGTGCCTAGCCATCTTATCCTAAATTTCTTTACATGGAATCATGATGTCAATAATCAGTGCACAACACCCATGGAAGCACATGTCTCTGCTCTATCTAGGCTTCCTGAAGCCTGTTTTAATATCTCAGATCATCTGAACCATCTGTATTCTCAGTTGGTTCATGTAAAAGGCAGCTGAAATGGACATATGGGCAGTTCAGATGCACAGAGCACATCTGGTTTCAGGTGCCAATGAAGGAATTTGTCACTGAAAGCCAAGGCCATGAGAAAAGATCTCTGTTGCTGCTATGTAACAAGTGCTTCATATAAATAGCTAAAAAGGCAGCTCTTTCCCTACAGAAGTCATGGTCCAAAATAGGATGTCCACCATGAATGTAAATTACAGGCAGTGTACAGGGAAAAGGGACAGCAGGTAGTAACATTTGAGACCCTGAATGTGTCTTTTATTCATAATTTGTGAAGAAATTGGAATTAAAGCTATTTTTGCATGACTGGGGTAAGGGAAGGCAGCTTTTTCTGAGATTTTAAGAGGCCTTCAGCTCTGCAGCATAGGGTGTCTTGATATACCAGAGCTGGGAATAAAGTCAAAGCAAAGAAGGAGCCTGGAAAGCAGCATCAGTGGAAGCCTGGATGCTGCTGTCATCTGCAGCTGCTTTGGTAAGATGAGGAGGTTACTTCAGAGAGACAGCCAAAGACTTTCCTGTAGAAGTTGAAGATGATTTTTTCAGCTGTGATTTTTATTAGGATAACATTTGCTCACGAATTTAGACAAAGCAAGCATTTTATAAATTTGATCTAACAAAGTTACCTCTCATAAACACAGGAATAAACTCTCACTGTGTTCCCTTTTCCCTTCTCATCCACATTCTCACCTCACTGTCTGCTCCAGAGCCAGCCAGCTGATATCACTGGATGGTGCTCAAATCACAGCATCTTTCTGACAGCAGGACACAGATAGCAATGCCTTCTCCTGGCAAAGCAGGCCCCAGTAAACAATGCTGTTTTTGTTAGCATAATTTTAACTTCCTAGATCCTCTTCATTTGTAAAAGGGAAGATGGGCCTTAAAGGTATTTCAAAGACAGCAGTCCTTCAGAGGTATTTGCTTCTGCAGCATAAAGGATAGATCCAGCAAGGATGTGAATGTGTTTTGAAGGGATTGAAGCAAGGAAGTTGTGTAAGGCAGGGAAAAGGATACCCCCACAGGCTCCCTTGCTGTTCCCTGAAATTTCCAGAGACTGCAATCAAAGGAAGGCATCTTAGGAGAAGATTTGGGAATATATTATGAAACTTGACTTACTGATTTTAGTTTTTTTTTTCTTGTAGCTCAAACTATTTATGTGTTGTGATAAATATCAACCAGTGTCTCAAAGTGAACTGAAAAATTACACAGCCTGGACTCGCCAGGCTTTCTGAAGTGCTGAATCTGTTTTGTTTGGGCACATGATTCAGAATCAGAAATGAGAAAAAATGAGAGCAAGATCCCAGACCTGCCATGGTTTTGACTTCTGCAACCCTTTGCTCTCTGCAAGTTGTAAGACATGGGGGAATTGTGGCTGCCGGTAGCTGACACTCTGTTTTACCAATCCAACACAGTAATCAGCAGTCTTTGCCAGTTTGTTTTTCTGTTTGTTGAAATCCTATCTGCCCAAACTTCTGAAAGATGTTTTTAAAGGGTTTTAACAAAGGCCTTTCGCATGGGAGTAATTTTGTATTTTGTGGGCATCATCACACACAGAGGTATTTTCTTGATTAAGTGTAAGTTTTATTAAGCTCTCTCACTAAAGGATAGCCCTTCTTCTTCCCCACATTTCTTTTACACTATGATCTCACTTTAGATTACTAATGCAGCCAGATGCATCCTGGATAATTTGGCTCCATGCAAAGTGTCATTTCCCTATGATCTCTCTGTTGATACAGTCGTTGCTATAGTTCAACATTATCCAATGATTAAACCAGGACCAAATAACATCTCTGCATCAGAGAAGGACAATTTTGCTATGAAGAGCCATCATGTACAAGAATGCCTCCATCATACTCAGTAGATACCCTGCTCTGATTTTGGTGGCATTCCCAGTTTCCTTCAGGCTTGCCCTCCAGATGCTGGCCAAACCTGGCTACAAAATCCTCCCTGGCACAAGCACGGTTTGAGGAACTCAGTCCCACTGACTGTTCAGGGTGTTCAAAGCTTTGCTGATACATTGGCAGATGGTCCGGATAAAGAGGAATTTTTAAAAAGTGAAACGGAGTTGTCATAATGGCGTGATTAAAAAGAAAACATAGGGAGAGGGGAAGTGGAAAGATTAGGAAGTGTTAATATCATGCATGGTATGGCATGGAGTTTCAGTAGGAATCAGAGATTCATGCTGTTGCACACTGGTGGACCACAAGCTTGCCATCAGTTCTGACTCACATCTGCAGTGATCCATGTCTTATGCCAGAGTTTTTACCACTTGCAGTGAACAGAACAGTCAATAACACACTGAAGTGACTGCACAGTTTTTAAATGGCTCTTTTTTCCCTCCTCACTGTACATCATGGATTTGTCTGCAGCAAAAACACACGTTCTTTTAATTGAGTTCAAAGTGGGGAAGGAACCAGCAAAGGTTTAAATTACAAGTGGAAAGAGAGGAGTTTGCAAAGCGAGGCCAGTTCTGTGAGCCACTCTCCCAAATCCTCCACTCACTAAAAAAAAATGTTTGAGTTTTTCTTGCCCCAGACTCTGCAAAGTTCAGCCCTTCCTAATTTAATCACTTAAACTCTGGTAAACTACAAACTCCAGCGTGCTCATAGCTTTCTGTAGATAGTTATCACATCTCCCTCAGCCCTTGTTTAGCCAAGCTGCATACAAGACATTCTTTTAATCCCTGTAAAATCAAGGCAAACCAAGCTATCAGTTTTGAATGTATACAGAAATGCATTTTCTCCCAAACCTATCTGTGACCCACAACCATTTATTAGCTGCCTTAGCCATCTCCATAAATCCAGTAGAGGGAGGCATTACACAGATGTGGTTCTACAGCTGAGGAGCAATCTCCAGATATTTGGGGTCAATAAAATGAAGTAAGGTCACGAACAACCAAAGCTCTGTCTGCTTCAGTGGCCAGGTTGATGTGGAAAAGAGAGGAGGTTTATAAAGGAAGGGAAACCTGTTTCCTGGGATGGCAAAAATTAATCTCCCAGTGTTTGAGGTGTTTGAGAGAGAGATTAAATTACCTTGAAGGGAGGGCACTAGGGGAAAAATAATCTTTGATTTAGATGTTCCAGAAAATATGTGGAATAAGGATTTTCCATGAAATTCATGCATGAAATTCACAGTGTCTCATATTGATTTAGCAACTGTATTATGAGGTGCAACTAATGTAAATCCACATGTTATTTTCTCATCCATTCAGCAGAGGCCTTAAAAAAAACCCAAAAAAACCCACATAACCTTGTTATCTATTTTGCATGTTCTTATTTCTGCTCTACTAGTTTAGTTACAGCTGTGGTAGCAAGGAAAAGTTGTTATAAGGCAGGACACTTACCCAGCAACTTGTATGTTCCCATTGGGAGCCCACAGAATCAAGTTCTCATTATGAACTCTATTTTCACCTCCCACATAGTGAACACTAAAATGGGGGGGAGGGGGGGAAAGGCTTCTGGCATGTAAAAATATAGAATTTCTTCCTTAGGAGAAATGAATTGAAAACTAATTTTCAGGGAAGCAAAGCTTTCTATCAGCAATACTGTTATTTCTTGTTATTGGTCTGAATTGCTTTAGCACCTGGGACCTTCATATATGCTGGGGATTGTGCATTACTGCCTGCTTCAGGCTAATCCAGGGGCAAAAATCCCTCTCCAAATTGGCAAAGGAAAGGAGCATGGTTTGCTCCCATTTTACAGATGGAGACCTGGTAAAAGAAGATGTTAAGGCGCTTGTCCATGTTTATTCTGCAGCAATGCAACCCAGATCTCTTGAGTTTGAGTCCAATACTTTAACCACAAAACCCTCCTCTTTCCAGTTTCAATGTTTAATTAATGATGATGATGTCTGCAGCTTCCTCTTATCAAGCCATCCTTTCATCAATGATGGTATTGTGGTTATTTTCTTGCCATGTGTATGGCTGTCTTCCAGTTATTTTACCAGCTCCTGAAACCATGTTCACAAGTGTAGAATTTACTAATCTTTCCCAAGTCCCTTCTTAAATATGAGGCTGAACTCGTCTTTCAGTGCACACTGATTTTATGCTACTGATGAATGTACAGCAGTGATGGTAAAATCTCCTGATATACATGGATTAGCTGAGGTTTCCAATACCATTTGTGCTGCCACCTAAAGTGTGAGGTATGGCTCTTTCTTTCTACCACCAGTTAAGCACATTAAATGATTTTACCAAGGAAATTGAACATCTTTAAAATGGTCCTTTATACCATTTCTGGTTGAAATTGGAAATAAATGTCACTTGGTCATGGTTTTTCAGGAGTGTGGAGCTTCAGATTTTGTCCCCTCTTATGGCAAGTCCCCTTATTCCATGGTTCCATAATATTTATCTTTCTCCTTCGCGAGCATCAAGGAAAGAGCTTTGAAGGGTTTATTTGCCACTGGCACCACTTTCCTCTTGTTGAACCAAAACTAGGTTCATGATGACACAGACCTGACTCAGGACCAGTTGTAGGCCCTTCCATCAGTTCTGCATCAAGCTGAATGAACTATACAGCATGTCAGAAATGGCTTTGTTTCATTATCCACTTTAGCTGACCGTTTCTTGGATAAATCTGCAATCTTGGGATCTGGTAAGAGCATGCCTCTGTCAGGCAGTTGGATTAGAAGGTTGCTGTAGATCCCTTCTAACTGAAATATTCTATTCTATTCTATTCTATTCTATTCTATTCTATTCTATTCTATTCTATTCTATTCTATTCTATTCTATTCTATTCTATTCTATTCCATTCCATTCCATTCCATTCCATTCCATCCCATCCCATCCCATCCCATCCCATCCCATCCCATCCCATCCCATCATTTCTTGATGAAATTAAAAATAAATGAGCAAGTTTCATTCCCACTTATGATAAGATGTGTGTTCATAGGAATGCTTTAGCTTGTAGCTGATATTAACTTCACATGCATCATCATGATATTCTCCATGTTCTGTGATCAAAAAGAAGCAGAAGAGGATTTCAAATTATTGAATGAAATGTCCACAGCTGCTATATGAATAAATAAAACAGGCCAAGACTCAAGTCCAGTGGAAGATGGCACAATGGCACAATTCAGCGCACATCCAGAGCAGGGTGGCCACATACAAGCAGTCTGTTGGGACACATCCTTGGTCCACACTAAGAACCAGGCCTAAATGCTCCTTGACATGATGCTAGGTGGCCTGGACAGAAGTAATTCTGCATTATATGCTAACAATTTATCAGTCTGAAAAGTCATAGGCCAGGGCTTGTGCCTATTCCCTGGCCCTTTCCATTTACTTTAAGATTAAATCTACCATGATCTAGAAGGATCTGGTTTATTTTCCATTGATGGTTAGTTTAGGCATTTAACTTAGATGGAGCCATATGGATCATATGGATTGCTGCCTTTGTGCTTGGATTACAGGTACAGTGGAAGCAGCAAAAAGTGTGATATCAACAATAAACCAAGATAGGGGAGAAGTAAAGAAAGGGGGCAAGCAGTATCCTCTGGAGACATTTGTCCTCTGGAGATTTTTGGATACATTCTGAGGTCCCCTGGCCAAGCCAGTGCAAAATCCAATGTTTTCTTTATCAATTAATGACTAGTGCTTTTCCCCCTTATTTAATGCCATTTAATTATTAGATTCTCTGTTTATGGATGGGAAATACTGTATAGGGTACCTGTGGAATGTTTCTGGGATATTTTTTCTGAGCAATTTTCTGTTGTAATTTTAAGAAAAAATTTAGATGCTTAGCCTGGCCTTCATTGCTGCCAACAACACCTGGCAGGCTGGTAATATATACAGAAAATCACATCTGTCATCAGTAAAATATCAATCCTGCAGTCCATGCTGAGGCAGAATTCCTAACCAAGGCATTATAAAACCCTCAGGAATAAGGAAGACTGAACTGGAATCTTATTTTGTTCAGGTTCATCTCTTATTGTGTTTTGATTTTCATTCCATTTGATGGAAAATGAAATTCACTATAGTTGACCATTTGAGCATCAGGCTTTGTTTAGGTCTGAGACTGGCACACGCCCAATGTTTCAATCAAAGCCAGAAGACTAAAGGAGAGGGAGATAAAGAGCAGTCCTTGTAAAGGCCCTGTCATCCAGTTTTGCAATGTTCCAGAGAAGGAAAAAGTTGCTTACAGACCCTCGTGGTTACCAGTTTATACCTTGAAGCATGACATTTTATTACCTTTCTCCTCTAACTGCTCATCAAATAAACCTACTGTTTTTTAACTCCTCTTCAACAGAAAGAATCCATCAGTCTTGCTTTGTCCTTCTTAAGTTTTTTTTTGCACTTTTTTTGCTTTTTTTAAGAGTCCCAGTTTAGCCTTAATGCACCGCTGCTTAGCCGTGCTCACAACACTCAGACATGCATTAATTGATCTTTGGATATGCTCTCCTTCCCTATCTGCTTCACTGATTTGTTCCGTTCAATTTCATCCAACACGTCTCGCATTGAATTGTGCTGTAATTTCCTCTGCTGAACTTCAGCATCCTTTGTGTTTAACTCCTGGGTCTCTCCATAGTTCTAATTACAAACCTGGAGGATTTAGCTGGAATTTTAATGGCAATATAATAGTAAGCCTAGAGCCAAAACAAGTACTCAGTATTTTGGGACTGCCATGAACTGAGAGGCAGACCAGGCAGCAGGCTTTAAACACAAATGTGCAAAAAACATTTAAGGAGACTTAACTTAAATTCCTTCTTTTCTCCTTGACCTACTCATTTTATTAGGGAAAGTTTAATTTGTTAAATTGAAATGCTCAGACATTTTAAAGAGAAAAGACTCCAAAAATGTAGCATGTATTCCATGCCAAAATGTTATTCCAGAGTTTGCCACCCATTTGTGTTTCAGTAGAAATATTTGCCTCCCACTCTTTGGCACTGGCTCAAAACTCTTTTTCTCAAAGGAGGTGCTGAAAAAGCATCTGAGTATTAATTTGTCTTTTGTGGGAGGTTTTAGTGTTGTTATAAATCACTATAAATCACAAATCAGGCTTTAAATGGGAGACTTCATAAGCCAGTCTCACCGAGTAAGGCTGTGAAAATGAGAAGCTTAAAGCAAATGTTATCTTGGTATGTTGTATTTAAATCACCTCTAGCAGACTTAGTGGCCTTGTTTTGCCAGTGTCTGACCTGCTCTTCCAAATGGTGAAGGCAATTGTGGTGGGCACCTCCTCTGCCAGTGATTGATGTGATTCAAAGCTCCATTTGTCAAAGGAAGATGCTTCAAGTCCGTCTTTTGAATTTGTGGACAGACTTTTTTCTGTCGCATATCTTTGCAAGCATTACTGGTAACTTACCTAATGCACAGTCTGAATTTAAGATCTTTAGCACCAAGACAGCACTTCTTGTTCTGATAAAAATATGTACATACAGTTCTGAGTGTTTCAAAACTCCAGCCAGAGACTTAGTAACACCCTATATTTACATGACATTTTTCATTCTGAGGTATTTCTCCGAGTCTGGTACACCAACCATGTGTAGGTAATTATCAGTAATCATCGCTAATTGTTTTTACAATTCTTTTTCCATTTTGGCATCAGCTTTGAAACGGCAGCTTAACATGAGCTCATCTAAACGTAGGCTTTGTGAAGACAACACTTCTGAATAGGAGCTGTACAGGGAGTCCAACGAGACAAAGCGTTCCAAGTTGGAGCGTGGCCAGGACACCAGAGTCATTGCTAGAAGTCATGGGATCACTAATGCCCACAAAGTGGTCAGGACCTCCACTGAGTTTTATGAGTGTAATGTCTCACCCTAAGAACAACTTCTTCAGCAGCACAGTACCCCATTGTACTGCCCTGGACTCCTCCATGTGCAAGGAGAAGAGTCCCATTCACTGAACCCCTCGTGCCAACGTGCCCGGCTGACCAGACTGTCTTAGTGCGTCTCCCAGCCCAGCAGACCACCTGTCTCGGCTCACCACACGTGGCTGGGCGCCAGCGGGACATGGCAAAGCTCTCAGCTTTCTCAGATAAAGACATATTTGGGGCCACATGGGATTTGTCCATGTCTACTGAATTTTCTTCATACCTTCATGCTTCAGCTCAACAGTTTGCAAAGCAGAGGGGAATCAACTTGCAAAGCTCTTCCTCTGGGTCCGCAGCAGCCAGGGTTGGTATCCCAGCGCTCCGGGCGGTCTGGTGATAATAGGCTACTGAGAAAATTCACTGAATCCACACATCCTAGCACTGCCCAGGCCAAACTGCCTTTTACCACATGGGGCCATACTTCAGGTGACTTAAATACTCTTGAAAAGCTGTTGAAATTGCAACTGCCTTCCCACCTTCTCTGGTAATGCAAATCCATCTCTTTCTGTCAATATGCGGACCCTGCTGTGAGTTTAGCCAAGCAATGCTGAAGAGGCACAATTTCCATACGAAAAGAACCCTATGCAGCCCAGCATAGACTAAAATATAAGGTTTTTTTTCAGTTTTCTTTGCCATTTGCAGTTAGCTACACGACCCTACTGCTTGGTCCTGTGGCTTTTGAACATTTCTCTGGCTTCATCCACCATCCACAGTAGCTCTGCACAGAAAAGAAGGAGACAAATTGAAACCTTTAGGTATGTGGGGAATCTGTAGAGTTGTTTTAGGATGCTGAGGCAACTGTAATAATTATGTGACCAAATTCACCACTGATAGTTCAACTCACTTTCCCAAGTCACTGTTCATGTAGCTTGTCTATGCACACCATCCATTGGTGGGACAAAGAGTGAAGGCTGGGCCATCATTTTCTGCAAGCAACAGGGTTGAAGGTTACCTTTTATTTATTTAAATAAAAACAACTTTTAGAATTCTCTAGGGGATTACACGAAGGCTAGAGGCCTGTGTACATAACTGAGTTTTCACTGACACAGGTCAGACACAGGTCCGACACAGGTCCTGAAAGCATGACTATCCAAGTAGCTGTAGCTAAAGTCTAAGGAAATTTCAAGCTAAAAAGGTGTGGACAGTAGAAGAAGTAGAAAAAATAAGCAGATAGGATGGTAGCTTGGTCTGAAATTGGAATTTAGATATCTAAATCTTACTGTGTTTGGGATTTAAACCAATCCAATCCTACCCAAAGAATATAAACATCATAAAACATGGATGGATCTGTCTCTAGCAGGCATTGCTTCCACATAAAGTCAGGAAATCACAGAGAAACATTTGAACATGAGCTGACCATGATGTAACACAACAAATAGACTCAGAGCTTGGATTTAAATAAGAAAATTGTGAGTAAGAATAGAAAGTGTATTTACTACTTCAAGACATGTTAAAAATCTTGCAGGTTGCCTTGGCTTTTTGTGCCTGGATCTGGTCTCTACCCTTAGACAGTGAAATAGAATTTCAAGAAAGAATCATATGTGACATGATATTAGCTTTTAAAACCTGTGATGGAACTTCTTCACTGGAAAATAAACATTAGTACTATTTTTTTTCAAAGAAAATCCTTACCTGAAATACAGGTCTGAATTAGAAAAACAACTAAAAACTATAGGCTGTAGAGATAATGACAAATTTCCATGTCTCCAAAGTCCATGGAAAAGGGAAATCTTGGATTTTGCTTTATCAGATTACTCTAGAGAAGTTATATAGAAGTCTTCTGTATTGTTATGCACTTCACTAGTATGAAAAAGAGAATTCTTAATATGAAAAAGAGAATCTGCCTTGGACACGCTGTCAAGGGTATGAAAACAGGTCCAAAATTATGGTTTTGCAGTGTCAACTGAACATCCATGCTGCATGTTATCCATTTATCCAGGCATTTGGAAAGAAATCTTGGTGGTTTGTGGGAAGGAGAGAGTAGAGAATAGAAAGAAGAAAGGGAGGAAGAGAAGTGAAATAGTGTTGATTTAAATTTTTGCTATGGTTTGTTAATTTTGGCATGTGGGAGGTGGAATAGCTCCTGGCTTTTCTTTTATTGTGATTATACTTTTTAATGTTGGCAAACACACCTGGAGCTGACAATAGGCATTTTTCAGTAGCACATTGTTATGAATAAAACTAAAAATAAAATAATGAAGCTAAACAGAAAACTGAGTGTGTGTTTATCTTAAAGTGACACCCTAAGGCCTTACTGTTGTACTCTCAAACTGCATAAGCCTGTCACCGTGTCAACAAACAGATAAAAGAACAAAGAGATATATTCCCCTCTTGGAAGGGGGGAAACCATTTTTAGGGCTAATTCCTGTGGTATTTCTGCAGGTAGAAGTCCTGAGCAGTTTTATCTGAGTAGGATCTAAGTAAAGACATCAGGGTTTGGCCTGCCATTATATCCTGATTCTTTTCTTTCATCTACCACTTACAAACAAGTCAAAATATATGCCTATGCAATTATGATTGCCTGAAATAATGTACAGGAAGTAAGAGTGTAAAACAAGGAATGCTTTTGGGTGATAAATATGCTCTTGAATGGCACACATAAACTAAACCCTGACATATGTTACCTGTTCAGAGATACAACACTGAGACTACTGTTTTTAATTCCATAAACTTATGTCTTTATAAGACGTATTTGTATAATAGTTGTCTATGCTTTTATTCATATATTCATGCACACGCTAACATACACAAGCATGCACATTAATAAAATGTCATTCCTCAGAGGCTAAGGCGTCTTTGCTTAAGGATTTTCAAAGGCAAAAGCTCTGAGTGTTTAACCCATAGACAGATTCAAAAGCAATTTCAAAGACCACATTGTTTTTTGCACTGGTTTGTTAAAATCTATGGGTCTCAGTTGGTTATTTCATGGTAGTAACTCAAAAACCAAGACAAAACTGAGTGCATGCACTCATTGATTTGGAAGCTGTCCCAGACCTGATGAGTATAAAAGATGAAAGCGACTTTTCTTCTTGCTTTCTCTCAGATTACTATTTCTACAAAAATTCCAGGTTCACTCATAAGTCCCAGAGATGTGGGGGCACTTCAGCTCAACAGACCCCCATTGCATGGGCTGTGGCAGTGTGTGAGAGGTGAGTATTTTCTTTGTGTGGTTAGAAGTTACAACTATGAGAATGGTGGATGAATGCAAACTACCAACTGCTGATGCCGTGCTGACTGTCTTTTCCAAGTGTGCAAGCTGTCACAATTTCATGGTTTCAGTCATTGCTTCCGCAAATAATTCAGGATATGAAGAAAGGATTTAGAGTGACACTGGAGATGGAAGCCAGTATGTCCAGACACTGGACGTACTTAGACATATTTAGTCTTCTGAGTTTGGGATGGTCTTATATAAGACAGAAAACATGTCTGAATACACATTGATAAAGATGAATTTGAAAGTTATTTAACTCATGTTCAAACCAATCCAAACATTTACTATGTGGTTTGTTTCCTTAAAATGGATTTTATTTCACTAGAGGTGAGTAACAGCAGTGGTTAGGCATCTGTGAAGGCAATAAACTTCAGTATTTTGGGACTCCTGAAAAGTGGGGACTCATATTTTTTGATATTTATTGCTTTCCTTGGGAAATTAATCCTGAAGAAAGAGTGTCTGATTCTGAGCAATATCCTGAAGACCTCTATCTTCATATTCATTATTAGCAGGTGGCATTAGGCTCCAGACCACAGGAAAAGAATTTAGCAGGTGGTCTTTGAGGGGATTAATATCACTTCTGCTTTCTGTTTGTAAGAAAAAGGAGAGAGGTTCAGCAGAAGAACAGCTCCTACCAGGAGGGCTGTGGTAGCAGGAAGCAGTACCAGTGACTCGGTGGGTGGCACACTTTCCATCTGAGCTGGTGCTGCTCCCATGTGTCACCTCAAGTGATGGTAGGAGAGGTTGAGAGGTAGAGATGGCATCTTTCAGACACAGGAGACAGATAGTAACCTGAGTCCTCATGATCTGTTTTCCTCTCGTTACGATTTTTCATCTTCATTTACAGTTAATTTTGGGATCTGA
Source organism: Taeniopygia guttata (assembly GCF_048771995.1). Classification (NCBI taxonomy): domain Eukaryota; kingdom Metazoa; phylum Chordata; class Aves; order Passeriformes; family Estrildidae; genus Taeniopygia; species Taeniopygia guttata. Next base: position 5,919,434 of record NC_133027.1, on the reverse strand, counting down.
TGCTATCTAGACTTAGCAATCACTGACAAAACCAAGTTTAGCTACAGAAATCTACCAGGCTACACTGTGAACATCACAGAATCACAGGATGGTTTGGGTTGGAAAGGTCCTTAAAGATCACCTCATTCCACAACCCTGCCATGGTCAGGGACTCCTTCCACTATCCCAGGTTGCTCCAAGCCCTGTCCAACCTGGCCTTGGACACTTCCACGATGGGGCAGCCACAGCTTCTCTGGGCTACTTATTCCAGTGTCTTGCTCTTATCACAGTAAAGAATTTCCTCCTAAATCTATTCTAAATTTACCCTCTTTAAGTTTACAGCCATTACCCCTTGTACTGTCATGACATGCTTTTGTAAATATCTTCAGCTAGACCAGGCTGCTCAGAATGCTGCCCACTCTGACCTTGAATGTTTCCAGGCACAAGACATCTACCATCTCTCTGGGAGAGCTGTTCACAGATATCCAGATACTCCTTTCTATTCAAGAGGCCTCTACACCGTATCATGACTATTTATATATATATATATATATATATATATATATACACACGCCACAATGGAAAACTAAAAAGATATCCTTCAGAGATTTTGTTGAGATCTCTTACAAAGAGGAGATCATATTGAAATGCATCTTTTCTCCATCACTTTTATTCCATTAATGGCCTTTCAATACTTAAAGTGGGCTTTAAAGAAAGATGGAGGCAGCAGCAATACAAGGGATAATGGTTTTAAAATAAAAGAAGGCAGATCTAAACTAGATATAAGAAAGAAATTTTTTATGAGAAGGGTGGTGAAACACTGAACAGACTGACCAGAGAGGTGGTGGAGGCCCTGTCCCTGGAAACACTGAAGATCAGGTTGGACAGGGCTCTGAGCAACCTGGTCTGGGTTAAGATTTCCCTGTTTATTGCAGGAGAAGAGTGAGTATAAAAAAAGCCTGAAGATGAAGCTGATGAAATAGATCTTTGTATGAACACAATACAAAATATATACATATACATATATATATATATATATATATATGTATGAATTACTGTGCTGGAATATATCCAAACTTTTTTGAAAAATATCTGGGATATTTTTTTTCACATTTTTATAGTTTTTATTGGGTAATAATTTATAGGCCAGCTGATGTCAGCATAATCAGAGTTTAGTACGATTTCTTCTTCTTTTTGCTCAGCAGTGCTGTATTTATTGGCCTGTTAAGTTTCATTTCAGTGAACTGCAGCCCGAGCCAATAGAACATAACTTTGAAAAACTCCTGAAAACAGGATCTCTCCCTGCACTTTATATTCCCCCTTACGCTTTATATTCTCATAATATATTAAAGGATTCTAATGTCACCTTCCAAGAAATATCCAAAATTTGCTCATAAATAATTTTTAGCAATTTTAACTTTTCTAAATATTTGGGGGGTTTATTTTTTTTTTATTCCCACTTTGCCTGACAAAATGACAAGTTCAGGGGCAAAGCCTGATTGACTGCCCCACATTAGACATTTCACAACTGTCTAAGCATAGTTCAGATGCCACCAAACCCAGCTGAGAGGCCTCTACGGAGTTCAGCAGGTTATCATTTTCCTACTGTTTGATTTATGGTTACTCTGCTTCAGTAACTGTAAAGAAATTAGTTCCTGACTAGACAGGAACTGGTAAAACTAAAGTGGTGCTGATAGAGGTGTTACTGACATGGACAGGATTTTTCCCCTGTAAGTGATATTTGTCCTGTCTTGTCTCAGTGCATTTTCTGAAGTCATAACTACTAATGTCTCCATTGTCTTTTTAAAATTTTTTATTTCAAACATGTAGAAGTAATGATTTTGTCTAGAAGCTTTTTTCAGACATTTCTTCTTTGCATTTTCTTATCTATTTGTATGGTCTGCAGTCAGCTCCCAGTGAATACAGAGCTGGTTTGATCTTCTCTTGCCTGAAGCTGTTCTTTCATTGTTAGACATCCCTGCATTCACACACACACCTCACATGGAGAGGAAATAGATGTGAACTGAGACTGCAGAGATAAAAACTGCTGAGGCTCAAGAAAAACTACATTCAGCTTGCACAAATGAAGTCTGTGTCAGAAAGTTACGCAGCTCCTCCAGCCTCATTCATGGTATACTGAATTTGTCTTATAACAAGCTCACTGTAGTTGGGGCATATTAAACCATTCTTCTGAGAGGAAAAAAGCATCAGCTCCCTGAATTATAGCATGAGTTCTTTTCGATTTACTCTAATTAGTTAAAATTTGAAAAAGCAGCCTACTTTTAAATCAAACCAAACCATACCATACCAAACCAAACAAAACCAAACCAAAACATCCTCATGATATTTCATTTTAAAAAATGACAGAAGATGTCATTTGGAGTGTGAACACCTTGAAACTGTGGGTGAACTTGCAATAAAACTGCTAGTGAATGAACTTTTTTTTTAAGATTTATAAAAAAACTTTGAAGAACTCTGCCAGAAGACCATTGATATTTAAACACCAGGATTCAAGGATAAAAAGAAAAATTCTTCCTCATTCCTAGGAGTCACATTTACTTTGACCAAAGTAAAACTTTTCATAGCATTCAAGTATTCCTTGGCTCATCCAGTCCAATTCAATTGGGAAAATGAGGACCTGAGAGTTGCATTGTATGCTGGTTTGTCATCTAAAGTTCAACTTTTTGCTCTGAAGTCTCTTGGTTTGGTCCTGGGTGACTGCTACTGTGACAGTTGTCACATGGACATCTCCAGGTGCTCAGAAGATCCACTTCTGTGTCAGGTTTCTGTGTAGCTTGAGCTTGTCTCTGAAGCAACTTGAAGATTTCTAAGCATGAAAAGCTTTGTTATATGAGAGGAAGAAATCAGGGGGAAAAAGGCAAAGAAAACTGACGTTGAAGAATGAAAAAGTCTTCTTAAAAATGACCTGAGTCCATGCACCCTGTGGTCCCTTGGGCAGCCCAAGGTCCCAGCAAGAGCAGCCTATGCCTGGCAGACCTGAGTGAAAAAGCCTGGAGGTCAGAGCTTTGCTGTCCTTTGCATCCTGAGGATTGGCTCTGTGGGAAGTGTTCCCAAGCAGCACTGATGTGGCAGAGAACAGGAGTGATATATGCTACACCATGCCCTTGCAGTGTTCGAGTCAGAGGAATTAGAAATGGAAAATGCACTTAGGTCACTTGGTCCATTCCCCAGCTGTTTAAAGGTTGCCCCCTGCAATGTGTTCTTCATTGCTTTGTCTAGTCAGCTTCCCTCTTTTCCCTGGGGGTACTATTCCACGTAGCAATAGACCTCGTTGTTAGGAAAATTTTCCTGATGTGCAGCCTAAATTTTCCTTGGCTCACATTCATCCCACTACTTCAGTTAAAACCTCCTAGTCAGCTCTTAACTTCTCTACACCTCAGGCCCTTTTCTTCCATCAGAGGAAACGAATGCGTCTGATGGAGTAAAGCCCTGTGTGTTTAAAAAATAATGACATCCTTACCTCCCAAGAGTGATAGTCAATACAGAATTAGCATTAAATGTGCAAATTGCCTTATTTTATGCAGAAGAAATGAATAGGTCCCTGGAAGCTTTAATCACTTGTCTGTTGGCATGGCTTGAAAAGTCCAATGTCTACCACCATTTACTAAAACACATGGAGCCAGGTCCCACCTGGAACAGATCAATCTGCCCTGGCTGGTAAATCCAAGCTCAAAGTCCCATGGAAATTTATATCACCCAAAAGCCTGTGAGTTCCCTTGCCAGTCAAGACTGGGCATAGAACCATTTACCCCCTCACTGGTGACATATGTCATGGACCGTGGGACACCAGACTGGTGTCACCAGTCACCAACTGGGACACCAGTCACCAACACTTTCACTACTTTGAAGAATCTGGGGGAAGCTGTGGGGTTTGGATTTCCACACACAGATAGCCAAGTTAAGCTAAGAATCCACTGAACTCTCCTAGCAGAGCCACATGAGCATCTGATGTTTTGATTCTGCTGACAGATAGAAGAAATGTCATTTTCTATTGACCCAAAATAAATACTGTCAAAAAAAATTGAGGAAATGGGTAAAGTAGCAATGCAGAGGAAGCAAAATGCTTCAATTATTTCTTGAACTACTGGTGTGGCTTTATATCTTTAATAAAATAAATATTTGGAAATAGAAACAGTCTTTGGCATTTTTCATACTTTTCCAGGACCCACTTATTTTTGTTTTGTGACAAAAACAATTTGTTACCATCACCATGAATCACCAAGGGCTTCAGCTGGTGGAAATCCACAATTTTCTGTTCAAAATATGTTTCGAATTACAGTTATAAGTAGTAAGCTCTTCAAGAGGGCTGTTCCAGTAAGACCTGTCTCTGAATAAAATGAGATTTCAGCCAAAGTTCAAGATAAATGGGAAGCTAGTCTGAGTGGTAGATGGGAACGATGTGGATCAAATCAGATGTTGACATTGTACGATGTACAGCAATTGTCTGGGAACCACTTCCACAAGAAAAAGCAGTAGTGAGAAGTTACTGTTTCAGCCTGGCTTATTTTAGAGAGTCTGCAGCAGAACCTGGCAAGGGGTTGTGGTGTACTTCTGTCTTCAACTTCTACATAACTGAATTCCTCTTTGTTGAGAGGAAGATTTTGGTTTCATGATATCGCTTGTTATTAATAATTGCCTTGTGCTATTGCAGTGTTTAAAATCCCTTTCCATGCTAAGCTTTGCATGATGGTAGAACAAAAACCTACTCCTTGCTCTGAAAATGTAAAGGTTAGGTGTAAAATTGGGGGACAGAGAGCAGTCAGTGATATAGAGGAGCAATGGACACCTTCACTCAGTGCTGCAGTCCTGGCACACCCAGGAGAAAGGACTGAGTCTCACCCCTTTATGTCAGGCTGGATGGGGCTCTGAGCAAACTGACCTCATGGAAGATATCTCTGCCCACAACAGAGACTTGGAACTGGGTGACCTTTAAGGTCCCTTCCAAGCCAAACCATTCTGTGATTCTATGACATCTGAAAGCCCAGAGTATTTAAAAAGCTATTTATTTCCTGTAAGACCAGTACTAATTGCCTTTTGTCCTGTAGCCTAACTCTTTATGGCTAAGCCAAGAGCAGGATTTCAGTGTCTGTCAAGAAGAAGAAAAATTCCATTTGGGAGATGACCAGAAATCCCTGAGCAAGTAAAAATATGCTGCGTTTTAGCATTCAAAAGCAGTCACCCAGCTCAACCATGGCAGGGAAAGCCCTTGGGCCCAGGTTTATTCATCTCCAGTGCACTTTGGGAGCAGCCTTGCTTGCCTTGCTGTTCCTCTGGCACAGTGGGCTCCACAGGCAGCTGGGGCTGGGCAGACCCTGCATTTCTATTGCATCCTTGAGTGATGTGAGCAGAGGCTCCCCAGCCCATGGGATGAGTATGGAATATGTGGCTTTGGTCCCTGGCTGGGTGACTCAGTTGTCCCCTCCCAAGCCCAGCCATGGCCATCACAAACACTGCACACACAACCTAGGACAGGGACAGTCAGGGCCACAGAGTATCCTTGCCCACACTGGTGGTGCAGCATTTCCTGCCCTGTGGCATCCAAAGAGGATCTTTCACCAGGCTGGCAGCTGTGGGCTCAGGATAAAGCCCTGTGGTTATGGGCACAGCCAATCCCTGGCACAGGTGTCCTGGTTAGTTGTTCATGGCCTGAAACACTGAAGAGAAACCTAAATAACTCTGCAAAATGTTGTAGTGAAAGGACTGGGAGGAAGCTGGAGGCATAGTCCCTATGGCTTTGTGGGCAGAGATGGGTGTCCACAGGGGCATCTGGCAGAGGGTACCTGCTTTGTGCCTCCCAGACAGAGCTGTGTTGGAAAACCCTCTTGTCTGGAGGAGAGAGCTCACTCCCAGGCTCTGAGCTGCCAGCTTGCAGCTGGGCTAATGGGAAGGAATGCACTCCCCAGCAATGCTTCTTTATAAATTATTTTTACTGGGAGATTTGAGTGTCGTTACGGTGAATGTGTGTACAAATATTGGAAGAACAATGTGTGCTAGAGAAAACAAAGTGAAAAACCACCCGGCTTCTTATTTCTCCTGGGTAAACCTGTGATTTCTCCCACCTTCTTGAGTTGCAGTCTAATACAATATTGTACAGCCTGCTGCCTCCTTAAATAATTCCTGCTGGAGTAGCAGACACTGAGTACATCACTCAAACCCCATGAAGTTGTTTAGCTTTCCGTTCCACATCCTGAGGAGTTAATTCTCTGAGAGAATGGAATAACCTGGATGTTCCTCTGGGTGCTCTCCTGGCACAGGATAACTCCTGGCATAGGTCTGGAACTGGATATTTTGGGGTGGCTTCCAATTTTACTGTCAGTCCTATTCTCCCGAGTTCCCGTTTCCCCTCTTCCTGTTCCTCACACTGCTGTTGTGATTCAAATAAATGTGATATATTAATGTTTCACCGGTTTAAAATGAACTGCAATTACTAACAAAGGATTTATTTCATTTACTTCCAGCCACCTAGAAGTCAAGCATCTGGCTTACAGGAGTCATCTATAGTTTGGGGAGAGCCATGGGCATTGCCAGAAGTCAAATGCCTTCCTACCTATTTTAAATACCTTTTTTAGGCTGAAATGAAAGCCCATGGCTGTAAAGGAACTACAAACCCAAGGTTTAGATGATTGAGGTGTGGTGACTTGAAACCCACCTTCAGTATTTGTTCATAAACAAGCTGTGAAAGATGAGATCAGTGTGTTTGGGATTTTGATAGGGAGGCCAAAAGGGGTTGTGTTAATCACAATGCTGACTCTAACAACCTGGCCTCCAGCCTTTACTTTTCTCATCCAGAGTGTTTAAGGGTGTTTTAGTAGAAAAGCAAAGCAGCATCTGCCAATTTTGAAGTAAATCTTGCCCCATAAATTCCTGCCTTGGAAAATAACAAGGCCATGGAAGAGGAAGAAGAAGGAGCAACTGAAGATGTCACAAGAGAGAAAAGGCCAGCAGGGGATTTTTTAATATTTTAACAGTCCCTGGAGTGTGAGATGATGAGGTTATTTCTACACAGGACTGAAAACTCACCAAGGCACTGTAACTTTCAGGCCCTCATGCTTTGAGCTGAATCAAAATGAATAATTTAGAGAAAGTCTCTTGAACTCTTTGCCATGGGTGGTGTGGATCCATCACATTGTCATTTCCACAGGTGCTGGGGAACTGTGGGGACACAGTGATAGCTCTACTGGGGTTTCTGTCTTTCTCCAGCCATTCTGCTACCATTTTTAGGGGCTCTAGGAGACTTTTTTTGTGGTAAATTGCACTCTAGCTTTTGACTGGCAGCATAGTAAATGTGGAGCAGCCACTCAGCAGTGGCATTAAAACTGCTGAGCACACACAGAGCAGCAGTGGGGCTGGTAGCACCAAGCTGAATGGGGATGGGGACAGATGAAAGCCAAGAAGAGGAAACAAAACATGAGACAGAGTCAAACTTTTGCCAGCAAGGCCATGCAGTCAGAACAGCCACTTGTTTCTCGCAGTGTTTAAGTGGTTTCATGAAGTTGAGGGAGTAATTCCCAAAGGAAACAAGTGTTGAGAGCACTGAGTAGAGAATAATGCACTTTGCTGAATGAGGAGCATGTGGGCAGGACCCTTCTTAGCGTGGCAGAGAAGCCCTTTTGGGCCATGGTGGGGCTGCCCAAATGTACCTGAGCTGGGTTTTAACTCACATGGGCCAAGTACAAACCCTGCAGAAGACTCTGCAGATGGGGACCTGTGGCATTAGAAGGGCCCTGGCTGAGCTCATGCTGGCTCAGGGTGCAGGGGCTGCCCCTGCCCACAGCCAGCCTCTGTCTGCCCCACTGGCCCCACAGCCAGATGCTGTGTCCTGTGAGGGCCAACAGTGGTTACCAAGGCAATCCAAAAGCTGCTACTTCTGGCTACAGGCTCTGGTCCTGCTTTGTTGTCAGGATGCTGCAGGACCAGACAGCTCTGAGTCTAGACAGCAAAGGTGTTCAGCACCTAATATCTTTGGCTGTGACACCACAGAAATCTCGTTCCTTTAGGAAAAGGCTCAGGAATAGCACTTTTCCCTCCCTGCCAGCTGGATTACACTCATAGCATCTTTGAGAATGAAGAACGCAGCCTTCGCAGCTGAATATAGGCAACTTTTTTTGGCTTTTTCTGGATTTGCATGCCATGGAAACTGTTCCCAAATCCCTTAGACACTTAAATGAAGTCAGCTCTAACCTTGGTTGGTAAAGCATCAGCAGCTGCACAGTAATACTTTCTGAACTTATTGTGCCTTGCATGGATCTAGAAAACTCCAGTGACATTTTCATCAACATTAGGCCATGAAAGATTGCTACAGGAAAACAGCAAGATCAACCAAGAAAAACTATCAACAAAACTATTTATTTACTACTTATGCTAAGATGAAAGCAGGAAAGATGGTAAAAATGAAAATGATTCCTTCTAATTTTTTAATCTTGGAGATTTTCCCTTTCTTTCCTGTCCTATATTTCACAATGAAAGGAGGAAAAGTGATAAATTTCCTTTGTTTTTGCTTTTTTAGTCTAAGGAAACTGCAATGGACAAATCAAAAACCAGAATGTTTTAAAGATACGCCTTTTATCTCCTTTAGTTTAAACACATATTTAAACACAAACTTAAAAGGTAGTGTAGGACATCTATGAAATGGTTGGGGTTTTTTTCACCTTTTTGCTAAACACAGCAGAAGGAAAAAAATGTCTGATCAGACTAGAAAAAAAACAAGATTGAGCAGGACAATTTCTTTGTCTTTTAGGCACAGACTCAAAAAATATAGATAAGTTTATATACAAATACATATGTAGTAACCAAAATCTCAAATTCAAATACACCTGAGCTTTGGGGAAGTTTGTATATTGATTCAATCTTTGTGGCTTAGACTCATCTGTAACAGAAACATTTGCAAATAGACAGAATATTTCCTCTTTAATCTTATCTAGTGATCTGCCTGTCTGGGATTTTCCTAGAGATGGCCTCAGATCCTGATATCTGAGGGCTGTGTAGCTAAATTATGGTGAGATCATACACAGCTTCACAGGGACCTTTACTTTCTTCTGTTTGCCATGAGCATATGTTTTGTTTTAATCCACTGGGATGAAAGGCAGAGCAGCAGCATAGCCTGGCTCAGCCACCACCAGGACTGTGCTTGGCCCATATTTGGGAAAAGATATTTGGACTGATGGTTCATAAAATTATAGAATGATTTGGCTTGGAAGAGGCTATAAAGGTCAGGGACACTGTGGACAGGGACAGCCTGGTCTGGTTGTTCGCACTATAGACAGACCGCAGCCGAGATGCACAAAACAGCTCTGCAAGAGCTGTTAGTTCTCTTTCCAGGGGCTCTTCCAGAGCTCCAAGCATATCCCAGTCTTCATGTCCAGCTCTTGTGCCTCCACCTGTCCAATTGTATCTCACCAGCTGCTCTACAGGTCGCACATTTAGGAGGAGCAAATCCTGGATTCATGTCCAAGAGGTCTTTCTCCATCTACCAAGAGGATTGTTTAAGATTTCACACCTTCAATGCCATCTTTAAGCAAACTACACCTTGGCAATAGGGAAAGATTGTGAAATGTCAGGATTTATCCACATGTGCCTGGCTAATTGTTGTAAATTAGATTGGTCTGTTTATGTCGTTGAAGAGCCCTGGGCACCACTGGTAAATCAGACAGATTGACTTGAGTTAAGCACCTTCACTTCTCTCTCCTGGAGGACAGGAGGTGGATGAAGCTGTTTGGTAGCTGCTCACCCCACTGCTGCTTAGACAACTACCCTGCTTTATATTCTGAACAATTTATCATGGTTTATACCTGTGCTGTAGTTACAATTACCCCTGAGATCTAGTGCGCTGGGAAGGGCTCCAAATTCAACAGAGCCGTGCCATTCAACACGACGAGGATAAACATGGAAATTTTTCAGAGTTTCATTGTGTCCTTTCCTTTCTGTGTCCCCCCACATTGCCCAGAGTGGTTTTGTCACCGCCTTGAGCTTTTTCTCGTGGATAATTTCTCACCACTTCAGATTCCCAGGATTTTCTGTGTGAGACCTCACCGGCTCCTACCAGCGCTCGTGTGGTTAATGGGTGAGAAAGAGGGGAGTGAGCATATCCGAAAGGACTGCGAGAAACATAAACAATTTTATTAACAAGACCACAAAACTATTTTTTAATATATGCAGCCATTTCCAAGGGGCAAACAAACAAACCAACAGAAAAATCCACTGGGAAGACATGGTTGGTGTCTGCAACTGCAGTGAACTTGCTCCAGTGGTATGGGCAGGTTTGGGGAGGGTCCCTTTCCTCTGGCCAGCACCACTCCCTGTGAAATATGGCACTAAGGAGGTGGGGTGCCACCAGCATCTTGCTGGGGTGCCAGGGATGATGCCAGCTGGGTGAGGGCTCGGGCAATAGTGGAGAGGTGGCTGTTCATGGTCCGCAGCTCTGCCAGGATGTCGCTGACGTTCGCTGACGCCTCGGAGCCCGCGGGCACAGCCTGGGCAGTTGGCAGTGGGGACGCGGCACCCGGAGCGCTGCTTCCCGTAGGGGCTGCCTGGGGACTTTCCTCTTGGGAAGGGTGTGGGACTGGGCTGCTGCAGGGCTTCATGCCTTCGAGGGAGCCTGTGCTTATGGGTGGCTGCTCTTCCTCCTTGCCTTGGATGGTGGCAAGTGTGGCTGAGGCAAGAAAGGGCAGCCAGTTGATGAGATGGGTGGCACCACTGGGTGGGACAACCGGCAGATAAATCCCAGGGTGTAGGGATGGAGTAGAGGCAGGTGGAGCAGGAAGAGAAGGAAGTCCAGGGTGAACAGTGGCAGCAGAAGTGGATATTGATGGTGAAATAGGAGGTGGTTTTGGATGTAAGGCTGCAACACACGTGGGTAATGGTGGTGAAAATGATGCAGTACCAGTGTCAGAGGAACAGGAGGGTGATGCTGGAGCTGTGAAAGGTCCAGGCTCTTCAGAAGTTGGTGGTGAAGTGGCAGCAGGTGGAGCATCAGGAGTGCAAGGATCTGAATCTGCAAGGAAGATACACCATGAGCCTTCATTCACACACGTACTTACTTACAGACTGTTGCTTGTCCCCCTCCATGGGACCAAGCCTTCTTTGATGAAAGGCAGCTGGCAGTGATACTCTCTGTAGGCCCATTAGAAAAGAACAGATGTAATATAAGACAAGAGCCTATTGTAGGTAAGCATGAACTAAATATTATAAAACTAAATTATGTTTCCACTCTCATTCTTCATTAAACATGCGGACAGGCCTGAACATTTTTCTGGTTGGCATCTCAAAGCTATGAATTAGCTGGTGAATTACCTACTTGTTTTCCTGGCCAGCCATGGAACCATGGTAATGTTCTAAGTGACTCAGATGTCCTGTGTAGATGGGAGGGCTGGATGGCTTCTGATTGAGCTAAATTACTGCTTTACAGAGGGTCCCAGTTTTCAGCATTTTGGTTTGAACAGACAGCTAAACACCAGACACAATAAGGGCTACCCAGTGGCTTAGACCCTTCTTTTTTTTTTTATGTGTAGAGACATGGCAGAGTTCACATAATCCAAATTTGATGTATATGCCTGCCTAGATCTCTTCAGTAACTTCAGATATGAAAATCAAAAAGAAGAGACAGAAGAAAAGTGTTGACACTGTGCATCCCTGACTGACATTTGTGCCCTCTTGAAAGTAGTTCACTGGACCTCATCCGATGTTCACTAAGGTCATTAGAAACATTCTTGCTTGAGCTGAGTCCCTTAGATACAGCATAGGAAGAAAGAGCAGCTTCTGGTTGATACAAAGAGACTGATAGTCTAAGGTGCTCTACCCACTGTGCCTAGTTGCTAAATACCATATGGTAAAGATGATCCTATTTCTACAATCATTCTGAAAGCCAGAAATATTATAGGAAATTTTACCTTTTCAACAGCCTCAAAGATTTGCATAGGTGGAATTACAATATCATGCTGTACATCTTTATTTTAGCATTGGGAACACATTATACAAGAGGTGGTGAGATGCTACAGGAGTGGTCAGTGTAAGACAGATGGATTTTAAAACTACTTTTGCTGCAATTAAGTGCAAATTTTAAGGCACTGCTGTGGATAAAAAGACACAAATTAATAAATTTATCTAGGTTAAAATAACCTAGAGAAAGCCAAGTACTGAGGTGTTAACACTATGCTATTATTATTTCTGGCATCTAAAAAATCTGATGTTAGAAATCCATTTTCATTGCTGGCTGCTTTGGTATTCCAGATAGCAAACTGAAATTCTGACTCAAAAGCAAGGGTTTTTCCCTGACATTCCTAATACCAAACCAGCTGGACATGTAGCCAGAAAAAGTCCATCTTTGTCCCACATGGGACTACTATGTTGTTCTTAACCAGATGCACATGTTGCTTGGAGGGGATTATGACACAAAATTGAGTCTGCCTTTATGTTCCTGAGATTTTTTATGGAGAGTTACTGCAGGTTCCTTGAAATGGTTTCCTTCCTTTGTGTATTGGCTTTCTTCCCAATACGAGGTCCCTGCCTACACAGGCACTCAACCCCCATCCACTGGAGTTGGGCTGAGGATGCTGGATTTTGGGCTTCCAAAGTGCTATTGATTTGCCTTTGGTTTTTCAAAACAAAAACAAAAATAAAGCACAGCTCAGCTACAGGTTCCTTTTCCATCCAAACCACTGAAGTTTGCAAGGACTGAGATGAAAGCTTCAGGTTTGGCTGTGCTGTGGTGTTAACCAGAACAGTGTTTATGGTCCATATATAGCATGGCTAATCCCTGTCCACACTGCCTGAGCAAACCAAATTAAGTGTAATGTTTTTCCATGCATTAGAGAGCAGAGGAAGCTCAACAAACCTTGATGTAATCTGGTTTAGCACTGTGGCAAATAACTGTCACAAATTATTCTTAAATAGTCAGAGATACTGGGGTTAATATACAAAGAGTAGCAACTTATGCAGACAAAAATAGAGGCAAAAATTTGGACACCAAAGGCTCTTCCATTTGGCTGAAACCTTTCCAAGCAGTATGGTTTCCCTATCAGAAGCCACAGCTTTGTCATTGCCCTAATCCCCCTTTAAGATTTATTTATGCCATGTAGGCTTTAAACATAACTTTCTCAGCTTGATCAGGCTCCCCTCCCCTACTTCCATCTAAGAAAATCCACATGGGTGTCTGGACACCTGCACATGGATCCTTGTGTATCCAGGACATGTGGGAGCTGTTGCAGTGCTGATCACAGAATCCAGCTGCTCAGCATCCAAAGACTGCAGAATCACAGCATCACTGAGGCTGGGAGGGACCTCTGAAGACTGCCCAGTCACAAACCCTGCCCAAAGAAGTGTCAACATTTTTTTCTCCAAATTCAAAATTGCTGCAGTGTGTTTGAGAAAGCTCAATTATATGGGAGTACTGATTAGGGTGAAACATGGAACAAGCAACTACTGCTGTGTATCAGATACAACAGGATGATTCTCTTTTTTTCCTTCCTCTCTAATGCTGTTTTTTTTCTCTCATTGCAACTCATCACAACTTTAGTGCCTGGTTATTTCCACTTTTTTTTGTACAGCCCTCACAGAAGTAGTCTTAACTGGAGCATCCAGGTGCACTGTCACTGCTGGGGGTGTTCAATCCACATCTAGACAGAGCTGGAGCTAAGTGGGATTGGATGGATGCCTGCAGAGAAGAGAGATGTTGAACACAGAGTGCTCAGACAAATACAGTTACTTTCCCTGAAGATATCAGCCACGTGTTCCTGGTCATTCAGATCCCCCCAGTACACCCAGTCCACAGAAGCTGGGTGAATGCTGTAGCCTACTCTCATATGCAAAGACTGACTTTTCAAGGCAAGCTTGTCGCTTAGAAGAAAGTTTATATCACCAGTGAATCCAGGGCTCAGAAAACCTGACATGGGATCAACTTCATCTAAACAACTGAACTAAAAGTGCCTGGTGAAGAAATTCCTTGGAAGTCCCTGCACTTTCCATGTTGTGTGTAGAGGGAAAGTCCCCTAAATGAAGGCTTAGACACCTAAGATGTATCTCTCTTAGCAGGCTCAAGAGTCACTTCTTTTATATGGAGTGCGCAGACAGCTTTGCCTCATCCTTCAGGAGGACTGTTTTACTGAGATGGGATTCCAGTCACAGAATCACAGAATATCCAGAGGGAAGGGACCTTCAAGACTTATTGAGTCCAAATCCTGGTCCTGAACAGGTCCACCTCAAAAATAATACCATGTCTCTGAGAGTATGTTGTAGTTTTTCTTGAGGTCTACCAGGATTGGTGCCATGACCACTTCCCCGGGGACCCTGTTCCAGGGCCCAGCTACCCTCTGGGTGAAGAAACCTCCCCTAATACTCAACATAAACCTCCCCTGATACAGCTTCATGCCATACCCTCAAGTCACCTTTGGCTTGTCTGTCTATACACAGTCACAGTCTACAGCATAGCTGTCTATGTCTTAGCTAATTCCCAAGCCTTTCTTTGCATTCAGCGGATTAAGTAAGTCAAGCATCACCTCTTTATTGCTAAAATGAGAGATTTTGTTCTCATCACTTTGCTGGGAATAATGTTGGATAACTAAATTAGATGTGGATGTCATGATCTGAAAATGCCTACATTGCAAAAGAGAACTGTACCAGTGCATAAAAATGACTGCCCAGCTTAAAAACATTCCCTACCCTCCTAATCTACTATGGATCTCCCAAAGGGAAAGCCATTGTACGTCCTTGTTGTACCTACGTGCAAGTAGGAGGCCACTCTTCTACTCTGCCACCTCCAAGAGGATCTCAGGGTATCTAAAACTCCTGGGACTGTAAATAGGGTAGGTAATTTAATAATGAGAGGGACCAGAGGAGCACCTCCAGGAGGGGATTTCCTAGTACTTGTTCTGCTCATGATGATGGATGTCACCAAAAGATTAATGATCTGCCCTGTGAAAATGGCAAGCTAAAGTTATTTTAAATGCATTCAGCTGTATGAGAAGATCATGTACTTACTTTAGAGTCAGCCTTGGCTATCTAAGCTGCTTTTGTTCGACTACTGATTTTATCTGCCTTGTAGCTAAATTGCTGCAAACTCTGATTTCTTAGTCTATTGTCAAATAACAAGGGTAAGGTCTGTGAAGAAGAAACCTTGAGGGAAAAGCAGGAGCATGACTTTCCACAGATTCATCTCATCTAACATTAGCCCTTTAGCTGGCATCTAGCGTGAGGCAGTAATCTTGGCTCCAGTCAAGAAAGAAGCACCTCTGGGGTAAAGCCATTCCAAGCTATCAAGTCCCTTGATAAGTGGGGGGAAGGATCGTGCTCTGAAGTGTCTCTCCTCTCCCAGAACTTCTGCTAAATCCACTACCTTAGATGGGCTGAGCATCTTCTAAATGGCTGAAGTTGGGTGAGCTGGATTTCTCACTTTATAAGTAGATGTAGGAAGTAATTTCACAGAATCACAGATTGGATCAGGCTGGAAGGGACCATAGGGGGTCATCTTGTCCATGGCCCCCGCTCAAGCAGGGCCATCCCAGAACACAGGGCACGAGATTGTGTCCAGATATTTCTGGATCACCCCAATGAGCAGACTCCTCACCCTCTCTGGACAGTCTGTTCCAGTGGTTGTTCACTGCCCAGGAAAGAAATTCTTCCTCATGGTCAGGTGGAACTTCCTGGGCATCAGTTTCTTCCCGTTGCCACTTGTCCTATTGCTGGGCACCACAGACCAGAGCTTGGCTCCATCCTCTTGGCATCACCAATTTCCTATCACATCTCAATAGCAGATGGGTAATGCTGCTTCTGTGCTCCCATGGAAAGCACAAAATCATAGAGATAAGGTTTAAGATACAGGAGAGTAGAACCTGAAGCCTGTAGAGTGTTTCAAGGAATGAGCTTGTGGTTGAGAAGGTGATAATTTTTCAAGTGAGTCAGGTCTGAACAAGCAATGTATTTCAATAGTGCCAGTACTTTATTTATTTAAATAACCAGTACTTCAAGGGGGCTTAGAAAAGTGAGGGAGAACAACTTTTAAAGAGGGAAGATAGTGATAGGAAAAGGGGGAATGATTTTAAACTAAAAAAGAAAGAGAGATTCAGACGCAGCATCAGAAGAAAGTTTTTACTTAGAGAGTAGTGAGGGACTGGAACAGGTTGCTTAGAGAAAATGTGCCTTCTCTGGAAGTGTTCAAAGCCAGATTGGATGTGACTTTGAGCAACCTGGTCTGGTGGAAGGTGTCCCTGCAATGAGTAGAGGAGTTGGAATGAGAAAATCTTTAACATTCCTTCCATCCCAAACTGTTCTACGATCCTGTGATACTGTGATTCAATGATAAGGACACTGAGATGCTGAAATGAGTCTCTTTGGTGAGACAGTGACCTGCAGGAGGCCTCTGTGCCGTGTCCTTTCTGCTCAGGTTTATGCAGCTGCTCTAAAGCTGTCGGTGTCTGTGTGTGTGTCTGTGGGACCGAGTGCGTGTGCGCTCCCCTTGCATTTCACAGCTGCTTCCCAAGAAAGTCTAAATATACGTCTGCCTCCGCTTTCTGGTGAGAAGTGAAACTCAAGTCCCAGCAGCTTGTGGTAAATGAAAGCCCAAGAGCAGCGTGTGCGTCATGGAGGGCGGTGCTGCTTTTGCACGGACAAAATCCATCTTTGGGACTTGAATCTGAAGCCAACCCTCCTGCGCTGCTCAGGTTTGATTCAGATGGGTGGCAGTGCTTCCCATTGCCAGGCTAGGTCAGGCTTAGAAGGGTTTCAAGCAAGTTTAGAAGGGATTAAGTTACCAGCTTGGGTGAAGAGGCCATGGGACATGACTTGTGGAGTAGGTCTGAACAGAAGCATCAGTATGAGCACCCCAGGATTTGTGTTTGCATAGATGTGATTTCAGAAACAGAATTTGGCTCTAGATACTCTTTTGGCTCTAGTCTAGCCTTCAATTAATTAATTAATCAATCTAAACGAGCTCTGAACACTCACTTTTGGGTGAGCAGCTTAGAAATGCATAGAAAATTCATGAAATCATTAGGCAAGCTTATTGTTAATTATTTTTAAGATAAAACAAATCACATATGTGTCCTAGGAACTCACTCCTCTCTTCATAGGTAGAAAAATTACAAAATATTTTATACATCAAGATGCTGCTCCCTTTAATGAAAGGAATAGTTTTATGTATTTAAATATGTCTGTTCAAGCCAGGAGTTTTGTGCAAAATACTGATTTGAAAAAAAAATAGATCAGAGTATTCCAAATCAACCCTAGTCCTCTGGTTTGTGGCTTATTTTTTTAAGGGATTTTGCAAATAATTGTAGTTTGCGAAAACAATGCTGTAATGGAGCACATGGCAAAGCCTCTTCCAGGGTCCATGGCATTTCACCAAAAACACCCCAACTCTGTCTCTGTGCTGTCAAACTGGTTGAGTCATTTCAGGAAGGGTCCTTCCTCTGGCTTCTTGCTTTTTAAACAAGACTGATAACAATCCACAACCTACTCTACGTATTTTAATTAATTTAAAAGTTTGTCTGACTTCATAAACTTGTGCATTTCTTTGGAATTTTTTTCTTTTCTTTTTCAGTTGTGGTCTCTTTTGGGGTCTGTTTCTCTTCTTTCAGGTACAGTACACCAGGCTTAGCTGGACTAAGCTTTATGTGACTAATCCCATTATGACTCCTGTGGAGTTGTGCTCTTTCAAAATTTCTTGAGTAATAGTCTGTTATGAGTACATACTTATTCCCATGTCATGCGAACAAATTCGTTCTCACAGTTTGTCATGGGCCATCTGCTTTTTCATCTTTGTCCCTGGCTTAATTTCAGTGAGATTTTATTCACTTCCTGACAAAATGTGTGTTTTTACACTCATTTGGGACCAGATTTTTCAGGAACCTGAGGTCTTTCTTTGACACCTAAGGGACAGAGCCAGACTTTTTGAAGCGCTCTGCAGCTCCTATGATTTCTGAAAACAGAAGAGTCCCTGAGGATGCCCTGACATCTCAGTGTGGGGAGGGAATGGGAAAAGAGAAGGTAGGCACGTTGGAGAGGTAATACTGTTGGGCAGCAGGCAATTCCTCACGACAGTGCTCATTGCCTAACACATCTGTCCTGCTGTGCTCAAAGCACTGCACAGATGAGCCCCACACTAGCTGCACTTTTTTTGGGCCAGACTAAAGCATACAAAAAATTAAATGCCTTGACAGAAGTCCATCATGGAACCAGGAGCAAAGGCCACTCTCATCTTCCCCATCAACCAGCACTGACAATGATGGCTCCTTTGCTCTAAGCTTCTATTAACAAAACTTCTTAAATTGGGGAAAGATTTTTTTTCTCTCCCCTTTGCAGTACAGAAAAAGGCACAGTAGAAAAATCTGTTATGCGTAAGGAGACTGCCAGCCCAGCACTCCCATGGCCACACAAGAACATCTCCTCCACCCACATATGCTCCCTTCCCAGAAGCTTAGTGAGGATGGCAAAGTGTCTTGGGAGACTTTTTAGGTCCTCTGATACTAAAATTAAACTGACAGCTACTTCTGGAGAGCCAAAAGAAGCAGAAAGAATAATAAAGTGGTATAATTGTTCAGACCATTTTGTTCAGCCTTGTATTTTGTCTCTGTCAATGGTCAGTCAGTGCTGCCTCCAAGGAAGTACCAAAAAATCTTCAATAACAGCTATACCTTAGTCCATTGTAGGAAATCTTCCTGATGGTCCACTAATGAATCAGGTTTTTGGCCCAGGACAGAGGTTTACACTATCACAATGACCTTTGATGGAGGCCAACAGATTTGATTTAAGATCAAGCTCAAAATGAACTGCAACTGCATGGATTGCAGCTGAAAGAGCTTGTGTGTAATTACCTCTCTGGATCTGGCCATTAGCTACACCAAAGGGTTTTCCTGTTTTGAAAGAGACAGCTTTTCCAACATGTGTAATTCTTCTGAGACTCTTGTTTTCTTTTCCTAATAAGTACTATTGTCTTTCTAAATGATCCTATTATGGTCTTATTGGCATTGTAAACATCACATAATTTTTAAAATTATTTTTATTTTTCCTGTTTCTTTTTTCCTTTTTTTTTTTTTTCTCATCCTTTGGCAAGGTTTTGGCAATTGACTCCTACAGCAACAAGTTTCTCAGTTTAGTTTTGCATTGTGTGAGGAAATGTTTCTATTTATGAGGGAATTTTTGATAACGATCAGCCAAGAGCATTTTCTCTAAAACCACCTGTGTTCCTACTCTTTGTACCTTTCTCAATTGCACATCCTGCCACACATGGCCCTAGAATAAATCCATGATCCCATAACATTCAGTAGGTATTAGAGATACAAAATAGAGTGGACAAGATGTGTATCTGTTACCTTTAAACCAAAAGATCATAGAATGATTAAGGTTAGAAAAGGATCCAAGATCATCAAGTCCAACCATTAACCTAAGAGTGTCTGGTCCATCCCTAAACCATTTTCCCAAGTGCCACATCTAAACATTTTTTGAATGCTTCCAGTGATGATGATTCTACCACTTCCCTGGACAAAGTTCCAATGCTGGACAACTCTTTCAGTGAAGAAATTTTTCATAATATCCAATCTAAATCTCTCCTGACACAGCTTGAGGCCATTTCCTCTCATGTTATTCCTCGCTACCTGGAAGAGGAGGTCAATCCTCATTTGGCTACAACCTATTTTAGATGGTTGCAGAGAAGGAGAAGGCCCTCCTGAGCCTCCTTTTTTCTTGGCTCAGACCCCCACCTCCCTCAGCTGTTCCTCATCAGACCTGTGCTCCAGACCCTGCACCAGCTCTACTGTCCTTCCCTGGACATGCTTCAACATCTCAGGATGAGGCAACTAGGAAAATTTATAGAAACAAATCTTGATGGTCCAGATATTTTAGGTTTATTTTTCTTTGCTGGTTTGAGATTAGTTTAATTTCTTAACATATATTCTCTGAAGGCCTCAAAGCAGATTCAGAAGTTAATTAACCAAAGATACTTATATTTTCCTGCTGGTTTTTCCCTCCAGGAAAAATATGAGACGCACCATGCAGTCTTACGGTTTTAGTAGCCAGTGAGTCAAGTCTGGAAATTTGGTTCACATGAGTCAACGAGATTTCAGGTTGCAACAGAGAGTCCAGCAAGGACAATGTCCAGCCAGCAGTGGAGAGGCCTCTTTTGCAGACACCACATGGCTTTTCTTGGGCTGATTCATGAAACAATCTACATCCAGGCTGGGTTACCTCGAACCTCTTCCATGCTCTGCTTTTGGATGGTTTGTCTCTCTCAAAGGCTTGCCACAGCTGTGCTTCCCACTGAAACACAGGAACTCTGTGTTTTTCTGGGTATTTGCCATCTGACTGCCCCAGCACAAGTCTTCTGCTAAGCCTTGGAATCTACATAGCAGAGCAGTGGTCTAATGGTCCTTATCTTGTACCATTTTTCAAGTTATGTAAACTCATTACTTAAATGGAAGAGACAGTGAGAAAGAATGCAGAAAGTCCCCTGTCCCATCTAGAGCAGAACTAAGGTTGTTGGTTCTCCTCAGCAAGAAACTTTTTAGGTGAAATAAAGGCTGAGGAGGAGGCCATGATTAGATACACCACAAAAGACTGTCTCTGCCAGATGAGCTTTGCTATTGTTCTGCCTAAGAGTTTGAAGACCAAAACCTGCTTGTCAAGCTAAAAGTGGATACCTTGACTGTACAACAAAGAGCCCCTCAGTGATCTGAGGATGACAAAGGAATAATCTTGCCGTAAGTATGCAAGGAAAGTCGGAACTAGTAATTGATTAAATTTTCATATATTTCCCTGTATGTTTCATCCCCAGAGGCATGGTACCATTCTTAGGAAAATAATCTTATAACAAAAATCCCCTGAAACTGCACAGTCTGAGGTGATTTTTATCAACTTCATGCACCAAGGAACCACAGAGACCATATATTTTCTGCAGAGTTAATCTGGGTAGGAGACAGCCATATCTGAACACCTGAGCTATGCCAGTCTCGACATGAATTATTTCCCTGAATGACCCTACGACTCCTCTGCTGTTTGTGAACTTTCTCAAGTGTAACAGGAGTTTCAGACTGGAGGAGGAATATATCATAGTTTTTTGTGTTTAGATACTCTGGGATGCTTTCCCAATCTCTTGTGTCAGATGTGGGAGAACTTGTTTAATCCAAGAAAAGGCTTTCAGGAAAGCCCTGAAAGATTCAACTCATTTGTGATCAAATCTGAGTCCTTACTACAAAAAGGGTGAGTGCCAGTCCATGGCCAGACAGGACCCAGGCTGCTTATCCCCTCCCTCAGAGCTCCCAGCCTGGACTGAAACCACTTCCCAAGCCTGAAAGAAGTTTCAAACGCCCATGGAGTCAAAGCCTTGGAGATGTACCTTTTATCCTTTTTCACTTCAACTGCTCGATATGCCGAGGCAATTGTGGCAGGCATCATGGAAATGCTGTCTTCACAAAGACATTTTGTCTCCAATAACATTTTCATTTTACACCCAAGTCTAGCCGGAGGTGAATTCTTTTGTTTATTGAAGAGCCACAGCTCCTTTGGAACAAAATGTTCTCCTGTAAGCCGGGTGAGACGCTGGTTTTATTGAAGAACAGTCCTGCAGACCAAGACAATGCTGTACTTCACTACCCCTTTTGAATTACCACTCTGTCATTTCCCAGAGGAGCGTGATCGGCCGACCACTAAACTCTGCTTTAAGATCTTATGCCCGATCTAAATGAGACAGAATGAAGCCCTGGAGAGATTTCAACCCTTGCTTTGTTGAAACAACATTGCTTTGTTTGGAATGTATTTGCCTTTGTACTGGGGAATGAAAATGTAACCCAGTGCCCAGTTTTGAAATACATAAATACAACATTTTTGGTAATGTAGCATATATAAAGAGATCCATAGCATGTGCTTTTCCTTACACATCCTTTTTCTGGGAGATCTTCAACCAGTTTTTGAACCATCACATCCTGAGCTCTGTAACATCTCAGTGGAGGAGGAACATATCATGCCTGTGTTGCAGGCTAGCATGGTGACCCAGTTAGGAAATCTGTAGCAGACATGAAATGAAATCCAGACCTGTGCTTGCAACAATGAACTCAGCCTTCCCTTGCATCCAGTTGGATTACACAAGCTAGGAGCCTCCCAAAAGTTCATGACACCCAGTCACAGCTTCAGTCAGTGGCCACCACCATTTGTCTTCCAGGTCTTTCCTGGGCTCTACTTTAATGCCCTCTAGATTATGAAGAGATTTAGGGTTATGATCCAAATCATCCAGCCCTCAGGTTGAATCCTGAGCTGGAAACAGCTGGACAACTGAGACAGCTGCACTTTTTCCTACCCCTTTCTAATAATTCAGTGTTACTTCAGTGCATCTTGGGGCAGAGATTTAATGAACATAGGCCCTTGCTGTACCAATAACTGGTGTATGAAACCACATCATCAGCAGCTGTGGAACAGCAGACAGAGAATTTGAGAGGTGTTGCATGTGATAAGAACAGAAGAACTGCACTAGGGGATTCCAAGTTTCTCATCCCTCTACCTGTCCATCCTTCCCACCATGTGTCCTTCTGAGTAACTTAATGGAGGAGGCATTTGGCCACTCTGAGAGCAAACAAACACGTCAGTCTTGCCCAAACAGAGGTGCTCTGTCTCTCCGTCTGAGTCCATGTCCTTTGATCAGCATGGGCACCAACTCCTGTCTGATATTTTGGGTTGTGCAGGGTGGGCTTGTTCACTCACTGGGCAGAAGGCAACACCTTGTTAGGATAGGAAAGAGTGATTCAGCCACTCCTCTCTTTGAGTCACTATTTACCCAGTGGCTCTGGGTTTGGGGGAGGGATGGTCTCTCTCCAGGGTCACATTCCCACCCTCCTGGGTGAGGTTGCTGGAGCCACCAGTCTAAGAGGGTGCTAGCAGCCTTCTGCTGGGAGCAGAACTGTTTTTTCTAGGCTGCATTTGGATGCAAACTGGCATGCTGTGGCTATGTCTCTTTTTCTTTTTTTTTTTCCTAATTGTAGTCTGAAGCTTTCCTTAATGGGACAGAGAAGTCTTTGAGACTGGAAATGTGCTCTTCTCTTTGTTTCTGGTAAGACATAACACTGTCCTCATGGGACCGCACTCCAACAGGGATATTTTAGTTCTGCCTGGCTCCACTTCTTGCTGGCCCGCGGTCTGATTTCTGTTTGTCACTGGGACTGCGAGTGCTGGGGAACAGAGACTGCCCTCACTGCAGCTGCTCTAGTAGGCTGGAGCCCTGAATTTGGCTGGGCTTCCCAACCATTTCCACGAGGCAAATAGTAACACTAATTTCAGCTGGACACTGTATTCCTTGGGCCCATTCCTAAGGGGCCATGTTGCGCTGCCTTTGCCTTTTTTCCCTGTTAAACGCATTGTAGATTTCACCCTGGGGGTGGATGATTATATTCCTCTTTTTGAGTCATTGAAGATGAAAGAGCAGTTTGAGATCCCTTGTGATAGATGGAGATACCCCTCTGCCCGGTCTCTGATACAATTTTGTGAAGATGTTGAAGATGTCCCATCTTTCAGAACTTGGTCTCTTTTATACTGGTGTAAAACAGGAATAATTCCATTGGCACCAGTGTCATTTACACCAGTGTAATCATGGGAGAAGGAGAAGAAATAGGCCTGCAGGGATTTTTGTTTCTTTTGGGGGGAACCATGCTGACTGTAAAACCACAGCAAAATTATTTTTAAATGAGAAAAATTTCTTTAAGACAGATCAGCCTCTTAAAAAAAGAGACAAATGGAATGAAATGCTGCAGTTCAGAAAGTCCTGTGGTATTTGGGAAATGGGGCAGTTTGCTGTAAAGGGAGTAGTAAACAGCCAACGCCAAGAGAGTTGCAAAAAGAGAAAGACCCAGAAAATGTATCTGCTTATGAATTACATTATCAAAATTTCTCAGAGCACAAGAGATGAGATTGTAGAGGCAAGTTTATTCTCAGTACATGTGTGGAAAAATGTAAACCTCAGTAAGAACCGCTGAGTAAACCTGAGAAAAGAAAATGACTGTGCCTGGAAATGTTTAGGGGATGGTGTTTGTCAATTAATGAACTGAGAGGCCACCGTTTGCAGCTCACTACACAGCAAAGGCATGCACAAACTAAGCCCAAAGAAGGAGATTTTTTCTTTTTCTCCAATAAGAGGAATGCAGGGACATTTTGCTCTGTGCTTCATCTGCAATTCGTTTTTTTCCTTTCATAAAACCTGGTGATTATTGAGTAGAGAAAGTTTGCTCCAAGTGGCTGGGCAAGGGGTAATGATTACTCACACCACCAGGTCCCCATTTGCCTTCAGGTTTGTTGATTTTGATGACAAGCCTTCACCACTCGGTTTCTCAGTTTTGTCAGCAGCTTCCCCAACAGCCCAGAGATGCTTTTTGTATTAGGCTGTGCAGGCAGGAGAGTGGCTCCAGACAAAAAGCACACATTGAGTTCGTACTCCCTACTGTAAGGAACCTCAGAGTTTGACTAAGTTTAGATCCAGCCTCCTGGCTTGTGCTCATTTCTAACAGAAATACACAGATATCCCCAACAACATGTTTAAATGGGAAAAGGAATTTTTCCAAGGACACAGTACAAGTACCGTGTTAGGGAACAGCTCTTCTCCAAGGCAAGAAGCTTCTCTCTATCCTGGGGGAAACCTGGCAGCATTGGGAATCTCCAGCATGCCAAAGGAAGAAATGCCAAAGGATCTGCTGCCTTGTAAAAGGAAAGCTGCTTGATTAACTTTATGGAAAGAAACTGAGCTGTAAAAAGACAGCATCTTGTCTTTAACACAGACTGCAAGCTGGGAGCACAGCAAACTGGGTAGTCTGAGATATACCAGGACTATCAGGAGACCCAGGTTAGAAGGAGCCTGGATGCCACCAGGAATGCAAGAAGAGACAGGCTGGTGAAGGAGGGATGTGGAGGAGCCAAGGTACAGCTGCTGAAATTCATGAATGACTCAACAGAGAAACAAACTCATGCAGGATCCTGACTTACAAGGGAAACCTTTAAGTCTTGCGAGGAAAAAAACCAAAACAAACCAACACAAAACCACTGTGTGTCAATCTATACATCTGTTCCATAGGCTTAACTGAATCATCACAGAGAAAGAAGCCCATTTCAAGACAGCATCTCTGCTCAGTCTTTCTGTGCCTTGGGAAAGTGGTTATGTCATCAGAAATTACCAGAAGAACCTCAAATCATCCCTGCATAGCTCAGACTACAGCTAATGCTCTTATTGTAACAGCAGCAGAGGCTTGGGCTGAATGACACAGCCCAACATACTCTGTACAACAGCAGAAATAGGTACTGCACTTGGCCAGTCCTTGTGATGTTATAGTTGAAGATGGGGCTTGAATCAGCACCCAAACTTAGTGGTGTTGTGAGTCAGTTGAGATGTCCACCAACATTGTCATTATCCCGATACATTATCCGAATTCTATAATTTATAAAAAAATCCAAGCACTGCAATCTTCAGGACATTCACAGTTTAGAGAATACCCCAAATTTGGAACTCATCTCAGCTCTCCAAGACCCAAAGTCAGTAACTTGTCAAAAAACATAACTGGGAGACATTTAATTTTGGGACCTGCTCCTATGAAAAAGCTGCCTGAAACTGAGCTTTCCAGAATAGAGATGAACCTTAATTTTTAGGACACCTGAAATGAGTACATGACCCTAATTAAAGCATGCCTAACTTGTCCTTAATAAAAAATAATCAAAGGTCCGTGTTTATCTCTGACTAGAATGGCTCTGATCAGAGAAGAAAAGTTAATGTGTCACAGAAAAAAAAAAACAACCAAACAAACAGCAAACAAAAAAATCTTAAAGAGGAAACTGCTTAAAGTGATTTAAAAATACATGCCTGCCCCCGGACAGATGCCACTGAAACCAAGCATTTTGAGGTAAGATCTGCCATTCCTGTTGAGCACATCATGTATTAACAGCTCTCTTTTTCATGTTGCTGGAGTATTCCCTGAACAGCAGCATGAGCTAAAAGTGAGTTTTGAATTGTCATCTGAAATGTCCTGGTTCAAACTTCCTAACTTCTTACTCCAGGTCTAGCAAATCTTTGGGTTTGATGCCTCTCAGAGTAAGCAGGTGCATCAGCATTTGGCCATAGCACTTCTTTATCCTGAATTTCTCCTCCTGCTTTGAACCCTCAACTCCAATTCTTTTATGGACAAATTTGTGAGTGCAGTTTTAGCAACTTTTGCCAATATAGAATCTGCACAGGATATGAGAGGAGCATGTATTACCCTTTCACTGTTAAATTAGATTCATTTAGAGAACTTCCAAGTCAATTTAAAGGCTTAGTAAAATCTATAAAAGCATAGTTTTCTATCCACTGTACATTAGGAGTGGGATTGGCTGTTAAAGTAACAAATTTTAAGAAAATCCTAAAAGATGTGTTGATCAAAGGTGGACCCAAACAATTATCTTAGCACCAATAACCTGAAACAGTGGTGCGTCAAGATTGTGGGGACTAGTCCCTCCACTTACTAATTATTAAGTTAATATTCCTGACAATTCTACCATCATCTGCTGATTGATAAATAGATCCATGGCCATACTTAGTCATCAACTACACTTACAAGTTCAAAAAATGTGCTAGAAAATCAGAAAGGTCAAATTCAACCAAGAGTTGATGAGACTGAGGGTTGCATTTGGCTTCAAGACGAAAGCAAAACATTTCGACAGAACGCAGTGCACTGCCCGGGATTCATTCTCCCTGAAGAAGGAAAGTGCGTTTCCATGAGTTTGAAGATAAACTCAGTTTCATCTTTTTGATGATGTCGAAATGCAGAAAGGTAATTTCTCTGTGTTGATTCACTTATATTTTCTATAGATTAAGAAAAAAAAATCCTAAAATCTGCTGCTGATATTCTTCTTTGCTACAACAGAACCTCCTGCTCACTTGGAGTACACTTAAATATGGTATATCATAGAATTATAGAATGACAGAATAGTTTGAGTTGAAATGGGCCTTTTAAAGGTCATCTTGTCCAATCCCCTTGCAATGAGCAGGGACATCCTCACTAGATGAGGTTGCTCAGAGCCCTGTCAAACCTGACTTTGAATGCTTCAGGGCGGAGATGATGTTCATGCTATCTCACAGAAGAAATAGTATTAATTTCTTCTGGAAGAAATAGTGAGGCTGACAGCTAGAAAATCTTGAGCTATTGTACACTTCAGTGCTTAAAAGGCAGATAAAAAGACAGTCAGAAACACAGATTTTAATTCCTGGCTGTCTAATTGATTTGGTTGGATGGTCTTAGATATCTCCATTGGAGCCAACGTTCTCAAGCCACTAAAAGCTTTGTCTGAATGAGAATGGGAATTTGCTTCATAATTTCACTGTCTTTCAAATTCTTCCTCTCAAATACAGTAAGGATAATTGATAAATCTTCCCTCCCACTGGTATCGCAATTCTTAAATCCATGTTTGCAAAACTCATTACAAGTTTTGGATGAAAGGTGTTAGAGGGGTGCAAAACAGATTTGACACCTTTTTTATATAGAGAGCTTTTGAGGTTTCCTGTGATTGTCCGTGTTTTTGAAGATTAGTCAGCTATTCTATAGGATTATGAAAAGTGAAAGCCTGCAGCAGCAGGGGGTTGGGGTTAGCGACCCAGAAGGCCCTTCCAGTCCTGTGGAGGATTTTCCAAGCTGTACCAAAGATGTTAAACCCTACTTGTGTGGTCTGAACTTTACACCTTCAACACACAAGCCCCGTTGAAATTTTTTGCTGCACCCTTTTAGCAGAGTGGATGCAGGGCTAGGGAGCCTCTGTGTGAAGGTAAGAAAAAGCACCTGCCTCAACAATGATGGAGAGCGCCATACAAGCTCACTAACAGCTCAGGATGGGAGGGGTCAAGAAACACCTAAAGAGACAGAAACAGCCTCATCTCTCTGGCCCTGAGATGCCACCTCTAGAACCACCACTTTTGTTACCACTGCTCAGGCAATGCTGGACCTCCCTTGTGAAACCCACCAGCAGCTGGCAGCAGTTGTGACTGTGGTTTTGTGGTGCAGACACCTGTCCATGTGAAACTAATCTGGGACCACCAAGCTCATTTTTTTTGTGGCAGTTTACCAGCTTCCCATATGGTAATAATTTTTGGCAGTCATGGTCTTGGGCTGGAATAAAATCAGTGATCCAGTGATGGGAGCTGCTTCAGTCATGTGCTTAGCCAAGACTTTATTTAACCTCACTGGAAGGTGGGCAGTGGTGTTGCTTTCCCATGTTGGAGCAGGTATGTGTTAGAGGTTAACTCAGATAATCTCAACCCCCCACACCTCCAAGTCTTTCTGAGGAAACCAACAGTTTCTGATGTTCAAATGTGCTTTGCCAGCCAAAATGTCAACCGCATGCCACCTCCAAGGCAGCCACACTTCAGTGGTTGCACATCAGAGCCACTGGTCCACATTTATAAAGTGCTTTGATAACCCAGATGAAAGGACAGTATATAAATGCCTCATTCATTTGGGCGACATACAGTAGCAGCAAGCAGAAAAATCATTACCCACAGGTTTAGAAAGGTGTATTCCTATTTATTAATTGAAGACCACATAAAGAATGCTTGGTTAATGTGTTCCTCTTGGAGTGGACATTTCAGTGCTGGTCCAGCGAATTAAAATAATCTGCATGGACAAATGGCATAAATATCAAGTTTACACAACTCAAAACAAATTTCTCCTTAGAAATTCAGTGAAAATCTTTTTATATGGAACTATCCTTAAGCCTACAGACCAATGAGGAGTGAGGCAATCAGTCCTTTGCCGGTCAGGACAGTGCAATTATTATCCTAGCGAAAAATAATCCAAGTTAGAGAACAAATAATCATTACAATGTGAGCACAAGCTGTTCTGCAGCTTAGTATGTGTCAAATTAAACCACCTATGGGTTCACCAGTTCTCTCTCTTTTATGCACATAACAGAGTCTTTGGATTTCTAGACCTGTATTCTTCACTTCTTTCTTTATCTTTGAGATACATGACCCCATTGCTTCATTTGGAAAGTTATGTTAAATAAAACGTTTTCTGTCTGCCATCTCAGTATTCAAGTGCTGAGCTGATACCCATTTGCAGTCCCTGGGAGCATGCAGAGTCTTTCATATATCATTGCCATAAAAATAAATAAATTACAAAG
This sequence comes from Taeniopygia guttata, assembly GCF_048771995.1. Classification (NCBI taxonomy): domain Eukaryota; kingdom Metazoa; phylum Chordata; class Aves; order Passeriformes; family Estrildidae; genus Taeniopygia; species Taeniopygia guttata. The sequence goes on along the minus strand of NC_133027.1, from coordinate 5,890,340 downwards.
CAGAAAGGAGATAAGGCACAGGTTTAGGCTGCCTTTTGAAGATTTATTAAAACAAACCGATATTTCTTATAATGTGCATGTAACCAGAATATATAATTGACAATGATAATCATTAACAGGTACTAATGTTATTTCAGAACAGAGGATGGAACGAGACAGACTAAACCTCCATGCATGCAGTAGAGGAAATCCAAACTGTGATAATTAAATGCAAATAAAGCCTGGGGGCAAAAATTCCTGGTCTCTCTAAGATAAGAGAAATGTATTTCTACCATCTATAGTTCATTTATTTCTCTTGAAGACTCTAATTTGTTTTTAAGCTAATAGATCAAACATTCTTGTCACAGTTCGTACAACTGTCTCAAATATGTGAGAAGTACCCGCCAGGCGAGGACCACCAGCAATTTTTATGATTTCTTTACACTACAAATATTTGGCAGAACTGAAATCACCCAATAAAATAAACCTGTGGATTCATCTGCAGTTTTAGACTCTCTCCAAGTATTTTTTGGACTGCTTCCCAAAATAACTGATGCTCATGATATTCCAATATCAAATGAAAATATGTCCTAATTTTCATGTCTCACTACCACCATCTGTTATTAAAGAGAAAGTCGTCTTTTTCCTAGTGGGCCAGGTGGTTTGGAAACACCCATGTGGTGATGAGAAGAGCTCTCACCCAGCAGCTCTTCTGGTTCTTCACATTGCTGGGTTGGTGGGATTTGGACATAACAAAGGGCAGAACGATGGAGCACTGTTGGTGGAATATAATTTTGTCCAGTACCAGCATCCTCTGTCAACTGGTTCCCAGGAGAACCATGACTCTCCATGTCTCCAGGGAAGAGGAAGATTGAATTTAATTGTGTGCAAGAATGGTAGAAGGGAAGTATGAGTTTGCAGGCCCCATGCTGGGCAACTCCCTGAGGGCTCCCCTGGCAGGGGGAAACCCTCCTGAAGCAGTTCTTTGTCAGGAAAAGCAGATGCACAGGACCTTTTCAGTCTTCAGGTTCTTGTTTATTTTTATCTTATCATGACTTCAGCACACTCTTGAGCCCAGACCTTTCATGCGTGAAAACAGCACAAAAATGGACAACAAACTCATGCTGCAAGGTCTTTTTAAGTATAATCAAAAACTAAACTACCCAATTAAGAAGTGGGACCTAGATTATTTCCCTTTCTAACCCAATAACAGATCCCTAGAGACCTGCACTGTGAATTTTTCTACCCAATTACAAGATACCACTCAAACCCAAGAAGAAGAAGGAAGATGAAGAAGGAAGAAAGGAACTCAAGACAACACCCTATATCCTTCATCTTGTACCCATCTACAATATGCTCAAAATCCTAAAATCTAAATGTCTCACCCATGTGACATACTAAACTACTCTCTACAATCTCTACAATCTATTTCACAATTTTGTGGTCTCTAGTTTACTTTGAGGCTTAGGAGGCCTTCTCCATGAATGAGGGTCAAAGTCAGTGTTTTCCTGGGAGTCAGAGCACCCCAGGGCAGACAGGGGGATATTCCCCTTGCCCTGGGTTCTCACAGGGAAGGGTTCAGGATCCTCTTTGGGAAAGCCTTTAGCAAAAGGAATAGATTAAAAATACCGGGTTTGAAAAGCTGGCTCAGCTGTACTGACATGGCAGACATCTTCAGTGAAAGCCATTCAGCAGTACACAAATGTTGCAGTAACTTCTGTGAGGTTGAGATCAGCTGACACTTCAGAAAGTCAGTCACTGAGCTTTGAAGATATTCAGCCCTTCTTATTATTACATCCATGCTTCAAGTATAAAAGAGAAGTCTTTCTCCTCCAAAGATGAATTAAGTTATAAACCACCCCAACCTTCTGCCTCTACTGCTGCATTTGACAACCAAACCACATCACCGCTTATTCACCCCACCAAGGCATCCCAGAGCGCCGTTCCTAAACAGCTGACACTGCTCTTCCCCATTCCTGCAGATATTTTTCTTTCCAGACATCTTGAGCTGTAGTTTTACCAAGTGCTACTTGCAGTAAGTCTTGTAAATCCTACAAACCACTATAAAATCACACAGTGTCAATTTTATGTGTCTTCCAACAGAAAGATCCATGTTTTTTTGTTTCTACCAGTCTCTCAGCTGTCCAGTGCCTTGTAAGTATTAATTTTTTAGGGTCATTGCCCACTCTGATTTTTTTGTAACACTCTCCAGTTTTACAAGGTTTGTCTTACACCATGCTAGATTAGCTGGCAGCTGGCTAATATTGACTAGGTGGTGGAAGACAAACCTCTTTATTAGTGCAATGCTGAATTCAAACACTGCTGTTTCTGTAGATTGAAATCATATTCTTTTAGATATAGTAGAGTAGCAAGTAGAGACACTGAGAAATTTCCATTTTATTTGTTTATTTTTTAATACCAAGTTTGGTTTTACAGAGACAGAGTTGCCCCCAGGAAAAGCTTGATTTTCCTGAATTGTTTCCATTTTCCCTCAGGAAAGCTGAAGCAAAGCACTTAACTCAGGGTCAATATGATCTGAAAATTCTTTAGGTCAGGTCTAAACAAATTAAAACTGTTGTAGGTCAAGTCAGCCTGACATGGATCTGCTTTAGCTGGAGTTACACATACATGTTGGGATCTGCATATCTGCTGTGAAATAATGGAGATTCTCTCTAACAAGGAAAGCTGGCCAGCAAGAAAATGACAGGAAGAAAACAACTTCACAAGGTGAATGGAGAAAAGCTGTAAATACAGCTGAGTGTTGAAACTGCCCTAAACTCCAAAATATTTCAAAATACTTCCCGCATTCACAATAAAAAATGTTTCTGTCTCATTATACTGGAAGTTTCCAACAGTTCAGCTTGGGATCCAAATCTAAGATGAAAATGAATCTTTAAAGGCAGGACACAAATCTAGATCTTTGTACGGACATGTCTGCTCACAGGCATAAAACTATTTTGTTAACTGGCAGAGAATACTGGATCACAGTGGGATTTGCCGTGTTTCATAATTCCATATGTATTATAAGATATCATACACTATCATTCCCATTCCACAGACAGGAAACTGGGACTGTGTGAGCACCGCCTTATGAGCAATACAGAAAATAGTGCAAGGACATGGGAGGGTCTCTAACCATCAGAACTGAAAACCAGTCAAGAAAAAATCCCTTTGAGGTAAGCTGTCCTCCAGGATAAGACCACAAAGGCCCCACATGAATCTACAAAGTGGAAACTTAAAAAAAAAAAAAAAAGAGAAAAGATATGGTTCTTCACAAAATATGTGGTGAGCCTGTAGGGCTTGTGCAGTGAGATGCTGCACAATAGAAAGTTTTGCATGAGGTCAGAAAGTGATCAGCTATTGGCAGCTTGTGTAGGCAGGGGATGAAGAGGAAGAGGGACAATTTTTAAAACCAAGATGTTCTTTATGTTCCTCTGGATGAACAAGGATCTCTTCAGAGAGGGAAAGACTGTCTGAGTATCCCATCTCTCTAGATCTGCCCTGCCTCACCGCTTCTGTGCTGTTCTTGACCCGGCCCACTGACAGATCATTGAGTCTTCCTTGTGCTCCATCTGTTGCACGTTTCAGCTGCTAATCTTGATCTTTAATTACAGGTCTGTGGATGGCTGTAGGGGGTAGGAGAGGGGATGTGTTGTGGCCTGGGCCACATTCTGCAGACACATTTGGACTTACCACCAGTGCACATTTGCCTTTGATATGGAGGACTGAAATGGTGACTAAAACACTGTTTTCTACTCTCCCGACCCCACAAATGCAGTATCATTCACAGAGGTCCACACCAGGACAGTACTTGCTGAAAAACAGGGTCCTTCTCAGGCCTGGCTAAATGCTGAAGGACCTACTTCACAGGAAATGTTGTTTTTCAGGAAAAAAATCTCCCTGTTCCCTCATCCACTGTCTACACAAGCTGTCTGTTTTCTTCCCCATGTGACTCAAATAATATGTAACAGAAGTTTGACTCTACTGTATGCAAAAGCAAATGGCTTTATGATAGAAGAAAAACTCAGCCATGAAGGGACAGTGTAGAAACACATGAAGAGCTGAGGAAAGCTGAAGAAGTACAGGAAGGGACAGTATGAGCTGAGTATCCTGCAGGTCCAGAACAAAGCAAGCCTACACATTTCAAAACAACATCCCAGTCCTCTTCTGGGTTTTGAGGAAGGTAATTTATTTCAGTGCCAGCACCAAGACAGACTTTTCTCCACAACAAAGACATCGCAGGTGGAGATACACCCACCAAGTGTCCACCTGGACTAGCTCACTGAAGACTGGTCTCCTGCAGATTTCTGAATAGACAAAACCTGCTGAGTGGGAGTTGTGTTAAGTCTCATATCCTCGACACAGCTCCAGTAACCCACTCACCATTGGGTTAAGCTCCTATTGAACATGAGCAGAGCTCCTTACATGTTGTGCAACACAATGGAAAATTGAGACCATACCATAGATGAGGACATAGGAGTTACGTGGTTTGCCTGAGGCCACACAGTGAGTCAGCGGCTAAATTATAAACTTGGGAGTCCCTGGCTCCAAGTCACTTATTCAATCTATGCTGCCTCTAAGGCGTATTACATTGGGGGTATTGTATGGAAATGACATTAACTTTAAAGAGCAGTGTACAGTAGAAACAAGCAAAATAAGTGGGCTTTATTGTGGGCTGATTAAAAAAAAAAAGTATGAAAAAAGTGACACGAGCAGTTTTGCAAGCGTATAGTGTAAATTAATTTTGCACAATTTGATTTTGAAACCACCCTCCTGGATTAAAAACCTAAACACCAAGTTTCATCCCATAATGGACCTTTCTTTTCCACTCTTTTAATTTTTTTTCTTTTTTCTGGCAATTCTGTTAACCCCTGAAAATAGTGGTTTAATATGGAAATGCTGACAGCTCCTTAAAGCAGAGCATCGCATTTGCAACACTGTAATTATGCCTACTTCAAAATGCTCCAAAGAAAACAAGATTTTCCTGTTCAAACAAATCTTGAATGGCTTTAGCCCCAGAATTAAATCATTCAGACCAAAAAGGGCTGTGTTAAGCATGCCGAACCAGGGCTGTACCAAGGACATGTGGAAAGAGATAAATGCAAACTGATTTTACAATATTTATGTAATTAGATCCACATCTCTGCTTTTCTCTAGTGAATGAGTAAAGACCAGATTAACCTTATTATTATGATGTTTATTTGATTGACTTAGGAATTCCATCTGGATAAAAGAGCGCCTAGATGTCTTTCTCCATGCGTGCCCAGCGTGAAGCCAATCAGCATGCCTCTCTAAGTAACAAATTTGGTTTATGTCATCTATCAGCAAGATACTGTAATATTGGATATAGCTTTAGTTCAATGGATAACTGCTCCTTAAAGACCATGCAGCTTAGAGGTTTCCATCCTGCATTTTTATGTCCCCACAGAAAATTACTTGTCAGATTTTCCACTCTTGTGATGAGGGTGGTAAGGAAATGTGTGGTGCAGAACGCGTGCATGGCACATTTAAACAAGAATGCAACCAATAGCTCAGCACTGCCTTTTTGGTGGAGGATGTTTGCCTGTTTTGCAAGACTTCCTTGCATCTTTTTTCTGCCCTGTAGAACAAAGGCAAAGATGTGGTAGATACAGGATTCCTATACCAGTGATGAGAGAGCAAGAGGAAAGGAAAATATTTCCTCTACTGCTCATAACTTCAATTATTAGGACTGCTTCATGCAAATTTTCCTTCCTAACAATATTTAATACATCTCCATTTGGCTTAAGTAATGTTAGACCAAAAATTGGGAGGAATTTGGTGCAAGTCTCATATGGGGAAAACAAAGTTTTGAATTAATAGAAGTCTCTGCTAATGGATTCTTACTTCTTACCTTTGAAAACAATCCTACTGGCTAATTAAAAACCACTGTCAGGGACCTTCTCATGGTAGGAAGCCTCACTTTCCAGACAAGAGAATAACACAGCAAGCTGAGGCTGGGACAGGTTGGATTTCTTTTCCAGCTTTGCATAACCCAGACAGACCCACACAGTCAATCTTTACCATCTCCAACCATCAAAACAAAAATATTAATTTATTCTCCATTTTGTATCAGTATTGTTTACTCAGGTTGCCATAATTTCTGGGCAGAGTCTTTTGACTTCATACAGATACAACACCCAGAGTTCAGACTGCTCAGTGCAACTCAGGGGCGAGCAATTAATCCAAAGAGATCACAAAATCACTGAAGCACAGGATGGGTCAGATTGGAAGGAAACACAGTGAGTCATCTGGTCCAACATCCCTGCTAAAGCAGGGTGATCCCAGAGCCCATGGCACAGGATTGTGTCCAGACTGTTTGGAATACCCCCACTGAGTGAAACTGCACACCCTCTCTGGGCAATCTAGACATTTGAATCTGACCAAGAACTTTCCTGTCATCAAAGCAGCCATCTTATAACTGTAAATGGACATCTTGCAAATGTTTCTGTTTTGTCTGATTTCTCACTTCTTGCTGTAACAGACACACAGGAATTTGCCATCAGGCTGCAATCTGACACGGTTGGGGTACAGGAGACTCTGCCTGTTATCTCGCTCAGACCACACAGACTTGCTCTTGACTTCCTCCCATGCATTATCACAACAGACTCCAACTTGTGCTTCGCTTTTCTGTTGGGAAAAGGTTGTGCAACCTCCAACACTCACCCAGAAACCCTTCCCCCACAGGGAAGGAAGCCTCCAGCCAAACTAAAGCTTTGATATTAAGAGCACAGTGATGTGTAAACCCATAATAATGTGCTTGGATGGCAGCTCTCCTTCAGGAAAACAACAAAACAAAACACTTCTAATTAAGGTATTGGCTTGGAGGAGGTACCGAGTCCAAAATTATTTTGACTCCATATGGAATTTATATGGAATGTAACATGCAATAAAAACACCAGCACACTCAGATGTGGATGTGCCTCAGCTGTCTGTCTGCCCCCTTTGATGCAAGCTACAAAGATCATTCCTGACACAACCATCTCTGTGGGAAGCAAGAGGTGACTTCTTGTCCTCTCATATCAAATTGAGCAGTGGAAGGGAAATTTTAGAAAGAGAATGTTTAAGTTTACAAATATAAGTTGTTATCAGCTTTTCTGTGTGTTCATAACAGTGGGCTCTTGGACTTGATGATGCTTGTGGGTTCCTTCCAGCTCAGAATATTCTATGATTCTGTGGTTCCTCCCAAACTCATGGATGGGTCACACAATGCCAAGGGAAACTTTTGGGAAGCACAGCCTGGGGCTCCCCAAGGTTTCTGCTTGGGTCTGTAGATTAAGATGTTGTTTTTCCCTGCAGCTGTTGGGGGCAGTAGACAATCAATCCTGGGTTTCTGCAATCTGTATGACCTGGTCGTGGATCACACATAGTCCTGATGCCAAACAGATTTGCAAACCACCTGGCATGTCTGAGAATATAGGCAAAATGTAAGGCAGACTTGAGAAATGGCTGTTTTGGTGGTCCTTGAGACTACTGTGCTCTTGATCAGGGCCAAATTCTACTATCATAAATTGCAGTATGATTTAGCAAATGCCAATTGATTTTGGCTAGAATTTTCCCATTTGAAAGCCATGAGTATACTTATTTTAGATGTAGCTGAATTTCCAAACAAGTTCCAGGAAATTAGTAGTTTAAGCCTGAGAGTCAAGAAAACAGATTTTCTTTGGACAGAGGCAGGAAGCAGATTACAGGCAGAGGCCAGAAAGACAAAATTTTGGAGTTTTTTTTTACACTACTAGTTACCAAAGGTCATGTTTTACCCAAATAATCCCCTCTACAGCCATAGGCATGCTGGGCATTGTTACTACCACAGCATGGACTGAGGTGCATGTTGGGCTGCATGATGTGGGAAGACCACAGCACTACTTGGAACTAAATGATCTTTAAGGTCCCTTCCAATCCCAGACATTCTGTGATCCTATGACATGCAGCAGGAGCAGGAGGCAGGGTTCGAATCAGCCATTAATTATTTCACATTTTAGCCCATTGTAGGACTTCCCTTTCTGCATTGATACCTCATAACTTTTAAATCATCCAGAAGCCTGAAAGCAGAACCTCCACCTTAGACCCCAGAAATGAAGAGCCTTGTCTCTGCCACAAACTCTCTGTAATCCATGGGGAGGGGGGCAGCATCCTAATGGACAGTTCAACAGAAAATCTGAGGGTGTCAGAAAAAGCACCTTCTTCTTCTGAAGGACACCAGGCAACTCAATTAAAAAAAAATTCCCTGGAAGAGTGGTTGGATATTGGAATAAGTTGCCTCAGGAGGTGGTAGAATCACTGTCTCTGGAACTTTTCAAGAGATGTCTGGATATGGCACCTGGGGATGTAACTTCAGGGGGATTATAGTGGTGATGGGTTGACAGTTGAACTGGATGATCTTTAAGATCTCTTCCAGCCTTGACAGTTTAGTGATTCCATGATTCTGTTTGTGATGTTTCAGGTGCGGCTTCTTGCACCTGAACCTTAACACAATGAACAGGGGAGATCTGCAGTGCAGCTGTAGCAGTCTCTAGTTCAGGTTTATAGTCAGGTTTACAGTCAGTCATGAGCATTTAGGGTACAACTCAACTTTCCTAAAAGAAATGGCTCAAATAACTCAGGTTTTGTGAAATTTTCGTGGTTTTTAGGAAGCTTTAAATCCATGTGCTCGACCTGACCTTCTGCACTCACTTCTGTTGGAAAGCTCAGGAATGGGATTTTAATTTTTATCTCTAGGCTACTCTTACTCTGAAAAGTGAATGTTCTGTGGCACAGTGGTCCCTGCCATACTGGGGACCTGCCAAAAAAACTCCAGCTTCCTTCTGGCCTGGTGCACACCAGGGTCTTTCCCCATATGGAACTGTGCTGTGGTCAGGTAACAGTAGATGTCTGGTACAACAGGTGCCAGAATATTCCTTTAATAAAATCACTGCTTTTAGTAAGAATAAGGAGGAATACCCAGTAGCTAAAAGGCTAAGCCTTGATCCTGAAAATATATGCTCACATGCATAATTATGTGCACCTAGCAGTCCTCCTGCAGTGCTCTGAGAACTTCAGAATGGGCTGCTCCAGTTCCCATGGGCTGCAGTGGGGACAGGACACTCCCGATCTCACCACGCAGGAAGTGACCAGTGTTCCTGGCTGTCCTGGGACCAGATCCCCTGCCAAACTGTACCTCAGATATACCCCTTTTCCAGTAGAAAAAGGGAGTTCTATGGGTGGGGGCCAGGTGCCCAAATCAGGATTTTATTAGTTAACAGGACGTGGTTCAAGATTTTCACATCCCTCAGCTTCCCAGGTTTCAGTGACCTGTGTGATGCTGTGAGGATCAGCTGTTTCTCAGGATATTTAACAGGGATTAGTGGTTCCCATGTTAAAGCTATAAACACAGTCCTGCCAATCACTTTCACCCTCCCTGTTCATGCCAGGAGAATAATACAAGGTCCTGATCACTTTCCTCTTAAATTTCACATTCTCATTTAGAATATTTTTCCTTTTTGAAAGATCATCCAGGGATAAGCAGATAGGGGATTATTTTAACAACTGAGCTCCAATACTGGACCACTTACTTAGCTTGTTTCTCACTGGCCTTCCTGTTTACAACAGACTGAAATGGTTAATTAAAATTAGTAACATATGATATACCCAGGTGTTTCATACAGTGGCCATATTTTTCCCCTGTAATTATTAGATTACTACAAACAGCACTGAAAAGGTTGAATATCTGTATCAGAGAGCTTTGAAGAATGGAGAGGTTTGACTGAAGGAAAATACTCTAACAAAGGTTTTCCTGTACAGGCAGTTGCCCTCTGACACTAACACAGCTCCTTATAACTTAACATTTTTAATGATGGTTTTGTGAGCAAAGCTAAGGAAATCTCCAGCCTGGAGAACTAATATTGTAGGGAAGCTCAGAGGGTGGTTTCTCCATTCCACCCTGGAGGTAGCTGCATTTCCATTCAGTGACTGGATGATACATATTCAGGGCTAGATGGGTTTATTTTTCCCACTTAAAATGTCAGAGGAATTCCTCAGCCTGCAGTGGAGGTTCCAGAGAGTACAGGAGAGTAAGTGGCTCACAGTGGGTAAAAGACTTTTCTCTTGACTTAGTGAATACATGTAATTACATATAGATACATATGCTGCTGCCTGGTCCTTCTGTTTCTCTGCTAAACAGGATATTTTCATAATGCTTCCTTAGTCCTCAGGATGGTGACAAGGTGGATGAGGGATGTGAGAACTTTTTGTGAGTTAAATGTACCCATCCTCATATTGTTGCCCTGATTTTTAAAAGTGTTAAGTTTTCTTTTATAGTTCTTTTGAAAGTTTTAAAGTTCTCATAAAAGTTCTTTAGCTTTCTGATAATGTTTACATACTTGAGAGTCAGAGTTCCCACAAAATTTCATGTATAAATAGAATAGTTTACATATTTCTCTGTAGGTAGAGAGAAATGATTGATTAATCTTTGGACCAGTGTGGTTGGAGAGGAGGTAATTCCATCCTCCAATCCACGATCACCTTTAGAATTCTATACATAAAGATGTTTGAAAAAAACTGAGTCTTTTTCTCTTTTGAACTTACCAAGCTTCTGTGTACTCATTTCATGTCCAATAGCAACATCTTATTTTCTCAGCTTGCTTAATAATCAGCATTTAAAAGAAAAAACAGAACAAAACAAACCAAAAATCTCCAAGATGCTACAGATTCTGAGGGGGTGTTTGTGTAAGTGGAGGATGTGAGTTCATGGATTCCATCTCTCCATTTCCCTGTGCCTCAGATTGTTGAATGGTTGAGAGCAACCCAGATGGGCTCCAGCACAATTAGAGAATCTTTCCACTGGGAATAATGCTGCTGGCCAAGTGTACAACCAGTTCTCCTGCTAATCAGGGCCCGGAGTAGAAATTATAATATATTTTCATTACAAAAAGCAGGTTCTCGTGGCTCGTACCAGCTTTGCAGTGCTGACAGAGAATTCCCCTGAACAGGCAGCTCATAGTAGCCATGTTTCTTGAACACACACACTTATCCATCTTATAATCAATACCAAGTTGCCACTTTAAATAATTTCATTCCCATTTTTAGAGTTGCCCAGCATGAAGGATTTCCTAGGAACAGCAGGCAGTGACCCCCATGGTTGCACTGCACTTAGAATCTCAGCAAGTGCTTTTGCAGCACCCCTTCCCCACAGGACTAAGCTCTCACCACTGAAGGATGTTTGCTCTTGAGTGAGTACATTTGGGACAGATTTCCAGCTTGCTGCAACTCCCTTTGTAATTCATCATACCCTAGAGGTCTGCACACACGTCAGCATCCTGCTGAATGGGTGACTGCAATGGCCACGTACTTTTAAGACCCTTCAGCACAAACTTTGATATTTAGTAATATTTTTGTTTAGTTAGTTCCACCTGAGAATTCCTGTAATGTTTTTAAGTCCTTCTTTGGCAAATATCCACTTCCACATGTCACTACCTATTGATTTCAATTTGTGCCAACTGACACAAATATTACAGGTGTCAGAAATGGTACCTACAACTTAATTACATTGAGTGAAAGGACTAGGAATGGCTCCACTGCATATCCATTATCTTGGTTGGATTTTTTATACAGAATAAGTCTTTGTCTCTGTACCCATTCATATAATTTAGTCAGAATTGATCTTCACATTTCTCTGCTCTTGGTGTCAAAATTACCATCAAAGAAGCTTTGGTTTACTTCCCAGCAGAGCTGTAGAAGGGTCGAGGAAAGAGGACAGGGAAGTGACATGGACCAATATTTCTCCCTGAATATGAAGACTCAGGACTGGGTGGTTAAGAAGATGCCCTCCAGGTCTCTGATCCTGTGAAGAACCAGCTATAAAGACATTTTTCTACTTTTGGGCTTTGCTCACAGATAAAGCCTGGAGGTAAGGGCTCAAATTGCTGTAGAAAGTCAGACCTACAAGGAGGGACAAGCCCTTGTACCAGGAGCATTTTGTACTTTTACATTTACTCTGCAAACTAAAAATGTCTTTTTCCACCATTTCACAGTGTACAGCCATTGCCTAGTCACTCTTAACCATCATTGCTCGCTCTTTTAGAACATTAGTGGGTTTTGGTTTTTTTCAGATCTCTAACCCTCCTAGTAAATATCTGTGTTTTGGATTATTCTTCTCAGAATTATTAGTTTGCCTTTTCCCAGACAGAATCTCATTCTGTTTCCTGCTCATATTTCTAACCCCTGGTTCCATTAGTGCTATTCCTCTGTCTTCACTTGGTTTACAGTTCTTTCCAGCACAGTGTCATGTGCAGATCTAGTTAATGTACTTGGTTACACCTCCTTCCAGACCATTAATAAAAGTATTAAATAATGTTGCTGCTAGTACAAACCCATGAAGAACCCTGCTGTTCACCCCCATCATCCTCAAGACCACAGCCATCCATCATGAGCACCATTTATCATGGCAAACTCACTTTGCAGGCTAAAGCTGTTCTGTTTGAATTGTGTTTCTAGCTCTGGGTGAGGAAAAACGGGAAGAAATGTCAAGTGTTAGTGGTGGAAGGAGGTGCAACAAGGGCTGATGGTGTCGCTCAAAGTCACTTCTTTATCAAGGAATCCAAATGGACCGATGGAGAGAAATGTCATCTCTCTCTGCATCCTGCCGTGCCCTGTAGCAAAAGTTTGCCTGATGCATTGGTCTGGCAGTGCCAGAGGCCACATACTTGAGGGAGGAACTATATATTATCCCAAGAGTTGTTCCACCAGCCAGTGCACAACAGGAATAGCAGTCACTGGCAGAGGGGAGATACTCTTTGTTCCCACATAACTATTTCCTGTAAGAAATAATCCCCTATCCAGACATGAACTAAAACAAGGAGAATTTCAGAGCCCCTCTGCTTGCTGCTAGGATCTGTGACAAGCTGGTAAAGCTGAATATTAAAAAAATCCTGGGCTGGACAGCCAATTAACTGAGAGTTTCTGTCTTTTCTGGGTATCTACACCAAGCAGAAGGCAGGAAGGAAGGCAGGAGAGGTTCTTTCCATCCAGCCTTCCTCCTTAGAAAAGTAACCTATTCCCTGTGTGCTTATCTAGATGTGTGGCACGTACAGGAATGTAGGCATTGCCACATCAAATTGAAGACCTGGGTTCCAAGAAGCTCAGCATCCTGCCTCAGAGGGTGGCCAGCATCATGTACCTCTGGGATGCGGTGATGCTCTCCTGAAGCACACAGAGGTGGCCCAACTCCTGAGAGCTGCCACAGTCCTCCTTGTAGGGATTCAAGAGGCTTCAAAAAGCAAAGACAGTTTTAATCCCTGAAGCATGACGTGTAGTAGTTTTTCAAATTGTTTGATGCAGCTGCAAGAACTCTGAATTCACCAACTAAACCAGAGAAATGTCCCAACCGCACCTGTAGGATAACAAGCCCCCAGAAGTCCTGACAAATGCAGTGGGGACAATGGGGGTAAAGCAAGTGAGAAAATCCCATCCAGTGACAGCACATGTTAACTGGGATGGCTGCTCCGGCCTGACCAGTTAGTTGACATCATGACTCCTGCAGATCAATTTCTATTAGAAGAAACTTTTCTGTTTCTCAAATGTAATTCTGCTTAACTAAGAAATGGGCCCAAAAAAATTCTGTTTCATTGAATGCAGTAAGAAAAAAAGGAAAAGAAAGCGCCTGTTTTGCTTCGAAATACCCAAACCTGCTCCTGTAGCAATATCTGTGTCCCCAAGCCCATTTTATTCAAGAAATTATTTAACAAATGCAAGTGAAATAAAGAAATATTTCACTTGCTTGTATTAGGTAATGGAATTTCACTTTGTCTGGATAACAGGTAGCAAAAAGCAATTAAGGAGAATACAAAGTGAAATTATTGTTGAGTGTATACACATCTTTAGCTCTTAAGTTGAATACACTGATGAATTTTAAAGGAATTGGCTCAGCAGCTTACCAAAGCACAGGGACCTCCGTTTCAAACAGTTTATGGGGAATAGAAGTCATAGGACATCCATAGGTGGAAATAGGAGGGGAAATGTTGTAATTATTGTGTGTTTTTAATTAAAAATAGAATTTTGAACAACTTACAATTCACTGCTCAGATATTGTAATTATGGTTATAATAAGCAAGTCTGAACAGAAAAGCAAAAGAGCAGAATATGTAGCAGAACCTAAGGTTGAAAACGGGACAATAAAAATATGAGCTATAGAGAATATAATTTCAGACAGAGAATGAGAGAATTTCTTCACTATAACTTCAGAATTGCTGAGTAAAAAGCTACAGTGACTACAGTAAATATAGTGAATTTTAGCAAAACAATTTCAAAGAGTTAGATAATTTCCTGCAGCAGGTTAGACTCTTCAATTCACAAATGCGCTGCTTGAACCAGTTTTATTTCTTTCACAGTGTCAGGCCATCTGTCTGCTTGCAGATTCTGTGCTGTGATAACATCAGGTCCCAGGGACTGATGTGCCACACTACTCACACTTCACTAGAAATCTTTATCCCACATGTGTATGAAGTGGCATTCATCCTCTGGAGACTGCATGGAGCTTTTGTGCACCCCAGAACGGTGCCTCTGATGGCTCAGTGCTTTTGAATTGGGCATGATGGCTTAATAATCAAATAATTTTTTATCTTTAAATACTTCCTTTGCTCAGAGTACCAAGCAACTATTAAAAAAAAAAAAAGTTAATTGTTTCTTTCATAATTTTAGGTACTGAAAATACCTATGAGAGAAAAGTGTTAAGTCTAATGTGCTGCTCAAACTCCAGAGGCTCCTTCACCTGCCTGACAACTGCTTCCAATTGCCTGATGGTAAAACGTGCCAAGGGAGCAAACCACTCACTCAGGCCACCCTGGGATGCTGAAACATCGAGTGCCAAGAGCAGAGAGAAACATTTTGTCTTGTTTTTGCGCAATATGGGGTTGGCTACGGTTTGCTGGTGCTGCTATCAACATGGGCACAACAACAGCTCTTCAGGAGTGAAACTGCTGTGGAATTTAGATGCACAAGTATTTGTTTGCATTAGGACAGACACCAGGGCTGGGCAGGCAGGGCAAAATGAGTAAGCGCTTCCTGTGTTTTCTGGTGTTTTTCTCTGTTTAAACAGGCCAGTACACAGGTGTGACAAACAACAGTGTTTTAACCACTGGCAAAAGGAAGCATTTACTGCTGCCCATCTGCCAGGGATATGGTTTTCTTCCCTGCAAAATTGTTTGTAAAATGTGAATGCTTTGTGCAGGGAATCATGGATGAGTCGACTTCTTAATTCAAGTCATGCAAAGTGAGATACAGATGTGTGTGAAAGGCCCCATGCAGTTGTGTGAAGAGGAGAGAAGGTAAAACAGCATTTCCTAAAGCCAGGAGAAAATCAGTGCTGTGCTCCAGCAAGGAAGCAGGGAAGCCAGGGGCACCCTAACCATCTGAAATGAAAAGGTTGTTCAAACAGAAAGGTTGTGTTGTTCAATCAACAGCCCAATGAGAGGAAATTGGATTTCATTAACCAGAAAGCTGTCTGGACCTCTTCTCACTGTTAGGAAATGTAAGGAAAGGTGTGAACACACGATCTAATACAGAATTTCCTGTTCTTTTCTTTATTCCTGACTCTTTTTGACAAAAGGCAGGGTTAAAATTATAAATTGACACACCCCAAAATTTTACACTCTCTAGAGCAGCTGCAGCTGCCTTGCACTAATGTGCATAAAAATTCTCATTTGCACAACTCACATAGAATTCACTGTGACTGTTCAGGAAAATTCATTAACAATGCATAAGATGCAAGATCTGGCTGCTGTGTAGGGTGTTTGCTCCAGCATGTTCCAGTAAGTGTTTCACAGGGCTATTTACAAATACATATTATAAATTTAATCTTAAGATATACTGCCTTTGAAGTTTCAGAAGCTGCACAGGACCAGATCCAGAATTATGTGGGCACCTAATTCCCATTTAGATCCCAATTGATATAACTGGAGCTCGATGCCTGGGTGCTACTAAGGTATGAACCTTAACAGTAGTATTATACATTTCATAGTAACAAATCATAGAATCACAGAGTCAGAGAGTCATTAAAGTTGGAAAAGCCCTCTAAGATCATCAAGTCCAACCATAAACCCAGACCTGTCTATCCACACCTAAACCATGTCCCCAGGTACCACATCTAAATAACTTTTTAATACCTCCAGGGATGGTGACTTGAACAGTTCCCTGGACAGCCTGTGCCAGTGTCTAACAACCCCTTCCATGAGCACATTTTTCCTAATATGCCATTTAAACCTCTCCTGGTGCAACATGATGACATTTTCTCTTATTTATTGCTTGCTACCTGGAAGCAGAGCTCGACCTCCACCTGGCTGCACCCTTCAGTCAGGGATTTGTAGAGACTGATAAAGTCACCCCTGGGCCTCCTTTTCTCTAGGTTGAGCCCCTCTCAGCTCCCTCAGCTGTGCCTGGTGCTCCAGACACACCACCAGCTCCACTGCCCTTCTCTGGCCACGCTGGGAGTGTAAATGTCATCTCACTGCAGTGCAATTTTTACCTCCAGTCATCTGAGATCCTTTTTTAGTGGAAAGAAGCTGGCAATGCCCAATTTACCTCATCCTAAAGCAGATACCTACATTAGGTAGAAATTTCCATCCAAAGGTGATTGCTTTGTTCCACAGAGTATTCAGGCATCTTGGGATCACCAGCTCAGCTGTGCCCACCTGGGCACAACTTCAACATAACATTTCCAGTTTCATATCAACCCAGGACAGAAAATCTGGTTTTGGGGGAACAACAATATCTTTAAATAGCTCCAGAAACAAACATGGCACAAAAGGTTCCCAGAGTTATGTCTCTGGAAATGCAAGCATATGTTTCTGCATTTGTTTTCATATTAATGTTATTTTAGTATCTATTTCATTACTAGCATTCAAAAGGACTTAATGATACACTGATAGTGCACATTACAGTCCTCCCACATGAATTGTTCCTGAACACAGCGATAATGCTCTTCCAGCACCATATGCATCAGAAATATTTATTCATTTGCCTTCATGGGAATACAAGGCAAAATCTATTAAATCAATAGCTATGCAGAGGGTTTTGTTTTTCCATTAAGTCTCCAAAATAAAACTGACAAACTGATTAAACGGATCACATCTTGCAGTTCCCAAAGTCTGCTTTATGGGCTGGTCCGTGATATTAATCAAAAGCTGAGCCAGAGGAAAACATTGATCAAACTCTTTCAGAGAATAATAGAGTCAGACCCTTCAGTGATGTAAAAGAGAATAATTCAGTATCTCTATCTCAGTTTATATTGGCTGCATGTCTAGTCCACAGGCTTTACGCTGACAGCTATTTTGAAAAAATCTGTGTATTAGACACTTGTATTTTCACTTTTCTATTCACATCATAGCAAAAGATTTAGACAGCAAGTTCTTTGAGGTAAAGATTTCCCCAGCTGTCTACCACAGGCTATGTGAATATGTAACATCCATACATTGGAGGAGCAGGAGGTTTTCCCACCCCCAAAAGGGTCGTTCTTCCTGAAGAGTCCCTGCACCTGTTTTCCATTGTGCTCTCAGCACGATGTGCTCATTGCTGACTGTAAAAACACAACTCTGGGCTCCTCAGAGTGAAACTCTGCATCAGAGCTTTGGCTGGGGAGGAATTTCCCAGAGGTCACAATGATGGGGCTTTTCTTCTCTTCCTTTGTGGTAAGTGGCATGGTCTGCTTTGAGGATCACCTGAGATTTTGCTGATCTCACCAGCTCACAAGCACCTGAATTCACCCAGCTGCTGTTCCCACCACCCCTGGCTGTCCCAGACCACAGGGCATTTCCCCAAAGTCTAAAATATAGAATAAAACCCACAAATGCAATGCAACAGGAAGAAATAAGAGATGCAAGGAGCTTAACAGGTAGGTTTTTTCAGTCATGCTTACTGTCATGCCATCTCATCAAACAGGATATCTATGTCCCTGGTAACCCTGTTATCTATAAAACCACAATCATAGAACAAAAGATGGTTTGGGTTGGAAGGGACCTTAAAGCTCGTAGAGTTTCAACCCCCTTGCTATTGGCAGCGACACCTTCCACTAGGCCAGGGCATACTGGAAGTGCTGGCTTGGACCTGGCAAAGTACAGATGAGGGCAGCAGCCACGGTGAGAAAAGATTCTTGTCAGCTCGACTGGACCTTGAATTTCAGGATGCATGCAGCCTCATGCACAAAACCAAATCAATTACTGCCTCAAAAGGGCCATGTGAGTAGTTTTACATAAACTGCTGCTTATTCTCTTATCTCAGCACAATAGGATAGATCCAGTACAATAATTAGGAAGACAGATTCCCCTTGTAAACATTTTCTGCACTTGTGTATATTTTTTCCCTGTAGGACCATTAGCAACAGAGCAGTAAATCTATGAGATCTATTCCCCATATGAGCACGAGTCTCTGCAGTTTGCCAGGTTACAAGAAATATAATTAGGACTCCTTTACCTGACAGATTAATGAGTTGAACAGCAAAGGCCAGATAGCAGTAAATTAAACACCTAAACACTGTGATCTCCGCATGTAATAGCATGGTGAAATAGCACATCTTTTGTAATGGCCTTGGCCATTTCAACACATAAATTCCTTATAACATATCAGTTTTATGGTACTTTTTTATTGTACATTGGTATAAATATTTATACTTCTAGCTTGTCTTGCCAGTAAATATTTAGCATTTTGTTCTAAATGGTGACAGCCTTGGGTTTGTCCACACAAAATGCTGCATGGATTTGTCACGTGAATGCATTTATTGAGCCACTGAGAAAGTGCATTTGGCAATAATCACCTTTTAGAAGAACTAACAAATGCTCAACAAGCTGCTTGTTAAAGACAGAGCTTCCAATGTGGTGAAAACACAGACATCTGTCTGAGGCCATCTTGTGTGATTAGATCAGATTAACATGGGCTTGGGGAGGAAAGAATAAGAGACAATGAAGAAACACATCTCTGCTAAAGTGTTTAATCCCGTTTGAACAAAAAGTAGTGGGATTATGAGATTTAAGAGGAAAATTAAATAATACTTGATCAAGTATTAAATAATACTTGATCAAGTAATTTTCTACTTACAATGAGATTTTTGCCTATTGATGCCATTAGCAAAATGTAACTGTTTTATTTGGGGTTAGATACAAAATTCTTGTTGTCTGTAGAAGTTAGGAAGAAAAAAATATTTATGTTGAATTTTCATCATAATGATGCCAAAAGAACCAAGTTAGAGCAGTAGGTAAAAAACTGAGTTAGAGAACAAGTTGATTTCTCACATTTCTTAACATTCCCAAATATCTTACCATTTAGGTATAAAATGAGATCAACAGCAAAGCTGCATGGTATGGCTATAATAATGACAGTAACAATAATAACAATAATAATAATACAAATTAAAAAAAAATACTTGCTTGTAGCACTCAGCTTTTCAGTCCTCATCATTTAGAACGACCCAAAGAGACCCCAGTGTGGTCACACTCTGTGCGGGCAAGCTCTGTGCAAACACATACTCCAGCAACTCATTAGCTACCTTAATTTCCTCAGGGTGGGATTCATCTCACCTAATTAGCCATCCCCACGCCAGCAGTCTGCACAGACCCCTGTCTGCAGGCTGCTCCCCCAGCCAGGGGAGAGCCTAGTACCTCTGGAGAGCAATTTGTTTTGCTCGAAGACGGAGCGAACGCCCCCAAGAAGGTGCCTCCATCTCCCCAGGGTCGTTAGTGGAAGGTCGAGTGATGGTTTTAGACCAGACACCTTGGCTTTAGACAGCTTAGGTTAGGTGAGAGAAACCCTACCCTGCACGTGGGAGCTGATCCTGCTTCCCTGTGCAGCCACATTGTTCTGCTCAACAAAAGAGTCTTTCTTTTGGGTGAGGCTCAGAATGGACGTCCCAGTGAAGGGAGGCCAGGAGCACTTCCACTGGAAATTGTTTCACAGGAAAAAGACCTTTTCCAGATTTCTCATGGCAAAAAAGTTCCCTTCAAACTTCTCCCAAAAAAAAACCCCAAACTCAAGGTCAGCGTTTAATTTCCCATCCACTCAGAGCCAGGTACTTCAGAGGCCTGAAAACCCCAAGGGCACCATGAGAAAAAAGTGAATTGATGTTTCTCCACATACAAAGTTTCGTGGTTTACTGAGGTTTTCATGCATGTGGTGACAGTGTGTGTTGAGTAGAGTAAAGCAGTTCTTCCAACCTTGCTGATACCATAGATTACAGAATTAAAATACAGCAATTCTAGTAAAAAGCAGGAGAGTTGCACTTGTGTCACCCCAGCATGGTATGAGAATAGCATCACCAAATGATCTAGGGTGGAAGAAATCTTTCAAAAGGTCATCCTGTCCAACCTCTCTGCCATGGGCAGAGACATCTTCCACTTTCAGGTGGTTCAGAGCCCCATCCAACCTGGCCTGGAACACTTCCAGAGATGGGGTATCCACAGCTTCTCTGGGCAACACTCAACACCATTATTATAAAATAATTTCTTCTTTATATCTAGTTTGAATCAACTCTCTTTCAGTTTGGAACCTTTATTCCTTGTTTTACTTCTACAGGCCCTGCTAAAATCTCTGTTCCCATTTTATAAGCCCTTCAAGTAAGGAAAGGCTGCAATAAGGTCTTCTCAGACCCTTCTTTTTCCAAGTCCCTCAGTTCTCTGGGACTGTTCTCACGGGAGAGGTGTTCAATTCCTCTGATTGTTTTCTTGGCCCTCGTGTTGGCCAGCTCCAACAGGACAATGCTCTTCCTGTGTTGAGACCTCAGAGCTGGATGCAGCACTGCAAGTGGGGGACTGTCACCAGAGCAGAGGAACAGAATCCCCTCCCAGGACCTGTTGTCCACCTACTTCGGATCCAGTCTAGGATACAATTGGCTTTCTGGGCTGTGCAATGTGCACTGCCAACTCATATCATATCAATCATATCATATCATATTGTATCATATCATATAATCATATCATAATAGTATCATAATACACCATATATGGAGGTGTTATGAGCACCTCCATAGGCCATTCTAAATCCAGTTACCTCTAGCATAGTGGGCAGAGAGTGTCACCCCAACAGTTAAAAGTGACTGAAATAAAACCGTGAACCAGTCGAGATTAAAATACAATTCAGCAGTACAAAGCAAAACCAGGAATTCCATAGTTTTCTTATCTGAATTTCCATCCAGACTTAATTCAATGTAGAAGCTGCCTTTCCTCTTATGGACATCAATTTTGGCCACTTCCTGCACCCATGATGGGTACCCCTCTCCAGGAAAAAAGAAATTAAACTTGATTTGCAAAGCTTATGAGGCACCTTTGAAAGTGCCAGTGGAGGGGGACACTAAAAGCACATGTAATAAATTTTGTTTGGTTTTTTTTTTGCTGTTTGGGGCATGAACTTCGGAGGACTGCTCCTGCCATGTATTTGGAGCCCACGAAGCACTGCAAAAATACTTTGTAGGTATGCAAGTGTGTGGGAAGTGGATGGCTTGGAGCTGAATCTTCTCCAGTTCAGGGATGGATGTGCCCCCATTCCCCACACAGTGAGGCACTGCACAGCCTCCTGGGTGTTTGCAGCACCCTTTCATCTATGATTGGCACTTTGCTGAAACCCAGAATTCCACCTTTGGAGGTGTTTAGGTGCCTGCTGAGGTTGTCTAGTACAGAAAACACCTGTCTCTCTTTGATGCCACTGGGGCTAGCTCCTCACTTCTACTAACACTGGGTTCTGAGGGCAGCCTGAGGGAAGTGGGTTCCTTTTCCCGCTGCTGTGGGAAGTTCACTAACCACGAGCTGAACCATCTGCTGGAGCCCTCACAGAGCCAGCAACCACCACACCACAGGCCAGAAGCTGTAAATGGGGGAGAAAGGGGCCCCAAAGCCCTGGGAAGCGGGGAGAAAAGAGAAAAGCAAAACTGAAAGACAAATTCACTGTATATGTGAGCATTGGGGGTGGGTGTCTGTAAGCAAGCATGTGTCCTGAGGAACCCCTCAGACAGGTAATGCTGGTGGGATGTGGCACCCCACAGCCCAAGGGTGCTCCTGGGACTGTGGCAATGCCATGCCCTGATGTGCCTCCTCAGGGGAGTGCCAGTAAGGATGCATCCAGAGGGATTCAGAGATTCCATGACACATCTCAGGGTGCTCCCTCAAAGACACCACAGCAGCTTGCACCACAGTGCACTGCTGCTCATTGGCACCACCAATGTTTTCACTGAGCGAAGTGGTTGGAAAAGGATTAGACTATCCTGAGGAAAGAACAGTGTGGGCACCAAACAGGACAGCACTGCTGCACCACATCCCGCACCTGCACCCATGCACTGCAGAATCTGCAGCAAGCATCCTCTGGCACAAAGTTCATTGGACTCCCTCCAGACAAAAAGGGGTGATTTTTATATCCATGACTAATATATATAAGGCTGGCTTTAAAAACAGCCTCTTTATCCAGCTGCTGAAAGAGCAAAGGGTGACCACCAGCATTTTAACAATCCTGCAAAACCAGGTGTAGATGGAGTGGGATTTATTCAGCATTTTGCCGAGTTTTTGTGAAATAAAAGCAACCAATCCCCGGACAGAGGTGTAAAGGCTGGCCTCGCCAGCAGCTCCTGGAGGAGACCAGCCCTGCAAAACCCTGAGCAGCTCAGGTTGTGCTTTTCTCCTCTTTGATGCCGGGATGTTTGCAGGTCGTGGTGGCGGGGGGAGGACGTGTGAGACCTCAGGGACCTGTTTTGGATACATCTGCGTGGGCGACCGGCGGCGACCGTGGGTTTCGGTTTGTGTGAGCCGGGCCGGTGCTGGGCCCTGCCTGTGCAGAGGCTCTGGGGAGCGTGGGTGGCACAGAGTGCCTGTGTGTGACAGACTGCGTGGGTTTGTGGGACCGGCGAGCTTGCCTGCGAGCATGTCCCGTAAATGCTTCTACTGTTAAAGGGAACTGTTCCGTAACACCAAGAAAAAAAGTAAATAATAATAATAATAATAATAATAATAATAATAATAATAATAATACGCATTGTCTGCTGAGAGTTCAGGCTGGTGCCCAGGTTCTTCCCAGCCCAGACAGTGCTGCTGCAGAGGCAGAACATTCCTCAGCCATAAAGACGACCAGAACATGCAGTTGTTCCTCCCCAAACCAAAAGCTTGTGTTTGGAAACAAGCAGCGCTTTGTTATATCATCTCAGCTTCTGACCTCAGACAGCTTTAAAGCAAATTAGTTAGTGTGCCTTTTTTCTTTTATTAATGAAAAAAGAAAAATCAAACAAATTATCTCATCCTCATTTCCATCAACGTGAAGAAGAGTATATTTTCTCCACTTTTGTCTGCTGTAGTTTTCATGTAAATGTCAAAGCCAAGAGGGTTCCTTGGACTAGCAAAATTGATGGGTGAAGTTAAACTTACTTCTCCTGGGCCTGAGGGCAATAAAACCTCTGCTGGCTCTGTTGAGCAAGGGGAAAGGGAGGAAATCTTTAATTTCATAGTGTGCTCAGCTGTTGGGATGGGATTGAGATGAATAAGGAGAGGGGCAATACCTCTGAGATGCAAGTATTTTGCATAGCAAGATTTTCAGGGCTGGCTTGTCCCTGACAAACCTCCCCAGTGCTGTCCCTTTTATTCACCATGAATAAACTGGGAAACCGAGTTAATTCATAGGACCTAATGTAGATCACTGAAAACCCGAGCGCTGAAATACGCCTCATTAATCAGCCTATCTCTGTGTCTGTATGATCTACACGATAGGGATGAATATTAACTTCCTTTGAAGAAAATAAAGCGAAGCAGCCACATGTTTTACCTGGCAAACGTATGCAGGGGTGATTCATTCCAAGAACGCTCTGAAAAATCCCCACCTCACTTTTACCTCTAGGAAATTCCCTTTTCATGGGAATGAAAATCACAGCTCCCACGCCCACAGATCGCAGGGCTTTGGCACTTTGAAAAGCAAGAAATGCTTCACCACAGCCTTGCTCATTGAGATCTCTCTGCAATGAGCAAAGCACCAGCAATGCTTTCCCTTAACTAGATCACATATATATATATATTTTTTTTTTTTAACCAGCACATTTTTATGGTGGTTTTATGCAGCTTCCTATGCTCCTGTTGTTGCTTTTAATTTTTTTCATGATTTTGGGTGAAACTCCTGCAGGAGGATGAAAAGCAAAAAAATAAAAAGAGAAAGAATAAATAAATAATGAAGAAAATGTTTCTCTTTCCCTCGCAATGTCAGGAATGTATGGAAAGCTTTAGGCTGCAGCAGTATTTTGACACTGCGCACAGTATTGCTCCCCTCCCCTATTCCTTTGAGGTTCATCTTTCAGACCACAGCTCTGTTCCGCTGCCAACTCGTTGGAAGTGTTTAGTGACTGGAGAACTGTTGCCTGCTCTCTTCAGAACTTCACACTTCATTTTTCCAGATCCCTGCGAGCAGCAGCAAATATTTCACCAGCCTGGTTTGCTGGCTACCACCATAAATCAGACTTAGGACCCAAAAAAAATCCAGGCCTGTCAAGGCATTAAGCTTTTATTTTCAGGCTGGATCCAGTGGTAAATGAGAGCTTGTATTTTCATTTAAAACTGTAAAGGGATTTTAAGGATTGTCGTTGGACAATAGCCAGATTCAAAAGATACAATGCAGAGTGTAACTGGTTAGAGGAGATTTGAAAAAGTCTTAAGTATGAAAAATGGCTTTTCTTAAAAGTTTTTCAATGAAATGTGAAGCCAGACTTAAATTTCATAAAGGCTTTGGCACAGGCTGTTTATGAGAAAATCAGTTGGGAAAGGGAAGAAGATGATGCTCCTGAGCATTTGAGTGGGTATTTGTCCCAGCCTGCCCCTTCAGGTTTACCAGGACGAGATCTGATGCAGATACGACAGGCACAACAGCTAGAAAAAATCTGTCTAATGCTTATTGCCTTGATATGAATCACTTAAAAAATTAGAAATAAAATAGGAACCTGTAAAACACTGTGGATTTGGGGATGTTTGCAAGGCAAAGATGCTCAGAAAACTTGCCCTTCACTGCCCAGGCCAGAATTAGATTGCAGTAGGGTTTTTATAACCGCCTCTTGAAGCAAACAACCCCAAATCCTCAGTCTGCTCTTCATTACCCTAAAGAAGCAATGAATAGGAACGAGGTGGGGAGCCCAGCAGCAGGGCTGGACTGCCAGCATTGTCACAGCCCTGCTCCGCGGCCTCGCGCCGCTGCAGTTCAGCGAGCTGGGAGCTCCTACAAACCCTCTTCTTTTTGCATGATAATAACGACCAGACTCATTTACACAATTTAGCTTTAAAACATGCCACAAAGCTCCAGGCAGAGCAAGGTGAAATCGGCAGAAATTACCAACTGAGGCACCGGCAAGCATCCCGTGCCTCAGTTTCCATCACACCTGAGGAACAAGGAGAAAAACTGGTGTAGACAAGGTCATGATAAGGGCAAATGTTGCTTTTCCTAACTGCTCCCATCCCAGACCACCTTCTGACCTGGGGAGAGCAGAAGACTGCTCCTATCTTTGCTGCATACTCACAGAATTATCCAAAGCAAGTTGGATTGGTATTCCCTGCAGGGAGAGTTGTGTCTTTCCCCATGGCAAGGTGTTTTAAGGACAAGGTGGTTGACTCCTGCTTGGTGGCAAAGCCACACAAAACTGTCACTAACTCAGACTTTTCTGGGGTTCTTTTTTCCCCACTGGGAAAGTATCCTTTTCCCAGAGTCAACATTAGCCTACACCATCCCATTTTGCAGCTCCTGAGATAGTAACTCAGCCTCCTGGTCACAAATAAACTGAGGAAAAGACAACAACTTTTGTAGACAACAACTTTTGTATATGGTGCTTCTTTGTTCCCCTTAGTACATGCAGCACAGCTAAAGATGAGCACTGGCATTCACAAATAGCTGCTCAAGCCCCAGAAATGTCTTTCCTCTGTAAAATGTCAGCATCCTACCCATGGTGCAGGCGGGAAAGGTTCAAACATGTAGGGGAGTGACAGTGGCTTAACAAATCACCTCTCTGTCAGCTGAGGCTCTGGAACTGTCTGTGCATGTGCCCCTGGGCCACCTTGGAGAGAAATTAATGGGATTTAGTGTGTTAACCTGAATTAACGTGAATTAATTTAGTCAATTAATTCACTGTGGGTTGAGGCTATATCTCCTCGCCATACAAGCCAGGCCGGATGGAAGTGCACTCAGGGATTATTCCCATCCACCAGCCAGCTGTGAATGGGAAGGGTTTGATGACAGCACTGGATTGCATGCCTGAACCATCCCTCTGCACGACCAGGCTTCACAGAGACAGGGCCTGAAGAGAGTTCCACAGAAGCATTTCAGTAACTATGGAATTGCCTTGCGATGTCAGTCCCCAGATACTTTAGAAGAGCTGAACCATTATATATCAGGTTAGGATGAAGTTTTGGCATACTCTGACTACAGGCATACTCTTTTTTATTCTGCAAAGATTCATAAAATGAGGGCAAAAGCATCAAAGCCATAGTAGAAAAGCCATGATGGAGCTGTTCTCAGCCCTCTATTTTTTCTCAAGGGACTGACTCCCAAGCAGATGGCATGCCTGAGATAAACTACATTATTTAAGATTTCTTTGCAGAGAGAAGATGTTGCTCTCTGCAGTCACAGGAGATGGTCCTTAGGGTGCTTTTTCATGTTCTGGCTCGAGGCAAGTGGCCCTTGGAGACACCCCACCTCCCACAGCGAGCCAGGGGCATTCCCAGCCACAGGCATTGCAGCTCCCCCAATAAATACCAAAACCTCCCAAAGTCCTATTGCCTTGTCTCCCATGGCATTCCTAATCTGAATGGTTTCCTTTTACACTTCTCCACCAGTACCCATATTCTGCTCTGCTTATTGCTCGCTACCTGTCTTGCAAAATTTCCCACCTCCTCTGACCTTTCTACCACTGCGTCTTGGGTGTTCTGCATTTGAGGCTGCTTCAGCAGTAGGCTCCGAGTCAATTAATTTTCCAAATCACAGCTAACTCAGCAAGGCATTCATGAGTGGCAAGGTGGGGAGGCCAGCCGTACACCGGGGGAAAAAAAGTTTAGTTTCCCAATTTAGCCTGGTGTGTAGCAGGGGTGGCCAGGAACTGGAGCTGGCTGCGAAGCGGGATAATTTTCCATGTATGTCAAGAGCTCAGGCACCACACTCCGAGTAAAACAGAAACAAAAGCACCAGCCCTTTCCTCTGTGGCAGGATCAGACCCCCAGCAAAATTACTTCCTATTCTGGGACCTGACATAAGACTCCACACTTCCAGGCAAATAAACACCTCTTCATTTCAGTGGCTATCTGACACGGGTGGAACAGAGGGCAGGGAAAAGCTTATGGCTCCTTTATATTTTTAATAGCTATGAACACACTGCTGGTGCTTATGAAATATGCTCGTTAATAAGTGATGAGCGTTAAAGGGAAGCTTGGTGGTTAAGGTTAGAGAACAGCTCCAGCCTTGCCTCTGCTGCAGCCTCCTAAAATAACCCAGGGGAAAGACTCTTTGTATAAACAACTCCCCACAGGGTGGGCTGTGAGGGGAGCTCCAATAAGTCATCTTTCCATCCCAAGTGCATTCCTTGGCCTGCCAACACCCTGGGAGCAGAGGGCATGAGGACATGGTCCCAAACGTGCCATCAGTACTGGGGGTAACAAGCACACACAGGTACAGATGTGGAGGAGAAAGATCACACCCTTGTTTGGCCTGAAGCAACTTTTATGTGTGCCCACACTCCCAGATGAGCACTGGTGTGCTTGTAGCATGGGTGGTGCATCCACAGTGCTTAGCACGGGTCAGACCCACAGCGAAGGTACGACAGCACTGCTGTCACACTGGGAAGCTACAACTTGGTTCAGGAAACCTGCAGACACTACATTCTCAAAGTCAATGCCTCATCCTCACGATGTTCAACCTCATTAACTTTCCTGGAGCTGGTCTGGTCCTACCATGCTGCTGTGTGTTGGTGTGCAGACACTTTCATCCACCTCCGTTCCTCTCCCTTCAAAAATGTTAATGGCTCTCTCCTCCCTACCAGATGTGCTGCAAAGATAAACACATCACAGACTGGGAAGCATGCAGACATGCTGAGGATAGGGTGCAGCTCAGTGCTTTGGAAGGATAACAAAGTGAATACACTTGGCCACAGAAAAAAAGTAAATGACCAGGGCCCATTCTTTGGATAGAAGGTCAACAGGCATGGCTTGGCCATGTCCACCATATTCAGTTTAGCCTCCAAATCACAGTGATCATATCCAAACTGTCCACTGGGAACAGTCCCTTTCCTGTCCTACCTCCTGAGTGCTGCCAAGCATTTTATGGGAGAGCCCCAGCCAAAAGCTTGCTCAGGCATCTCCTAATGAGTCTGTCAGGGCAAGTCCATGCTAATAACAATAATTAATGTTTCTATTGAATTGTTTAATTTATTAGTATAAATGTCCCCTTTCAGACTGGCTTTCACTATTGAAATTCCTTTTCTTTAGAGAACATCTTCATTGTCATCTTTTCACTGCCAATCACTGCTTTGTGCTATGAACACTTGCAAGGAAATGCAACTTTGTGCTCATATGGCATCAATTACTTCTTGTAATCCCCACCTTCTCTCCCAGATGGATCACCTCTTTTCCCCTTCTCCCTACCTCCTTCCCTGATCTAAGGAAAACAAGAGTGATTATCAGTAGACGGACTGAGACCTCTGCACAGGTTTGCCCCACCTGATCATGGTGAGGTGGGTATAAAAGAATTTAGGTCTGCTTTGAGGAAGTGGCAATATACCACTGTGGCTGGTGGAAGTGATGAGTAGCTTTAACTGCCCTTCTGATTTTGGGAGCCTCAGCACTGAGCCACTTCACAGCCCAAACCCAGAGCAAGCCAGATCCATCACACCTGCTCCATCCATATCATTGTCACAGACCCCAGGTGGCTTGCTCAGGGACAAGACAAATTTTTTAACCTTATTTGCTGCAATTTTTCTCATTGCAGAAAGTGTAAATGAGGCTGAGAGCTGGAATTCTGTTTTCTACTAATTTTATTTAAATTTATTTGCTTGTTGAATGTAAATGCATTGAGTTCCTTTCACTCAGCCTGTGCTAGACACTCTGGTATCAATATTTGATTTGGAAGAATTTCCATTTGATTTCTGGGATGGGGTGGCATTGATCAGCAGTTTTTCCATAGTAGTAGGAAGCCCTAAGGTAGAAGCAGATCTAAAACTGGAAAATGATCCCTTGAAGATGTTTTCCTCTCGGGAACCGTGGTTTAAATAGACTTCCACTTTTTAAAATTCCTCTGAAAAGACAGTTTCCTGAAACAAAATAATTTCTATAAGAAATACCTCTTTTAGAAGGCAAAATAGAAGAATTTTATGTCATACTACATCTGCTCTTTTCTTAATAATGTATTTGAGTTACTGATTTCCTAGTGCCTAATGGTATAAATATAACACAGCAGCGAGATTAAGTCATTCGATACTGTGGCAAGATGTCAAATAAGACCTGGTATAAGTAGATGAAATAGCCTATTTATTGTCTATAATTTCATTTAAAACAAACAAACAAACAAACAACCCCCCAAAACATTAGAACCAGCTGTTAGCATAAACAGCAGAGCTTATCTTATTCCTTAAATCAAACTCTAGCCTTTTGGTGATGTCATACAACAGTTAGGCTCTGACACGTAGTATTGGCATTTCCTGCTAAATGGAAATAATAAGAGCGTGGGTTTTGCTGAGCACTTCCTCCACACACACATAGACACGTGTTTCTCCTCCTACATCCCCACTCTCTGTAATCACTGCCCTGATGAAGTGTGACCAATCCAGAAGAAAAATACAGTGTGGGATGGTGGGCTCAATGGAAAATCATAATTTATTTTCTGCCCAGCAAAATCCTTTTTCTTCCTGTTCTTTGATAAGCCATAGTTTGTGTTCTCTTCAGAAGCCTCAACAATGACAGACTGTGCCTTTTCAGCACTCAAGCACTTTTGCTTTCAGTCACTCAGCTATAAATAGGAAAGTCTTTCTTCTGGCCCTCTTGGATCACAGGCACAGCCCATGGTGGACACTCCAGCCTGCCCATGCTTCCCAGTTGTTCTCTTGTGAGAAAGCAGCCACAGAAACAAACAGGCTGTTCTGTTTGGACTTTCTCTGAAGTCGCAATTTCTTCCACTAAATGTTTATGCATTCCAAAGCCGAGTGACTGGCCTTGCATCTTGGGAACCCAGTGCTGGGGATTTGCACTGCTTTCAGGAAGATTTGGAGATGTGTATTTAATGGCTTCAGTTAACAAGTTAATTAGCATCCTCCTTGTTTTTTGGGGTTTTTTTTTGTTTTTCTTTTTTTAACTTCTGCTAAAATCAAAATACAGCTAGCATTTATTTTGGTGCTAATGGGAACATTTTCATAAACTCCAAATTTAGAGCCAGAAGAAGGATCCTGCTCAGCACATTTTCAAAAGAAAGGTTTGATTCAAGGCTCTTTACAAAGTCATTTTCCCTCTGTTTCAGCAAGTTTGGAGTCAGCTGCTCAGTTTAGGTGTAAACGTAGAAGAGAGGCCAATCTCCAATTTAGGGTCCCCAGTGCCCTCAAGCCTGACCTTGAGGGTCTTTCTCTAGGATTCTAAGTCAACCGTAATAATAATGGTACCTTCAGTCCCTGATATCCCAGAACTGGATGATGTGCTGGGCATGAGTAACAGGCTGAGAGGAGAGGGAGATCCTGAGGATCCTGATTGCTGGTCATGACCAGTTTGGCCCAAGATTGAACCACAGAGCAAGAGGCAAAAATCTGTTCTTCACAAGTATCTTCCCAGCCTGGCCAACCTCATCAGTTACTCATTTGTGAAGCTTCTCCCTTCATTGCTTTTATTTCTCTGTCAGCTCAGCCTGTATCACTTTTTTTTTTTTTTGTACAAATGAACTAAATTCTCCAAATTCATCTGCATTGCTATTAGACATTGTTCTTTTAAAAAAACTTGGCATCATTTCTGAAGTTTCTCTATGTACATTTTCCTGTTTTTGTATTTCCATCATCCAGGTATCATCACTCAATAACCATACTGAGGCTGTAATGCTTTTCACATGGAAGGAATTGTGTTTTATTGATGGCAAATGTTGTAATGCACTTTCATGTCAAGATGAAAATCTGAAAAAGAAACTTTTTATAGTGTATGCTACATGAAACCTCTACATTGAACCAGGCTGGAGAGAGACTGTGTTCCAGTACACATATGCTATGACTATATATAGTAAATTAAACAGTCCTGGCATGCAGGAATGGGCACAAGAACATATCCATGCTGTAAAATTTTTAGCATGGGCACAGTCAAGTAGCACTCTCCCAAGCCAATTTCAGGCACAGATCATGTGTTAGCAAAGCCAAGAACACTCTGAATGGGCATTTTGGATGTGGCTCTTCCCTTTTAGGGGCTCAGGGTACTTAGTGTTGCGTACCTAACGAAAAAAAAAGGCAAGTGGCTTCAGGACAAGAGTGTGAACCCAGGCATGGTTTGGTTCATGCAACTACAGTGGTCAAATCTACCATGGCTATCTTGGGTATGCCATTTTCTGATTTCTGTGATCCAGACTCTGGGTTGGTCACTTTGATGATGGTTTTATTTGCAAAGAGATGCCTGGTGAAAATACTGCACCTTACAGAGAGGAGGTTGGAGCAACCTGCTTCTCAGAGAGCAGCCTGCTTCCACAGAAGGAGCAAATGCTTGGTGTGCAGTGGGAGAGGAAATGGGAAAGTAAAGCCAGAGCCTACATGTCCACTGCCGAGTTCTTAGACCAGGAAGAAATCAGGATAACACTACCATAAACTCCAATAAACAAATAAAAAAAAAATCTGCAAGTAAAATAAGATGATTTTTGCTGGAGACTGCAGGAATCAGTGTCTGCAGCATTTGGAAGTTGGAGAAAATGCAAGGTCAGACAGGAGGCAGAGCCAGCTGTGAGGGTTAGCTAGTTCCCCAAAATCAGCATCAGTTATCCCTTCCAGCATCTCCACCAGCAGCACCTCGGTTTTTTTCTGAGCTCATATGAAGGAAAAGCTTTTCCTGGAAGGCACATACACTGCCCTGGGTAGTGGGGACACTGGTGTATGACACAACCAGCCCATACAGACATCTGCTTGGCAACCAGGAGCTGACTACACAACACAGCTGGGGACAGCAGTGCCTCCACATCCAGTGGAACTCTGCACAGCTGGTGGATGCCCTTTCCTCCCACTGCTGATGGAAACACACAGCCTGGCCAGAGCCCTTGGGTGGATGCCACCTGTACCACAGCTGTGGCTTTTACTGCTGCCAGCACTTCAGTCTTTTTCTGGTTATTTTTTAGTTTTCCTCATTCTGGGGATGTTGTGGCTGAAATGCAGAAGATTCATCCTCAGATTGTTTTTGTCTCAGTTCATACCCTGCTGCCACCTGCCATTGGACACCCTCCAATTCGACCAACATGAGTGAGAGTTAAAATCCTGGAGTGAATTTAGCCCCATGAGAGCAGGAAGGTCCAGACACCTCTTCAGAAAAGCTTGCTGGGTGGTTTCCAAATTTTTTTTTTTTTTTTTTTTGTAAAGGCAAATTGTTTAGCTACACTTTAGGAAATTATCCAAGTCCATGGCTCCCTGCCTGAAGGAGCCTTGAAGCTTTTTCAAGGTTGGATTGTCTCCTCAGCTCAGTCACCATGTGTGCAGTGATGTTAGTGAATTTGCATCCCATTTATGTACCAGAGAAACAAGATTACCACCCATCCCAAGCAGGGATGAAATGGCCTTCTCTTTTTTTCTCATTTGATTCTTGGAGATTTTTTCTGTTTGCCACTAGGAGCAAAACTAGAAAACCCAACTCAAAGCCCAGCAGCTAATGAGTCAAGTCTCAGGTGTTGCTCACTTCTGTCAGTCACTGAGACCAATTCAAAGACTTTCACTACTAACAGTGAGATTAGCTTCTGTGCCAGTGCATGGAGCTGACAATTTTTTGCAAAAAATCCAATTTTTTGTTCAAAAATAAAGTACTCTCACTAATTTTGTGCACAACCATCAATTTAAAGAACTGAAAAAATCAGACTTCCACACCCAGAACTATTTTCCAGCCATGAGGCGTATGAAATCTGCTGGCAAACTGGCTCCAGGGATACAGATTTTTGCACCTTTTCATGATCCAGATTTTAGGGCAGATGCTTCTGAGCTTTCTTTGCAGGCAAAAAGGAGAAATATAATTTTAAGGTACCTCATCCTAAAGTGGGCAACTCAACTGTTTCAGATCAAAGCACTATCTTCCCTGTATTGACCCTCAAGGGAGCAAACATAGGGTAACTATCCCAGATGTGGAAGTCTGGTTTAGGTGAGATAATGCCTGTCCTGCTTCTCTGGGCTCCAGCACTGTTCCATTTGCAGCTGTTCTTCCCAAACAGCTCATTCCCCCTTGGGCCAGGGTTTGGGTGTTATGCCTGATATGTGTAAGCATTAATTAGTCAAGTCCTGGAAAGATTCACACCAGGCAAAACCAAGATGAAAATCACATTCCTGCCTCTTTCAAGGGCACATCACTGTTGGCATATCTGCTCTCTTTCCACTTTATTTTCTTCCAGACTTCATAACTCTCACTGTCCTTTCTGCCACCCAACATCAGATGAGAATGCTCCCATCTTCTCAGCTAGAAGGGAAAAATCAGATTTATACAAACTCAGTTTTGCTAAGGCAAACGAGCTCTGTGTTAGGAGGTCAGTGCACCAGGGTGGGGGGTGCAGGTAGTCAAAAGCACAAAGGACAGGCCAAAATAAGGCCAAAGTGTGCAAACACTGAGACAGACAATCCTGATAAGGGAAAAGCCATCTTGAAACAAGTAGCAGAGCAGGAGGAAAGATCTGTTCTCACTCTATACTATTTTCTTATCTAGAAGTCTGGGCTATGGCAAAACCCTTGAGAAAATAGCCAAGCATATGTTGCTGTCAGTTGTTTTTTGTGGACAGAAAAAGAGAACTCAACCTTTTCTGTGAAAACACCCTGCTCAGGGTTCCTGGAAGAGGCTGAAGTCTCTGGTTTCTACAGCGGATGCCTCTTACTGAGGGCTCAGGCTCATGTTTATTCCAGTTTTAACTCTGGCCTACAGAACATCTGAAGCATAACCCCAGGAGCAGGGCAGGGTATGCATGGATTCACCACGTGGCTGTTGCTGGTCCAGGAGTATCACATTCCCAAGGATATGGAAAGTGGGAATCCAAATTGTTTTAAATGGAGCATCTTCCTATCTTTCTTCCACACTGCTGAGACTTTTCTTTTATAATCTCAATTTTCTCCTTTTCTGGTTTCTAGGGCTTGAGTGAGAAGACTCATCCTCCTATTTTTTAGATGTTTATGTTCAACATCCTGAGTTTATTCATAGAGTAACAAGCGTCCCTTTAAAAATCAGGGCCAAATCTAGGTCAAATATGATAAACATTTCATCCTTTGCTCTGCAGACTCAGAGGGCTCAGGCACTTGATTGTGTCACTGCAGGTCAGTGACTGACACCACATCACCAACAGGTCATGAAGGCCAAGCCCCAAAGGTGAGGCCAAACACTTCAGCTTGAAACCTCTTTCACTGGGTTTTCAGCAAATGCATTTTATGTCACATTTGCCAGCAGTCACATTTGAGTTGCAGTATTTCAGTGTTTGTGAGACCAAAGTCTCTTCACAAGCTCTTAGTTTTATACACAAGAACATTTTTAGAAGTATTAAGAAGGGACTGTTGTGCAGCATGTCTTGGTTTTTCTCTTTGCTACATAATAAAGGTGCCATCCAAAACAATGCTTGGACAGAAACATCTCTGCTATCTGTGGAGACATCTTCTTGAAATGCATTCAGTCATTTGGGAGTTCTGAAATTACTGTGATTCACTGACTGACCATGTGACTGAAAAGCTACAGACAAATGATGCTCTTGTGTCCACACACAGCACCATCCCAGTAGTTCTGTCCCATTCAAAAGGAGGATGAAAATTAAAGTTAAATTCCCCCAAAAGCCCAGGAAAATCTTTAAACTGAAAGAAACACACTTGCAAAATCACTCACATTGTCTGCCCTGGGGTTCATGTTCACAGAGCCACCTTATCCCTGGAACAGCTCCAAGGAGCAGTGGCTGCTCATAGGAGTTGCTCCTACATGAGTCAAAGCAGACACAGGATTATAGAACCACAGAAGCATTGAGGTTGGAAGAGGCCTCCAAGATCACCGAGTCCAATCATTAACTCAGTTCTGCTAACTCACCACTAAACCATGTCCTTCAGCACCATATCTACACATCTCAAATCTCTCCAGGGATGGTGACACTACCACTTCCAGGACTAGCATGTTGCAATGCTTGATTATGTTTCAGTTAATAAATTTTTCCCAATATCCAATCTAAACATCCCCTGGCACAATTTGAGGACATTTCCTCTCATCCTGACCCTTGTAATTCTGGAGAAAAGACCAAGCCCCACCTGGCTACAACCTCCTTTCAGGTACTGAAAGAGCAAAAAGGTCCATTCTGAGGCTTCCTTTCTCTAGACTAAATGCCCCCAACTTCCTGGACTTGAGCTGTAGATCCTTCGCCAGATCTGTTGCACTTCTCTGGACAAGTCCAGCCCCTCAATGTCTGTCTCACATGAGGGGTACAAAACTGAACTCAGGATTTGAGGTGCAGCCTCACCAGTGTCCTCATGAGGCAGAAGGACAATCCCTGCCGTGGTCCTGCTGCCACACTATTGCTGGTACAAGCCAGGGGCCATTGGCCTTCTTGGCCACCTGGGCACACTGCAATCAGGATGTGACACCCCAGACAAAGTCAGAAAAAATTAAATGCAAACAATGAAACTAGATTCATGTGGTTCAGCCCTTTTCCTCTGCACTCTTCAGCATATTTGCGATGCTATGGTGATGGCTGATAAGAAAACAGGGGGTCAAGGTGTCAAGAAAACAGGGGTTGTTTCCTTTGCATTAAATATGAAAAGCAACATCTCCCAGCTTTCTCATGGCTAAGCCCAGAGAGTGGCTAAACTTTTTTCAGGTGCAGCTGAGAGGTGCTGGCTGTACAACATTAGTACAACAACACATCACAACCATTCATATGTTTTACGCACATCTCATTTTCCCTGGATGCTTTTCTGCCTTGAGCAACAGCCCATGCACCATTTCCTTCACTCCAGGAAAAAAAAAATAAACAAAAACCAATCAATTATCAATAATGATCAATGCACCAGTTATGTCTTTGCAAGAAGACTGATGCAAGGGGAATTTGAGAACTGAAAATATTAACTGTACTAGAAAGCAATCATTATGGATACAAGAGAAATATTGTTTTAATGGCACTTAATCTTTTCCCTCGTCTCTCCCACTGCAAGGTCTTTCTCTGTTGTGCTGTCTCAGATAATTTATAGGAAACTTAGATCAATTTTTCCTAGTTTCTCCAGGTTGTTTTTTTTTTCTGTTATTTATTTATAGTCTTAAAAATTACTTGGCCAAGAACTTGTCATTTTTTCCAATTGTGTCGGATGGTCTAGGAAAGATACTGCTTTGTCTCACTTAGATCCAGTGGATTATCTCCAGCACCAGCACTGGAGTTACAGAGGGACAGTGGGATCTGTTAGAGCATGAATGCACTGATTGAAGAAGAAGTCTTTCCCCATCCTCTGAAGTCTTGAAAACTGTATGAAAACCTTCAGTCCAATCACACCACAATTTTGGGGCCAGGAATTATGGTCTAGCTGGGGCTCTGCACACAGGAGCAGCCCACTGAGCAACAAAGACTAAAAAAAAAAAAAAAAAAAACTCTCATCATTGCCACTACTTAATTATCCAGATGACCTTCAAATCCAGACACCAAAATTCTTGGTTTTCCAAAACAGAAATCCTTTCTGCACAGACAATGGGTCTTCCTGTGCCAAACAATGGCAAATCCCACTTTTTCACTGGCATTCTCTCATCTTGTTTTCCTTGGGAGGGCAAATTTGCCCTGGCTCACACACACAGCTCCACAAACACACCCAGGTACAAGGTGCTGATCCACTCACATGCACATAAAGCAAAGATCCCCAAAGCTAAAAGGAGTGTTTTAGAGTGCTTCTTCCAGTAAGGAAGCTGGAATTTTCTTATGTTCCCCTTTTAAATATTTGAATATCATGTAATACAACAATAGTGCATAAATATATGTATTTCAAGGAAAAAAAAAACAGAAAAAAAAATTCTCAATAAACGATTGGTTCTAATCTTTAAATATCGGGGAATAACTTCCTGACATAGGGGGATAACCTTTGAGAACATCTTTGACTGAACTGCTTTCTCTTGGTCATCTGCATGGTGGGGGATATCCCTTCTGACATCCAGCTTCTGCTTCTGAATTAATTCTGTGTAACACTTCTTGTATAGTCTGTGAAGCCTTTTAAAGACAATTTAGGCATTAAGTTCCTGCTTTAGGAATGACTTAGCCGCTGTCCCTAGACCTTAGCTCACTAGGAGCTATGAGGAGTCATAGGTGAGAAGTCACAAACCATGGTATTCAAGGCTTTGCTTCCCATTCTACCTTTGCCTCAAACATTCAGATGGCTTTAATGGCTACAAAAGGAAAACTAGCAGGATTAAATTCTACCATTTATTACCTGAAGCAAATAATTCCTTTGTATATCCTGCTAATATTATTTTTTAAACCTTTACTATGAACCCAAAGATGGCAAAGTAGAGTGCACAACTACAGCAGCTGTTGCAGGAAAAAAAAATTCTCAAACTGCAACCCTCCTTTTCATTTTCATTTGGATTGGTATTGACCTGCTAAAGAGAAATGTGTTTACTGACAAGGTACTGGATTTTTCTGGAAAAATGGCATCACAGCCTTTCAATTCTTTGAAATTTTCCTCATCACAAATGTTAACAAATGAGTACATATTTTATGAAGAAATACTGATTTCTTAACAACAACTGTAAAGCAGCCAAAAACCCTTGGAAGAAAAAGAGTTGCTCCATTTTAAGCTATAAAAAAGCAACTAAATAAACAAGGAACTGCAGGATTCATAGCAAGATCAACTCCCTTGTTCCATACATACTTTTAATCATTTCCAATACTATTTCTCATTGAATAATATTGACTCAACAAGGTGGAAAACAAAGAGGAAAAATCATATTTGCATTCATGGTTACATCCCATATTTTCACCAGTGCCAATCTAAAGCCTTACACAAATTTTATTAAGTACCCATTCATTCTGGACCCTTAAGAAGAGAGTGAGTTTAAGAAAATATTCTCAGAAGTGAACTCCTTTTCATTCTGGGAGACAGCTGCAAATTTGGTTGCCCCCTTTCTCATATTGCACATGGGTGTGGATGTGTTTCTGAACTTCATGTCTTCCGTCTTTGAGGTTTGTTTTCTTATTTGCAGTTGTTGTGGCAAAGAAGCACTGGAGAAATGACTTTGACGCTTCATTTGCAAGGCCTGAGGTCTGTGGTCATTCTCATCTTTAGCACCAAACCTTTGCAAATTCAGTATTATCCTTGGCTGCACCTTTTCATGTGTCTCCAGGACTAAGGGATGCCAGCCAGGCTGCTACAGTTTTCCCTGATTTTGGTCCACAACCCCATTGTGGGGCTGAAAGGAAGCAGTGGGATGGGATAAGCACTGCGTGTACCAGTGATGAGGCCAGCTATACACTGAGGAAAGGGATGGATCCCTTCATGCAGTTCCTGTGGGTTTATGTTTAAAATAATTTAACAAGGCAGTAACTGAAATGCCAAAGCGCCAATAGTGACATTAAATCTGGCAGTGACTTTAGCAAATCTAGTGCAAACTGGTTCCAGTTTTATCTCTGCTTTTTGACAGAGCCAAATGTAAGATCTGCACACTGACCCTACACATTCAATACCTGCTTGGGGAGCTGGAAGAGGGGGAGGTTTCAGGGCCCTACTTCTTCCACTGTAAAGCCAGGATCTGAGCATGGTGATTTGCATCTGAGATGACTTTCGTTTATGGCATGCATTCATTTGTCCATCTTCACCAGGATTTCACCCCTCAGCCCCACAGCGATAGAAGGATGCAAGTCCCCAGTGACCTCACTTGAGCAGCCCTGGGGAGGTGTCATCTCTTGCACACCATGGTCAGTTCAAATACCAGTGGTTTGTGTTTTCCTGTCTCTTGGCTGTCACACTGCAGGTGACCTAAATTATCTCTCTCTATTTTAAATTTTCTCCAGATGGTGAGACCTGATACAGGCAGGTGTCTCTGAGCAGGAGAACATGCCCTCAGCCATGAGTGGAGGATCCTCTTTCCATCCTTCACAGCAGGTGCTGCAACACAGGGTGGGCACTAGGTCTGTCCCTCTGTGCCACACACACCTGGCTCTGTAAATCCACAATAATCAGGTAATGCTGCAGAACATCAGCACATTATCTGCTGGTATTTTCCAGCATGGAGGAGCTCATGCACTGCAGATGCCCACAATAAAATGCCAGTCTTGACATGACCATCCCCAGAAAAACATCCTTTACAAACAAAAGCAGTGCACAGAAAAAAGAAAAGTCACTGTGTCCTGTAAAATGGAACAATCAAAACAAGTTCTTAGTTGTAAACTTATGAAAATAACAGTGGTGGGGGATCCTTTTGGTCAGGCAGAGACAGGGAGGTTTGAAATAGCACGTACCAAACCTACTCTTTTTGGCATGGAAAAGAGTTGCACAAGCTCTTCATAAACAATTTTATCTGCAGTCATGAGGCAGCAATCCTAAACACTGAATGAGTTCTTCCCATCATTTCACAATAGGTTTTTTTCTGGTTTCTAGGAACTGTTTGTGAGGACTGCCATTCAGCATCTGAGAAAATGTGTGGCAATGATACACAGTCAATTAATTTTCTTGGGCATTGCCCCATCCCAGAAATACAAAATATCATGTCACCATGAACTCTGCTTTTCTCTAGCACTTTCCATCCAATACCTATAAGCACATTACAAACATGAGTGATTTTACTATGACTTCAAGTGCCTGTGCTGAACATAAGGAAAAGAGGATTGAAGGGGCAGTGTGAAGAGAGGCAGAGAGGCACAGGCATCTTCCTTAATGCTCAACACAATGCCTTATGAAACCCCAACCCTGTCTTTATCAAGGACTTTGAATTAATGTCTTCCACACAAATAAAAAATACTGAGAACAAAAACAGGGCGGAGAGGAAAGTACAAAAAAAGATGGAACAAAAATGCCATTTTAAACTAGTGGCCCCTACTCAGCATGGAACCATTTTCTATGATAAGGAGCAAGTCAAGCAAATTCTTGTTGAATTGGTATTTTCTACAACTCCCCAAAAGCTGTGAATTTTGCAGCTCTGTAAAAAAGAGGGTGAGATCCCTGCCAGCACTGTTCCAAATCCCCAGACAATGAAGGAATTCCTTCTCCACACACAGCAACAGATCAGTGAAGGGACAGAAGCACAGGCTGGATTTTCTGTCCTGACTTTAAAATCCAACTGCTAAGCAGCACTGCAAAGACAGACCTCAGGAGATTTCTCATACTTTTTTTGCTTATTCTTCTGGTGTGTTCATCTTAACAGAAATCAGCTGTTTTCCTCACTTTTACAGTATTTGCAGAAGAGAGTTTAGCATCTGGTCTGGCTACTATTAAAAGATGAGAGCATCCTGCTCTTTTAGGAGAACATCACTACTGGTAATAAATGGACAAAGATCCTTTGCACCCAGGCTTCCTGAGATCTGTCTGGATTACTTATGTTTTTTTATCCCTTCTGCTGATGCCTGGTTTTCCTATTTCCAGAAGTTTGCCAACCAGCCTCACATCCAGGAGCAGGGATAAAAAATAAGTTTTCCTGGAAGAAGCTGTCTCAGAGTTTGGATGTAGCAACATCATTTTCAGCTACCAAGGACTTCTTTGGAAATCAAAAAGTAAACAAGCTGCGGGGGGCTGAGGAGTTGCCTCAGTATTTAGCCTTTGATTTTATATTTCATAGAGCCCTAAAGTCACAGGCTGGAGGAATAATCACAGCACCTTCCAGTACCTAAAGGGGCTCCAAGAGAGGTGGAGAGGGACTTTGCACAAGGGCGTGGAATGACAGGACATGGGTGAGTGGCTTCCCACTGCCAGAGGGAGGGGCTCGAGGAGATATTCGGAACAGATTCTTTGCTGCGGAACAAGATAATCTTTAAGGTCTCTTCCAACACAAACCATTCTGTGATTCTATGAATACAGCTGAGGGAAAAAGGAGGGGTCATTAAGCACTGGATCCCTATAGATCAACAAGGTTTTAAACCCTTATTGCACCTTGTGTGTCCAAAGTCAGAGGCAGGGACAAACCAAATCCTGATGCAGAGGCTCGTGAAAAAAGTCACCAACTGCACTTTGGAAGGTTGGAGGAGGACAGCAGGAGAAGCTTGGGAGCATAGAATGCTCCACTGAAGCCCTGTCTTTATCTCCATGCTTAGAAGACACCAAAACTTGCTGAGCACAGCCCTGCTGAGAGGATCTGTTGTCTGTGGTCCTGCATCAAGCCTCCCTTGAGTCAGGAGACCAACAGAGGCTCCTTCACTTCACTCAAACAGCACTCCAGTGACCCTTCATTGATTACACCCACACGGGTAAGGAAATGCTGCATCCAAAACCGCGGGACTATTAATAGAGAGACATCAGCTGATCTTTCCTGCCATAATCACCAGCTGAATTTGGCCTTGTGGCAAACATTAATCACTGGCAAGTTGCTGCGGTGTATCAACATTAACATGGGCTCTTTGCTTTTCTCTAAGTGTTGGGACATCCCACAAGATCCAGCTGCTCATCCCGAGTGAGCGGCCGGGAGGGAACAGCCAAGGGCTGCCTCCACGGACTGCAGAGATCTCTGCTTTTCTTCCTGCCCCACTGCAAATCCTGAGTAAATCTGTTGAGGCAGCACAACTTGGCCTTAGCTCCACATTGTTACTTGACCAGATCAGCAGTCTGGAAACTGGGTCATTTTTTTTATAAACATGTGGTTTAGAATTGTGTTGCTTCAAAGGACGCTATCCAATGGTGTGAGACCAAACACTGGATTTGTAGTAAAAAAGCTAAATAACAACAACGACAGTAACAACCAAAGTTCAAAGATCTTTGTAGACATGGAGCCCATAAGACACCCTGTCACACCAGGAAAATAACAAAATCCCTGATCTATATTTAGGGTAACTGAGGCATTAAAAGAAGAGTCACAGGCTGTCTGGAGAACCACAATTGATGCTGAAATTTCTCAACTACAGAAGTAAAACTAATTTGTCTCATATTTAGAAGTTCTTACAAATATACTTATAGGATTTTCAAAACTCTCACACAACTGGAGTAGAGAAATTCAACTCTACTTGTTATTTAGGTAACACAGTCAACATGCAAAATGCAGGTGGCATGTACATTAAGTAACATATACAATAGATGTGCACAGGAGCAGCATGGCAGACCTGAGAACTTCAATTTTAAATTATGTTGTACATCTCAAGTAATTTGTTTGCAATGCATCAGATCACCGATAGCTTTCAGAAGATTGGAATTTGCTCTCTTTCTATCTTGTGGTTTTATCTGTTACTGGCACTAACAATTTCTTATTCCCAGAGGGGTGAATACTGAGATTTACCCCTTCAAAGTCATTAAGTGTGACAAAGAGGCCTCATGTGAACATCTCCACACATCCCAGACTGACATTGCACCAGTAGATCTAAAGAGAAAAAATCATCACAGAAGGATCAAGCTAAATATTTAAATTTTTGGTTTAAGCTTGTGCTAAAACTTTTCTTCAAGTTGTTGAGTAGAAATGCTCAACCTGCTCCCATAATTTTATGTCATAATTGTCCCCATCGCCTGTCCAAGGATTATGCATTTCTAACAGATTTGTTTATAATTTTTAACGCATCCAACAAATGTTTCTACTGAATAATGCTCTTGGGCTCTCCTCTGCAAGCATTCATCCA
The DNA here is from genome assembly GCF_048771995.1 of Taeniopygia guttata. Taxonomy (NCBI): domain Eukaryota; kingdom Metazoa; phylum Chordata; class Aves; order Passeriformes; family Estrildidae; genus Taeniopygia; species Taeniopygia guttata. The sequence goes on along the minus strand of NC_133027.1, from coordinate 5,847,464 downwards.
AGTGGTGAGTGTCTGAGCTGGACACCCTCACTGCACCCCTACCCAATAAATACATGTTCTAGTGTGACCCCCCACATGCTGCAGAACACTGGTCATCTGTGAGAGGTTACCCAGGGGAGTGCTTTCACCCCAGAATATCAATACATTTCCTTCCAATGATACAGAAGGCAACTAGGCAGTTCATGTCAATCCTTGGATATATAACTGAGGTTATTTCCTTCTTTTCCCCAATAAACAGCTTGATGAATGTTTTATTTGGTGTCAGGACAGGGTTTGGTGCTGAACCATAAAGTCAGACCCTGCTTCTTCTCACCCCCACCTCTCCCAAAGAGCTTGTTTTAGGCACAAAAAAGGCAGATTTAGGCTTGTGTCTGCTCTGAGCCCTTCCAGTGTTGCTCACAGGCGCAGGAAATTAAAAAGTTAAAACTGAGGCCAGCAGGGAGAGGCAGTGTAGGACTGTGTGGGACCAGCAAGGCCAGACTCCAGCAATTCAGAGATGATGTTTCAACCCTCAGAACCCAAACCCAAGATGCTATTTATTGACAATGAAAGATGGGGAAAACAACAGTCACCACTCCTTGCAGGAAATGTCTCTAACTCTTGTCTCCTAAAGAAATCTGAGTTTTATCTGCCCCCACCACTCCACATGTCTCTGTACAAGGTTGTCCTCCATGTTTGCCAGTGGTGGTAACTTGCCTCCAAAGTGGTTGATTTCTTTGCTAAGGCAAAAGAGTTGCCTTCTTAAGTTGCAGGGTAAACAAAAAATCAAAACCAACATCCCCAGCATGGGGAAGTTCAGTGGAAACTACTGTACTGGGTTGAAGGGATGGTTCAGACCTATCAGGCCTTGTGCTGATCATATCTGCTGTAGATATCCCAGAGAAATGTGCAGAAACCAAAAAACCTGATCTTTAAGGTGTTTTTCAACCCAAACCATTCTATGATTCTATGAAAAGAGAGCTCACTGTAACTCCTCAGTAACCTGCCTATGAATGAGTCTAATCTTGTCCAACCTTTTTATTCAGATTTCATTTAGCTGAATATGTGTTCTCCAGACAGTCACACATGCAGTTTTTATCTCAGACAACAACCTATATCAGGCAGCTCCCAACCTGCCTCCCAGGCCCATGGGATAATTTGGAAAGGATCGTGGGAGGTCTCCAGATCCACCTCCTGCTCAAGCAGCCTAAGCTTGGAGGTCAGACCAGGTTGTTCCTTGCTTTACTAGTTGGGTCCTGTAAATCTCCAGGAACAGAACTGCCACAAACTCCCATGGCACCTGCTCCAGCACTTCACCATACAAGACAGAGAAAAAAATTTTATTTCCATTGATGAGAATCTGGATTAAGTGACCATGAAAGCAAGACTATAATGAGGGTCCCTCTGGGCAGTGAGAAGCTGAGATGGGTTAATCTGTGTGCCAGAGGGCAGCAGAAAGCCTTAGCACTAATGCTTGCAGCATGAGTCCCCCACAAAACAATTTCTATTGTAACTACATCACAGAACATTAGTTGGTTTGCTTGATCCCTTACTTTTGGATCAAGCTTCCCTACAATCAAGACTTGGATTATGAGCTGGAATGAAACAGCCTGAAGCTTTACCCACCACACAAGAAATATGTAGGTCCATGGTAAAGCCAACAAGAGCTCCCAAAGTCCATATCAGTGACATTTCAACTTCACAGTAAATGGTTTCTCTAAACGATCAGAACGTCACGTCACTGTGCTACTATTTCTCTTCCACAGACTCAAGAAATATCTAAAAAGGATAAGAACTTACTATGAAACCAGGCACAAGCTTGCACACAACTCCTGTCCTCTCCTCCTGCAGACAGCCTTGGGTGAACTTAACCTCACTTTCATTAGCTGCATCTCCTCCTACACCTCACACTAAACTGGAGGAAAAATAGCCTCCTCCCTCAGTCCCCTCCCAATCCATACATCTTCTGCTGCTTGAAAACTATTCTTGCCTCAGGCCACGCAAATCACAAGATTATCTGGGACTTCATTCCTCAGGTCTGACCAGGAAGAGGTGGTGATAGCTCAAACCCCATCATGGAAAAGCATCACAAATCCAAATCCCTCCCTCCCAGTTTAGAAATCTATCCCAGTTTTCCCTGGGAATGCTCTGGGTAATGCCAGTTGTTCGGTTCCAGAGTGAGTGGCCTAGCAAGATGAACAAGAGCAGTTTGCACTCCTCTAAGAAACACAACTTTCGATAATTTGCAGGTTCAGGAAAAGAAGCGACATTTGAGATCAGGTTTAGAAGATGTCTTTCACCATACAGGGTGGAAACTTGTTTTTTATATTTAGTTGAAAACTGAACCGCTGCAGAAATTAATGGGTCAGCCACAGATGGCCTGGTCCCATGGCCTATCGTGTGCTTGCTTTACCCTGCCTGGTGCCAAGAAGAGACAAGGAAGAAAAACAAGCATAGAAGAACATTAACAAAAAAAGCCATTTTATTGAAAATGAAATTAAAACTTCAAATTAATATTACAATCATGAGAAAATGCCAAACAATTCAATTTACAGTTGCAACATACAATACAAATAGTCCCTTTGAAGTTGAAGTAAACTGATCCACAATCATCGTCTGTGGCATAAAGCAGAGTGTTTGTACAATATGTGCATGAAAAGCAAATCTTGGGTGACAGCATTTGAAAAAATAAAAAATTAAAGCTCGTATTTACACAAAATGCTACAAATATTTTGTTCCAGCGGAAATTCAAGATTGGTAAAGCATATTTAACAACAAAAAAAAAATTGGAATGTCACTCATATTACCTAAAGTTACTGTAAAAGTATGGTTTTGGCTGTTATACTTAAAAGTACTGCATAAAAAAAAAGCAAAGAGTTATCTGTAAACATGGAAGTAAACAAACATCTAAAAAAAGTTCTCAGAAAATGTTAAACTGAAATGCATTCTATTTAAAAACAAAAGAAATTCAGGGGGGCAGAGAATGGGACTTCTTTGAGCTCATGGCTGATCCAGGTTTAATTATTGCTTTTGCTCATGGCTTGCTGCTGCTGCAGCCCAGCATGGGGCTGAGCCTTGCTTTGCTCAGGGTGAAAGTGCAAAAATTCTCCCCACTCCAGATGGTACCTGTGGAAACTGGTAAATCTTTGCTCAGGGGACTGCTGGCAACAAAGGTTCAATGCTAAGAAAGACACAGCAGCTGGGATTTTAAAAGAAATTATAAACAGCACGTGAATGATACTGTTGGATAAATAATTTGCTTTAGTCTTCTGTCCCTACCCACTGCACCCGATCTGGTTACCCTTAGAAGGAGGGAGAGGAGGATTTAATCCTTCGTTCAGCAAAAGGGACATTGTGCCTGCTGTGCTGTGTAAGTAAGTCTTTGGTAGGATAAGATGCTGGAAGATAAAAAAAAAGACAATTTTTTTTCTTTAAATCTATGACCGGTGCCAAAGATTGCCACTGCCCGAAGGGAAGGGCTGTCGTACCTTTTAGAAAACTCCATTCTGCGATGCCAAGCACCTCACAAAAGCTCAGATAAATTGATATGATTCACTACATAGCACCGGTTGGGTCTGAAAATCTGATCCAAGAACATTTCCAAGTGAACTTGAAAGCATTTTCTAAAAGCTCTGATGAGAATCTCTGCCTCAGCCTGTACAACTCCCTCCATGACCAGCCTGATGTATTGGGACAGATTTTCCAAAGGCACCAGGAGGGTTCAGCAGCATGGGGATCTACTGAAGGTCAAGAGGCTGGTGCTCCTCTGTCCACAGGTACTTAGAAAATCCTTTCCTTCCTATCTCAAGCAGGCAGAGCCAGGTCAGACGAGGGCACCAATCGACTTGATCAGGCACGTGCGCCTTGACTGGGCAGAGAAACGTTTTCAACGTTTGTCCCTAAAGGTCCAGTTGAAAAACCGTAGGGACACAAACAGAGTCCTGTCGGTATTGGGCAAAACAAAAGTCTGGTCTGTGCTGGATTTATCCAGAAACAAAAACCAAGTGCTTGAATTTTACAACAAAGTCTTAAGAAAAAAAAAAAGAAAATCTGGGTTGCTGCCTGCAGCCACTCTTAACAACATTTCGACACAAAAGCACCCTAAAAATTACTTAATATGCATACAGTAAACCTTAAAAAGCCCTTCTCAGCAATAACAAATAATGTACAAATATAGTACCTTTTATTAAATAGGAAACAGCTTGCACTGGCAGTACATCTCTTTTTCTCTTGCTTACTAAACAAAAAACAAAACTGAAATGTGTAACCAGACACTGTTTTTTTAAGTGCTGCTGAGACTAACAAACGTTACTTTACAGTTACAAATAAATGGACAGTGGTATGCTTCAAGCTACCACAAACCAACAATAAATAGAATCAATTACAGCTTCCATCTTTGAAGGAAAACTAAGTATTAGAAGAAAAACAAAGTGTCTTACTTATACTTTAAGCATACTTGGTATACAACCTTTAGAAGGCAAAGACTTTATTAATTTATTATCCTTAAGAGCACGTCATCACGCAGATTGGAGGGCTGTACCATGCTAATGGCAGCTCGTTTAACAGCTTCGCTGCTAACGAGCAGTGAGGGTGGTGTCCAGCTCTGTGTGGCTGTGCCCAACGTTGATTTACTGCCATACTTTGGAGGTAGCCAAAGATCCCCCAAGGAGCAGCTTGGAGGAAGCTGTGGGCAGCAGTGACTGAGGCAGTGGAAGGAGGGAGCTTTGGCCAAGCCCACTGGCACGTGCTGAACATCCCACTAAGCCAGGCTTAACACCTGCCTGGAGAGAGCGTGGGAAAGGTGACTCAGCTCCCACCATGCCCAACCGATGCCATGGCACCTCCTTGCTTGCCATGCCAGCCCTGGGCTGGGCAGAACTGGGGCCTCTCTTGGGGGTAGTTTGGCCACAGACAGGTTGGGGTTTGGGTGCAGGCTGCTCTGCTTGTACCACCCCTGGGAGCCCCAGGGTGGCTTTGAAGGTGAGTTTGTGTCTTCGGTGTGGGCAGAGGTGAGTGTTGCTGTCCTCATCCCTCTAACACGGCAACAGCCACATCAGCTTCAGAGCCACCACAGCATCTGCACGGCTCCTGCATTGAATGCTAACGGGTGGTGACTCGCTACCAGGCAGTTTCTGTCTCAAGTTTGAAAACTTTTAATTTCCACCGAGTGGGCTGAAATTGCAAGGGGAGGGGAAAATGTTTCACCATTTCTCCCTTAATCCCACTTCTGAGATATTTAACAATTCATCATTTGCAAAATATGGGCTTTGAAACAGTTTTGATTTTTCTTTGGGAAAAAAAAAACCCTGTAGAAATCCAAATTATGCTGTCAAAATAGACCATTTTAAATATTAATATTTTCAAATTTTGAAGTTCTGAGAAAAAAATCCTTGGAGAAGAAGAAATTAGGGGAAGGGTGGAAAATATTTCATCCTTCCTACCATTTTTCCAGTGTCTCCACAACTACTGATTAAAAGGCAAGACTGTGTTGAAGGCAACCAGACAGCTAATAAAAATATTTTAAACACAATATTTCCTTCATAAGTTATATAAAAAGATCCTACATCCAAGATCATTTGATGTGGATGCATTTAGGTTGTGTTTGTTGTTTTTAAGTCACATTGTAAACTGGTTCACACTGGAACTGCTTTTCAGAGTTGGGTAAAGGTCTGAGGTCTACACTATTGCAGAAATGTAATAAAAAAAACCTAAACAAAACAAAAAACACTTTTAGAGACCGAAGTCAATATATCATTACATTAAGAAAAGTTTAAAGGGTCCAAATGTCATTAAATAATTATAAATATTTTCTTTTAAACTTAAATGATGATTCATGTTAGCAAACAACCTCAAATTTTACACATTTATAATTTAAAAAAAAATAAAAAAAGAACATAGCCGAACACAAATACTATGTATACCATTTTGGCTCTAGTAATATATATTGCCATTCTCATATTTTGCATAAGTAATAACATTTTGTTTTTTTTGTTTTTCAAGGTTTTGGTTATTATTTTTGGTTTTTGGCTAATCGAAGGCAAAACGAACGGATACAAAAGCAAAAAGGAAACCCCGGGGTTGGCTCACCTAACTTGAAAACTCATTCTCTTTAAGTACCCAAAAACAAACCAAGAAAGCAATGAACACAGAAATTCCAACTGTTATCCGCAGCAAGGCTCGGACAGAGTTTTTCGGGACAGCTGTTTTCATCTGAATGGATCAGAGCAAAATGGAAGCAACTTGCTCTTTGCTTTCCTTTTTATGTGCACCAATACAAACCAGGTGAATTGCACTACAGGTGTGGAGAGGGTCCCATACGTTGTATGATTGCAACTGTATCTGGAGTTCATGGTTAATTTTGGTTTTTTATTAAAATAAAAGGGAATGCAGCCTTTGCCTTGCATCACCATGTTTCTCCTGATAGCCGGGGAGTCCATTCTCTCCTTGTTGGCAAAAGTACTCACTAGTTATTAAAAAACTCTAGGGGGAAAAAAGAAAAGAAGGAAAAATTCCAAAAAAAAAATTTAAAAAGGGAGGGGGTGATTTTGTGTGTGTGTGTGTGTGTGTGTGTGTGTGTGTGTGTGTAGAAAGTACATTTTAAATATAAAACAAGGTAAATTGCTTCCAACGGGGGAAAAAAAAAGAAAATATGTGCTTTGATTCACACAATCTGAAACATGGGTTGTGGTATGTTGGTAACTCTTGTGTTATTTATGGCCATTATCATCCCATCTACACAGTTGCACATATTGGTAAAATCTGTTTGTTTTTTTTTTTAAAAAGAAGAAACAAAAAACAGGCACTTCGTAGTTAGTCGACCATTTGGTGGTTTGGTGGATTTTTTTTTTTTTTGGCTTGCGGAGGTTGGGCCAGCTACAGAAGAAATCTCAGTACGGCCTCCAAACGGACTCATCCATCCTGCCACTAGAATTCAAGACGGTTGGGGAGCTGCTGTGGCTGCCATCCGCCTCCACCCCGTCACTCTGGGTGGGCAAGTTAGGGTTTAGCAGTGTGCTGCCGTTGGACGTGGTGGTGCACGGCGGGAGCATCCTGGAAGGGGAGCGGTCCCCTCCTGGCACCATGGGGAACTGGTATGATCCTGATGAAGTGCCATAGTAGAGATATGGAGTGCTGCTGGTCTGGAAAGGTCCACTTTGGTTTTGGGAAGAGCCGGGGTAGGGTGGTGGTAGGTAGGTGTGGTAGTGAGTGGTTGCGGACATACCCAGTGACATGCCTGAGGTGACTGGCGGTGTATAGGTAAAGGTGGCTGGATAGTGCATTCGTGGGTTGGAGAAGCGGCTCTCAGTGAGGGATGAAATGCTTGTGAACTGCCTGGGATCTGAAAATGGGCCCAGCTCTGAAGCACCTAAAAAATTATAACAAAAGATGGGGGAAAACAATTCTGTAAATACCATTTTTTGTATCACGTGATGATAGAATTTTATTTTTCTAAGATAACCCACTTCTTTTGGCCCCCAAGAGAACAGCAGATCATATCAAGCAACACATTGCAAGGAACAGAGTCATACATCTGTCTTCTAGAAGTTCTGGGCCAAACTCATCCCTGGTCTAACTCCACTGATGCCAATGCAGGGAGCAGCACTGAAGTGTTCAGAGGTCATGAGTCAGGTTGGGGGAAAAAAATCTCAAAAATCAAGAGGTTGAAAAAGTGCCAAAAAAGAAAGGTGGACTTGGAGTTGATTTGCCTTCTGATTTCAGAGTTTTGAGGGTCATGTGTCTCTGTTTTTTCGCTCAAGCCTCTTGAGAAACTCAGGTCTGGTTGCACACGAAAGCTGAGATTCCTACCTCAGCACAGGCTGTCAGGAGCTGGGATTTCCCGAAAAGCAGAAATCACTTTGCAACTTGTAGTAAAGCTACAAGAGCTGGCAACACCAAGTTAACTGCACCACTGACACCAGGGGAGTTACACTGGGGGTGACTAAGACCCGCTTCTTGCCTTAATTCAATTTATTTAGGTGAGAATCCGCTCAGCTGCTTTCTTTGGCTAGAAAACAGTTTGCTGCATCCGAAGGATGGGCAAGGCCATTAAGCTGATAGAAAAGATGCAGATTTTATTCTTCAGAGAAGCTGATGGAAAATTACAAGGCCAACACTCTTTTTGCCATTGAAAAAATTTGTTTTTGTATGTAGTCTCTGCAGTCTGGTTGAAAAAAAAAGACCACACAGTTTTTGACTACTGTGAACGTCTGGATGGTAACGCTGTGAATTGGAGACTAACGCAAAACAGGGATGGGTAAACTCATTTTGCCTAATTTCTAATCCCACATCAAACACCCAAAACTTTGGAGCAGAACTGGAAAGCAAACGTTAGCTTGGTGATGTGCTTAGGAGATTGTGGGATGGACAGGAGCAGAAGACAAAGATGGTGAAAGCTCGTACTGAGAGCCAGAAGAGTGGAAAACAAAGAGGGTGTGGGAAAAAGACAGGGTGAAAGAGAGAAAGCCTGATGAAGAAGTACAGAGCAGAAGGAGGCAAATGCAATGGCCAATATGCAGCAACACATATATTTATGGAGAGCTGAAAAGACCAGGGTGTAAATAAAGGGGGAAAATTATGAAATCAAATGGACCCTTCCTGCACTTCCTGCTGACACTCCTACAGCTTTACAGTCCTCCAGATCCAAGGGCTCACTCACCTCTTTGTCAGTCTGCTCAACCTGACTTAACTAAAAGGAAAATATGGCATCTTCTAGATGCCAAACTGAAGTGCTAAACAGTGAAATGGTCTGTGTATCCTCAGTTTAAGATGAAGCAATGATTTTCCTTGCAGACAGGCTTCAGATCTGCCCTGCTGATATTGCTGTGTAAAAGAAAGTTCTCTCCAGCCCTCCTGTTCCTGGTCCACTCTGCTGTAAGCAGCAAACTCCACAGCCTCTGCCACCTTGTGTGACACATTTTGGGATTTAGATCATTATTCTGACCTGTTCTCCCAGCTCAGTGAACCCATGCCTACAGTGATATCTAAAAGCATCAGTGGGGCAAAGCTCAGGCACAGTTTGGGTTTAGGCTGGAGGATCTGGCCCACAGCCAGCCAAGCCTCCAAATCAGCCTGAAACCTGGGGATTATAATCCTCCATCTCTAACAATATTGAGCACAGGGCTATAAGTGGGCAGTAAAAGCCCATTCTAAACTCTGATGACAATGTGATTACTATTATCTTTATCTGGGACTGGATCAGTGACCTATGGGTGAATGGGTCTGTCTCCATCATCAACCCCTCCAATCACAGCACCCTGGAATGTAATATAACTTGTACGTTTACAGCAAACACTCTACTACTTGATGCAACTTCTTTCGTTCCCAACTGCAAACAATAGCCAGAGGCAATACCACCCAGATTCAAAGCTGCAATTTTGGAACACTATCCTTTATATTGTGAACAGGTCTGATACATATCTGGAAATATAAGGTTAGACATAATTTCCCCAGCTGCTCAAAATACTGAGTTTCAATCTACTACTGCTTATTCTCTTTTTTTTTTTTTTAATTTTTCAATTTATTGTTATTGCAACTCTCCCAGCATGAACAGAGTTGCTCTTAGTTTGCCCTGACAGAAGCTAAACAAGGCTTTTACAATCAAAGGAGGAATTGGTGTGAGTCTAAGGGTGTAGAAGAACATTGATATTTTTGGTTTCTTTGCAACCAATACTCTTTTTTTCTTAATACAAAGGTCTCCACACAGTTTTACACATTAAAAGGCAATCTCCCTTTCAGAGCTAGATCCAAATATTATCTTCATGGTACTGCCAAGAGATTATGTCTCTGTGGAATGACTGGGAATGTGCACACCACACGTAGGCATTTCAAATGTGGGGCTGCAGACCTCCTTATGTACCCTAGTAAATCCACACTTGTTTGTTTTTACTGTTGCTTGTAAAGCACAATCGTATTTACCCAAAGGCCAAACAACCATAACCCTGTCTTATCTCACTCATGGCTGTGTCTGCACAGCTCCTGCATATTCACTTCTCCAACTCCCCTTTTGCCCAAGTGCCTTTTGCTGTCTCCATAACTCACTGCACAGGGATGTGATTTTTTCCCAGCCTTCTTGTATCTCCATTATGTAAAGATACTATTAAAGATCAGAAAAAGTTCTCTGTTCTAAAGTTTCATTTCTAAGGGAAACTTAATAAAAAGACAGCTCTAAACCTCAGCTTCTTGCCACCCTCACTGGTGTTCAATCTTGCTGATGCATTTTCACTCTCCTCCTCCTTTCTCTGTGCTGCCTCCTTATGTTAAGGTTGATGTTGGTTCTAACTTGGAAACCCCAGACTCCTATTCATTTATAAATGTTAAGCTCTTTGCTGGGCTGGGAAGAGAAATAGTTCTACTGGGTATGGCACCCATCTTTGTATATCTAGCTGTGCACAAACAGTGATGTGCATCAGCAATATAGTAACATGACAGTGCAGGTATATAATTAATAATATAATAACTATATTATTATAGTAATTTATTTATTCCTCTCCCCAGGAGGATTAAAGTTTTATGCTAATTTTTCCTCCGTCAGATCAAGAAAACCATTTGCATCTGTGAATTCCCACTCGTGATAACTTGCACTAAATAGGTGAAGCACAGACCCTCTGCTCTATATCGAGGTCACCACAATGAAAAACAACACTTGTATAAAGAGAATAGACTCTATTTTGTGCCACCAGAAAGAGAGACATGTCAAAGAGCACAGCAAGTGATATTCTCCTATACAGTATCATCACCTGACTGGGCTTAAAAATAACAAGAAAATATATAAAAAGGCGTATTTTTGGAAAAAATCAAAACACTTTAAATCTGAATAAGTTCGGGTTAAACTATTTTTAAATTTTCCAGGCTGATTCCTTCATAACATAGCCTAGCACTCCAGTTTTCTGAGAGCTAAATGTTTAGAACAGAAAAGTGGTCATGTTAATATACCAATATATATGCTAACATCCCAGATTCAAGAATACTGCTTCAGTGTGTTTCATATTTAGAATAAGAACAATTAAAATTCCATGTGGCTTCACTTATTTTGATGCAGAAGCCTCATTAAAAACCCTAGACCTGGGCATTTGCCAGCAGCCAGCTCAAATTGTTTTGCATTTGCGCTTAAAACACAATTTTACCTGTTGCAGCTTTGCAGCTCCACCATTCACAGCTGCATGTTTGCCAAGGTCATTTCTCTTTTGCAGTTTACAGATGCAAGCTAGTGCAAATTAATGCTCAGGTCTCAATTAATATGCTGTGCTTGTGGTTTGCAGAAAATCAGGCAACAAATTTCTGTCAGGTTTACAGCACTTTGGTCAATCATTCCCAATTATTAAAGATCATAATGTACTGTGGACAGATTAACTCCTTGTAGGTACAGCCAGTTGACATCTACTTTAAAAACTTACAGGACATTTCTATAACTTAAAAATATTACAATTTGTTTTGTTATTTAATGCTATAAATGGTCACTAACAAAAAAAAAAGTCCCCTTGGGCTATTGTATATGTTTCATAGGGAAATTTCTAGTCCATCCAGTCAATGCAGATCTTTCAATGCAAAACCAGAGTATGCTGTATTCACTGAACAGTCTGTCTCTAGGAAATTCAGCAACATATAGTTAAATTTATTTACCAGTAGCTAAATGATTCCCTTGTGTTTCAGGGAACTTCAGTGTTAAGACATTTACTGAAGTTGAAACTAGGTTTTGTGGGATTTTGTTCAACAGTTCAATTCAGGCTGGGACATTGTACTAATTGACCTATTAAAATAGTTTTTTCCTTCCCCAACATCTACGTCTCTGAATTATAAACGCAGCCTGGATTACTTACAGCTGATAATATCGCCTTGGATGAAACATGCCACACACTTCACATGATGAGACGATTTCAGTCTCTTACAGCTTTGCCAAACTTTAAATGTTCTGGCTGAAATTGTCTATGCTGGGCGTCTGTCTCAGGCTAAATTTTGATTTATGCATTTATTTGTTTTTAAAATTTCAGCTGAAACTCTTCTGCTGGGAAAAATACATTGTTTTACCAATCTTAAACTCTGAGGAGCCTTCCTTTGAAAAGCTGTACCAGTTCCATGCTTTGAAGTAAGGACTTGAACTTTGGAATAGGAGTGGCTTTTGTGTGAGAGATGTTGCCATGAAAATCCAGCCAAATATGAACAAATCGTAAGCACTCTGACTAAAAATGGGCAGAAGAGTCTACAAAGACACTTGTCTAGAGACTGGAATGAAATCCAAGAGTCACAAGTCCTAGCATTTTTTCTGCAAACATTGCTGAAACACAGGGACATTGCCACCTGTCCCCATGCCAGCCTAATAAAGGATCAGTCCATTGACGGCTCCATTCTTTGGAATGGTGGACCCTGAGTGAAAGGAGACAATGTGGGTGTTTGTATAACATTGCAAAGTAAAATTTGGGAAGGTGGGATTATTTGGGGTTTGCTTTTTTTTTAGAAATCTGAGAAACTATAAACATAACCAGAGGCAAACAAAGGGATATTATTAAGGTTACCATGTGAAGAGTGAGAAACTTTGGAAACACCGGCATTCAAGTTACTTTTCCAAAAGCATTATGACAAAGCATTCAGCTGCACAGGTTCTATTCCTTCCTCATTAACCTGCCCAAGCTGGCCACCTCTGGAGATGTATCTGAGTTGAGGAATAGAGAAGACCATTGTCTATATATTCCCCAGATCCACTGCTCCAAGAAATCAGAAGGGGTGAAGTGAACAAGGCGAGAGAGACCCAATTATTTCCTGAGTTAACTGGATTTTATGTGTTTCTGCCACATGGCTCCTACATGACTCAGTTGAAATGTCTCCAAATCCCATTTTCACTTCCCTCATTTTCTATGTGCAGCTAAGATGTTGGCTTCTGATTTGCACGTGTGCTAAACATTCCCAGCTGCAGCTGAAGCCAACGGGATCACAGGTCTGAACACAAGGATACAGACAGAACTGAAATCGTGCTGTAGGTGACACAGAGGGTGCACTGAACGACACAAGACCTTAAGGTCAGTCTCATTTCTCTTTCTAAAGAGGGTTCTTTTTTTTCTTGGGAATATTACACTGCAGGGAACTATATACAAATGGCAGAAATATTAGAGCAAAGCCAAGCAAGAAATTAAGGATTCCTTCTTCAGAGCAGCACTTAATGCTCTGCAATAAGCAAGGCCTGAGGAAATGCAAAGAACAAGAAGCAAACAAAATATTGAAGAGCTGCTCATTAAGTTAGCACTGTCCATCCTGTGCACTGAATGAGACAGGAATCCCGTGGGAAAAGTATCATGTGATCCTGTAATTAAAATTTGTAATATAATGCATAAGCAGAATGAGACTGATTTAAAGTTGCACAGGCAATGTAAGTACTGAGATTTTCTAATTTCTGAGCTCCTAGTTTTGCTAGTCTGAAGGATCCTTTGCAGTGTATTTTAATGGGAGAATGATTATTCTCCATCTGTGTCTCTTTGGGTTTTCCCCCAGCATCCTTCTTTATTGGAAGACAGTGTTACTTTGCTCTTCATTTTGTTAAATTCTCGTTCCCTGTGTTTGTTAATAATTGTTTATTGAATCACACACTGCATTATCTTTCTGCTTTCTTCCAGGCAAGCCTCTCTCTCCAAAGCTACTACCACCTTCCCTCTGGAAGAATTGAGCCTGGGACTGCAATTCTCAGGGGTCCCAAAACACCTCCTCTTGTATCTATTCCTTGCTGTAGCTGTTAGGTCCTGATCTCACAAACCTGCACTGGTGCTCAGCTTCGTGCTGGAGCTCAGGGACATTCCTCCCACACATCCAGCAGCGAGTTTTTACGTGCTGGGAGGGCGAGGGCCATGCAGCATCACAGAAATAAGGCACCGTGCTTCTCCCTCTCTGGTTTACTTTCCGGATGAGCATGTGTCATCTGGATATTTGGAACCATTTATCATAGGAAATTATATGTTTTTAAATGCTCTTTTCCCTCCCTTTAGTTCAGGAGAAAAGAAAGTAAAAAAGCATTTGACATTATTTTTTTTCTCAATTTTCTCCCCTCTACTCCCAGTTCACCCCAGAAAGGTCTCCTGGCAAACAATAGCTGCAGAAAAGGTGTGAACTGCCCCGCCCTCCTCTTTTCTTCACCTCAACAAGGTGTTAACTTCAAGGCCTAGTTGGGACCATTTAAACTGCAACATTATTAAGCACAGCAGACTCACAAAAGTCAGAGGGAGGAAGGAATGCTTTAACCCTTTCAGAGCCTCACACACAGCAGGCAAGAACCTAATGCCAGTGCACCCCTTCTCATAGTCCCTCAGTACCCCAGTTCACACAGCAAACTGCACGCTGGTGCCTCCGGGTATTTAGGTAACAGGTCTTTGGCACTTAAAATACCACAGATTAATTTGCAGATAGATGTTTTCATTGAATTTATGGTGCTGCACCTAAGCCCTTTGCTGGGAGAAACACCCCATAAATAACATAGTTAGTAGTGGCCATTAAAGTACCACTAGTGTGAAAAAAGGAGAGCGTTTCTCAAACAGAGATGTTCTATTGCTTAACACCAAAATTGGAGTCTCTTTGTATTTCTTCAGCCTGAGCTCTGTCATTACATGTCCTCCTCCCTCAATAGCACTTTTTTGCTGATGAAGCTTAAGGCGCTGAGGTCTTGCTGGGTGACATTAAGCACTGAAACACAGGTGGCTGTTCTCTGCACGCCCAGAAAACTAAAAATTTGGGAACATCAATAGGTAGAAAACTAAAATTTAGGGAACATCAAGAGATAGAAAAATGTAACAACCAGCCCCTCCTAGATGGTCTTCGGGGAGTAGAAATAAAGCTGTGGAAGCTTCAGCCACCACTGTTGCATTTATAGATGTTGCCTCACTTATACAGGATTTATAAACCTTCCTAATGAGAACCACAGGAGGGGGACAAATGGCCACATTACAGAAATAGATCCTGGGTTGGTGGTTATGACCTGCCACCCGTGGATGCCTGTTGACCTGGTGTGATGGGGAGCCTCTGAACTTCTCAGCCTTTGCTATATCATCTCAGTGACTCCAGTCTGGAGCTGTCACGGGTGATTTGGGTGGAAAGGAACTGGCTGCGTATCAAAAGCCCCCTACTTGTTTAAAGTCTCAGGCCATCTATGCGCTGCACTGGAACCAAACAGTAAATAAAGTTTCCTGGAAATAAGTCCAGGAGCTCTGCAACACTGCATGGCACAAACACGCACACAAGAGCGCAGTGCTCTCCGCTCACTTTTCCCCAGCTTTTCCTGCCTGAATTTCAGCCATCACTGCTTTTCGCCAGCCGAAAGCCATCAGCAGCAGCACTTGAGGCTTTTCTTGGAGAGCAACCTCAGAGTGTTGTATGGAGCAAGGGGGTGAAACCACAGGGCTGCGGAGCAGGCACGGCGTTGGAGAGCAGCGGGACAGGAATCCTGAGTAAATCCAGTGAATGGGAAGATAATATACATCATGGCTCACAAGCTACTTTATTCCTTCTTTTTCTTTTTTTCTTCTTTTCAGAAAAATGTGCCTTAACTGTCCAGTATAAATATTTGTTTCCAATGTTGTCATGAATTGTACTTTTCCACTGCATGCTACTAACTCAGAAATACCATCTGATCCTCAACCAGACACAAAGGAACTATGTTTTGCAGGGACAGGGAAGGGGGGGAAGCCCTTGGCATTGGTCTTTTATTTCACCCTTTACACCCCTCGTTTTCCCTCCCCATCCAAATTTTCCTTTCGCATCTTATTCAACTAATGGACATCTCTCCTGAGGACTGAGGATTCCTTGCTGGTTCTTGATTAAGAGTTTTTAAGAAGCCGTGAAGGAAGATATTCTTTGAAACTGGATCTACTGTAGGATAGGAGCCAGCAGACAGGACACCGTGTCTTTCAGAGAGGGCCACACACAGTGCCACTCCAGTCATATGACTTCTCTGTCACATCCTGAAGCCATTTCCAGCTCGTGTGCGAGTTTGTACTCCCATTTAGAAAAGGATGGGATATATTGGGAACACACATATGGAAACACTTTCAGGGAATCAGTTTCCATGAAATCCATAATAAGCCAAGTGGCTTCAGATGTGGCAGTGTGCCTCAGATTAACCAAAAAAAAAAAAAAGGGAAAAAAAAAAAGAAGAAAAAATTTATTCCCTTTCAGTCCTTATTTCAGTTTCAAGGTGGGGGGGGGGGGCAGGGGGAGTGAAAATTAAAAAAAAAAAAAAAAGAAAATTAAAAGCAACTAATGACTTATAGCTACCAAAACAGGGAGTCACAAAATAATTAAACTAACAA
The DNA here is from genome assembly GCF_048771995.1 of Taeniopygia guttata. Classification (NCBI taxonomy): domain Eukaryota; kingdom Metazoa; phylum Chordata; class Aves; order Passeriformes; family Estrildidae; genus Taeniopygia; species Taeniopygia guttata. The sequence continues at coordinate 5,831,205 of NC_133027.1, read as the reverse complement.
GAGCACTCCTCCTCCCCCAAATAAGGACACTACTATCAGCGTTCCTTCAGCTCCCAAAACACTCTCCTGTCATCTGCCAAGCTCACATGGGGTCAACAGAGCTGTGGTCCTGCTGTGCCAGCCTGCCTGGGTTGGACAGGTGCCCACTGTCTGGTAACCTGTGTGAGAAATTCTTTCCTTCCCTTACAAATTTTCCTTCTTTTCCTTTCCTTCCTGCCCTTCCAAAAGCTACAACTCAGTGATAAAATATCCATTAAGTTAATCTCCTGGAAAATGTCGTATTCAGGAGAGGATATGCCCTGGATGGCGTTGGCCGTACCCATGCCATACTAAAAGCAGGGTTTATTGTGGGTTGGTGTGTTTGGTTTGCCAGGCAGGGGGTGGATATCACCTGCCTGCTGTCCTTGGAGCCAAAGCTCAAGAGCAACTGCCAGGTGCCCTCACTGATGGGTACCAGAGAGCAGAACAATCCCAAACAGCACAGAAAAGGACTGGAGGCCATGTCAGGGCCAGGCAGGAGGGAAGCACGCAGCTCATCTGAGCTACTGTGGTGCTGGAATAATCTTTGCACGGCTGAGGAAGTGGGAAGAAGCACAGATCAAGTGGCAGGAGTTCAAATGGGAACTGGAGAGATGCTACGTGCATCTCTGCAACAGATACCCGCCTTTTTATCACAAGAAAATAACCAGGAATTTGGCTGCTAATTGGGGCCGTATCCTACAAACCCTACTTTTCCTGACAAACAAATGACTCCACAAATAGTCCCTCTGTTTCCAATAGGGTTATTTGCGGTAGGAGGGACCACCCAACATGAGAGGATCAGGCCCTCCATTCCCTTGCTTTGCCGCTCACTTCAAACTTCTGCAGCCAAATGTGAACACAAAAAAATACCCACGAACTGCAAAGGCTTTTCCTCGCTGCTGCTGCTGGAAAAGCCCTGGACTAGGACGGCTGTGGAAAGGTCTCGTGTGCTATTAATATGATGCTCTTCCTGGCTTCCGCCGCCGAAATGGGGATTTGCCATTTGTTTCTCAGGCTGGTTCTTTCCACTCAAGCCCCGGCACAGTAACTAACTGAAAACTTCTGCATCAAGGAGAAGGTCTCTTTTAAAGTTTGGCTTGGCTTTGCTTTCAAAGAGTTGTCTGTATATTTTAGAATATGTAGAACTTGCCTTTGATTTAAACCTCGCTCTTAACAATAGACAAGAGACGATTTCTCTACTGAACGATTTAAACAAAAACAAATATATTTTGGTTACTTGGCCTTGTTTCTCAAAACGCTCTTTTTTCTTTTTTTTTTCCAGAGAAAAATCAAACCTTACAAATCATTACACTTCTGGCCAAAAAAACTTAAATTCACAAATGTAGATAATTCAATTTTTTTTGCTCTGAACAATATCATACACAGAGAAAAAAGAGCACCTCCCCAGCCCCCAGACATCCATAAAACACGAAATACCCTCATCTAAACAATTAAAACCATGCTTTTCTCCTCCAAAATAACTTCTCCCTTCAAAGGACTTTTTCAGCCTTGGTCCCTGTCCACAAGCAGGGCCATGATGTTGATTTCTAATCCTGCCCGGCACGCAGTCCCGTGTCCCCAGAGGGAGAGCAGCCGCACCTCGTCCTGCAGAGGCAGCGGAAGGCGGCTGCTTGTGTTGGGACCTGGGCTGCGCAGGGGCAGCTGCTCCAAGGCGATGAGGGCACTTAGCCCACAGGACTTCTGGAGAAAGAAGAGGGGAGATGCCAGGGAGGCATTTCCATCTTAGGTTAAGGATTTTAGCAGCAGGCGCAATAATGCTGTTGGAGTGAAAACAGTGGAAAATAACTCACTCAGTGATGGCCAGAGTTTTTTCCCTTACAGTGAGAACACATTTCCCCCAAGTAACACAAACAGCGGTGACATTGGGCCCTGTGATAAAATGGTCAAATACATCAACGTGACTCAAGACTCACTGGCCAAGGAAATTTCAGGAGGCTCAGGGTGAGAGGGAGCCCTGTAGGGAGAGCCATAGGTAAGCACCAAGCCGAATCCTGCTCCCATGTCATGGGGCAGAGTGAGAACAGCTCGGGGATGTCACAACCCATGGCATGGCAGGAGCAAAGCTGTGGCTCTATAGCCACAGAGCAGGACTTGCAGGACCATCACCATGAGCTTCAGGAAGATGGAGGAAAACCTTGCACACAACTCCTGGGCTGTTTTTGCTGGAGCTGCTGTTCTCATAGCTAAGAGTCAAAAATACTGAGTTGTGTAAAGATCTACAGAGGTTTCAGTCCATGGATTGAATGTGCCACTTAGTGCCTGTTTAGATATCAGGCTGCCACAAAATTCAGCAGAACACAGCTAAACATAGCAGTACAGCAGGGCTAGAGGCACTGTATCGCTTCTTAAGTTCACTTTAACAACATACAATTTTCAATCTCATTTAATAAAAGCTGTGTAAATCCCTCTGTATATTTTTTCCATTCCTTTCAGACCTAACCTGAGCTTCCTACTAAATTAGGGTAAAATACTGTAAGCAAAGTTTCAATCCATTATAAGATGATCTACACAGCATCCCCATTCATCAGCTGAGCTGAAGCTTAAACCAGCCCAGCTCTGAACACCTCTAAAGAAATGCTTCTTCTCCATGGTGTAAGGTCTGAATATGGGTTTTATCCTCCCAGGAAGGTGGTGATGAGAAAAAGAAACAGACTAAAGTCTGTAACAGCTCACATCATAAACATGCTCGAGGCTGTTTGATGTAAAGCCCCTTAGGCTATACCACTAGCAGCTCTTTAGACCATCAGTAGAGATTTATCTCAGATATGGTATTTTGGATTTTAAGTTCAGATCATCATTAGTGATTGGGAATAGAAATAGAAAGCCCAGTTAACCATTAAAACCGTTATAAGGGAAAACATGATGCAACGCTTTCTAGCTTTTGCTCTTGATTTATTTTGTGAATTTGGGCAAATAATTTGATCTTTCCTGGGTAAATTTTGCTCACAATATATATTTCAATACTTCATATTAGCCAAATAACAGAAGTTAGTAGTACAGTTTAGCAAATACTATGAAATCCTTTGATGGAAAATGTTGTAAAGTTACAAAGATTAAAGGTAAAACCCAACAGACATTTTTTTATAAGCTCCTCAATGAGTGAAGATCCAGAAAAAGTGGAAGTCAGAGCAAAGAGAACTTGACTTGAAAAATATTTCATATGCAATCCTGATTTCTGAGATAAAAAGGATGCATACAAAGTCACCCTGAATTAGCACCTTCAGCTGTCTTCATCTGCTTGAGAAATCAGCAGCAGAACTGCTTTAAACCAAACCTCCAGTGCATCTGCAGCACAGGCCAGTGAGAGCAGGAGCTGGCCCGGCTGAGAACCAGGCGCCGGCTCCAGCCCCACTACGGCTGGAATGGCTTCCTCCATGGGCAAAGAGCCTGTCCAAAAAACAGCTCCAAACCAGTCTGGCCCACCTACATGGGCCAGGCCAAACGAGGAACTGGTTGGGTTTGGACTATCCTTAAACCCAGCTTCCTATCTAATTTTGGAATCTAATACAGTGGCTCCCAATTTGGCTCCGGTGCTGCTTAGATCCTCCCTGCGCGCCTCTTCACCCATAAAAAAGAAAACAACATGGGTTGGCTTTTAGCAGGAATCAAAATGAAAACAAAAACAAACAAAAAAAATCCCTTTGGAGGGAGATATTTGAGAGAGGAAGAGGGAAGAAAGGGGAAGAGAGGTGCCTTTTTCCCATTGCCAGGATTCCTCTGTGGCTCCTCCGGCCATGCCAGCATCCACACCACAGTTCCCGGGGACTTCCTCTGAGCAGCTTCTATGAGATCCTCTTCCAATGAGCCATTTCATCTCAGTCTTATGTTGGGACAGCAGCCCTGCTGGTGTTTTTGAGGCACTTGCTTCCCTTCCTATTTGGCCAGCCAGTTGCCTTTGCAGAAGGTCTGTTTTTCAGTGGTCAGTGTCTAGATTGGATCTTAGGCCTTGAAATTTGCACCCTTAAGGGTATCTAAATGTTTATGATCTTTTTCACAGAGGTCTCTAGACTTTCAAGGCTGACAAACCCTGTCCAGCTCTAGTCTTTTAACTGCACTCAAATTAGCTATTTCAACTGTAATTAATTTTTTTGGCTGGGATTCCTTCTTTGGGACACAGTTTTATTTTTGTTTTCAGTGGCAACAACACACATAACTAGTTGGCTCCACTCAGCAGGAATCATCTGCAGATGTTTGATCCTATTTCTCTGCACAGGAGCAGAAATCATATGATCTCACAAGGTCTCTGCCAGTCCTTTACGACTGTGACACTACAGACCTACAGGAAATATAATTGATCCAGCAGCTCCTTTGAGGTTAATTCCCACCTAAGGGTAAGCAGATTCACAGGGCTGTGTCAACAGCTATTGAATTCACTGATCCAGATAGAAACTTTCAGCAATATATATAAATATATATATATATATATATATATATATCTATTCTGATTTTGATCTCCAGGGGATCTTTTGGACAGGTTGAGAAGGTGATCGGTCCTGAATGGTCCCTTGGCCTCACCTGACCAACACTGTTTGCTTCTTGTTACAAGCTGTGACAATCAGCTTTTTCCTTTCTTTCCTGCTTGTTCTGAAGCCTAGAAGGTTAAGAGCCACAGAGCTACCTCAGTACCCTCCTTACAATTTCATTTTTGCACTCCCTTCTGACCCACACTCACTACTACCTGGATCTAGTAAGGCTACAACCCCTGCCACCACCTCGCTGGTTCCCTTCATGTTACAATTCCCTCTTGTACTCCATTGCACATCGTGTAATCAGCTGTACTGTACCTAAGAGTGCAAATTCATAGGGGACAGGCTGATTTCCCTTTTTTCCTCCCCCTCTTTCACTGTAGAGTCCTTAGCACAAGGGGGATGAGACCTCCAGACACCATCACAATACAAACATTCTCCGCAGCCAGCAGTAATTCCAGCAGAGGTCCATTAGCTATTCCCAAATACAACTATGACTTTGATCACTGAATTGCACTGCTTGCAGGAGCCAAACCTGGATGCTCCAGCTAAAGCCAAAACCTCAACTGATGGCTTGACAAGGGGACTGATCTCCAGTTTGTGGAAATTTTTCAATCCCACAATCAGCTTTCAACACAACGCAAAACATCATTTCAGTGCAAAATTAAATATGGCAAGCTGTGTTTTTACAGACATCTATCCAATAAAAATGATGTGCCTCATAGATTTGGTCCTGTAACTGTGCTTCAAACTGGTTTTCCAAGCAAGCCCATTGTAAAGCCTAATTAATAAACTTAACCAAGATGGACATACTTTTAGCTGCTGGCTTTATAATATTCTGCCAATCCGAAACAGTATCTGTTTAATAGGAAGGGGCATTAAAAAGCAGTGATGCCTATGGATCAGACAGTGATAGCCCAGTTAAACATTAAAAATAACAAGTGGAAACCACACATGTAGCATCACTAGAGCTTGTGTAGGGGCTTTTCATCTCAGCTAAATGAAAGAGGCTTTGTGGGTATTGCTCCTAACCCAAGCATTCCACCTTTCACTGCTCACTGCCAGAGATTTGTGATGTTAAGAGATGGAAAGATTGCCATGAGATGCCCTACCCCTACATTTTGCTTTCAGAATTGATCCTTGATTTAAAACCTTCAGGCTGTTTTCTCTGCTGATGCTCCCCTTTCTTACTATTGCTCCTCTTTCTCACACAAGCCCAAGGAGGCTTCTTCTAGCTGCCTATTCCAGCACTCCCAAATTACAAAATAGCATATTACAGCTAATACTCATGGCTACCACAGGATAAAAGATCAAATGGATGATTAGAGAGACTTGGAAACAACAGCTGGGAAGTTTGGAGATGACATGGCCCAGACAGGGCTGAGCACACAGCATATTGACTCCTCTCCTCCTCCAAATGCACCTTTAAACCAACACAAAATCACCTGCACTAAGTGTATGATGATACCTCTTCTGACAGAGCTAAACTTCTCCACACAATGAGAACATTGTCTGGTCCAAGTAATCCCAAGAGATAAACACAGTTTCAACTGTCTATTTGCAGATTTGCCTGTGGAATAATTAGGATTGTGGAGAGCAAAGAGGCTGCTCTGGCTGGGTGTCTGCTCCCCAACACTGCCACAGCCTCAGCTCTGACCTTTGCTTTTGACAATGGAAATGCAAACTAAACCCGGGAGGAAAAGATCCCATGACTATAGTTTTGTTTCTTAAAATGGAATATTAAACAGTGCAGGAAAACTAAGGGAGGACATGCATCCTACAGTTTTACTCCTTTATCTCCATCTAGGATAGCGTCTGAGAAATTAAATTCATTTTGTTAGGACTTTGCAGTTGGGCAAATACAAGGGCAGAAAAATTCCTAAAGGAATTGCAGAAGCCCATAAAGTCAGTGAAAAATGCTTTCCCAGTTCATTTTTTCAGGTGGGTTGGAAAAGTAGAGTGCCACTAGTAATTCAACCAAAAATCACACCTTTATAGCAGATACAGTAGGAGTCTGACTGATTAAGAAAGGGAACGTCCACGATTTGATAGATTATAGTGAAGCCACAGCAAACTGAATTGACCAAAATATTTTTTCACAGTCCTCCTTCAGATTCCTTGCAGGTCAAACCAGTTCTCTGCCCTGCACCAGCCAGTTCCCTGTGGTTTCTGCCACCTCCCTGAGACCCACCACAGCCTCCTGTCCTACCCACCTCCCTGTACCTGTCACCAACACAGAAACCCACGAGGCCCTCAGAAATCAAAATCAGTGCTACGTTCTGGCAGACAAAGTTGTAGCAAGTTCAAATGAGTGGAAACTAAAGATAGACAAATTCAGACTGGAAATAAGACACAAATTTCAAAGCAAGGTTAATTAGCATCTGTTACCAAAGGCTGTGGTGGGTTTTGCTTCCCTGGAAATTTTTCAATTAAGCTGAACTGGGTGTTTGGGCTTTCTTTTTTTCTCAAAGGTTGCCCTCAAGTTCAAATGAAAGCTAATTCAGGGAAATCTTATACTTCGGTTCAAAGCAGATGTTCACATGGGCTTCATTGTACAATAATAAATGAATTTATACATCCATGGAGATTTGCTTATGTCAAATAATTCAGATTATTCTGTGCCTTATAGATGAAGCTTCACCACTGCTAAAAATCCTCACATTCCACAAAAACTCCTTGGACACAGCAGCACCATCAAGCACCACATAGGTACAGGGTTGGGTTCTCCCTGAGGGGCCACTCCACCACCCGCACACTGCTCCTGAAGACATGGGGAAACTGTCCCAAGCTCAGGAAGGCATCTCCTGCTTTTGATCCCTTCCCTCACTCTCTTTTGAGTCAGTCTGAAAGCAAATATTAAGAGATTTCCAGATTGGTGTCCCCAAATACCCTCCCTTTATGCATATGAAATAGTTCCTTCTCCCTTAATAACATCCTTCGTGGCCCACGTGAAGGTGCGCTCCCTCATTTTATCTCATCCATCTCTGTCTTCTTCACTGACTACATTGTTTGCTTTTGTACAACCACAGAAAAACTGAGCCACTTGTATGGCTCTTGCCTTCCCTTTTGTACCAATATCAGCCCAGTGTCACCAGTATCAAAGCTCTTTGAAATATGACAGCCAAGCTGGCAGGACACCAGGTTCTTTTCTGCTAAAACATCCATCAAGAGAGGAAGAGATTTGGTCATGAGTAAAATGAGGTCAACAACCATTACTAAACCACTTCAAAAAGGTGTTTTTGAAGCTCTGCTGGGATCTAACACTCCCTTGCTGACCAAATTCAGTGTGGTCAATTCTGCATGGCCAGAAATGAGAGGAAATTTCAATGAAAACCAAGGCAGCTACAGCTATTTCTACCAGGAGCAGTTTTTACCTCTTGAGTTGTGCTTTTTAGTGTAAAATTAGTAGAATTTAAACCATTCAGCTCCTGGAGGGCATATGATACTCCTTTACCTTACCTTCTACCAAACATAGTCACAGTCTGAGAAGGACCAAATTCTCCATCATTTTATGGAACCATTTAGTAAATTCATATTGGCCAATTAATCAAACCCAATTTAAAGCAACAAAGACACAAGGCCACAAAGATTTAAGGGCAACATCATAGAATCACAGAATGGTTTGGGTTGGAAAGGGCCTTTTAAATGTCCCCTAGTCCAACCCTCCTGCCATAGGCAGCAGCATTTTCAACTAGATCAGGTTGCTCAGAGTTCCATTCAACCTGGTCTTGAACGTTTCCAGAGATGGGTCATCCACCACCTCTCTTGGCAGCCTGTGTTGGTTTTTTGCCATCGTCAGAATGATGATTTCTTCATGTCTGATTTAAATCAACTCTTTCAGTTTAAAGCCATTCCCCCCTTGCACTGTCATTCCATGGTCCTGTCAGAAGTCTCTCCCCAGCTTCCTTGTGGGCCTGTGAGGGGAGGAGGGTAAATAAGTGGACCTGACCACCCTGTATGTACCAGAGAGCTTCACACATGAAGATCCATTTCCTCTCCACATCAGCACACATGTGAGCCTGCCTCAGCTGCCATTGCTGGCTCCATCCTAGGTAGAAAATTAACAGCAATTCCACAAAGGGAAGGGGGAAATCATCAAACGCCTTTGCAGAAGGATGAAACAAAGAGCTCGATCCCACAGCCTTCCTGTTAGAGGCTTATTGACTTTATTGGGAACACACATCTAGGTAGTGGCTCAGGATCTGTCCCTTTGGAAGTCTGGAATTGAGGACCCAGTTGCCCCACTAGCAATTAGCATTTTGTTTACAAAACCCAGCAGAGTCAGTAAGAATAATCATTACAAAACATGCTCAGACTGTGATTCCGGTTTAAGTTAATATAATTTTAATGAGTTCTTCAGAAAAAGCCTGGCACTTATGGAAAATTTCCTTAATTAATATCAGACCCTAAATTAGTAATAAAAAAAAGCCCTGAATATCATTTGGTCTCAAGCTGGAACTAAAGTATGTTTTGGCATCATTACTAACTGTTAGCAGCAAGTTCTGGAAACAGATGCAAATCTTGATATGTGTCCTAAATATAAAACACATTGCAAAAAAAGCTCAGATAAAAATATATCTATACATCCACATATATTTGAGTGTGCTATTTCCTGCCTCTATCAGCAACAAATTTATTCCATTTCAAAACATTCCACTTATTTCTTTTCAGTACTTTTTAAAATCCCTTATTTCAGGAATAAAACTCCTTCCCTCTGCCTTCATTTTTCCTGTTTATTTCCTCTCCCAACAGCCGTTTAAAGTAAATAAAAGGGCTTAAAGACACGCATTGTAACATTCAAACAGCTGAAAATCAGCCCGCTTGTTTTACCACCTAAATATGGGCATAGGTGCCTAATTTGAGGCCACCCATGCTAGAAAAATTTGAGGTAGGGATCATGCAACGCATCTTCTGGACAATTACTCCAATGAGAAATTCAGCCCAGTGGAGAGGCTGCTGCTGAAAGCCCACAGATGAGTGCCAAGGTGCTGAGATTCCCAAGTGGCACCAAGTGGGCAGGAGACTAAAAATGGAAAACCTGCGGTAAACAAAATAAATAGAACCACTGAAAAATAATGAAAAAAAAAAAAAAAAGGAAGGCGAGTTACAAGTTTAGGGAAGGCAGCAAAATGAGTGGGTTGTTTCTGAAGACCTGAGATCCCCCAAGTTCTTTACTTTGCCTTGACTCAGTTTCACCTCGCAGGGAAAGCATTGACCATTAGCAAGGCGAAATGGAGACAGAGACAACCTTGAGTCTTTTGGCTTCCATTTAATTAAAAAAAAAAAAAAAAAAAAAAAGAAGAAGAAGACAGAGTGAAAATTGTTACAGTCACCAAGAAAAACATCCCAGCATAGCAAGCACACCAGAAACCGAGCTGGCTTCTTGGGTTTGCCAAGAGCCCGAGACAATATTGCTGAAGCGTGAACTGCTCATTCATCGCAGGGGCTGCTCACACCAGGGCCATGCTGGCAATAGCCACAGCATTAACTGTTTCTCTGCTTTCCACAGCACAGAGAGAAGAAAAGAATTGTATTTTGGAGACAGAAGTAGTGCTTTCCCTTATGAAAGGTCCTGTCTTGAAATTTCCTTATTACCCACAACATTTAATCAAATTAGCAGGAATTAAGGATGAAAGCACTGCTACTTCCATGGTCACAGCTTCTACTTAGTTGCTGTAAAGTTTTCTGAGCTCCTTAGGAGAAGACAAACAACATTTCTTTCTAAAAGTTGCTTCAAAGACCAAATTCCCCCCAAAAGGAAAAATCCTAGTTAAAAAATCATGTGAGTACATAACACTAGCAAAATCCAAGGTAATTCACACACAGGGCGAGAAATCCAAGATGACAACCAGTACAGGATCCAAAGAAAAAAAAGTCCATCACAGTGAGCCTCTTTCTCATTGACATACCAATACTAAATCCAGAGGTTCAGCTGGAGCTGCTTCCATTCCATGTGGTTTTTTATTATATGATTTTTAGACTAACAAAAATGAAAATTAAATTGTGTAAAAAAACAGTATTGTCCCTGATTAAGGCATGGCTGGCATTGCATTTATACTTGCCAGCCATCAGTGAGCTGGGAGAACAGGAAGGTTTCTTAAATTTCAATTTGAGGTAAGGGTCCAGGATGGCCCAAAACATTGTGGTGATTTATCTACAGAGCGAGACAAATTAATGGGAAAGTTTGGCTATACATGAACTAGCAAACAGGGTCAGGGCACATTCTCTGGCTCTAAATCTAGTCAGGATGGTCTGGCCACAGATGTAATGTTAAATCCCGACTCCATAAAGGGGTAGCTGACTCTGAGCTGCCCACAGGAGCAGGTTCAGGACTCTGCTCATTTCCAAACCACAACTGGGACCTGTTTGCGACCATGCTGGCCAACCCCACTCAACACCAGCCTTGCTGACAGCTTAACAGTACTGGTATTTAACAGTCCAGCCCTACCACTGTGTAATTTATTGGTGAAGATACCACTTTCTGGCCATTTTAGTTCAGAGGGATGGGTCTGCAGACTTCTTTTGTTTAGGGCCTGATCCCAGCATCTCCCTCATCTATCTCAGCATGCCTCTACTGAATAACAGAGTAAATATAATGACAATCCCCACCCTGCATCTTGTGGGGAATCCAGCTAGTGGGACAGCGATGTCTGGTCATGGTGGCACATCCCCAGCTAGGAAGGGTCCAGCCCAAGCCTGGAAAAAGCAGGTTTGGTAATTTGTCCTGCTATTTAGATTCAGTTTTAATTTTCTCATTTGTCATATGGAACCTGTCAAACACAGAGAGGATCTTCCACAGTCAGCACTGAATGTGTTTGTGGTACACCTGCAGGACAGGTCCTCTAGCATCTGAAGATCTTGACCCTGAAAATCTCTGTCAATGGTGAAGCAAAATGTAAGAGACTTGTGTTTAGGCAGAAGGGTAAGTAAGTCCAGGAAAAGTGTAGGGGGAGAAGAATCCTTCTTAGGATTCTCAACAAAATTAAAATCAAGCTCAAACTCTTAAACAGCAGAGAAGGTCGAGGTCAGGGTGAGGTAGGGTTAAACCAGGACTAGAGTGCAATTAGGCTGTGATATGGATATGTTTATGGGACAGTTAAACTGTCTCTTAAATCACCTCAGCAAAGGCAGACTATCAGATCATACGTGCCTGTACTTGAACTACTCACCTAGGCTCACTTCAGAGACAAACAGGCTCTTCCCAGGCACTGCCAGGGACCAGCACAGGTCACCTGCAGACTGGCCAAGTCCTGAAAATGTCACTTTGTCCTCACTGATTCCAAAGGGAGTTGGAGGTGAGTGTCTCAGGAGTGGATATCTGCCCTGGGGACATCTATATCCATCCCTCCTTCACCTGCCTGGGAGCAGCCCTCTTTTGACTGCAAGAACAACTCAACCTGTAGTCCCTGCTCTGAACCTTCCATGTGGGCAGGAATTGCTGGATCAGCCCCAAAGTGTTATGTAAAATGGCTGTGATGTGTATATTTATATGAATCATATACATTAATTGCATAATAGTCACCCATGCTCCCCATCCCACATACACTTTGGTTATGCATAGGACAGAAAGACTGAGTGCATTCACTATGAATCACGCAATAAGACTACATCCCTCAGGCAAACTCTCTCTAAAATGACCCTTTTCTTATATTCCCATGGCTTCCACTACAATATTATTTAATTAAGAATATTAATCTGCTGGGCCACCAACTTTCACTGTCTTCTGGGGAAGTCTGAACAGACAGACATTTTAATAAAACATGGAGAATCCTGCTCTTTTTATGATTGGAACATTAAGGTAAGGCAATTTCATGGCCTCATGAAATTGTTTATTTATTTTTTCTTGGTATGAACGTGAAAGTTCTGGACTAGAAATATCATTGGTTCAAAAGTTGCATGAGTGATGCCAGATAATCTTTTTTTTCCTTTGCTTTTCAGCTTGTGCTGTTGAATACTGCCCAAATACCTGGGATATATAATTGATTAGTTGTAGAGCAGTGCAAACAGAGCACTGACCCACAGCTGGAGAATATAGAAGATGAATGCTTGCAGTTTGGCAGCCATGGGCACACCTGTGCACGTGCCTGCAGCATACATGCAAACCTGCCAGCAGCACAAAGAAATCATCCGAGACACTGACACGACCTGTTCAGCGGCATTGCAGCAGCTGCCTGAGGAGCTCCTCGGGGTTGCAGCCTGCTGCCCTTTTCTCCTCTCCTATGGGATGAGGAACTGCATGCACTGCTATGGCAGTGCCCCACCACATCCTGTCCTGCAGCCCCAAACCTCTTCTGATATTCAGCCTAATCTGGGGTTGAAACACAGGCAATCTCATCACCAAAATTCATGGAATCGTTAAGGTTGGAAAACACCATCATGTCCAACCCAGCAGCACCACATCCAACATCAAACGATGTTTAATGTTTTAAGGGCCACATCCATGCGCCTTTTGAACACTTCCAGGGATGGTGACTCCACCACTGCCTTGGGCAGCCTGTTCCTTTACCTGACCACCATTTCATTGAAGAATTTTTTCCTAATATCCAATCTAAATCTCCTCTGGTGAAACTTGAGGCCATTTCCTCTCATCCTATCCACTTGTTACTTGGGAGCAGAACCTGATCCTCACCTGTCTGCACCCTCCTGTTAGGGAGTTGTAGAGAGTGAGAAGGTCTCCTCTGAGCCTCCACTTTGCCAGGCTGAGCCCTCCCAGCTCCCTCAGCTGCTCCTGAACCTTCCCCAGCTCTGTTCCCTTCTTTGGACATGCTCCAGCCCCTCAGTGTCTTTCTGGTTTGAGGGTCCTGAGACTGAGCAGAGGATTCAAGGTGTGGCCTCACCAGTGCCCAGCATGGGGGGTGGTCACTGTCCTGGTCCTGCTGCCACACCATTGCTGATACAGGTTAGGTGTTTTTGGTCTTCTTGTCCATGTGGGCACACTGCTGGCTCATGTATCCATCCCAAGATGGAGAAGAACACCACCACTTTGGCCATAGGATGAGTGTGGTTTTGGTCAAAGAAAAATGATTAAAAGTAGCTCTCGAGGGCTGCCACTGACAATAAAACCAGGAGCCACTCCTGCTTTATTGGATGGAATATTTTCAATATCTGGGTGAGAATAACTTTAGTAGTTGTGCAGGTAAAGCCATGGAGACTTGTGGAAAGGCTAGGTAATGTGAAATTAGGGCAGATAGGAAGGTCTGTGCCTGTAGGTGTGACAGCCAAGGCTAAGGGGGAGGTTTTTCCTCCTGCATGATGTTAAGAAACAGGCAGTAAATATGGCATTCATTAAAATGACCTTGTATACTTTTAACAGCCTTGATAATCAGATTACTACCACTGTATCGGAAAGCAACTTTTTTATTCAAGGCCTTATAAAACTCTAATTTCTCCCTGATGCTTTAAAAATGCCTGAAGTTTTCTAAATATTTTAGTGTTTCTTTGCAGTAATTTTCTACCTTCTTCAAAGTTCTGTTCTCTTCCTAAATATGCATTAAGTAACTAAGTGAATATTTGCATTTCTTTGAGTGTGAGGGATAAACTGCTTGCTGTATGGGGCAACTTAAAACTTGCATTTCTCTCTCTCTTTAGGTATAGGAGGTGTTGGATGCTGCCCTCCCTCCCTGTGGCACTGCAAATGAAACCTTGAGAAGAGGCACTGTCAGGTTTGCAGCTGAGGCTGCAATGTGCCTGCTTGCATCCTGAGCATCTGAGTGGGTCCTTCAGCCAGGAATGCCTCTCTCTGGTTCTGAGTAGAGCATTTATATTCTGAATTTCCATTTCTGTCAGCAAACACTGCACACAACCTCTGGCCCTTGTGGAAGATCAAAGTCCCCTTTTTCACTCTTGAATCTAACTGGAAGCAAGATTCCCCTGCTGGAAAAAGGTCAGGGCATTGCAGAGGCATCGTTCAAGCCCTAGGAAGGTGAAGGACAAGAAGCGCGAAGGCAACTGGCCGTAGAGCACGGCAGGAAAGTTCAGCCCACGGCCACACAATGTACACAGCCAGGTCTTTTAGTCACTCTCTGCCTGTGCCCACATGCCAGGCGCTCACGTCTGAATGCACACAGACAAGCAAGGGCTGCAGGGCAAGCATGCGGCGTGCAGCTGCCAGGTCCCAGCCGAGCCTCTCTCCTGCAGGTATTGCCGCGGGCACGATTGCAAAAATAACCCATTCGACAACACAGACCATCAGGAGGCTCTGACTCAAAGGGAACCTGTTTCAGGCCAAACAAAGCATTTCCTCAGCATCAAGCCGATCGAGTTTTTTGACCCAAGTCAGGGTGTTGCATGGAGAGCCCACAGGAACCTGCTCCAAAGCCCTCCAGCTCTCAGCCCACATGGAGATCTTTGGCATCTCTGTGAAGGCAGAGTGCACTGGGGCTGCAGAGGGGTTTGCAGCTGGCTGTTTGAGAAACAAAGCTTCCCTCCTCCAAGATGAAAGAAATCAGGGAGTCTATGCTAATCAAATCCTCCACGCCTGCTGGCTGCAGTTCAGCTTGTCAGGGATGCAGCTCAGTGGAGTGATCAACATTTCCAGCGCTATGAGCTTGGTGGAAGGGGAAAACACAACAGCAAGAAATTCACCTGGCTGGGAATCAAACAGGTGTATGGCAACAGCATCCAATATTATAATAATATCTTGCAAACATGCAAAAAATAGATGTAATAAGACTGATTCTTTGGTTTTCATTAATGAATCATAAAGGCTCTCTTTACATTACACATGCTTTTTTGGCATATGCTGCTAATATTTCCACACTTGCAAGGTTGGAGTTTTAAGACTGAGCCTCCCTCCCCTAAGGTTCCTCATTTTTGGCAAGAGGTACAAGGTTACTGTGTGCCATGACAGGCTCTCTCTTACTTTGGGGCAATCAGATTACTTTACACAGATGGTTTTATCACTGAGACCATTAGAGGTGAATTGTGCAATATATAAATGTGCATTTGTTTGGTAAAAAAAAGTCTCAGTTCCTCACTACTGTCTTGTCTATAGTCCTAAATGTATTTCCTCTCTCCTGCATCATTCCAAGGCACAATTTGTTCAATCTTTACCTTTAAGTGACTCAACTTGTTTCTGATAGGTTTCTTAAGTACATATTAACTAAGGAAACAGTCTTTCTTGAGCTACTGGATTGAAATACAGGAGAATGAATCTCAGCCATAACTACTGAAGAAATAAAGGCGTCTATCTGTCAGGATGCTTAACAACACACATGCCACAAAGGTAAAGCACAAAAAAATTTACTTTACTTTAAAACATAGAATCACAGAATGGTTTGGGTTGGAAGGGACCTTAAGATCATCTTGTTCCAACCCCCCTGCCATATGCAGGGACACCTACTAGAACAAGTAGCTCCAAGCCCCATCCAACCTGGCCTTGACCACTTCCAGGGATGGGGCAGCCACAGCTTTTCTGGGAAACCTGTGCCAGTACCTAATTACATGCAAGTAAACATCCTTTTGTAGGGAAAATTAAAAAAAAAAAAGAAAAAAAAAAAAAAGAGAGAGATAATTTGTTCAAAGAATCAGGTTCACAATTAAAAAATAATCTGATCTGAAATGGACCTAAAGTTATTTGAGAGAGACATTCTCAGAGCAACATAGCAGCTCTTCCACATTGAAAAAAAAAAAGGGATTTTGAATCCTGTCTGCCATGCAGGAATCCTGGTATCACTGCTGAGGTTTGCTCTCCTTGCCAAAGTTTGTCTGAGGCCATGGAGGCAGCTGTTGCCAGTCTTGTTCCTCTCTGCATAATTGTTTTAGGCAAAACAGAGTCTTTACCTGAGAGGCGTCTGGGCACATCGGTAATGGCTGGAAGTCCCGTGCCTCGAGTGGAGGACAGGGGAGTTGTGGAGTGAATGGACGGTGAAGTCATCTGGCTCAAGTAGGATGGGTAAGACTGGTCATAGGACCATGGCGGGGATGACTGCGCCTGCCTGGGGTCTAGGGGGAAAACAAACAAACAAACAAAAATATAATTTTTTTTAAAAAGAAGAAAAATTTTAGGGTATCAACAGCCCAATTGAAAGAAGTGGGATTACTGAACATACACACATCAGTACTACAAAGAGTGAGAATGTAATGAAACACAACTTGCTCCTCAAGACTCAGCCCTTTTGGGTCTTGGTCTGTGCTTTTCCCTCCCCAGAACAATTTATGTGGGAAATGAACAGACAGAGAGCAGAGTTTTAAAAGGTCTAGAAGCTGGGATGCAAATTCCTCTTGTCTCTCTTCCAACATGCTATACCAAGAGTTGCCAGTCCTCCGAGAATCAGAGAGAGAAGCAGACAACAAGAATGATCCCCAGGTCTGATCTTAGGAAGTGGACTTCATGGAATCATGGAACCGTAAAGTCATTACAGTTGGAAAAGACCCCTAAGACCAGAGTCCAGCACTGCCAGGTCCACTGCCAAACCATGTCCCTTAAGCATCACAGCTACAAGATTTTTAAACACTCCCAGGGATAGTGACTCCACCACATTCCTGGGCAGCCTATTCCAAAGCCTGAGCAACCTTTGGGTGAAGAAAATTTTCATAAGATCCAATGTAAATCTCCCCTGGCAAAACCTAAGGCCATTTCCTTCAGAGGTGGGTAGACTTTACAGTCAGCACTTGGCAGGCCTGTCAAGCTGTTATCCAGTTCAAATATCACACAATAGTGTTTTCAGTGCTGAAAAGACTACTCAAGGAGAAAAATGTCATTAATCTTATCAGCATCCGTCAAAAAATTGCCACATTTGGATGCTGGCCCAATTACTTACAGTACCCTCAATTACAAAATATGAAACCAAATGGTTTGGGATAACTATTGGAAGCTAATGATACCTTTCGATATATTTGCAACAGCTCACTATGGAGGAAATTATTTTTAGGTAAACACAGATCAATTTTTGCTGAAGCACTGGTAGAAGGAGACCTAGTTTTACTCACTGATGTTTGGATTCATAAACCATTTGCTCTCAGTTAATATCTGATGATAAATATACCAGTGAATACCTCATAAATTATGCTTTTTATTTCCTTACATCAACAAAATTGAAGCACTTTCAACCCCAAAGTCTGTTTGGGGCACTGCACAATAAACAGAAAACTATCTCTGAATTTCTACAAAGAAATTTTAGCACATCCCTTCAAATCCTGCTCACTATTTTCAGGGAAACACAATCGTTTGGAGAACCTGCTCTATCAGAACACTGTACTAAAGCCCTGCTTTGCAGACAGCAATGTGACAGCCACATGGCATAAGCAAAGGCTCTTTTTCAGGAAATTCAACTTTTTTTTTCCTTTTTTAACTCCTTTCCCTGCTCTTCCATGTAGCAAAACCTTGTAGTTTCAGCTACTTCTTGTTTATTATTTCTCTTCAGACATGATTTGTTTGAAGAAATGTCTGGAAAGCAGATACTTCCTTGAAGCAAAATAACTTTATAGATACATAGATTAAAAAAACACCTTCCAATTTAATTTTAAGAGGATTTTCCTGGAGTTTGCCATTTATATTAGAGCTGAGTGATATAAATGGTTAACATAAATTTCTCAGAAATCTGAAGGACACTTGATCATTAAATGTAATGAACTTCTTTGTTTTAACAATTTCAAGGCCAGTGTTGTATAGATTGGCACAGGTTCAAATCTGACTGACTGCTCATTGTTACATCTGATATTGACATATTTCTCTGCTTCATTCCACTACGATAATTCACCATACAGTCCATGGTAAATGATCTTTGAATGGGAACAGAAAGCCTAGGCTTGCTGGAAAAACAATCTTAAAATTAATGGTGTGTTAGGAGCACAATCTCAAATCCAAGATCCTTCAGTCTCCAAGACCTTTTCAATCTCTGCTTCTGAATCGAAAACAGGGCCCCTAAACTTTGGGTTTAGGTCAGCTCCACTGCTAGGAGGAAATAACATAGCAGGTAAAGGCTGGAAAAAATGTTATAGTAGAGGATGTTTTTACATCATTTTGGTCTAAGATGGTGAAAAGCTAAGAAAAAGAGGCGCCTTCCTGGAGGCTCACGCTACTCCTGGTAGTGTAATCCTCATGGCGCAAGAACTTCTTGAGCATCTCTGGCACTGTCATCACTTTGAACACCCATGCTAGACTTGGTTTTAAACTTAATACCCTTAATCTAGCAACTGCGAATGTGTGGATACAAGAATGACAAATAGCAAAAAGTGGTCTTTTGAAGGCTCATGTGGTATTTCAAAACAGTATCTCATACTGCACTGTCAGAAGCAGGATATGGGCCTGGATGGACCATCACTTGACCCCAAAGCATATCATATATTCTTTCAACATCTACCTCAAATACATCACTCTTCCCAGGGAATAGGAAATAATGAAGAGGAAAACCTTTAACCAAATTGAACATTACATGATTCATCAGAGCTCAGTGACTGAGGAGGAAGTCACCATACCTCAGGCCAGAGGGTTACTGCGATTCCTCCACACATGGCTGAGGTCATGGTTGAGGCAGGGTGGGAAATATTGCCCTGAGGCTGACTGGCTCAAGGTATCTTTGACCCGTTAGGAAACCAGAAAGTGAAAATACAAGTCTTACCAGATCCCAGAGCAAATGCCCTAAAGCCAGCCCTTGCCTGGCGGTCAAGGTTTGCATGGATGTGAGAGTGGTGAAACACCATTGCCTCGCCAAGTCAAAGGTGACCTGTGAGCCCACAGGACAAACATCACTGCTCAGCAGCATTGCCCAATTCACAGTCAAAAATGCCACAAGGCAGAGCTCAAAGCTTCCCCGGATAGTCCCTGAAGGTGGACACACAACTCATGTGGCACTCTCTGGTTAACGTGGTCCTTGCAATGGTGCTGGAGCAGTGGCTTTGGCCCACCACCGAGGGCAACCAGACCATCTCCTCTGGTCCCACACACCCTCACACCTCTGGGGGGAAAAGAGGGTGCTGGGGGCACCACAGGGATGTGCCAGCTGCCACAACAGCACTTGCAGGGCAGATCCACACAGATGCTTCTGAGGCAAACATGAGGCCCTTAAGAGGGTCACCTCCTCCTTGCTCTGGCCCAGAAGGGGTGGAATGACTATTTAACACATACTATTGGGGAAGAAGCTGTGAGGTGATTTGTAAGAGGTTTTCCTTGGCCTCCTAACACTACAGGCAAACTTCCCTACTGTCTCTGGCTGGTGGGCTCCCGTGTGTCCAAGGATCCCTGCTAGCCAAGTCCCTACTTGGCACCAACACCCAAAGCACCATGTGCTCTGCAGGCACAGCAGAACTTGCCATCACAAAAAAGAGCCCAGAACAGATGAGAGATCTTAAAGTTCTGAGAGCATGTGGATTCCTCCCTAAAGGAATCCCTCCAAAACAAGGAAAAATACTTAGTATAAAAATAAAATTAACTTCCCAGGAGAAAGCCACCCTCATTCCCACATGGCAACCATGGGGAAGGGCTAACAGAGCATTCAACAACAGTGAAGGAGTCAGAGGGCCACTCTGAGCTGGCAGTTACACTCAAAAACTTTGGAGTGATTACTAAGAGCAATCCTCCTTTTGTAAACATTTCTGTTATGCCTGTGTGGGTGTGAGGGGAAGTGCAGCTCTCAGCGTATTCCTTCACAGCAGGGTATATTGTGGGTATGCTGAGACAGCCTGGGCACAGTTCAGCTGAAACAAATCAGTGGGGCGAGGCCTAAACTAATGTGCAAACAGCTCCATCCTGTTTGCGCTTCCAGGTGAACCTCCGCAAAGCAGGAAATATTGAGTATTGCATATTATTTTTGTCACATTTGCTGTCACATTTATAGTCATGGGACACATGCAGGGTTCTTGACCTTTGTTGTCTCTGACTAACTGCATTAAATGGACGGTGGATATTGATGCTTAATGGACAATAAGAGTCTTTAAAAATTAGTCCAAGAGTAGATGCACCACATAAAACTAAAATTATAAAGCAAATAAAGAAAAAGCCCATCTAGTGACCCATTCTTCCAGTGACATTGGCTTTCCAGTATCATAACTTCTCTTCTTCCAACAGAAATTATCATAGGATCATGCAATAGTTTGGGTTGGAAGGAACCTTAAAGATCATCTAGTTCCAAATCCCCTGACATGGAGAGGGACACTTTCCACATTCTGAAGTGTCAATGGAGAGAAGCAAAAACCTGCAAATATCCCTGAAGAACAACTTTTTTTCACTACTTTGGCATTGGATTGTGAAGCACACTGATTTTCTATAGGAAAAAAACCAATTTCCCCTTTTCCAAGCTGAGTTACATGACCAGAGCATGATCACAGGCTGACAGCTCCTTGGTGTACTGTCTATAATACCCAGACATCACATGCATCACACTCTCATTTAAACCCAGCCACCAGCTCTAGCTCTGGCTGCTGCTGGTTGGATTAATGCTAGTGCCAATAGTAAAAAACAAGCTGTCTGGAGCTATCTTTGGTAAACACTTAGAGCAAATATTCTTCCTTCTGATCTTAACAAAGCCAAGATGACTTTCTGCATGAGTAACTCAACTATTGTTGTAACACCAACCCCCTCAGCAAAACAACAACAGCAAAATACAACCTTCTTCCTTTCTCTAACTCTTTTTTAGGCATCTTTAAAAGCCCAGGGCTTCGTCTGAATTGCCCACTTCAATCAACAAAGTCAAATCCAGTGGAGTTACACCCCAATGTACAGAAAAGTAATTGAGACCAGATTTTGGCCTGAAGAACCTCTAAATCCATTTCTCCTCTCACCCCTCCAAGAGTCACATTTTTGAAAAGAAAAGAAAAAAAAAAGATAAACTCAGTGAATCATGCCAGTAGGCAGCTAAGTTTTAGAAGGGGGTAGAGAGAAATAAAGTAAATAATAGGAGGGGTGCAAGCTTTATGAAATGGAGGTCCACAGTGGCAACTTGCCAGTCAACCAGAGGATGCAATCAGTTTGCATAAAATACAGCAGTCTGCAGATTCAGTTTCCACTGTCCCTGAAGTCAGTCCCTGTCTGTCAGTGAAGATGTATCTCCTCACTATCTTCTTGCTAAGCCGGCTCTGAAGACTTTAAATCTCCTTAAAAAATGATGAGAAATGAAAGCAAAACATCCTTGAAGTGCATGGAGAAAGGGAAAAGGAAAAGGGAAGAAAGTGAAGGTTTCACAGGACTTGCCTTTGAGGGCTGTTATTTCAGGGATGAAAGTCAGAGGTTGCCTATAGATCAGCCAGTGCCACAGTGGTGATGGAGCATGAAACCTCACTTAACTCCCACTTTGCTGTCCCCACAGCCCGCCGATGGGGTCCTCACACCAACCACATTCCTACCATTACACCTGTGGCTTTTCCTGGCCTACAGAAGCTAATCCTGACCAGTTGCATCTTGAAAAAAACAAGTTTTCCTCGTCTCATACTGGAACACTAATGCAACAGCTCAGTGTCTGAATGGGAATGTAATCGGATACATGAACAAGTTGCATGAGCCTGTTAGGGAAAGGGGAAAAAATAAAAAAGCAAATATACCAGTGAACAAATGTGAATGGACAGGATTCCTGATTTACGGGCAGCAAGCAGGGTTCAAATTGGATCTGCACTGCCTCAGAAAAGGCAGCTGCTTATTGGACCATTTGTTTTTTAATCACCCTTCGATGTAGCTTTTACTGAATCCTAGTTAAAATGCCATGTTGAATAAGGGCAACTCTGTGCCTTGTCCTGCCACAGCCCAGTCCTGTGGTAGGTTAAGGACTGTGCTGTGATTTGCACAGCCTGTACTCTGATACTCCAGGAAAATAAACACAACCTAGACAGAGAAAAGAAATACAAGAGTGAACCCTAAAGTGCTGAGTTCTTTCAGACTCAGGTGTGGGTCAGCCAGGCTTTAAATAATATGTCTGATTAATCATGCAATAGCTATGCAAGGCTTCAAGTGGAGCAAAGCAAAATGTGCTTACTAGCAATAATATGGATATTGTGTAGGAAACCAGTATTTACTGTTCCAGTTATTAGAAATTTATTATTTTCCCTAAATAAAAATTAGGCAAAGAGATAATAAAACCATGGTATTTCTAAAGGAATGGTTAATTCTAATAAAGGTAATTTTAAAATCCTGGTTTTCAGACAGAAGGGTCTATTCTCCTTTTAACATATACCCAAGGCAGTGCTCATGTTAAGAAGCAAGTGGCATTCTGAGTATTCCACTACAACAAGGAAACTGGTGTTGAAGGACAGCCCAAGCACCTCACTCCCTACCACCACACCAAGCAGCAATTTCCTACTGAAGACTGACCAAAGGGTGCCTTGTCCATGGCATCACCTTTATCTCTCCCTGACATGGTTTGTGTAGCAAAGAGTACCCATCCATCCCACAAGAAGGATCCCAGAATAGGGACTGTCTGCAAAAAAGCATCCCAGCACTTTGGTGGAACATCAGAGCATGATGAGATTTACAGATTACAGTCAAGGTCCTGAAGAGCACCCAAAAGCCTGGTGGAAAGCCAGTGCAATTCCCAGAGCTTGCACCCATGTACCATGTATCAGACCAATTATTCACTACAAAGTCCTCACCATTTTGGGGGAAATCAGAGCAATTTGGGATTCTAATGTATCCCATACATTTGAATTTATCCAACAATAAAAGCACATAATCCACAAGAGATGGGAAATTCAGCCTGCATCCCTCAGCTCACTTCTCTCTGCCCTACCAGCATTGCATCTTCCCTCTCTCAATGAAGTCTCAGATGGTGCTGCCTTAAATTTGCAGAGAAGGCAGGGAATGCCACACAGCTTTGTTTCCAGTCAGGCTTATTGAAAGCTCATCTGAAGTTTTCATCTCCCAGATCTGTAAATGCTGCTGCTGCCTCATAACGAGGCAGAGAAGAAGTCTATTAATCAAAGCCAGCAGAACATTTTCTACAGGAGGCATTTATGTGAAGGAGAGCAGCATATGAGGTTACACTTAGTTAGGAAGAAAATTACAAGGGGATCTCAGTTCTTGTGCTTCAGGGCATAAGCTGATCACCAGATGGGGTCAGGAAGAATTTCACCCACTTTCGTTCCTAGATATAGAGTTGCACAATAGGTAAACTATGGAGGCACAAGGAAGAAGGAAAAAAGCCTGCTTATAGCCTGGATTTCCCCCCTGCTTTCTTGGGAACTATGTCTACAAACATTGCCAGACAGAAGACTTGGTTAGAAAAAAATATTGTGTTTTAGTTTGGCAGTCCTTACCCAGAAAGCGATATGCACAAGAGCCCTGACTTCACGTGTCCAATGAACAAAATATGAAGCCTAGCCAAAAAAACCTGCTCTGGGAAGCTGGGGGGCAGCGGGTACCATGTAATGGGTACCATCAGCATATTTAATATATTAGAAACATTTTACACTAGTTAAAGTTAGACTTCTAGATCTGGGAGAACTTTGCCACAGCTCATGGGAATGATTTTTTTGTTGCAATTCCTTGAGAGCTTTGGGTTCAAATTAACTCACTTCTCTTTCTTACTGCAAATTAATAAACCAGTTGAACTTAAAAAAAGAAGGAAAAGAAAGAAGAAGAAAGCCACAACACTTTGTTAAAACCACTGAGTTTCAACTGGTATCATGTCAAAACCACTTGAAACATGAAACTAGAAATCTTCCTAGGTTGACTCAAAGAGTATGTCTATACTAGGAGTGCTTTACCAGGAAAGGAATGCTGGTGTAAAATGCTGGCAAAGGACTCTGCTGTGGATGCAACTGTAGCAGCAGAAGTGAGTCTTAAATCAGTCTAGGGAATTGAGCCAAGAGCTTTGTTGACAGACTTGTACCTAGGTGAAGTTCTCCAACAATTCTAACAATGGGTCAGGGGCAACACCTCTTTACATCCTGGATAGACACAAACATGTCAGCACAAATTTAGAATCTAGAAATGCCCAAAGTTAGATAGAAGTTGCTTTGAATCTCTTTTGAAAAATTTAACCAGCTCTGACTTTAGAAAGAACAACTTTGCTTTATTTTGTAGGCTTCACTGTTTTGCTGCAAACTTCTGGCATAGCTGCAGTTAAACATCTTATTTCAGCCTTCTAATCTGTGACACATGGTGGGTGCTTTATGATTTCTCTCAGCACAATGAAATCTGTCTCTCAGCATGCAATCATAAATGTTGCATACAAGCCTCACGAGCAACCTTTGGAGATTTCTCCATAACGCAGTTCATTTATTGTAACCATGGTCAGCATTGGTGGTGGAAGGAAACCACTATGTGAGAAGATTGTGTTATTTTTCTGATAAAAATGCCATTAAGTGCTGGCTGCTTCCCTTAACACAACTGCAAAATAACAAGGCTGAATAAAAATATTCATTCTATTGTATACTAAAGGTACTATTGCAACATGGAGAAGGCAGAGCAACGTGGCAGTTAGAATTTCACCAGATCCCTACTCAAATGACCTGGATTGACTATTTTAGATTTATGGCAAAAATATATTTAAAAAAATACATTTTCAGCTTCAAGCACTATAGAAAAATCCACTCCCCACCTAGCTTTGCTTGGACAACATCCCCCACTCTGTAACAGCCTCTTTTACTGCAGCTGAGACACAAATATCCATAAGCAATTGCTACCAATGCCTGTGCAAGTCAAACCTATGGTTCTGTCTCTTACCTGTAATCTGACTCTGTCCTTGTGGATTAAAAGGACTTGGTGCAGAGTTCAGAGAGGGCCGTGGGCTCTGGGTCGGGACCCCTACTCTCATACTGGGATGAGGAATGCGCCCTAAATCACTGAGGCGCTCAGAGAACAAACTAGGTTTAGAGTCATCAAGCTTCTGTCTGTGCCCTGGAAATAGCAAATCATAAAATAAAAGCGTTAATAACAAGATTTAGTAATTTAACACACCCCCAAAAAAACCCCAAAATGGTCTCTAAGGACCTGTTACTAGATTTAATGGATTTACAGGTATCTCAGCTACCCCAACAACACAGAAACATTGTGAGGGGGTTGTGTTTTGGACATAGTTGTGCTGGTGAAAGCCTTATCAAGCACAGCTGTGCCAATACACGTGTAACATATTACAACTTGGATCAAAATAAATACTTATCAGGACACCCACACAAGGTCTTTTTTCTTTTTCCTTTTGCTACTTTAACTACCCTTCCAAAAGCAAGCCTCATATGTACCTACAACTTATCAGCTGGGACAATTACTCCATTCCTGCATTATCCATGCCATGTTGTGGATTTTTGCTATGAAAATGCAAGCTTTTCTTCTCCCCATTTTTTTTTTTTTTTAAACTCTGTTATAGTTAGTCATTAGCTTTCATTCCTCTGGGAGATTTTCAAAAAAGTAATTAGTCCCTGTCAGTTGAGAAGAGCAGTATCCAATGAAAACCTCCAAGACTGCTGGCCAGGACAGGGCCCTACACACACTTGCATGGTTACCTTTCCTCAGTGCTCCTACTGAACTCACCCAAAACAGGCCAACTGCCCCTGGATACATTTGGAACACTCATTTAGGGGTGTTTTGCTGACAAAATATGAAGGGGTAAGTGGCAAAAGCACTGGGATGCCCCCAGTGGTCCTGCTTATGTTGTCATTGAGATGTTTCAAGAGCAAGGGCTTTGCTTCTCTAATGGTTGTATTTTTGCTCCTAGGTTTAATTTCTTTCCAAAGGATGCTCCTTGTCCAATGGTGCATTTGAACATGAGCTGCACAAGGTGTTATTTCTATCATTCAGCACAGGGAGAAAAAGGCATGCATAGAGATTAAGAACAGGACTAATTTTACTTAACTTTAGCCATTCATAAATCAGGCATCTAGTCTAAACTCTTCTAATGTAGACTTCCTCTTCGGTTAATGGAAAGAAATAGCTACTTCCAGAGGGCAATTCATCTCATTTGTCTCTGACAGTTGCCTTAAAACAGCATGATTCACCTCCTCAATTTGCTTTCTCTTCCTACTCTGATCAGAGAGGGAGCACACATGACTGGTTTAATTAGACACTCTCACCATTAGTCAATGTTCAATGGAATGAAGCCTACCCTAAGTTACAGATCAAGGTCACACAAAAAGCCTCTGGCAGATCTGAAAGGAGGACCCAGACTCCTTGATTTCAACCCAGAACCACATCTGCCTCCATCCCTATAAGTAGTACTGGGGCACTGGCACGAGTAATAATTGGGGCGGGGGGGGATATTTTAATGCTTTTAACAATAGGAAGGGTCCCTGGTACAGTTTGGGCTTGAACTCTTTCAAATAATCACCAGTGGCTTGAGATAATCTGTGTTGTCCCTCAGCAGTATGAATACAGCCATCTTCTGGAGTCTACAAGAGTTCAGCTCTGCAGACATGGGAAGATTCTCCCATCAGTCTTTGGGCCATAGAACCAATTCCAATACTGTTTAATTTATTTTAGAAGCAGAAATGAGGTCACAATCTTGAGATTGAACTATCAGGCTACCACTTCTAAAAAAAAAAAAAAGCTTTTTAATAGTACTCACCACAGTACTGAGTACATGGGTTCACACCCTCTGATTGGTACCACAGTGCCAACATGGCACACAGGCAATGCAATATCCAAACTAAATAAATCCAGACTGGATTCAGAGAAATCATAGCTCTAGACAGAGAAGGATTCAGGTTGGGAGATGAGGGCAAACTTGATGGGATTTAAGTCTGGAGAAACTTCTCTAGCAATTTTAAAAAATTAATTAGTTGACCCGTAATTTGGTACTTTGAAGTCTGGGTTTTCTCCCCTGTAATGACTCAGTCTAAAAGCACGGGGTAGGCGGGAACCTTCTCCTTAGGGAGAAAGTGCTGTTCCATGTTACAGCTGCCATGGGTGCCTACTCCTCTCTTCAGAAGGTATCAATTACTTTAAATAGGGAATGATTTTTTGGCTTATAAAAACTCCATAATAGCAGCTTAATTAACAGGGTCACATCCAAACTCTAGTCTTCAGCATTATATTCTCAATCCATTTAAACTAAGATTTGTACAAGTTGGATGCTGCTAAATCTGAAAAAAAATTACTTTTACATATACATGCAGTCATTATTCTCTTGGGATTTCTCCCTCTTCTTTTCCTCCACAATTTTTATGTATTTTATTTTCCCTTTGCTAGTCATATTTTCCACTCTGTTTTTTTAAGACACCTCCTTCCCCTCTGTTTTTTTCTTTTGCTTATTCCTGATCATGCTTTGGTAAATTGAGCAACCTGGGATAGTGGAAGGTGTCCCTGCCCATGGCAGGGTTTGGAACGAGATGATCTTTAAGTCCCCTTTCAACTGAAACCATTCTGGGATTCTGTGAAATTCAAGAGATCTCAAAATAAGGCAAATGTGATACGCCCATCTCCACTCTCAAACACGACAGTCGGTTTTAGCTGGGAATGAATTCACTCCCAAAGTGAATTGTATTTAGAATTTCTGTAGAAAAAACCTTGTTCTGTGTTCATGTAGTGACCTTTTAACTAAAGAACCACTAACAAACTGGTGCATAATCTATTTCAGCTGTCCTCAGGTGACTCAATAAATAACTTACTACACAGGTCACCACCACTCCTGCACTAACCTGTGCCAGATAACCCTCAGCCTTGTTTTCATCACATTATGTTTGGTCATACATAGCTTTGTTAGAAGACAGTTTATACTAAATTATATGTATTATGGCAGAGCTCTGGATAACAGAGCACTTTAGGATGGGCAGGGAAAAAAAAAAGAAGAGAGGGAAAAAAAAGAAGGGGCATACAGGAAGAAGAAAAATGATTTCCACATCTGGTTGAATTGAAATGATCTATAGATGTGTGGGTTTGGGTGTTGCCACTTCCCTCCCACCCACCCCAAAAAAAAAAAGAAAAGTAGGGAAGAGAGAGCTCTATGCACATCTGGAAGACCCCAGGCATCAATGGAACTGCAAGTCCCCAGAAACCAGCGAGGGGCCAAAGGCAGACTTGCCTTCCCCTTCTGGACATTTAAAATTTAGGGTTGTAACACGGAGTCATGTTGTGACAAAGGGATCCACAGAAGGAGCCACAGTCCTTGAGTGAAATATCCCAGGGAGACAAGATGACATTGCAGCTTTGCACATTATGGGTTACTCTGCTTTGATAAAGGCTGAGACGTGCTCACACTGAAAGTAAGCAGGAAACTCAACAAAATCTTTGTATTCAGGAGGTGCTCACAAAGGCGTGTGGGCAATTTAAATAAATGTCTTGCCTTGATTGCAGTGCAGGAAAAAAAAATCCTGTTAAGTATGGAGGAGCCATAAGGTATGGGCTGAAAATGCTCTAAAAAGACCTTCTGAGTAGCACATAAGCAGCAGGAATGAAATATGTGATACATGTTTAAAACTCATTCCACAAGCTGCTTTTCATCTCTCATTGATATATGTGTCCGTTGACAGAGAAATTCCTGATCCCAGGGGAGTGTGCTAAGAAAAGCTGTATTCCTCAGTCTCAGCACTGAGGCGTAATTTTATTTCAGGAAAAAAGATTAGGGTAGCAAGTGTGGATAGCTGAGGGAGAATCCATGATCTGCTGCAGCAGTGAGTACATCAAAAAGCAATATAAAAGCTATGTGAAGAGTAGAATAAAATAGTGTTACAGCTACCCCAATGCGTGCAACACTTCATTTAGTGCCTGTTGCTCTATTGCAAATATGAATGTGTAGAATGGATTGGGCTTGGAGGGGAAAAAAATGCTTGTGGACATAAGCAGTCTTGGATGTGAAATGTTGTCAAAAATAAATGGAAGCTGAGTCTCTGATTAAGGATGGGACCCAGTGGCCACTGGAAAAGATAAAGTCACAAGTGAGGAGATGGGAAAGAGATGGAAAAAACTGAGAGTTAAAACAAGCTGTTCTGATTTGTCTGCTGGCACAGTACAAAACATGTTGGATATCATAAATCCAGCGTTTGCTGCAAAATAACAAGAAATATTCTATCTTTCACCACTGCTCCACTGTTTCTAGCCAAACACCAACCTGAGTATAAATTTCTGGACACAGAAACATTGTCATTAATCCCCTCCAGTGCCAAGATTGGCCATTTTACATGAATCAAATCAGTACTGAGAGTGCTATAAGGTCAGTGAAAACTGCAGCCAGCCAGTCAGTGCTTGTGCTGCTGCTTCCACTCGCCAGCCCAGCCCAGCCTCAGAACATGTTTGTGTGGCCCAGGGAAGCTGATGTTCAATTATCACATCCCAGGCATGGCAGAAGATGTGAGGAGTCTTCATCTCCAGCTTAATCATTTCAGTTTAAACTAAGCAAAGGACTGCCTCCCAGATCAAAGCAAGGCAATCGTGAGTCTGCTGGATGTGGTAACTGGAAAGGGACGTGAGCTCGTCTCTCATCGCTGAACTTCCACTGCTCTGCTGGAGAAGGCAAGATGTAAATCGGGCTGTGGAAGAGGCTGACTTGCAGAATGTAAATGTGGTGTTGATGCTTGAAGATTTTTACCTCCTCAGGGAGGAGGGGTGTGCGTTTTTATCTTTCAGCTTGTGGGTGTGGAACTGAAAACTAATCAGATTATGCTACACGTGGCTTTGCCAGATGCTGACACTCAGGGACTCCCTTTCTTTGTACCGTGTACACCACCCACCAGCTTTTTTGTGTGGTTTTTTTTTTCTTCCTGGTACCCAGGAGATCTGGTTACCAGATTTTCAGCAGATGCTTTTATCACTCTCCACTGGGCTAGCTATTTTCAGTCATCACCCAGTTGTATCTTTTTCTGCTTTTGCCTTAACAAGAAGTATTGTGGGAGTCAGGTGTCTCCATAAAAGAGCCAAGGGATGGCAGGAAAGGTCATGGCAGTAAGAGCCTGTGCTGTCACCTGCTGGAGACACATTTTCTGGGACATCCCAAGCAGAATGGAGGGTGATGACCCATTGTGAAATGCCACCATGGCTTCTGTCAGCTCTATGTCACAAATGTGCTCAGCACCACATAGTGAAGTTTGGAGTCATTCCATGAAGTGACTACAGCTGGAAAAGGTAGATAAAAATTCTTTGAACTCAAGGGCTAGTAACCAAGGATTTTTACAGCTCTGGGTTCAGTGAACCAACAGGAAAAGGGACTTCAGGTTAAGGGGTGGCAGAAAGTAGAAGAATCATCCAGCTCATGATCTGTGAATTTGTGGTCTCTGCACCTCTGTCTCTTGACTCCAAGAGAAACACAACAGAGATCAAGAACCCAAGTTTTGATTATTCCTACTCTTTTCCAAAGGTGAAGTGCTTTAAAAAGGTAAAGAGTGGGCACATATTTTCCTTCTAACCCTATATGTCTTTGAAACAAGCCCTCTGATTTTTTCTCTTTTAACCCTGGAGCACCAGCAGCATTCCAGTGCACTTTGTAGTGTTTACTCTTCTGCATGCACATTGTAGAAGACAATTTCACACCACAAAAAAGACAAGCTACCTGTCCTCTGAATTTTGTCACAAATTCTCCTTAAATTGTCTTTGCAGATCTACCTGCATTTCATCCTGTTTGGTGTTGTGGATCAGGGGTAACTGGAAGGTACTGATATGGGTGTGACTGAATTCAGCTACAGGCTGATAAAGCTGAAGTCAAGGGACCCACATTTATGCCACAGTAAAGGAGTTGAGACCTGAGCCTAAGGCTTCCTAACAGCTGTTGTGCAGGGACTGAATAATGCTGAGCATTCACCATGAAGCAAAAATATTCACTGTTCTGTTACAAATTTCAGACAATACTTTACTGCAGCAAGATGTCACTCCAAAGCAGTGTCAATCTATGCACTGGAGGTAAAAATAAGGGAGCTATAAACCAGAAGATTCACATTAGCTCTTTGCAAAGAAAAAAAACTCTGAAGAAAGTCGTGAGGGTCCCTCTTATGTCCCTTGTCTTGTGACAAATTGTCATTGGGCTGATTTCTCCCCACCCAATCCTACTGAATGCACCCAATCCAAAGTTCATGGAAAAAACCCCAAAACACAAGAGCCAAACAATTTTTGCCCAGGAAAGGAGAAAGCTTGGAACCCTTCCAGTCTCTTAGGTAAAGACACAATTATGAGAAGAAAAATATAATCCACCCAAGAGACATAATTACATAATTAGGCCATAGGCTGTGAATAGGAAAGGTTCTTATAGTTCATAAAACAAGGAGCTACATAGGTGCAGTAACTGTAGTTAATTCACTCAATGAAGAAAAAAAAAAGTTTGTTTTTTAAATAGCTAAGGGCACCAGTTTGCATTAGACTGGGAGTTTAGTCTTCTGACTGTACACAGAGCCCTGTTCGTGCCAACAGGAGTCACTCAGGCGCAGGCAGAAAACAAGCCCCTGTCTCTTTTTGTTCTTAAAAAAGGCATATTTTTACCCAAAGAAGCTAAGACCTGTACCTGAAACTACTGCAGAGAAAAGGAAATAATAAAGACAGACAAATGCACACTGTGGAGGGGCTCAATTCCTCTGAAACAGATCTAACGTATTTCCATTTGCCAAAATCCTAATGACACCCTCCTCCCTGAGCCCTGCTCTGCAGACTACTGGTATGGATCCAAAAGGGCCAGATCCAGATCCTGGGGGTACCAGGGACATTTCCATCTTCCCAGAGCTGTGGCTTCTACCCTGGGTGAGCAGAGGCAGAAGGAACTTGGAACCTCAGCACTGAGGACAAGCCAGGATGCCTATGGAGCATCTCTGGTGTCAATGGTCATCTCCCCACCTGATTTATGGTGAGCAAAGGAAATGTCCTCTCAGCTCATCCTGCCAGGACAAAAAGGGTAGTTGGAGTGAGGAAGGGTGAAAAGAAGTGACCCAAGGGGGTGTAACCTGTGTCCTTTTGTACCCATGGGAATGACTCTAAAGCTTTGGGGTACAAAGTGCTTTCTAAACTTCAGCTGGGAGCCATGAAGAGCATGGACACAGCTGAAAGGTAGACCAGAGGCTGGGGGTTTTCAGCAAACTGCAACAGCTGCAAAGGAGCCTGCTGCTCACAGAATTTCTCTACACAGTGAGGTGAAGAATGCCTCCTTGGAGCAGGGCTCCAGGCTGCTCGTCTGACAGCCAAGGGACTGATGGGGGCAGGTGGCAGGGGCCGAGCTGGTCAGGCACTGCAAAGGGAAGGGTTTATTAAAGCAGCAAAATTGCAAGATTTAACAAATGAAACCAAAACAGTGCTTTGAGAAAAAGGACAGGCTGAGCAGGAAAGGGCTCGAGTGGGCTTGCTTTTGCACCAGTTCTCTCCTATTCTCCAACTAATCCAGAGCTGCAGGACTCGTGCAGCCCTCTGCTCTGACTGCTTAAGGTGAATGAGCCAGGTCTGCCCTTGCTGCAGTGGTGGGGTTGTTCCTTTCTTTTTTCTTTTTGAAAAAATTTCTAATTCTGATTAGGATTTTGAAGCTTGTTCTGCAAATTTGAGCAACACACCATAGGATCATCAGTCCAAACAGGCCAGGTCAGGGAAGGAGCAGGTGGGACCCCCTTGCTCCACAATGCCCTGCCTTCACCTTTATCCATCCTTGATGAACATAAAGGAATCTGTGTTCACGTGTGCCAGGAAACCAGCTAAACATTGCTGGTATGGCTGCTTGTAGACATTAAAGACAACTCATATAAACAGAGACTGTCACGCAAGTCTCGGTCCCTGCCTTAGCTCCCTTTGCATGCTGGTATCTGTTACACTCTCCCCCTCCTTCTCTCTCTTTTTTCATCAGGAGCAGGGATGAGGGAAAACAAGGGCAGTCCCAAAAAGCTCAAGAGCTCCTCATTCTGATTTATCATCCTCATGAACGCAGCAAAATCTTTGAGTAAAGTTTCCCCCCACCCCCCCACCAAGAAGGTAGCTATCCTGCAAATATCTCACCAATTTCTGCTGCTTGTTTGCTGGGGCACCAGGCAGTAAAAATCATAGTGAAGAAGGGGGTAAAGGAGGGGGAGAGAAAAAAAATCTCCTTGAACTGGCTTCCCTCCAGCTGGCAGGAGGGGATGGTTTTTTTAACGCTTGTGAAACCTGATTACTTTAAAAGAATAAGAAAGGGGGGGGGGGGGAATGATGTAAACACAGCCATTAAACCAGACTTAAGGCGCTTAGTTTAAATCTAGTGTAGAGCTCTGGGATGCTGCACTGCTCTCTAGACATCAATAGGTGCACTTTCATTTCTGGTTTTGTTTTACACCCCCAAAACCAGGAGTGCACTACACGCTGAACGCTGCGGTTACAGTGGGAATTCAGGCATGGAAGACACAACAGTTAAGCAATAATGGGTGGATGTGTGTGTGTTTGCTATCTTTCAACAGATTGTTTTGCTGTGTTAGAAAACGACTGTGTTTATATCCATGCAGCAGGTTTTAAGCAGACAGTTTAAACTTGAATAAAGTGGGATATTTCTAAAATAACCCTGCTAATACAATTCAGATGGCTAAGGAAACCTGAAAATGTGGTTAAAAAATAAAAAAATATGCCATTTCAATCTACACTGGTGGGTAACATGATCTAAACTCTGAAAGAAAACCGTCTTTACAAGTTCAGCTTGAAGGATTATCTTGTGTATCAGCACCCTCTGTGGCAGAGTAGCATTTATCCACGTATCCACCCATGTTAATGCTGTTGCACAATTTACTACAGCTGTGATAGACAGATAATTGCTTTATCCACCCAAGTGTAATAAACGGAGTCTGCTATGTTAATCCTTGTGTTCTTATTGTCGGCAAATGCCAAGTAAGGGAGAGACGTACACTGAAAACTCTGTCCTCTCCTTCCAAAACTACTGGAGTTTACTCACCCTCAGACCTGCTAAAGTGTTCTTACTGCATTCCACTCCCCTGTTTGCAGCGCCAAGTATTTTGAGTAGTATCAAGTTATTGTTACATAAAGGGCACCTACACTGAGGCTATATGGAGGCAGAAGCCAGGATGTAGCAGCCTTTAGGAAAAAAACAACCAACCAACCAACCAACCACCCTCAAACATCTTTTCCTACTCAGTAAGTAAAACAGGCCAAGTATTTTCTGTTCCTGGGCATAGCACAGAAAGTAATTACCTGTCCTTCTAAAACTGGACATCTATTCAGTTTGTGTGGAGTCTGTCTGACTGCTGAAAAAATGTCATTTAGCTGCTGGCCGATCGGTGTTTCCACAAAAATCTATAAAGATTTTTTATTTTGAATGTCAAAAACAGGCGTATCCTTTAAAAGGTTTACAGATTCCTGGCGGCTCCATGAGCTTAGGTTTGTGGCATCAAATTTGTAATGACAGTTTGATGGATGCCTCCCTTTCTTCCTCCTGAAAGGTATAAGGAATTGGTGGTTTCCCAATAAAAATTACACTTAACACCATTCTTTGCTTTTATTTTTACTCTCAAATGCGTAAAATGTCTGGTGCTGCTGGCAGTGAGTGGGTTCATGGGGTAACTTTCATGTTACACGAGGCATTCAACTTTCTGTGTACTCAGAGCTCTTGCACAAGCACCTACATGATGTGCAAGTTCTGGGGAAGGACAGCCTTAAGCAGCACATAAATACTGCAGCTGGGCTTAAGAGAAGAAACATTGGCCTGAAGATGTTGCCAACAATCCTGCAGGTGAGTGGCAGTTTTTAACCCTTGTTATGCTCCACCTTTCCCTGCCAATGCCAGCAGGGACATTTCTGGCTCAGGTGGAGGCTGAGATGTATTAACTTCTACTTTCAGGTCTTCAAGAGAAAGAAAAAGGGTAGGTTTAGATTAGATATTAAGAAGAAATTCTTTACTGTGGGGGTGGTGAGATACTAGTAAAGGTTGCCCAGAGAAGCTGTGGCTGCCCCAACCCTGGAAGTGTTCAAAACCAAGTTGGATGGGGATTGGAGCAACCTGGTCTAGTGGAATGTGTCCCTGCCCATAGAGGCAGGGGCTGTTGGAATGAGATTTTTTTAGGTTTTTAAGGTCCTTTTGAACCAGAACCATTCTATAATTCTATGATTTAAAAGATAAAACACAGCCATAGAGGATGAATGGATGGGGGTTGGGTGTGACAAAGTTGCCCACTGACTATCACTACTGATATTGAAATGGAAGGTGTTTTATGTATCTTCTGCCAATTAATAGCTGATACTTCCTTTAATAACTTGGATGATGCAGTACAAAGCACAATTAGAAAATCTTTAGATGACATCCAGTAAGGTGGAGTTTCAGACTTGGAGAAATAGGTCAGAATTCAGAATGAACTTACCAAAGAAGAGAAATTGTGCTTGACATGTCATTAGTAAGATGACATGCAGTAAAAGTTAAGTGCTTTGTGTTACACTTTGGAGCAAGAAGCCAAGTGCACCACAATGACAAACCTATTAACCAGCAGCCCTGCAGAGGAGATCTGGGGGTGGCAGGGAGTTGCAAGTTAAATATGAGTCAATAACGGAATTTTGTTTCTTTTTCTTTTCTTTTTTTTTTTTTTTTTTTTTTTAATGAAGTAAATACATTTCTGGGAAAGATTAATGGTCATGTTGCATACAAGACATAGAAGGTATCTATTACAGGCTGCTCAGAAGTGGTGAGACATCAGCTGGACTGCTTTATCCAGTGTGGGACACCACCCTCTAAGAAAGCTGTAGACAGATGAGAGAGAATCCAGAGAAGAGCAACAGGAGCGATAACAGATTCAGAAAGCATGAGCAACATGGAAAAGTTGAAGGAAATACATTTGTTTAGTCTAGAAAAGAGGCGAGCAGGAAAGGACATGATAAGAGTAAAATGTTTTCTACAGAAAATGGTAATCAATTGATCTCTGTGTCAGCTGAGAACAGCACAAGAAAAAGCTGCCTTCAGCTGATGTAGAGGAGATTTAAGAGATTAATGTATAGTATTAGCAAATTCCTTTTTAAGTATAAAGGGAAAAAAAAAGCCACCACAAACTCCAGACTTGGTAAGTAAGTGGAAGGCTCAGTACTGGAGGATTTAAAAATTTGGACAGAAGTCAGTGATGATCTAAGTATATCTAATACTTCCTCTGAGGAAAAATGGACTAGGCTGCCTGAGGTTTCTTTTTAGCCCTACTGTTCTGGGGCTGAGTGATTGTCTGTGCTTGGTGAAGTCACGTACACAATACTTGAAACATGAGTCCATGCAGTCAGCAGCTCCTGCTAACTGAGGGCCTGATGCTGCAAAGAGCTCAGGAGCTTGAGCTGCCATGAAAGGGCAGAGCAAAATGCAGGCAGTGTCTGCTCAGTTATTCCTGACTACAGAGAACCCATGGGGGTTTGGAAACGCTGGTCTTAAACCCTCTATTCCAGGGTTTCCTACAGCTCTAACTTCAGAATAATTATCATTTCTTTGCCTCACAGTAGATATTACAAGACTGACCTCATCATTTATTTAGATAGCAGGGCTTGGAGTGTCTACTAGTTTTTGAGGAATGCACAACAAACTAAAACTAGAATTTTGCACCCAATTATTGAGAGTATTCCTATAACCAGGGAAGGTCTGGATCCTAATCCATGATTGGTTTTGGTTTTTGCTTTCTTATCTGTGCGTCTGCTGGTTACTCAAAGAGAGATGGTCCCACAAAGAGTAGCCTTGGCCATTCTCTAGCTAAAACTTCTTTCCATGCCAGTGTGAAGAACAAGAGACACCAAAATGACAAACTTCTTGGGGAAAAATCCCAAACACTAAGCGCAGAAGCAAAGATTCTGGACAAGCTAGGCCTTCTATAAGAGTGTAGGGAACTCCTCAATGCAGTGGACTATAAGGTCCTAGGATCTTCTAACAAGACAGCCTCATTATTTACACTATTTCTTCCTGAAAGTGTTCAATTAGCTCTGTTGGGATTTTGGGGTTTTTTTGGTGGAAAGGAAAGAAAAGCTCCTTTCTGCTGTGAGCTACACAAATCCAACTCCCATCCTTGCTACAGAAACTCCATCCCTGCATACATTCATCTCACACCAACCCCCTGAGCTCTAAGAATGGCTGCATCACCCCAGACCAGCTGTTTATTAGCACCATGCCCAAAAATCGTGAGATGCACATTGCAGACCAAACCTGAGCCTGTTCTTACGGGCTCTGCAGGTTGCTAATTCAGTGCCTCAGCCAGGTGTTCAACCTGCTCAGGGGTGATGCCTCCTACAAAAGCGCCAGGGGGGACAGAGGGGAGTGACACAACCTCATTCGGCCGCGAGGAATGTGAGATTTTTGTGAAGGGCTCTGGCAGGGGGCTGACCCTTCTGCCGACAGTTGTTAAAGTTTGTTTAGTGACGGGGAGCCTCCTATGAACCTAAAAACAATAGGAAAACAGAGTCCCGGAGAATAAATCTCGCCCCCTGCGCGTTTGGCTACCAGAAGGTAACAAATCCCCGGGAATGCGGGCGGCGGGCGATGCTCCTGTGAGACGGAGCTGGAGGGCGGCCAACACAAGCAGCGGGTGATGCCATTCAGAGAGCGGAGAACGGCGCGGATGAACCCCAGGAAAAGGCTGGGAAAGGCTGCGGGTACTGCAGGAACGATGTCTGCGACTGCTCCTGCAGGGAGCTCCTCAGGAGCTCATCCCAAAGAAACCCCAAATGCCTCTTCTACTGCTTCCAGCCACATCAGATTGAGTAGAAAGTGAGAGTCTCCTCAAAACCTGTCAAAGGAGATCAGTCCAAAAAGGACCTGGGTTTTATTTATGAATCCAAAAATCTCCCTTGCCCACACACCAGGAGAACTCAGAGGTTTTAACTTTTGGTCACCAGACAGGACACAGCATATGAGACAAGGAAACCAGTGACCTCAACAGGATTTTAAAAAGTAGAATCTAGTTCACAAGCTGCACCTTTACCCTGCTGTAACTACTTAATTTTTTCACTGATAAACAGGGTTCTGCTTAAAGGAACTTTAGACAAGGGCCTGGAGTGATAGGACAAGGGGAAATGGCTTTAAACTGAAAAAGAAGAGAGTTAAATTATATTTTAGGGAGAAATTATTTCTTGTGAGGGTGGTGAGGCCCCAGCCCAGAGAAGCTGTGGCTGCCCCATCCCCGGGAGTGTCCAAGGCCACATTAAGACTTGGCGCAACCTGATGCGGTGGAAGCTGCCAGGTTCCAAGGGGCTTGGAATGAGATGATCTTTAAGTTCCCTTCCAACCCAAACCCTTCTGTGATTCTATGATGCTGTGTGTGCAATCCACTGGGAAAAAAAAAGGAAAATCCAGGAAGCATAAACTGTAAATGCCTAGTTATAAAATGCACAAGTTGTCCAAATGGGCAGCTGTGTAACTGATGGCTTTCAAAGATGTATACAAGCACATACATACAGCTGTGTGGGGGTAGATAGATAGATAGATAGATAGACAGATAGATAGATATGCCTGCTTCCAGCTTGGAAAGATCTTAGAACATATTGGATCATCACTGGCAGGTGTTTTGAATAATGTATATTTTATTAATATTTTGGTGCATCATTCAGTTTGGACACCGACTATAGAGCACCAGTGGAAACCATCCCTACAATGAAAGAGTGGCAAGGATATTTTATTCTGCTCTACTAAAGCAGGCAGAAATAACACTGAAGTACTTAAATTCTGGAAATACTCATTATCCCCGTGCTATTAATATCACCTCAATAGCTTGTTCTATTTAAAGCAAGTTTCTTTCTTTGGGTTTTATTGTGTGGGTGGCAAATCCTTATTTAATTCAGAGGATAAAAATGTATGACCCTACAATTGGAAAAATGGGATTGTCTGGGGCCCAAGCCATCTGCCAGAGCCATGAACAGAGGCTTTGCCACCATCTTCAGTGGGAGACAGCCTGGCCTTAAAGACTTTACAGCTTGTACAGACTCAAATTTTAGTATTTGCTTTGATTTTAATGTCATATGACTCATTTTAAGGAATACTATCGCTGCTTCCACTGTAATGGTTACAGTTCTGTCTCTGCAGGACCAAAACTTGATCCCTCAGTTATGGAATTTAGGTACGAGCCCTCTAGTCTACCTCTTAGCCCCACTGTTTGCTTTTTTTACACAAAGAAAATAAGGCACACTCCAGCCATTGGCTCTGTGGTTTAGAGGACAACACTTACATAGGAGAGTTTCCTTCTTCTGTAAGTACAACCCTGATTTAATTCCATCAAAGAATGATGGAAAATAGAACGCAAAGTGTTCTTCCCTTTTGTCCAAGAAAAGTAAATTGAGCAACCCTGGTGATGCTGAAGAAATTGGATATCTTCTACTAGTGCCTTGCCTTGGTTTTTTTAATAAGCAAAACTCATCTGTCTTAACCAATTTAAATGAAGTAAAAAGGCAACAACAGAAAAAAGCGATGGAAAACTTTTTCCAGCTTCAACACAAACGCTGAGGAAGTCAAAGCTTAAAAAAAGAAAGTTATTTTTTCACTAAAAGTCTGCAGAGAGCTCAGCACTATGAAAAATGAAGAAATCTAATTTTTAACTCTTCTCCAGGTAGGATGGATCATTCCTTGTCCTTTCACTCCAGCTTCCCACAAGGTCCATGGGATTATTCTCCTTTTGGCAGCACAAGGACGTTTGGCTGTGAGTGTCCTCATCCTTGACCAGTTTTAAGTTATTCTTTCCTCGACAAAGGATTCCATGTGCTAACAATCCCCTTTCATCAAAGGACCAGCATTAAGACTGAACCCTTTCTAATGCCTGGTGGATTTAGATGGCCAAACTACTGCTAAGAGTGTCTGCTGTCAAGTCTAACCCCCAGCAACAGGCAGCATTTCTGACATCATACTGGTTTAAAATTACATGTCTTGTTATATACACTCCTTTCTCCATGATGCTGATATTTCATGGCATCATTTGGACAGAACATCCATCCCTACCCTCACTCTCTCATCAGAGTGTGGGGGTAATTTGCTTCCAGCACATCACTCGGATTTGAGACTGAAAAGTGGTTTATCCTGTTTTGCTTTTCTGTGATAAAGTTTCTTGATATACATCTGAGAATGGCTGGTATTATTGCTTGAAAACATTTTGATTGTATTTCTTGCTTTCTTGTTGATTGGGTTATAATTCACTAAAATAAATAGATGCACACTGTTTATGATGAATTTAAAATAAAGGTCATAGCTTGTTCACTCGACAGTTAAGACAACCAAACTGCTACTAAACTGAGATTTTTACACCTTGGCATTTACAGAATCACAGGATCAACTCGGTTGGAAAAGACCTTTGAGATCATTGAGTCCAAACTATGACCTAGGACCACCTTGTCAACCAGACCATGACAATAAGAGCCATATCCAGTCTTTCCTTAAACACATCAAGTGACGGTGACACCATCACCTTCCTGGGCATCCCAGTCCAATCACCTGTTCTGTGAAGAACTTCTTCCTAATGTCCAGCCTAAACCTCCCCTGGAACAGCTTAAGACTATGTCTTCTTGTCCTGTCTCTGGTTGCCTGGGAGAAAAGACTGACTCCCAGCTGGCTGCAGCCTCCTGTCAGGGGGTTGTAGAGAGAAATAAGGTCCCTCCTGAGCCTCCTTTTCTCCAGGCTGAGCCCCTTTGCCAGCTCCCTCAGCCCTCCTCAGAAGACTTGTGCTCCAAGGCGCACTGTAATTAAAACCTGTCCTTGCATTTCCCTTCACGTGTGCATTAAGTGGCCTCCCTTAAAGCCAGGTTGGCTTTCCATTGGCTGTGGTCTCTCCAAGTCCTGTTGCCTATCCCAAATTCAAGCATAACTCATTGTGATGGCGTTTCTCAGTTATGCAGGTTTGCTGTGTACACATGACGGTAAATTCCTTCCATGGCTCTAATTTTGTTCCGAGGCAGCCCCAATTCTTGCCGCTTCAGTACACTGAAAGCAAGAGTACATGTGTGTGTGTATGCAAACAAACACACCAGCACCCTCACACGTGCTAAAAACGACATTTTTGTGTCTGCTCACAAGGAAAAAGAAGGATTAATTATGCACAAACATAACAACTTTCTGCAGCTCTGCCTAGAGATGTGAAAGAGAAGTGGCCCTGTACTCACGTCTCTTCTGAGAATTCTGCCATATGGTTTTAACAGAGGTTTATTTCCTGCAGCAAGAGAGGGCTGCAGATTCTCAATCCAACCAAAATAATTATGCAGACAATTTCACTCCATTACTTGCAGTGGAACCCAAGCTGTGTGGTCCTCACATGCTTGCTGACACCTTTAAAGAGACATTAAGCCATTTTTACATAAAATTCACTTAATGGGTGGGATGTAGGATGAATTTCCTGGAAGATTAGCACCTGTCGTGTTGCATAAGGCTTGCATCTGACTGCTGCATGAATTCCTTTGGTTGGTAGACAGCAAAAATTTGATTGAAGTCTCCAGAATACAGCAAAGAATAAACCATATCTGTACAGAGGGAAATTTCTCCCCTTGCTGAGGTTTCCTACCCAATTTTTTTACCTCCCACATTTGACCCCAAAATAGCACAGGACATAAGTACAACTGGGTGCCCTACATTAAGTACAAGGAAATGGAAATACGGCTTTACATTTCAGTGTTGGGTTGTGCTGCAAGCACAATGCAGAGAGTTTTCTGAGAATGTTTTTCTCAGAGCCACCCTGGGATGCAGATCTTTTCCCTCAGCTAGTGAGATGGCAGTATAAAACCTCCAATCTTTCAATCAACAGTAGGTAAAGAATCCAGGGAAAATGAAACTGCTTTGACTCGAAACAATAAAATGTGTATTAAAACATCACCTATCCAACTCTAAATGTAAACCACAGGAATACTGTAAAAACAGGGATGTTAACCAAGACACACAGTGATTAAAGAACATTTTAAAGGGAGAAGGGAGACCACCCTTAAAGCATGGAAATATCCCTTTTGGACTAAAATGCAATTTGTTGTTTTTTGGTTTGGTTTCTTTTTTAGTTTTGGGCAACTGTGCCTGATTTTAGTTACAGTAGCTCGTTTATGGAATTAGCAAACATACTACATTTCAGACAAGCAAATCCAATTAAATCAGAAGAAAGCACACACATACTTTTACTGTACCAATGCGTCTGTGGTGTCAGAAAGACACAATTCCAGGTGGCAAGGGGGATGAGGGAAGGGGAACAAGTTTTTCACTGGATTTCAGGATTTTTCATAGTGTAAAATGATGATTGCTTCAGATCAAAAAGGTAAATGCAAAGAAATAATCAACCGGGGCAATGAGAACAGAGCAGAAATGAGGTAAATACCAGCAGCAAACCACAGGGCATGACTGAATGGTGCAGGAGGTTGTTTTCTTGATGGTTTGTAAATCTTGCTACTGCTGGAGGCCACTGCACGAGCACCTTCCTGTGCTGGGCACAGGAGCTCTGCAACGGTTAATGGCACACGCTGCATGTGTGTGGCCTGAGCAGCGAGGAAACCCAGCAGGAAACACGGTTCTAATCTTTTTCTAGTGGCAATTTCAACATTATGCTACAGATAAATTATGGTAATGTAAATAGTAAAATCCATTTCTCAGTTCTTCGGCTCGAAGCCTACAGCTGCCTCAGATTTCTGCAGGCAGGACAGGCAGAGGACACTCTGCTGCAGGGCAGAGGTTTGTCTCAGCTCCTGACAGTGCCATATCTATGGCAGTCTCATTTCTGCTTTCCCTGCCATGTTTAATCCCTTTGTGTTGTAAGCTCTGTGGAACATGGTAATGAAAAATCCTCTCCTAGCCACGGAGTCACAGAATCACAGGATGGTTTGAATTGGAACGGACCTGAAAGATCACCCAGTTCCAAACCTTCTGCCATGGGCAGTCATGCCTTCCACTAGACCAGCTTACTCCAAGCCTCATCCAGCCTGGTCTTGAACACTTCCAGGGATGGGACAGCCACAGCTTTTCTGGGCCACC
Source organism: Taeniopygia guttata (assembly GCF_048771995.1). Classification (NCBI taxonomy): domain Eukaryota; kingdom Metazoa; phylum Chordata; class Aves; order Passeriformes; family Estrildidae; genus Taeniopygia; species Taeniopygia guttata. The sequence continues at coordinate 5,788,037 of NC_133027.1, read as the reverse complement.
TGTCTCAGTGCCTCATTACTTTCTGAGTAAATAATTTCTTCCTCACATGCAATCTACATCGCCTCTCTTTCAGTTTAAAACTGCTCTCCCTTTTTGTATCATTCTGTGCTTGTGTAAAATAGTCCCTCTCCTTTTTTTTTTTTTTCTTTACAATCCCCCTTTAAATGCTAGGTTGCAGTGAAGTCTCCCTGGAGCCTTCTCTTCTCCAGGATGAACAACCCGTCCTGTCCTCACAGCAGATGTGCTCTAGCCCTCTGAGTGCCCTCAACATGTCCATGCCCTTCTTATGATGTGCATCCTAGAGCTGGATGCAGTATTACAGGCAGTGTCTCACAAGAGCAGCATAGAGAAGAATCCTCTCCCTCACCTGCTGCCCACTCCTCCCCAGGACACAGCTGGATTCCTGGGTGTGAGTGCACACTGTTGCCTCATGTCCAGCTGTTTGTCCACCAGAGTCACACACCTTACTACAAAGATATTGCAGTTCTGATAAAATTACAGAAGTGTACTGACCATCATCAAACAGCTCTTACTAATACAACCAAATAAGGTTGGTTTGTTAAGCTCACAGACTTTCTAGGTCCCACACAATGAGCAAAAAAGAACCACTGAAGATGTCAGCAAGAGTGTAGTCTTTCTGTGGCACACTAAAAAAAGCTACAAATGTATTTTGATCCAAGCTGGATTTAACAATGCTCTCTCTCCCCCAAATCCTCTGTTTTCAAAACAAAACTGAAATTTCAGGCCAACATTTCCTGTGGTGATCATTGTGGTTAAACACTATTTGTCAGTTTTTCATGCTTGATAAGGTCTCTCGGCTCTGTAGCGGAAGAATTGCTGTCAACTGAGCTGTGGCAACTGGAGACAGCGTTTTCACCCAGCAGGAATGGCCAGATCCAGTTCTCCTCTGAGTTTATGGCAAAACTCCCACTTCAAGAGAAGCAAGATTTAGGCTGATACAGCTATTCCAGTTGGCCTTTGGTTTTGTGGGGAGAAGGGCAGCAGCTTGTGTTATTCGCCAAAACAGGAGGAAAATGTTTGAAAGGATAAGAGTGCAGGGGTTTGGCCAGCTGCACCTACTCTTCACACTACACACCACAAATGTCTAAAGTGGATCTTGGGGGAATTACCCATCGTGGTTTGAGGTTTTAAGGAAGGACAGAAAAAAAAAAGAAAAAAAAGAAAAAAAAAAAAAGAAGGCAAAAGTGCACTCAAAAAGTGCACTGATTCACTCTATAAATTGATTTAACTTTCTGACTGGTTAATTGAAAGTTCAAAGATGCAACCTGGTATATCAAGATGCAGGTCTACTTTGAAATCATTTAACCAAAACAGGTCCCTTCTAAGAAAAGCAATGATTCTTTGAAATATCACCTTCTTCCTTGAGACAATTTTAACTCTCCAGAAACATTTCTCATTAATTTTGGAGTATTATGAGTTAATGTATTTAATACACTTTCTCTCAGTCTGACACAGAGAAGTAAGACCAAACCTGCACAAAAACCTGTTCAATAGGCAAGATCATGACTATCTAAAGAAATTCAATCTTAGTTTGGCAAAAACCCCTAAACATTCATGCTTTAAAAACCCCCAGGAAGAATTATTGTCCTCACCAATGAATCACATCAGGTAACCTGGGGACTTTGCATGGAAATCAGGAACTCGTCAATCAGATCTAAAGGTACTAATCACATGAAGCAGCAGTGAAACTCCTCCATGTGAGGTTGTACTGGCTGGCATTCACCGCCCAACGTGAACATGCTAGTGAAAGTACAATGAGATCTCTGACCACAAATGATAACAGCCTTAGCTTTTGCCATGCCCTGGAGGCACAACTCTGGGAAATGCCAGTGTTCCCTCATCTTTTGTGTAATGGCACAGTCCATTGGTTTCTTATCTTGATGGGGATTTCCACTCATCCTGGTTCTTTAAGATGGAACCTCTGAAGCATTTTTCCCATGCTTGAACAGACTGGATGCCAGTTTACCTGTGGTATTATATGCAGATTTGGACTTTCTTGTCCATGTCAGATCATAAAGAAAGCGTGTTAAAGACACGGAATCATAGGATTTTTTGGGTTGGAAGGGACCTTAAGGACCATCTTGTTCCAGCCCCCTGTCATGAGTAGGGACACCTTCCACTACCCTAGATTGCTCCGAGCCCCATCCAAGCTGGCCTTGGACACTTCCAGGAATGGAGCAGCCACAGCTTATCTGGGCAGCCGGTGCCATGGCCTCACCACCCTCACTGGGAAGAACTTCTTCTTACATCACAGAATCACAGAATTACAGAATGATCTGCATTGGAAGGGACCCACAAAGATCACTGAGTCCAATTTCTGACCCTGTACAGGACAAGGAGTCACACCATCTGCCAAAGAGTATTTAATTGAACATTTCATCAACTAAACTTAAAAGGATGGGCTTGTTAGATATCAGTCTCTTTCCATCACCACTGCTCAGAATTTATTGGTAGGTTCTAGAGCACTTCAGGTTCTGCTCTGTCCCATGTCTTAGAAATGACTGGACTTAAATCAATGTGATCAAAACGATCATTCAAAACATGCTGGATCCTTTCACTGCCCTACCAGCACTAGACTTTTAAGTCTACTTTCTCAAAAATTACAATTTTAATAATTTGCTCTGCTTCTCTGTGAACTTTAAGCCTTTAGAGATGGGGATGTAGAGACGTCAGTTACTGCTTGGGTGTACCAGGTACTCTTTATGGTTGCATCCTGGCCAACATATATGGAGAAGCAGGAGAGAATTTCCCATTTCCACGTTTTTCTCTTCGATGTGAGCTTTTCTTTCGAGTGAAAAGGAGGCATGTTCTGGACAGTAACACAGAAAGCAGTACACCTGGCATCCCAAATTACTCCCATGTGTTCACTGCTGCTAATGAACTATGAGGTTAGCAAATATGAGAGGTTCCACTTCGGAAATATTTATATAGGCAGCATAGAGAAGTGACAGAAAATGAAGCTATTAATTACAAAAGACAACAGAAAAGGTCACTGCAGTATTGTGAGCCACAGTGAAATGGGATTTCACAGTGACCACACTGGTACCGTGCATTTAGAAATGCATCAAGCCAAACTTTTCACAAACAACTTGACGATTTATTACTGTCTGTAATGTAGAAATGAAGTGGCCAAATACTAGCTAAAAAAAAAGTTTTTCTCATTAATGTCAGGCTGCAGAATTCCAGATTAAAACAGCCTGGAGGCTTTCTGCCCTCTAATAGATCTCAATTATTTTTACCCCTTAAGGGAGAAATGACCAACAAAGTTTTGAAGCACCAGGTTTATGGCCAGTACACTGTCAGCTTTTCCAAGAACAGCCTCCATTTTCAGAGATTTCTGACACTGTTGTAGAGCTCACTCAGACTAAAATTTTTCTTTGCCTAAGAAACTATAAATTTTTAAATAACGCTTCAAAAAATAAATCTTGCTTAGGCACTCAGCTAATGGGAACTGACTTTTTTGGAGCTCACTTTCCATTCCCAAAGCAGAAGCCGATCTCAGCAGGATGTTTAATGGAAACCTGGTCAGTGTCCACTCCACAGCCCCTGCTATCCATCACACAGCTTGGACATTCCATCAGCCTGAAGGGGTAACGGAGTGCAGCACAGCCTGGGCTGTGCTCACGTGGCCTCTCCAGGCTGCAGCTGTGCCAGCTGCTGGGGTTATCACACCCTGCCTCTCACTCACTCATCTTCCACCACAGCTACTGCTGATTTGGAGCAGGACTCTGCCAAGCCAGCTTGTTTTGACTGATGCCGATTAGAGGTGCACTGGGGAGTCGTGAGAGGTTGATGAGCATGGGGAGTGTTGTCCTCCACAGACAGCACAGCCATGGCTGGAAGCGAACACCCAAGCAGCCCTCATGTCCCCCAGCCCTTGGGATTCCTCCTGCTTGAGGACATGCAAGGCAAAGCCACATGCCCCTGACACAGATTTATTGTCATGCCTGTGAGTCTACAGGACTCACAAATTTTCCAATTTCCCTGGAGAGCTGAAGTGGGGACCATGAGGCCCTTATGGCAGATGCTTCCACTGTGATGCTCTCTGCCTTTCCTGTTGTATTTGCATTAGATTCCAATGTCAGCTTCTCCCACTGGACATGGCCTTGAGAAATCCTGAATACAAAGTCCATCTGAGCTCAGGAAGGAGATGGCCTACTTCCTTCTCTTTTTTCTCCTTTACAAACATCTCATCTTCATCCACAGAAAAAAGCTAGGAGCTTTCCCATGGACATGCGTATTTATAAACAACCATGCACTGCCCATATTTACATATAATAAGAACCAAATGTCATTCAGGACACCAAAAATTACTACAGGGACAGACACTACTTGCTAGACAACCACAGAGCAGAGAAAATGCCCTGAGGATTGAGAGTTAAGGAACTGGAAATCCTGACTGTTCAAAGAGTCTGCACAAAGTGCAGAAAGCCATGGTAGAAGGCCTGGAACTAGATGATCTTTAAGGATGTTTCCAACCCAAACAATCCTGTCAGTGGAAATTTTAAGTGGAAAATCCAAACTCACTACTTTCTCAAATCCATTGTCTAAGAAGGGTCATAACCTGTTAAGGAATAGCAGCTTAAAGGAATGTGGCTAATAAATCCAGAGATACAAATTTAGATAACTCACTCTGAGCTGAAACAACTGAATGAGTTCTCATTCGCACCGGAAGTCAGGAGCCAGGTCCACAGTCTGCCCTCACACACAGAGTTCAAGATTCTGCTCATTGCCTATGTCCTGGAGAAGTGTTGCAACTTCACCCTCCTCAGCAAGCAAAATAGGCCACAGGGGATTTAAAAGAAAATGTCTAAAATCAGCTGTTGGTTGCTCTATACTCAATATTATATACTGTGGAAATTATCAAGGTAATAAAATGCAAGCTATTTTTTTGTATCCAGAATATCTAAGCAGTAAAGACTAAAAATTTAAAATTTAGGTTTAAAAAATTAGGTAAAATTTAGGGCCTAAAATACCTGCCAAAGTCTCTTTAAAAAAGTCTGTTCCCAAGCAGGCTGAGAAATAAAATAATTTCTGTTTCAAATGAGACCCTCAAAACACCCTTTCCTGTAAGTGTTGTAGGCTGCAGGGAGAACTAACAGATTAGGTTTATGCAAACAATAAACCCAGGGATTAAGAGGATTCAACAGGTAATTTTTAAAAGAGAATGTTAATATAAATCCAGAAAATTGGCTTGGCAATTGCCAGTACAGGACTATACAGACACATAGCCACTTTCCAGGGTGGAATGGGTTACCAAGTCCTGATCCTGGATGGTGAAGATCCGCACATGTACTCCCTGCCTTGGTGAACATGCAGTGATTCTACTTATCTTAAGCCTCTTTTATTGAGGGCTAAGATAAATCAAATCAACTTACATTTATGGGGGCCAAGAACACCTTCCAGGCAGCTGCTGCAGCTCAGCTGACATGGAAACAGAGACATCCCGTGTAACTCAGTCGTGCAACTAAGCCCTGAAATTTTCTTGGTATGGGTTCAACTGGAAACTGAAATTAAGTGCAATTTCAGGTCTACCTTCTTGCAGAGCAAAGTGAGGCACAGGTCTAGTGTTAGCACTTCACAGTAGGGCAAATTCCATGCATACATACCAAAGCTATAATGATTCTGTAAGTTAAATATAATATAAACAGCTTTGTTTGTGTTGAAATACTTGAACATCTATCTACAGGATTAGGAGTCTGAATAAAAGAAGCACACTAGTGTACAGGAATGAAAGGATGATAATCATGGAATGGACAACAAAAACTGGTGACTGGCTGTTTCATAAGCATGCTGTACTATTATGTATATATATGCATATGTAGGAAAGTAACATAAGAAAAGAAAATGCAAAAAACTCAATAGAACCCCAATAAGAAAAATTTAAATGTTAAACATTGTCTCATTGAATAAGCGAGACTGTGGTTGGAAGTACAGCAAGAGGCATTTATACAAGACCTCAACATTTCAATCCTCTTTGCAACATAAAAACCAGAGAAAAAATGGTACTTTCACAAAAAGGCCAAATTTAAACAGCAGTGTTCCTCCCCATCAGGCAGTGTATTCACTGTTGTTTCACATGTGCTGTGTCTAAAAAGATATAAAAATATCTCAGCATTGTGTGCATCCTATTAATTCTGCATATACTCATCTTACTGTTCCATCAAGCACGGGATCAAAGGTTTTCTTTATGTGCAGGTGTGAAAGCTGTGTACAAATGAAGGAATATATTCCTGGCTATTCAGTCTGTAGGAGTACATGAAAGAACCCAGTTATGACAATCCAGGTGATTCATTTTTACTCTCAGCTAGGATTCCTGGGCCACAGAGCTGCTTCTTCCCTCTTTGAATGTCCAAGACTCACAACGACTTCTGCAGGGTGGAAGGGATCTGTTCAAATTTATGATTTTTTTTTCATTTCAGGTGGGAAAATTGCCTTCCCCTGCAGTGTGAGGTTTGCCAAGGTTCATGCCCTCCCAACTCCATATGGCAAAAACTTCAGGCAGATATTCTGGCCAGTAGTCTCAAGGCTGGGGTTAAACAAGCAGTTTGTTCCTCTCTTACATAAGCACTGAAAGACAATACTACATTTGAGCTCATAAAAATATTTTAATTGGTGATGATTTCCAGACAACTATGTCAAAATTAACTCAGAGTTGATGCCCACTTGCTTAAATTTCATTCATCTGGGTTCAAATTATTTGCTTAAAAGAAGAAACATTTCCTTTTATACACACTTTGGTTTCAACCTCCAAAACCATTGCTAGAAATTAGTCCCAACCACCCAGTCAGCTGCCTCAGAAACCAAGCTCAAATCCATCACTTTAATGACATCAATAACAAATACACAACTTTAAACCCTATTGTGAACAGTGGCATACCAAGAAGCATGTGTAGCTGTCATCTCGTTAGTCACTAGAAAAACACCAATGAAACCAAAAGAGCCTAGCCATGACAAATTATTCAAGAGTTTAACCTGAGACATTAATGAGTGCTAAATAGCTTGTTTTCATGCTTGCTTAAGGAGATTTGTTTAAAATCCCACCAACCTCCCCTGAATGTCGCTTGGCGAAGCCGTTCATTCTTGTCAAGCTGGTTTTCCTATTCCAGCTAAAACAGCAGGTTCCAAATGTTTGGTTAAGGATGGCTGCCTTCCCCACCCCTCAAGACACATGCCTGCCGGCGCTGCCGCACCGGCTGCGGAGCTTCATCCCCTCAGCTGCACAAACGTGGCTGATTCACTTCCCCAAAGTCACAAAACATTTGGTTGGTAAAAGCTTGTGCACCTGAGCACAGTCATTCAGCAGTCAGTGGTATGAGACAAATGCAAGAAGAATATCTATCCATCCAGGAGTTTCAACTTTCCAGACTTTCTATCTTGTCTGGTTTTCACCTCTCCAGGCTGGAAAGCTACTAAGGAGGCACTGCAGGAGCCTGGTACCTGCCTTGTCTGAAAGCAGCACCAGGTATTTAAACTCTGATTAAGGGCTGGTTTAATGACATATTTGCTCCTCCAAGCCACCTTTACCTCTAGCAATGCCTACAAGGTGTTAAAGGAATTAGGATCTGGAGCCTAAGAAAACTACATTGTTCTGACACAGCAATATGGAGCAGCTGTGTATGGTGACAACTCACAGCACAGAAGAGGAAAAACAAAACCCATTGCCTCCCATCTATGAAATGAAAAACATATATGTAAAGATGTTTTCATTTATGAAAGTGAAGCTTTCTGACTCATATTGCGATGTACTTTGTATGGGAATATGGCTTAAAAACACGAGTAAACAAACACCTTGATCTTCACCATGTTCTCATATTCACGTCATTCCTGGAGTAGGGTAGTGTCATTATTCATATTTCACACAGAACTGAAGCCAAGAGAAAAAGATACCCAGTTTCCTCTGATATCAGCACATTTGGAAGGATTTTCAAGTGCACTAACATCACACAGACGTCAGAGACAACAGATGACAGACTTAAAGGACTTGTGTCCAAATGTGTCAGCCACTGAACCACCCTCCTACATCCCTGCCTTACTCATGTGGCCATGGAGAGCTGGTCTTCCAAATTTCCTGATATGAGATTAAAGGATAGAAAACTGGCAAAGGTTAGGATTGTTTTGTTCTTTTTAAAAAGAAACATTTATTCTAACAAAGAGCCTTTATGCGGATGGTCCAAATATGCTAACATTGCTTTTTACTACATACAGCCTAAATTGTCATTCCAACAAGAACTGAGCAGGCTTCCAAAACAGGAGCAGTCTCAGATGCACTCCAAAACAGTGCACTGTACTCCAGTGCAAAACTGTTCTTCAGTCCATATGGGAGATCTCAAGAATTTGCTGAGTCTGGCTTTACATTTAATGGAATTTATGTTGGAGGAACAATTTTATTTTGGTCATTGTGACTTTTATGCCAATTTTTTGATTTTTTTTTAATTTTGAATTTTGGCGCAAATTTCACTTTCTTCTTTAAAGAGAAAACCAAGCAGACACAATTGTTGCATGTTGCATATGAGCCCTAAAATCTAATCTCTCCTCAAACTAGTGCCTTTATAGAAATGTGAAGCCTTCCCATAACTGTAAGCTGCTCTGCATACTAAACATCAATTAAGTGAGGGATTTTGGAATTTTTTTAAGAACTCATAAAGTTTAGAAATTTTCAGTGTGGATTCAGCCTGGAACCGAAGATTGGGACAAGCTGAACTAATTTAAAAATGTAAATGTAAAAAAGATATGACCCATAAGTGACAAATTAAAGGGGGAACATGAGCAGCTTTCAGAGCTCACTGCCCTCCACCACTGAGTGCTTGCACAGCCCAGCTACTCCAGGGTCAGCATTTTCTGGCAGCATCAGACAATAAAAAACGCATAAACTCACAGTGCAGGGTAAAGCTACTGTGTCTGACATAACACTAACACAGGGGCCCAGGGAGGTGACTGAACCCTGGCTCCCAGCTGCATCAATCCCTGTTTTAATCACCCTCCTGACAACACTTCTCTTTCAGCTCTCAAGCTGCTTGGCTCCCAAGGATGGGAACACCAAGAGAATAAAAAACGTGGGGGAAAGCTTAAATGAAGTTGTAGTAGTGAGGGGAATAAAACCGTGAAAGTGCCTTTTGCCCAGCACTCAAATCTGTCTCCAAAGAAAATTTGTTTCAACTTAATAAAAACCCAGGCAGCAGAACACTCATCCCTGAGTCCAATTCCAGTGAATGGTTAAGGAGTCAACAAGGAAAACAGTCCCTGCAGCTTCATTTCAGGGGGCAGATTCAAATCTGACAGTTTGCATTTCACAGAGAAGGAGGGAAAGATTTCTGTGCAGGAGCACATCTCAGGTATAACTCACAACACTGCCTACCGTGTTCTGAGCAGCTTTCAGACCTGTTAAAACTTTGGCTGCTGGTTTTAAATGGACCCAACACCTTGGGTCAAGCACTGGAACAGGATGCCCAGGAAAGTGGTGAGATCACCGTTCCTGGAAGCATTTGAGGATATACTTTGGGGTGGGCCTGGCAGTGCTGGGTTAACCATTAGACTTTATGATCTCAGAGGTCTTTTCCAATTTTAATGGTTCTGTCATTCTTCAGCAGCTCTGAGTCATGTAAAAGAGAAGATAACAACAGGTAAATGTTTTTCTGCTGGCTTACATCAGAGTACCTGAACACCTCCAGAAGGTGCCCCTGGGTCACCTTCACCCAGTCCATTTTTGCAGAAGGTCACACATTTTACAGGGCTCCACACCCTTGCCAGAAGATTCTTAGGAGACTGAAGAGCCTTTTTCCACCTTTCCACAACCAGTGACTCAGCTGCAGCTCAGCAATGAGACTGGGTCTGGATTGTGCCCACCATGAGGTTTGGATGGTGCCTGGCACAGGCTGTGGCTGCCTCTCGCCTGAGCTGAAGAAGACTCAAGCAGGGTGCAAAGCCAACCCAGAGAGCTTTCAGGGTACAGTCTGGGGAGTTTTTATCAATGCTTATTTCCTGTGGTTGTGGTTCCTTAACACTTGGGGTTGTTCTGCCTAAAAATACTCCTTATCAGCAGCAGCATTGTCCTCACTGGCTCTGTCAGTGAGGCAAAGGAGCACTGAGGTGCAGGAGGGTTGGCAGTGAGGAGGCTCTGCACCCTGGACACATTGAAGAGTCCCAAAATACAGCCCGAACCTCTTTGGGCTCACACACTCTGTGTGTGTGTGTGTGTGTGTGTTACAGCCTGCAGTGCCTGTGCAGAGCGTGCCAATTCAGCTGGGGAGTACGCACCCCACATTACCCCTCTGGAGAGGCTGAGGGTGGGGAAGCAGAGCCCTGCCAAGCGCTGATGCCCGGGGCCACGCTGCCTTCTAACCCACAACGCCTCCAGAGGCCCTGCTGGCTGCTGTGGCCCCAGTTTCATCTTCTACAAAGGTTGTTGCCTCCTCCAGCACATCACCAGTGCACAGGCAGGAGTCACGTCCTGCTCTCCAGGGCTGCTGGAGATGGCACTTCCCTCATCCCCTGCCTGTCACCAACCTGACCTGTTGGCTCCAGAGCTGCCCATGAGGAGCCTCTGTCAGCTGCCAACTTAATTTCCTACTCAGGATTTCCACTGAAGCTCGTGGGTTATTTTTCAATTCAAATTAATAACACGTTAGATTGAGTTTGTTACAGTTGGAGCTGGTAGAACAGCCTATCATTCCTGTTACCCAACACTTCCCATTACAAAACCCAATTTTCAGTTGCTCCCAACTTTACTGAACTTTGACTGTTTGCATTCCATTTTTTCTTGCATGAGTATGGAACACACTTCTTTAATTTCAACCAAAATGGTCCGACATTCCTGGAAATGAGTTAGCTCAGGGAAAACCTAGCACCTCGAAAAACATTTTTGGCAACCTTTTCTTGAAGGAGCTTTTTTTGTCACTCTGTTTTGGAGTGGAGTTTTGAAACTTGGCTCAGCAGATTGGCTCTCTTTTTTAGAACCTCCATGGAAATTCATCCAGATTTGGTAAAATTATGCAACTTTGAAAACTAAAATTTCATCAAATAAAAATTCCTTAGATTTTATCAGTTAAAATCTTTGTTTACAGCTTGGCAAAGGTAGCTAATGGCTGACCCAGATTTATGCTTCTTCCACACAACTTTTTGTAGTGACAGTAGTTAAGTTGCTTAAAACAAGGTGTTCTTAGATCATATTTTCTGTGTGAAAAATAAGAGTAAGTGGGTGTATTACATCCCACGGGCTGTTGCTGTCCTGTGGATAAACCAGCACATGCCCCTACAGTGAAGGACTTTTTCTGTCTCACACACAACAGGCATGAATTAAAGCCACACTGAAATCTCCTTGGCATGTCCCAATTCTGAGTGCTCAGACGTGGACTTTTCCTACTGTAAATTTTGTCTGCAGCATATGCATAAAGTAAGATGCAGTGCTAGAGGTACCTGCCTTTTAATTTAAAAAAAAAATTGTTTTATGTCAACAAGTTATTATATATCTGATGTGTAAGTATCCCCTTTGTCACATACCTTATATCTACTAGTTATTCCCTTTTACACCAACTCACTAGAGAAAAACAGTTCTCATTTAATTTGCATGACATGTATGCAGTAAGTGAGGTATTTACTTTGCATCCCACATGGATGTAAACACACTTCCCAAAAAACTTCCTTCTTCTTTGAGCTGGGACTAAAGAATAGTCACTGTTATCTGGATTTTGGAAGCACCAAGTCCTTCCTGCTCTCTCCTGTAATAAAGACTGTATCTACAAGCCAACTGTTATCAGGTTTCTCTTTTGCTGCCATCTTTCAGGAATATCAAATATGAAGAAGAGTGAAACTAATAACACAGATCAGTAAGTCTGTACAGATGCAAAGAGCAGACCCTGCCTAAATACTGAGCTGGAGTATCTTTGGTGTGCTGTAATCCTGCTGCCCTGATTCCCAGGGAAGTTTATGGCAGCGTTCACACCACAGGCGATGGATATTGCTGTGTGAGCCTTCTTCAGGACACTCACAGACATACCCTGGGCTCACTCCTGCACAGCAGAAGATAAAGGCTAATTAAACTGTCTGACTGCTGTGGAGCCGATGAAGATCATGTATAAGAGCCAGACTGCTGCTGAGCTGCAGGGGACACAGCTTTTGGGAGAGGAGAGCACCATCACTGTGGGGAAAGATGTTTTAAAGCAGGGCACACACTTCTGCACTGAGTGCCTGACAGTTTTAACAAAGCAGGCACAGAAGGGGAAAACATAAAACTTATAAACCACACATTTATGTCTAACAAGGAGGAGTTCACCAACAACCTAAATTTTAATGCGTTTCAGAGTGACCCTTCAATGCAGCCGTTGAGAAAGCAGATGCCTTTTAAAAGGTTTAAATGACAATAAGAAGGAGTATGAAGAATTTCTTCAGAGCTGTGTGCTGCTGCAGTTGCTGGTAAGCCAGGCAGTTTGCTTAAACCCAGCTCAAGCACCTGCAGAGCCAGTCCAGTGGTCTGGGCTGCTTCATGCCCCCCTCTCCCTCACTCACATCCACTGATCCCTATGGAGCCTTAGGGTGGGATAAACCAGCTTCTAACTCACACATACAACTCTTCCTTGACCACAGTGGACAGGAAGTGAGTCACTGAGACACCGTATCAAACTTTTAGGCAGCTACAGTTAAGGAGAGTCAATCTATATGTCCCTTTACAAAAAGGATTTTTATTTGGACAGCTTAGCTGATGCACTGAAACACTGCATTATTTACATTCACAGTTTTATTGCTGAGCCCTCTTCTTTAGTCAACACTTCTGTCTACAGAGGTGATGATTTTACTGCAGTGCTGGTTTTACAAACTATTGTTCAAAGACATCAAAAAAGAACAAAAGTGGGAGGGGGTCTATAGTGTAGATCATCAAAGCCAAAAAGTGTCCAGCATTAAAGAAAAAAATTGTTCCACCAATCTAGAGTCTATGGTGATAAGAGGAATGAAATATAAAATTATTAAATTAAATTATTCTTGATTTAATTGGTATCCTAGAAATCTGGAACCAACTCTATTAAACTTAATGTCTGCAGTGCTTTATGAATGCACTAGATAACTGAATTATTGAAGCACACTGTTTTATAAGAATCTGAATCTGGGTCCTTGATGACATATGTACACAAGCAAAAAATCCCTGAAAAGTATTCCATGTGCAATTCTCTATGTACTGCTAACCTGTGGTTTGTATCACACAGCAACCCTGCATCGTATTTCCAGGTCTCTATTCCTTTCCAGTTTCCATACTGCTGAGAAACACAGGCCTGAATTTTCAAAACACCAAAAATTATAATGAACACCATCCCTTTTCAATGAGTAATCTCTGTCTTTCTAATCCATTTTAATAGAATCATTTAAAATTTGGCTTCTTTGCAAATCTAGTTGGGGATTTCACATACAGAAACAAAACTAGACCCGGGACTACAATGATGCCTGCGTGTGCCTGCTTCCTTCCAAGAAAAAGCTGCACCAATGTGAAACTGCTGAAACTCAAAAATAATTGTCTCCTTGTTTCATGACATCTGAAGTGATACTCCAGAATAAAATTAATTAGATCCCTGTGTCTAGCAAATTAAAGTAAAAATGCAAGAGCTGCAATCATCCATTTCTTCCCCAGCACACTTCTGTGGTGCTTCAAAGGTGATGATTTTCCTGTTGAGCTCTAAGAGCAATGAAACAAAACACCACCAAGTGCCTCTGACTGCACTGACACTGAAGACCGTGTCTACTGCTGCAGGAATGCAAGAATGAGAAAGTGCATGAGGATTTAAGGAAGCAGACAACTAATTGGCATTACTCATATGGATTACAGACACGCAGGAAGCAGGTTCTGCACTTGTAAGCACCCTGATTAATACCTCCTTTGGCACCCTGACTTTAAATGAGCAGGGCTACTAAAGAAGCAGGGCATTATGAAGTGGGAGTAAAGTTCACAAAATAGAGTGGGAGAGTTTGAAGAGGGATGGAAGCATTAAACATTTATGCTGGCAATAATCAGGTGAAAGGGTTTGTCTTCCCACGCTGTGGGAAAGATTACATCTCAGAACCACAGGAGAATGGGCAGCACGTTAAGTTTGAATGAGTGAGAAACAATTAATATGTTCTGTCGTGAAGAAGAAACATTGGAATCATGGAGTACTTCCCAGTGTAAAGAAAATCTTCAAATGTATTCCCCAATATTCTTCACCTTTAGGCAATGCCTGCAAAGTGAATTGTCACCTTTGTAATGTTTCTTGTGTAGCTGCAACTGGAGTGTGAGAACTTTACTCTGCCTACAGCTAAATAACATGAGTTTTAATCTCAGCAGTTCACACAGCCCAAGCTGAGTGTGGCCTGAGCAGTACCTGACTACTGAAATCCTGCAGGAGGTGATAATGATGCCTTAGTAGATAGCATCATTTCTAAGGTATGTACACTGCACTCATTATGGCAGCTGTAGACACACTTCAAAGTCAGCTTTAAACAATTCCTTATGCTGTCAAAAAAAAAAAAAAACAAAAAACCAAAAAAAACCAAACAAAAAGCAGCAGAGACTGTTCACCATTCAACACCAGACAAAGCCCCTACCCAAGAAGGTGAGTGAACACTGGGCTACCTGCTTTACAACTAACTCCTAACTCAGGCTGTCTGAGCTACACAGCAGGCTTAGTACACTTTGGGACTATAATATCTGCTAATCTCATCTGATTCCAGCCATCTCCAAACCAGGGTGTCTAGTCTAGGCTAGTCATCAAGCCTCCATTCAGTATCAATGGAAAGGGATGAGAGTCCAAAGGGCACTTCACTGCTCTCCAAGACAGCATTAACATATGAATCACTTTCTGCAAGGTCCTGTGTCTCTTCATTCAGTTCAGTTCAGTTCAGAGGAAACCTACTCTACAGGTCTGATTTTTGGAGAGCACACAGTGAGCCACTATTGTGCTGAGTAAGCTGGTCTACTGTAGATGAGATTTATAATAGGGGATCTGAGATACAGGGACTAAGGAACCCACTTCTTCATCTGAATAGGGATTCTGGTGTCCCAAACATACTGCAGCATCAGATCATTACTCAGTTTCTTCCCCTGAAGTTTCAATTAAGTATGATATTCATCCTCATTTCCTCTTCTGCATTCCTTGTCTGGTTAAATCAGCATCTGTGTTTCACGTCTGGGATGACCATGTTTCAATGGAGAATGAAGTTTATATGGAGAATAAAAATAAATTTTATAAAGACTTCAAACAGAAATTTTGAATTGACAGTAAGCAAGTCCTACCTAAGTATTTCACTTACACTATTCTGATGCAATGTCTTCCAAATATATTCACCCTGTTCCTTATTTCCCAAACCACTTTGGAAAGTGAAGGGAGATGTATAAGAGGTGGTACACCGAAGAGTAAGAAAAAAAAGCTGATATTAGTAGCTACAAGCTACTAATGTCCAACAGTTCCCTTGGGAGAAAATTATGAAACAAAATGGTCTGTGGAAAGCTACTCTAATGCCTTTTTTAATACCATCTTCTTCCACAGGACCAACATGGAGTAGAGTCACAAAGTTATAAAAAGTCACGGTCCCTGGAGGTGTTTAAGGAAAGCCTGGATGTGGCACTCAGTGCCATGGTCTGGCTGACATGGAGTTGGTTGCTTATAGGCTGGACTTGATCTCAGAGGTCTTTCCCAGCCTAATTGACTTTATGACTGTGAAATGGTCACCCCTTTTCCTCTCCTCCTAGTCATGCCCTGTGGAGACACAGAATGAACTCACTTCCACTGTTACTTCATTTGTTTGGTTATAACCCCTTTTCCCCATCTGTATATTAAATGGAGATTATGAGCTATTCAGGCCCAAACTCTCTTATCATACAGCTAAGCAACACAACTACATAGAGGGGCCATGATTTTATTTGTAGCTTGGAGGGACACTTTGAATACAAACAGCAATATCTGCAATATGAAAACTCACTGTGGTGGCCAAATGACACGCCACATGTACTAGGAATAGATTTGCTTGGAAGCAAGTCTTCCCTCTACATTGGGATGGAAACAATCTGTTCTGTTGACAAATACAAACCAAAACTGCATTGGTGTTGGTGAGGACATTTTATGGAATGGTTTTATGCTCAGACTTGTGCATTTGTTTTACATAATCTTGTCACCACAACCACAACTCTGTCACCTTTCTGGGCAGCAGTGTCCTCCTATGGAGAGAGCCCCAGTGCTGTCACATAGATCCCTGAGATTTCAGAACTCAGCAGCTCTGAGTTCTTACAGTGCATGAATTCAAGCCATGAGTGAACTAAGCAGATTTTGCTTTTGACTCACTGTATGCACTAGACCAGCAGAAAAAAAAGTCACAATCACCAGAAATGATTTTGTCTCACAGTCTGCTTCTCAGACAATGAGATTTTATGCACGAGCCCCTGTCTAGCCACAGTGGAAGAAATAAGAACCAGCTGGTCCTTGGGATGCAGCTACCACCCAACAGTCCCAGGTCACCTTGTCATGCCGCGCTACTGGTTGAGGTAACTGAAGGGAGCCCTGCTCTGTGGGTTGCACACTCATCTCAAAAGTAAACCTAAACCACTGGCATATGCAGTGTCTGTCACCTCTGGTGAGGAACACTTGAATCATCACACCAGCTTCTTACAACCTCCGGGAACGCTCAGGACCTCCAGTCCCCAGCTAGAACAGTTCTGCGAAATTACACATATGCAAAATACAAACCAGCAGCAAATGAAGGTGAGTGAAACTCTGTCTTGCCTTTTACACTGCAGTAAGGACCTGGTGTTGTACCACTGGAAATAGAAACACTGCAACTCTTTACTGGGGACCTGGTGACAAGGAAGTTAGGTCCCAGCCTGTAAGTGGACCATGCTCACACTCAGATACATTGATGATGGTCACAGAAAAGAGCCTAAACCATGGCCTGGCTGAATATTTCTCTGGCTGTACAATCACATTTTGCCTCGTTTCTTACAAAGAAGCATTAGAGTACATATATTAAGCTCTACGGAGTCATTTAGAGCAACTTTTGAACCCTAGACCGCCCACTCTGCCTTCCTCTGCTCCCACAGCCACCGGGATAAATCCAGACCTACCCAGCCAACTCAGCAGAGATCTGTCACTCTGAAAGACACCAGAGAGTGCCACAGATTTTCTAACTTCGGTTTGGATGAAACCCCAAGACTCGCTCATCACATCTCGGGGTATTTAGCATTGACTTTAATTAAAAACCTCCCCATGCCAAACCACATGCAGATGCAAACCGACGCCTTCAGCGTCTGCAACGCATCGCCCGAAAAAGCTGTGCTGCTCCGTTCAGTCTGAGGTAGATGCATGAAATAGGAACCTGCCTGTAAAATTTCCTCTTCTCTGCAAGGTCTCTCTCTCTCTGCACTGCCCCAATTTACCACAGTGCAAAAAAATCCCCACAGTCAAACAAATATATTCTTGGGAAGGAAGGGGGGCTGGTAGAGTGGTTTTTGAAGGCAGGCCAGAGACTATTCGAAACGGGGGACACACAGAGTGTTTTAACTGCTGTGATAATTCTGCATAAAGAGATGTTAAGGCTCTAACTCCTTGCTGTAGCATGCCATGTGTCCCTGAATAAAATTACTGCCATGCAGGCTGTTAGCAGAGGAATGCGTAAACAGACAATGTATCCTTGCATCAGTTCCACAAAATGTTGCACAACACAAATGCCTCTCGATGTGTCATTTCCTGCTTGGCCACCAGCCCAGCTCCTGACAGGCAGTCAACAAAAAAGAAAAAAAAAAAAGAGAAGAAAAAAAAAAAAAGAAAAAAAAAAGGGGGAAAAAAGGAAAGAAAAAAAAAGAAGAAAAATTAAGAAAAGAAAGGCAAAGTGAAAGATTTAAAGCTGTTCTGCTCCGAAGCACATTCCACTCGCCTCAGACTTATCCCTCCACCCTCTCCGCCTTTGAAAGAAAAGAGGGAGAACTTCCTAAAAACTCTTATGGTTTTAAGTCGAGGAATCTCAAAAATCTCAATCACTTATCTGCGTTTTATTAGCCGGGTCGGCCAAACAGTTAATGTGGGGGCTGAGCAGAACCCCTGGCTGGCTCCGCTGCCTTCCGCAGCGTGCACAGACAAAAAGGCGAAGTGATGTTTGCTCATACCTTTCATCACGTGTGCACCTTGCAAGCTGCGGCAGCAGAGGAACGCTCGGGAGCTGAATGGAGCCGAGCATTTTTCTGCCCCGAAACGCCTCAGAGCTGCAAAGCTCAGAGCTGCTTTTGCATTCACACTGATAAAGTTGGGGTCGGTGACTTTGGAGCCTACGTTTTATTAGAGGCAAACTAAAGTTTCTGGAAGTCAGGCAAAATATAAAAATATATAGACTTCTCCTCCCTCCTTCCTCATGATTCCCCCATGACTGGGTTTGTTCCAAAAGTGGCCAGAAAGGAGGATGTGCCTCCTATTCTAAAGGTACCCCTAAGGAAGGGCAAGTAATTATTTCTGTAGTTGTATTGAGGAAAGGCAAAGGCATTAAAGGGAGGCTTAGGTAAAGATTTGGGTGGTTTCTTTGCTTTTTTTTTTTTTCTCCTTTGACTTCCTTTTCAGTAATCTCTGGCTATCTGTCGGTCAGTTATGACCTCATGAAAACTTCTCTGGAAAACTTCTTTCAGTCCTCCCAGCTGGAAGGCAGCTCTGCTGGCTAAGATCTGCATATGGCAAAGGTTTTATCCTGGTTATGAGGAGAGAAAAATATCTGCAGGATTTCCTAATGATTCTCAAAAATCTTATACAACCCCATCTCTAGACTGCATCACTCAGAGTGCAAAGCACTGTCTCAATCCAGCATAGAAACTGCAACACAGAAGATGTCCTTGGACAGTAATCTAGATAGACTGGAAGAGGTTAGGTAAAATTAAATAAATCTCTTCTGAGAAAAAAATAATCAGAAGACCTTTTCTCGTATAGAAACAGGCAAGTTTTCCTAACAGAGCAACCTGACATCACTGTCTCTATTAAAATATTTTCAAATAATAACAGAGAGGCAAGGCAGCAAGCTTCTACAAGCAGACGTTTAATACGACTAAATGGCACTTACATTTAAGAACCCGACTTTCTGAAGTGCTGAGCATCCAAAACACCAACTGGAGTCCCTGCATGCCACGACTGTTCAGCACTCCTGAAGTCGGGCTCTAAACGTCTGTGATGTCTGCATGGCTTTGCTGCTGCTGCTGGGAACCTCGCAGCTTTCGTTTGCTCGAGTCAACTTGCCAAGAGAAGGTCAGAGTGCCTTGCCTATAAACAAGCCTTACAAATTCACGATCTAAAGCATGATGTCATGTCTTAAAATGATAAGCTGGCAACAAAGTAAATGACATTTTGTAAAGATGTGCATAATTTTATGTTTACACTCCTTAGAATGAAGGTTCTAATAAGTCATTGGTTGGTGTTCCTTTAAAGGGAAGTTTTATAACTGAGATGAATCACAACTGCAAAAGATCAAAGTTAAAAAACATCAATGATGCCATGGGGTACTTTTTAATCTTGTAATGAATGATGATCATGTGCTCTTATGAAGTTGCTCCAACTGCCAACGCCAGATGTGTATATTAAGAAAAAAGTTGTTTGTGATGTGACAGCTCTGGTTGAGCTGCCAGAGAGAGGAAAACTAGGATAACATGCTTGAAACATTGAAGTGAAATACAGATCCTGGCAGAGAGGGGCACTATTTCCCGATACATAATTTTTTAAGACAAACACATTTGTTATCAGAGCTGCTCCTTGAATTCCTTATTGCCCCCAACCATCTAATTTTCCTTATGCAACATAAATGCCAGATACAGTCATTGAATGATTGCTACCAATCTAATGTATCTACACAAGTGCAGGGTCTCTAAGAAGGAAGCAAAACTTCAGTGAAACTCCCAGAGCTTACTGGAGTTACTCTTTCCCTACAAATTCAAGTTTAATGATGAGCCATACCAGAGATGTATGAATCCTTTCATAATTACTTGAAAGGATAAGACTGCAGTATTCCACCGAAACATTAAAATACAAATGTACATTCAAGCTCAAATTCTACTTTCTTTAAAAAAAAAAAAAAAGTGAAAAGAAGAAAGAAAAGAAAAAGATGAAGAAGGACACAATAACTTCATGTAGGCCATAAGCACTCAGTTACTGGGCATTTCTAGGCTCAGCTATTTGAAGACACCAGCAAACAGGTATCTACATACAGAGGCCTCTTAGGCCTAAAGTAAAAAATCTAGCAGAACTAGGAGATCTTGTTAAATTCTATGAACACTAACTCACTTTCAATCCACAGATCACCAAAACATCCCCATGCCAGCAGGATCCTTTTCTGTGCTGCACAGGGTAATCCACACTACTCTCCACACATCACTTTCCAACCTCGCTGCTCTTTCACCACGGCTGTGTCCTCTGCCAGGAGATTTCCTCTTTTGCAGATGCATCAATACATGGAAGCAGCCTCCAGATGTGAATGGCTAAATGATATATAACTTACTCCCTGCTTTTTACTCCATGAATGCAGCTTCCCCAGTGTCCTCCAAGTAAGTTACATGGAGCACCAGCTGCAAGTGAAAATGAAAAATGGGAACTGACTCACAGAGAGAAGACAGAACAAAAATCCCCCTGCTGTGACAACAGGACACCTCAGCTGTGAGCAGGTAGCACTACAAGTATGTACCTAAAGAAATATATCCAGAGCTATTTGCTTTTTCTTAGCTGTTCTTCAAGGTGAAATGCTGCAGCCTGGACAGTTCTTACAGGGAGCATTTCAGTTCCCACCTCGGTGTAAGAGGAGGTGACTGCAGCATGTATTGGCACGAGAAACACTTAACTGCATGAATTCTGTCTACATCTTTCTACTTCTGTCTTTGTGGTATTATAAACAAAACACCATGAAAGCTCCTTGAAGGTCGTGTTTGTATGTGCAGATCAAAGGCAAAATAATTATTTGAGATGCTTCCATTATAGGGATTCTTTTAATGTGGTTATTCATCAAATAATTCTTAATCTCTAAGTGTAATTTAAATAATGCTATACCTGACTAATCCAATCAATTTAGAGTCATTTCTAGTTAGATTAAGAAAAAACTCCAGAACTGGCTCATCAGTGATACCCATATGATGTGAGACTGGTTACCAGCTAAATGTGCTAGACAGAGAGACAGCCAGATAAATCCTGATGGATTAAGCAGACTTGACTATATCTAAAAATAAGTGCTACCCATAAAACTGCTAGGACATGACAAAACCCAATTGTCATAAAAGTACAGCCATTGCAAAATAGATAAATCATGGCAAATAGATTCTTAGTGAGCTTGCATGGCTGTGAGATAAACGTGCTGGGTGAAAATCTGCTGGACTATGTTTTAAAAAAATATATTTTCTGTGCACAAATAAGAAACAAGGACTATGCTGTTGATATACTGCTTTTTTTTTAATCTTTCTTTGGC
The DNA here is from genome assembly GCF_048771995.1 of Taeniopygia guttata. Classification (NCBI taxonomy): domain Eukaryota; kingdom Metazoa; phylum Chordata; class Aves; order Passeriformes; family Estrildidae; genus Taeniopygia; species Taeniopygia guttata. The sequence continues at coordinate 5,766,590 of NC_133027.1, read as the reverse complement.
CCCTGGGGTTCTATGATGAGTCCATAGCTGAAAACCAAGTTCAGGTATGATGAGATTAACCAGGTGCATTAATTATCTGATGGCAAAAGAATTTAAGGGCAAACAAAAAGGCACTATATTATATGTTTCCTCTTTATGCTAGGACTGATCCTGAAAGATCAGGCTCCTGTTTTGTTCTAAATGCCTTCAGTTGGAAGCTGACAGGAGTTCAGGAAATGCAGCACGTTGCAGGATTGTATCTACTGTGTCTAAATCAGATTATATATAAATACACTGGGTTTAGTTCTCATTTTCACTGGCAGATAATGTATCAAGACCTTGATGTGAATGAGAATCAGGTTTGGGGTTGCCCGAATTCAGCCAAGCACTTAAGTGAGTGTTTAATACAAGTATGTGTGTGGTCCAATAGACTCCAAATTAACCATGCACTCACATATTTTGCTGAGCAAAAACCAGTGCTTGACAAAGATATACATATTTCATTTACAGGTTTCTGTTAAGCAAAATTAAGCAGGCATAAGAGCAAAAAATAGGATATAATACTCACTTCTTGGCTCTCTTGGCCCATCCACTGTAACCTTTATAGCTCTGTGGTATGTAGCGACTTGGGGGGGATTTGTCAGGACAGTTATTGTCAAAGTAAAGCTCTTCCCTACAAAGGAAAAAAACAACAAGGAATGAGTGATTACAACATGAAAACAGTCACATGCATGTTCAGTAAAGAATCAGTTTAAAATTATTCCCTGTCGTTACCACAATCGTGAAAATTAAAAACATAACTGACCATAGGAGTTTTCCTCCCCTTCAGTTTTACTCTATGTCAAGAATACGTCCATGTGTTGACAATCTAAATGTTTCTTATTTAATAATGGGTCATCATACAATGACAGAACAAAAGTGATTCACTGCTGAGGACAAGCCAAATTCTTTGCTGCATTGAAAGTGGTGTAAATCCAAAGCAAGTCATATAATTTAAAAATTTACTCCAGTTTTGCAGCTGTGTGACAGAGAGCAGAATGTGACCACATGTTATTTACTTCACACAGTTTTATCATTTCATTTGTTTGACTTGACTACAATAAGATGAGGAAAGAATATATTTTCCTCCTGGGAGATATTTTAACAGGGAGTCAGTGTCTCTGTCCTTCATATGCCAGGGCTAATATGATGATATCATTATTATGGAACATGCCTTTTTTCCTACACATATTCCATCTATGAAATACCAAGAAAGCCCCCAACTTTCCCGTGAGGGTGAGCAATGTCAGTGTGCACGTACTTTGCTATCGTCAGTGTTCATTGTTGGGGTTTTTTTTTTTTTTTTTTACTTTTCAAAGCTTGAATTCAGGCAGAGATTGCACAAGACCATTTACAGCCTTCAGCTGAATGAAAACGTTAAAAAGAAATAAATAAAGGGAGCTGCCTGCCTCTGAGCACACATTCTCACAGGCGCTGGCCCCCGTTTGGGAGACTCACTGACAGTTGTAATCTGTTAGATATGCAACGGTTACTCATGTCAGATAGTCAAAACTGAAAACTGTTTCAAGACAGGAAAAGGTGGGCGTACAACAGTGACTCAATAAAACAGTCAGCAATCTTTGGCCTTCATGCTCATTTAAGCTGCTACTTTACCAGACACTTAAGGCTCTTTTTTTTTTTTTTTCCCTCCTCCCTGGGTGTATTTGTACATTTTTGCTGCTAGGGCTTTTCCTCTTGCTGAGCTCTGAAGGCATTCAATCAAGGCACAAATCTTAAACGATATGTAGCAGCACAAACTTAATGCAGTTTTTTCAGGCCTAATATAGAACAGCTTATATATAAGGCATAATACAGAACAGAGCTTTGTCTGTCAAATCTAGTAATTGGTCTTTCTTTCTGGTCCAAATCGTATATCCTCCAAACCTGCCTGAGACATGCATCATTTATTATCAGCAGTGCAACTTCAAACTGTCTTGGCTATAATTTTCATGAACTAGAATGTGACATGGATTTTTTTAAAAGGAAATACAACTGTCATTTAGAGTAAAATGATTTTCCAGGTGAAGCTGTACTCCAGCTGTGCCCAGCTCTCTGGGAGATGCAGGTTAGAGGGAAGGTCAGGACCCTGGCAAATAGAATTATAGAATGGTTTGGGTTGGAAGAGACCTTAAAAATCATCTTGTTCCAATTCCCCTGCCATGGACAGGGACACCTTCCACTAGACAAGGTTGCTCCAAACCCAATCCAAGCCTGCCTTAAACACTTTCAGAGATGGAGCATTCACAGCTCCTCTGGGCAACCCGTGCCAGTGAGTCACCACCCTCACTATTTCTTCCTAATATCCAATTTAAACCTGCCCTCTGTCAGTTTAAGCATGCAAAAATCTCAGGATGCTGAATGGCATGGCTGAAGGTGGATTTTCCCATTTTCACTGGAAAAAGGATTATTTCCTAAATCATCCCAGGAGCAGAGTTAGGTGTATTTTGGACGTCCAGTCTTTGTCCAGTCCTGCCCACCTGCAGTCCCAGAGGTGAACTGTGTGTCCTGTCAGCACAGGGCGTGGGCAGCTTTCACACACACAGCAGCAGCCTTGCAGTGCCTCCAAACTGCTTGTTCAGGGCTGAGAAGTGTCCGTGCCTTTTATCCCTCTCCAAAGAGGAATTCAGCCCATTGCACAAATATATACAGTTCTCCAGGCTCAGCTTTAAGGCTCCCTTTGGCACTAGTTTACCATGCCAAAAAGTTGTGACTATTAAATTGTATGCTGATGACATTCAGATCACAGTAATTCTTAGATGATCAGTAGAATATTACTGGTAAGAAAGACACTTAAAGGGTGTTTGGATGAAGAATTTGGCCTTCTATGCTATTGTTCTCTTTAGACAAATCCCTATAAATGTCTATTATGACAAAAAAAAAAAAAACCAAAATATATTATTTTTAAGAACCTGCAAAATCGTTCTGCAGAAAAGCAATGCAGTATTTTCTACACTAATATATCTCAGTGGCTAGAAAAAATGCATTTCTTAATAAAAGGAGCTACATTTGGACCTTGACAGTGAGAAATTCTGAATTGTCACCTCCTGGCCAGCCTGAGCTGAAGAGGTAAGCAGCTAATTTGGGAGGGAAATTGGTTTTGACCCCTAACTGGTATTTTACAAACCAAAGTGCGGATGAAGTAACACTGAAGCCCCCTCACACTCCATAAACCACAGAGCCCTTCATTGTGGGGAGCTGCACGGCCCTGCCAGGGCACTCCAGAGCTTTCAAGAGATGATTTACATATTATGGGATTAAGAATGAAATAAATTTTTAAGGTCCCCTGTTTCAGTGATGCTGAAGCCTTCCACAGCTATTTCACAGCTATCCCTCCTCAGCTACAAAATCCTTTAATGCACTTTTTATCACCTTTCTTTATTGCCCTTAGTCATTTCAACTATCCACTTTCAGAGGCTACAGACTAATTGTAGCTCTCTTTTATTAAATTCCCCAGCCAAGCAGTCATCTGGTACTATTGCTTCAGTGTGTCTAAACTGTGCATTCTTTGTTATTCACACATGTGAGCTGAGCTGACACGGAGGAGGATGAGATGGACATATGCTGAAGCACAAGGCAAACCCCAGAAAGGAGCTTGAAAGGAGACTCGGCAGCCTGTGTGTGCGTGTTGCATATTTTTTCAGTTAGATGCTAATGTGATTAAAGTATCGGGACACAACAAAATTAAGGTTATGATCCTTTGCTTATTGAAGACAGGAATTCTTTCTTCTCTGTGCTGTGGATCGAGCTTGTAAAAGTGAGCTACCGCCTGAAAACCACATACAAACAACTGCTGCATTTGCATCAAACACTCCAGTTACTTACTCTCATGAATCCAAAAAAGGTGTTTAAGAGAAATTATGCAAACAGAAACGTGAAGCTTCTGTCAGGCAAACAAAATGAATATGTATAAAAATCGGGTTTCTCCATTGAGCCATGGGAAGCAAGTGAAAACGTGGGAGAGGAGGTGAAGTGGTAAGTTGATGATTCAGACTTCACAATCAAATTTAGAGATACAGAGATCAAAGCACGAGCTGCTTAGAGAGATGTAAATCTCAAGTCAGGAACAGGTGTGGATTAGTTTCTTGCCACCGAAAAATAACTTCTTTATTAGTTTATATTTTCCTGCTCTACTTCAGGACTTGTATTTACTGATATTTGTGTATGTAACGAGCTTTCTCACTTCTGTTTGTAACTACTGATTTCTTTTCCTTTTATTTAAAGCAGAGTTCTAAAAATCCATCATCAATGATAACTCTCCTTCTCTCTCGCTCTTTCTCCCCCTCTGTTCTAAGTCTGGAAGACAAGTCTGGACCAATTTCTCCATCCTGCCTCTGGCAGGAGAATGCAGCATTTCAGATCCTCCACCGAGTCCCGGCTGCTTCAAAGGGAAAGCCCTACTTTCTTCCGTTAAGATCATAAGAAATATAGGGGGAGGGGGTCAGCTCTGTTTGGACATAATTACACTTCATCAAAAGAAGCTTTCTTCATCTTCCATGCGTGAAAAGTCTGCAAGCAGTTAAGTCTGTCTTTTTTCTTCCTTTTTTTTTCCTTTTTTTTTTTTTTTTAAATATAAAAATTGCTACTTGGGAAACTAGCCAAAACTCAGAAAGCCAATATAGTAAAACAGTGCACACCCTTTGTTTTTCTTTGAAGTCTGTTAAATAAATATGTTGAGGGTTTGAAAAGTATACTATCACTTTTCCATAGATTCTACACAGATTGATCAGAGAAAAAGTCTATTCCAAGTCTGCTAGATAAAAATATAAATTAAACTACTGAAACAAAATTTTAGGAGCTCTGTGTTTGTGTCTGTATCTACTGAGGTTTTAGGTTGTCTATTTCATTTCCTATGCTTTAATAAAAAGTATATATCATACGTTTGAAAGGAAATCCTCAGATGAGAGGTAGTGCATCACATTTCAGTCCTTTTTCACCACTTCTAAAAGGCTGATACACTACCGAACTTCTACTGCAGAGCAGTAGAGATGGAGCCAGAGAACTTTCAAACATAATCCATCAGCTCAATAACAAAGCAAACTGATTATTTAAAGAAGACAAATGGAAAACATAGGAAACACCTTACTCACAGGGGGAATAAACTCCATATTTCTGTTGTATTACTGCTGGTAAAATTATTCTTTCTTTCAAGTTATTATCTATGATTAATACTTTTAAAGTTCTAAAATGATAAAGAGAATTTTTGGCTAGGTAATTAAAATATAGTCACTGTAAGTCATGCTTATGGATTCAGTTTCACAAAGAACTTGTAAAAAGTGTGCTGAGTGATTTGGACTATCTGGGCCTCTGTCATATATTTAATTTTTTTTTTTTGGACAAAAATTCTTTCTTTCTGTAAGAATAACTGCAACTGCTTTCTAAAGAATCTTACTTTAAAATTTGCTTTATTGTTAATTTCCCAGCACAATTATTCTGCTTCTTTTGCTTTGTTTTTCCTCGTGCAGGACTAACTTAGAAAAGAAGTAATAATTATTTCAAACACATAAAGGAAAAAAATATGTAGGTTGGATCAATTACTGATACAACGCTACTCTGAAGACTTCTGCAACAAGTACTGTAGTGCCAGCTTCCTTTGAGCTATCCTTTCAATCATTACCTGAAGTTTGAAAGCTGGTGTGCAACCCTTAAAGAGAAATTCTTGAAAATTTGCAATGATTACAAAAGCTTTCTATAAGTGCATGCAGTTTTCAGATTACAGGAAACTCCTAAAGAGCTGGAAGACAATGACAGCACTCTACATCTCAAAAAGAAAAAAAAATGAAAGTTACCCTGTCATTTAAAGTAAAGGTTGAATTTAGTTCATGCCTAAGGTTACCAGCAATTCATAAAAAGTCAACCAGCTTACTCAAAAGAAAAGTGGGGGTGATTTTCACAGGTTATCAACAGTTTGGTTTAAAGGGCAGAGAAGCCACTAGCAAGCTTTCTACCAACAGCTGCTAAGCCTTGAAAGATTTAAGTCCCTAAAGAATACAACCTGTAGAACATGTGATATGCAAAATCCCCCTAATTACAGGTCTTCTACAACTTCAGAAGTGGCTCTACTGCTAAAAGGAATTCTCCACCTCTCGCTGCCATGGCCCAAAATGCACTCCCCTGACTCTGCATAATCTGGATCACAGATATTCCCTTTTCCTTCCACCCTTCCTGTGTGATTCAAACAGGGAAGCAGGTACTCCCTGGATTGTTTTTCAAAACCTCTGTCTGATAAAAAGCTACAGAGAGTCCTAACTTGCTTTGTGCAAATGCTGAAGTTTGACAATAAAATATGTGTACATCACTACAAAAAAAAAAAAAAAAAAAAAAAAAAGACTGACAACCTGAAAAATGTGGTCTAGTGGAAGGTGTCCCCGCTCATAGCAAGGGGGTTGGAATGCAATGAGCTTTAAGGTCCCTTACAAACCAAACTTTTCTGTGATTCTGTGAACAATGGATTAATGGGTTAATCAATATTTCATTGTGAAGTAAGTTTGACATCTTGGCACCATTTTTCACATCATTACGAACATGTAAAAGGCAGCGGCCTACCTCTTCCACTTCTGCCCACAAATCGTAAGTCATTAAATCTGGCCACCTGGTTCTTCATCACGGCAGAAGCGTTCCGCAGCTCTGCAGAGTAGTTCTCATCATTTCCAGCCATGACGGTCACCACCGTCCCATCGGGCACTTCTCCTAAGGCCACCACCTGTAAAAACGGGGAGACAATCACGACTGGTGAAGCCACACTTTGGAGATGCGTGCTCCCCTCCCAGCTCTGCAGGCTGCCACACTCGTGAGAAGCTCTGTGGTGAGGAGCCTCATACTCGCTGTGCACAGAACCAAGTGCCACATCAAACACAGAGACGTCGTGTGTTGTCTCTGTTTCTCAGAGCTTCTTCATTGTTGCATTTCTTCAGAAACGCTCAACATTCTTATGCTGAGTGCACGCTTTGGTGCTTTCTGAAGGACAACTTTGTTCTTAGCAAGCAGGGAGCAGCGAGAGAGCACGAGGCAAGGCTTGTATCTGTAAATTATGCATGGGAAAGCATTTAAAATGGAAAGCTAGAAGTTAGTATTAGCAGCCTTATCACCTAGATTCAGGTCTGTTCTGGTTGTACCCATCACCCTGACCCCTGAGCTCCTCAGACTTCAAGCCAGAGGGATCCATGCATCCACCCATCCCAGGAGTGGCACTCGGGGCACCAGCAGGCACAGCTCTACGCTGAACACGCTCTACAGTGGAGCACTTTATGGCTGGAATTCAAACGTCTCATGTGCAATATAAAACAAAGCTGTATTTCCTTGCAGGCATGTAAATTTTCATAGTGCTTGCAAGAGTCGCATGTGGTTAGTGCTGATACCTCCCTCAAATTCCAGGATGGGTGAACAGAAGATATCAAAAGTATTTCATTTCTCCTTGCGTTCCAGCTACTTGATAGTCTCCCTTTCATGCTTCAGTGGTTGTGCAGTGCTCCAACATCTGATTAAATAAATGTCATGGAGCAGACAGCTTCTGATTTGAAAACACCAGGAATACCTACAGTGTTAGTGCTCTGTGGCTTCTTAAAGCAAAAAAAAAGTTACACAGGAATGCTAAGTTACTAGGAAGAAAATATACACACAGGGAAAAAATGTCCACAAAAGTAATAATAAAATAACCTCATTTTCCCCAGCTGGCTAATTCTGATGCTGAAAATAAATTTATAGCAAGAAGAGATTCAGAAATATTGCATGACTGAGCCAGAACTTGAAAAAATATCCTAAGCTACAAAGTGTCTCCCCTTGTAGTTATTACCAATTTACATGGTCAGATATGAGTTTTTATATTATTCAGAGCAATTTATTCTGTCTCCTCTAATATATATTACATTTTATCACATGGCCTTCCTGAAATGTCTTTTCCATAAATGATCCTGGCTGAAAATAATAATTACAGGTTGCAGGTGATATTAATTCAGTGGAAAGAATGAGGAGTTTTGGATATATAGGGAGAGCATTATGTGGTCCAGTGAACTGCACCATGTTTCTCTAAAACAATAAAGAGGAATTATAATAATATAGAAATAGGCCATATTACTGAAAACTATAGCTTATTCTATTTAAAAGAAATATTGAAGAGAAAGAAGCAAGTGAAGCTTAAACACTGTTTGAAAAGAATTTATCTGCTTTTCTATATTTGCATAAAACACCAGTTAATACCAGCCAAAACAATAAGCTAAAATTGGCCACAAACTACTGCGAGGTCTTCATGTATCAAACAAAGATTTTACTTTAAAGTCATACGAAAGTCCCTGAACATAAAAACAAAGGAACCACCATCGTTGCTGAGATCTGAGGTTCCAATAACTCTCTGCCTTGGGTCTGGCAGCAACCAGGACTAACAGCTTCAAAGCCAGGTGTAAGGAATAATAAATAATAATCAAATAACAAATAATAATCTGGTGAACAGATTACAAAGCTGACTCTAAGCATTAACAAATGGATACTGGCTCAAACTGTGAAGCATGGGGCTTGAGACTACTTACAAACCACTCCCTACCCAATCTGCAACAGACCACGTTATCTCTGGACAGTCTTGTCATGCCCATCAGCATCCCAGGGAGTTGCACCCTACGCCTTTTATACCTCACAAAACAACAACAAAAAAAATCACATTAACTCCAGAAATGCAAAGCACCTGAGAGCACAGCAGGAAGCACAAGGCTGCCAGGGGCCTGGGAAGAGGGAATGAGGTGCCTGAAGACTCAGCTCACCTCTTTCTCCCCAGGTACCTGTAGAGCATGGACAGGTAGTGCCATCACAGCCCTGTCTCAGTCCCAAACCCAGGTACAGCTTATAACACCTGGCAGGAGGGAGTGAAATCCCTTTAAAGACTCCCCTCTGTCCTCTGTTGCTTTTCAGAGCTTTTTTCCCTGCCCTTTCCACTCAGTGTCAATTCAATTTGTCAGCTTAGCCATCAGCCCAGAGCTGCATGTGCTGCTGCTGTCGCCGAGTGATCACAACTAATCAAGAGCAGCATCATGACTGAGAAGCCTTGGATGCAGTATCACTCTTCATCTCCTTCAGAGAGGACCAAAAGATAAGACAAACTGAAGTCAGAGATGAAAATAAAAACTTTTGGTCATAAAATAAAGCCCTATAACATGGGAAGCTCTCCTGCCACGCACCAGGAGTCAAAGGCTTATTTTTTTCTCACTTCGATACTTTCTTGCCACAAAACAGCCTAAGACTATTGCAAAGGTACGTAGAAGCGCTGGGTAGAAAAAAGCTTTGCAAAACAAGTCTGAAACCTGGAGAAGTACCTGTCATTTTGAGAGTTTTCAAACGTAATTTTACAAACTGAACGACTGTTGGCATAAACCCTGATTTGGCAATATTATGCCATGTATCAATACAAAATTAATTACCTATTCTTAGAAAGAGGATTATAAATGCACTGTGAAATGAATAAGGATTGTGTTAAAAATTAAAAACTAGAAGTAGACACAGTGTACATTTCTTACCTATCCTTTAATACTCAATATCTCTACTATTTCAAAATCTTAATTTTCCATATTAAGCTCCCTAGACATTTTGATGATTAAAAGTAGATTTTGCTCTTTTTTCTTCTTTTCCTTTCAATTAAAGCTCAAAAAAGTACATGAATCCCTAAAATAAAAATAAAGCAATTCTTATGAGTTGAAAATAACTAAGTTTTTTGCATAATACAATTCTGGTTAAGCAACCTGTTTGCCCAGTTTCGGTCCAGTGGGATTTGAACTGGCCGAAGTATGTAGCCCGAAGACGGAAGTTATAAGCACAAAGCAAAACTCCGACACAACAGAAGGTACTCAGAGTAAATGCTTGTCTGAAAAAAAAAAAAATGGCCAACACTAGTGTACATGCTAACTAGTTCCTCTCAAACATTGATATCTGCCACTTCAAAAGCTTTCTTGCAAAACACTGAATTCAAACAGCCTCTGAATGTAAAATCTTTTGTATTGAAAATGCTTTTTCCAGACATTGCCAAAAGAGCATCTGATACTATTAAAAACATTTCGGTGTCCTGTAACTTAAAACAGAATAACTGATTCGTGCTACTTTTTGTTTCAAATCTACATCTGGGCTGAAAATTTATACAGCAGGTTTCAGCTTGAAGCTATTTAAAACAGCTGAGTTATAAACTCTGAAAATTGGGGTTTGGAGGGAAATGCTGACAGACCCTGAACTACTGTGGTGCTACTGGGGAGATGTTTTAGGCTCCACATCCCATTTCTTCCCCCTGCCTTTGCGTCCACTAAGAATCTCTGCTGCTATTAAAATCATACAGAAGTCACTTCTAACTTCTAATGTGGCAAACTGGGTCTTTATGACTTGCAGTAAAAACTCCCACAGAGGGGCCAAATTCTGATGATTCAACTCAAATAAAGTATTGCTGGCTACTGAGATTAAGAAATTAATATGATTTGGACCTGGCTGAACAATATCCATTTATTTTATGCTGGAATATTAACAGCTAGAGATGTATTAACAAGTACTCATCAAATACTCTTCCCCACAAAACCAGTCTGCATTAACAGTCTTCTTAGTGAATGCACGACAGGGACTCCCTCCCCAGTGTGTGCAAATATTAATACTTAAAATTCAAACCTAATGCTAAGCCAACACTATTTCAAAAAATTATAATCAAACCCAGCACTGTTTATAACATACTTCCTCTCCTGCATATGATTTATATCTGTTTTTTTAAATTGAAACAGTGCTATATCCAGCGTACGTTTTTGCTCGAGATCGCTGTGAGAATTATGACACACTTAACGCACCACTCAAAACATTATCATCAACATATTATTTATTGCCAATAAAACTTCACAAAGTGTGTTGTCTGTGAGCTATTTCATGTTCAAGTTATTGTTTAGCTGAGATTTCTATAGCTCAAATGTGTCTCTTTTCTCCCTTTCAGAGCTGATTCCCATTCTATTGTAACACAATCAAGTGTTTCACTGTATGATACATGCAGCTCCTTTGGTCTAAAACTACTGGGCAGCTGCATGCAAGTTGCATTTGAAAAATGAAATATATTTTTTTTTAATGATCAAAAGTATTTCAAGTGAGTTTCAAATTAATTTACAGGTAAAGAAGGGCATATATAATTTTGGCATATTTTAAAAAGCGCATATTGCATATGAAAACACAGCTGCACCCACAGCAGCCGGGTGCAAGGGGCAACGTGTGCCTCTGACGCATCTGAAAATTGGTCAGATCTACACCTCCATGTCAGCAAGACCCACATGCAAGACACATATAAATACATATATATGAACACAAAACGGTTGGGGAACGGTCCAATACTTTGTCTACCTTTTTATTGCAGGTAAGCATTCTTATTGTAATAATATTCTAAATACTTTAATATTTAGTTTAGCTCTTTCCCTTATTCTAATGAGATGCGACCGCATCCTTTGAATTGCTGTGAGGTAGGAGAAGGCTCAGACACCTCAAATGAGAACAGCAATGTGAGCACGATAATGCAACAGCTCCTGCATCCCTGCTTTAAAGAGTAACTATAACACCAACTTAATCTAGTGCTCAATTAAATTATCATCACAATTCTCTGAAAGCTCCTCCTCCTTACCCTGCAGCCCCTCTGAATCAGAATCACTGTGATCCACATGTCGAGAGCCTTGAGTGCTACACAAAGCCAAAAGACACCCGATTTTCCTGCCACTTCTGCTCAGCCTGACCATCGTGTCCTGCACAAGCAGGCCCAGTGCAAAGGGTTCCTCTCACAATTCCAGCCTCTCCAAGCTGTTCCCACACACACGAGCAGAGCACTTCAGCCGAGCCTCACTCGTACACCCGTAACATCTTCAAAGCAAACCTCCATCGTTATCACCACTCACTTTACCAGGGACTCATTTAAGCACTTTTACTATTTCTTCCCGAACAAACGGCCATGATAACACGACTGGCATGATAACATGGCAGTCGAGAAACACAAGAAAAAGGCGATGTTCTGGAACGCACTGGGTGAGACTGTTTCCAAACTTTTCTGTCTTTTCAGGGATCTCCAGGTGTGTTACTTTTCACAGGAAAATGTGGGTATGTTGAGACCCCCCAGGGCCATCCCACCTCACTCTGACCCATGCCCTGCTCAGGAAGGCACTTGGGGACACCCCAGCCATTGCCCCCTCCCTACCAAAAGCCACGGGAAGGAAAACTCCAGGGGGAACACTTGGAAATATTGCTAGAGGAGGAAAAGGGCTTGCTTTAAAGCCCGCAATTATTGTTGTTATTATTGCAGGTTTTTTTCTAAAATCGTTTCCTCTCATTAGCGCGCCGTGGGGATGGAGACAGAAAATTAAAAGCAGCATCCCCAGTGCAGAGCGGGGTGGGATTTATTATGGAAATGTGCGACCCTGCCAAGGAGAGAGTCTCTGGGCATCCACTTCCTCGGCTGTCCACCAGGAGAAGTGAGGGGCCCCGTGTCCCCCAGTCCAGGTGCTCTGTGTCCCCCTCTCCCAGCCCCATCTCCACCCGGGCTGTTGGGGGGCAAAGCCCCGATCCCACTCCGCCTCTGCAGCCTGACCCTCGGACTCCAGCCGCCCCCCGCACGCTTCAGAACCATCCCAAATGCTCCAGTCCCACTCCCGGGAGCGGAGAGAAGAAAGGGGAACCCCCCTGGGTCAGGGACTGGTTTCTCGAGGTGGGGGGGTGCCACACTAAGCTCCGGCCGAGGGGTGAATCTCTCCTTCCCCAGGGAGGGAAAGCAGGTTTCTCAAAAAAAAAAAAAAAACAAAAAAAAACAACCAAAAAAACCCAAAAACCCATGGAGAGAGTCTGTGGGGAGCAGGGGGTGTCTCCCGGGGGGGCACAGGGTGCCCCTGGGCTGCGGGGGGAACACGCCAGCAGCGCCCCGCGGGGATGGAGATAACGGGATGGCTCCGGGGGTGCGGGCCGTGCAGGGGGGGCGGGCAGAGCATGGGGGGCACCGGGGGCACAGCGAGGTTGAGGGGGGCAGAGCCAGAGCTGGCGCACGGCGGGCAGGGGAAGCGCGGGAGGACGGGGGGCACGGCGGCCACCGCAGGACCGGGAGAGCGGGGTGAGAGGCACTGCGGGGGCTGCACCCCGAGACATCGCGGGACGGGGGCACAGGAGGCACGGCAGGACCGTGACAGGATACAGAAGGCACTCCAAGACTCGAACCCTTGGAGGGGAGGGCGGGAACACGGGAGTCATTGCAGGGTTGGGGGTCAGAGAAGCCCCCCGGGCCGCAGGGGCACAGGAGGCGTTGCAGGATGGGGGTGCACGGGGAGGCATTGCTGGGCTGGGGGCGTGAGGGGGGGCACAGGAGGCACTGCAGCCCGAGGGCCACGGGAGACATCGCGGGGGGACACAGAAACCCCTGCGGGCCGGTGGGGCACTGAGATGCTGCAGCAGGGGGGACGGGAGAGCACAGAAGTCCCTGCGGGCCGAGGGGCACAGAAGGCACTGAAGGACGGGGCTGGGGGGGTGAACTGCGGGACACAGAGAAATCCCCCCGGGCCGCGGGGCACAGAAGCTCCTGCAGGACGGGAATCACCGGAGACACTGCGGGCCGGGGGGTGGGGGCACAGAAGCCCCTGCGGGAGGAAGGGCAGGGGGCGCGGGGGGAGCATCCCGGGCCGCGGCGGCTGCGGGAGGGGGTGTCTCACCTTGAACGCCACCGGGAGGGTCTTGTTGCAGCGCCAGTGCGAGGGCAGGACGGAGCAGAGGAAGTTGGGGCTGTCGGTACGGACCAGCTCGGCGGGGTGGTCAGCGATGATCTCCACCATGGTGCGGTTATCGTGGGGGCGCAGCCGGGGCACGGCGGCCGCCGCGTCCTGTTGCTGCTGCTGCTGCTGCTGCTGCTGCTGGGCTACCACCACCGGGCTGACCTCGCTCATCTTGCCGGGCTGCAGGCTGCTGGAGGGGGGGCTGAACCTCCGGCTGGTGCTGGGATCTACGGGAATACGCATCACAACAGCCACAAGTTAGCGAATTGGGGGGCGGGGGGGGGGGGAGCGGTAGGGGGATCGCTGGTAGAGGAGGCGTGTAGTGGGGGGTGGGGGTTGTAAAAAAAAAATATATAGCTAGCGAAAAAAGGGGTGAATGAAAAAGTGGAGGGTGAGAATAAGGGGCAAAAAAGCAAATCAGACAAAAATAGAAAAAAAAAGGAGCGGATTAAATGCACGAGGTAAAAAAAATCTCAGTCTGTTTTTGGTTTGGTTTTTTTTTTTTCTTTTTTTTGTGCTTTTTTTTTAAAAGGAAGATGGACGGGGCGAGGGGTGATGCCGGTCTGGGGGCGCAGGCAGCCTGGAGCAGCGAGGAGGCAGAGGCTGGCAGTGGGTCCGGGGCTGCCCCTCTCAGCACAGCCCGGCTGGAAACTGCATGGTCCCGGCTTCTGCCCAGCTGCAAAGCGCTGCCGCTTCTCCTCCTCCTTCCTTCCTTCCTTCTCGCACAGCCTCTCTGCTCTTTTCCCTCCTTCTAGCCACCGCTTCTTCCCTCAAGTGCTCGAGTTTCTTCCCTTTTTTCTTCCCCTCCCTCCACGTCTTCTTTTCCTTTTCGTATTTTCCAAAAATTGTCTTGGGAGAAGTAGAACTCGCTGCTGGTTCAGCTTCCTGGGCTGCTGCTGCTGGTGGCCGCCAGAATCGTAGCGTAACTCAGCCCCGGAGAGGAACGGAGAGGAGAGGGGGGGTTCAGGGGAACGTCCCGGTTTCCTCCGAAGAAATCTTCCTCCTCTGGACACACACACACACACAGGAAAAAAAAAAAAAAAAAAAAAAAAGGGAGCAAACAAAAAGCCTCGCTGGGACAGAGGCGAGGGCGAGGAGCCGCTGGGCTCTCCCGCTTATTGCCTTTGGCTTCAGGAAGCGGGAGCTCGGGAAGGGGCTTGGGAAATGTGGCTCCCCCCCTCCAAAAAAAAAAGGCGCTCCCGAAGCGATTTCGTCCGGGAAACAAAGTTACTGGGATTGTTGGGGTGAAGAGGAAAGTCACAGGGCTGATAATTAAAAGAGACTTTTTATCTAGTTCCCTGTCGGAGGATCAGCGCTTAAGGAAAGTTAAACTTTCGGATTCCCAGGGAAAAAGAAGCGGGGATCACAGCTGAGAAAAAAAAAACAACACAACAATAAAACACCCCTCCTTAGGCTGATTTCTAAAATATGATCAAGCAAATTCTAGGAAAAGGCAGCCTCGGTGCAGCCCGATCCTTCACATGAAGTCGCTGCTGGATCCAAGTCCGTTGAGTTGAATAGGAGAACAAAAATCTTGGGATTTTTTTTTCCGCCCTTGATGAACAACAGCAGCAAAAAAAAAAAAAAAATCTTTAAAATGTCGCTTTGTTTGAGTTATTTTTCTTTTTGGAAAATCGGGTTAAAAAAATAATTATTAAAAAAAAGCAACCAAAAGTTACAAACTTCTTTTGGTTCCCAAGAAGTTGAGGTCGGGGAAGATGAAGGAGCCGGAAAAAAAATAACAAACCCACGCCACAGTTTTTTTGTCCTGAATGTGGTTTTTGGAGGCTGGGATTTCTAATGATTAGGTTTTTGTGGTTTATATATACAGGACTCTCTGGCTAAGGCGATCATTATGCTGATGAGAGTCAGCAGCACGTGGTGTTTCAGTCCTCAGACTTTTGCAGCCTTCAAAATAAATAAACCAATGTGCATCCCCCCCAGGAGGAGAAACTCTCACCCACGGGGAGAGGGACGGGGAAGGGGGGGAGCAGGAGACGGTCTCCGATCTCCACTTCTCTCCGGGTTTTTTCCATTAACACTTTTGGGCTTGTTTGTTTAAATTAAAAAAAAAAAAAAAAGGGCATTAAAAATCTTGTTTGAAAAAAAAAAGAAAAAAAAAGTAAGAATAATCTGGTGCCAAAGAGTTTTTTGCTAAGTCTCCGGTAGTCTAAAGCCTAAACCATTTCCTTGAATGAATGAAAGCTATAAAACCCCCTTCAGACTATTAAGGTAAAGGGAGTCTGGTTTGTTTTCTCCCTTAAAAAAAAAAAAAAGAAAGAAAAAAAGGGCAGATCTTATTAAAAACCATTTACATACCCAATGGTATGAAAGTGTCACCGCCTCCCCGCGCAGATAACAGCCTATCACAACCCGCCCTCTAATTTCTAAGGCTTTACTCCGACTTGCTACTTCCACCTTCTTGTAAAAAGTCGGCGCTGCGTGTGTGCTCCTTGCTCGCCGCCTGTGTGTGACTCGGGGCGCTGTGTGTGTGTCTGTCTGCGCCGGGGGGTGCGGGGGAAATGGCCCTTCCAAGAGCCGTTCCGAGCCCGAGCCCGGCGCCCCGACCCAGCCGGGTTTGTCCCGCCGGAGCCTGCGGCGAAAGCCGGGCGGAGCTGCCCCGGCGGAGCAGCCCCACAGCCGGGCTCGGTGTGTCCGTGTGTGGCTGCCGGTGCTGGGGGCACCTCCGGGGCTGTTTCTGCACCCGCGGAGCCTCCCTGCCCTCCTCCTGCCGGGCGGCCCCGCTGCCCCCGCGCCTTCCTGCCCCGCTACCCCCAAGTTTTTGCGCCTCCGGGGCAAAGCCCTGCCGTGCCCGGGGAATGTGCGTGCGGAGGCGGCGGCGGCTCCTGCCCCGCTCGGCTCCGGAGCAGAGAACAACCCGCAAGCTCCGCCGATCGGTCACAGGGGAGAGCTCTCGCTCCGCGCACCGCGGCTGCGGCTGCGGCTCCGCGCCCGCCGGCGCCCACCCAGCCCCGCTCCGCGGCCGTGCCCCGTCCGCCCTTCCCTCCGCTCCGCGGCTTTCCCACGCCTGCCGCGGGCAGCGGCACCCCCGACCCACCGCCTCGCGGGGATCTGTGCCCTCCGCTTGTTCATTTCCTCATAGGTTGTTTTGTTTTTTTTTTTTTTTAATCTTTTCCCGGCCCAAGGTTGGAAGGGCTCTGGAAGTTTTCTATCCCGTTGAGAAGACGCGATCCATGTGGGTAACACTGCAAGCCCCTCCTGAGCTCGCCCTACCTCTCCCGACAACCACAGGGATCTAATGTTCCCCAAAAGCGGCCACAGGCGTTTCCACAGCACAATTACTCATCACCTATACGGATTAGTATATATGCAGAAGCTCTGGCTTGCTGTGGTTGTGATACAGAAAATAACTTTGTTCATACTTATTTTGGCAAAATATTTATGTCCATACATTCTTTTGGCTTCCTTCCCCCCTTCTTTAGCTGGCTCTAATACATTCCCAAAGAGCCATTCCAAAGGCGCTAGAAAGAAGGCAATGAGTTGTTTTATATCCAAATGCTATATAAGCCTGACAATCATGATTTATTTCATTTCAAACAAGAAGATACCTTTCCACTTTTAATTAGTCACACTAAAAATTTTACAGTCACCTCTCTTCCTACTAAAATAAAATAAAAAGTTAATTAGAATAAACTAAAATAAGTCGTTGGAAGCTACCAGTTTAAGGTCACTTAAAATAGTCCAGAGTTATTTATAATGTCAAAATAAAATTTTCCACTGAGTGCCCTAACAAAGTTTCAGGTATCTGGCACAGCTGATTTTCAGTCTCTGTGCAAAAATATCTTTCTGCTGAATATTTACACATTTAACAGGAACTTACTACAGTCTGGAACAGATCACGGCTCAGAGTTCTAGAATTTTATTTAAACGGTTATGGACAAATTAATAAAAGTACCAGTAATGTTTATGAACCTACATAAAAGCTGGATGGGATTTTTCAGCAGAAGTCATTCATGTTATGATATATATAATCTGGAACGTTGGCTTGGATTTGGCTGGAATGGAGAGCAACCCTGCTGCTCGGCTTTCCTCGGGTTTTATTTCAGAACTTCTCGGAATTTTAGCACTGGTTGCAAAACGGGTCATATTTTAAGATCTTAGAGAATTGTAGGAGGTTGGTGAAAAAATGTGCTTGCGCTGCAAGTTATATCTTAACAAACACCTCCAGATCCACTTTACAGTATTGAATTTTCATTAGTATGGCTGTGCATGCTGCAATTTATATTGTCTTTTAGCTTTTTCACTTTTAACTGTGTTATGAATACAGCCATAATTAGACTGCTTTTGGACAAAAAGGTAATGTTTTAAAGAGCACTGAGTTTGTTTACCATCACATTTCTAAAACATAGGCCCAGTATGCTCCTGTTGTAAGTACTGGGTGCTCAAGATGAAAATAATTATCAGATATGAAAGATTCTAACCTGGATGATGTTCCCTAAATAAATAGTTTCAATGCCAGTTTGCTGGGCTGGAATGTTCTGCAAACTCGATGAATACAGAATTTATTTTGAGCCTCTCTGTGTATGTAAATAGCCTTTGTGAAACGGGAATAAATGAATGGGTTCACTGGGTTTGTTGCTGTATTTGATATTTTTAGCCAGAGAGACTACAGCAATGTCAGCATTATTACTATAGTGAAAGAATTGCCAATATCTACCTTCCCTAAGTTTTTAATTCACTGAAATGCACACTGAAAGTGTGCATCGAGCCAAAATATGTGAACTTAAGTAAACTTAATGCTAGAGCAGGTTTTGCCTGAACTTCCATTCATTTCAGTAGGGGCGAGATAAGCTCCAGTGTCTCTTGGCAGCGCTTTACTTTCGTTTTGGTTGGAAGTTGACTGTTTGCCCAGCTATTCTTTGCTTTTTCTTAAGTATGACAAATAGTAACTCTAGATTAGCACGTAATTTGGTCTGCTAAGTAGGCGTGTGGCAATGAGTTCTGTAATAGCAGCACTCTTACTCAGACTATGGACTACTATGGTTTGTTTAACTACTGTGTCCCTGCCCCACTGATTTACTGCCCAGATAAAAGAAGATTCTTTGTGTCCTGAAATTAAATTGAAGCATTTAATATTTCAGCATCATGCACTGCTTTTTAGCATTTATAGTCCCTGATACAAACAAAAGCATAAAAATTTGAGAGACAGGCTACAAAATGACTGCATAAAAAAATTAACTACAGAATTTTACTTTTCCTCCTAGCATTTTCAGTAGGAAGTGGGGATTGAGAGCTAAGAGTCTTGTGTTCTGTCTTATGATCTGATGCTGAATGTTCTGGGATCTCAGACATGACTTTTAGCAAGTTTTCCTTCGGTATAGAATGAGGTCTTAACTACTACCTGTATACATTTTGAGATAGAAAAATATGTATATATATTCTCAGAGGTCCAAAGATGAGCAGGGCTCGGCATCCAGTAATACCAGGAAAAAAAATTTGGAAATCTGGTAGGAAACCTACGCTGTCCCTGCTGAAAAAACTGTTGGCTTTTCCACAGCACACAGCAAAACACGGGCTGTACAAACAACAAAGTTTACTGCTTCTGTATTTTTCCTAAATCATATATTTTCTGCTTCTCTTAAGCAGGGACTGTAGGACTGTGGTGTGGGTCCTACTGCAGAGTTTTCCCATTTCCCTCCCTGTCTGCAGCCTCTTATGCCCCATTGGGATTGCACGTATTTCAGAGAGGTTTAAAGCAGCAAATGACAATGTCATCATCATGAGGAGCAAGAACTGTTGGCCTACTTGTCATCTTGTAAAGTGTTGGAAAGAGAAAGTATGACCTGTGCCTTCTGGCACTAAAATCCTGAACGTGTAGTAGGATTAGAAAAACGTATGGCCTGTCTTTCTCAAATAATTTTTTTTGATTGCAAAATGCAAGCTAAAAATTAGCTTTAGGAATTTGCTAGGGTCCTCATAGTTAGGGGGAAACTGTCATTTTTCACGGTAAGACCAACTTTGTCCCTTGCCATTAATTCTTCTTCCAGCTTCAGTTTAAATAATTTCAGAGTAAGGAAAAGGTGAGGGTTTTTTCCCCTTGCATGAATCAGATGAAATCAGTATATTGTGTTAGAGATATAAAGGCTAAAAAATGATACTTAAATATTTTTTTTTCTTATTTCAGCTTATGTAAAAGCACCATTAACTAAAAACTTCACGATTATTTTTTATGTTGACCTTAGTGAAAACTGGTTTCTTGACTAACTGTGGGGAAAGTGGGTGGTATAGCTGTAATTAAAAAGTGTTTATACCTCTGGAACCTTGCAGTTCCCTAAATTTGCATGTTGTTTTTTAAGAGTCTAATGAAGTCTTCTCTGGCCAGATACAAGCTCCATAAAGCTCACGCAGGAGATACTACAAGATGTAAGTCAGTCTTGAGTGGGAGAGGGGTTTTCGATATTTCTAACGACAAACACAGCACCAGATCCTTACATTACTCTCTCAGTGTTGCAATGATGGTGATTCACATTGTAAATCTATTTTCAATAGCATAGATGGCAGGAAAAAATTTCTTTGTTAATAACACAAGACTTGAAGTTGAAGTATTAGAAAAACACTGAATAGTGACAGGCTTGTTCTAAAAAGGATGAAAACAGACAACTATGAAAGAGATGGTGCAGTTTACAGGAGCAAAATAAAAGGAAGCATAAGGTAATGGCAAATATTGAATAAGCATAATGGGCAAAGCAAACCAACACTTTAGGACCATAAGAACTTTTTTTGCCTTTTCTTTCCTGAAAATTCACTCAGGCAAGATCAGGGCATCAAAAACCATAATTCTGGTGTTACATAATGTAATCCTAAAAATGCTGAGCATACATCTTAGCAGAAATCTGTGTGTGCCCCACATCAGGTGTGGCCTTCAGCCCTTGAGTGTGGGGGCAGAACAGGAGCAATACCTTAAGTTGAGTGCTATGGAATTGGCAGCCAAGTCACAGGAGACAACAGTCCCAAAACGAGCCATAAGGACAGGTGACAAAACATTAGACATCACAGGAATGATTCTCTCTAGTAAGAGAAGACAAAGATCTGGCAGAAAAAATGTTATAGGTGAAGCTGCCAGCAGTATCTGTAGCTAAACTTGTCTACCACTTTCCAGTATAAGACCTTGTTTTCTCTCACATAATGTTGCCAATTTTTAGCTGTTCAGGATGATCTTTTCAATCCTGAGTCTGCCTCAAGCTGAATTTTTTGGAAACTTGCAGCAGAAATACTTTTGTTGCTTCTAAGATCAGCATTAAGAGAAAACACATTGTTTCACAAAATTTTAAGATTTCAGCCCAATATCTATTTCAGAGCTGGGATGGGAAATTTTACTGAGTAGGAGAGGAATAAGGAGTAAAAAGCAGATAAGTTCCTTTTGTTGTCCCAAATTTGGCTGAGTTAGAAGCTGCTGAAAATTGCTGAGGTTTTTCTTGCGCGTGCTCAGTACAGATGGAGGAGTTGCAGCTGAATTTTGCAAAGCCTCCATGGCAGCACTGGGCTTGCTAGACTGGATTGGATCTGTAGTCAGTCAAGTCTGACCAATATTGTCCCTGACAGTAGGCTGCACTGCTTTAGAGAAAAGGATAAGAAACTCTCGAGTCAGCAGATAGAGATGGGATCTATTCCTCCTTTAAGGTCTCATCCTAGTTAATAGTAGCTTAGAAAAAATATAATCAGAATGACTGTCAGCAGTTCAGTTTTAAATTGTGTCTTTTAGAAGTCTATAATTCAACCATAAAAATTCCTTACAGGCTGAAATATGGCTTATACTCTTAGTTCAGAAGTCAGTTCTCTACAGATTTTTTTTCAGTAGTCTGTTTTGAAGTGATAGAAAAAATAGCTGTGTACAAATTCTGGACATTTCTTTCAGAACACACCTCATCATTCTGTTATGATAAGCCAAATAAGTTCTAAACTATTTGTTTCAAATGCTGGTCTGGCCTATGAAGGTTCAAGAATAATTAAAATCTTAGCCATTAACAGCAGACATTCAAATGTGAACAATGTTCTCTGACCTTGGGATATTAGGAGCATTATGATATTAGGAGCTTATGTGATGTAATACCAAAACCTGTTATTCTAGTTTACCATATAAATATTTACATAGTTTATTAAATGCACATATTGAAACACAAGGGAGAATCCTCTGTCTTCTCACAAAACTCAACATGAAGACAGTCACTAAGATATTCTCCTATGTGAAATACAAGAACGACATAACCTGGAAGTATTCAGGAGGAATAAGCAAGAGGTCCTCAGAGGGGGCAAAGTAGATGCAATACCTTTCTTGGAAGACCACAGCAGCTCTCATTACTACCAAGCTTCCCTTTGTAGTGGAGAAGATAGAGGAGCTCTTCCCATCCCTGGAATGCTTTCAAAGATACTGTGCTTGGCACCCTGAGGTTAGCGTGATTTTTGAGCAGATAAAAGCCTGTTACATGAAAAGGCAGATCCCACCCTCCTTTTTTTTCTTTTTGTTCTTTCTTTTTTCTTTTTTTTTTTTAACTTGTTAAGAAAAGAAAGAAAATACTTATTCTGTCTGCAGTTCCACTGATTTCAATGGGAGCCTTTGTGGAGTAAGGTGCTGCTTCTTGTAAGAGAAGCAGAGGCAAGACTTCAGCTAATGTGCTGCTTCCAGTTACCTTATCCTTTCGTATTTCCATGGCCAAATGCCCATCTTGGTGAAGAACATGTTAAGTCTTTCAGCTTATTATTTCCACTACATTTAGAGAGCTGGAATAATTTGTATTTTTAGGCATGCAAAAAACCATCTTCCACTGTTTTTGACAATTGAAGAACATAGACTGATGGAAGCAGAGGAAAGCTCTATTTACTAAACACCACATGTAGATTACCACTGATAGTTTTTCTACAGAAATTTATGACCTGTGTGGAGTAAATAAACTCCCTTTTTGGTAAAGTATCTGCAGCCAATCATTCATGCTTGCTTAGAGACATTACTATTCATCTTGCTTTTATGTGGAAGCCTACAGTAAAGGGTGATGTTATGTCTAAAATAGACAGTTGGCAGCTAAAAATGAAAAAAAAGCTATTTCTAACATTACTTATCATGAGATTCTTGCTAGATTATGGCATATTTACTCTGGTTCAGGAAAGAAAGAAAAGATAATGATAGGACAACTATAATTCTTGTAACTAATATGTTACCTTCATGCACGCACTTGCATGCCCAGCTTCATTTACTGGCAAGTTATGGCATTTTAGACATCTGAAATAAACAGAGAGCTCTCAGTGTGTTCAGAATGTTTAGTAAGTCTGAAAGGTGTTTGCTCTGTATCTCAGGGTAAATGAGAATGGGACAGACAGTGCTTCTTCTGGTTGCCCACCCTGTATTCCCATCATCATGCTTCTTCTATGCTCCCCTTTCTCTCCCCATTTTATGTTCTGCATCCAATAGAGACATAAACTATTTAAGGCAATCATGAAAACTAAATGAGAAGAAGTGAGAAGAAGAAGTAAGAAGGTTTACCATGTTTACAGAAATATGTATTTCTCATGTACAAGTAACTCAGTGGCTTTCAGCTCAACCCCTCTTGATTTATATTTGTGTGAAAGTGGAATTGGGCTGTTAATAAATCTACCTGAATGCATACAGTGTGTTTGCTTATTTTCTTCTATCATACGTGAAATTATCCATACAAACTTAATTAATTACATTCCACAACAAAAGTATTTTGAACTTAAAATGAATAGGTGCCTTTTTGAGTGATGATCCTTTGTCCTTAACTCACCCCACTGTAGTTCAGCATGTGGGGCCTGTAATGTTACTGGGGTTCTGCCTTCTCTAGAAGAATAACCTGTTTTTGATGAGGGGTGTCACAGATAGTTTTCCACCCTCAGATCCATTCAAGTACTAGCAAAAGTAGCTGCCTTACTGGTGTGGACGTGGTCAGGTAAGTTTATTGCTAAGCATAGCCCTGTTGAGGGCTCATGGGACAACTTGCCTGCATGAGATTTGCCTTGGAGTGGAGTGTACAGAAAAATTTGTTACAATAGGTGTTGAACTCACTGACTTTGTGCACAGTGGATGAGCAGTTGTTTTCAACCCTGCCCCGAGATGTTTGGAGGGTGGGTGGGCGTTTTGACAGCAGTTGTCAAAAACACGTTGTTTCTCTGGCGCAGGTACATGCCTACCAAAATAACCATGCTCTAAAAGGCCCGAATCAGTAAACCTGGGATACTGCAAAGTCCCCTCTGACAGCATGGCTAAGAAATACTGTGCTGGTGTACACTTGCAGGATGTTAGATGATGAACAGGGCTTTTAATGTAGAGTCCCTTATCATCTACATCAATTGATGAATTGAAGGCCACAAGCCAATTGCCAAAGTTTATGCTAATTTAAAGAAGAGTTAGTGGAAGAAAGTACCCATGCTGTAAGTAAGTGATAAGAGCTCTCACTATGTGAGACTGCTGACATAATAAATAATGCTGAGTCTTGCAGGCTCTTCACACACTATGCACACTTCTGAGCCCATGTGAAAAAACATAAGAAACTATTTTGCCAAACTAGACTGGGTCGGGTATCTCTATTTTTTAGATGTTTGTTAATAATTGACCAGTTCTGTAGAAGCTTCATAGTATAATCCATAAAAAGTGGATTATATGAGAGGTTTTCTTTAGTATTTATTTTTGCAATTACACAATGAATAAGCTGGCATATGAGGAAGGAAACTGAAGCAGAAGTTATTTTTCAAGTGGATAAAAGAAGACGCTATTTTGTACAGAACAATTTCTAGTTGACCTTTGCAATAAATGCCATAAAATACTATTTTGGCCACAAATGGAGCAACATTTTTAGAAGGATTAATGTTTAATCTGTCTGTCTGTCTGTCTATCTGTGCAGGATTTTAAAAAGGCTGGAGGAAGCTAGCAGTCCACTTTCACTTATAATTGCATCTGAAAAACTTTAAAACTGTGCAAGATCTTTCTCTGCTGTGCTGGATGCCATTAGCATTAGCATATTACCACAGAAAAGGAATCAAAGGTAGACAGTGAAATTCATAAGAAATCTTCCAAAAGCCTTCTATCCCTCAAAAACTTTAATTCCTAACAAGATCCTGACAGTCACAAAACCCACTAAAATATATGAACTGTCTAGTAGGCTCACAGTGTTGATAACAGTCTGAGTATTTTTTGATAATGATAAAATACAAAGCTATATTAGCTTGAAGAGAGCATTTTTTGAAGAATTTTGAAATCCTGGAGAAATTTCATAGGGGTCAATCACTACACTAAAGGTATTTTTTTTTTCTTTTGAATTGAGCGGTTTTTTTTGGTCATTGTCACTTTTTTTTTGGCATTGAGTCCCTTATTTTTTTTTGGCATTGGTAGAGGTTTTTATCACACTGCATGTCCTGTCACACAATATTGCATGAGTACCACGCAGCCATTCCATGTCTTTCCTGGCCCTGGATGTTAGATGAATGTAAGCCTTAAAAGAAAAAAAAAACAAAAAAAAACCAAACCCCTCAAAAATCTAAATACTTTACAAATACTTTTAAAAGTAGGGCTAAAATAGGTAGCAAGCATAGGGAAAGAATCTCTCCTGATTCAAGACTCTGCTTGGCACTCTGTAGACATTTCCCAGTAAAAATGCTTTAGCTGATCCCAGATGTAATACTGGCTCATTGGAAAGGTTGACTGGGTATGTCCTTTGGCTGATCTGAACACACTGTGTATAGTTTAAAATCAACATCCTGACTTTTTCATAATTTAAAAACCGTATCTAAATCATTAGTGTAAGTGTATTTTAAAATGGCTCTGTATTTTCCATCATGATACTAAGTTGAAACTGGCAGAATGGAAATTGGAGAGCAGTTGCAAAGAAATAAAAAAGTATCATGCTCTGCTTCTCAGCTACAGGAATGACCAAAGCTGCCAGAGAAGCACCTTATACAAAAGGAAGACTGTCTGGGGAAGAGGTAAGGATATTCTCAGGACCTCTGTTGAAAGCAGTACTTCTTATCCAAAAGAAAGATGGAAATTTGTAATTGTACCCATCCTTTAAAACCAGGTCCTGCTGCTTTCCTGTGTGTTACAGATCACACGTTATTTTACACTGGAAGCTTGGTGCTAAAATCTAAAATCTAAGGGCCAAGTTCTGTCCTTAGATACACATGCACCAGTCCAATGAGCTCAAAGAGAGCTGTGTTCATATGTTTAGCAATGGAATTTGGCCCTAAATATTTAAATATTTATTCAGAGGGGAAAAAAAAGCTTCTCTGATATATTTGTATCTCATATCTAATGTATACAGATTATCACCACTGGGCACCCACCCTGAGAAATAAGAAGTGTTAGAGAACCATAAACTCAGCATTCTACCTGCTCTGCATGGTCAAATAACATGAATTTGTTTCAGAACATTAAGGAAATTAAACCTTTAGCAACCTGTGGCTGATGTTATTTATTCTGCAGTTCAGTAGTAATTTGATGCAAATTGCTGGCGCTATTCCTACATCTCAAGAAATTACTGTTTTGAATGGACTGATTCTGGAAACTTTCATTATAGGTATATGCAATCCAGAAGGAACTAATGTCCTCTGCTTGTATTTTTTTATGCAGAAGAAAGCTCAGTGTTCTGGCTAATTCTCACTTACCTTCCAAAGGCTGATGATTTGAGTCCACAATAATCTAACCAGGTCATGGTTAGATGAAATGGTTAACCTGAGGATCCCACCTGCTCTCCCTGGCAAATGACCCAGATGTGTTTTTGCTAAAGATACAAAAGATTCAGAAACCTGCAAATTTTCCTCAAGCAATATAATACTCCAATTTGTATATCTCATGTTTAAGTGAAAAGTAACTATATATAACTGCTACTTTGCTTGGACAAATGACAGCTAGAGGAGAGCTGAGTTCCAGGTTCAGACACCTAAATTTGGTTGACTAAAAGTAACTGTTTATATTTATGCTAGCTATTTAAGCTGCCATGATACTCAATAGCAACCTAAGGCTCAATTCACTTGTCTAAAATTAAGCTTCCAATGCCATTACAGCTGCCTTGGGTTACCTATAAAATCACCATGGAACATCTGAGTCAGGATCTGTGTGAGGTGCTTTGGAAAGGTGGAGGGAGACAACATAGCCCAGAGAACATAGGACATAGGATAGCTGAGCTCAGGCCTCACAAACAGAGTCAGTGGCTTCTACAGAGGAAATTTAATGGCCAAACAAAGAGGCTTTTGGAGGAACTGGTTTCTTGCCTGCACTGACCATGGGGACTGGGTTTCCATTGAAATCTAGTCCTGATACCGTAGTTGCCAGAATACAGCCTGGTTTTAGGGTAATCATTATGCTGCCGGTTCAGTCCGGCTTAAGCTGCCTTGGTTATGCATTTTGTGCAGTTCCAGTGAAATGCTGGCAGGCAGGACAGCCAGAGTGATGGCCAGGTGTGATTACAGGGGTGATGAGTTTCTCTTGATGTTGTGCTTCAGGGAGCTCCTTGAGATCCATTTGGGCATTTAGCCAACCCTGCTACCTGCCCCTTAGACACAGGAGTTTCTGGGTACTAATTGTAGGCTCTTTACATTGCTTGGGAGAATTGGCTTCATCTGCTTTTACTGTTCTCATTTTTAGGTGACAAAGATATACGGCATACTGCTGGAGTGCTCTTTTCAAAGCTGCATGTTTTTTTTTTTTTGGGGCACAGTTTCGTAAGAAAGAGTCTGCACCAAATCTCACTTTCTGCTTTTAGAGTCTTTTTTTCTGGAGCTCTCTAACCATAGAGGTCATACTTGAATATCTCTGTCTATAGAGGTGCAATGGGTGATGTTGCCAAAGTGCTGTGACCTCTGTGGTAAGAACAAAAGCATGTTAAACTCATTAATAATCATGGCCAGTTGGGTCTTCTACCCAGGTCTTGCCTCAGTACTGACAAGGTAAGTTAAAAGTGATGCAGGAGTGAGAAATTCTTCGCTGCTACAAATTGTGTTTTTGGTTTGCTCTGGCGGTTATCTTGGTTGAGATCAAACCTCAAGCATTACTTCAGATAACACACAACTATTAGCATATGCTTCCTTGTGTGTGGCAAATCCCAGCCCCATTTGTGGAAGCCATGGTTTTGAAAAGGGCACAGCAAACAAGGACTATTTAAGGCATAGTCTCAGGGCAGCTGACTGGACATGCTGGAGGAGGCAGTGGGTGGGAAAAGAGCCCCCCCCCAAAGCAGTTTTTCTTCAAGTGCATTGATTCAGATCAGGTGGGAACAAAACCCTGCTTTTATCTTGTTTTATGTTTAATTCGTATGCTGCTTACTTTAAGGGTGTGCCTATAGGGCTGGCTTCTGAGAGAAGTGTTAATACATGTCCAAAATGACTACTACAGATTGAAGGTCTTGGTCACAACTAGATTACACAAAACAAAGCTCTGTCCTCCAGATCATGGTGCTACCTAATTCGGTCTCTCCAGGTCTTTAACTTCCAGCCATTGGAATTGCCTCAAATCCATTTTGGCATGGAATACACAATTATTTTCATATTGTGCTAGTCTACTCTCCTGCTTTCATCCTTATGAGCCAGGAGCGAACAAGAGTTGGCAACTTTATACTCAATTATTATATTGCACAGTACACTTTAATCAGCACCCTAATAAATAGCATGCCCAATTAATTGGCATATTTGCCATAAAACCAATTCCTTTTCCTGAACTTCAGTGGCTGTAAATGATGGATAAATAGCATTCTTGCTGTTGTCTGTGAGCATATTTGTTGTAATTAACAAGTATGAGTTGGTGTTTTCTGGCATGTGTTTCCTCAGTAGCTTGCTCCCTTTTTAGTAGGCTCCCTGTTCCATGCAGTTACTAAAAATAAATAAAGAACAGATTTCCCTTTCAGTATTTGCATAGATCAAGGTAGCTCTTTTGCATTTTAATTAAAAAGAAAAGTAATCTATCCATTAGATTGCTATATGGTTTTGACAATTAATTCAATTAGCATACTTTCTGCTTTAGTATGGTAAAGAGGTCTTTGCCACACCATGGAATAATTTACAATAAAGGAGGGACTTCTGCTGCCACTCTCTAAGGCTACTTTTTTTGACCAGGGGTTGCACGGTGGTTGGCTTTGGGATCCACAGAAGTACAATCTGTTTTCATAAACTGGCATATGCTATGATTTACTGTAGACATGTGACAATTTCTCTTATTTGGACATACTTTGCCAAAAAAGTAAGTAAAAATGAACACGGTAAACTTTTCTAATCCCTGCATTCCTCACAGATTGCTTTAGTGGCAACTGAAAAAAATATTGGAAGTAAATGAATATGAAAAGGGAAATAGTACTGGAGAAATCTCAACAAGGGATCTTAAAAACCAGGATGGCTATGGATCAGCAAAGGGTAGAAACATTCATGTAATTGAAGGAGAACATAATTTGTGGGTTATCTGAAAAAAAATTGTCCGGGTTGGCATTTACTTTGACTTGTTGGCAGGAGGAAAAGAAACCGCCCTGTACCACTGCATAAGGTTCCTTATTAGTTGTGGCTTCTGCAGAGGCTCCGTCTCCTCTTTGGAGCATGGAGGATTTCTTTCATTACATAATCTGGAAATTTTTTTTTTTTTTAGATAGATTGAATTTTTTTTTCTCCTGTGTGTGCAAATTCTCTTTGCCCCAATGCTTCTATACTGAGGTTATTATGCTGAAGGAATGCAAGCGTCTAGAGTAACAATGGTTCATTTTCCTTTAATGACTTTGTCGACAGGATGGAGACATTTTTGTGGTGTGATGAATTCACTCGGTCTCCCGTTGTGTTTTCTCCACATGCTTTGGAAACTCTCTCTCTCTCTCTCTCCGAGAATTGTGGCCATCCACTCCAGCAAGAGCTTCATTACTTTATATTCATTGTATTTAAATGACACCCCAGTGGTACTGACCTCCTGGGATGATTGATATAAATTATATGCTATGTAGGGGGAAAATAAAATCTTTTTCTGACTTTTTATGTTCTGCAGAGAAATAAAAAGTGAAAACAAATGACAGAGAAAATCAGGCCTATTCAAAGTGAAACTTTGTAAGCATTATGGTTTGAGCAGATTCCAGTTTGTGAAAGTGCTGAGACAGTTCATAATGACCTCATGATCTGAAGGTGACCTGAGAAGGGGGAAACAATTTTGTATGTGCCCTTTTTTGGTTCTGTATAATACATAACAAAAACCTGATCATGGTTTTTTTCCCCTCTTTGCAAGTATTGTAAAAATTCAGATTTGAGCAGGGAACAGCCTCTGCACTTTTACCAGCTAGACAAAGGCACAGTACTAGAAAGGACACCTCAGTGTTCTTTCCTCCTGTCTTCTAGCAGATTTTCTCATATTGACTTCGGATTTCGTAGCCAGTAGGTATCTGTCTCGTTCAATTATTCTGTCAGGAGTTATTACCTATAGAAGAGGCAACAGGGGGAATGTTCTTTCATCAGCCCAGCTCACCATCAGGCAGGAGCTTCAATTCCTCATGAACAGGTAACCTCTCACTGCAGGCAAAAGGGTTCTGCACAGCAACACCATTTGTCAGGAAATGTTTCTGTCAGTGCTTTTTCAGGCACCTCACCAAGTCACACTGCCTCTATCCAAGCTCCTGGAAGCTATGTAGCTCATACTGGACATGCTCAACCATATTATCCCAGTAATTCCTGTATTAAAATTGCCATATGCAACTGGCATAGTAATTTCTCTATTTTTCTGTGCTCTTATATTATTCTGTCTTACCAATTCTGAGATATATAAAGATATGCATAGAAATGTCAGTAATATGCTGCCTTGCCTCCCTCAGTTTAATGTAAGGTTCTGACAAATCACAGAATTTGGCTAAAAACTTGAGTTGCCTCGAGTTTTTCTGCAGTACTTTTCATAACCTGACAGAATGTTTTGATTCTCCTTTTTGCCAGGAAAATGCTTATTGATAATCCTGCTTTGGCTGGGGTTGCCCAGATATTTTAAAATGTATAACAGGAAGGAACTATTCAGCCATCCTCCTTAAAACTTTGCTGTGCAGGCAAGAATCAGCAGAGTGAGGCCTCACATTCTCCAGGATAATATCTTGGTGTTTTGCCCTGTTGCTGTCAGTGCTCAGGCTGGTATCAGCTTTACTTCCATAATCGTAAGCAGCAGCAGAAGGGAGAGGGGCTGGCAGCACTCGGCAGCGAGTTGCAGAATCACCTCGTCTTTCTGAGGCTGATGTGGGAGGTGGGAACAGGGAGGAAGCAACGCAGAGGGGACTGACAGAATGTTTATATGAAGTAGCAAGAAGGACAGGGAGTGAGTGGTAGCCAAAAAAAAAAAAAAAAAAAAAAAAAAAAAGGTAAGGGCAGCAGAAGTCAGCTAAGGGAAAAAGAAAATAAGATTACTTTCTACTAAACTGGAATTCAGATGGTCCCTAGAGTGTTAAGATCACCGCACTGGCTGCCAAAGCTTTCCTCTTCCTCCTTTCCTTATCCAGACCCCCAAAGAAGTAAAATGCTGAGATTTACATAAAATTACGAAGTCTCTAAGCTGTCGGTTTCTTAGAATGAATCCTAGTAAAATGCTATGAATACTGCTTGGTGTGCAGGCAGGAATTTGAATTAAAAAGGGACTAAGGAGGGCAAAGTAAAAGAGTGTAACTTTTGAAGTTATATGCCCCACAAACTTTTGAGAAAAGTGCTTTTTTTTCAAAGTATTAATGGTTATTCCATTTACCTCTGTTGCTCCCATTTATTAGTTCCACTTTATACCATGGCACATCAGCCTGTCTCCCAATGAATCTGCATGTGATGAGCAGAACGACCAAACTAAACTCACAGAAACCTACTGTTAGGAGGTATCCAAGGAACAGAGAGTTGAAAGGAAGAAGGAAACATTAAAAGAAAGGTGGGTTAATGCTCCAGCTCCCCTAGTCATGCCCTTCCCCATCAACCTGTTGAGCTGGCAGGATATAGGAAGAGGAAAGCTACCATTGCCTAAAATCAAGAGGAAAACATGGGTATGTAATCACAGCAATGCACTTAATCAGCACAGCAAAGAACAGAGTATTTCAGCTGGAAGGGCCCTACAACAATCATCCAGTCCAACTGCCTGACCATGTCACTGACCCAAAGTTAAAGCACAATGTAAAGTAGAGCATCTATCATCTATCCATAAGGCCGTTGCAGTGTCTGACCACCCTCTTCAGTAAAGGGATGCTTCCTAACGTCCAGCCTAAATCTCCCTGGCTCAGCTTTGAACTATTAATGCAATGGCCAAAATATACAACCATGTATTGCTGTGGCAGGATCCATCAGTGTTTCCAAGGGTAAAGACGAACACAGGTCGCTGCTGTTCGTGCTGCTATTTTTGAACACCTGTACCAGGCTGTGGCTGCAGAGACCAGGGTGTGCTGGCACCTGTGCTGAGGCCAGACACCTGTGTACACCCACACCACCCTGCTGCAGGGAGATCCAGCTGTCTCTCCCAAAAATCCCTTGGCTTTTTGGACTCACACCAGCCCTGAAGCCCCTTTCTGCTACCCTCCAGCAATGCCTGGTGCTAAAGGTGAAGGAAAAGGTGGTCGTGGCCCATCAGGCAGCACATGCAACAACATCCCTGGAGACACTTAAGACTGGATGTGGCACTGCGGGAAATGGTCTGGCTCACAAGGTGGTGATTGGTTCATAGGTTGGACTTGACAGGTCTCACAGGTCTTTTCCAACCTGATTGTGCTATTCACAGAACAACAAAATTTTTAGGGTTGGAAGGGACCTCTGGAGACCCTCCAACCCACCCCCCCTGCCAAGGCAGGATCACCTGGAGCAGGCGACACACGAAGTGGGTTTGGAATATCTGCAGAGAGGGACAATCCACAAAATCCCTGAGCAGCCTGCTCCAGTGCTCTGTCACCCTCAACGTAAATAAGTTCTTACTCATGTCTCGATGGAACTCGCTGTGTTTCATTTTATGGCCACTTCTCGTCCTGCCGCTCTGTAAAGAGCCTGGCACCATGCTCCTGGCACCCGCCTTTGCGACATCCACACGCATTAACCCGGCCGTTCGGCGGGCGGCGGGGGCGGGAGGAAGCGGCGGCAGCCCCGCCTCGCCCCGGCTCCTCCCCGCGCCCTGGGAGGCGCCGCCGCCCCCGCCTCCATCTGCGGGGCGGCCGCTGTGGCGGAACCGGCTCCTCCCGGCGCGGGCGGCGCCATCTTACCCCCCCTCCCTCCCTCGGCGGCCGTGGCGGCGGGCGGGGGGAGCAGCGCGAAGCCGTCGCCGCTTTTCCGTCCCCCTCGTTTCTCGCCTCGGTCCAGGCAGCGCGTGGAGGGGAAGGACCGAGGTTCAGTGCCTGCCCCTCGCTTTCCCCTCTCGGCTGGTCCGCACACGGGGTGGGGGGACCGGGCACCACAAGCTGCTCCCACCTTCCTTCCATCCTTCCTCCCCTGCACATCTCAGCCTCCTCCTCATCCATCCATCCATCCATCCATCCATCCCCAGGGGTGAGCCTTTGAGTGAGTCACCAGAGAGAGCACGCAATTAGAGAGTGTGTTGCTGTTAATTAACTTAGCGAGGCTGCTCGTTGTTGGGGCCTTCAGGAGCATTAACGGGGCGGTTCCTGCCGCGGTACCTGCGGGGCGGGGGCGGGGGGGCCCGGGGCCGCGGCGTTTTCTGCTGGCTTTCAGTGTTACCTGGGACCCTGCCCCGTCCTCTTCGTTTTGTCGTCTTGCAGCTAAGCTAGGAGGTGTTCCTAGGACTTTTTTTTTTTTTTTTTTTTTTTAATAGTCTTTAGAATTATGTGACAGCGGCCAAGCTTTGGCCTGCAGTACCCTGTGTGCTGCTGGGTGTTAATTTTTTCGTGTCACTCTGATGTTGTGAAATGTGGCTAGTTTGTAAATGTCATCTAGAGGAAATGGATTTTATTTATTTTTCCTGAACAGGTGTGGTGATTCCCTAACTGGAATCCTGAGATACTCCTTTGGAATCCTATGCATTTGGCTGCTCATTCTTGATGAGAAATTTTGGATGCATACATTGATGCCCTAACTTAATGGTGTTCCTGATATGCCAGAATGTTCTCATAAGGTCTATAATGTTCTTTATAGAAAGTATTAGTCCTTACAGAAATCACTGATAAATGTTAAAAGTCTAGGACTGACAGTCCAGAAGAATGTTTCTCTGTGTTAGCTGTAAGTGATTTTTCCACTTTAGAATATTTTTATACTTCCTGTTTACAGATCAACTGCTTCTAAGTTCCTAGAAATTACACAAATGGATGATTTGCAGTCGATGACTGCAAAGCACATATACATACAAAATACATACTACTGGGTTTGTGAAATGGGAGCAGGAACCTGATGTTGCAGACAGTGCACGTTTGCTGTATGGCATTAGTGTTAGTGATTTATTATGAGACATTTGATTTCCTACAAGTGAATCTGTTTCAAGGTTTGCAGCCGTGTTGGTGTTTTGCTAAAATTTTCTTTTGAAGTCTTTTATGTAACTCCCACATCAATCTATTTCTTGGTACAGGCCTCACTTTCCCTTTGACTTAAGGCAGCATTGCTTACTTGGCAGGATGCAGTGCAGCCACCCCTCTCCCTTTTTGCATTTCTTTCTTCGCTGTTGGCCTGATCCAAGTGGTGAGGAAGTCCTGTCAGAGTGTCAGTTCTTTTGTTAACTTTGATGGACTTTACACAGGCTCCTATTTGCATGTTACTAATATGCAAATCATATTTGTTTTTCGTTTGGTTCCTTTTTATCCTGTATATTGTTGCTGTGTAGGTGGGAATGTTGATGGCCAGAAGTAGCATTTCCAAGTGTAGTAGGATAAAATTATATTTTTTTTGAAAGCCCTATCTCTGCTTGTGGAAGTTTAAAAAAGTTTTCAGTTAGATAAAGAGGTTCTTAACTATGATGATTCTGGAGAAAAGCTTGAGGTCTAACCAGAATATACTGAAACTGCAGGAGGAAAAGCTAAAAGTTGTGTCTCTGAGAAGTAAACAAGAAATCCTTTAATGGCATTTAACTTGTGATTTTCAAATCTATGGGTTTGAAGATGTTGCTTAAGGTTTCACAGGATTCCATGGCCTTCAGAGCATCTGACTGTCATAACCAGCTGAATTACTCTCCTGGGCTCAGTTCTGGGTAGCACAGAACAGGAGCTGTTTGAGGGTTGATTAGTCAATTAGTAACTTGTCAGCATAAGCAAGCTGTAATTTAGCAAGCTGCAAGAATTGCCTACATACAAGAGTGTAGAGCAACAGTGAACATTGTTGTTGCTGTTCTGCTGTGATGCCCTCGAGCAGTGAGACCAGCTAGACGGTGTCAGTGTTGTTCTAGGTCATCACTGCAAGGGTGTTCTGAGGCAGGAGGCCAAGCCCACGCAGCCTAATTATACCATAGAAAATAACTGAGTTAATGCTCTTGTTGCAATTGTGAAATACCCGAATGTGTAGATACACAGGCATGTAAAGAAAAGGAAATTAGTTAGGCCTGTGTTCTCATGGAACCATGCAGTGGTGACTCAGTTGCAAGCTTATCTGGAGCTGATCAAAAAAATCTGCCTGTCAAAGGTACTGAAAATGGCATTGATTTGATCTGCTATCTGTGTTTCAGGTACTTGGCATTTGTAGTGCTACGTGGAGTCGTTATTAATTTTAAGTAATCTTAGTAAGTGTTCTTTTGCAAGCTATCACAGGTGAAGTTTCTATTTATAAATAATCTTTGGCTTTTCTCTACCCCTGTATTTTGCATATGTTTGAAGCATCGTGTTTGATTACAATCAGACTTTCACAGAGTCAGCTGCAAAGTTTCTAGTTCACATAGCTCCTTAAGCCATCACAGACGTAGCAGTAATGGAAAAAAGGGGCCAAGAGCTTGTTTGGAAGATGAGATTTCCAGTAGACTTTTGCTGAAATGTGGGCTTTTTTACTTGAAATCTCACTCAAGCATATGATTTTTAAAATCACTTAACAATGAAGAGCTCTGTTGATAATTCTTCTGATGAAACCCAGTACTGAGGTATACCTGGGAGAAATGTGTGTTTTTGGGTAAACAGGAACTTACTGGATATCATATGTGACTATGAGATCTCTAAAAAGGGTTGGGTGGCCTGAATGTTACTGACACTTTGTTAGACCAAGTTCTAAAGACCTAGTTTTCATGCTTTGACCTTATATTAAACCCATGGATATTTTTCCTGTAGTTTTACTTGAATTATATGTTGAATAGATGAACAACAACGGAAGTAGACATTTTGTCCTCCAGAGAATTTATACTTATGGTGGCAAGCAGTGATTTCTGCAACAGGAACAGCCCCACAACAAGAATTGGATTTTTTTTTTTTTTTTTATAATCTTAGCTATACATTTGGCTGCTCATTCTTGATGAGGAATTTTAGATACATATGTTGATGCTATTACTTGATCATATTCCTGATATGCTAGAATATTCAATTAGGGTCAGGGTGGAACTATATTATGAAGTGATTTTAATTGTATATTACATAGTGAATCAAACACAGCTCAGGGTGATGAGAGGAGAAGGGTCGATGTAATCAGCGTGACAGGTTGGGAAGATGCCATTTTGAAAGGAGGTGAAGGTTTAGACAGAAAAGTTACACCAAGGAAAGTACAGTTTAGAGATAATGATAACTTGGTTATGCTTCACAGGAAATCCACCTCTGTTAGTAAATCCTTAAAGTTTATTTTAAATGAAACTAAGGGCAGATGAGACTCATGCTCACTAAAGGAGTTGCTTGCTGGCCAATGAGCAGTAAAACACATTGACATGACTAATCTGATGTCTGCATATTAATACAGGAATGCTTGTCAGAAAAAGCAAAATACTGAGCAAATCACAAATGGGCCCTGTTGATCCTTGCATGCTGGAATGAAGTATGCAAGTCCTTGATGGCTTGGAAGCTTTTTATTATCACCAGATCTGTGAATGCACCTTGTGTTTGCTTCAGTGAAAATTGACAGTGGCTCCCATGGGAAGGTCACGACCACTGAATTGCATCTCTATACAATTATTAAATCATTCCTATAGAAGGTTTGTAATAGCAATGTATGAAGAAAAAATAATTGCTTGTTGAAATAAACTCAGGGTTATAGGAGTTACAATTTGGAAGCCGTGAGAACTTGGCTGTTAGTTTCAGGTTGTTTGGTCTTTACACTGTTTTCTTAAAGTATTTTTAGGAAGGAAGGAAAAAGTAATTTTTGCTTAATTTGCAGTGCTATTAACTGATGATGTGGCACAATGCTCTGCAAAAAATTGTGCACGTTCAGTTCAGAGGGAGGTGGGCGTATATTTGGGTTAATTTGTCTGCTTCCTTGTTAAAAACAAATGTATCACTTCTGGAGAAGGACAGAGCTCTGGTTAGAATGGAGTTGGAAACTCTGAGAAGTGTTTGTAAACACCTCCAGATGGGAAGGCAGAGCTCTCATGTAAAATTCTTCTCCGTATTTCCCAGTCCCAAATAAAACAGTCACATCTGTGTATTAGTATTCTTTCAGCAGACCAGACCATTCTGTGGTCTGGTTCAGAAGAAACTTTAAGTAACTGTCATGTCTAACATGGGGATGGACAAATAGTAGCTTCAAATATGAGCTCCTGCAGAGTCATTTTGAGCAAAACACACCAGTTGTTGCACACAGTGGAGTCAGAAGGTTTTATTTTAATATGAGGTTGCTTTAGTGACTTTCTTTCCTTGCTATGTCAATGAGAAAGTTGTGCTTGTTTACTGCTTTCATGTAAGGTCTTCAATAAAAGTAATGCACAGGGACACCAGGAAGGATTATTTTATCTTCAGGGATGTTGCACAGGAAGGTTCTAAAGATAAAAATTAGTTTGTGTGTTATTCTTTGGATGAAAATCTATGCCTAAATGTATTAGAAAATTTATTTTACCTGTTTCTATCAGCCATGCATGTTTCTTCTCTAATTTCTAGATGGGAATGAATGACTGAATTGCCTTTTAAATGGACAGGGGAAATTATTTTCAGTTGTATTCCTTCATGTGGGCTTTCCAAGCATGTTCTGTTCCAAGAGTGTGTCATGGTTAAAGATGAGATGCTTATTTGTCTGGGTGGTGAAAGCTGGGCTGTGCATTGACAGCTATAAGATGAATTTTTCTTTCTGGTATTCAGCTTAAAAAAAACTACCCTAAGAATCTGGTCTATTAAGTAATAAATGGAAGCAGCAGCAGCAGATATAATGTGTTATCCTTAGAATGAACAGTGTATGCATTCTACTTTGTGGTACTTTGTTAATTAATTAAAAATGAAAGAAAGCTGAGAGTGCAGCCTGAGCTTTGAACAATATTCTTGTGTGCAGACCTGGTGCAGATGTGTCTCTGCCTGCCCACAGATTGCTTCTAATCCTGTATTTGGTGTGACTGTTCCCTGAAAATTTGTGCTTTTACTTTATCTGCTTGGCTTTTTAAGATGCTGTGCTTAGGGAATATGAAAGTTTTTCATCCTATTTCCTGTAAGCAAAAACATTTCTTAATTGTTGCCCATAAAGCTGGTAGTTTTTGACGTGAACAGGTTAGAGGGTGATAAAGTAATTTCATTGTATACTCTCAGTCATTAGATCACACATACACTGTACTTATCTGAGACCCTTTAGAGTGTTTCTAGTTCCAGCCTGCTTGAACAGCTCAGGAGTACTTAAGGACTTTGTGTTTTAATTTTCAGTGAACTTGTGCTACTGGGAGAGCAGGGTGACAGCAAAACAGTGTATGTGCTCTTGCATTTGGTTGTGAGGTATTGGGTTTTTTTAACTTTCTCTTATTTTTTGTAGTTTTGAGCATACACTCATCCAGTCTTGCATGTGTTCAGCAGGGTTTTGGTGTGTTTTTGTTTTTTAAAAGAAGTGCAGGAACTGCATTTCCTATAGTTAATTAAGTTCTTACGTCTCCAGTCCCAGAAGACTCTTATCCTATACCCTTTTGTCAGCTGGTGAGGCCATGAAATACTCAGTGGTAACAGACTAGTTACTCTAATTACTCTGAAGTAGAGGGTGTGGAAACAAAAGCATTAATTTTGATCTTGTGTTAATTCATAGTTATATTGGTTTTTCTTTCCTTCCTGTTTTGTTTGAGTTTATATAAATGAAAATTTGTCAGTCTTTAAATTTTTGCATGGTTTTGGGTTATATGCAAAATGTATTTATGAAAAGAAAAGACTGATGTGATAACCACGTTAGATGTATGCTTGATGAATTAAATCATTGTAATGGTAACTTTTACTCTGTGTTATTCAGTGTAAAAATTTTTGCAGGGATGCTGCTATTTTGTTTTGTAATCCTGCACCTTCTTTAGCCTATAACAGAGACATCAGAGAGAATCTCTGCAAATCCACATTTGTTTTAAACTGACCCAGAGCAAACTTAGTTTTTTTTTTTTTTTCCCTTGTGGTGAAGTGAAAATTGTATTACTAATAACTTTTGCTCTTTCTGAGGGAGTTTAGATCAGCTGTCAGACCCTCTGTTAGAGGAGTGTTCTGTAGTGACTGTTTGGGTGCATCTTTCTCAGTGATCTCCATGTGACGTTTCAGCAGTGGGGTTTGGTGAAGGTGTCTGAGTAGTATCTCAAAAGCTTTGACTGAGTCTCTGTTGTTCAGCCTGGAGAAAGGGAGACCTCACAGCACCTTCCAGTACCTAAAGGGGCTCCAAGAGAGCTGGGGAGGGTGTGCAGTGATGGGACAAGGGGGAATGGCTTAGAGCTGAAACAGGGAGGTTAAGATTAGAAAAAGAGAAGTTCTTTGCTGTGAGGGTGGTGAGGCACTTGGAACAATCAGCCCTATCCCTGGAAGTGTTCAAGGCCAGCTTGGATGGGGCCCTCAGCAGCATGGTCTGATGGAAGGTGTCCCTGTACATGGCAGGGGGTTGGAATGAGATGTTTTGTAAGGTACTACAGAATGGTTTAGGTTAGAAAGTATGATTTTATACATACATTTACATGTTAATATAGTATAGGATATTGCCTAAATGTATAACATTTACATCATGTTTTAGTAGCACTGGAATTCCAATTATTATGCCTCTCAGCTAGATCTTGAATAAATACATGGGTTATACAGATAACTTATTGATTGTGGAAAAGTTAGTGTAAGTAAATATTGCTTGGTATTTTCAGAGTGGATATGAACATGCAGGAGGGTTATGAAACAAATTTACCCAGGTATCTTACTGTGGTAAGAGGGAT
Organism: Taeniopygia guttata; assembly: GCF_048771995.1. Classification (NCBI taxonomy): domain Eukaryota; kingdom Metazoa; phylum Chordata; class Aves; order Passeriformes; family Estrildidae; genus Taeniopygia; species Taeniopygia guttata. The sequence goes on along the minus strand of NC_133027.1, from coordinate 5,726,678 downwards.
GGGCCTAAACCTGATGAGAAATGACTTCAAATTTGTTTCCCTCAACTGATAATATGCTGATTCATATGGAACAAGTGTTTTCTGTTATGACTCTTCAATGTAAAAGACATAGAGATTACAGTAGATGCTTTTAAACATTTAAATTGGTGATTATATATACCTTTGAATGTGTGGACATTACTATAAATTTGGTTGCAATGTTTTACTTTGGAGAAAAGAATTTATAAAAGCTGGGCCTGCTTGGATAGTAGGCCCAGTCCAAATAGTGTTAATCAGAAGTTATCTTCTTGCTAGAGTTCATGATTAAAATGCAGCATATTGAAGTAATCTGTGACTTAATCTGAACATCTGAATTCATTTTATAGAATATGGCAAACAGCTGCATTTCAGTTTGGAGCTAAAACAAATACAATATATCGACCCATTGAAGGCCACTGTAGGCTTTTCAGTTCCATGATAGCTGTACTTACTGAAGAAAATTTATTTGAGAGTGCTTCTGCTTTTGAATTGTCTTTTATTTTATTTTAATTTTTTTAATGTCCGGAAGAAAGGAAATAGAACATACGGAGGATGGGACTTTGATGTGTAAAGAAGTTAATTATCTAAACCATCAAACAAAATGTGGGCTGTGGAAGTAATTATTGTAAAGGGTCTGATGAAGCCTGACAAGCTGTTGGTTTTTTATGTCAAGAAAATGCTGTGCACCTGCTTGATTTGAAAGTTAAATCAGTTGGTTGCAATAGGAGGACCCAAGTTTGTAGTGAAGCAGTAGCTGATAAGCTTTCAGCTCTCAAACCACTGAGATGTAAAGCCCTTCAGATTTTTTAATGGAACTGTTCTTGTCCACTTGGAGGGCAGGAACCTAAGAAAGGATTTCCTCTAGAGCAGGACATGCATGCATCACAGGTTTTATGTTGTGGGGAGGTAGCTGTGGAATTGGGCCCCATGATTTTTGGGAATTTTGGGAGAATGTTTCATAAATTAGCAGAACAGAACCTCATGGATAAAGTACAGTCTCTGTCATGGATGTTCAAAGAAAATAGTTATATGCTTCAAGTGATGTAATGAGTTTTAAAAAGCTCTAAATTAAAAAAAAAAACAACTCCTTAAATCTTTGAATGTTATTAACTTTTTAATGAATACACCGTTAATTCTCTATTTAGGAATATCGGTACTGTGGTATTGGCTATAAAAATATAGCTATTAAAATTAATCCTAATTAGTCCCAATCAAATGATGAACCATAAAATACATTTAAATTTCTAAATCTTTAGGCTGTTTCTGCTATGGTGGGTACAAAGGCAACTTCCTCTTAGCTCCTTCCATGGATGTATAGAGGTTTTCTATAAATACTGTCACCTTTCTTTGTTAAAGAGGGTTTTTACTTATTTTTTAAATTCACTAATTTGACTGTTTAGGTTAGATGACTGGTAACTGCTGATTATGGAAGGATTGTGACAACGCTTTAGCCTTGTGTGTAACTACTCATGTGATTAAAATCAGACTTGAGTGGGAGCAAACTTGTGATTCAAGTTACACATGTGCATAAGTGCTTGCAGGATGGGGACCTAAATTAGAATCTGCCTGAAGATGAACTGAAGTCTGATAACCTACATGAAAGCATTAATAAAAAAAACCCTAAACTTATGACACCAAGTTGGGTGGGGTAGGGAGGCTGTACAAAGGGATCTGGAAGGACTGGATTAATTGACCAAGGCCCGTTTTATGAGGTTCAACAAGTTCAAGTGCTGGATGCTGTACTGAAAGTCACAATAATTTCATGCAGTGCTGCAGACTGGGGCAGAGTGGCTGAAAAGCTGCTCAGTGGGAAAGGACCTGGGGGTGCTGGTCAACAGCAGCTGAGCCTGAGAGAGCTGTGCCCAGGTGGGCAGGAAGGCCAAAGGCACCTGGGCTGTACCAGCCATGGTGTGGCAGCAGGACAGGGCAGTGACTGTCCCCTGTGCTGGGCACTGCTGAGGTCACCTCGAGGGCTGTGTCCAGTTCTGGGCCGTCAGTTCAGGAGGGACATTGAGGGGCTGGAGCGTGTCCAGGGAAGGGTCTGGAGCACAGGTCTGAGGAGGAGCAGCTGAGGGAGCTGGGGGGGCCCAGCCTGGAGAAAAGGAGGCTCAGGTGGGATATTCTGGCTCTGCAAAACTCCCTGACAGGAGGGGACAGCCAGGTGGGGTGGTACTTTTCTCTTGTGTACAAAGCCATAGAAGAAGAGGAAACAGCCTCAAATTGTGCCAAGGGAAGTTCAGATATTGGGAAAAGCTTCTTCACAGAAAGGGTGGTCAAACATTGCAATAGGCTGCCCTGGGAAATGGTGGAATGGATTTCTCTGCTGGAGAACAGTCTTACCCTTTGAATTTTGAAATGGAGAGAGATAGGATCTCTTACTGCACAGCAAGCTATAGCAGCTAAAGGTTTTATGGTCGCTACGACTAATAGTGCAAGAAATGAGCAGTACAGCTCAACTGTTAATAGTGTGTACCAAACTAGAAGACTTAAGAAATATAGTGGGAATATATCTTGTTTATCAGGGGACTTAGACATTATGTAGCTTTGTATTATTTTTTTGAAGGGAAAAATGAAACTCCCTTGTACATATTAATGAAGTTTTCCATAATAAAATCTTTAGTCAGTCCTTTAGTAAAGTATTTTTTAAACATTAAATAGCTCAAAGCCATTTGATTTGCATATTATTAAAGATGAAAATGTAGATTTATTAGTTTCTACAATAAGAGTAAAGTTGTCCTGGATTTGCTTTGGAACTCTTGAATGAGATATTTATATAGAAAAGCTGTAAAATACTTGTATAAAGATAGTACCTTCAGTGCTATGAGTATTATGATGGTGGTCAGGTCTCACTCTTTCTCATGTATTTCTGTTTTAAGAATTTGTGTGTGTGAAGGGGGTGTTTTATAAAGGAAGTTTCTGATCTTTGCACTCATAAAGTTTTAGCTGGCTTTTTGTGAGAATCTCTTTTACTTCTCTTGGCTTTGTTGGAGGTGGTGTGGCTGTCATTTACTGGTGGTTAGGGTATGCAGGAATATAAGAGGATGATCAGGCAGAAGAGATTCTGCTATCTGTGAATACCATATATTCCTTACTAGTAGTGTTTTTATCTTAATGCTTTTCCACTGGTACTTTTTAGGATGCTTCTAAATAATTATTTTAGAATTAGCACATGTTTCCAATACTTTGGTTACAGTAAACATCAGCTCAAGCTTTCTACTGCCTCACATAGGCTTCTTTTTTGCATGCAGACCTTTTACCTTCCATGTTACTTCAAATATCTTTTCTTCCTTTTAAATATCTAGTGTGAAGCATACATGTGCTCTCTTGGAAATGAAATACAATTATTCTAAGTGCTGTTATTTCTTTGTTTACCCAGATGAGCAGCACTGTGGCCAGCCCGATGTCAGCAGTTGCCTCTTCAAGCAGTGGAAGAAAATCAACAAGCTTTACACTTGAATTGCAGAGCATGATGTGAGTAGTCCGTCAAACTGTCTGGCAGTATCTACCTTGTGCATTCATCTTTTAGCTGATTTCTTGGAATGTGTGAGTAAGGGTGATGGAGGAAAGAGGAGCAGGTGTTAGTAATGGAGCTGTTAGTGTTTTACTTCTGATTTGTAAAACATTCAGAGATGACTTGCGTAAATAAAACCCACATCCTCTTATTGAAAGGAGAGTAAATGCTGCTGAGTAAAAAAAATATGTTTTTAATATTTACTTTAGAAGTCTTTAGAGTCCTGTATTTCTCAGCCCTTCATCAAAGAAGGCTAAGTTTCCAGTTGTCATAGATCTGTTCTTAAATATTTTTATTAACATCCTTCAGTGCTAATACAAAGAGATAAATTGCTGAGCTCATAATATTGCTGATGAAATTATGATATGGAATATATAATAACTAGGGTATGCCAGACAGGAAATAAATTTGTTAATAAACTAAGTTATTTATTCTTTTCAATGAGCACTGGACTCTCAGAAACCCAGGTTCAAGCTGTGATATTATATGATTTTGTAATTTGGTGGTGAAAGTAAAGCTGTGTTGCTTCTGGTCATGTGTCGTAGGTTTGCCTTCACTGTTGTACAACAATTTCTCACCTGATTTACTACATGAGCAATAGATACATAAGCAGTTACTTGTCTCCGTTTAAATTCTACAAACAGTTCCCTTTGCAAAAGTGGAAGATGCAATTTGTTTTCAGTTAAGTGTCCTTATGAGTTCACTAGATTGTTGTTAGATGCATAATGAGATACCTTCCACTGGTGTATTTTTCAGTATAATGTAAGTAAGAGTTTTTTCCTTGTGCATTTAATCTTCTACTGTAGATGAGTACATGGTTACAGATCCTGTATTCTACTGTATTGAGTTTTCTTTGGATAGAATAAACTGCTTTCTCTCCTTCAAGAGAATTCTGTTTGCTGTTTGTTCACATCTATTAAGGTCATCTCTGCTGAAAAATAAACTGTTGATCTTGGTTGAGAAAAATAACTGTAACTGTATTTAAAAAAACCCTTCAGAGTCAAGTCCTGTGCATCAGTTTGGTTCGGTATCTGGGGAGCCTGAATTTTATTGGATTGTGGACTTCCTGATAAAGTGTTTTGAAACTCCCCTTCCCCGCCAGTGTACACACGATTCTGTCAGAATGTAGAAGTTATTGTTGGCCATATAAATGGAAGGAATAGATATTTTCCTTTTGCTTCAGAACTGGTGCAGTTATCCTTTGAAAGCTGTGCAAACAGATCATCTGTGCTCCAGAGTAACATATTTCACAGCTTCATTAAACTAGTAGGAACTGAGGAAATTCCTTGACTGCAATGAGCACATTGAAGCTTAAATTTTTATTGTTTGCTATGGAAAAAAAAAGGAGACTTTTGAAAATGATAGAGTGCCAGGGATGAACCATGCAGAAAAAAAAGACAACTGTTTCCTTTGGCCAGGGCCATAAAATGAAGTTATGCCTTTAAAAGAACTTTCTGTGCTCTGACAGAAGCTGACATTTTTTATAAACGATGTGATTTAGGAAGTTACAGATTCTCCCGTTTAGGCGACTTATAACAAATTCTTCCTGACATCTTAAGATCCTGGGAAATAGCTAAGGACTGGGGCAATGCAGTGCAAAAAAGGTAACATCTTCTTAAAGAAAATAAAATAGAGGCTATCTCTGCCTAATTTCTTATTGTCAAGAGAGGGGTCACAAATTTCCTATAATTATTATGGAGTAATATGAAGCGTAACTTGAACTCATCCTGCTTTTCTCAACAAAACATGTGCAGCAAGAAGATGAACTTGTGAGAAATAAGTCATATAGAGACATTAAGTGCTAATCCAGAATGTCACGTTGTAGTTTGTGTTGCTTTTAAAAATGGGCTGTTGGATTTTAGGGATTTAAAAGAAGAGAGAGTAAGTCTGTTTACTGTTGTAAGCCAGTGGCATGATCTGGAAATCTCTGGATAAGAATATCTCATGGTTGAAGGTGGTATCTTTGATTAGTGTATAATTTGCAGCATGGAAGTGTCGAGCCATTGTTTGATTCCATGGAATGCTTAAATTTACATGTAACGTTAAGCTTGTGAGTTGCCACATTTAAGGTGAGGCTGTTATTCATATGCTACATCCGTTACATACACTACACCTATTTTTGAACCATGGCATTGTAAGGGAATGAACTGAATCCTGTTGTAGAATTGTGTTTTTATGATAAGCTCTGTGTTTATGAAGCTCTGTTTTTCTTCTTTATTTGAGAACGCGTGGAATATATAGGAGTCTTGAAATCATAAAATACTGCAAAAAAAAAACTGTCTCAAAATGTGTACAAGTTTTTCGGGTATACATAAGTCCTTTACTAATGAAGTGATTCTGGTTTTCAATTAAGAACATTTAAGAGATGTCCTTGGATTTGAAGAAATGTTTGTGTTTGTTGAGAAAAGAATCTGTTTTGTATGATTCCTAAATAGTACTGTGTAATTAGTGATACTGCATGTGCTGATTACCTTAAGAAGAATGCTTCTTAATCAGATTGTCACGGATCATGCAAACACAAGTCAATTTGCAGTTGCACCTTTTGCGTAGTTAAATTTGGCTTTTAATTGTTTAGACCTTGGAATTAAATAATATTTATCTTATACTAATTTAAAAGAGAAAAGTGCTCTGTAGAGCTTGCTTCAACTTCTACATTCTTTATTTGTATTTGGATTTTTTATTATGGTACCACGGAGTGTACAGCAGTAGGTGTTAATAATTTTAAAAAAAGTTTTCAGCACATCTAGTGCATTTTGCTGAGGTTTGTTTTACTTAACTTTAGCTGATCTATAGCCTGTTTCCAAACTAACTGCTCGTGTTAGGTGGGTTCCACTTAAATTACAGTTCTGCCCAGTAGATTCACAACCATGCTGAATTCACCGTAGCCATTAAAATTCATAATTTGGTAGAGATCATCTATTTTATAATATAAGCACTACTTACAGAGGGAATTTCGGGAAACTTGACAGTCTAAAGACTTATGTCTAGCAATTTGCAGCTACACAGGGAGGTTTTTATCTTCCCTCAGTAAAATGCCTTGACTTCTCAAAGCTATCTTAGCTATCTACAAAAATTTTAATTACTGTGATCTGAAGTTTCTTAATTAGCTCTTGTGGTATGCTTCATACCAAAAATCAAAATGTTATGGTAGAAATTTTAATAGTGAAAGTATTGAGGAAAACATTGCTTTAATTTGGTTTAAGTTTTTCTGGTTATTGACTGTGTTTGCAGAGGTGAATATTAAAATGATAATATGATATCAAATTACTGCTCCTAATTGATTCTGGCTTTCCAGACAGTGAAAATGTGTTCAGGTATTTCAAATGCAGTTCCTACTCATCTTCCTCCAGCTTGTAGCTTACACTCACCTCTGTTACATTTTTGTGTTGTGTTAGTGTGTAATGGAGATATTAATAAATTCTTCATGATCCCTTTTTCTTTATGAATATATTATTTATAATGTATTTTTCCATTTTTAAACATTTAGCAAATTATGGGAGAGACTTGGTAAGAATTGGCCAGTTCTTAAATCTTTACTTTATTAAGACTCTTTGAATCTGTCTCCCTGATTCTTGGGATGTTTACATGATCTCTGTTACTAAAGCATTTAAATGGTTTTCTAATATTGTCAATAATATTTCCCATTTTAGACTGGGTAGTAAATAGTGGTTCTAGACCTCTGGTCACTCAAGGAGTATCTGGAATAAGCATTCTTTATATCAGGCTTGCAAACACTGCATGGTGGTTTTTTTTTTTTTCCTGTATACAGCATGAGCTGTAAAATCTACTCTTTATTACCTGTTGCAACCTTGCAAAGTTGTCAATCAAATCATCTTTAGGGGTTTTACTTATTTAGGATTTTTCATTCATTCTGAGATGACAATATAATTTTAAATTTTTGAATGTGCAATGAAATAACAGGAAGCATGAACCTCTGAACTGATCTGTTCTCCTGCCATGTATTTGGATAACCTCTGCTGACTTGAGTTGGATTACAGTGTGTCTGCCACTGAATCCCTGGAAGATCTCATTACTTTCTTCTAGTACCTGATGCTAAATTTATTTTCATATGCAGAAATGAAAATTCTGTTTGATAACAATAGTTCTTATGTATGGTAAAACAGTGTTTTCTTATCAGTTAGAAAGTTCACTGCTGCTCAGTGCTGAAGAAATGCCCACTGCATGTAGCAGTAAAGAAATGCTGTGATTCAGGAGCTGTGCTTTGCTAGACTGGTTTGTGTGTTAATTCCATTGTGAATACTGTAATCACCCAAACACTTCGAGTTACTCACATTACATGCTAACTAAAAGATATGCAGTATACATTTCAGGCTGTTTACAGGACCATTGAACATTTTTACCCAAAGGTTTCACTATGTGACTTAATAAGATAGCTTTTAAAATACATATTCTGATTTCTAGATATTGTACAAAATCTTTGCCATTCTTGCTAGCTGTTACAGTTGGCTGGCTACTGGGTTTTTTATAAACATCTAGTTTTATCTAACCTTCAAAACACAAATGGTTTTCTTGCATCTCTTTGTGACAGTGGGCTTTGTTGCTGCAAGTCCAGTTTACGTTTGTTAAACTATGTCCTTGATTATTTTGTGGTTTTATTCTTTTAGTTTTCTATTACATCTAAATGTGTCAGCTTGACTCACCCTGTGAGGCAGATGCAGATATGGGATCTGCCATTTCCCTCATGCCAGGTTCCTCATGAGGTTTCACCTCATGCCAGGTCCTGTTCTTCCTCAAGAAAAAGAGTTTTTAGAGTGTTAGCTTTCATATGTTTTGGGTTTCATGGAATGCTGAGCTCATGGAGACCTTGATTCTACTTGAAACAAGTAAATGATTATAGAGACTAGGAAGTTATGCTGAATAGACAGTCTAGATGATTGTTTTTAATAAAATAGTTCAGAATTTACATAGCACGGAATGAGCGTGCGCTTGAGCTGAATGTTAGTAATTATTTATTATATCACACTGTATGATGAGATATGGTAGTATTTGCACTGCCCTGCTGTGACTGATACCTTATGGCTTCTTTTGGTTGTTTGTTTAGCCATCTTTGCTTTGAAGTTGATCAGTAAAATCATCTGACTTTGGATAGTTCGTTTGGCATGATGGTGGAAGAAAACATCAGTAATGACCTAGCTGAGGGAGCGCTTTGGTTAACCAAACTGTAATTTGGGACTGTAAAGAATTTCTCTATTCTGTCCCATACTTGTTTACCATATTTGAACCCAGAATTGTGCTGAGATTGCACTGTTTAAAAATAAATAACCAGTTTAGCCTACTGAGCTGAAACCCTTCCCTGCAAACACGCGGTGAGCACTTTCCCCTTGGGTAGAGATGATGGAAGGGCAGTGGCAGCAGATGTGGTGCATGGTTATCAGATCATGTGTGGCTGTTCCTATCTACCTCATTAAATACATGAGGCAAGAGTGGTATGAGATAGAAAACTCGGGCCAGAACTAAGTTTTCCTTTTATAGGTAGGATGAAATACAGGAAGGAAATTCATTAGAGAGAAATTACTACAGCTTTTTCTGATGCGGATGTGGTATTTTTAAGCTTTTAAAGGCAGAGTCTCTTCTTTGCACAGCACTTAGCTCAACAGGATTTTGCTGAGGAGGCCTGATAGGGTTTGCAGAACTGTTAATAAAAGATGTAAGAGCTGAAATGGAGTGAGTTTCAAAAAAGCTATTTGAAAATTCATTTTTCAGGCTTCGACATTTCTGTACAGCATTTAGAGTGTAGTTATTTTAGACCTCCCTTTTGTAATAGTGTAGTTTCATTTTACCTTTTAGTAGCAGGGTTCACTTGAAATACAACCTGAACTTGACCTTATTAGTGTCAAACAGTCTGAAAAACACTCATTTTCTCTCTTGCTTTCTCTTTGTTTTTGCTGAGTATCCTGTCCCTTTTTATTAAAGAGCAAGAGGTGATGGAGGATCTTAATTAACATATTGAGTAGTACACATACATAGAGCAAAGAAATTGTTGAGTGTCTGTACAGACTTATGAAGAAGCATTTCTGTGACTAATTTAAAAATTACATTTGTAGTCAGTCTGAAAAAGAAACAGGAGAAGGATGTTTTTATGAGGGAAGACTGGAGATATTAATCTGGGTAACAGCTTTTTCTATAAACAAAATTAGCTGAAGTTTAGCATTAGTCTGGGTTATGTGTGTCTTGTGTTTCTGCTCTACTAGTACTTTATTTTTCTCTTGTCAGTTCAAAGTTAATGTAAGTTTTGCAGTTCATTTGTGAAATCAGTTTTGCTAAGTATGAGAACAGTTACTTTAAGTTTACTGTGTCCTCAGTTCTACTCAGTTTGTTCTGAGTTGCATACAGCTTCTCAAGCTTCCTGTGTTTGCAATTTTGTTTTGAATTGAAATATTTTAAGATATATGGTTCCAGGATTTTGAGCTTAGGTTCCTGAAACTTTCTGGTTTCAGATTTTGACAGGTTGCTTTAAGGTCTCATCTAGTACCTAAGTAAAAGATTATAAAATTTGGAAATGATTTACCCTACTTGAGTGAAGACATATATGTTGTAACCAAATACTGATTAAGCCATAAATTAATATGATAATTAAATTCAGCATTTTTTTTTATTTCCCCAGTGTAATAAATTGTAATACATTAGTTCTGGCAAACCAAACCTGAAAATCCCGTTTTGCTGTAACTGTGACCATAACTAGCAGATGCTCCTGAAGTCTTTAAACTGCAGCTTCTTGCATCATTTGCAGTCTGTTAGTCACATTTAATTGATGGTATGTCGTGTGCAATATTGTTAAAGGACATTATTCATCTATAGAGAACAGCAGCAAGGTGGACATTACAGCTGTGCTTGGCTTTTTTATTCTTCTGAAGTCATTCTGCCCCAGAGAATTATTTCCAGCTGGATTAGGTAATTAATTGAAAATGTACAGTTTGGGTATCTGTAGGTGACCAGAGTTAGAAGATGCTCTATGTCCCAGGTGACTAACTCTGAGCACCTTCCCTGTAGGAGCTATTTCTGGCTCATTCAGCTCTCAGCTCTGTGGCATTGGAGGCCACTGCTTGTCTTTTAATGATATATTTTTTTTTTTTTTACTTTTTTTTCCCCTAAAGCACAAAAGCTGTATTATCCTCCCCAGATTTTTCTGGAGCAATGAAGTCTGTCCCCCTGGTACGTGCCTGTCTCTTTGGAGGTGTCTGACAGCCCTGAGCAGCTACAGAAATGTGCTTGTTTTTCTCTATCATTGTGAGTTCAACATAGTAATTTAGACTATGACGTTCTCCCTAAATTGGTCTGGAAGGTGATTAGTTTATCCTTGGATCCTACACTGGCTCTGGGACTTACAATGAACCAGCTAAATCATGATAGATGGAATATTTATCCTCCTGCATGGATTCTAGTACTTTGAGTATAACACCATCCGTTTTTTAAAATGTAAATGTATAAATACCTTTATTGTACTCTTAATTTTCATCACGTTTATCTTACTCTATTATTTGACTTTGTTACATGTATAAGAGATATGTAAAAAAAAGTCTATATAACATACTACATATTAAATGTCACAGTCTCTTTATATGATATTTAATTTATAATCCCACAGGCGAGAAATTGATCTTTTCATGTGTTCCTCTAGGACCTTTTTTAATGACATGTGAAGGCATTGCAGTGATTAGAAAGGAACCCACCTTCCCCTCTACAGCTCCCAGGGCTGTGAAGTAACTGAATAATGTTTCTTGTAGCTTGATTCTAGAAATGGTAAATAATAATTTCACCGTTGTGATAAAACTGGTTGGCAGAAACCACAGGAAGGACAGTGGCAAAGTGGGAGGTGAGTGGAGAAAGGGAAAGAAGGAGAATGGTCTAATGATATGGGCTAATTTGTTATAGAAATAATATTGGCCATTTCTTTAAGATGTTAACAATGACCTGGTTTTAGTTTTAAAAAACACAACCAAGGACATGTAATTTGTGATTAAAATGATTTTTGCTTATTTGCTCACTTGACTTGGTGACTTCTTTTGCTTCTTTAGTTTTTGAACAAAAAGCTGTAAGGATTTTCTGGTGTTAAAAAGCAGCAGCTTCTGACCTAATGTACCCTTCTCTGAACGATAATGTTTCTTTGTTACTTATTTTTAGCTCAGATTGTTTTTCTCCCCTTTCCCCCAACATGATTTGTACAACCTTTAGAAAATTGAGTAGTTGTGGTTTTGAATCATCCTCCGTTTCTAGACTGAATGAGTATTTCTGAAGAAGCACAGGATTGCTTGTGAGTGGGCCTTTTTCTTACTTAAAAAGGCAACAGCCATGACAGCTTTACCGCCTGAAAAAAAGCAGAAAATCTATAGACCCTTAATAGACTGCATTGTGACCCTGGAAAGGACAGCGTGTTAAGTACTTACTTAATTTTGTACCAATGGTATATTGCTAGCAGATGTCCTTTGTTTTGTTTTTACTATGATTCAGAGCCATTTGGATAAAACATTTTGAGGGAGTATATTTTGGTCCTGAAATAAAGCATGACTATCCATTTAGAAACTACAGTAATAGTTCATTGTGTATCAGTCTATATTTGACTCCTTGTTTGCGTTTAAAGCCTTTAGCATATCAACTACAAGTCTAAGTACTGTTATCTTGCTGTGCTTTTGGTGAAGCACAGCAAAGATAGCATGAACAGCTGATGTATAAATACTGATTTAAAAAGCCTTACAGGAATAAATTTGAATTCCACAAAGTATAAATAAATGTTTGGCTGTTTTAAATGTGGGAGAAAGCTAATTAATTTGATGGCAAATTATTTTTTTCCTATTAAAGTAGTTAATATTTTTGTATTATAAAAGATCTCTGTTAATTCTGCAAATAAGGTAGTTCCCTTTAAACCAGTCTTGTAGCTTTTATATTCTGAATTACTCACAGGAAGTCAATAACCTGAGGGTTAGCCTGTGCTGCTCATATTCTATGGATTTTCATTTAAATGGGTACATACACACTCATTGCCAGTGCCTTGCCAGTATTCCTGCACCAGTTAAATAACAATCCTGTCAAATGGAATAATAGAAAAATTAAGGTTGCAAGGGATGTCTAGAGGTCATTTGGTCCAACCTAACAGATTCAAACATTAGGTCCCATTGCTCCATAACTATGTGAGAGAAATGCATTTTTATTTTATAGTCTACCTGGTTTAAGTGCTACAGCTACAGTAATAGACTGTTTTTTCCAATATAGCCAAGCTACTGCAAATTGTTCTGGAAATACTTTTAAATGTAGACTAGACTTTAATATTAAGCAGCATCTAAAATTACTAAATTAAATTAGATTTTGATTTTCTGGGAAGTCCCTTTCACTAGCCAAGTTAAGAGGAGAAAATACATAGTCTTTGTGGAAGGTATGTACCAATGTGGTTTAATATGTGACTCTGTACCTATGACTACTTTTTCTGTTAGACTGCAAAGCTCCTGCTATTATATATTTAAAAATGTAGACATTGTAATTATTCTGCATATTTCCCTCAAAAATTACAGTGTTAAATACCTCCCTACCCTCCTCCCCCCACGAACACTCTCTTATCACTTTCTAATTATTTGGAGAACCTGCACAAAAGAAAGGATGATTATTATTGTACAGTCATGCTTCTCAGTTATTATAAAATGCTTTGTGTTACTGTTTAAACCACAGTATGTTTTTACATGGCCACTATAGTGCTAAAGGTTACTATGAAAGAATTTTTTAAAGTAAGGCATTTGAGCAAACCTGAAGACTTGATAAAGTATTGCAAAGGATGAAAAAATATTCTTCTATTCCTCTCTTTTTTTTAGGAAAGCAAGGTATTAATGTTTTCTTTAAAATAAATTTTGTCTATTTCTTTCTCTGCATGTGTATATATAGGCTTATATACAAGCATAACACTTTGCTGATTTCCAGTTCATATGAATCTACTTGGCTATCTGGGAGGAAACATGAGAATAAATATGTTAGGAGACAGGAAGAGGGTGATCTGTGGAAATACATTTTCTTAAAATCCTTCTACTCTGCTACTGCTTAGTAACTTCCAGTTGAATGTGTATGTGTATAGTTGGCAGATTCACTACAATCAGATCTTTCTCCTACATTGTGTCTAATAATCTGGTCGGGCAGTTCAGTCAATAACAGTGAAGGCAGACAAATAACTTTGTCTATTTAGAGTCTCAGTAATTTTTGCTTTTGATAGATTAGTTGTGGAAATTAACATCTGTGTAGATCTGAAACACTTAATACAAATAATACCATTAAAATTAGCTGTATATAAGTTTGCTTTAAAAACTGTAGGGGTATAAATGCTGATTGTCATTGAATGGGATGTGTTAGGAGAGTTGCAGAAATAGTGTTAGTCCTGGACTAGGCCCTTCTAGCTCTGTTTGTGCCGGCTGTGATGGAATTACAAGGAAATAGCCCTGTGCAGTGAAAACTGAAAATCTACTCAACTGAACCAGCTTTAATACAAGTTAAACAGGGCTCGATGCATATCTGGTGACTTCAAGAGAAAGGCTCTGTAGAGGTTGGCAAACTTCTCTATTCTCTGTTTCCCTGTTAAATGCCAGTTTTATTCCTTCAAGAATGAAACTCTCTTTTGGAAAGCAATATATTAAAACAAGCTCTGCCTGTGAGTTTGCACTGGCAGGATCTCCTGCTTTGCCTGCCCAGGTACATTCACATACTGCTGCTGCTGTGTGCCCAGCGCTGACTTTAAAGTGACAACTCGGTATCTGTTGTGTCCTGTTATGGTTCAGATGGCTGAAAAGATAAGTGATCGAGTTATAGAAGGAGAGATGAAACTCTAGGGGTTCTTTCTAATGAATTATAGAATTATTTTTGAAAAAGCAGTGCAGTGTTTGAATAATCAAGTAAAGTATTTTTCTGGAGCCAGGATTGCGATGGTAATATTTATCTTTGAATTCTTAAGACAGATAAAAATCAAAAACCCAAACCACCAGCTATTTTTCTTTAATGTTTAGATTAATCCAGAAAAATAGACCAAAATTTTGAAAATGGCTTACTTAAACACAGATTGATTGAACTGTTTAAGGGGCATTTCATTTCTTTGCAAAAAGACTTCTCTGTATGGTGTCCTTCGGTTTCAGGGAAAGTTATTAATTGATTTTTCATTATGATCCTTTTGAACCAGGGAAGTCGTAACACTGTTTTGTAAATTGCAAATTAAGGTCCTGGGCAGAAACCTCTGGACATCATTTAGTTTTAAATGGAACCCTTTGTCTTCTCATCTGTTTTTATAAAGCTTTTCTAGTCTGATTGAAGTAGGTGATAGTGAAATGTGTTTGCTATCTGTAAGGACGTCTGATTTTTCTGTTGGCAGTGCTGTTTCCTCCGTTCACACACAAGTGAAGATAGTTGTCTTAATAAAAATAAAGTAGGAGTTAGACTTTTTTTTCTATCATCCTTTGCTACATGGCTTTCCATGTGAGCCACATGTTTCTTGTATAAGCATCTACTATTGAACACAAGTGTTGGTAGCTCTATCACTAACAGTTCACATGCCCTACACTGAAAAGCCAACATCCTCTCCAGCTGATGAGAGCTGTTGCTGCTATTTTGGTAGTCTTTTTTTGCTTTAAATGTGGGGTGATGAAAGCATGAAGAACAGCTGCTGCTTTTTTAATCCTATAAGAGAGGTAATATTCATGTGTTTTTATTTGTGATTGGTGAAAGACTAATTTCTTTCTTGTTGGAGCTGAAAACAAAGATGTTGGGAATATTTCAGTCCTGATTGTAAGAATATAGCTGCCACTCCTGGAGTTGAGAAATTCAAAAAGTAGTCCACCTATTATATAGTCAAGGGTGGAAAAAATTTATTGCAGTGAGTTTTAAACTTCAAAAAGCTTTCAGTGTGTTTGGACTGAAGGAATAAGTGTCAGCACACTTTTGAACCTCTGCAGTTCAGGTTTTGCCTAGTACAGTAGTTACAATTTAAATTACTGAAGTTATTCTGATATGCTTGCTATAATTAATGTAACAACATATGTATATAGTCTTAATTTTTTGCCAAATGGAAAGGTCAAACGATTTTTTCATAAGGGTAATTATGGCTTTCACCAGTATGTCTCAGGTCTGGTCTCTTGAGACTATTGGTAGAAGGAACTATGTGACTGTCTTCAGACCTTCTTAAAATTAGGACTTGGCATGATCAGTCTTGGATTAAGAATTTGAATCACTTCTTCTATGTCTAGGTCAGGACCTCTACCCTTAAGTCACTCACTTAATTAATCATCCAAAGTAAGGTGGCCTAAATTCAAATCTACTTAGGGTTGAAATATTAGAAAGCAATTTACCTGTAAAGGTGTCAGTTTTCATAAATCAGAGCTACTTTGTGAAAATTTTTAAGGGATAATCCTTTACCAAAGATGAAGCGCCCTTCTTAGGAGTTTTTAAATTTATTTGAACTGGAACAAACCACTTTACAGCAACGACCATTAGTTGAGTCTTGTAGGCACTTTTGACATCTGACTCTAAAAAAAACCTAGTCATAAACATGACTTACCTAGTTAGTTAAACTGACAGTTCAGTTGTTTTGTTACTGAAGCAGGACTGAGCCTACCAGGTAATTCAGTTGAGGTTTTGAGTTTTCTTATGTAGTCTAAATATTAGTGTAGTCTTACAACTAGGATGTGCAATTTTAAATTTTTTTAAATTTATCTTTCCCTGTCCTTTAGTTTGTGGAATCAACATTGCTTAGCTCTAAAACTTAACTGAAGTTATCTGTCAGACATTTAAATATTACTCTTAACAAGAAAAAAAAAATAGTAGAACTGATTCCTATTCTTGTTGGACTTGTTTGAAAACTAGTGGTTCAATTCAAACTTGAGTCTTTTCCAACCTAAATGCTTCTATAATTCTATGACTTTTTTTGTTGCAATTGCAAATTAAAAAGGAGTTGTTATTGAATTCAGTAATAGAAACTGGAAGCATTTTATATGTACTTTGCATGGTGAGAACTCCATGTGAGCAGATTATTTGGATTATTTCAGATTTTGAAAAGGATAATAGCACTTAGTTTGCTGAGAATGAGATATGAATAACTGTGCATTTAAACATTTTTCTGCATTAAGGGCCCTTTCTTTATGAATAAAACCTGTCACTGAAGCCTAGAGATAGCAAGACTCATACTTGTTATTGCCAGATTTTGGGCATGCAGGCAGGTTCCCTGTAGATAAACTGGGATGTGAGCTTGTACTGCTTTGTTCACTCTTTCACCCTTGGATTTATACCTGCTTTTTGCCATACTAAATGGAAAGTTGTTAACTCCTTTTTCATTCAAGGATATTGTAAGCAATTGAAGAATAAATGTGTGCACCTGAGCAGGTCTCTCACAGCAGCTTGAGTCACTGCAAGGTTTCCATCCTACGTTTTTGTGTGGGAAGTTGATTGTGTACCAAAGCCCTTACCCTTATCAGTGAGTGTTACTTGTTAGTCACTGAATACAAGAGGTGTAGGACTTGGTGGGAACTAAAAAAATCCACTTACTTCTGTCCGAATCACTGAGGCAGGATTCTGTACTACTGAAACCTTCCTGACAGCCAGCTGTCTCATCTGTTCCAAAATCTCTAGTGAAAGAGATTTTTGTGCAATTTTCACTGAACTTACTTGGTTTTTGGATAGTTACTCCTTTGTTTCTCTGGAGAAATTATGGCTGTGAAAAAATGACTGTGTTGTACAAGGCTGTAAACAGAGTTGGACCAATGAGTAACTCTGGATATAATGTAAAATTAGATTGGATGTGGAGGATGTATTTTATCAATTCATAGTTGTTTAAAAAGAAAAGAAGTCATCTGAAGACACAACAGGCATTAGAAGATACATAGGTAGAATACAGACTCAACAGGCACCCAGATAATCCAAGATGGTAACTTCTATTGTGGCACACATGCCATAGTTAAAATCTGCCACGGAATACTGAAATCCTTTGTTTCTGATTTGTTTTTGTCTTTCACCACAATATTGAGGAAGGAAGAGTTGGTCACCATTCACATTACAGTGGTTTATTCAGTTCCTTCAACCTTTTCACATTGATCATGGTTTCTAAAACTGTTGCTAATATCTTCTCCACCAAAAATTCTGTGTTTTGGAATTTTCCACCCCTCCCCCCACCTTCTCCCTTGAAAGATGGTGTCCAACAGGAAAAAAAAGTTTAAAAATTCTTTTTCAGCTCTCATCATTGAAATAGGCAGAAACTGTCTACTTATTTCTGTTTATGGCAGGCCTGATAGTATCTGTGAGAATGAACTGAACACCTGACACCAGTTGATATGTAAGTATTCTTAATTAATCCATTTTGGTTGTCTTATCACATTGCTACACTACATCTTCATGGGTTGACTATTTCAGCCTGTTCAGTCTCTTGTCTGGCAGTGGTTTCAGTGAAGAGTGTGGGTGTATCAGGACCAGATGCAGGACAATACCATGCATACCATGTAAGCTCTGCTTTTCAGAAGCTGGCTGAGAAAGAACACAGTGATCAGCTCTTTTTGTTCAGAATCCTGTGTGGTGCTGTTGCTATAACCAAGGCAGTTGTTGAGTTTTTTAAATGCTTTGAATTTTTTTTTTTTTCATTTTTAGTTGCAGCGAAAACCAGTTTTCTAGTTGAAATACCTTCAGGTTCTAACCCAAAATAGGAAACAGCTATATTTGGTGATGGCACGATTGTTAGCATTGCTTTTTTCAGATTTAAAATATGCTTACACAAAGAAAATGGAAGCATTTTGCTGACATATATTTGCTAAACATTTTCCCAGCAAGAACCAAAATTACCAAGTCCTGATGTTATGAGTCATTAGTATGACTTTTTAATATTTATTTTTTTAAGAACAGTCTTCTCAAGTATACATCAAAATAAGTTAACATTGGAGACAATTTTACTTGGAGCTAGGATAAACACATACTCAGCAAGACTGAACTGATTGATGATGCTGTTTGTAAGCATTCTGCTATTGTGACTGATCTGTGTTGTCTTATAAAGGTCACACCTATGGATCAGTATTTTGTGGTAGGCACTGAACAAATGCATGACAAAACCATAATCTTCAGAATTCCTGTAAAAGAAGTGAGGGATTCAGGATTTGTTCTTAAGTTGTTTAGGATTTTCAGGTGGCTTTTGCTTCCATGTGGGGCCAGGACCTTTAAAAGGCATTCTAGATAACCATTGCTATGTAAAAATCAGACAGTTGCAAAATTTTCAGTAAGGTGCTAATATTCTTTTTGATGATTTTTGAAACTAGGAGAATCGGATCTGTGATCATCATAAGAGCTTCAGGTGAATTTGCAGTCAGCTTCTTGTGGGAGCTATGCCCTGTTCTAGCAGAAAATGAATGAGATAGTGGGACAGTAGACAAGTATGATGATGCTGAGAAGCACCCTTGAAAGAGAAGACCAATGACCAAGAACTGGCATTTGAAAATGGGACCAGACCTATGCTCCTTATTTTCGAGACCTGAGACTGAGACAATCAGAAGTATGAGAGATGAATGGCAGAGTGCTGAAAGACAAGTTTGCCAGAGTCAAATATTTGGCTGTGAAATGACATTTTCCTACTACTTTTCCTATTGCAAAATGTATGAGAATCTTTAAACCAGAAACATTTACAGGGAAATGTGAAAGAAGCATTAGGATTGCCATGAAAACAAGCTGTGTTACATGAATAACTCATTGCCAGAATGTGTGCATTGCCTGTGCCTCAGTGCTCCTGCCACCCTTATGCCTCTGTGCATGTTATCAAGGACAAGTATTTTCGGTGCTCTTCTCTTTGATGTATAATCCCAGTCTAAACTAGCTTTTCCTATGTGTACAGTTTTCCTGCTGGAGTCCTTTATAAAGCAGTCTTGCAAAATATGCTCCCAGAGGCTGCTGTTTCCTGACTTTGTTTTCCCTTATTCCAAACACTGAAATCAAGTTAGAGGTTCCTGAAGTATCACAGTTGCTTCTCTAATAGCATGCAGACTGGAGTAGTCAAGTTTGCTGCTTTTTACAGATGTGTATGGATATATGCTTGTGTATATATAAAACTGTAATGAAGTGAAAATCTGGAGGCAGTTTTTTCTGTGGCAGACCTGTGTAGACAGTTACTCAGAGAGCTGCCTCAGAGGGCAGCGCTCCTGAGGTGAACGTGCACAAGTTCTGTTCCATTGGAACAGAGCGAAAGGTTCCCTACATGAGTTCTTGGAAAAGCTGTGCATCTCCCCTGCTAGGACATTTGTTAGTAGTCAGGAAAGGAAAGAGTTTACAGGTTAAGAATACGAAGTAAGTTTTCCACCATCTAACCTCACATGCTAGCACAGAGCAGCTTTTCTGTAGCATCAAAACGTTATTGTTTGTCAGAATAACTCTGCCAATAAACCCTTTTGTACAAATGCATCTATTATGTTATAAAAAGTAGTGTGCTACTATAAGCAGTTGTATTTGTGTACCTGCATTTAGCTAGGTCTTCGTCCATCATTACTGTCTGTAAAAATTTGTATTTCTAACATACTTCACTGCTTTTCAGCATTACCTGCATCCTTCCTTAAGGTGCACCATAAAAGCTAGTGACAGCAGTTCTGTAAGGTGCCAGTGGAAGAGGAATACAGCTCTGGGCACTAGGTTAGTTACGAAGATGTTGGGATATGTATCATCCAACAGGGTTTTTTAAATTATTCTAGAATCTGTATGTTTTTGTGCTTTCCTCTTGCTCCATGAACTGTTATTCTACATGTAATAAGGCTGAAACTATGATCTGACATTCATCAATGAACTTTCTGGTATCTGGTCCAGAGTTATTTATTTACAGATATTGTCCCTGGTCTGTGTGTGATAACTGCTTGAATACTCTCAGGCTGTGGTAGTACAAAGCAAACTGAGTTTGCATGAGTGCAGGGACTTACCTGGTCACGTTCATCATGTGCACCATGAATGAAGGTAGAACTACTCTGCCCTTGGAGAAATCACTGCTGCTCCTCACATTAAAGGCTTGATTTCATCTGGTTAAGGAAGTGTAAGACTCATGCCAGGGGATGTTTTATGTGTAGTTGTTGTGTGTTTTGGATACAGATTAATCTTTAGAATATTTCTTAGAGCAAGTAGATGAAGAAACAGTGATGTAAAGCTTTGCACTCAAATTAGTGATGTAATATTCAAAAGCCAAATTCTTATTGAGAAGATACAAAACCAGTCAGTGAGAATTGGCAGATACATGTTTTTTTCCCACATGCCGTACATTAATTACAGTTCGCAGCTTTGATACTAGTACTTTTTCTACTAAGTTGTCCACCTTATTCCTTCTTATGAAGGAATTGTTTTTTTCTTTCTTTGTAGGATTGATTCATATTTCTGTGTAGATGAGGGAGAGTATCAGTGATGTCTATACACTGCTGTTTCCAGAAAAAATGTAGAACTGAATTTTCCTAAACTTGGTGATTTGTGTTAGAGCATATTGCCTGTTGAAACTGTCTGGCTGGGGTTCTTGCTGTTGTGAAGAATAACATACTAGAATTTCATGCTAGGAGCTCTTTCTGTTTGTTTCTGCTTGAGTTTTGGTTTTGTTGTTTGTTTTTTTCTTTTTTAACCAAACACCTCTCACATAATTTTCTTCTTAAGAAGTGCAGTAAATGTATTTTGTAACATAAATATATTTGCTGTTGTCTGACTGACTCTTCAGTCACTGTATTCACTTCTTCTTTACACTAAAATTTACCATAATGAGCAGCTCAGAACAGTTTACTTTCTGAAAAACAAGTGACTCCTGGTAATGCTCAAGTGTGGTTTGTAACATTCCAGAACCAGCAAATACTAAAATACACTATTTTTTCCAACCTGAGCTTTAAAATAATAGAATATGGATCTGGCACTGAGAAATACTGGTTTGAAATGTGTATGAAATAGATTTCTGATGAAGAGGGAATTTGAGGAATACTTCTTTAAGAATTCTGGTGAGATATACAAACCACCTTCTGTAAGCTCTCTGAACATAACTAACATGCTGCTCAGTTTATTCAAAAAAGGACTGTAAATTCTGGAAGTTTTAACTTGATATGTTTGCAGGTAACATGATTGATGTGTAACTCTAGAATGAAAGGAGTATTTAGAGTCTTGGCTATCAGTTCACCAGTTCTTATTCCTTAAACAAAGACAGGTCAGATATTAGTCTTGTCCTCTGTAAGTGTTAGTTTCTGGCTTCATCCTATGAATACAGACATATGTAAACTCAGAAAATATCCTAACACTTAAATGTCTATTGATTACTAAATTGGGAAAAACAGAATAGTAGAGGGGGGCTAGCCTATGTCACAAGATTTTTTTTTCATAGCTTCTCAGAGGTATATCATATTATAAATGCATTAGAAATGTTTTGCTCTGAGGATATGTAGCATTCCTATAAAGGTTAAATCAATAAAAATGATTTGGCCACATTCCTAAGCATGGCTAGAACAGGTAGCCCGTTGTTTAAGGTACCCTTGAATTTCTGGATCAGATTATTATGGTGCAGCAAAAAGGCTTACTAAAGGCTTCTTACTGTCTGCAGACGTTCTGTGTTTCTATGTGAAGATATCGTCAGCCTAAAAAAACCTTCAGATTTTCTTTGCTACTGAAAAAAAGAGCATTTTTATGTGTAGAGGTCTCAAATATTGTGCTGTGTGTGCTGTAAGTTTTAAAGGAAGTTTTGCAACAAGAAGGGGTGAAGACACATCAGTAATTGGTAACAACCAGGTATGTAAAGAAGAGAAAGAGACAGCTTTTAAATCAGTGTTAAGACTAGTAAAATTGCTGCCCATTTAAGTATCTTTTTTAGTTTGTTTAGATTATTCTTCTTTTATGCATATCTGCTGAAGGGGAATAGCCATTATATGATGTATATTTACTGTATCTAGCCAGTTCAGTAAGCAAGTAAGATTATGAAATGTAATGATAGAAGACTTCAAACTGTTACTTCAAATTTGTCTAACTTTATACAAAGCTGATAAAAATTTAGTAGCTATTAAATAGTGTTTATTCCATACATCTGGTTGATTTAGTAGACAGAGCTGAAGTCTGACAGTAGACTGTTATTATAGGTTTAGTGCATTTTAAAATCTTTCAGGCACGTTGAAGAGCTACTGTATATTATTGTTACAGGGCAGATTTGTGTCTTACGGTGAGTGCGTGTGCTATGCATCTATGCTCCTGACATTTTTATATAGGTTTTATGGAGCACAAGCTTACTGTAAGAACATGTCACTAAGATTAGAGTTCAAATTCTTATGGGTATTTTAAATTTATTTCTCTCAGTCTCACTGTGCCCTTTAAGAATGTTGGAGCTAAAACCAGTGGCTTTTTATCTTTACTTCTTCCTTTTTAATTGTTTTTTTTTTTTTTTTTTTAAGTGTGCAAGAGATTATTTTATTTTTGAATTATATCATAAAATGTGAAATTGTGAAAAGTAATTCTGATGATAAAGCACAGAGCCCACACTACTGGTAACTGGGACTTTGTCTCAATATGTTTTTCAGTTGTGAAAATTTGATCAGTGAATTAACCGCACATCCGGCTACACACATCTTTGATCGGAATTGGAACATTCCAGCTCGTGTGTTTGTCTGTGAGCTGGCTCCCTCGAGTAGGTTTTACACATGTGCACTACACATGTGCCTTGAAATTAGTTAGTAAATTAATACTATAATTCAAAGTAATAAAATTGCACTTTTTCAAGCCTTTGTTTTGTACGTAATGAGTATTATTATAATTTATCTTTTTATCTGGGCAAGATCAAGTGTTCATTTATTTTAAGATGTATTAATATACAGCTCATCTGTAATTAAGATTTTGATTTTGCTTTTAAAGGTAATATTAAAATTTTACTTTAATGAGCATAGAATTCCAAATTAGTACAAGGTCATGACTGAGTTAATTGCCATCCAGAATAACAGAGCATGATTTTAGGTCCTATTCCTGAAATGCTCTGAAATTAAAATTTGTTCTACCATTTGCATATGCAGTACACAGTGGTGCACTAGAATGAAACTGTTCTAGCTCCAGTATGAAAATGATTTGCACTGTGGAAGATAACTTTCTTCCCATTTGATGCTAAATTAATTTTTTTTTTAACTTAGATGCTATTTTTTTATCCAGAAATGACTGCACTTTTTCTGAATGTTGATTTCTTTAATAAAATATCAGTATTAAGTGTGTAACTTCTGAATTTTAGTGTTTGTTTATGCTGTTTCATTAGAAAGGGGGGAAATAAAAATATACTAAATAGCAAGAAAAATACAACACTTAGTTTTGAATGTACAGAGTTGGATGTAAGAGGGGTGGGAAGGAAGCAAAGTGAATGCCCTTTTTGCAGAAAATCCTTTTGGGAAAAGAGAACATTTTTACTGGTGTACACTAACGTATGGCGCCTAAGTAAATAGTTGCTGCTTTCTGGTCCTGTCAGTTTTAAATAAACCATTCATTGTTATGGATTGGTTATTCCACAAATACCCAAATGCAGTGGAGTTAAACTGTGATACCACTGATTGGAAAAATGCTGCTGATGAACTCTCTTCGTGTGAATTTATATGGATGGTCTTACTTAGAGGAAATAAGTTTTGCAGATTGTGTTAGGCAGTAAATACACTGCGGGCTGTAAGTGCTCTGTCACAAAGCTGCTCCTGTGCTCGGGCATTGTATGATAGCTGGTAGAATTAATTCATCAAACTCTTGTTAATAATGAGTCACTAAGCTAGACCAGATGTGTCCCTTCAGTGTTACAGAGCAAATGTGACGGTTCTTTTTTTCCTAAAAGCTTTCTATTTAAAGGTGAATAGTTGATGCATTTGAGTGAGTTACTCCTGGAATTTATACAGAAAATGCTACAAGGACATTAGTATCTTGGCAGTTTGGTATTATGGCCCACCTGAAAGGCTTTTGGAGACGTGTTAAATTAAGGAAGCAAATTCTGACACTACGGTCCTCAGAATTTTATTTTTTTAAAGTCATATCTTAAAATGCCTTTTAATTGAATCCTGTTTAATTCATGTGAAATTACTCTTGCTGATTCTACATGAAGATTTGCGCTCATGGTAAATTATTAATGCATTGTATTATTACAAAAATGCAGTTGTGGATGATTATCAGCTCTTGGCAGAACAATTCTGCGTTTTTATCAGGGATCTTTCCATATCAATGTGGTTGTGCTTTTTTTTATGTGAGCCCCTTCAGTGGAAATATATCGCACTGTGTCAAAAACACCAGCTGACCTACAAATAAGACTACTTTGGCTAAAACATGTTTTTACTTTGAAAGTTGAGGTGAGTTAAGAGTGGCCGGTCTGATGCCCACAAAAGCAGTTTCTCTCATCTTTGGGCTATGGGAAGGAGTAAGAGGGTACGAAGGAACTGACACCAGACATGTCTGGTCTCATAATTTTTACCAAGTATTCTAAAACCACTATTTCTGGCATTTTTTATTTCACTACAAGCACTAACACTTAAAATTTATCTAGAACACTGTGGTAGCATTAATCAACATAGATTTTAACAAATATTAGTACAGGACCCTGGCAAGTTCCTCCACTGCATATTAGCAAGATATGTGTAGAGTGGCAAATGTTCTTGGGGTACTGCTGGCAAATCTGAATGCAATAGTGCATTCTCCTTTACGGCTGCAGTGCTAGAGTGGGAAATATCGTACCGATAGAGAAGTCTTCTAAATTTATGCTATTGCTAGTTTGACTCCTTGAACTTGAATTTCACAATTTTAGAACTGTAAGTAGGAATTAGAGGCTTGAGCTGTATACATGTGTGTGTTTGCACATACACAGCTCATTAACATTTCTTAAAAGAAAGAATACCCTGTTCTAATACCACAGATAGATACATTAAAATATTGTATGTTTTTAACTCTGTCTTTTCTGATTTGTGTTTATATGAATTACAGGTCTTTTGAGGGATTAATATTATCTGGTAGCCAATGTACTCAGGCGTAATTATTTATCTATATTGTTTTTCCTCAATGAAAACATAAGCAACCCTTTCTTTTGCTTAATGTGTATAGGGTCATATATATTAAATGTGTCTGACAGAGAAATTCAGTTGAGTAATTACTAATGACTTGTAACATCCCCCTGCTCCGATTTGTTCCAGCACAGCCACTGCACACAGCATATGGTGCTTGCTGTACATGTGTGTCTGTGCATATAGATGCAAATGCATCTTGTTAGTGTTAATTTTCATTGTGATCAAGGCTGGATCCTGTTCCTCTGAACAGTATTATATTATGTAACTGGCAGTGGCTCTGTCTTTCTGTTTCAGTAAACCACAGAGTAGATTTAGATCTAAGATATCTGACCATGAGGGATAAGTAAACAATGGTTTGGCACACTTACGGTTCAAATAAATTCTGGGGAAAATAAATGTATGTAAGGTCATCAGCTTTTAACTTTCCTTAATCAAGAAAATGAATGATAATAAATTTTAAGTCATTATGAAATACTAGCAATTTTGAGGAAATATAATATGTAAAATAAGCTGTCTATCAGAAATATAGTAATCATATTTGAATGAATTCCTGCCAAAAAATTTTGCCATGGGGTTTTTAGCTATTATGTATTAAAATTTAAAACTATTGTTAAATCCAGAACTGCCTGACCTTAATGAATATGGCATTTTTAAGAGACAGAGAGCAAAAGAAACTGTTTCTACCTTTTTTTGTAAAAATAATAGTAGTTTTATTAGAGGTGAAAAGATATGAAGGCAATTTATTATGAATACAGTAGATAATATGCAAAATTACTTTTTAAAGCACCCTAAGTACTTAAAGGAGAATGCATCCTTTTTTCCTTTAATCTTTTGCTATTCTAAAACTAATTTTTGTAAATAAAAACATTTAATAAGGAGTAGGTTGTGCAAAATAATTTAACTGCTCTGATTAAAATTACTTCAGCAGTCAAGAGAGTCAGGATAAAACCTGTGGAGTTTTCCCTTCTGGGGCAAGTTCCTACATGAAATAGGAAACTTAAAGCTACACGAAGAAGGTTAGAACAGTGCACAGTATGGTAACAAGCAGAATAAAAAATATATACAGGAAACAGATGCATGAATAATGGATTTTTTTTTCAATTGGAAGTGTTAAACTGTTTTATGATACAGTAACCTGAGTTTATTTTGTCTTTGTGCTCATCTTTAAAATATTCTCTTTAGGGTGTGCTTTTCAGTATGGTAAGTGGCAAGTCTTATATTTATTTGTAGAAGAGAGCATGTTTATGTAAGGAAACGTGCTCTTAGATTTAGGCTTTATTAACTTAAAAACAAAAACACCTGAGAGCAGAAGATAGACCTCCTCAGCCTGTTTCCCATAAGACTTTAGAAGGCAGTCTGGAATGAAGATATCTGATAGAAATAAAAGCTATTTTAGGTAATGTGAGTACAAATGAATTTTGTCGGTAAGAGTAGATATTTGGGGGGGGTTCTGTGGTGGAGGAGGTAGATGCAGGTGACTTTTTCGCTGGATGAAAATTTATGGATAATTCCTAAGTCTGGCAAAATTTCCAAGGAAAATCACAGTCTAATTTTTCTGTGTACTCTTATAGGAATATATATTGCATTTATTCCATTTAGACAAATTAATTTTTACCTTGAAAATAACAGTTGTATGTTTTCTTGTTGCAGTTTCTTAACTGCTTGTATGAAGCTCGGATTGTCCCAGTGCTGAAGTTAAGACCCTAAAATGTTTCAGATTTTACCATCTTAAACTCACTATTTATCTTGAGGCTGACTTAATTAAAATATTATATACTCTAGGGCATATTAAACATGGCAATTTATTGTAATTCTTATTAATGGTGTGTATTTAATGAGTTTTCAGAACCAACTCCTTCACCTACAACACACAATGTTGGTTTTTATTGGGTACATAGGGGGAAACATGCAGATGGTCTGATTTTCAGGAGGTGCCCAGCACTGACAGCTGCCCTTGGCTCCTGTTGTGTTCAAGCAGGAGAAACGCTGGTGCTCAGCACCTTGGCAGCTTGGCAAGCACAGGATAATTCCTCCCTTCCCTCTCTGCTTCAATGTCCACACAAATGTGCTGGACTCAAGTGTAAAATAATACCAGATTCTACTCGTGCCTTCAGCTTTTTGCATTGTTAGAGTTTTAGCAAGTATTTCTTAGTTGTTATTGATATTGTTCATTGATGGTGTCTGCCACAAGGTGTGACAGTCCACAAACACAGTTATTATCTGTCTCTCTTGAACTGTCTGTGCTGCCTAGTTAGCATTTCTTGCCAGAATTGCTAGCTTCTTTATTTTTCCCTTTTTACTTTAATGGGTGCTGTATTAGATGTTTGTTATTTACTTACGGCTGCTCTGAGCTTCTTGTTGCTCATTAAAAAGTACAACTCTCTTCTGAAAGCAATTGGGAAAATAAAGGCATAAGGTGCAATTTTAATATTAATATTAGTCTGACTATGACCAAGAAATCACACAGCTTGAGAGGAATTTCAGTATTATTGTTATACTCTTAATGTGGGGTGGCAGAGCCTTTAAATATTTCTGGTAGAGTAGTTAATACAGCATGGAAGTTTGATATTTGTACAGTTTGTAAAGGAATTTGAGGTGTTACCCTATTTTGACTTCAGTTTTCAAGTATGCACTGGTGCATCATTAATCATAGGAAATGCAAAAATAAATAATATAGTCCCTTTGGATTTTTCATGTGAATACTTACCTTTTCCTTTTTTTGTATATACAGTTGAGGTATTTAGGTAACCCCTAACCTTTTGCTTCAACAAGGAGGTACAGTATAAAAATATTACCACAGTCTTCATATGAGCAGTTCTCTCTAAGAAAACCTCTAGATGAATATTTATTGAAAAAAAGCAAAGTTGCAACACAGAATGACTTAGCTTGGCCTGAATATTATATTTTAGACCACCAGTGAATAAAATTAAAAGCACATGGATTTTGAATAACTAGAAAAGGTTGTAATTGATTAGTACTGCATGAAAGTATTGAAGTGGAGTGAGTTTTGATTTGTGAATGGTCCTATTCAATAGAGATTAATCCTGTATGTTTGATAAAATCTTAGTACCCCTAATGAGATAGGATTTTTTCCTCTCCCAGTTTATTTAACCACTAGATACTCTGATATTCTTCTAACAAACTGGAACATTTTGATCTTACTGAATTTACATCAGAGTAGTTGATTTAAACAATTGGCTATTAATAGTTCATTTAAGGCAGCTAATTAAACAGATCAGTGCATTTTGCTGCCTACAGACCTTGTAAGTGATGAGGAGCAATCCTGCAGGGTTTGGGGCTTTCAGATAACGGCAGCCTCCATGCGAAGCTGCAGCTTTCTTAATGCACGTGAGAATACTCATTCCTGCATAGTTTTCAGTATTATTATTATTTTTTTATTGCTAGTATTTTAAATTCTATTTTATGCAAAGGGCAGTGGTTCCTGAGACTTTGCTTAGCATTCACAATAGTATGAATACTTTAAACAGAGCTGGAACATACAGAAAACTGCTTTCTATACACAGATAATAAAAAATAATTTCTTATCAGTCTCCTAATTAAAATAAAAAAACCCTATAAGATTCCCTAACAACCAGTAAAGCAGATAAAAATTGAAATTTACAAAAGGTTTGGCATTTTTCGATGAAGAAGATATTGAGGAGTATTTTAATATAAATTTTTTTGTTGTTAACTTGAAGACTTTAGATTTACTGTATCTCCATTGGGATCAGCTTCCAGAAATTACATGTGAAATGATTGATTGAATTATTAGCTAGACTGCGATCCTATTTCCTTCTTTCATTGGATTCTTCCTCTGAAGATGCGCAGAATATAGTTGAAGATGCCTTTTCCTATTTTAAAATTGTAGTTGTTTTTGGGGGTATTTAAGAAGGTTTTCAGTCTCTGAAATACTTTGAGTAAACAATGTTTTCCGAATTTTATACCAAATATGCTGTTTGATTTTTTTATTTTTGCATAGTGTTTATTTTGAGCCTTTTTTTTCTCTTCATATGTTATGGATGTAAATATAATAGCCTTTGCTGGTTGAAATAAATCCAGTTTGATTTAAAAGCCTGAGAAGGTTTACACAGGCTCAATGCAGTCAAAACCTGTGTATAACTAGCACAAGGTAGAGAAAATCTGGATGGGAAACCCAGAATGTAGTTAATTAAAATCTGTTAAATTGGAAAGGAATATATATGTTTGCATGAACTAAGAAAGGATCCTTCCACTTTGCTACTCTAGTTTTTCCCTTTCATATGAAATCAAAAACACATAGACAAAAATGAGTGGAATAGAAGTTTTCGGGAATATCGTTAATGGCACAGATTAGCAACCATGCGGGTTAATCATAGCTCTGTTTTCCGGCCCTGTTATGACTTGTCATTATGTTTTATCAGTTCAGTCTTGAAGAGAAACAATTAAACTCAATGGTCCTGAAAGGATGGGAAGAGAAGGACAATACAGAAAGGAAGAACAGATCGTGCATTCTGAGGTGCTGCTGCATCACTGAACAGCAAAT
Organism: Taeniopygia guttata; assembly: GCF_048771995.1. NCBI lineage: Eukaryota > Metazoa > Chordata > Aves > Passeriformes > Estrildidae > Taeniopygia > Taeniopygia guttata. The sequence goes on along the minus strand of NC_133027.1, from coordinate 5,696,629 downwards.
TCATGAGCAGCTTGGGCATTCTGGCTTTTTTTTAAACAATAATTTCTTCCTCCCTTTTATAAAAGTGGGTTTTCCAAAATATGGTTTCAGCTCAGGTTACACTGCTTACACATTCACAGAGCTGATGAGATTTTGTAGTCCCTTGCATCTATTGTTTGTGTCCAGAGTGAAATTCAGGTATCCAACTCTATTTAGTGAAGTTCAGGAAAAGTATTAAGCACAGTATCACAGTACTTCCCAGTGGCATTAGGAATTATCAGAAGTAGGTGAATTAAGCAGTCAGACTTAGTGTTTTGATAATTTTAGCCAACTAAATTTCTTCTAATCTCTTTTGGAAGTAAAAGCAAAAGAAAGTCCCTATACATGTAAACTGTATTTCCTGTTGTAAACACTGGGATAATGTGGTCTGGCTACGCTTCTGCTGTGCTTTGCTCAGACACCAGTTTGGGTAGAAAAGCTGCTTTGCCGGGTCTGTGTTTGCATTTCAGCTCAATGTTAGGGGTATTACAGCTGCGTGACCAGCCCCAGGTCATGTTATCTCTGATATCTAGAGGTCATATATTAAATTGGTCACCCCTCCTGCAAGTAGCAATTTCTTAATTTCTGTTCCTACACCTGGTCTCAGAGTTTCTTCATGTGCTTAACTGGGAACCAGTCAAAGTGTGTGAAGTAGGAGGAGTAAAAGGCACCCCAGTCACTACAATAATGGGGATGTATGTACTGGAAATGCTTCTAGCATTGTTGTTTTTCATGAAGGGGGGCAAGGGAGGGAAAGAAATAAGTTTAGCTACGGTCCCAACATAATTTCAACATGACGGACACCATTAAGAATATCTTGTAAGTTTTCACTTTTTTTTTTTCTTTCCTAAAGGTTTCAGAATTTTCAGTTTGTCTGTCCGAACTGCCTCAGTAAAAGATGCTTTGAAAAAAATTTGTTCCTGTACTTGCAGTTCATCAAGTGTGATGATAATAAAACATTTTCCAGTATACTTTAAAATATAACTTCATTTTACTTGCAGATAAATCAGTTAAAGTTTATTTGATTCTATTTAGCATTTGTGAGATGCTCTCTACTGATTTTAAGTCTTTGAGAGGATGAAGCTTTTCAAAGTAAGCAAAGATAGAGGTGCAATTTTATAGTGTATTTATGAGTTTTATGAACATTTATATGTGCAGTGCATATAAATAATTACTTCAGCATATACATATACGATTTCTTAAAGGAATCTGTGTTTACAGTTCAGAATATTGAAGTAAATATTTGGCAATGCTCTTCTACAGTGAGCACTTTTTTACATCCCAATTTGAATTAAACTTAAAATTCAGCAGCATGTTAGATCATGTATTTTTTTTATTTCATAGCTTAATATTTTCATGCATGGAAGTTTTGCCTTGTTCATAATAAGTGTAATGAGAAGAATTTGCTTTTACAATTGAATATATTATAAAACAAGCTTTGCTATGAATTGAGGGCAACTGAGGACTAGAAAATTGCAGATTTACACTGATAACTTCATCTGAGATATATGCATAAAAATAAGATGCCTGGAACAATGATAGGGCAGTTTTGGGGAGGATAGGCTGCAGTATGCTACACACTACTCATTTTAATCAGGTTTAGAGAGCAAGCAGTCTGAACTCTGTGATTTAAGTCTTTAACAGTATCTTTTGTTAATCACTCGTGGTGGATATATCTGAAAGTGTTACCAGAGTTGTTAATGAGATTTTCTGAGCTGCTGTTGATTAACTCACTAATTACTTTATCTTTTGCCCTAAGAGAATACTAAACATTTTCCTAGATGCCATTAGGTTCTTTCAAATTTGTGCAGCTACACCTTGACTCCGGTGACAGCTGAGCACACCTGCTGTCAAACACTTAGGAGTGAGCCACCAACTTCCCTTTGCTGAGCTTGCCAGCTAACAAATTTGTTCTTATATCTACAGAAGCTATTTACAGTTACTTCCCCCCCCCCAAAAAAAAAAAAAAAAACCCAAACAACCAGGTATACTATTTTAACATTCTAACATCCCATTCAGCATTTTTTTTTGCTTAGATAGCTACCACCAGTATTGTTCAAAGTAAGAAAACTCTCGACAGCGAAAAACAGAAGCTCAAATATTGCAGCACTTACCCCAAAAGAAGTTTTGCTGACATGGTGTCACTGAACTGAACAGGCTGTTTGATGCCATAGTCCCTCTCGGTTCACGCAGAGCTTTCACCTTCTGGTGCAAATACTTCTTGGATCCTCAAACTGAAAACACAAACCATAGCCAAACCTTGTTTTAGTTTTACTGTGTCCCTGGATTGCATAGACTCTATAGTTGGTTTTTTTCTCTGTCAAAAAATTGTATAGTGCTGGTAACATGTGAAAAGGAAGGCAACAAAACAAAAAAAAAAGAGAATGAGCAAATATTTGAAGGACCTACTATTACTGCATAGACTGTGGTTAGAGAGCACTTACTGACTCTGTTGGTCTCAGTGGCTGGTAGTGACCTGCGGAGATTAACCATTTAAAAACCAGAGACTCCTTTCTGTCCTCCTGGAGAAAGTTTGCACCGCACTTGTGGTTCTGTGGTTGTTTGTGAGGCGAATGAAGCATTCACACAATCCAAAAAAGCAAAAGCTTTAAAACTCCTTTTTTTTGCAAGCACTGTTACTGGAGCGAACGAGTCATGTGGCTGTGACATCAGAGGACTCCAAGTAGGACTGCCTACACTGTGGCTTTTTCTTTCTCTCTCTCCTTTTTTTTTTTTTCCTTTTCTTCTTTTTTTTCTTTTAAATTTTTTTTTTAATTTTTTTTATATTTTGACAAAAGGCTCATGTAAGGCCCATCCCGGCATTCAGAGGGACATAGCTTTTTAATGTTTGTGACTCATGAGGCTTTGGAGAGAGTACAAAATGCTCTAAGAGCCCAAACTTCTGTACAGCTAAAGCATATGGACAGCAGAACTTTATTTGTACTCTCAGTTCAGGTTCCCCCCACTCTTCTTCCCCCTCCTTTTTTTTTTCTTTTCTTTTTTTTTTTTTCTCCTCCCATTCTTCCCTCTCCCTCCTTTATTATTGTGTCTGTGGAAAAGTGAGCAAAATTGGCACAAGTGGCTGTGTGAAATTCTGAACAACAGTGATGATTTACAATAATTTACATCTTTGGATTGTATCACGATCTTGGGTCTGCTTCATATTTGCTGGGTGGCTGGATTCCTTCTGTTTTACTTTTTCTCCTTGTCGTCTTATACTTGTGAATCTGTAACTCATTGTAAGAAACTTTACCTTTCTTAAGGTCTAGTAGCAGGCTGCTTGTTGGGGTTATGTTTTTCACTGTAATTGGCTGTCACAGAAGTGTTAGTCTGGGGATTCCTTTGCAAATCTTAAATCATGTCTGCCTTGCTTTGCATGCCTTCAAAACTACTTGACAGTTTTATGTGATGCAAATTAAGGGCAATTATGTTTCTTTTATATTTGGGGCAAAATATGTCGTTTGGATATCATAACTGGTTGTGTGCTGCAGCCTGGGAGTGATGCTTTGGAACACCGGCACTGGGAGGATTTAATGTGGACGTTGTGTAACAGAGTGAGCTGGGAGGGTTGGGAGGTTTTGGTTGTGCTTACATTAATTCCTTATTGTAGTTCTGGTGTTTAAGGGAAATAGAACAGTCTCAAACTTTTGGGGAGACTATAAATAACTTCATTCACCAGTTAATGTTAACACTTAGTTTTAAAATGAAACATAAATTTGATGCATATGTAAGACTCAAATACTTAATATCATCTGTGTGCATGTGTGTGTGATATTTTTTTATATACTTAACATATTGTAACTTTGACTTTGATTGTGTAACATAAGCCTTGACTGTACTGGTATGGAGTGGGTTAACAAAAGCAGTATTTTTTTGTTTATAATAGAGGCTTTGAAATAAATTGCAAAATGCTGTGTGTAGTAAGGAATAATGTGCACAGACAGTGTGTATTAGTAGTCTTGATTCGCTCACTCAGATTCAGAACAAAATTGGAAACATCTTTGAGAAAGTATCTCATTTTTTGCCTCTTTGGACATTATATCTAGAACTTTTCATATTATCCTGATTGTACCACAGATGCACTGTAATTTTAAGTTTAGCTGAATGAATTTAATTTTTTTTTCCTTTTTTTTTGTCTTTTTTTGAGGAGCAGAAGAACCATGTAAAATATTTTCTAGATATCGTTTCGCTTTTATTTGTAAAATAAAATACATCTCTTTGATGCTGCCATTCCTCCTTTTTTGTTTTCCTCTTTGTCGTGAGCTTTCTTGGTTAGAAATTGGCCAGGAATTGTCTGATATGAATACCTAGAGGTGTGGGTGGAGACCAGATTCTCTGTTTTTTGGGGATGAGACAAATGAGAGGGGATTTTTCAGTGAAAAATAGATTGTTTTGATTTTTGTTATATAATTATAAAAAAACCATAAACCTTTATTTATAAAAAATTCTTTCTTCATAATTATTTTGAGGTAAATTTTATTGTTCTTCATTCAGTGCTTTGAGAGCTATTACATGTTGCCAAACTTAGAGAATTCTACCATAAAATGAAAAAGGAGTGTTCTACAAAAAACCCATTCCACTTAAAAATTAGGGTGATATTTAATTCTCCTATTCATGGATTGCTTTATTATTGTTTTTTCTGTACGGTTAAGAGCATCTATAAAAAAAAGTAAGGGTATAAAAATAATGGAAAGAATACTAATCTTTTAATATACAGATTATATTTATATGCATTAAAGTTGTAATCAGCTTATGATACAGCAAAAGCTTTTGAAGGTTGCTGCCTCTTATTTGGGAAACTCTTAAATTGTAAGTTTGGAGTTTTAAACTACAGTTACACATTGAAGGTATTGCTCAACTTCTATTTGGTGGCAGGTAGCACAGGATTTTTAAATAATAGATAACTGTTGACCTTAAATACTTATTTCCACTGATATGAAAAAAGTTGTTTGATTTTTCAAAACTCTGCACTTTATTTTTAGTCATAGCTTTAGTATTAGAATATTGAGCTTCCTACAGAAGTCTGAATATAAAAATTTATTGCATTGAAATGCTGTTCTCAGGCTTTCTACAGAATGGCTTTTTCGTGCTTTCACTTGTGTATGCAGTTATTCTCTAACTTTGTTGCTGTGCTTTGATCTGATACCTTTAGGATTTTTTACTTTTTCACCTGTTCAAATCAAGAGCACTACAAAGAAGTCTTCATCTAATAAAGCAAAACCCGTTAGAAACAGAGTAATCGAGATGTAGTTTGTAAAAACTGTCACTGATAAAAATGCATTTTATTAAATATAGAAACGTTATAAAGCAAAATTTTGAGACCAAATACCTGTGAAACTGGTGGTTTCTTTTGGTATAGTTTGCACTTCTGATGATGCAGATGCAAGAATTCTGAAAATCCACCGTGTAAATCAGTGTCTTGATTGTAGACTAATGCTTGACAGGCTCTTGTTTAAAGGTAGATCTACAAAAATGGAAGTTCACTCCTGAGTTCCACAGGGGATGCTTTGAGTCCCGATTGCACTTACAAAGGAAGTATTATGCTAAGGAATTTCTCTGGTAAACTAAGAGCTTGATCTTTGATGACAAATGAAATCTAAAAGGCAATTGTAATGCAACACTAAAAGATAATTACATCTTCTACTGTTCTTGAAACGTGTTTTGGAACTTTTAAGTTGTGCTTTATTTCCAAACATTTTGCCTTATGTCACTCAAAAGTTCAACCAGCGTATAAACAGTGTGATACCCTGCTGAAAGTTTATTTGTACTTAAATGCTTGCTTCTATGCTACAACTGGAATTATATAAATACTCTACTTAGAGCAGTGTGATGACAAACTTGTTAGGTTGCATTTCATTACAAGTTTTACAGTATATACAATAACAAGATGCTGATTTTTATAATTCAGAAAATCCTGGTGCAGTTTTCTCAGATGCAGGTATTCACGGTACGTGTTGTTAATGTATCTGTTTCCACTAGAGCAGGTTTTTTCCTTTAAGTGAAACTTCTTTCCTTGGCTGTGTTTTTCAAATTGAGGAGTAATTAAAACTTTTAGAGGAAGAAAACTGTGTTTTCTGTGGGTTCACAGCCAGTACATTTAAAATTTTGTTTGTTTTCAAGTACTTGCGCGTTTTGGCAAACTTCTGTTGTTAGACTTGGGAATTTTGTAGACTTCTCGTTTCCATCATCTCTGCAAGAGTAGAGTATGTTGATACCACTTTAGCCTTTTAAAGCAAAGACTAAAACTTCCAGTTGATTTAAAAAATTGCAACAGCAAGGTTATTTCAGCATTCCTTCATTTTAAAATAGTACATATTGCAAGAGTAGCGGTGAGCATCTGAGTGTTACTGCTGCCTTTCTCTGCCTCAGAACCTTTCTCTAGGTGAGATATGGTTTGAAGTGGATGGTGCCTGGGACCATTAATGTAGACGGGGAAAAAGTACTGTTCCTTTCTAGGGTAAACAAGTGTTGTCTGTTTTTTTCTACAGTGCAATCAGGCTACTGAAGATCACATTAAACCTTAAACTGAACTGTTGTTTAAATTAAAAAGATGGTCATCTCTTAACCAGTGAGTACATCAAGGCATAGCAAATAGTCAAAAATTGTTTTCATTCACTTTGATTTGCTACTTCTCTCACTTCTTCATAGCATAGCAAAGTTATTCTCCAGTGAAATAATCCAACCCCTGATCAGGCTTTGAATAAGGGGCTGCATCTTAATGATCAGACGTGTCTCATCTTGATTCTTCCTGCTCAGACTTTTTTTTTTTTTGACAAGCATTGTTTTCCTTTTGTTCCTAGATTTTGTAGACTGTACAGCAACTGAGAAAAAAAGTCCTTTTGATTAGATGCACCCATTCTAAACAGTCAATATATGGTGCTTAAGATCATCCTAACCTCCTAGTTATTTTCTCCTGTCTGTATTTTTTTTCTTTTTTTTTAAGTCAACTTGCAGAAAATATGGGAAACTTGTCTCATATAACAGCTGAGGATGTGGCTAGGTTAAGGCAGGAAACTGCTACCCACAATGCAATGTTACATACACTACCACTTAATAAAATTTATTTCAAACATGCTACTGACAAAACCAAAGAAAAATAATATCCTAACTATGCTAGTTAGTACACTAAATATATCTAGGGAAAAGTGAAAGTAATCTCTCTAGAGCCTTTCCTCCTTCTAGGATACAATGCTACTAGTAGTTAAACCAGAGCAGATCTCAGCAGTTAAAAGCAGTGACCTATTTTTAGAAAATATTCATATTTCTCTGGAAATTAATGATTATGTGCTTTTTAGTAACAGTCAAAATCACTTTATACAGACAATTCAGATAAGTTCTCTTAGTTTTTCTGGTTGGCAAAATACCCTCTTAGGTAATTTTAAAAATTGCAACTTTTTGTGCTTCATCCCATTTTCACTGAATCTTACCTTTACTGTAGCCAAGCAGCCTTTTACCTCTCCTTCCCACTTTTAATCTCGTTGTAGGTTGGTGTGCAAATACTTTCCAATCATACGTGGGAAAGGAACTGAAAAGAGTTAAATTCACTTTCTTCAACCCAGAAGATTTAGGAGTTCCAGTTACTTTATTTGATTGCCTGCATTTTGAACAGTGTAGTAATTTGTGAGAGGTAAATAATTAGGTTGAATTTTAAGATAAATTTAATAGACTCAAGTCTTCTCCAAATATTTCGAAATATCAGACAGAGATAGATATGAGATCACCAATGCTGTGCCACAAATGTCTTGAAAGTCTTGTTCTGGATATATTCTTGTTTCTGTTTGTTTTTAAATACATGTATATTAAGGGCGATCCTCTTACAGGACGTTTTTGAAGCGCTTGCCTCTCTAGTTAGAGAACACTTATCAAGAACAGCTGCTGTAGTGCTGTGGATCCTATCCATGGACTCATGGTGGTCTGCTGAACAACGTTCTTCAAGTTTGACAGGTGAGACAGAGACTCTCCAGTGCCACTGCTTTTGGATGAATCTAGCTGTGGTTGGAGAAAGTGCATCTTGCCAAAATATATGGGTAAGACCACACACAGTCTTTAAAATAGTTATTGTAAGCTTATTTTTAGGCAGAATATGTCTTGACAGTTCTTTTATTTGCATGCTGGTTTCACTGCTGCTTATAGATTTTTCATTTATTTTAGTAATGGCAATTGCAGATTTAGATCTATGTTTGTAAAGCTTTTGCACAACATTTACACTGGAAAAATACAGACTTGCTACTTTCAAACCTCAGTCAAGATTAGAGAACAAATTTTAAAAGATATTAAGGCAGAGTATTTGCACTCTTCAGATTTGGTGTCATTGTTTTTATATTCAACTCAATTTTCAAGGGCATAGTTCAGCAATAAAAATTTGCTTCTGGTTTTAAAGTTATACCAATTTTAGTAGCTTCTGTGCTTGTATAACTCTGCAGCAATGTCGACTTAGGACATGAAATTAGTTCAGTAAGTAGTAAAAACGAATTGGTTTTTTTTTTTAATTACATACTTATTAAATACTGAATTTAGAATCTGTATTTTATACATAACTCCTGAACAGTATTTTTCATGTATATTTTAATATGTAGAATATTCTTTGCATTCTAAGTGCTTGCTTCAACAGTTGGCTCCATAATGTGTATTTAAAATATTATGTGTTTAACTGACAGTGTAGAAGAGGGTTGCACCCTGTAGAATTTCTGAGTAAACAATACCCATTTGCTAACTTTCAGAGCAGATGTTTTTTAAATACTCCAAGAGAAATTAAATATAATACTGAAAAGTTATATCATAAATCATTCATTGGGTACTGATGCTTAAAAGTTATGGATTCAGAACATGGTTTTTTCCCTAGTTCTGTATTTTCCAGATTATCTTGCATAATTAATGCATGACTATTTCTCAACAAAACATTACTCATTTTTTTATTACTTAACATAGCATAGGACCGTTGTTCCTAGCACTGGATTTTACAGACAATTAAGGAAATAGTCCCTGCCCTGAGGAATATACAATTAAATATATGCAGCCAGCCATTTAAGAAAAGTATGAAAAAGAGGGAGGGGAAAAGCCCATTATAATGAGCAGCAGTAAAAAATAAGTGAAGAACTTCATGAGGAAGGGCAAGCAGTCAGTTGGAATTTTATTATTAACTTTTCTACATATTCTACTATAAAGAGTATTAATTATTTGTATTCTATTGGCCGGTCTTGTTTTCTGCTTGAACTTGAGCATGATGGCTGATCATCGTGGTTCCTTCTCTATATTTTGAAAAAAACCCCAACCCCAAAACACTTCCTTATGCATTGATTGCACAGGGAAATATTTCGCTGTGGTTTATGATTCTCACTTAAGTTTGAGATCCTCAGTCCTGCACACAGTATTTTTTAGGAAAAAAAAAAAAGAATCAAAATCAGGTACTTCCATCCTGTCTCCTGTTTCTCTTCATGTGCTTTTTCTTTCCTTCTTTTCTTTAAAGTATTTAATACCTGGATTTGCTACTTTTTCACAACTTGTCAGCAGTCTAAGCTTTCCCTTGTAATTAAAAATGTATTGTGGTTTTGTGTTGGAGGAGAGATCTGAGGATCATTCATGAGAGAAGAGAATTGAAAAGATGTCGAGAAGGGAATGGAGAGAATAAAATTGGAAGGAGGAGATTTAAAAGAAAACCTTGTGGTTTAATCAGTTTTAACAGTATAGCTCACCTTTTGTAGTGAAGGAGTACTGAAGGTGAGAAGAAATGAAGATACTGAAACAGGATGAAGAAGCAGAAGATGCAGCCCTTTTCCTGGGGGCAGCAAATAGGAGAAAATTGCCCCTCTGGTCTCCAAGGCCATGTGAACCTCAGTTTGCTCAGAAATAGCCAGTTCAGAACTGCCCAGCTGTGCTCAGTGTGGGGCTGAGCTCCTTTGGAGGGAATTGGGCTGCCTCTGCATAGCACTTAAAATGGCCTGTGGAGGTGTGCCTGAAGAATTCTAGAACCTGAGGGATGTTGGGAAAATTATAGGAGATGTTTGTGTGAGATTTCCAGTGTCTGATATGTTGTGTCCTGGAGAGTTGGTTGATTTTTCACTCCAGGAGGAGAAAGCAGGCAGCATTTACAGACACTCTGTTCAGTGTTGGTCAGATAAGCAGGTGTCAGTTCTTTTTAATACACATTTTTTGTCAGGCTCTGAGTAACAGACTGCTTTGTAACTGAAGGTAATGGAGAAGAAAAATAAAAATGAATTGCAATCATTCCTTCCACTCATACCTCTTCCTCCTCTGACCTTCCAACCTCAAAAGTGAGGAAGCTGGGCTGTTTTTAGAGAGACCCTGTGGTTTGGTTGCCAGAATCCGGACCTGTAGCTTGTAAGATAAATAATGCAAGCTTTGAGGAAATATTCTGTGTGGATAGGACAGTATATGTGTTGCTTGTTAATACTTAGCTGTATCACTTTAACCATTTATTTCTGTTCTCTTTAGATGGATAAATAATAATTTGTTTTTAGAAGATAAATCACTGTCTTCATTTGTTGGCTCCATGAGGGATGTGTCTAGGAAGCAATCAAAGGAATCATTTCTGTGGAATATTGACAGCTGGATAAACAGGGTTGTTTTAACATGGAGACCCAGCCCATAATTAAAGTAAATTGTTGCATTTCCATTTCAGAACACAGGTTCTGGGTCTGCTGCTTGGCTGTATTTAGTCTGAGGGGTCAGAAGCACTAAGCAAAATGAAGTTCTGTATTTTGGCACAAAATGATGCAGACGGACTGTTGGTATTGCCTATTTGAGGCTGTAGCTGTGAACATGTAGGCTCGTAGCACCTTTTTGGAGTGTTGGAACAGGAGCACAAAAACCCTTTGTTGTTGGAAAATTCTTCAGTGTAGTCACAAGTTGATCCAGCCTGAAAAATAGGTAGTGTTTGCTTGTATTTTCTAAATTTTCTCCTGCAGTCATTCTGCTTCTGGAGTGGTGTTTCTGTTGTTCCAGGCCTAAAAAAACTCTGGAATCAAGGTTATTACTGTCTGATGATTAGTTCAAGAAACAAAGCAATCTCTCTTTCATGTACCTGCATATCAGACATCTTGTTAATTGGTTAGTATTTGTGTGGAATAATTTGGGTATGGCATTTTAAAGAAATCTTTATTTGAGGTGTATGGGATCTGCATTCTAGATTATTTCCAATACCACTTACTTTGTACTAAAATCCATTAGATGAGGTTGGCTGCAAGAGTTCTGTCCTCTGTGACACTTGTCTCCTCTGGATTCCATAGTCTGTTATTGTGATGCCAGAGCACCTCCTTGTAGCCAAACTCTTGATATATTTTGGGAACCCATAGGGATGCAAGGCTTGATGCTACCAGACTGTTTTTTAAGCTCAAGCAGCGCTCTGGGCAGCTGCTGCTTTTGCCAAAATTGATGCTGAAGGAAATATGACATTTTGTGAGCCAGAGTTCATTCCCATGACATGGGCTTTGGGGCTGGGGCCCTCAGAAATAACTGTAATCTCTGAAAATTGTAAAATGTAAAACACATATCTTTCACAGTTTGTGCCTGTATATCTACATAGTAGAGATAAGGGCAAACTTCCATAATTCGGAGTTGGGAATACCACACAACATTTAATTTAATTTGTCATCGTTATCCTGCTCATTTGGTAAAATGACTAATTTTCCTTTCTTCAAAGTATTTTAATTTTTTTTTTTTTTCTAATGAACATCTAAATATTTTGTTGCTTTTTAAGTCCAGTTGTGCCCAGTGTGGATTTGAAGCAGCTTTGCTGCTGAATGTTTATATTTCAGCTTTGGGAAAAATTATACCAATCTGTTCAGAAATGGAGTATTTGCAGTAGTAAGTGGCATCTTTACAAGCTAAACATAATGATCAAAGAGCTCAAGAAATAACAAATTTAGTTGTCTTTTGGACAAAATTACAATGGAATAGCCTTTGGTTTGTCATTTAGCTTCAGCATGATTTATTTTTCTTCTCTTTTAATTGAAGAACAAATCCAATTCATAACTAAATGCAATTCAATCTTCTCATTTTCTGATGTGGGTAGAAAATATCTGTTTTATCTGTGAATAGGAGCTACAGTTATTCAAGCTTTATTTTTCCTTTTGAATAACTGAAATAAACTTAAAGAGCCAGACATGAGTATGCCCAGTTTTTTTTTAGAAATCATGAATTTTACAAAACAGTTACTTTTTTGAGTGCTTTTCTGTTCTGCTCTCATCAGTAACTATTCCTAGATTGGACATGAGACAAGCACAGTGAAAATAATAAAGATTTTCTGTAAAATTGCCTAATTGTTTAGTGGTAGATTCTGAAGAACTTGTAAATAGAACTATTCCCAGCTGATAGAATGGGTTTGGGTATTTTCTTTGTTTGTTTTGTTTTCTTTTGTTTACCTGTTTTTCCTTGTATTCGTTGTCCTCTGCTAAAACAGTAAGCTTAGCTAAACTGTGGACAAAGAATAAGTTGAAGAAGTTAGCACAGAAGATCTCAAATTAGGGTTTCCAGTGACTGTCCTTACAGCCCAGCTGTATTTGGTGCATTTTAATGGTGTTAATTGATTGCATTTTTTTTTGTCATCTCTAGAACTCCCGACTCTTTGCATGGAAGGAATGCTGCTCACTTCAGAGCTGGTTACTCAGAGATTTTCTCATTACTAATTGCTCATTCCATGGCTGTTTGCCATCTTTCCTGCACAGTATTCAAACTCTAGTATGAAGAATTACTAACTTTCATGTGCTCTGCTGGCTCACATCACACAATGAGAATACTTAACAAATGTTAATTATGTTCTGCTCTTCACAGTACTCTGGGGAGAAATATGTTGCTCTCTGTGTCAGATATATAGCTTGATTGGGCTATGCAGAGAATAAAGTTAAAGACAAATATAAGCCCAAACTTCTCAGTCATTCGACAGCACACAGCTAGAGGGTACTTGTGAAAATGCTTAGCTTTATCTCTACATCTTTGTGAGTTTAACCAGTTCATTTTGTCAGTGATGGTTGTGTGAACTGCTAAAATCCAATACCATGGCTTAAACAAGGAATGGATAGTTATTGATCACCTCTGAAAGGGGGCACAGCTGAATGGGGTGTCCTGGCCTACTGTGATGTTTCTGTTTTCTTGTACATAGATGAGCTTCATTGCTTGTGTTTTCCAAACATAAAATCAACTCAGCATGTCTACAATTCTGATCAAGAGCCTGTGCAGCCTTTTATAGATTCCAGTGGAGACCAGATTTCATCACAATACTGGAAATGATTGATTGAGGCCACAAGTCTCCTGCACCTGAGTACCAGAGTCTTTATGTGGCCTTAACGCCTGACACATTGAGTATGTAGTTGTTGGGTAAGTTCTTGTTGAAAATACATGGTTCTGTTCAGCTCTTCACGTGCCCATAATCTTACTTAAGTCATTGTTACACTCTAGATCCATTTTAGGTAAAGATAAAAAGAAAAAAAAGCAAACAAAAATCCAGGGTTGATAGGAACAGGCCTTATGTTGCATTAATAAATAAAGGCTTTTATTAGTTGTCTAAACTTGGGATAAGAGAAATTTCAATCCAAACTCTGACCAGTGGTTTAGTGTTTTTCGTTGGCTTTGGGTAGTCACTTGAACTTGGCACATATTTGTCCTGGCTTGATTATTTCCTTCATTTACCATAAATCAGGAATGATTATGCTGAAGTTATTTCAATTTTATGAAAGTAAGAGCTTTAAAAAAACAGAGACTGCTTTAGTGATAAAAGGCTGTGATCTGGTGCTTGAGAGATGAGATTAAGATTCCTGTTTGAACCTTCAGGCCTTGAGGTAAATTGTTCTTTCAGTTGATCATCTGTAAAAATTTTTTTTTTTTTCTTAAACATCAACAAATTCATTTTTGAGGGCTGTTCAGATGCTACTGATGAGGATTACAGGCATACCAAGATTAACTGAGTTTGCCTCTGCTGCATTTGATAGAATTTTTAATCCCCTCTACCTCTGAGGAGCAGAGAAGGCTGACTGATACTTTGCCATGAAAGTGAAGATTTACACTACTCAAATAGATGAAAAGCAAAGTAATACTTTTTTTTTTTAAATTTTGTCCACAATCAGCATTGACGAACATTTGTTTTGTCGAGTATTAATGTCAGTTGATTTCAACCCATTAATGGAATCTCTTACAAGTTTTCTGATGCATTTCTTCCCTCTATCAGTCTTAATATCCTGGGAAATGCTTGAGTTAACTGAAGAAATTGCTAGTGACTATGGTACTGTTGTATTTGTGGATTTATGTTGCTACTGTATCTGTGTCTCTAGGAGGTTTTTCAAATTTAAGAAGGGTGCAGAACATAAGCAAGTGTTCTGCTTAACCTTGTCAATTACACATCACCATGGAGTCATCAGGGTACAGGCGCTGCCTGTCCCTCGTGCCTCTCTCACTATAACTCATTTCTTTGTTAAGAAAAAAAATTGGGCACTTATAAATCTTCTGTAAAACTAGACATTTCAACCGAGATCAACATTTTGTTTTTCAAAACAGGATAACAGCTGTGACTTTGTAAGCTACTGTTAGTGGTTTTTAGAAGCTAATTTTTCAGCTTGCTGGCACGCTGAGCTCATTTGCTGAAAAGAAGTTGATGTCATCTCCCATATCGTTCTTTGTCAGAGATCAGCGTCTCCTCTGCTTTAACCAGTGAATCCCAAATAGAACATTACAGACCAGGGCTGTTTGCCAGTGGCATTAGTTTTCTGTTTATGTAACTTCAATTTAGAGCTTTCATGACTAAACACAAAATTCAGCTGTCATGTGAGAGTTGATCACCCCTTTTCTCAGTATCCTCTGTCTATGATATGTGGCTCCTTTCTGTGTACTTTGAATTAAAAAAATATGCAAAGAGCAAAAATGTTTATTATTTTCAAGTATTGCCACTTAATTTATTCAAACAGCATTCAATTTGGTTTATTACTGCTTGTTCCTCATCTGGCACAAAATAAGAACTTATTAATGACCACAACTATTGACTAAAAATAAGATTTCTTGGAAGAATGAGTGAATGTCTAAATCAGTGATTATGAAGTGTCAATACAGGACATTGACAACTATGTTCAACAGTAATTGTAAACAATTTTGTGATGAAACAAACTGCAAAGTGCTGTATTTTCGGGTTCTGTTTTACTGCTAAGAAATAATTGCAACACTGTCAGGGAATTTGTTAGTTTTAATCTTCTGTTAAATTACTCAGTGGCTATTTAGTAGCCACAATAGCATTACAATACATAGTGGGTTATAAAGAACAGATCCTTTTTTGTAAGGCACCAGACAAATAGAAGATGAGAAATGTAAGGGTAGAAATATTTAATTTTTGAACTAGAGCAGAGTCACTTGCACGATCTACCAAGTATCTTCATAGAATCGTAAAATCTCCTGAGTTGAATGGGACCCACAGGGATCATCAGGTCCAACTGCTGGCCCTGTACAGGACAGCCCCAAGAAATCCTCACTTCTCCATCCTGGAGAAGCCAGAAAGCTAAGGGCAAAGTTATTTAATGAGTGAAATAGTGATTGTGTTGAGTCACCCAAAGATTGCACAGAACTGAGTTGGTGACAAAACAGGTGAAATCCATTTCTGATAAACCCATGTGAACTCTGTGCTGTTTATTGTCATGGAAGAAGATTAATGGAGAGCTCTTAAAGAGAGACTTAATAGTTGCTGAAAATTGACTGGATTTTAGAGAAATTGAGAGCATCTGAGCGTAACAGTGTTACTAGTAGTTCTGCAGTTGTGTTCATCCAGTTATTAAAAACAGTATTCTAGAACTGAATGAATTCTGTACAAGGAGGAGAAGCTAAACTGGCAGGGTGCCTAAAAGCCTGGAAAGACACAACTGGGAGGGAAATGTGATAGAAATCTGGAATTATGAGCCATGCAGCAAAAGTGAATGGAAACAATTATTTCCCTTTTTCATAACAAAAAGTAGGGGCACCTAATTAAATTATCAGATGGCAGGCTTAAAATGAATACAAGGAAGTAGTTTTTTAACAGTGCATAATTAAAGTGTTGAATTCATCAACAAGGCATTAAAGAAGCCAAAAATTACTGTAGTTTGACAAGAATTAAGAGAAGATCATGGAGGTGAAGTTTATCTATAGCTATAAAACACAGTTGTCTAATCATAACCTCAGGCGACACTTTAGGTCTGTTGGAGAGAAAACTAAGGAGGGGTTTTCCCTGAGCATTCAGTACTGGCCTTTATGGAGAGAACTTGATCTCTGTGCAGGTCCCTGTTCTCGAGGGTTTGTGTATACATGAACTGATAACAGCTCTGGGATTATAGTGCTACATACTGTGTACCAGGGTTTTACTGTGGGGAAAGTCACTAAATCTTCAAAATTTGATCTAAGTGTGTAAATGAGGAAGTGCTGTCAAATCTTTTAATTGCTTATGCCTATAAAGGTAAGTGGGCTGTGCTTCTGTGGAAGTATTTTCAAAAGTATTTAACCTCAGTAATATTCACCAGCTTTGTAATTTATGGATCATCCACACATTAATATTTCACTGTGAATTTTAAAAACAATAAGTGTATTCCAGTTCGATTTTATCAGGTTGGTCATTCTGAGTCGTTCTGATTTTCCCATTTCAACTGTTTTTTTTAAGCCTGTTTCTTTGGTGATATTTTGTGCTCCAGTAGTTGATCTTTTAATGATTTTGCCTGGTCTTCCTGGAAGAATTGGCCTAATAAAAGCTGTATGACTATCCTCAGTGTAACCATCCTCTGTGTTCTAGACCTGAGGATTCATATGTGACAAATTACTACTTCTAAAAGTCTGGAAAATGCTGGTTTTAAATAATCTGAACCTTAATCTTACAGAATCATGGAATGGTTTGGGTTATAAGGGACCTTAGAGAGCATCTTGTTCCAACCCTTGTTGTGGGCAGGGATACTTTTCACTAGACTGGGTTGCTCCAAGCCCTGTCCAATTTGGCCTTGAGCACTTCCAGGGATGGGGCAGACACAGCTTCTTGGGGCAACCTCTGCCAGTCCTTTTCTGAAGGACATAGCCCAACTGAAAAATGTGTCAATACCTATGGTATTAAGGCTACTAAAATTCTATTAATTCAACTAAAATTATTTACTTTTCAGAAGATAATTTTGTATATTTAGTATATCCTACTTTTTTTTTTCCTAAAAGCATGTTTTGATGAATTTCTTTGGGCATAAATTTGGTTCCATGTCATCCTTGGATATGAAAGAAATTTTAGCTTTAAGGTGTGCTTAATAATGAGAAAACTCCAGTAGCATTTCAAAACATAACATCATAGATGATAGTTTGTAATGTTGTAACATGCTGGACAGACAAAATGTACTGAAATCATAATGTGTGTATCTGTTTTTAAGCACCTAATTTGAGATTTTTATTTTGGTTTTGCATCCAGCATTTATCATCTTAGATTTCAACCACACACTTTGGTATATGCCTGAGGGTGGACTTTATACATCTCTTTATGGAGAAAAAACACACAAAAATTATCACATTGCCACCTGGACTGATTTATTGTCCTATTGTCATAGATTTATGATGATAGTATTCAAACACTTAGTGTTTCCTATGTCAGACATTTCAACACAGTAAACTAATAAATCTGGTTGAACTTCTTTTGTAAAATTGATCGGTGCAAATGTATCTAATCTTATCTAAAACATATTCAGAACTCACTTCAAAACGTTGATGCCATGTTTGGGGTTTTCAGAAGGACCACACATAGTGTCAGTGGTTCTTTAATGGTTGCATAAAAAGCAGACCTATTTTCCCTGAATCTTGATTATTTCTAGTGTTAGTAAGTAAAAGTCTCTAACTTCCCCTTCCTGTTTCTCATCCATTAAAGAGTAGCAGTTTTGTGGTCTGACTGATTTCTGCCTCACCAGGTGATTATGGAAAAGCCTTATACTTGTCAGTTGCTAATGAGGTACTTGGGTTCTTCCTCCTCCTCCTCATCCTGCCTATGAATGACCCATCCCCAAAGAAGTTTTGAAGATGGTCCATTGATTTTTTTTTTCACCAAGTGACATGGAAAATTCAGATCAGCACAAATGTATTTTGATATTTTAATAAGGGCTCCAGGGCTGGATAGTAGGGTGAAATTTGTTGTACGATCACCTGCCTACTCAGTGTACATGCATGCTTATCTGCGAAGGTGGTGGAGGAGGACATTTGAAATGAAATTGTTATTTTTTTCTTGGTGAAAAGGAAAATGCCATTTATTTTGATGCCTAGATGGGCTTTCTCAGTGTCTGATATTACTGTAGTGTATGAACTAATAGCAAATACAATCCTCTCTTAAACAGCAAATTATTTTTTGATTTTGCCAGAAGTTGTTACATTTTTCATTTGCTTAATTGTTGTAGCAGTGTGAATATTTTGAAAGAATGTAAAACTGAAGCCACTTCATCCAGATGTGCCTTCTGATTGCTGGAAGAGCCTGGAGTATGGGTTGAGCCAGACAATTAGCATAATATTGGCATATGTGGAGCATCATTAGTAGTTCCAAATAAGCGTCATGCAAATATGTTTGAGGTTTTTCTCCCTAGAAGTAGCAAGTAAATAACTTTGTTAAAATGTAAGCA
Source organism: Taeniopygia guttata (assembly GCF_048771995.1). Classification (NCBI taxonomy): domain Eukaryota; kingdom Metazoa; phylum Chordata; class Aves; order Passeriformes; family Estrildidae; genus Taeniopygia; species Taeniopygia guttata. The sequence continues at coordinate 5,678,021 of NC_133027.1, read as the reverse complement.
AAGTGTTTAATTGGGAGGAATTTGTCATGTTATAGAAAAGCCATATTGAGTCTCTTGTTCATGTGCTTCACTATTTTGGCTATAGCAGGACCAGAACTAGTTACTTAGGAAGAAACTGTAAGAATTGTGCAAGGGGGCAGCTGTGCAATTGCCATCTCATATGAGGGGAAAAACCCCTCCTGACCATCAGTCAGTGATTTAAGTTTCTGACATAAAAACATATTTCATAAGTTATATATAACAGGAATTTAGGAATTCTTTAATTCACTCTGTGCAGGATTTCTGCTTTCCATCAGGGCCAGGACATACAGCTGTATCTCATGGGTTTGATGCTATAACCAAAAGATTCTGCAGTGACAGACGAAATAGTTCTGTAACTCTTCAACTTATGGCTCTTCCATCTCATGTTGATTGAATGCTTTTGTATTTTATTCACCACACAGTTGATTCACATTGATATCAACAAGGAGAGATTTTTTTTTTAATGCCTGTGCTGTGTTCAGTGTTTGAGAATACCCACAGATCAATTGTTTTTGTTGTGAATTCCAACAGAAATGTCTTCTTTGTAAGAGCAAAACTCAGTGCTGTCTTTCCACTGGATGAAGAGGAATATTTAGTGTGTTTTGCCTCTGACCCATTCTGTTACTCAGAATATTTTAATCTCATAAAGTTGGATAGAGCTTTAAAAACACTGGGGCAGTTCTAGTTCCAAAACCTTTTGGGTCTGTTGCTGAGGGCTGCTCACTGCCTTCAATTCCAGGACAGTGGATGTCTGAGCCTTGCTGGTTCTCATTACAGGATTCCCTGGACCAGAGGATGAGTCTTGTTAAAGACCGTGTCCCTCCTCGGCGGTAAATCTCTCAGTGATGGCAGAAACTTCTGTTGTAACTCTTAAGTACATTTTATTTCTGGTGCTAACCAAGCATGACTCTCCTCTTCCTGTTCACTTATGGCTGAATAGTTGTAAGAGGGATTCATTTCATTAACTTCACATTTCTGCTTGTCAGCATATGCACCTGAGCGAGTAAGCATAACCTTCTTTCTATAGCCAGCAGCAAGAAACAAGCAATTTAAGGTAGTGATTCCCTTGAAAAGAAGCGTCTAAAATCAGTCAGATGAATCATAACACGTTTCTCTCCACTGCCCTGGAAGGAAGCAGAGGCTGACTCAGACACAGGTATTTTGCCTCCCATCCAGAAATGTTACCACCATGTCTGTGTTTCACACTGAAACGGAGGGAGAGCAGGGCCAGGAAGTGCAGTTTGGTACTTGGATGTTACCATCAGGCTTTTTGCCATAAACGTATGTTGCTGTACATATCACAGGGTGTTTATCTCTGGAGTGTTTATCTTTGAAGTAATTTTTCCACTCTTCTGATTGAATGGTGCAAAATAGTGTTATTGACTTCAAAGCGTCTTTTCTAAGAAGTGTAGCTAGACCTTAATCTCAGATATGCATGTTTTTTTCTTCTTTTTAAATGTGCTGACTTAATTTTTTTTCTTAGGGTACGACCACTTTTCTTATAGTTTCGTTAAAATTGAATTTACTTCTCTGTTCCATTTCCATACCATGTTTGTACCATTAAAGCTTCTTAAATAAATACAGCTAAGAACTTTAAATTTTGTTAGGTTAATCTGTGTCATCTTTCTTTTTCCTTTGGTAATTAAAAAAAACCCCAAAGAAATGAAAATAATTCATCAGTCAATCCTAAGGCCTTAAGACATTTATCATGTTTCATCTCTGAAGCAGATTCTGCAGTAACTTTTGTAAATGAGCATCGTTGCTTGTGGAAGCAATTCAGTGAGGCTTGGCTGGGGAAGGAATATCTCTTGAGGTCTTAAAAATGTAAGAGCAGCCCATTGAAGAGACTCTTTACCCAAGAGAGAAACTATACCTGGCTTACAGAACATTTATAGTTTATTGGAACTTCTGACTTTGTGATCAGATCCCTAGTTTTTTGATGTCTTTGGAGAATCTAATATTAGTGATGGTTTTAGTGACTGCAGCTTCAGTTTAACTGAGTTCTGAGGTAAGAGAATAGCTTACCTTTCATCGTAAGCTTCTCTTCTCTTTCTGCCTGTAGATGGTTTGTTCCCCCTTTACCAGGCTTGTGATTTAGATGTCATCCTCAATTTCTCAAAAGATTTACCTCAGAGCAATTATGGTATATCTTGCTGCTAGACAATTTGCAAGATAACAGTATTTTCTTCAAACTTTTAAGTCAAAGTTTAGTGTCTTATGATTTATTTTTATTAACTCTGAAATGAGTTGATTATTTTAGATTATTTTTTTCTTTGCCATGTGAACTCCTTTGGAAATGTGTCTGCACACTTTCTTTGTACTCAGTGATTGGGCATGAAAGTAACCTTGTGATAATAAAAATTAAAGGCCATTCCAAGAACAATGAGAATAGTTTATAAAATACAATGCACAATCTAAATTAATTTCTGTGGGTAGATTGTAATTGAGATGAGAAATTATTTTAGTGCAGATACTTATTTTTTCTGAGTTACTCCTTCAAGTTGATTTTCATTGAAATTTCATTATTGCCCTCAGTAGCAATTAATATTATCACTTCTGTTAATTTTAGAAAGTTTATTTCTTCTGAGAAGAAAGTAGGTGATGTTAAGCATTTTGTCATTTCAGGTTGAAGTATAATAAAAATATAAGCCAACCTGAGCTCTTAAATATTGAATAATATTGTTTAAAAGCAGAAAATTCATACTGGGACAGCTCTAATCAGCAGAGCTGCCTTCTGTTTAATGGAAAGGCTCTGTGAGTCCTGCTCAACCAAAGCTGAGAGCAATCACTACAGTCTGCTACTTAAAAGGATGGTTTTCTTTCTTTCCTTTTTTTTTTCCCTCCTCTAAAGAGGAGGTTCATGTGGACTGAATTCCCTTGTACAAAATGGGCATGTTTCCCAGGAAAAACATGATACTTCACTAATCAGGATGGAGCCTTATCCTTCAATGGGACCTACATTTTGGTCTTTTCACCACATCATTGCTGTTTTCTACATGGACAAAAATAGATATAGAGTAAACCAACCCAAAAAGTCAATTATAGGGTTTTATAGTGATGTACTGTGAAAAATTTGGTCATGTTTTTCATTATACAGAATGTTCTTTCCGAAGACATAAACAGAAAAAAAGCACATATGTTTGATTTTAAAAATAACTGTGCTTAGCTGTTTAAAAATGCTGGAGACATTTTGGATAGTTCTAAATTATCAGCATCATAATTATATGATAAAACTTCTGTGTAAAGAACGAGATGGTTTATAATTATTTAACTGTTGGGATTTTGGGGCTCAAGAAGTATACTTGGAAAATATTCCTCATATATATCTGAAAAAAGTCTGACTTATTCATCTTCCTCTCCTTTCTAATCAGGAAGTAACTGTTAAATCTGTGATGTCAGCTTAGGGGGAATGATTTAATTTAAAAAGTATTAACATGTGAAAGGAATATTGGAATGAATGAAAACAATTTGGTCCACTGACATTTAAACCAGTTATTATCCTAAGAAAGTGTAGTGCAGGAGAGATGGTGAGGTAATAACTACAATTACAGTATCAAAGCAATAAAAAATTAATATATAATAATATAATTAAAATTAAAGCCCCATTTTTTCAGTTGTGGGTATCTGAAATTCAAGAGATAAATCCATATTTGGATATCCACAGAAATGTGGTAAGATTTCCAGAGGTGTGGAGCTTTGGCAATGTCAAGTGTCTCATGGCAAATTACAAATGCTCAGCACTTCTGCAAATGAGACCAAGTCCATTTAGTTTTCTAAACACGGACACAAATATTTGAAGGATTACAGATATTGAGAGTTACATGAATGAGAATAACTACTTTTTGAAGAATAGAAGCTGTTGGGATTTTTAGATAGCTTAATTTGTTACATTTAATTCTTGCTAAATTTAGAATCCTTGAATGATAGAATGGTTTGGGTTGGAAGGGACCTTAAAGACCATCAAGTTCCAAGCCCTTGTCATGGACAGGGACACCCTCCACTAGACCAGGTTTTTCCAAGTCCCATCCAACCTGGCCTTGAACACAGGTATAGGGCAGACAAAACTCAACCCACTGCATAGACATATTCCGTTGTCTCACCACCCTCACAGTTAAGGAATTTCTTCCTAATATATAATCTAAATTTTACCTCCTCGAGCTTCACTCTGTACCCTCATAAAAAGTTGCCCCCCAGTGTTCTTATAAGCCCCCTTTGGTACTGGAAGATACTTCAAGGTTTCTCTGAATCCTTTTAGATTGAGTCTGATACAGTTTCTAATTAGTGGTGGTGGGGGGGGCAGGGAACTTCAGAAACTTATATTTATGTGTATATTGCTAATATGTTTTCTTACTAAATTTGGTCATTGTTTTGCTTCACACTGAAACTATGTATGATGTTGCTTGCTTAGAGTTTTATGAAAACACCTTTCAGTCTTAGGCTTTAAAGGAAAATAATTTATAGAAATTGCTGTTTCTTGAGATTTTTCTGTGTGCCAAAATCACCAAATGTATAATTTGATAACAGAGATACTACTATGTTGGTTAATCATTAATTTGTTAATGATTTTAATGCAGTCTGTTTCATGTTTGCAAATACTTTGTGTTTCCAGTACAGTGACTAGTCATATACCCTGCTGCTTGTATAATGTCCTCCTACTCCTCCCATTACCAGTCTGTATCATCCCTTATTTCTCCACAGAAAGCAGAACTTGCCACACCTTTTCATTGAGGTGCCATTGTTTATGAAAAGTTCTTTCATTAGAATATTTAGTCATCTCTTGATGTTTTTTGCCAAGCTGGAAAAGTTGGATTCTCCCTCTTTTGCTTTATTTTCTTGTCACTAACTTACTTGTCCTATCTGTTCAAGATGGATTCTGGGACTGGGACAATGATTTAATATCCACTGCATCAACAGGGAGTAGAGAAGTGAAATAACTTTCCACTCTTTCAGCTGATGACCACAAACATTTTTGATTTTCTGTGGTAGCGGGCACTCCTGATAAATTGAATTATCTGTGCTAAATCTTAACTTCTGTTCAGTGTTACCCAATTTGCAGGTATAATGTGTATTTTTCTCTGAAATATGTGGCTCCACTTGGAGATCTATATCCAACTGGTTTTGTTTTAATGCCCTCCTCTGTTCTGGATAATCTGCATTGTTTTAAATGACTTTCTTGTGCTGGATGATGCAGAAACAGAAGCATCCCATTGTGGAGGCAGTGTGGACATGGGGGAAGGTCAGGCAGTGAGCAGCTGTGTGAATGTTTAGCTGCCAGCTGGGATCAACCTACTACCTCTTCAGGTATTCCAGTCTCCCAACTTTCAACCCTTGGCAAAGGTTGAAACAGATCCATAGATGTGTGTAGATGGAATAGGGTGAGAACGAGGTTATGGGACAGCAGAGGCTGATGGGAGAATGGAAGAATGGGAAGGAAGGCTGGATGGAAAGGAGGAGGTGGATTGAATGTCAAGGGAATAGAAGCTGAAAAAGAAGAGGTGGAGAAGAAAGCTCCAAGAACAGCCATTACTCATTTTGCCTCATTTTTCAGCAAAACCAGACCAGAATGTGATGAGGTCTCAGTTTCAGCGTTCCTCAAAACTCTGATGTGAACAGAGATATTGGGAAAAACACCTTTTCTTCTTTTAGCTAGGCTAAGTTGTCTCAGAAGTAGAACTGCATGAGAGGTCCTCGGGGTCAAGGTGGTTCAGGAATTCCAAAGACAAAGTAAATTATTCAGATGTATGCCCATATGTATCGCTTCTGGGCTTAATAGAATCAAACTGTGGTTACTATAAAGGGAACTTTGTTTACATTCTCTGGATCCATTTTATGTAGTTAAATCTAAGTAATGTTTCTTCTTAGGGATCATCACATACTTTAAACCAGGGCCCAGCAATGGAATGCAACAGAAAAAAAGAGTGTGATTAAAGTATCTGTGAAATTCACTGTTAAGTCTGTAGTCAACTCCTTTTAATTTCCATAAAGATTACAGCTGCATTCACTAATACCGTAAGTTATCCTGGCCACCTGCCTTAATATCAAACCTTCTGTCCTGAAAATATTTAATTTTCAGGTTTCTCGTTGCTGGAGAAGGTCAACAAATCTGTATTTTTTTAATGGAAATAAATGTGTTTCTTTGTGATCAGAAAGTAGTCTTCAGGCATTGTACAGACTAAAATTAAATTATTCCATTTTTATTTTGTACAAGTGTGAGGATGCTTTCTGACGCTGCATTTGAACAGGGTAAGATGTTGTTTTCTAGAGGTGATTACCTTTGTTTCTAGCTCTTTAAAATATTTTGTTCTTGATATGATGAAAGGTTGTGTCTATAGATTAACATGGAAATGAATTTCAGACTGACACTTCCAATTACATGTGCTCACATTTCTGTCTAAAGGCATATGAGGACTATTAATGTTAATGGAACATTGGAGCAAAAACAAGGGGCAAACCAAAGCTCTTAGAGATGACATTTGGGGTGGCCTCTTGTTGTGAGACAATGTGGTAGAGATAAATCTCCTGAAGTGTAAAAAAGGACTCTAAGCATGACTTTCTTTGCCTTGCTGTAGGGAATTGTTCTTTTTTCTGATGCTTCTTGAGCAATACAATCTTCAGGCATCATCTCCTCCAGTATTTTCTGAACATGAGGGTTTTTTGGCCTAACTTTGAAATTCCTCTATAATGCCCAAAATAATTCTCATAACTTTTTTTCTAGTTTGGCTAATTTTTGGCTTTATAAGTAGATGCTGTGTATTAGCACTACTGGCCTTGTTTTATTCTGACACCATGGGTTGAGAACTCAGAGGAGTTTGGGGAAAGAGGTAATCATCTGATCCAGACAGCAGCAGCATGTTCCCTGAAACATCCCCCTTTTGGGTGATAGCTGTCTTAGCCAAGTACCATCAGACTGTAAACAGAACTGTTTGTGAAGTAAAATCCATTTGGAGTAACCCATGAGTTACATTTTAATTTTTCACTGATGACGAGCTCTATAGAAATTTGTTTAGATCAACTTGGACATGAATTTGCTGATTATATCCTTTCAGACCAACGTGGGTTATGGTAGGAGAAAGCAGTTTAATCTCCAGATACTGCACTGGAAACACAGTCCTTCAATGAATATTGTAAATTTCTCCCTTCATTTGAATTTTTATTCCGAGATGCTGCTTGATGCAGCTCAGTGTTTGTTAACATTGTTAATCTGCCTTTACCTGGCAGATTTTGATGCGAGTTGTAGCATTCTGAGGTTGAGCAGACACCAGGATTGTTTTATGGTAGGGATTCTTTACTGCTGTGATAATCTTTCAGCCTGTAAGGATTAATTATGAAGGGATTGGAAGGGAATGAATTTGGATGCCTGGATAGAAATTTTACATTTTCTTTGGTTATGATTTAAAGTTTCAGACTTGCCCATCTGATCCTTAGGATGTTTGCCAGTGAATGACCTTACACTTGATAAGAAACTGGCCCTTGAATGGTGTTATGGATCAATTAATTGAGACACCTTTTGGTGCTAGCATGGAGATGATCAAAATGTCTGTTTTGACTTGATTTGAATAAAACTCAGATAACATCTCAGGTAAATAAATAGAATAACTTCTTATGTATTGCAAAGAAATGAGCTACTGAATGACAGTTACATAGAAGAATGGAAGACACAATGAAAAGTGCCTCTAAGACTTTTTGGAATGATGACATACGATATTTTAGGAGTAAGGGACAGAGCAAGAAAAAGTGAAGCTCATCCATCTTTGTTCACACTGTGTATAATTTTATTTCTTCTAATCTGGAGACTTTAATTCTTCTCTGTGCCTGATGAATATTTTGAAGTGTTTATTCACCTGGGGAATGATCTGGTTCCCTTGAATGTTATCTGGGCAATGGCTTTGGCTCCACAATTTTCCAAGTTCTACCCAGTCTTTGTTTTCCACGGAGCTCTGAGATAGTCTGTACACAGTATTGTTGTCTTTGTTGTATTTGAAAATGGAAGCAAGCTTGCTGGACATGTTCTTTTTTGAAATGTTTTTGATTTTCTGATGATTCTAAGTCATTTAGCTCTGAGTGAAACAGTGTAAAGGCACATGATTATGTTTATACTTAATTTGCATTCTTTCTGCAGCATGTGTGAGGAGCAGGTTAATTGAAGCCAAACCCTTGGAGGCCAGTTGCTGACCACTGGCTGTGGTCAGTAATACACTGATTAGGGAAATATAAGCTTGAGGGAAGGAGAAAAACCTGTAAAGAAGAAATTCTTAGGTCTCAGCAGAATAAAGCAAGAGGCATCCAATTCCATTTTTAGGTTTTCTTTAGACTTTTTTTTTTCTCATAAACCAAGTAATCACAACTACAAATTATTTCTTCGCCAAAATGTTAGCTATATAAAATCCATACTAAAAAATGGCAATGGTTGTATGTGTGGTATCTGTATCTTTGGACCAACAGCAACATGGATTGGTGATTTTAGAGCAGGCAGATCTATGGGCCCATGCAGTGGATTCCAAAAGCAGAATTTGGAGAGAAAAAAATCACTTATAGAACTGTATAAACTGCTGAGATTTATCTGATATACCAAGAAATGCATTTTAATCTTTGATATTTTGGGATCACCAGGCTGAGGAAAAGGAGTGAGCTTTTCCCTGTAAAGCAAATGTATCATTGTGTTTTGTCCCAAAATGGTACTACTAGTTGATGTTAATGTTTTTCTCTTTGGTTTTCTGTATTCATAGGTGAAACTTTTTGGGTTAACTGTTGCCCTAACACTTTCAGAAAGTTTATGGTGGTAGTTGCTGCTAATTTCAGGAAGGCAGTATTAAATATTTATATTTATCCTGAAGAGCTTTTGATCACAGCTCCATCCCACTCCATCTCTGAAGCAAGCATTTTTCTCCCGTCTGAATCAACAGTCCCAACTTCTTAGAAGTTGGAGATCATAAATAAGTATTTAAAGATACCTGAAATCTATTTAGTTCCACAGATTCCTCTCTATAACCCGCCTCCATGCCACACACATACATGCCGAGGCAGAGCCTGGTGGCCCCATAAAAATTCAATATTGACCCTAAGGCCCTCTGAAAATCTGCTTTGAAATCTTGCTTTTATTTTCTTCAAGATTTTAATGGGTAGAGTTCATATTCACAAGTATTTAAAAGGTGTGGATCAGCACCTTATTTGCAGTGTTATTTAAAGTCTTTGGTGTTCTCAAATCTGCTCTGAGGTTTTGGTTTGTTTTCTTTTTTTTCCATTGGGATAATTATAGTGGGATTTTTTTTTTCTAATTGAAAAGTATTTCTTTGTCCTTATGCCTAAATTTTGAAAATTCCCATGAGAGAAATTTTCACATTCTGGAGTTTAGGACAGAGTTTTGCAAGACGCCTACCATGTTTGGCTATTTCCATCTTAATAAGAAGGGCTTTATGTCTACTAAACCACTCTTTCTGCGTTTTTATGGAATTGGGCAGTGCCCAGTTCCATGAAAAGCCATTGTACCATAGCTGCAGCAGCAGCATTTCTGCTGGTCTGCTATGTGATGGAGTTTGCAGTCCTGATAGTAAAAGAATTAAAAAATTGACTACATAATCTTCAGGAAAAATAACTTATCTTGGATGTGAAGAAAACCGATAATTGGTTTGGTTTGTTTATGTGATTTAACTGCAGTATTTTTCGCAGTCACTTTCACATCTCAGACTGTGAAGATAAAGGAGAGAGGACAAAATTGCCTACTTGGATCTGTGAACTCTTCCATATTTTCTGAATCAGTATTGAAATACTTAGGAGTGTACTTGTGTTCATGTAAATTGTTGCTTTATGTTCAGCATAGCATCCTGAAACTTGTGGCTGAAAATCTGTGGCTTTAAGGGTCACTCTTCCCCATCATTTAATAGCTTCTTGTGTTTATACTGCTTTTATCCTGAACATATTAGTTAGGACTTAAGTCATAAAACAGGATTTTGTGCTTCTATTTCAGTGCTGGGAAGTAGTAGTCAGGTAGAGCTTGGTGTCTTAGAAATCCCTTTCACATTTGTCAAATCAAAACTCTTCAGTGCTTAAAAACCTAAACTCAGTGGCATAGATAACTACCAAAGTTGCTGATATATGTGCTCAACTTTCAGCAATACAGAAGATATTTAAAAATTATATAATCAAATAATTTTCTCTCTGAATAATCTAAGATTTCTGAGGTGGTTTAAACTTCTCAATAGAAATTAGACAAATTAGTATGAAAAAAAGATCATAACAAGTGATATTTCTTCAGCAGTTTTGTGTTCACTTTATAGTGCCCAGAAGAACGTCAGTCTATGGACAGAAACTACTCATGTATCAATGTAGTGGTTTTAAAAATATAACAAAAATGAGTCTGTTAAGACCAATTGGTTCTTTTGCAGGATTTTTGTACCTTACACATGTAATTTTGCAAGAAAGAAATTCTTGTAAAATCTGTTTTATGGAAGTTGGTTTCCTTTAAAAAATGTTTCTGATCTGGTTTATAAATAGTGTGAGGTATAAATGCAATGTATAAGACTGAAACATGAGGGTTTCAGGAAGATTTTGGGTTTGAAGCACTACTTAATAATGTTTTAAGTTCTCCATGTGAATTTGTCTGCAAGTCTGTAGCATAGTACAGGCTCAGATAAACGTAGAGTGGCTCTAGGGAGGGTTGGCCGTGTTTGGTTCGTATCCATGTCCTGGGAGTGGTCTGTTACACATTTGGTGGATCCATGTGTCTTGTGGTGAGACCTGAGCAGGAGCTGGGCTTTCCAAGAGCTCTGAACAGGGAAGGGTGTTCGTATGGCCATGCACAGCTCAGTCACCCTCGGTGTGTTCAGTGACTTGCCATCTCTTTTAACACACACTGAGCTCCAGACAGAAATTGCAAACTTGGCTGGAGGGTGTTTATATCAGGAGCTAAATACACATTGCTAAAGATAGTTTAGTTTCTTAACTTCATTGTATTTTCCGTTGAATTCTATGGCTTTGGTTTTTTTAAGGATCATCCTTTCAGGATCTTTTAAATACTGTTTGCTGGAAGAAAAAACAGAACTGAACTAATTTTCCACACCTTAACTTTGTGTGGCGTTTCTTACTAACAAAAGCTGATACCAAATGCCAATTTCTTGTTTTAAAAAAATGCACCAAATTCAAACATGCACTTGGTGAAAGACAGATAATCACACATATATTTTTTATTTCCACTACTTGAGATGATATCAGACAGACCTGCTATAGCAGTTAGCCTGGAGAAAGTTATGGATATTTGCTGAAATGCTCTGTGGTGTTGTTATTTTTGTTGGGATTTTTTGGTTTTTGGGTTTTGTTTTTTTTGTTTTGTTTTTAAACTCACAGTCCTCTAACAATTGCTGTTTTTTCAACTTAGATAAGATGGAATGTATTTTTTTGAGAATGTATTTTTTTTCTGGGGTATTAGATATTTTTCTGCATATGAAAACATGTAGTGATGCCAGCATTCTTAAAGGGTCCAGTTGAGCTTAAAGAATTGGAAGGCATGTAATGAACTTTGTTCATTCTGGTGAATTTACTAACTGTGTTTTTCTATCAACTTAATTATTATCACTTAATAAGTAATAATTACTTAATTATTGCAAATCTGAGAGGAGAAACTGATGGAGATAAAAGGACAGCTTTTCTGTATTTATGTCACTGGAGTGGGAGTGATACATTTCTACTTTTTTTATGTTCATCTGCACTTTTTAACTTTCAGGGATGCTACTGTTGAACAGAGCAAGGCTGTGTAAAGTTATTTTAGCTTTTCCAGATCAAAGGTGAGCTAACACCAAATGTGCTGTACTTAAGTTCCCTCTTTTTTTCGTGTCATAGGTAGTTGATAAATATCGGTGCTTATCAATGGAATTACAGCATTCGGAAAAATCAGAGCAGCTTTTAAATATTTGAAAGGTGTAACTCTTACTCCATTACTTTTATTGCAGGTATATCACTTATTTGGGTTAATAAGCCTTTCTTGGGGACTGGTGGGTTATTGCTATACTTACAGACAAAAATAATGAATTTTGTACATATTTAAATTGGCTAGGCCATCTTTCACTCAACTCTTGGAACAGGAATATTTTTTTGGTCCGGTCTTTTTTTGTAAATTTTCTTAAATGTTGCTTTCTGTGCCTAGTAGGAGATTGAATGGGCTATATTCTGGGTTTTTTTCTTACAAAGATTTATGTCCTTAGTAAGGAAAGGTTTTTTTTATTTTTTCTTTTTTTGACCTTGTTGATACAAATTAGAGTAATTAATAACCCTAACTACTACTTGTTAAATTTGTGAGAGCTTTGCAAAATAATCATTATTGCCCAATATATAGGATATAGAGTGTGATTATTTGGGGGTGGAAACGACCAGCAAACCAAAACTCTGCCACTTTTGTGTCATGTGCAAGTAGGATCACAAAGAAGTTGAAGTTGGGAAGAATCTCCAGCGGTCATCTGGCTCAATCAGCGTGTTCAGAGCAGGATTGGCTATAGTGAGTTTCTCAGGACTGTGTCCAGTTGTGTTTTTTAATATCACTGAGGATTAATGTTTCATCCTTAGCAACCTTTTAGAGGAGTTGACTACCCTAAAACTAAAAAAAAAAAAAAGATCTATTTTTCTTATGTTTAAATGAAATTTCCTATATTTCAGCCCATGCCCATTGTGAGACCAGATGATTCCAGCTGGGCTTTGGCTTGTTGATTGAGCAACATCTCTCTGTTCCTCCTGGGTTGCCTCTCCCTACTTCTAGCTCTCCTGTGCTTTGGACAATCTGGTCTACTGGAAGGTGCCCATGGCAGGAGGGCTGGAATGAGATGAACTTAAGGTTCCCAAGCCATTCTATGCTTCCTTCCTCTTTTTTTTTTTTTTTTTTTTTTGCATTAAATTAGGAGCTCCTTGCTCATCCAAACAGTTTTTTATCTCCTTTGCTTGATTAGCTGCTTGTTGAGATGAACTTGGAAGAAGGAGGTCAGCCAGCTCTCCTGGACATCTCTTCAGATCTGTACCCCTTGGATACCTCTGTAGCCTTGTGTTCTTGAAAACAGTTTGTCATCATTGTCCTCACATTCTGTTCTTTCTGCTCATTCTCCCCCAATATATTTTTAGTGTTTCAGTTATAATTGGCAAGGTTTAAGCTTTCCTTGAATTTTTTTTTTTCAAACACGAATAAGTTTTGTCTTGTTAAATTCATATTGTAAAACTAATGCTGTTTCCCAAGCCTTGGGGATATTCTGCCTGTGTAATTACAGATTTATACTGCAGCTATGCAGACGTGATTATTACCAATAGTCCAGATAATTGCACTGCTTGGCTGGTTTGTGGTCAGGCAATGTCTCGTACCTCGGTGTGGAACTCTTAAAACAAAAAATAAAGCAGAAAATTGCCAAAATGCTCATAAGCAATGCTTCTGATTGACAGTTTTGTTTCCTATAGTTGTGCAGGTGTTACAAGATTTAGTTGACAATAAATCCTGCAAGGCGAAAAATACTGGATTTTGTCTTCATTACTGGAGAGGTGATGTGAAGGGAGCATTATGCAACTACATTAATAATTTGGAAGCAGTTCTTTGTCACCCCTTCTAGAAATACTTATTCAGGTAAATAGAGGTAAATACAGAGGAGCATGTGCTATGTTTGAAGTTAGTTCTGATTAAGAAAATAATTAGGAATAGAACTGATGATTAGATGAACATTAACATGTTTTATTGCTAATATTGTTTCAGGCTTTTTCTTATTTTTAAGAAGTGACCCAATTTTTTTACCCATTCTTCCGACAGAACTTGACTTCATGGGCTTGGAACTGGCTGTTGTGTTCTCCCCAGTTGTGACTGTGTAATGATCTATCACCAGCACATGCCTGGAAAGTTTTAACTTTTGAGGTTTCCTTTGCAGTCAGAAACCTGGTGAATGAAGGGAATTAGCTGCAAGTAGGATTAATACTAGTTAGGAAAGCTGTTGACTGTTAGTATGTCATATAAAATTTTTTATTGATAATTTAAATTTATAAATAATACTTCAATGCCATTTAAACCTAGGTCATTGCAATAATGGGGTATATTATGTTTTGGAACATCATCTGTTTCCATGTAAATCATATGTTTAAATCCCAGTTAGTACTGTGCTTATTGGCTAAGCAGGTAGTCACATCTCCCTGTGGCCAGGAGAGAAATGACATTCCCAGTGTGGGAGAGTTAGTGATAAAAGCAAAGTTAAAATACCTTTGTTACAGAAGTAAGGGTTATTAAATAATTGGACAGAGAGGAGGTATTCAAAAAGAGAAGCCAAGGAAATGAATCTGTACAAATACAAACCCAAAATCTTGGGATCTTTATAAACTGTTGCTTGACCACATAAATTGACAGAAACCTTTGGAGCAAAAATAAGTAGTATTTATATGCTTGTCTTTCCTTTCTTTTTGGTTCTCCTGTTTATTTAATTTTCAAGTTTCCTTCCTGTATTTAGTTTCTTCAGGGTAAATGGTAAAAAGCAGCACACACCCATGGATCCTGTTGCTGTAGGTCCCATGATCATGGTGAGATGGATACCAGTGTAAATGAGCAGTGCCTGGTCTCCTGCTTGTGTTGCTCTCAGGATGTTGGGATATCCATTCAAAGAATATTGAGTGTTTTCCCACTTATTTGCGCAGTTCAGTGCTGAAACGAACAGTTCAGAAACCTATATGAGAAAAGTTTCTGATGTCTGCAGTTACTCATTCCTTGGAGGTTCAGCCTGTTGGGGAGAATACTTGAATTCAAAACATTGCCAGAAAATGTGTCACTATATGGAAAATCAGATGTGAAAATCATTATGTGATAAGGGAGAGAAATGGGGTTAAGAATGAGAAGAGCAAAGGTGAGTTAGTTACTGTACAGCTTCAATAACTTGGAGTCAACTTAATTCTGGAATAGTTTCAGTCTCCTGGAAAACAGTCCTTTATTCTTTTTCAAGCATTTGCTTTTTGTAGTGAATCCTGCCGATGTAGCTCAACCAAGAGCAACAGAAGGACCTTTATTTATGAACTTCTGTAAAATATTTCATGTTTATCTCTCTTATCGTTACAAAGTTTACTCTTAGTAAGGGAATTCACTGTTTCTAAAGATGATTTGAGGACAGGAAACTGAGATGGAAAATTATTTCACAGATAATCAGGAAGGGAAGAACACAGCTAGTAAACTAAATGTGATGGTCTTGTGAAAATAAATGTAGTAACAAGTAGCCATCTTTTAATCTTCATTTTTGTGGTGTTATACTAGTCAGTGTTTTAAAAGTAATGTGAAAATCTCAGTTACACATGAATATTTAACTGATATGTGAGCTCTAAAGCTTTGGTTTGTGATTTGTCTCCAAAAATGGTACTTTGAAAGAAAGTATTCTGAAGTGGCAGTTCCCAAGTATGAGTTGAAGCTTAAAATGTTTTTCTTTGCCCTTAGTGGTGTTTTCTCATCAGCTTTATATATATCATTAGTTGTTTTTGCTAGGGTTAATTCAATTTAACTTCGGGAGAGAACAGTTCTCTTAGAAATAACAGCTCCTTTCTCAGGGCTCAATTTTTTTTTTCTTATTTTAAAAGCAATTTTAAGATTCTATGACATGTTGATGCCACGTGAGAGCAGAGACTGCTGTTTTGCAGGTTCATGTGAGCACAAGGGAGAGGCAAAATGAGGTCAATCACATCAACATGCTCCTGCTGTAGTTGGCATAACCTGCTCCACAAGTATGTAGAATAAGGAGAAACAATTTAGGTTAGACTAAATGTGAATAGGGTTTTATTTCTCAATCTCTCACTTTTAAACCCTAAACCCTATACAATGGAGTGCTAGCCTATCCTATATTAACAGTTTTTCTAATATATGGATGGATTTTTGTATTTAGTATGAAGAAGTGAGTTTAAACTATTTTTCCAGAACCGCAGTGTAAATACTCTGAACTGCTGGCATTGGAATTAATTTCTTGTTTGACTCTGTAGCACCTTCCAGACCTGTCATGCCCTCAATGTGATGCTCCTTTAGCCTACCTTTATCTTGCTCATCCCTGCCAGCTGGGGATCAGCCTCTGGGGCATTTGCAGGGTACTTCAGTGCTGTCACTTCTTTTCCCACAGGATGACACACAGGATCGTGCACTGAAGGAAATATGTCACTTCAGCACCTTTTCCAGAAATTGGCATCACACCACAGTCCTTTCCTGGCAGTCAGCTACACATGAATTCAGTGAGTGGGTGTCCTGACCCCGGTGTTGTGATGTGCTGGCATGTGTTTTATAGACTTCACAGCATAGCTGGGGTTGGAAAGGAACTCTGGAGAAGCTTTACCTGGAGCAGATTCTACAGGATCATGTCCAGGCAAGTTCTGAGTATCTCCAGAGGAGACTCCACAGCCTCTCTGGGCAATCTGTTCCAGTGCTCTGTCACTTGCAAGGATATTTTCCTTTATATTCCTTTATATTCACATCCTGTATTGCACTTCGTGCCTGTTGCACCTTTTCATGTTGGTGGCACCACTGAAAAGATTCTGGCCCAATCTTCTTTGATACCTGTCCTTCAAGGAGTATTTTTTTCTTTCTCCCCATCTATATGAGAAGAAGCTCATATGCATAAGGATCCTAGATTTGGAACTTTGAGCTGGCAGATGCACCTGTAATCCTCAAAGGTCACTTTTTGGGATCTGCTGGCTTTTGTTTTTTAACACTACAACATGCTTTAAAATTGAGCAATGCCTTTGACTCAAGTTCATGAGATGCTCATTGCAGTTGGGTTTATTTAATAAATAGAAGATTCAATAGTGTATTGCAAATAGAGAGTTTGGAAGCATTTTAACAAATTGGTTTACAGTACAAAAGGATTTTTGATGCTGCTTTATGAGGTTTGATTACTTTTGTGACAGCTTCCAAACAATTTTAACTTTTTCTTGTTTAGTGTATTAGATTCTTCAAATTCTCAGTAAAGAATTTACCTAAAGTAATAAATGTAAAGTTAAAATTTTGTTTGAGAAGAGAAGGCTCTGGTTTTGTGCTGTCATTTAAACAATTTGTTTGGTCATGCAGTAGTTCAAAACTCAGTGTTTTTGGGACATTTGAGAATTTTAGCCAGTTTCCTTGCATTATTAGGGTATCAGACCAATGTAAACTGGGGGACCTAAAGATATCTTGGGACAATGAGCTTCAAATCTGAACTCTAAACTTTATCTGTATTAATGAAAGTACATATTCCACAAAATTGGAAAATACATGCAAATCAACTTTAAGACTTGGCTTTGGTGCTTTCATAATTAGTTTGAAAAAGAGAAGTACAAGGGAGAGACTAAATTACAAGACAAAACATAATGATAAATGAGCTTAAGTACACTAAACTAAATCAAACACTGATTTATTCCTGTTTAGAAATACCACTAAATACCATAAAACAGTAGTGACCAATTACACAATTTTGGGAAAGCCTAACTAGCTTGTTAGGCTTTGGGAAAGTCAACTAGCTTATACCTTGAGAAAAAAATTATACCTTAATGATAGATTGTAATCCTATTTTTAAAGGTAGGATTAGAATTTTAAAGCTTTATTCCTGAGGCATATACACTAAGACTATTAAGCTTTGTACTGGGATCAGACCAAAGCTTCATTTAAACTGCTGTCATCTCTAGCACTGGCTAACAGTGGACCTCAAGGAAGGAATATAAGAAAAGGGGAAAAATATAAGGATATTTCCACAGGATGCTTTCCTAACCTCTTGCTATGCATAGTTCAGGCTTCCTGAGCTAGAGCTGTCTTTGTTTTTAGTAGCTGTCACTGAATGTTTCTTCAGTGAGTTTACCCAGCTGCTGTTTGAACCTATCTAAAATTTGAGGAGTAACTTGCAGCAAGCCCTTTAATTCTGTAAGTCTCCTCTTCCTGCTTATATAGCATGACTTGTAACGGTTGTGAGAGGTCCATGATCTTTGGATAGGGGGAATGGTTGGAAGAGTTGATGGGTTTTATCTGTTATTTCTGTAAGACAGTCTAGAAGACGTAGTTGGTCTGTTTGGTGTGTGATTAATAAAGCAGTCAGAACCTGAGTGGGACAAAAAAAAAAAAAATCAGTTTTACTTTGTCTTGCATCAGTGCCTAATGAGTAGCAGAATCCCAGTCAAATTATGTCACTTTTCCATACGTGTAATATCCTGGTACTGACTCTTAGTGTGCTAATGCTGGAGAGTGTTTTCTAAACCAGGTCTGACTCATACCCACCTGCTTTGAGCAGAGTTAAGTGCATAACTCTTGTTAACGTATATATGATTTTTTTTTTTTTTAAACAATGAAAAGTCGTCAGGCTCACACTGAGTAGGCTAAATCCAGAGGAATATACTCTGACAACTATGGATGACAGTGTTCTGAGAGCTACTCAGTGCTTTTTGGACCATGTGAAGAAACTCTACAGTATGACTCTCACAATGGGTCTGTGGGTCATCTTATAGATATTTTAAATTATGCAAATTGCATCAGCGCTTAAGTCATGTTTTTAAAAATTGGAGGATGCTGGCAGTAAGCCAGGAAAAAGAGCTTAATACTTTATACTTGACGTATGTTCTTTATATTGTATATTCTTATTGTATGAATTCCCTAAAAATACCTGTAATGCTCTAAAGCTCAGTGTTTTGGTTTTTTTTCCAAAATGCAGTTAGCATAAGAAAATGTATCTTTTCAACCTGTTCCTTAAACTTCATGTGCACTCAAGAAACTACCACTGTAAACCCAAAGTAAAATCTCATACAATGCCTTATAAAGTTGTTCAATGCCCATCTACTTCCCAAATGAAATTTGGGAAAATAAATGCTGTCTTATCAGCTGGTTGGCTTTATGGAATTTGGCTGAATTTTGAGCAAGTTAAGTTAATACTAATCACTCATGTGGCACAGAATTCCACTTACATTAGCTTTGAAGACAGTGAAATGAAGCAATTTTCTAATTGACTGGGTTAAATGTTTAGTATATGCAAAGAGCAAAAGCTTTTGGAAACAAGTTGGATTTTTTTTTCAGCAGAACTTTCCAATTTTTATTTTTAAGGAAGTGAATTAGTCTCTCTCACAGACTTCATCCAGTTGCCTGGTCTAGTGAGAGTTGTTCCTGCCCATGGCAGGAGGTTGGAACTCAGTGATCTGTAGGGTTGTTTCCAGCCCAAACTGTTCTGTTCTTCTATGTAAGGTCTAATTTTCATTACTAAAATTCAAGTAATTAATTTAATTCATTTATTTCCTGCTCTATTGTATGACACTTGTTTTGAAGTGAAATAATAAGAATTTTCTTTTCAGCAGAGTATTTAGTGTGGAGGCCAGAAAAACCTACAAGAAAACAGAATTTGAAATGCATTGTCATTTAGTAGGAATGGCTACATAAAATGCACAATGGAAGAGCAACAAACTGCCAAATACAGAAATGTCAGACCTTTGGACTGCTATGAGCAATGGGTTTCTAAATTTTGTACCTTTATAAGCTTTTTTACCCTTCGTTCTTGTACAGCAGAAATGGTGATTAAAACAGAAAGAAATAAATTAATTGCTGGGGCATCTACATTAATGAATTGGGAAAGAAGATTAGTTCTTAGTCTCAATACTTCTTTGCTTTCTTTTTAATAGTAGAAGATGCTTAAAAAATCCATGAAAAAAAACTTAAGAAGTAATAAATGACCTTTCATTTTTACATGCATCTGCATTAGATCATTGATAGGTGATAATTTCTTGGCTCTAAAGATTCCAAAATTGCTCATGATTTATTCACACAGTAGTTTTTTTGCCTTGAAATTAACATGTGTATTTATTACTATTATTTTGGGAAGAAAAAAAGTTCTGAATGGGTTTTTATGCTGTGTTAGAAGAGCATCAGTTCTGCAAACTTAAGCATAAAAATTAGAAAATAATATAGTGAAGGTATCTCTGTAAATGTGATTTATATCCTTGTGCAGTGAAGAACGAGCACTAATTGCTGGTTTTATTTTGTGGGGTATGCCCTGCAAAGCTGGAGTAGTTCCTTAGCACTGATAATTCCATCTGACTGACTTGCCCAGACATCAGGCCTTTGCTAAGGCCATTTATGGGATCAGTCACACTGTTGATAAGCTCAATATGTGGCTTTCCTCTCTCAAAGGATTTTGTGAATTATCTTCAAGCAGTTAGTTACTGGAATCATGTTTCATGTAGTTCTGCCAGATCTGGCACGTTAAATTAAAGCGTTGTGCCAAACAGTGAAATTCACTTGTTCTTATTATCTCATAGCATGCAAACAGTGAGGATTTATTCTAGTTCTCCAGACTGAACTTTTGCCAGAAACAGCTACCAAGAATAATGATGGCAATGAGATTTTGTTTTAAGAAACAATACTGCCTTTCTTGTATCTGACTTGTCATCTCTCCCACTTTCTGACTTCAGAAAACTACCTTTTATTCTGGTAATACCTTGTATTTAATACTGAACTGCTTCTGCAGATAAATCTGCCCCTGACCATTTTACTCTTTCCATCCCAGAGGTGGTGGTAGCCATTTTCAAAGTTCCTATTCCAGTTTCGGTAGTGCTTGGTTGTTTTTCTCTGATCAGTGTCTGTTGACAAGAAATCACCATCCATGGCCACCCACAGCAAATTCTTCTAAAGCAGCAGAGTTCTTACATTGCAAAGACAGACTGGTTTGGCAAAGCATGACCCAGATTCGCTGCTAACTGGAATCCATAACCCTGATTCTTTCTAATGGGGAAAACCATAGAAGAAATAATGGTTGCTATATCTTTACCACATCGCTGATTAAGATGCTGTGTTGTATCAGGTGAAAACCGCAAATGAAGATGTAGAATTGATATTTATGTAAACTAGGGGCCTTCAGTCCTTCCATGCACGATAGAATGCTGTGAGGGATTTGTTGTTTTATCATAAGTAGTCCATGTTCTCAATATTTGAATGAAAATTTCTGTTTGTGATTATCAGTTCTTATCACATGCTCTCTAGAAATGTTTATATTGTGCAGTTATTCTGTAGAGGAGTTGCTACAAAACTTTAAGCGTGATTGAACTTTCTAACCAGACATTGTTTATTTGAAAAAGTCTGAATAAAAGATCCTTTCTTGCAATGCTTCCCTTTGAAGGCTGTGTAAAATTTGTTTTGCTTACTTCGGAGGCTTTATTTAGCATAGCTTGATTACGTTTTTCCATTCTTTTTGTACTGGCTGTTAGAGACCATTATATTTTATACATATCAACATGCTGGTATTTAAAGGCTTATTCAAAATTTCCATTCTTGGATCATTATGTGGAAAACCATTGCTACATTTCAGTTATTTACATTTACCTATTCCTTAAATTTGGCATTCAATAAAGTCTTAACTAACCTGTAAATAGTCCTCATCAGGATATTTGGAAACCACCCTGTAAGCACTTTCAAGCTTTCTGTTCATTCTGCTAGTCTGAGATAATCAAGAGTGCTACTTTTATTTTTATAGTAGAGTTGCCTGTTTCTAGGCTGGAATTTAAGTGGATAATAGTACACCACAGGTTGTTAGTTTTTCCCTTTCGGATGCTGAACACAGGAATATGTTGGTCAATAGCTGAGGGAAAGACCTCTTTGATCAATTTGTGTGTACGGTGTATTTTAAGACAAAGACAATATCCTAAAGTAAGAGATTTTTCTTTCTTAAAAGGTTTTATTCTTAAGATGTGAAATGAGTCTTGCTGATGAATTGTGTGGTAATATTTAGTTTTTATTGTATAGCCTCCTCTGTGACAGAAATACTATGCTCCATGAGAGAGAGTATTATATATTAATTGGAAGTTCTGTGGCCTGTTTGGGAAGACTGGAGATGGTTCTGATTAGGTATTTAATGAAGCAAACATTTAAGTGATCTGAAATAATAGTTTTTATTTTCAACAAGTGTACCACAAAATGAGGATGAGTATGAATACCTGCTTAAAGCGAAAATCAGTACTTCACAGTGTTGATTGTTGTTTTTTTTTTTTTTAATTAAATGAATCAACATTGGCAGAAAATGACAAGTAAAAAATTAATTATGGCAGGTTTGTTTCTGTAAAACATTAGACAGGAAATGCTCCCCATCTTCAATACATTAATATAGTTTCATGCATGAAAGCTAAATATTCATAGCTAAATATTGAAAGCTAAATATTCAACGTTTGATATCATTAAATGTTGATATCTTTTGTGACACCTGCATTTCTAGTGGTTTTATTGAGGGCCTTGTCCTATGAAGGTAAAACCAGATTTTTTTTGTTGTAGCTTAATTTTTATTAGCACTTACAGGTATAGAGACAATGCTGACAAAAACAGGGTATCTTTACATGTTTTCTGAGGGTCTTGGCCAATCCAGAAAACCATATGTAAGCCATATTAGTAGAAGTGTATTTTAATGTGTACTGCAGGTAATACAAGACATTTCTGTGTATTAGAAAACCAATTCTAAACTAGAAACATATTTTTATGGGCTTAAAATATAAATAAAATTATCCGCTTGCATATAGTTAGTGTAATATTGTTATAGGAAATATATATGGATGAAAAAGAAAATAAATACAGTCCTAACTTTCAAATTGCAAGTCTCAACAAAGAAAAAGAAGTCATCTGCATACATACAGTTAAAGTATTAGTAAACTCCAACTTTGGTGTATTTTGTAGTACACTTACAGTACTATATTTTGGAAACAAATAGTATCCAATATATATATAATATGGATGTATTTTGTTTCACAGTACTATGTAAAACTATAACAAAATTTGAGTACTTAATTTATGCATTTAAAATAGCTGAAGAATATGATTATATATTCTAGCAGGCATGTATAGTGTATGTTAGAATTAGATTTTGCTAAAGACTTCTTATTTAATCATAGTATGTATAAGGTCATTTAATCTCTAGTATCTTCATGCTTCAATTTTACTTGTTTGCTCCTGTCACATAGAGGCTTGTATTTTATGTAATACATAGATTTTTACATTGGAGAAATAAAGATTACTATATAGTATTGGCCATCAAGTGCTTGGCATCCTATGAAAATGGAGGAAGATAAAGTGTGATCACAAAAGTCAATGAAATTGTGGTTCTCCAAGAACCTTATTTCTGCATAATGAAAGAAATGTAGATAGAGGAACAGAAGTGTCATGTGAAACAGAGGAATGTTCCAAGATGAAAAGGTGTCTTTTGAAGTGCTAGGAAACAGCAAAAAAGCTGCTGGGGAGCATGCATCTTTCTAAGCACAGCTCTTAGGGAATTTAAATTTCTTTTATTGTTCTAGCTGTAATGCCTATAGGCCACTGCTGACAGTAATTTGGCAGGTAACCAGATGTGATCACTTCTTGATATTAACAAATCTGCCTCTTTTACAGATATTCTTCTCTACCAGTCTGTCGTCTTCTGTGGGTGTTTCCTGTTGTGATTTATCCTAAGTCTCTGTTTGCCTTTGTTCTTGTTTTAGCATGCTGCTGTAGTCTCTCAGCCTGGAAGGCCAAGTGTATCCTGGGCTGCTCTGAGAGCAGCATGGGCAGGAGGGTGAGGGAGGGGATTCTGCCTGTCCACTCACCTGGAGCGCTGTGTCCAGCTCTGGGCTCCTCAGCACAGACAGACATGGACCTGTTGGAGCAAGTCCAGATGAGGCCACCAAGATGCTGAAAGGGCTGGAGCACCTCTTCTTTGAAGGCAGAGAGAGTTAGGCTCATTCAGCCTGGAGAATATCAGGCTCTAGAGAAACCTTATTTGTGGCTTTCAGTATTTAAGGGGGACTAATAAGGAAGTTGAGAACAGACTTTAGTCGGGCCTTTCGAGATAGCACAAGGGGTAGTGGTTTTAAAGTGAAAAAGAGTTGATTTAGATTGGATATAAAGAAGATTTGTATGATGAGGGTGTTGAGGCCCTGAACAGGTTGTTCAGAGAATTTCTGGATGCCCCATCCCTGGAAATGTTAGGGCTTGGAGCAGCCTGCTCTAGTAAAAGGTGTCGTGTTGGCAGTGGGACTGGAAAGAGATGACCTTTAAGATCCCTTCTATTCCAAACCATTCTATGAATCCATGGCTGAAAGCTCCCTTCCAACCCCAACTATTCTGATTTTATGATTGCTTTAAGTCCTTGTGTTCTTACTCTAATAGAAAAAATTCATACTTGGAGATGCTGTTTTAGGTCTCTCATGTAACAGATATTCAACTATTATATATTCTATGTATGGTACCTCTACCTGTGTAGCATTATTTCAATGTACTTTGAAGTTGATCTGCCTGGCATATAGTTAGAATGCATATAATAACTACAGATTTTAATTTCACTTGTAATTAAATTTCATTGTAACGTTCTAGTACTTTCAGTGAAGCTTTCAATAAAACGTGAGAAATGGTTTATGTCACCCTCATGTTAATGTCACTTTCCTAGATGGCTTTTTCTACTCCTATTTCAGGCTCTTGAACGTTATCAGTTAGGATTTTTTTAATAAAACATATTTGTAAACTTGTATTTGCTTAAATTTTTTGATTATTTTTCTTAGGTTTTTTTTTTTTTTTTTTTTTTTTTGCCACACAGCCTGTGTGTGGCCAGAAAGCTTTTAGGTTGTTGTAGGAAATACTTTACATGCTTCTAAACTCCCCTGTACTTGGGTGATTGTTCAGTGGCCAGATACTGTCACCCTGAGCCATGCTGCTCATTTATACATAGCATTACTGATTGAAATCTCTTCCTGTCGTTAAGTGATCTCATTATATTGACATTTCTCTGATTTACAGAGGTTTAATTTTTTAGGTTTATAAAGTTTCTTGCAGTGTGTTCTTGTCATACTTAAATTTATTAAAGTACAGAGGAAGGATGTTATGGTTGGCAGTACGGTTTCCATTCATCTTTTGCAGCATCTTTTTATCAACCATCCTTTTCAAGTGATTAGCAGGGTTACGAAAAATGTTGCCCTGCTATTAGGACAGCAGTAGATCAGATTGGTATTTTAAATAATTTTTTTTTTCTGCGTGTAGATCTAGTCTGAAAACCAGTCTGAAAAGACCTGGGCATGCTTGTATACTCTATTCCCTGCTAGGATGGATTTGGACAGTTTGGAGCACTTTGGTTGGTTGTTTGAACTCCCCATTTTTCCCTGAAGGACAGATATATTGTCTTTTCTAAAGACTTCGAAATTTTTGATAGGATCTTTTGTGGTATATGATGTAGGACTTTCAGTTTAACACGTTGGGATGTTTTTATATATAAACCTCTTCAGTAAGGTGAGGATTAACCTTTTCTATTAGTTTAAAGCCCAGTTAAAAGAAAACGAAGTAAAAAGTCTTGGATACTATCATGATTTTCATGGAGTATTCTGTCTTACAGCTTTAGTTATTTATTACTGTTACTCACATAGTCATTTTAAATAGTTAACTGGTAACAATTCTCCAAAACAGGTGATAAACCCACGAAATATCTGAGTAAGTCTGCCATTCTCAGGAAGTGTAACATTCCATGGGTAGGAATTTCTCAGTCTTGCTGAATTATCAATACTTGGCCTTCCAAATAAAATTTAAAAATTATTTTCATGAACAGACAGTTTGAACCTAAGGGTATTGTGTAGGAGTTGTTGTGGAAATTGTGAGGTGAAAGTGGACTAGGGAAGGAAGTGATAAAAAATGAAGTACTGGAGAAAGAATAGGGCAGAAGGAAGGTATTGAGCAGGAGGAAATGAGTAGCAAATTTTTGCATGAGCATAGTTACAGTATGAGTCAATTAAAGAAAATTTGGATGTGAAGCTAAGTGTAAATCATTGCTGAAAAGTTGCAATGCCTGTGATCCTTTGAAGTTATAGAAATGTACAGTGGTTTCATCAGCACTTGTAAAACATGGATGAAGAGAACCAGCCAGAAAAATATAAGGAGTTTAGGTGGAAAATGAACTGCATATGGTTTGCTAGTAGGGATAAAGACAGATGGACTTTGGAATATACAAGTTGTTGCTATGCTCTATTAGAAATGAAGGTAGAGAATTTCAAATTGCAGCTGGCTTTATAGTTGATGTTTATTTGCAATGGCAAGACACTCAAGTGTGCAAGTAAGAAGTTTTCCATTAATGACCTTCATAGAGAATGCTTAAGGCAGAAAAAGGGAAATTTCAATGTATCTGAACTTCTGGATTTCATTAATGAAAAATTAAGCTCAGTATTAGAATTTGATCAGCCTGAACTGAGATTTGGACACTGAAATCCACCTAAGGCTCAGACAGCAAAAAGTCCAATAAGCGTTTGAAGACTTCCTGGTCCTTTTTTGTAAGTTACATACTTTATCATCCCCTGTGGAAATTTACACTGAATGATGATTAGAGGTCTCTTCCAACCCAAACTGTGCTATAGTTGTATTTAGTTTGAGGATTTATAGCATACTTAGCTTCACTTCCTTAACATGTGCTCAAAAATGCCTTCTCTGGGAGGTGGGCATCTGTCTCCCACCAGTCTCCTACCTAAAACAGGTTTAGGAAGGGACACCTGAATTCTGGCCCTCTATTGCGGATAAAAGTTCGATGTAGAACAGACTATTTTGTTAACAATGCCCATTTGTTTCAAGAGTGCTCTCATGGAGTTCTGGGAGGAGTTGCAGCCTGGACTGCAGCCACCTGGATGCGTCTTGCATCCCAGGGATTTGCCATGCATCCACAGAATTGGGATCAGGCTCTAGAGACTGTTAAGGATTGCTCTTTTCCTTGACCCTGTGCAGCTCAAAGAAGGTGCCACCAGGGACATAAGTCCTCAATACCAAACTGAGAACCTGACCCTTCATGATGAGGCATGTGTGTTTGTGAAGAAATGATGGAATTCTGGAGTTGTGGTACCTATTCAGAGTGATCTGTTTTATCCAGCTGTGGTTGTAAAGTGAATATTCTTAGATTTGGTAGGAGGTGGTTTGGAACCAGTTTGTACCCCCCTGCCAGAATGTCCCACACATCTATGGTGGCATGGGTTGGGAATAGTATTATCTTACTGGTGTGGAATCAACAGAGGAAAGAAAATTATTAGAGGCAAAGATAGAATAAATTTAATGAGCCAGTGTGACACTGGAAGACAAGAGGCCACTGTGAAGAATAAAGATTTTTTTTTTTTTTGTGGTCTAATTCTCTATAGAGTACTGGCTCCTTCTAAAAGCTGCTCTGTTGTTGTTAACTCAAATTTCTTTTGAGATGCTACAATTTAAAAATCATTGGGTAGTGTGTTTCATAGTCAAACATACTGTAATTAATGCTTTTAGTCTGATTTATAACAGCGTGTATTTTTCATTCAATTTTAAGAGTTTACCTTGTGCATGGTATCTCTTTTTTCCTTTTCTCTTTAAATATATGTTTCATT
This sequence comes from Taeniopygia guttata, assembly GCF_048771995.1. Taxonomy (NCBI): domain Eukaryota; kingdom Metazoa; phylum Chordata; class Aves; order Passeriformes; family Estrildidae; genus Taeniopygia; species Taeniopygia guttata. The sequence continues at coordinate 5,650,700 of NC_133027.1, read as the reverse complement.
TAGTGTCTGCAGATCTTACTTCAGTGCTGACTATGTGAAATCTTACGTGCTGTGATTTGAATTGTGGCATCATAAATTAAAGTACTGAGAGGTTACCAATTCTATTTTCCTGTCTGGGCAATGTACTGCCGAGAAAGTAAAACAAATTTAACAAATACGGAGATTTAAAATGCATAGGTTTCTGGGCTGTTAACATAATTTTTGAATGTGAGTATTGAAGTTGAGACCTTCTCTTTAGTATATTGATGTTGGAAAATGAAGAGACTGTGTGGTGGCTGAATTTCCATTGACACTTTTTTTGCCATTTCTAGCAGTACTTTAAACATTGAACGTTTTGCCCTGTTATTTCAACTGTTCCTTGAAAATGGCCATTTCAAATCGATATTAAAGCTACATGTCTCATGCTGGCCTGTCACGTGATAATGTAATTTATTTTCAGTTTTGAAGTTGCTGATCGCAGTGGAAAATAATTTTAAATACATTTTTAGCTACTTTATTATATCTGTAGGTATTTTTACAGCTTAACTCTCTTAAGAGGTGCAAAAGAAGAAACTGGTTTTTCAAGTACTTTTTTATTCCTTGCTTTCAAGTACTATTTTTCCCTTTCCTATTTATTTAAATAATAATGTTTTGTTCAGAAACCCAGCTACTTCTGGGTAAAAATGTTTTTTATTTACTTCTGTAAATAAAAAACATTTAAAGGAGGCTTCATAACAAAACCAAAATTTTTGTTTCATGATAAAAACATAATTTAAAAATGGATTATGAATAGAGTCCATATAGATCCAAATTAAAAAATACAATAGTTACAACTTTGTAGCTCATGGAGGAGAAAAATGTTTAGTGACTATTGCAAGATAGTCAATCAGCATTAAGATGTAGCTTTTCTTTCTGTTACTTAACTGTGAATTTATATATTAATTAGTGTCATAATTTAGCAAATTGTAGGGAATTACTGGATGCTTAAAATTACTGGGGAAAAAGGCTCCTTCTTGGAGTAACTCCTCGGAATTTCAGTGTTTAAGCAATGTGGAATTTTCAGTGATTTGACTTAATTTATCTCAGCAAAGTACCCATGAAATAATTTTTAATAAATCAAATTCAAACATGTGCTGGAACATTTGCCAAGATTATAGGGTAGTATGAGCTACTGCTACCTTTGACATAATGCTAAAATTCAGAAAAGAAATTTTATATACTTATTACAGCAGGAAAATATTTTGGTGAAAAAATAGTACTTAAGCAGCCTATTTTTCATATTCTACAAATGTCATGAGGGAAAGATGTAGACTCACTGATCCTTCCATCATCATTCACCCGTTCTCACCCTTCCTACTCACAGAAATTGATGCCATCCTCAGGTTATTCTTACAGAATTCCAAGTATAAAGTGCTATTGCATGGGTACTGTGTATCAAAAGCTGTCAATTCTGTTGCTGAAAGGAGTATAGTTGCTCTAAATACTATTTTATTGGAAATATATGAAGCTGAATATCTGAAAGCACTGTTAGGGTATTAGGCTAGCTTTGTTGTGGATTCTGAGAGGCAGGATCCTTCTGTTATTCCAAATGTAACTGGACAGAAGTCACTGCCTGATACGTACTCCCTTGTTTTGGCATCTAAACAACAGTTTAATATATATTCTATTGCTTAGAAGTTATACAGAAAGTGGCATGGCTAATTGAAATTAGAAATAAATTTAGCAAATAAAATTTTATAAAGATTCTATGGGTGCAATATCAGAAACGGGATGAACGGATAAAATAATTTAAAAATGTGATTCTCTAGGGGCATTTTCCAATCACAACATAGTAACAAATGTTTGTTAAGGTTCTAACATTATTGAATTTAGTAAATAGTTGTATAAATTTTTCAAATCAGAAATCAAAGGACTGAAGTGACTCCAGGCTGCTGTAGCTGTTTGGGGGAGTGTCCTTTGGTGCAGCCGAGAAGCAGCACAGGAATGTGTATGGAATAGCTGAGGAAGCAGCTCTGTTATTTTACAGTTAATCTTAAAATAAGGTCACCTTGGAAATAATTTTATTCTTGTGCTTTAATTAGGTTTTTAGGTTGTTTTTGTTTTTTGGTTTTAATTTTTTTTTGGTAGGCTAGAGGTGTAAATAATAAGAAAATGATATTTTAAAAAATAAAATAAGCATCTAATATAGATGAAGAGCCCTAGTAAAAATTACTGTTCAGATTTTCATCTTTTAATATTTCCTGGGGTTGTTTATTGTATTTTATATGTTTTAATGTGATATAATTTAAACATGATTTTCCTTGTTATTATAAAATTTTAAACATGGCTTTTGAAATAATAATTTTTGATATGAAGCAGAATGTTAGAACAGCAGAACTGTATCAGGACTTCTTTGAAATCTGAGGGCAATAAGCTGCTTTTTGGGCAGTTGATTCCTCCTCTAGGGTTTCTGAGAGGCTGAGTGCTGTGAGTAGGCATTTTTAGTCTGGGCACAGTGAGCTCAAACAACTTTCAGAGTAAAGTGTGCACTTTGAGGTATGGGAGGAATAGTTCATTTTCCATTGTGAACTGCCAGGCAAGTCAAATTCCGAAAGAAGAATGTTATAAGTTACACGTAATTTTAAAGTAGTCTGAAAAGCAGCAGCACATTTACATGATCTAGATGTGTGTATAAGTGCATGGTTTTAAGCAGTGTCCTTTTCTGAACAGAATTAAACCAAGAACCTGTAATCTGTTGTAAATTCAGCTCAAGGCAGCTTGCTAGAAGTTAAATAACCTTAATATTTTATTTGGAGCTCATGTAGAAATATTATTTTAAACAAAAATGAAGTCTACAGCTATCTGGTTGTGAATGTCTCTCAATTACAGTGGCGTCCGTGGATCTTGGATCTGAATGAAGATTTGGCTAGAAATTCTCCACATCCTTAGTCTGAGTTTTCCTCTGAATGAGAAACAGCATGTGTGAATTACATTTACTATAATCCACTCCATACAGGAGGGTAAAAATTTCTGTGAAAAATGATTATGCACTATTGAAAACAATTCTGATTGAGGCAGATAGATGCCTTTTTAGTTTAGCTAGTTAGGAGTTGGAGATATTTTGAGACGTGCTGCCGAGCGGCCAACATTTTAATATTTAGCTAAACACAAACCTATGAATACGAAGTAACTCTGCCGTTGCAGACAATCACATTCCAACGGTGGTGTAACTTCCTGCATTTAACCGAACATGAAACATTATTCAGTGAAAAGGAAAAATACTCTTTTTCCTGAGCGTGCTACCCAAGCAATTAGAATGAATTGCTACTACTGTAAAGTGGGGAGTTACTGAATGAGATAATCTGTATTTAAGCTTTCCATAATACAAGCCTACGGAATAAAAACGTTCTCTTCTGCATCAACTTAAAATATTTTTACAGTTGTAGCTACCAGGTTTATAAAGAGGTTTCTCCTGCATTCACAGAACGGAACATTTTTGTGTGTTAGGGAAGTAAATTCCAGTTTAACTGCTGAAAGTGCTGCGATGCTCACAGCGTTTTCGGAGTTACAAGCTCCTAAGACGTACCCAGGTTCTCACTTCTCTGTTTCAGTCAAAACAAAGAAACTTTTTCCCATTGCTGCACATATATGAAAACTACCAAACTGAAACAATGGCTGAGGGGGCTTTTTCAGGGGAAAAGGTAGAACTCAGTGGAAAATTATCTATTTGTAAAACTTCTAAACTATGAATAGTTTTGTAAAATGTAACAACATTAGTAACTTCCAGTGCATTACTGATAGACTGGAGTCAGAGTATAGTTAAGACAAAAAATTAATGTTACATATTTAGTGCCTCATTTCCAGTTTCTTGTTTGACCTTAATGTGGAAATTCAGTCAACTATTATGAACAAAAATGACATTTTCTTGGTTTGTCATTTGGAACTGAGAGAAGGGACTGACTACATCTTGTAGAAGTTAAGTAATGTTCTGTATGCACAAAGTTTAGCTTAGTTTTATTTTTTAAATTAACATTATGAATAAACTAATGGAATTATACTGTGTTCATAATTCCTATTAAAAAAAAAAAAAAGAAGAAGTAAATTTGTCTTCATTCATATGAAACCACTTAAGGGAAAGGTGAAATCCAGTTTGAAAATGTCCAGTTTGGGTTATTAGCTGAAGAGAATCTTGAAGGGAAAGAAAGTATTATTTAGCTTCATATATTCTAATTCATGCAGAAATGTTCCTTCTCAGATGTTTCTTTTGAATTAAAAAGGTTAAATTGCAGCTTTGACTGCAATTATTGGTACATCTTGGCTACTGCATCAATGACGGCTGTCATGGGTGAGAGACCACTATCTAAGAATTGGAAAATCTGTTGTGAATAAATCCTACACAAAATCATGTAAAAGAAATGCAGAGAGAAAATATTCATCCTTCTGAAAAAATATAATTTTCAAGGTGCTGTTTCCCTGTCGTCCAGCAAATTAGAGAGGTCAAACTCCTGGCAGCTTGTAAAACAGAAACAGCCTATGGCTTCACATAAAAATGCAGCAAGTTATTGCTTATATCCCACCTTTGCATTTAAACCAAGAACTAACTGCTGTTTGTATTTTTAAAAATAGAAGTCTGTTTACTTTGATTTAGCAATCTTGTGAGCTGCAAATATTTTGACCCTCCCACACCTCTCCCATATTTTTTTTTCTTTTGTCTTGTGTAGAAGTAATGAATCTCATGGATTGTATCTGGACTGTCAGTGGGATATAATATAATTTACTTTACTGACTGATTCCATTCCAGACGTCTACATGGTTTGAAAACTGGATTATGGTGTTTAAGATACAAACTGTCTGCCCTTACTTGTCACAGAAAAATACTTGTCAGTTAAGCCACAAACTCATATAAATAAGACTTTGGTCTTAGAGCAACATATTTTGTAACAGATCTTTGAAAGTATGAGTTCAAAAGCTCAGTTTTGCAGAAGTTCGGACTTATATAAGCTCTATATGCCTAATAGGAGAAAGTATTTTTTTAATGGAATTTGTAAAGACAAATAAGAAAAGGGAAATGGGAGACGTGGTATTCATTACTGAAAGAACAACTCTAGTGTAAGTGAGAAGAAATAAGAAATGAGTAAATGCATGAGGAATTATTTGAGTAAAGATTTTAGTATAGATGACGTCATTCCTAGTATTTAGTCAAAGTAGAGTTTACTTTACATGTACTACATTAAAGCTGTGACTTTTAAATAATACAAAATATTGTCATACGTTTTCTAGGCAACTCTCTGAGTATTTTGTAAAAACAGGCACAAATAGTATAGTTAAATGGCTGCATGTCTTTATCACTCTTCTCGCTGTTTTTATTTTTGAATACTAACTTCTACTTGATTAGAACTGTTCTATACTTTAACAGTGCATTAGGCATTAAAAGTGCCCTGCAATTTCTACCACCCTCAAGAAAGCCACAAACCCACCAGTTCACTGACTGTACCAACATTTGAACAAAATACTGATTTCAGAGTGTTCCTGCTATTGCATTTATTCCGTATCTCCATGGCACTCTCTCCTGTGTGGCAGAAAGGTGCCATTGATTAAAAAACCAAAAAAATCAGTCAAACATAAATTTTGTTTCATCCTGTGAAATGTTTCTTGTCATTCAGATTGGATATTCTAGCATGTTCTTACTGACCTGAAAAATACATGATTCAACCTCACTTTAGGAAATTTATTGTGTTTCTTAAATGATCTAAAACAGCAGGACCACATTCATGTGTTAATCTAAATAACCCAGCCACGAGTTCCCTTGACCTGCTGTGGTTCCTCTGGTTCAGTAGCTCTGCCACGCTCCAGCCATTTGAGTTGATATTTCCCATATGAAGAGTTGTCGTGGTAGCATCTGATTGCACCTACCCAGTGGAGGGTTTCAGCTAGGTGCAATGCTCAGTGTTTGATCCCTCTGGAGGTTCTTGGGCTTGAGGCTCTTGGGGTGTTGCAGGTACTTTTTCTGGCAGCTCAGAGAGTCTGTAAGTGGTTCCTCTTGGTCTCCAGGACCAGGGAGGGATGTTAAAGTGGTTACCTTGATTAAAACAAAAACAATATTAAAAGAAAGTAAGGGAAGGCATCTGCTGTATGAAGAATGGATTGTGCTGTAGCACATAAATACCATATATTAAGTTGCTGGACCAAAAAAAATTGTTTTCAGCAGAACATACTTCTCTCCATGACATGAAGGAATAACCCAGGATTTTGTCTTAATCCTGGATTCTTACTTTTTTTTTTTTCTGTAAGTGATTATTTGTGAAAGCTGGAGAGTGCCTGGAAAGGATGAGGCATGGATTGGTGGGGCAAGGACGACACTTTGCTGGATGATGGGGGTAAAACCAAGATGGGAAGACAATGGCATGGCATCAGGGCCTTGTTGACCAGCTGGTACAGAGAGGATTGAAAGAGGAAAATATACATGTCATCTAAACACGAGCAGCCCATCTTCAGACTGACATTTCCAAAGTTATGAATGCAGGCTTTTGTAACTCTAAATGTTTAATGCAGTTTTTGTGTGTAGTTCTATTTGTTTGTGTTGTGGTAGCACTCAAGGAGCCCAGTCACAGACATGGTGGCTTTATGCAGATGAGAAGAGAGACCCTATTCCACAAGGTTTGTACCCTGAGCTCTGGCATGGAGCAAATGTTAAGTGTAAAAGTAGTTCCTTTTTGAGAGGGTGGGTGAGCTCGTGTGGCTCAAATTGAGCAAAATCGAGTGACTTAGCAGAGGTTTGTCCCTAAGAAGAAGCTGAACTTGAGCCCTTGGAGCTCTGCCAGTAAATTCTAACATTAGGCTCCTCCTTATTTGCTGTTACAGACCTGTGCTGGCTTCAAAGGACTGGAGCCCAAATTGTTCTGCATCCGAGTTTGCTAGTGAGGAAGAGCTTTTTCATTTTTAGGATTGCATCTTGTTAAAATTAAGAAATCCATGCCTGCTGCTGGTTGTTAGTGGCTGTGCTGATCCTGTCATACATCATGAATACCGGGAATGCACACCCAAGTGCATCAAAATAAGGAAATATTTTTTTATATAGAAGTTATGGTGATGTTCAGCACCAAAGAGCTCTTCAGTGCAATGTATGAATTTCATTTATTCAGCTTTTTTAGATTTAGCTGCAGAACTGTCCTGCTGCATCTCAAGAATCTGCTCAGGAAGTTTTGAAATGTGTTCAAGGAAAACTATACAGCTTACTTTCTTAAAACTGTAAATATTGCTGAAATACTGCATCTGGAAAAAGGACCAGTTTCTGGTTTTAAACAGGTGTATTTCTAGAAGCCAAATGTCTGACTATGCGTATATAAATTAAGATTTCTCTTAACTTTTTTTTTAATTGTTTAGGGTGATTTGAAGAAAGTAAATGAATTAAATATTTTCCTTCTTAAAAAAACAAAAAGAAAAAATCAAACAAAACTGAAGTTAAAAAAAAATTGTTTTGCATTAAGAAACCCTCCTAGAAAAGTGGACTGGGAAAGCCAATGGCTGAAGTTTTTTCTACAATATAATTTCTCCTGAAGTTCCACCTAAGAAATAAGGCAGACTCGAAACATTTTATACTCTGTGATATTTCCAGTGGCACCTCACTTGTTTACCCTTCTGCTGCATTACTTCTTCTAAATAATATTTTTGTAGTTAAGATAAAGGTTTGATGCTTCCTACATGCATCCTCGTATTGTTTTTTGTGAGTTGTATAAATTTTCGCACTCTGCGGAGTGTATAATTTATTTAAATACAGACTGTAGACTAAAACACTTTCTTGTTCAGTACATTATGGTCAGAAAGATGAAACATCTCTTTTTCTGGGTTCAATGGACTTTGGCTGTATCTTTTACTATTTCAGTTTTTTTTTTTTAAATATACAAGGTTGTGGTTTTCAATGCAGCTCATTCTTTAAACTCATATTAATGGATGAGCAAACCGTTGATTCTGTTAAACTTATTTTTGTGTGCCTTGGCCCTGAAGATGACCTTCAATAAAACCATCTATTTAAATATTATTCTTAATGTAAATGCAAAAGGCACTTAAATTCAGAATAGGTAGATATTAGTATGCTGGATGGAGAATGTATTTAAAAAGAAAATGAAATTATTCCTTTAAAAAAATGCAGTCAAACATTTATTAGTACTCTTGCCATTATTTGCATCTCTCAAATAATTTTTTTCCCTTTAAAGTCTGTGCATAATATTGCAAAACGCTTTTAGGTGGCAGGTGCAGTTAACCACATCACAGTATTCCAGTTCTATATTTACAGCAGGAGTTTTCCTAGTTAAAATTATACTTTGCAAACAGTTTAAATTTTAAACTAATATTTCTCTTCTAATGAGCAGTTGGGAAACTTCTCCATCACAAAGCATAATACCCAGTGAAGAATCTGTGTAACACAATGTTTCTGAAGCAAAGCAATTGCCAAGTTTCCCAGCTGCACTCCCAAGCAAAGAAATTGCTAATACTATGGATAGTTCTATAGAAATGCAGTGTGATGTGTACACCAGCTTATTCTTAATTATTAAGAAAAGGTTCTATAATTTATATTCATTTATGCAGGACATAATTTTCAGTTGAAAATATTAGATAGTTTAAAAAAACCCCAAGAACTCCATGGTTCAACAATAAAACAATAAAATAAACTGCGTAAGGCTGTCTTGATATAAAAGATCTTCAGGGTAAATTACAGAGATAAGTGCCAATTGGTGATTTAATTTTAAATTGATTTAAACTAAGAGTACAAAGTTGCTGTTGTGCCTTCGCAAAATAAGGGTTGTGACCTGCCCCTGTGGCTGTAGCCAGGAGCCTTCACAGGCTCATGATCCCAATTTTGCTGTTGTTCCCTCCTGAGCCTTCATCTCCAAGCCTGGGAATTCTTACTTGTGTCCCATAGCACTGGGGAGTTCAGTACAAGAGCTCTCTTACCCATTTCCAGGGTTTTTTTGGGGCTGAAAAAAAATTGGTCTCTTTAATCACAGTATCCTACTGATAGAAATGTGCAGCATTTCAGATCTAGTAAATTGAAAAGAAAAATTTTACCAAGTCAACAGCAAAAATGTATCTAAGAGAGTATTTAACATGTAGTTTTCATCCAGTGTGTCATGGCCTGTTGGACAAATTCTTATTTCATGGACTGGCTGGGTTTGTCTTATCTCCAGCTTCTATTTTTATAATGTACACGATAAAATCATGGATATATGTACATATATGTCTATGATTCACTCAGGGTTATTAGGAAATACACAAAATGTCAAGGCAGGCAAAACTACAGAACTATATGGAACTGTTTAAAAAAAAATATATATATAATGAGTAAATACAGATAGAAGTTTTACATATAAATATATATATTTATTTGTATAGAATATAAAATATTATTTGTATTTTATATATATAACATTATTTATATTTTCTAAATATATGTAAAAGTAAATATATACCCATGATGCCTCCAAACTATGTGGTTAATAAAGCTTGTAGTAAGTTACCTCTGTACCAAAAGAAATTAATCCCAAACGGAGTTGTATATATCCCAAAACAAGTTGTATATAGTTCTAGCTTGTTTTTAGCTGCAAGGGAAAGAAAAGATAAAATGTTTTTTTTCTCCATCCTTTATCCTTTATAAAACTTTTACACATAAAAAAAAAAAAGTGAACTCATGGACTACTGATATATTAATTTTTTTTTAAGGTTGTTGCATTGGAAGGTTCAGGCTTCTAGTGTTAAGTCACTGATAGAAACAGTCTATTGCTGTGGACCATATTTGATCAAAGGGAATTATTACCTGTTTCTACTTTTAGTTGTATTTATGCCAGGATAAAATAGTTCACAAATACCACTTGAAATAGATATTTTTCTTAGTGAGCTCACTTGAATTTACACAGGCCAGGGCTGAAATCTCAGCTCCAGTGACTTTAAACTCCCATCAAATTCCTTGGGATCCAGAATTCTTTCAAGAAGTGTACTTCAGGCAAAAAAATATTGACATTTCCTTCAGGTTTCCAGACTTTTGATCTTCACTGGAAAAAAGTGTAATCACATTTACTAGCATGTCTACTGTTACCTTAAACTAGATGATACTTTGTCATTTTGTTCTGTGTTTCTTGAAAGAAATCCATGTAAAAATACGATATTTTCAGGCTGCTTTAGATTTTAATAGAAATATGTGCATAAAGGTTCAAATATGCAAAAGTAGAATTGTGAAGGGTTGGATTATTTTGAAATGACCTGTGAAAATAGGGGGAGGGAAAGAATAATTTGTACATCTCATTTGCTGATCGCCATTAAAATAATTTTGTCCAAAGGTAATGTGCCTTAGAGTATTTGAAATGAAACACACTAATGCAAGAGGATATCTAAGGTGAAAGATGTTTGTGTAATGCTAAACATAACCAAAGAAGCTGTGGTTTGAGCAAAGGTACCAAGCTCTATTTTATCAAGTGCCAGAAGTTGCATAATGAAAGTCTTTCAGTTAAAAAAAAAAAAAAATATAAGTAAAGAAAACACAAAAATGCCACCCAGCTGGTAGAGATCTTCCTAATTTTTACCTGATTGTATTTCTGAAGAAATATGGCAGGGCCCTCGTAAATTTTCAACATGAACTGCATTTTTGTTGCCAATTTCCATATCCTTTTAAAAGTGCTGAAGCGTGCATTTGCTATTTATGTTTGCAGTAGACTGAGTACACTTTTACTATTTGTGGTTTCAGAAATTGGAAACAACCAAACAGTGGTGCTATGGTCTAAAAAAATAAATTTTAAACAGCTGTGGGACAGTATTTTTAGAATGGTAGGAGTCCTTCTGAAGACAGACTGGTAACTGTGTCTCTGCACACAGGAAAGCTGCAGAGGGGGTGGCAAAATCCAAATTGTGTTGACTTCACACCTTTGGCCGCGTTGTCTGGGATAATCAGGCTCTGGGACAAATAGTTATTTGCAGGGATAGCCTCATCATTGTGTTTTCATGCTACCCCTGTGGAGTGATTTTAAACAGCTCTTGTATCATAGTGTGTATTTACCTGTTCCTGTTAAATGTTACCTGTTCCTTATAAATGTTACAAAGATAATTAACTATTATCCTATCTGTAGGGCTAATAAAAGGTTGTAGAAGACAAAAAATCAGTGTTATAATTCTTGTTAATATTGGCATACCAGTTATATTTGTTCCCTAAATGTATCCTGTATAGTGAATTATTTATCCAGCTATATCAATGTTTAATACTTTTAGTAATTTGATTGAAATAGATATGTGTAATTTCTTTGCCACTTGAATGGTGAATGTGGTCCTGCCACAGATAATAATGTAGTACTCTTTGGATATAGTGCTCTGAAAACTACCAGTTATTCCTGTTTTTCTTAGTTTACAAAAAAGCCTCCACCTTTTAATATTTTTGTATTGCAACATTTCAGAAATGGCAGAAGTTTTGCTTTTACTCAACCCAAATAATTAATTAAATTACATAATTAGTTTAGATTATATACCTGGAAAGTATCCAAAATGATCACACGGTTTAACCCTCTAAGTGTGTCCTTGTAATGTGGCAGCTTCTTTGTGGAGGCTGATGAATTTGTTAACTTAAATAATGTGTACCATGGTTTGCTAAGTTAATTAATTTCTACTTTTAGTTTTAGCTGCAGCCAGCTGTTGATCCTAGAGCTTTTGATCTAGCCTTTCATTGATGTTAAGTGTAATTAATATAAATTTAAAATCAAAGGAATACTGACTTACAACAGGCTTTTTAAGTTGTTCTTCCTTGAACTCAAATTATAACTATATAACCATTTAAAATGCTGCAAAATCATTTTCCAATGAACAGAAGAAATACAGTTAGACTTGCAAACTCAGCAATGACATTGAGTTCCATTCCTGTCATTGTGCTGTGCTGGCTGCTGGGAGCACTTTTTCCCCTCATCTTACAGCCTCAGGGGTTATTTACTTTTTTGTTTGTGGTGCTGAGTTGTGTGAAGCTCTTGGCTTTTGGATCCAGCCTTCCTGCTTTGATTTCAGCTGAACATTCTGGGATGTTTTGGGTTGAAAGGGACCTTAGAGATCGTTTTGTCCAACCCTCTGCCTTGGGCAAGAACATCTTCCACTGGACCAGGTTGCTCCACAGCCCTGTCCAGCCTGGCCTTGGACACTCCCAGGGGTGGGATATTTGCATTTCAATGCAAGTTCTACATAAATAATTTATCTGAACATATCATCTTTTTGTTTTATTTTGGGATCCACCAGTAAATGTAGTAGTTTTTACAGCATAATTATATTTAAATATACAAATAGCAAGTAGTGATTGTGTTGAAATGGTCATGTGCACGATTACACTCAGCCAAGAGTAAAAATAAAGCATGCAACAATTACTCTGTGAGGTTGTGAATTACCTTACTGTAATAAAGTACAGAATACTGTAATTTAAAAAAATTAGATGCCTTTTTCTTAATGTGCAGGTCAATTTAATATTAGTTTCAAATTCATACTATGAATGGCACTTCATCTCAGGTCCAGGAAATACACTTGTGTGTTCAATGAATATTTACTTGTCTGTACAAGATGAAAGGATCAGTGAATTTTTTTACTTTTTCTCTTCAAGAAGTAGAGGAAGATACAGTACTCCCTCATCTGAGTTACAGCGCTTTGATAAAGTTACTTTTCTGAAAAGTTTCCCTGAGTACTTTCTTGGAGGTTCTATGTTCAGAAGTGTTTTAGCTAGATAGAGATAAATTGGGAGTAGGGTTAGGTAGTATCTTGTTTCCATCATAGTTTTATTACCCACATCACCACTAAACACTGATAAAATAGTGTTTCTTTCTACATGGCCCTCAGACAGTGCATGTATTCTTTGCATCTTTTGCCTATCAAAGAACTCTGCTGCCAAAAATAATATTTTAGACATAAACTTGACAGTTTTTTGTTGAATTTGCTTTTTCAATGAACCTTCTGATTCAGGTGCATTAAACCCTTATTGTTATCCCAAAACTATTAAAATTTAAAAGGCCCTCATTTTTTAAATGTATGTTATCTATCACAAGATGATCTATGTATGTATGTCTATATATCTATGGAAATACATATATACATATGCATATGTATTGTGTACAATAAATTTATTTACATTTACTGAGATGTAAATAATTTTAAATGAAAGGTGTTGTGACAGTACATTAGAAACAAAAGGAATGCTTTCATTAAAAGATAATATTAAATATTAATTATTCATGTATAAAAATTAAATAATGAAAAGGATCCATAAAACCTTCTCAATAGTAGTTAATGTCAATAATGGTTTTCCATAAAAGTGAAAACCATGTTTAGTATCAAGCAGGTATTTGCTGTACCAGCCTTAGAGCTGGTTTTGACAAAATGTTTTTGCTGCCTTTTCAGGAAGTTGTGTTAATGCAATTTTCATGACCTTTCGGATGGTCAAATATAAAAATATAGATTTTAGGGAGATTAATTTCAGAACAGCTGTGTTTTGGCTGGTCTTTGAATTATGTTAATTTGTGCTCAGACTTGAATGCTAAAATCCAGACGTTCTTGAATTCTTTGGACTGACAACTCAAGTTGGATCTTGAGTTAGAAACATCTTTTTAAAATGGCAGTGTTCCTCCTGTGTGCAAGGAATAGCTGCTAACTGATACTTTAAGGAAATAACTCTAACTATATTTTTCAGTAAATTGGTATATGCCCTAGTTTAGAAGAAAGATTAAAAATTAAATATACTTAAATATAGCAAAACGATTTTTTCTGTTGATATGGTATTCTTGTTGTGTTAGGTTATGGTTGACAAGGTTTATGTCATCTTATACTCTGTGAAAATCTGATTGTTTTATCATGTCACTGCTTCAAAAGAAAGATTTACACTAGCTCAGCAGAAACTCTAGTATTGTTTACATAATATATTCTCTACTCCTAATTATAATTGCCAATTAGTTTCATAGCTTATATTTAGATTTCTGTCAGAGAAAAATGGTATCTTAATAGGATGTGTATATTTTAAATTAATGTGTGAATATCAGTTATTATTCAAGGTAATGCTTATGACAAATGGATTTTTATCCCATAATTACAGATAAGGCAGAACTGCAGCAGTTTGCCAGATGTGTGATCCTGACAGTGACCTTTTACTTGGATTAGGTGTTAAAATTTGACTTCCTGTGTCTGCCAGTGAGGTGTTCTGATCCTACAACTCAGCTCATCTGATTTGGTCTGGGTCTGCCTTCAGTTTGGGCACAAAGCTGACCCCTACTTCTCTCTTTGTAAAGATAAGAATTGTTGCAGTGACTGAAAATTGATTATCCCATATTAGTTACATTCACATGGTTTTCAGTATTGAAGCAAATCTTATCCCACATCCTGGTTTCTGTCCTAAGAGAGAAATTGCTTATTTTTAGGGAATGTAATTATAAAAACCAAATATTTAATTGCTTCTTTTTCAGGGAATCTTAAGTTTGGATCGAGCAAGTCATGGTGATCCCAAAGTGGACCTTATATGTGCATATATTCTGTGATCTGTGGTATGACTTTTGTCATATTCAAATGGGTAGGTTCAGAAATGTGTTTATTTTTGGCACAATCTAATGAATGCTAATCTGTAGGGGAGTTAACCACAATTTTTTAGGTTTTTTTTGTGGGCCCTATGTTGGTCCCTACTCATTAAATACAAAACATTCTATGAAGTCAATAAACTTATCTCTAAATTCTGAAAGATATTTTAATCTTGCATCTTAGAAAGGGTCTCAGCTTTAAGGACCTCAGTTAGACCCACCATCGTTTCTTCTGGAAGGAGTGCTGTTTTCTTTGGTCCAGAGGACTTCCTCTTTAAATTTCTGAGCTTTGACCAGTTAAAATGTCTTTGTGTGGTCTGATGCCTGAGGATTTGGAGGAAAAAAAACCTAAAAAAAACCCCCTTTTACCCTTTTTTTTTCAATTTTCATTTAAACAGCAACTATAGACATCCCTTTTTCATTCCCATCTTTTTAGTTTCTTGTAAATTTTACTCAGATACCTGATCATAAGTGGGAGTTTCAGGATCATTTTTCATACCAAGCAATTCTTTTTGGCTTAAATGAGTACCTGGTATGATAACAGCAAAAATTAGAGAAACCTTTATAGCGCAGCAGAGTTACAGCAGAGTTACAGCAGAGCCTTGTTTGAATGTTTGAAACCAATTGTAATTTCATTTGTGGTTAGATTAGGTGAGATAGGGTCCTGTCTTCCTCAGTTTTAAAAGGCAAATGAACCGACCACCCTGCCCAGCTCTCCCTCCTCCAAGCATCTCCCTGGTGAACAGCCCTCAGCACAGCTTGTGGTTTGGTACTGGAGTGCAGGAGCAGAAATCACAGAATCTTTTAGCTTGGAAAAGACCTTTAAATCCCCAGGTCCAACCTCTAACCCAGCAAACTTTGTCTGTTGTTCCCAAGTGCCTTGTGCAGGCTCCTGACCCTGCACCCAACTTCCCATGGTGATCAGGCTGCAGCCTTACACAAGTGGTAATTGATACACTGAAATAATTAGTGACACAGGACAAGGTGGAACAAGTAAAAGAAGGCCATATTCCCATGGGAAGGAAGAGATTCAGTTCCCTGATCTTGCATCCTTGAAATATTTTCTCTGATATGATTTTCAAATAAAGCAAAAATTGCGTGCTTCATATCTCAGGTAAGATGTCTGCATTTGTCTGTCCTCAAGCAGGTGTCCCCTGTGTCAGTATTGCTGCTGATTGTTGTAATTTTGACTGAATCTTTCAGCTGCACTTGTCACAGTTTGTATCTCTAAAGTAACTTTATATGTATATGAAAAGCATTACTTAAAAATTAGATGGTATGTGACACTCATGCTTTATAACTTACAGAAAACACCAAAGTTTGATTAAGGGACATAATTATTTTTTAATGAAGGTTGAAATTCTCTTTCATTCAGGGTGATTGCAATTAAGATTTTTCATTCTGGCAAGGTGAAGATTATGCAGCTACACTGTCTTACAAATGGCAACTAAGATAATTGACATATTTTAACCATATTTTAATTGCGCTAAGGAGACAGGGTAGCACTTGGAAAGGTACAAATATTGAGTCTTTCTCCAGATCTCTGAGAAGATCTTTATGGCAACAGATACTGCTGGGCACTGGAGCTAACAAGATGGGAATCACTTTCATTGCTTTGTAGCAGTGATGGTTGTAATCAGACCATTAATGAAGGTGAAAAAAAAAGAATGGTTACATAGCAAGAACGTAAAAGGAGTCGTAAGAATAGTTTGTAATTTTATCCTGAATTTGGGGTTTTTTTTTGCATCCCCTAATACCCTTAGTTATTAGTCACATGGCTCATGTCCAAAACATTGATTGAAATCAATTAGGTGGCTTGAGTGATCATTGAGTACTTAGAGAGGTTGATTTAGGTGAAGCAGGATTTGTATGGAGAAGTGATTTATTACAGATATACAGCTGGTTACAAATGAGAAGTTTTTGGATGTTTAAGTTCTTCAGGCCTTCTCTGGGTGATGATACGTGATGAGTGATGTAGATTATGGGCTGAGGATAAAGATCTCCTTGAAGAACTGTTCTGAGGTTATCAGTCTGGGATCAGGCATGTGAGCAACAGACTTCTATCCTTCTTTTCTCCCTTTCCCCCTTCAAAATTTTTGATGCTCTAATATTTTTCATTCCTTCAGGCTGCAGCAATTTTTATGGATCTGCATCTACAGGATGAACTTCTAACAGATCAAGAGTTACCATAAACAGTTACAAAAAATTGCTCCAAATCTACATCTCTGAACTTCTAAATCTCACGGGCTCTTTAGGGCAGCTCTCAGAGCTGAGGCTCCTGTGCTGCTCTAGCTGTGGTTGTGTGCCTGGAACAGCTCACCAGCACTTTCTTTATGACCCTCCCCTAAGACCCTGGCTTTGCTTCCTACCCTGCCACTGTTCCAATTTTGCTGCTTTCCCTGCCTGAGAGGAGTTCTGCTTTCATAGCAGTGATTTTTCCATATGGGAATGGATCTGAGATGGCTGATGCATGAGAGCTTCAACAGAATCATTTGTTGCCACCCTTGTAGCTATCAGAATCAATAACCATTGTTGTGGACAAACCTGGAAATTTTGTGTTTTGATGCATATGGGCATTTGATTAGGATAAGTACTCTCAAGCAATATTTTGTATTTTTATGGGTTTTTTTTATGATTTTACCTCTACTGGAAATTATTAAATTAATACTTCCAGAATCTGTGTGATTTTATGAAAATGCCCTTCAAAACTTGTCTCCTTGGAAAAACTCACTTCATTGCACAGAAATCAGCAGACTTAGTAACTGTCACTTTAAAACACATTAACAGAGGAAGAAAAGGGAGATTAGCTCTAAGCTGTGCTTAGATAACACTTCTAGCTTTGTAAGGACTTTGCTGCTCAGGTAAAGTTTAATACAAAAGCATTGGCACTTTGAAATTTGGAATGGTCACCCATTGCTGGGGATACACAGAGTCATTTTCAGGCAACCAATGCACCACCAAGAGTACAATCAACATATCTCTCTTAGTATGGGTTTGCTTTGGGTGATTACATGGTTCTTAATGAAAGTTTACTTAGAGAAGAAAGTGTCACTTTAAAGAAAATATTGAAATACACTTAAAATGCATTTTAATTTAAATACACTGTGAGATAAAAATGAGCAGAGCAGATGGATCTAAAATGATGGCATTGGAAATGTTATTTCAGAAAAGATAATTGTTGAAGCTGGGGGTAGACACAGTGTTTTTGAGAAACACCAAAATGTCTCCTCTGTAGTAAATCACACCTGTGATATCACTCCCAAACTTCATTGTTCATCATTATGATTTATTTTTATTTCCTCTGTTTACAAAAAAGTACATTGATTATTGATTGGTTTTTATAATCTTAATGGCTGTGTTCTTTAAAATAGTGTCTTCATCACAAAAGGAAATTGAATCTGATTTTCAGTCAACCTTTTTACTGCATTTTGTATGTGAACTTTTCCACCAAGGATGCTCAAGTCTTGGAAATGGTACAGAACCTCCCTCTTTGATTTGTAAATCTGTGATATTTATTAAGTACCAGTAGGAGTTTGCAATGAGCACCTGCTGGGTAGAGTGAATTGCCTTTTGTCAGTGCTGATGCATCTCATGGGCAGTAGTGCAACATGTACAGTTCTATTGCCAGTGATCAACTGAGCTATTGAGAGGGGTATGATGAGTTCTTCTGTTCTCATGAGAAATTATGCATCACAAACTCTTGCTGAAAATAAGAGTGGGAAAAAGGCCACTAAAATCTTGTTGGTCTTGCATGGTGTATGTTTGGCAAAAGAAAAATGTTTTGAAAAATTGATGTTTCTGGTAATTTATTCTGTTTTCCTTATTTTTACATGATTGTTGAAAAATATTTTCATTTGATTTTACAGTACTTATACTATTGCTCACCTCTAATAACTGATTATCTTATTTAAAAAATGCAATTGAAATATTAGATACAATCATTACTATTTCCTACTCTTTTGTAGAACGAGAAATTATTTTCAGTACATAGACTTTTCAGTAAGAGGTAGTAGCTGCCAAGAATTGTGAATTAAAAAAAAAACCTCTCTCTATAATGACAACAGGCAATATAAAAATAAGAATAGTAGCATTATTTAGAAACTGCAGAATTCATAATTCACCCATAGGCTGGTTCAGTTGAAATAACTGAAAGTTCTGTGCAGTGTGCTTTGAACTTTTGAAACCTGTGGAAATCAAACAACTAAATGTAGAATTAGAGTTTGTAATAGACACATTTGGCTTGGTTTTGTACAGCAGCATTTCCATAGCCTCTGTGCTGAAAAGGAGTCAATTATTTTATCAGTAGTTGTTTTTCAGATCATTTATCTTTTTCAGATAATTTTCAACCTCTCAGTTGACTTCTAAGAAATGCTGAAATCCCCTCTTCCCCAGGGAAAAAGAAGCACAACGCAGAAAGACCCAAAAAGCTGTTCATTACTGAAGCTAAATTACAGGCAACAGGAAAACCCACCATAATTCACTTACATATGCAAAAAGTTTTGTTTTCACCACCTAAAATAATATTTTTAGTTTCCAGTTTTGCTATGCTCTGCAAAACCCACCAATTTTGTTCTCATCCATTTTACAGAAATGCTCTACATCAAGACTTTTGTTTATAGAAATCTGATTTTAGAGTAGATTGAAAGTGCATACTTGGATATGTGAGTTTGCTCTCCTTTTTTTCCATTTAGCTTAGAACATTTGGTCTATGCTAAAAATGTAAAATTAGTTTAATTTTAAGTATACCAAGAACTGAATTTATGCGAACTAGGTCGTTCTTGGTAAGGGAAGTAAAGCTTAGCATGGGGATAAATAACTAACAGGCCTGTACAGTTTATTTTTTAAAAGTAAAACCACAAACAAATCTTCATATTTATTTAGATTTACAACATTTTTAGCATTGAATAGTTGGGGGTCTTTAAGTGCAGTTTTTCAAATTGATTTCTACAAATATTTCCAATTCCTAATAAGTTCTGATTTTCAAGCTCAAATTAATGTTAATCCAAACCTTCCACTTACAGAGAAAATTTTTAAAAATTAGCCTGGTCGGGAAATGATAGATATCATCTCTAGTGTGTGCTTCTGCCAAGGAGAAGTCTCATTCTTGAGAGATTTTACAACTTCTCTGAAGGCAAATATAAAAATGAAAGGCCTATAGAGGCCAAGTAAGAAAGTTACTTGATAACATAAAACAAATACATTCATGTAATAGTTGTTATTACTAAATTATTATTTACTCTCTGACCCAAACGACCTGAAGTAAAATAAAATTCAACCTTTCTTTGATCCTGAATGGCTTGGAAACTGATTCTTTGACTGTGTAGCAAAGCATGACACTTTGCCATGTTTTGTTTTTGCAAGGAAGTTAACAAAATACTATATATTTTTCAGTAAAATGTGTGAGAGCTGACAGAATTTGCCACCATGAAAACTATTTTTGGCAACTTCTGCTTATAGCCCTCGAAGTAAGAACTAAGAACGTACTTCATTTACAGAAGTTCTTCAATCAAGCTGATTAAAAGCAGATTTCTTACTACATACTTGCCCTGTGCATTATTGACTGAAAGAAGATACAATTCTACATCTTTAAAGCAGTGATTTTAATTTTTTTTGTCTTCTCAGGAGCAAGGAAGTAAATTTGTAAGTTCAGAACTGTTAAAAATCAGCTACTTCAGTAGCAGACATGTTTAACTTTGCAGAAGATTATTATGTCATTTTTGAAGCTAGGTATGAAGAATAATTTTTAATCACTCATTAGTGTGCCTAATAGTAAATTTCACTGACGTATGTAAGGGTGGAAGGAGATATCATTTATATTTGCTCTTTTATCCTTTTATCACGCATGGACATTCAGAGTCGTCCCTTAGTCGTGTAAGCAGAGTTGGATGAAAGAATAAAAAATGAATTTAAAGATCATCTTGTTTCACCCCCTGCCGTGGGCAGGGACACCTTCCACTATTCCAGGTTGGTTCAAGCCCCACCCAGTCTGGCCTTGGACACTTCCAGGGATAGGGCAGCTGCGGCTTCTCTGGGTAACCTGTGCCAGGGCCTCACCACCCTCACAGGGAAGAATTTATCCTTCATATCTAAACCTGCTCTCTTTCAGTTTAAAGCCATTCTTCCTTGTCCTGTCACGCCATCCCTTGTCCAGAGTCCCTTCCCAGCTCTCTTGTACCCCTTTTAGGTGCTGGAAGGTGCTCCATGGTCACCATGGAGCCTTCCCTTCTCCATGCTGAGCAACCCAAACTCTCTCAACCTTTCCTAACAGGAAAGGGGTTCCATCCCTTTAATCATCTCCGTGGCCTCCTCTGGCCTTGCTCTAGAGCATCATGGAGTTTTAAGAATATGTAGAGATTGAGAAGTGACACCATGAAGTGGTCATTTGTCTTCATTAAATCTATGCTAAATGAGAGTAAGCAAAACTTGTGCCGTTACCCCCCTTGACAGTTTCCCTTTTCAAATTTGATGGTGAGGGCTGGGGAAGGAGCCGCTCCATTTTTTGCATTGCCGTTGTTATAGGAAAGGCCAGGAAGGATGTAGTAATTTTATTATTTAAAAACACTATCCAAATTTTGAGGATATCCACCTGACATGGGTGAATTTAAAGCCCTTTGTCACCCTTGTGAAGAGCTCTCCCAGGTGCCTGCCAGCTTGCGGCTTAGGATGTGGGATATGAGGCAGGGGAAACAGGCAGGGTATGCAAAATGGGCAGGCGCTGGGGCTGCCTGTTGTCACCCTGTGGTCCTTGCATACATTTTGGGGGGGTGACCTCTGTGGCTTATCCTCTGGTGACATGGCAACGTCAATGCTTTTGGTGGTCAAAAGTAAATTCTCCAGGCCAGGTTACAGGAGAAGATGTAAAGTCTTCATTTTGAGCCATTTCTGAAGGTCTTGCATCAGCTTTAGTCTTGTGAGTGGGAACCTCTTGGTTTTTTTGCTTTATCTGTTCTTTCACATTTCAGGTAATTGTCTCTCAGGAGTCTCTTATTAACAATTAATCAGTAGTAACTGTATTACAAAAGGAATATGCTTCTGTAACATCTTCAAACAGCTTTTTCTAAAATTTTAGTGACTTTTTCCAGAATATAAGATAATATAGGGCAAAATTTGTAGTAGATTTCTGGTCACTTGCCATTTCAGCAGTTTGATATTTGAAGGCAGTTTTATTCTGATTACTCTATTCCTCAGTGATTACTCTTTACTAAAGTGCTTTAGAGTGAAAGAACTTAAATGTAGTAAGGAAAAAACCTGTTCTTTGTCCTAGTCAGGGTGTAAACCTCATAATGATCATAAAAAGGTTTTGAGCATTTGTAGTGGCATTTTCATGTTGATTTTTTTTTCACCATATTCCATGTAATTAGATTGTGGATTAGATGCTTATGAAAACAACTAAATTTCTGAACACTGTTTCAGGTGAAAAGGGGAGAAGGTTGAAATATAGAAGGAAAAGGGAAAAAAAAAAAAAAAAGGATAATGAGTTTTGCTTTGCCTGAAAGCTGATTTTGAAAAGTTTCATCCTTGTAGGCAGTGTGAGCCCTCCTGGCTGATTGATTTTCTTCTGAGAATGGTGTCTGTGTCCCAGCAGTGCAAGGGGGTATTTTGGTGACAGGATTGCAGCCTGTAGCTCTGTCTGGCACAAAGAGGGCTTTCCAGAGGCATTTCCCACTTCCTTTCCCAAACTACAGATTTTCTCCTACATTTCCTGAGAGTGCAGGACGGACTCTGTTGTCTCACCCCCAGTGATACCGTCACCTAAAAATCACGTTACAGCTCATTTATTTTAGCAATGAGCATTCTGCAAATGAACACATGTGGCAGCACATGAGTTTCCCTTTGTGAAGGCTGTATTTTAAAGCAAAATAAACATTTTGAATAATTTTGGGTGTCTTCAGAAAGCTGAAAGGGGCAGGGGGAGCTTCTTGTGCTGAATAAAGACCAAACACACACAAATGGTCTTCAGGGCATATGTACTTAGTGTGTTCTTCACCAAGGGCTTGAAAAAAGGTTTCTCAAGAACTTTTAACATCTCTCCAGAATCGTATTTGCTGTGAAGCTTTATTATAGTGCCCGTTCCTCCCTGGTACTCCAGCAGAACTCAACCCTATGGGTTGTCAGTGTGTTTCCTCTGGTGAAGTGATTATAGGCATTTACACTCTGTATTGAGTATCTGTTCTTTATGGCTTTGGTCAGCAAGTTGGGATGTTTTTTTTACAATGTTTTGCAGTGCCAGGCATGGGAGCAAGGTGCTTATATGTTATAAACTCAAAATGATACAGTATTTTGTGCCAAGGCTTACTTTGTTAGGGCTTGTTGGTTTCTCATATCGAGCTTTTCAACTCATAGCACATGAAAGCCTCCCAGATATTCTAAACACCCTGGATCTCTGTAGAGATGCTAATGAGACAGGTAGTTACAGATTAAAGGCCTTTGGAGTGTACCAGCTGGATGAAAACCAAGTCAAGAGAGGAGCTAAAACAGTCCCCTTTGTATCCTCATCTAACCTGATTTGATTTTGCCTGTTGTAAAGGTCTGTGTGATATTTGGAGCCCATGCCTGCCTTGTTCCTGATAAGCATGAGTAACCAGAACAGTAATTGCACAACTTCAATAATTGAGACAGTTTTTTCTCCTCTCCTGTATTCATTTTAGTAAAGTATATTTTTGGCAATGTTTAATGGTGGTTTCTGTAATTCTGCATTTTTGAATCTACATTATTGCTGCTATTCCAGTTTTTCCAAGTTGTATACAAACATCTCACACTCAAGTATGACTACAGCAAGTTAATACGTATTTTAATATTGCTGGATTTATATATGCATGGATTGAAGTTGTAGTGGAGGTCATATTCTTGAAGATGTGAGTCAATGTATTTTCAAACTGAGTGTATTTTTTGAGTTGTAGAAGCTCATCCATCTTAGATTGCAAGCTGTGAGAATAGTATCAGAAGTGACTGATTTAAAGGGGTACCTTCAATGTTAAGAGAGCTGACACAATAGGAAAGGGAACTTAAAATATATGACAACTGAGTTTGAAAGAAATAGGAAGTAGAGAAAAATTTTTTACAACTATTGCTATGCTAGCTAAAAGCCAGTATAATAAGCTTCATTGTTTGCAAAATCATAATCTGTAGTGATTTTTTAAAAAACCTTATATATGAGAGCTTTAATTGGTGATTCAAAACATTCTTTTATTGAACTGAAATTTCAGAGTTCCCCACATTCAACATGCTAATCCATGCCAATCTTTCCTTTGGGTTTTCTGTCTTACCTGTGTGGCTGTTCCTTTAATTGGAATATAAGAATGTGATGGAAATACAGGGATGTCATTGTATATTAATTGTGCTTGCACATTAATCAATCTCACCATCAGTTCTCTTGTGGTTTTTTAGTTGGTGAAAAGCCATCTGAAGTCATATAACCATATTTCCTACATGGTGTTTTCCCAAGCAAAAGTGCCCCTGCTTGTTCTATTATACAAAGAAATTCAGAATTAAAATCATATGTAAGGACAGTAAAGAATAAATGTTGTTAGTTTTTGTTGAGTGTAGTAGCTTAAAGTATAAGTAACAGACTAATTACATGAGATTTGTTTTGAATCAAAAGTAATGGTAGGGGCAGTAGCAGATCTTGATCGTTTGATGGGTGGACTCGTGTGAACTGTCTGTGTTTTAATCTAAATTCTCCTGTCTGGCTTCTGGGAATAGAGGGGTATTGTGAAAACAGTAGCTGGAATGATTCCAAATCATACATAATTTCTTTTTATTCTCTCACTGTGTGTTTTATGAAATAGAATGTCAGAAGGTGCTTGGCCACCACTAGCATGGAAGGTTCAGGTCTGTAATCTCACAGAAAAAGAGTTCAAAATCAGAGTCCAGTTCTCATACTGTAGAGGTCTATAATCCTTTTGGAGTTTGTGCAGCCCAAAGATCTGGTCATTTAGCTGTGGTATTGACCCTACCCATATTGGTTAACTGAGTTGCTGTCAGGATTCCAGTGGCTGCATTGGCTGAACCTCTTGATGAGGCACACAGTCTGCCACAAGTAGGATAGATACTGACTGAAAACTGAAGCAAGGTAAATTAATATTAAAACCAAAGCATATTTTTAACTGTGAGATAGTCAGTGGAATTGAGTAACAGAGAAGCAGTGGTGGGCTGTTCATCTGCTTAACCTTTGTGGTCAAGTATGTCTAAGTCTTTATGAAGCAGAGTTCGAAAAATGCCACCTGTGAGTATGGGTTCATGTACTTTATGGGAAACTTCTCCCTTTACCAGCTGGAGGTTAGCGTGTTATCTAGACGTGTTCCTGATTTTTCCTGGTCTTTCTGTCTTACCCATGTAACCATAAAAAGAGGAAGGATAAGTATGAAGGCCACAAATTCTTTTTTTTTGCAGGTTTTTTTTTTTTTCAATATTATCAGTTTCAATATTGTCAATAATCTGGACAAGGAGATCAAGTGCACAGCTAGCAAGTTTGCAGACAGCTGAAGTTGTATGGGACTGTTGATCTGCTGAAGGGCAGGAAGAGTCTACAGAGGGATCTGGACCAGCTGGATCTACAGGCTGAGGCCAGTTCTGTGAGGTTCAACAAGGCCAAGTGTCGTGTCCTGCACTTGGGTCACAACAACCCCTCGCAGTGCTGCAGGCTGGGGGAAGAGTGGCTGGAAAGTGCCCAGTGGAAAAGGACCTGGGGGTGCTCTGGACAGCGGCTGAACATGACCCTGGTGTGGTTGGTGGCCAAGAAGGCCAAAGGCAGCTGGGCTGTACCAGCCATGGTGTGGCAGCAGGACAGGGCAGTGACTGTCCCCTGTGCTGGGCACTGCTGGGGTCACACCTCAAATCCTGGATTCAGTGCTGGGCCCCTCAGGATGAGACAGACACTGAGGGGCTGGAGCGTGTCCAGGGAAGGGAACGGAGCTGGGGAAGGGTCTGGAGCTCAGGTCTGATGAGGAGCAGCCGAGGGAGCTGGGAAGGGGACTCAGCCTGGAGAAAAGGAGCCTTAAAGAGCTTCTTGCTGCCTACAACTCCCCGTGAAAGGAGGTTGGAGCCAGGTGGAAGGTGACCTCTTCTCCCATGTGATAGAACAAGAGTGATAAGTGATAGAACAAGAAGAAACTACCTCAACTTATGTTGGGGGAGGTTTAGATTGTAGGAAAAATTTCTTCTGAGAAGCAGTTGGCAAGCATTGCAACAGGCTGCCCATGGAAATTATGGAATCACCATCCCTGGGGGATTTAAAAGATATGTAGATCTGTAGATGTGGCACTTGAGGACATGGTTTAGTGGTGGGCTTGGCAGTGTTGGGTTAATGGTTGGACTCAATCTTTCCAACCTAAATGATTTTGTGATTCTGCTCTTTTATGTTCTCCTCTTGCTGGTGTCAGCAAGAGGAGAACAGCAATCTTGCTATTATCATACAAATTTATAATATCAAACCAAGGTTTGAGGTTTAAGAGAAGTAACTCCTTGATAAGGAGGCTCCATTCAGGTGTATGTGTTCACATAACTCTATTAGGCAGCTTCAGTGTAAGCCTCCACCATAAAGATAAACCATGGCATTTTACAATCTTCTGTCTTTGACAAACGCATAAATAAGTCATGGTTTTGTCAGTGCAGAGTGTGGGAGGTTGTCTGTTTCTGATAGTGTTAAAGCCTGCAGTTTTTGGCAGATACCTGTGTATTTTTTTGAGCATCCCATTTCACTGCAAAGCCTTCTGAGATTCCGTTGCTTGATCAGCAGCTCCATCAGGCTCCTAGAAAAAAACCACTAAATCTCCCATTCCATCTCCACCCAAACAGGAGCAGAAAACCTCCTGTTGTCATTTGGTGAAGTGTCTGCAATACCAATAGCTCAAATCTTGACACTGCTTTGTGATAACATGAGCTCTGTAATGCTGCATAATGCGCTTTTCCTTCACCCTCTCCTTGCTTGAGCTTCTCTTTCCTTGGCTGGGTTTAGAGAAAAAGAGAAAGGATGCCAGGATTTGCCTGGAAAACTTACTGATAGAAATCATGAGCTGGAGAACTTGGGGAACTGTATCTTTTTATTTTCCCTTTTATCCTGTAAGATATGATATTCATTTACTCTTATGCCTTCTGGTTCCAGTTCATTTAAATACTTGCATTCAATGGAAGTTTAAGCAGATAGTTTTCTACAGAAGAGGAGGACCTACTTATATAATGTGGAGATCTTTCTGCTTCCATAAAAAGGATTTTGGGAGCTGTGGTTTACATACACAAGCCATTCACACTCATGCAGGAAGTTTTCTTGACTTCTACTAACAACAGTAAAGTCAATGAAATTACAGAATAAATGATTCGTTGTAAATATTTAGTGAACCGTGACTAAGCACCTTTTAATAGAAAGTGTCAGTGTTTTTTAGTTCCAGAGACTAGACTGTTTATGAATAGTTATATTTTATAAGGTACTTTGTCATGGCTTGTGAGATATTTACAGCAAATCTTTTTTTGGTAATTTTTTTTTCATTAAGAAAACTCATGAGAATTTCCTGAACATACAAAGCAGGCTCATGGTCACACAGTATGTCCCTGAAAACAGCTTTCCAAGCAGTTTGCATTTCCTTCTGTCTTAATGGGCTGACGTTTCAAGACTGGTGTTATTCCATACCTACCTTAGTAGATAATTCCTTTATGGGGAAGGAGAGAGGGAAAAAGAGAAAGAAATCTTCATGTACTTCTAAAATCATACTTACATTCCTTACTTTCCTTACTTTCCTTTAACTGTCTGGACAAATGCCAGAAAAAGTTCTTGCCAGTCAGGATATTCATATACAAGTCAGTGGGGTTATTTTGAAAAGAAAGAAAAAACACGCCACCTTATTATTTTTGTTGCTTAATTCTTAAGCATTATGGTCTGCTCCCTGTCAAAGTGATGGAAGAACAGCAACCACTAGATGATGATTAAGCTTCTGGGGAAGAGAAGGGAGGAAAAGCCTCATACATGGAAGTGATTTTCCATTCAGTTTCATGCAATTTTGTGTTTTATTCTGTCAGCCACTGATGAGCAAATTTAGTCTCCATAAATCCTTCTTAAGCTGAGGTTTAGGAAGGCCCTCAGTTGCAAAGTATTGAAAAGAGATTCAGAGAGAGTGCTCTGCCGAAATCTTGCAGACATCTACAGCCAATAAGGGATTTGGTGTTTTCCAGGCATCAGGCAAAGGCTCTCGAGAATTGTAAAAAAATACTCATTTTACTTGGAGGAAGCAAGAGATGTAAGGAGCCTGAGCTCTGCTGCATTTCAAAGGGATGCAAGGACACCTTTTAATACATAAAATCCCTGTCTCCAGGGACTGTTTTCCTAAATAAGAGTCACTCATTAATGAGCATCGTTGTTGCTTAGCAGAATTCAGAAGTTGAATAACTTCAGTTTGTAACTTCTCAATATTTGAAGTTTTTTTTTTCCTTAAAGGTAATGTAAACTGTGCTTGCATGGTTAGGGACTGACTGCTCGCAGCTGGACCTTCATGAGCAAATTGAAGTCAGTGTAGTTTCATAGATAATTAAATAAGAATGAAAATTTTAAAAGTATAAAATGAGCCTTCTTTTTTCAGCAAAGGTTCACCATTTAATATTTTTGTATAGTATTATTTAAATTGTCTCCAACTGATATGGATTAAGGCAGTGGAGGCTAACAGGGTAATTTATTTAAATACTAGAAGCTTCATTCTTTTCAAAAGTAAACATTAAAATAGAACAATTCTGCTAGGTCATGGCCAAATCTATTTTGGAAGACATTTTTCTGCTTTTTACATTGGTGACTTAACTACAGAAATTTGTACTTAACCTCCAGGTGCTAAGATTTTAAATAAATGTATGAATTACAAAACTCAAGGTCAGAAATGCTACATATTTTTAAAACCCATTTATACCTTGTTTGTCTCTTTTGTAAGGCTAAAAAGCGCAACTTGTTGGTTTGTTCCTTCCTCCTCAGTGATATTATTTAATGTGTCAGCAGAATTTTCTGAAAAAAGAACAATTAAATTGTTCACTTCAGTGAATGGAGAAATGGAGGTGTTAAGACCATGGCTGTTGGGTGAGTTTCCCCCACCTCCTAAGAAGGACTTTGTGCTTCTCCTGTGCCCAGCTGAAGGACCACCTCTTGTCCCCCTGGCAGCCAAATACCACTTCTGCTGCCATCCCTGGTAACCACACTAATTGCTTACATGGAAAAGGAATATTAGGAAAATATTAAGTTAGGCTAAAAATACATCAAATATGATATAGCAGCTGGAAACAGGGAAAGCCAGCACCTTCCACTGGCCAGATCTCCCCAGACCACCTTCAAAGTGCTCATGGGGCTGCTGCAGCCATGGACCACATAACGTGGGCTGGAACATTCATATCAAGTATCACCTCCCGCTTCTTGCCTTGACCTCAGAAGACTTCCCCAGCAAGGGATAAACAATAAACTTACATAGTGTGCCCGAGAGACTTGGGCTCTAAATAAACTCTGTTTGATGCCACATTTCCGAGGAAGCAGAGATTCCCTGGACCACACAGATCCCGACCACGAGCACCATTGCTGGGCTCGTGAGAGATGCCAAGCTGCAGCTCTAAGAAGCAATGACTGTGCCTTGATATAGAAGCACAGTCAGGGTGTTTTAAAGAGGAAAAATACCAGGAATAGCTCAGTGTTTTGTGGCTGCCTCCTTAGTGGCACTTGGGATACCCCAGAATGTAGCTTGTGCTCTTTCCTCTCTGAAAGTGAAAGGAGAGAAGTGAAATCCTGCTCAATAACTGCAGGATGGAGACATTACTCTCCTGTAACAGATTGTTCTGATACCAAAGATTTGCTTTTGCCTCTGTAGTATCTTCAGTATATCTTTCAGTATATTCAGTGAAACCACAGGTTCTCTTGGAGAATTTGTTCCTTCCCTCAATTCAGTCACGCTTCCTTGGCTCCTAAGGAAGAAGAGGAAGTGGGAGATGAGATACTGAATGTCATTCCCTTGAGGATTGCAACTCCTCACTTTTGTCCATAGAGATTAACTCTTGTTTTGGAAATTTGGTTCTTTGTAAAATCTGCTTGATACTGAGCATCTGTGGGTTTTGTTTAGGGTGCTGTATTTAATATTTTCAAGAATTTTGTCTTCTGCAGTCGTAGAAACATGCAATATATAGTTAAAAGTGTTACTTGGAATGACTTTTGGACTGTGGTATGGTTTTTTTTTTAACTTTTTTAGCATGATTTGTCTGTTTTTATAAATAAGGGATTTAGGATTTTACCTGTTATCATTTCA
Organism: Taeniopygia guttata; assembly: GCF_048771995.1. Taxonomy (NCBI): domain Eukaryota; kingdom Metazoa; phylum Chordata; class Aves; order Passeriformes; family Estrildidae; genus Taeniopygia; species Taeniopygia guttata. The sequence continues at coordinate 5,620,918 of NC_133027.1, read as the reverse complement.
CATTGTGTTTTGCAGCTACAGATAAGAAAGCAAAATACACTATCCGTGCTAATGATTTATTTTAACTCATGTACAGGGCATAATGCTGGATGAGCTGTATATTAAAAAACCAAGAAAAAAATCCAAACAAAAAGCCCCAACCTTTTAAATGCCTATATTTGATTGCTGATTTTGCCACTATTTCAGCAGCCTGAAATTCTTAAATTAATAATTGGTGTATTAATATTAATTCAATATGCCTGTAATGTTATAGTAAATTCTCTCCAGATTTTCAGTTATTTAAATATAAATGCTTGTCAATAAACACCAAGTTGTGCATGTTTCACCTGAATGAGCACACCTCATGTTTGTCTTTCTAGTTGAGGAAGCTCAGAAAACAGTATTATTTAAAAGGCAAATTTAAATGGATGCCAGCTCATGCTTTATATGGACCCCTTTTAAACTACTATCAATAAAGTGAAATAGTTAACTGTGACTTTCCTCCCTGGAACCTTCCTTTGAGTCCTACTTGTTCCCCTTTCTTGTATTTTATTCTTGACTCATGTCAAACTGGGACTATAACTTCACATCCTTATTTTTAGCATTATGTATTATTATTAAAGTGTATTTGTATTAAATTAAATGTATTAAGTTGTATTATTATTAAACAGTTAATATTTTATACTTTCAGGTCTGCTTCTTTACTTTGTAAACAAAATACTTTTCATATATTTGAGCATGAGATTTTTTTGTGAAGCTTGTGAAGTGCTCTCGCTTCAGTCCTAATTTGCTTACCCAAAAATCTTTCTAAAGCCCATATATTGGCATCTTCCCCTTCCTGCTTTCCACCGAGCCATTTTTCATTGAAAAAAAGAATTTATTTTGAGAAGCTCAAGAAAGATGCTTCTTATTTCGTTTTATTCATCCCTGCTCTCAAAGTGATTATTTAATAATTTTAGTGCGAAATAGAGCAGTCAGTGCAGCCTGTTGTGTCTGTCCCTTTCTTGCAGCCATGGGGGAACCTCGGGTGAGAGCAGAGAGGACAAACATTTGCACTTTCCTTTGGACATAGGGGGGAAAAAGGTTGATCTGTACATTGTGTGTACAGGAGTATCATTTGGGTTTGTATTTTGAGTTTGTTTGTTTGTTTGTTTGTTTGGTGGGTGGTGGGTTTTCTTGTTTTTCTTGGGTTTTTTTTTGTAAATATCACATGTATTTATTTAAAAAATATATTGTGCCAGTAAAGTTTTTAATGAGACATTAGTTGTCTAAGTGATAATTCTGTGTCTTCTCAGTCTAGCTGCTAGATGGCTCATTTTGGACAAAATAAAAAACTAAAGTGTAATTAGACATGGATGTGGTCGTCTCCCAAAGTCCTTGCATTTGTTTTTGTAGCAAGTAGATCAGGACTAGGGTGACTGTAAAACATCAATATTTTATAAATCTCTTCTTTTCTTGTTCCAAAAATTCTGCCAAATTGTGCTTAAATGAAGTCTTTGGAGGAAAAAGCCTGTAAGAGTTCTTTACTATAAATACATTTTTGTGATTTTAAGAAGAATGGGGTATTTATAATGGATTGAACCAGAGCTTCTCTGCTCTGTGTTATCTTTATAATGTTTGCCATAAAGTGCTTCCAGGCGACATCTTGACTTCTGTAATTTTTTTCTTCCTTTTCATTGGTGCCTGGAACAGATTATTGTGGGTTATAACATTTTAAAACATCTAAGTAATCCATTTGAAAGCAGGAAAAAGAGCACACCATTGATATGAAATTGCCCTGACTTTCCAGAAAAGATTTTATCAAGAACTTCCAGTTTCTTACTCTAGGGAGAAGGTTGCATAGTTCGATTTCTGAAATAAAATACGTTCTTAAAGCATTGTCCTATCCAGTAAAATTGATTTATCTTATGGTAGAATTTTACTCTCAGAAAGGTAAGAATATTGGTTTGTTCAGTACTTACTGAAGTTAAACCTAAATTCCTGAAGTTAAACCTAAATGAAACACAATTATATGAAGGAATTATTCTATATTTTAATTATTGTGTTTATTTTCTTCTTAGTGGATGAGTTTTACCTGTACCTAGTAGGGAAATAGTTTCTGTTTCTGAGCCACAGGTTCACTTGTAACACAGAGTAACCCCTGTAACAGCTCAGAGTGGGTTTGGTTTTTGATAACTGGGGGATTGTGGTGCTTCAGAGCTGTAGAAGGCTCTGCCCCAATCTTGTTATCTGTAATTTAGAGCACAGATTTCCAAACTAGGATCTCTGAATACTTTTGATCCAGAAGTTGTATTAAGTATTTTAAAGTGGTTTTGTTATTTATAGATTTTTAAAATGTAAATGTAGAATACTGTGACTGTTAATATAATTGTTGGGCTTTACAGTGTTCATGAGAAATGCTGATGTTTTTAAACCTCTTTTGGTCTCAAACATTTCCGTATTTTTGAGACAGGTTATGTTTTTTGACACTTTTCTCTATTTCTCCTCACTATTACACTGAGTACTGTAATAATTCTCTCACACAGATACTGTAAAGGTGAATAATGAAAATACAGGCTCCTTACATACATGGGTGGACTTTTCATAACATTTTGTTTTACTATTAAAATTAAATTTAATTTGCTAATTTACTATTAAAAAAACCTCTAATTTGCAAAGCCTGATTTGTCAGTAGAGCACTTGTTGCCCCCCGGCAATGGGAGGTCCAGGGGGAAAACTTGTTTTTTCTGACACCGACCACAGTGGACAAGTTGCTTCCTTTCTCCAGGCACTGACTTCAGGAAGGGTAGTAAAATATGAAAACTGATGTTATAAAATATATTACTATCTGATAAGGAAGTGTGTTGTTTGATAATTGGATATAATTATCATAATTCAACACCCACACATCTCATTCATAAAATCATGACATGAATTTTTAAAACAATGAAAAATGGCCTTGATGTTTTGGAGAATATAAAAGAGAATAATATTATTTCTCTAAAAATTAGCATGAAACATTCATCCTCATTTATGTTTTGTATCTTGTGGATTAGTTTAAATTGTCTTGTGGTTTTAATCTAGATTTAAAATAGCAAGGGGTTTCCACATTTGGTTAACACTTATAATATATATATACAGTGAAATTATGTTTTGTCTTCTTGCTCTCCTCATCACTTTTTTGCCCTGTCCTCTTGAGAGCAGGCTGAGAATTCATCTCCCTTGGATTTGTTAAATTCCAGTTGAGTTTGGGTCTTTTGTTGAGATGAATTTCTTCCTAGGGCAGAAGTGACTGATCATAGTCCAGTCTGCATGGTTGAGAAAGACAGTTGTCTCATTTGTTTCCTGAAAATCTGAAACCCTTTGTGAGTGAGCAAATGGAACATACTATGTTATACAACTGGAATAAATTATATCTTTTTCTCTGGCCAGTCAAGGATTTGTAAAATTAATTTAAGACACTTAACTGTTAGAATTTGGTGTATTTTGATGCATACACAATGGCACTGAAAAGGGGTCTTGCCACAGTTTTGTATTGGGATAAATCTGCAGATTTTCAGCAGTTAGAAAGTATTTACTATAATATAAGAGGAAAAAAAAATCCACAGAGGCTGAAGTCTATTATTTTTCATTAATAACAGGACTTCTAAAAACACCTACATGATGTGATTGTCCAAATTCAAGCATTTATTTATTTTACAAAATCACACTCCTCAGTCAGTGGATATTGTATATCCCACCGTTTACAAAGAGTAACCAAGTTAGTTCAGTGAAGACCATATGTAGAAAGATTATTCTGCAGAGCTCTTAGCAAAACTTAGAAAATTAGGTTTAGATGGAATTTATCCATGTTCACTCTGAAACGTCGTTACCTATAAATAGTCTGTTGAAAGTAGACCTCTGTGGCATCTTGCATCAAAATTGGCAACATTTTGCATATTGACCATGGGGAAGGAAAAAGTACTTAAAAAACCTTTTACTCAAATGTATCTGCTAAGTTGTGCTTTTATATACACAAAATCATTTTTCATGTCTTAACAGTAGTCATAAAAGTTTAAGTACAGATAATATTTCTGCACTTTCTGATTGAAATCAGACTTTAATTTACATATTTGCTTTTCCAATGACATAATATACAGGATTCTACTTTGATTTTATGTACCATATTGCTTGTGAAGAGAAGTCACAGCAGCTGGGAGAAGTTCATTCCTGAGGTGTGGAAGGAAGAAAATTCTATTTCTGTCCCCAGAATGAATAAGAAGGAGGATCTGGGAAACGACAGACCAGTCACCCTCACATTGACCCCTGGGTAGGTCATCCTAGAAATCATTTCTGAGCCTGTTAAGGATTCCAAAGTGATTTAGAACTGTCAGATTTATGAAGTGGAAATCGTCTGTGAACAGCACAACAGCCTTCTACAATGAAATAACAGTGCAGTGCATGAGGGATGGGCAGGGAGTGCTGTTCGCCTTTACATGAGCAAGGCTTTTGTCCCTCTCCTGTAACATCCTCTTGTGCAGGTGATGAAATAGATAAAGGGATGGACAGAGGGCTGTGTTCATAGGGGTGGTACTAGTGGTGTAAAGTCCCTCTGGAGGGCTGTTGCTTCTGATGATCCCAAGGCTTGATCCTGGGCTCAGCATTGTGTAATGTCTTCATTATTGACCTGGGTGATGGGACACGAGTGCACCCACAGCAGTTTGATGAGGATAAAAAACTAGGAGTGGCTGATGGACCCTGTCATGGTGCTGTCATTCTCACCAGAATGGAGGAATGTGCCAACAGGAACCTCATGAAGTGCCATAAAGGGGAATTCTAAGTAATGCCCCAAGAGAGAATAACCCCTGGCACCTGAACAGGATAGAGGCAGCACTGAAGGTGGACAGGTGGCTGCAGTGTGCTTCTGGGCAGCACCTTGGGCTGCATGAGGCAGGTGAGGGATGTGATCCTTCCCCTCTGCACTGCACAGACACATCTGGATCTCTGAGGCCACTGCTGGGCTTCCCAGTGCAAGAGAGACATGGAACTACTGGAACAAATCCAGTGAGGAGCCACTCAGAGGCTTAAGGGACTGGAGCATCTCATGTAAGAGAGGCTTGAGAGAGCTGGGCCAATTCATCCTGGAGAAGAGGATCAGGGAAATCTTATCAATGTCTATAAATACCTGTTGGGAGGGAATAAAGCAGACAAAGCCAGGTTTACTTCAGCGGTGGCCAATGACTGGACAGGAGCCACTGAGCACAGATTGAAATACGGGAGATTCCAGTTAAAAATAAAGAAAAGAGTTTTTTACTGTGAGGGTGGCCAAGCATCTGAGAACCTTGTGCAGAGAGGTTGTGGAGCATCCATCATGGGAGAAGGTCAAAGCTCGAGTGGATGCAGCCCTGAGGAAATTATTTGAGTGGGGGAATTGTACTGGGTGACTCCACACATCAGCTGGCCTGTGATTCATGGAGTAGAAGTGATAAAGTGGTATCTTCTTTCCCCCCCTTTTTCCCCCTCTTCTGGCCTGCAAGACTGTGATTTTGCAGTCATGAAGATGAGCTTATTAAGGAAAAAATTGGATAGACATTCCTTACTGCCTACTTTATAGTGTATGTAAGGGAACGTGAACAAAAGTTGCCCTTTCTGAAGGGAAAATGTAGGATATTATTTTGTTTCTGCAAGTTATTTAAGCATTCAAAATCAGCCTAAGAATATGATTCAGAAGGTTCATGTTTAAAAAACTTTGTTGAGTCAAAACAAAATGACCTCCCATAGAGCTGGGAGACTTAAGCATCTCTGAAATTTATCTCTGAGGATTTTGTGTTATTCTTGATTTATGGTGGCGTCACTGAGGGCAGGGTTTGTCTTTTTGTGAGAAGAATTGGACTTTTCATTTGGCAGGATGTTAGGCATTGTTAATCCTACTGCCTGGCAGACCTCACCATTTAAAAATTCAGGGTGTCAACAAACTACTTTCATTTTCAGGTAAACAAAGTTGTGCTAACAAAGGTCTTGGCTTGTTTAGGTCTTAACTCAGGGGAAAAATGATTTGTTTGAATGGTGCTTTCCACACTGGTTATCAAGAACTATCTGTGGGTAACCATTAAGAAAGCATTATAAAGTTTTCAATATGCTCAAAATAATTATTCATCATTAAGTCTTTTATTGGTTTCAGAATTTTAATTATTATAAGCATCAGTGAAGTTTGTTTTAGACTCCAAGCATAGAGTTGCAAGTGATGTGTCATATAGAAATGGGGTTATATCTCTTTCTAAATTATTTTAATTCACATAATCAAGATTTCCTTTGTGTACTTTTTTAGCATTACAGGACCCCTCCCCAGTTCTTGGCTAAACTTAGTTTTTTATGTCTCCTGCAGTGAAGATTCTCTTCCTTCTGTGATGTTTAGAGAGGGTTTTAATTCTTGTTTTCTGATGTTTTCTTTCTAATTTGTTCTCTCCTGTTCTAAATTTTATCCCTGTACATGTCATTATGTACTTTTGAATAATTAAATGGTATTATGTAATGTTTCTCTTCTTGTTGTTTATACTTTTCCAATATTTGCAGACATCATCGCAGCTTAATTTTAGAGTGAAAAAGCCCCATTTTGTATCTGCCATTTCAGGTTCTTCCTGTACTTGCCTTTCTCATTGCCATACACACTTGAGGAAAAGTGTTTTCCTTTAGCTGAGTTTCTTGTAGTAAATATTCAATAATTTAATAATCAAATTATTTTAATTAATATTATAGGATTTAAATAAGACAGTAGAATGTCTCCATTTGCTGCATAAATAGGTGGTAATTAGTTTTTGTAACTTCCTGTAGTATCTCTAGTCTTTGTAGAAGAAGGAAAGTGGGGAGTTACTGCTCTTCACATCATCAGGGTAGTGAGATGCTTGACTCTACATATCATACTTGCACTAAATCCTGGTAAAGAACCATGCTCAGCATGTTGTGTGAAGCCTCTCCATATTTGATTTCATTAATCCAAGCAGATAAATATATTAGCTATGAACTCTGATGGAATTATTACCTTTTCTTTCTAAAAGGACTTTGGTAGAAGTTACCTGATGAGCTGACAAACATAAATAGCAATATAAATTCCAGTGCTTTTTCAGGTAGTGCAGACTTCATTATTTATCTCTTTTCTCCCTATTGGAATCATCCTTTTACTCAGGGAAGTTTCTTCCTCCTGGATTTTGTTCTTTCCTCTTCCACTCTCCGTACAGTGTGTCCTCCTGTGTGTGTCTGATCAATTTTCTGGTTTGGCGCCAGTCATCTCTTTCCTTTCAGTCTTTACTTCTGCCTAATTTGTTTGGAAGCATCCACAGCAAAAAAGGCAGAGACAGGAATTATCTTTAGCTTTTGAGACTTTGAAAAAGGTACTATCCTTATGCTATTTTCTCTGGGTTGTCTGTTGCAATGACAGGCTTATTCTCATTCTCATCAGAGGAGTCTCCTAATTTTCTGTCATCTATTTTTATCTTTGTCTTCTCAGTTAGTATCCTCTGGTATGAAAATGAATTAGTTCAAGATACTGTATTGCTGATTTTCCAAAGCTTCTTTTTAATGTTTTACAGTCATTTGCAGTGCTTATCCTTCAGGTGTGCAAATTGCTGAAAGTTTTCTGAATGTTTTTGTGCCCAGTACTGTAAAACTGATTTTCTTTGTCATGAACTGGCTGTCAGGTTTCCAATATTTCATATATTTCAGAAAACACTTCCTTATAATACGGAAATGTCTGTGAGAATTAATATGCTGCATATTCCAAGTGCATTCCCACCAAACAACTGGCAGAAGAGAAATTTGCTGTGTGTTCTTAAAATGCTGAGGAGATGTGAGCCCACACATTACCCAGTTCAAATATATATGGTAGCTGATTTGTTCTATGTGATTTTATGGGATCCTTGCCTGGTTTTAGTTTTGATAACAGTGAATCAGCTGGTTCTGTACGTGATGAACACTCACACCTTGGTCATTGCTAAATCCAATAGTCTCAAGCTTGGTCATTGTTCTGGAGAGCTCAGTCCTCACCTGCAGAGACACACAAAGCAAGTGGGTCTCACAAACAAACTCCACAGCCTCCCCAGAAGCTGCTGTGGACCTCTTGGTCCCTCCAGTAGCCAACTCATAAACCCTCTGGTCTTTCCAATATGCAGCCCAGATTTATGTCCAGATTGTTACGTGGATCCCAAACCTCTCATCCAGGTCGTGGGCTGCGCTCCCATAGGCACAGTGTGCACCCTCTCAGGTCACCGTGGCATGGCAGGCACATGGATCCCTGTGATCCACAGTCCCAGTCTGGTTGTAGGCAGGAGCAAGTAAATACCTCTGTGTTGAGGACAGAAGTATTTGCTTGCCCTATGGCAGTTTGGATTATGGAATCATGGATTTACTCAGCTTGGAAAAAACCCTCCAGCACTGAGTCCAAAAATTAACCCGGCTCTGCCAGGTCAGTCACTAAACCATATCACTCAAAACCACTTTTACAAATGTTTTAAATCTCTCTAGGTCTGATGACTCCACCACTGCCTCCACCAGTCTGTTCCAGTGCTTGACCAACCTTTCTGTGAAGAAAATTATTCTAATAGCCTATCTAAACCTTCCCTGACACAAACTGAGGCATTTCTTTACATCCTGTCCCTTGTTGCCTGGGAGAACAGACTGACCCTCACCTGTCTGCACCCTCCTGTCAGGGCGTTGTAGAGGCTGAGAAGGTCCCCCCTGAGCCTCTTTTTCTCCAGGCTGAGGCCCCTCAAGACCCTTCCCCAGCTCCATTATCCCTCTCTGGACATGTTCTAGCCCCTCAAGGTATTTCTTTTTTGAGGGGCCCAAAACTGGACACAGCGCTGGAGGTGTGGCCTCACCCGTGTCCAGCGCAGGGGCAATCTCTGCTCTGGACTTGCTGGCCACACTACTGCTGACAGAGCCAGGGGCCATTGGCCTTCTTCCCACCTGGCACACGCTCATCCTGTATGTAGAAAGAGAAAAGAAGAGTTGTTAGGGATTTTTAGAAGAGGGGAAAAAAAAAAAAAAGCAGCGCATATTTCCCACCAGACTACCTGGCTGCTTTTATACTTTCCCTAGGCTGGATTCATCACGTTTATTTGAGGTGGTAAATTCTGAATGTGTTGGGGCAGCCTTGTTATGGTGTGAACTCAGTAGAAACCCCAGTGAGGGAAGCTGTTTATTCTAGCACAGTGCACTCCCAGCCACCCTGGTTATAGTTCCTTTCTGGCCAGGGCAGCTTTTCGAGGCTGTGGAGGACGGGAGGTTGCAGGAGCTCTCTGTCTCCACAGTCTACTCTCTTGGTGGTCTGGCCACCTGGAGAGCTCTGCATCAGGGTGTTTGAACTAGGCCTATGCCTTGCCTGCCCCAGTACCTTTCTCAGGCACTTAAACCCCTGAAAATATAGCAAAAATCTGTATTTCTGTAGCTGCCCATTTTGAAGCTCTTATAAATGTCAGTCCCTGCACCATGAGCAGCAGTCGGACCTTAGCATGTGCCAAGTATGAGCGTGTGTTTACACACAGTACCATGATACTTCATGTAGGCACTTAGTGGCTTGGACATTTACCCTTTTGAAGAGCCTGGAAACATCATTACAGGAACTTAAATAAATTAGAAATAGAAGCTAAAAGTAAACAATAAAAGAGCTGCAGCAGTCTTTTCTTTCTTCATGCTACTATTTTAATTCTCCTGTGAAAATCTGGGTAAGTTGATCCCCCCCTTGTAAAAATGTTTCCTTAAAACAGACAAACCTTTGAAATAGGATCTTCTAAGAAGCCTTTGTTATTGTAGGACATGTCTAATGGGTTGATGCTTCTATTACCAGGACTGTCTTCCATAATACTTTACTGCTTTGATGCCCTGCTAATGCTGTATTTTGATATATTTCCTCTTCAGTATTTACCTGTGGAGAAACAACTCTTTTTTTATTTTCAACAGAATTTTATGTGTTTCATAGGAAGACTTATTAATATGTCTAGTGAATGGAAGGTTCTTTAAAAGACTCTCATGAACCATAAAAGCAAAGCACATGTGAAATGAAATTCATAACTTATATTAAAGCATCAAGTTCAGCTTCACTTCCCAGAAACAAGGGCACCAAATTTGGGGGTCTTTTTTTTAAAGTGTTTTCTTTTAGTTCTTAAACTACTTTGTATTCTGCCACTTGGGAAAATCTGAGCATCTGACTCGTAATTTAGTGTTTATTCTGCTGTGGAGAGGTACAATGCAAAAGTGAAGGAAAAAAAATGTAAGAGTTAAAGTAATAAGCTATTTGTGCATTTCTCATTATTACCTCTGGTAGCAGAAAGACATATCAAATGCTATACAAATACAATTAACAAATACAGAAGCTTTACTTTTATTTTAGTGTCTGAAAATCCTGGATCCATTGCAAAGGAAAAGGAAGCGGCTGTGGGTGGGTGTGGTGGTTTTTACTTTTTGCTGAAACCACCATGCCAGTATCTAGTTTTCTGTGTGTGGGAAAGAAGCTGGCAGAAGTTACGTGGGAAAACAGTGAAGGCAAACTGAGATAGAAATAGCTTTGGAAGGTAGAAAGCATGGAAGTGACGGAGGAAGAAAGTAGGTGCATCTGGAACTTGATTTTCTGTTACAATGAGGAAGTGCAGTTGACATGAACCTTTCTTCATGTCTCAGCATCAGCTCTGTCTATCACAGAATCACAGGATGGTTTGGGTTGGAAAGGATGTTAAAGATTATCTTGTTCCAAGCCCCTGCCATGGGCAGGGACACCTTCCTCTATCCCAGGTTGCTCCAAGCCCTGTCCAACCTGGCCTTAGACACTTCCAGGGATGGGGCATCCACAGCTTCTCTGGGCAACCTGTGCAGGGCCTCACCACCCTCATAGGGAAGAATTTCCTCTTGGTACCTGTTCTGAATCTATCCTCTTTCAGTTTGAAGCCATTTCCCCTTTTTCTGAGTGGTCCATCAAAATGGACCCAAAAATATTTTATGTCTCTTTTTGGGTTGATGTGCTGTGTCACAATTGCAATTCCTCTGCCCCTCCTGGGGAACTGTGAATTACTTGTGAGAGAGATTTCTGGATGCAGATGAGGGCAGCTCAATGTAGAGGCAGCATCCTGCCTCAGAAATTGATTTTGCTTCTTGCACTTTCTTGTCTTTGGAAAAGAAACCCCAAGCCCTTTAATTTGTACATTTGGGGTGCTGAGTAAAACTGTGAACATGAAAAATGTATGTCTAACCTGATCATGCTAGACACCAGGTGTTTACTGCTGTCTTGCACAGTTAATTTATTTTGTATTTGAAGCCTTAAAAAGAAAGAATAATTACCTTTAAAAAATAGAAGACCAGCAGTTAAGAATGAACAGTATATTATGTTTATGATAACTTTTCTGTTTGCTTTTATATACCCTGTGTGATTAAAAACCACTATTAATTGTAATTTTCATTTACTTACAAATCTTACTGTTAAAAAAAAAGAAAAAAAACTTTAACTTTATCCTGTATGAGCACTTTTATTTTTGAATTTGTGAGGGCTTAAATACTGTTTAATATTCCAATGTACTATGATAATAAATATTTCTATTTCTATTTATCTGTATTTCCTGTATTATGTCCATGTATTTGCAGTTTATGATATATTTAATAGTTTCTGGATAGATTGCTGTGCTGTCCTTATAGTCCTAGGAAGTGCCTGATATTCTAATCCATGTACATGTGCAGCCCTGCATCATGGAGAAAAAATTATCTGAGTTCTGTTCATTTTAGAAATGTACAGTCACAATAAGAGAGACAAATGATAAGGGGCAAATGCAGAGTGTAATTTCCTCATGCTATGACCAGTGTTGTACAGTGGATTATGCTCAGATTTTGCCTGAGTAGCTCTTACTGGGCTTTTACACATATCAGGCTGATATTTATTAGAATTGGAATGCTGTTTGCAGAACACTGGTAATAATTTCATTATTAGATAAAGAACCCTATTACAGAGTTCTTTAGTTGTTTATAGATAAAATACTGTTTTCTGTATTGCAAGGTAGACTAATACTTTCATGAGGAAATAATTGATATATTCAGCCACCTATAAACATTTGAGTCTTGCTTGTAAATAAATTTTCACTCTTTTTGTAAGAATCTGTAGTTTAATGTTGGTCTGTACTATTTAATTTACAATGAATATATTTTACTGTACAAGTTTTTGTATTTTAAAAACTCAAATTTACGAGAAGAGAAAATGTTTTATTCTCAGAAATGTTCTGAGGAAAACTAAACAGCATAAGAGTTGTCTTTCTCTAGAATGATGTAAGACTGGCGTTTCTTAGAGAGGAAGAAATAGCAGAAAAAGAAGTATAAGAAAAGTAGGAATAGGAAAAATTGCCTTGCAAAGGGCATTGTCACGATTCCTCATTTTATGTTCCTTGCTGGCCTCACCTTGCCTTTTGTTTGTGATATTATATGAACACTATAATTTCTTTGTGACCTCCTGCCATTTCATGTTGCAGTGTAAACTTTAGGAGCCTCACATACATTATTATGTAAAAAAATGTTTATCCATTATTTGTTTCTTCCACCTGTTAGCACCAGCATTTAGACTGGGGATAAAAAAGTTGTTGGTATTTTACCTTTTCAAATAGTTATTTGGTAATTTTTTAAACAAAGGGGGCTGCAAATGCAGAGTTAGTGGTGCACATATTGCAGTTTTGCCTGCTCTTTTCTCATGGAATTATAGAATTATAGAATGTGTTGGGTTGGAAAGGACATTAAAGATCATCCAGAGGAGTGTGTGAAGAGCGGTTGTCAGTGAAGACTGAGGCAAAAAAAGTGGGTAGGTCAGTCTCCTCCTCATCCATTCTTACATCTTTACCAGTACTGTTTATTAATGAGGGGTGTACACAAATGTTGCTACAAACTGGATTTTTGTCTGTTTCCTCAGTCTTTCAGTTTGTCTCCACACATGCTTTAGTGTATGTTCTTGCAGCTCTTTTGTTCCACTAATCACATGACTTTGGTTTATAATCCTTGCTCCAGGCTGCGTGATCCATTTCCGTACATACAGGTGTATTAACCTTACTGTTATTATTTGTATTTTCTTTTTTTTATCTTTCAGGAGACCAGTACTTCTTTTCTTTTTAACTAATTTCCATAACTTTGCAATAAACCACTATGTTTCAGGTTTTCCCTGGGAGATGCTCGCAGGCCACTCCACGAAACTGCAATTCTGGTGGAAGACATTGTCCACACTCAGCTGATAAATTTGGTAAGAACATAACTGGCAAAATAGCCTGCACTCTAAAATCCCTTCAAGCCACATGATATTTTTGTGATATAATGACTAATAACAGATAGTCCAGGGTTTAGGAATAAATAAAACACAGAAACAGAGGGTGATGCTCTGGTCTCAGTGATGTGTGGAACCAGATATGCAATCCCACCCATCCCTGGAAAGTAAGCTGATGAGTTTTTTTTGGTTAAAGAAACTTTAAGTTGTTAGAAGAACTGACTATTCTTCACAAGGCTGTCTTTTTTTTTTTTTTTTTTTTTTTTAATTTATGTTCTATTATTTGTGTTAATGCATTATTTGCTTAGGATTTATGTCTTAATATTCTTTCCATGAGATGTTTTGATTTCTGTCAAAAAAGACTTCCAAAATATGGAATATTTTAATATATTGAAAGCCAGTGAAAGTGTTATATAAATGAGGTTGTTGTGAATCACATCTGTCAGAAACAACTCTAAATTTAGACCTCTATATATTTTATTAAAGTTCAACAGCTCCTCTTAAGAAATAAGTCATTGCATTTAACACCATGGCATGAATTTGCCATCTGACAAATCACTATACCTTTGTATAGAAAGGTATAATCTGACATGCCACCTGTGGCTTCATAAGGAATGTGTTTTTCTTGTTATAGCCATTAAAAGACATGTAGCTGTGGCACTGAGGGACAGGGTTTAGTGGTGGTCTTGACAGTGCTGGGTTAATGGTTGGATTGATCATCTCAGAGGTTTTTTCCAATCTTAATAGTTCTGTGATTTGAGTGAAATTACCAGCACGTGTGGGAATGGACATTAAATGGAACTAACATATATAGATTATGCTAATGCCTATTATAACTGATGTTTACATCTGGTGAGTCCTTGGATCAGCTAGAGCTTTGAGCTGCAAGTTCCTACACCTCCTCTTTGTAATGAGCCCTTTTAGCAATGACAAGGCTTTTTAAGTTTCAAGGTAGGTACTGGTACTACATTAACTAGAGCTAAAAACTTCTGTAAAGGGATGAAATTCAGACTGGGATACAGCACATATTAAAAATATTTATGTGTGTATAAAAAATATATATATATCTAAATATTCATGCATATAAGACATTTATGTTTTTAATAGAAATGTACTAAAATCAGACTTCCCCTTGCCCACTGTATGCCTGCAGCAGGTGTTTTCCTTCAGCTTTGCACCTAATCCAGCAGCCGTTCGGTAGTTTCCTGCATCTCAGCAAATGCCTTGGCTTCCCTTCCAGCTCCAGGCAGTTTCTTTCTGCTCATACTTCTACAACCCAACAGTGTATCCCTGTCTCCACAGTCTCCTGGCATCTTTGTGGATTTTTTCCTTATTACACTCTTCTTGGGCTGTCCTGAACATGCCCTGTGGCTCCTTGGAGGGGACAACGTCTCTCCCCTCTCTGTAGGTTTCCCGCTGGTTAAACACTCTGTCCTGGGCATATATTTGTAGTTCTTATTCCAGCTTTAGCTCTGACAAAGTAACATTTTATCTTTGTTAATGACCCCTGTAATTTATGCAAACCGATGGCTGCGGCTTCGCTCTTCCCTCAGCAGTAAGGTGCTGGAGTCTGGGCTGTTCTGTCCCACCGAGGCTGAGCTGAGCTGAGCTTTACCAAACCCTGCAGCTGAGAAAGTGCAACCTGTGGCCATGTGGTCTTTGCACTTTAATCAAAGCCGGGAACTTACTCGGGGGCTGGATGTGACCCAGGGTTAACCCTACGTGGGGTGCAGGAGCTTGTAGGATTTCCTGACAGAAGGAAGAATGGGAATGGAGCGGCAGATAAACAGCTTTTCTAACCTTTCCCCTCCCAGCCCAAGACAGCACTTTATTTCTGAGGAAGTGAAAGTATCTTTAATAGCTCATTGCTTTGACCTCTGACATTCACATGCCGGAACTCTTAAATCAGTAGCGTTTTACATGCCCCGGGCTTCTGATAGGGAATTTTGCACATTTGTCACCCTCAATTGCACATCCTTATTTGAGCTTCTGTGCAGTTACATGAAATTTTCACTTTGCATGTAGGTGCTTTTGCTGGTATTTACCCAGTACTAGAAAAATGCTATTTTTATAAATGAAGCTGACTGCAGAAGTAAATTTATTGCTTACCACCTGGATTTTGTCATATTGCTCATGTTAATGGACTATGCAATTCTCACTATGTAATTTAATGATTTCTTGTTTAACTCGTGTCTATTTTTCCATCCATAATAGAAATATAAAGCTAAACTGTAGAAATTACTTTTATACCTGCAATAAAGCTGGCATGTTGCACACATCTTTCATAGTAAACATTTGCCAGAAGAGCTTGTTCTTGTTGATTAAGTCCAGATTTGAGCCTCTACATTAAAAAATAAGTTTCCAGCATGATTACCTTTGATTGGTTGACTTTTGATATCTCACAACTTTATAGTTCCAGCTTCCTATTTTCAGAGTTGATCGGTACTCTATTAAATCAAGGTCTGGTCTGGGCAGATTTATACAGTCACTGCTTCAAAACAGCGTGCACTTCATGAAGTCCGGCTGCTCTAACAGATGAGTGCACTAACAAGGAAAATTCTTGGAAAGCAGATTTTTAAGAGTCTTCATCGTATTTTATGATCCATTTTTGGCTGCATTTTGAATAATATGCACACTGCTTTGCATAAAGGGAAATTCTACTAAAAATATATAGCAATGTATAGGAGGAAATGAGCATCTCCAGAGGAAGATTCATTTCATCCTAAAATTACTTTCTGAGTTGAATGGGTTTGTATCTCTCAAGGAACTTATATTCTCAGCTGACTAAGAAATGAATCCTTTGACAGCTGGCTTGGATTTGAATATCTAAGAGATAAGTATGAAAGGTGAGAGATAAATTCCATCATATTTGTGTCATGAGTTTGAATTTTTAATGCTTACATTGTAATTATTATACCTTTTGTTTTTTGTATATCAAGCAACAGAAAATCATAAAGCCCCTATGTTAGAAAGTTCTGTACGTTTTTTGGTCAAGCATTTGTATTTGATGTATTGTGTATTTGATAAGCACAGTGAATTTAAGTTTTAATTTGAAATCAAGTTCACTGTTGACTGATAGTATTTGGTAACAGATCCGAATGTTCTTTTATAGGTAAATATTTAAGGAATTTATAGATGCCTTCATGTTACCCTAAAACTGTACTTCTTCATGTGGGCTAAGACTAGAGGTTCCAATCAAAGCTGTATTTTCTTTATGGTTAGGCACAAGTAATACAAGGAAAGTTGTGCCTGCAAAAACAGTTCTACAGGGAATGCAAAAAGATGTTAATCAGAAGGGGATGAGCCTTTCAATTACTGACCATTTGAAGTGGAATAAAACCTATTTCATTCTTCCATCATGTCTGATACAATCTCCATGTGCTCTAAGAAGGTTTTGAAGCATCGTCTTCTATAATAACCTACTCATACCTGTTCAGACCCTTAGAAAGGGAAATTGAAGATCCCCCTTTAGGACAAATGTATATTACTCAGCACTTTGTGGGAAAAAAAAAAAAAAAAGCTGTAACTAAGAGGACTGGAATAGGAATTTTTGCTCATCATTAAACTACTGGTGAGAGATTTGCACATACACTTTTTCTCTTTCATAAATATTATATAAAACAATTTGGAAATTGTTTAATATACTATTTATGAAAGAGAAAAAGTCCCTTTTCACCTTCACCAGCTCTCTCCAAAACTTTTATCATTCTGGGCTGGTTCATAAGAAAATGTAGTATTATTAGACTAATATTAAAAGCTAAATATTGTTAGTATCTTATCTTGATAGGGCCATAGCTTCTTGTTCATGCTTCAGATGTCACATTCAAGAGCAAATGGACAGTAAGTTCATGATGCACTAATTAAATCAGAAGAGCTGCCTTATGCAATGTATCAGCTTGGTGTTTGTTACCAGAATGAAATACCAGCAGTTTGTTCTCTGGGCACACTGGGTATGGCAGGAGTAGTTCAGGCACCTGTTTTCACAGAGTTTGGTTATTCAGTGTTGCACTAGATTTGAAGTTCAGTTCTTTACATTTTGTTTCAGAGATATCGAATAACTTTTGGGAAGAGATTAGATTTGCTTTTACAAAATGGAAGGTATTTTAGCAGTAGGACAGAGTTGAACAAAGGAATAGGTAAATTCCACATGTATGCAACAAAAATACAGGTAAGTAACATTGTCTGTCCACAAAAGAGTGGCTGCTCAGAGGGAGGGCCACAGCACATCACAAGAGCCTTGGACTGCATCCTTTAAATGTTTTATCTGCTGTAATTCTTTGTAATGTGTGATAAGTCCATATGAAGATGGTAATGAATGGTAGAACTCAGGTTAATAGAATTGTGGTTTGCTCTCTGTCGGCCAGTGTGTGTCTGCTGGAAGATGGACTCTGTTCTCTCCATTTGATATCAAATGATTGAAGTCAGACCCACTCAGTTGCCTTTTTTTAGAAATCAGTAGTGTCAACTTAAAGGAACTTCAGTTGTCCAGAATCATTCACTTTTATCTTCCAATGTTATTTATTGTCATACAACTTGTGCTGATACTTAAAGCTATTAATATTCCACTCTTGCTTCCTGTGTAGAGCATGATTTGGGTCCTGAGTTACTTATATGCATAAATGAACACTTTGAGTGTACACATGGATAATTTTTTTGTTGTTGTTTTTACTATTTGAAATAAATTATCTCTTACATGCGCAACATTTAATTCAGAGTCAGTCCTTTGATCTCAACCAAAACACAAAGCACAGATCAGCAGGTGAATAGTCTATACTGCTATACACGATGATATTAAAATGCAGCAGTAATTTATAGGTAGAAAACTTAGAGTGAGATGCAGAAAATAAGCAGTGTGCCTGAGTCTTGAGTAGATCTGTGGTAAATCTATTCTGTGGAATAAATTGCTTTTTATAGTGAGTTTACTAAAGATTGGGTAGTCATTTGCCTCTTTTTCCTAGGAAAAGGAATGGTGAAAATACAGTGATAGGTGTAAGTTTACTGATACAAAATACAGTTACTTATCATAAGTAGCATGAATTTTATGTTTCAAAGGACTGTGTATTTTCTGGATCAAGGTGTACTTTCTTGTCCTCCCAGCCTTATTCCTGCAGCTGTTATTCTTTTACTGCAGTTTAAAACAAAAGAAGAAGGGAAAACTCACCATCACTTGCCCTTCCAGAGAAAAAGACTATGACAATGGGAGAGGCGAGCAGGAAAAATAAGGACTGAAACAGAAGCAAGGATAAAGCTTTCTTGGTCCTTTAGTGGTATTTTGCTTGTAGAGGTTCTTGGGTTTTAAAATTAGATCACAGTTGTTATTTGTTCACAAACTGGATCAGTCACTTTAACGTGTGTAACCTCACACAGCTCTGGGTTTGCTTACTACATTTTGGAACTGTTCGACTTGTAACTTTTATATACATAATTGTAACATTTCTGATGTTCTTTTTAAGAAGGAAAGAATTGAAAGCAGCTCCTTCATGGGCAGGAATTACCCACTGATATCCCAAAGTTACATGCAACCGTCACTTATGCCACCCCAGCAACAGGAAAAGTCCTTGTTTTATGAGTCTGTTTTAAAACAGTTATAAAGTTTCCTGTGCAGGACATTAATTAAAGGGGTTATCAAAATAAGACAAACTAGTATAATTTGTGATTGTACAAAATAAAGGAAGTCGAGGGTACCATAGGGACCTAATGAATCACAGGATGGAAACAATCTTCTGGCTAACTAAACATTCAGACTTTGTACTAAGTCACAGGGTGGATGTACAGCCCGGCAAGCCGGAACATGCCGTGTGTTTACATGGATGGGATAAAGGGAGTTCACAAAAATCATCTGGGAGAAATCCTGCCCTTATTCATTCTATTCCTGCTGTAGAGTCAAATAAACAACGTGCATGCATTGGCAGCAAACATATGGCACACCTGCCCTGGAAGAAATCAAACTGGAAGATAAGTCTGTAGTACAACAATTTCCCTGGGTACCAGCACTGTGAGTTTGTCTGCATTTCCCCATATGGGATGCAAAAAGAGAGATGAGGCTTCATATCTAGCAAGTGGTTAATTGCTCTCTGTGCAATTGCAGCATTTAAATGTTCAATAGTAAAAAAAAAAAAAAGATCTGAAGCATTGACTAAATTAAATGGAAAACAAAAAGTCATCAATGCTTGAAGGTTGGGTTATAACACATAAAATGAAGGTAGTGCAGGCAGCAATAATCCCAGTATTTCCTGGTTTTCTGTATCAGACTGGGCCTTTAATAACAATATAATGGATTTATGGGTACTGTAAATGTATAAGAATTTATGTCTCTATATTTACATGGTTGTTTTTTCCATGCTTTACACATCATATTCCTGTTTAGGCCATTGGACTAGAGGAATTACGTAGATATGAAATGTCACTTGTGCAGACTTTGGAATCTGTGGCATTCTTAAATATATATGTACTCAATTCCCTCGGCTTCTGGGACTCATATGAAACAGTTGATAAGCTGAACCCAGCCCATGTTTCCAAAACACAGATACATCCTTTATTTAATTTTTATGTAAAATTTTAGGAGAATAGAAGAGATTAACACCTGTTGAGGCCTTGGATGAGCTGAGACGAGCAGGGACAGTCAATGTACAGATGCAGTGTTCAGAGTTTTTGCCTACTTCTATTGATGTCACTTACTAACAAATCAAGAAGTTAAGAAATTTAAAGAGTAATCATTAGATTGGTATTGCTCAATACGGTGAACTCTGGTAAATCAATATTCTGATTATGATTCTGAGGAACATAATTACATTTCAAGCTCCAGAAACCAAATGTAAAGTTGATGTTCAGGGTTTCATTCTTTCTTTAATTTCTTTGTATGGTATAAATAGAATATTATATGAAAATATGTGTAAAGTCTGTCCTGCACATAAAGACCCGTCTTGCCTAGTGTTCTGATTCTGATAAAAATTAGTACATTAAATGAAAATAATCAGAAGTTTATTAATGGTAAAACATAAAAGCAAACAAATATGACAAACATTTTTTTTCTAAAGCTGAGGTAATAGCACCAGCTCATCCTTTGTGTCACGAGAGATAAACGGGCACTGCAAGTGTGTGATTCTCCATGTCCTGACATAGTTATTTAAAATTCTGGCGATGCATTTAAAATCTAGACTTCTTAAGTGAAGTGAGAGACACCTCACCTCTGTGACTTCAGGCATTAGCTGTATTTCTGTTATAGACATGTAGTTTTTCATTGATTCTGAGGGGGAAAAAATTAAAAAACAAGCAACCTGTAGACTTTGGGAAAGACACAAACTGATTTATGGTTATCTGTAGTAGAAAAAGTAGTGTAAAACTCTGCATGGTCTTGAAGTGTAACTTATAAACCTTAAAGGTCATCTCGAAGTGGTTAACAGAGCAAATTCATTGTAATTTTTAGATCACCTTATCTGATTTCAAGCAAACCTGATAGTTTCAGAATAACATATTTTAGGAAGATTGGCTTGTTAACAGTGTTACGGAGTTACAAGGAAATGTGGTCACAGCTGCTTCTGGTTTCTTAGCTAATCCACCTGATTGGAAACAACAGGTTTTTGATATTTTTCCATTTCTTACACTGACACCTAGTGTTCAGAGGTCCTGAGTTTCTAATACTGCACTTGGTTATTAATAGACAGCTGTTGATACTGAAGTTCTCCACCTTTTTCAACATCTTCCAGTTCTGTTCTTCTGCAAAAGGAAACAGTAGCTGAAGGCAAAGGTGTTACCATCATTCAAAACAATTTTATTTTGGAAATACAAATAGTGAACAAGTACTGCAAAACTTGGCAGAAGCTATTTTACTTCTTGAAGCGCTGCAAAATCTGTTTTCTTAAAATTTAAGTGCTTTAGTTTTGGCAAATGCAGCCCTTTTGTGTCTGTAAGTGTCACTGGCCAAGAAAAACAGTGATAAAAGCAGAAACCCTTAGATCAGTATTTATTTAATTGTGGGAGATGTCAATGCTTTTTATTTCTGTGTTCTTTTATCTTCAAGCCACGAGTTCTACCTGATAGGAGTGTTGATGGCTGCACAGTCCTTGAGTAGACAGAAAATAACTTACACACAAAAACTTGCACAAACAGTCTTTTATCTCAGACTAGCAAATAAACGGAGCAAGACAAGTATGGGCTGTAACCTATTCTTGACAAAGATGACAACTGAGAGTAAAATTAACTCTCTATTATACCTGTGATTTTGCTGTATGTTAGCAGAAGAACTTTCCTTTGCTTAAGATAATATATTAGGAATTTTGTATGACTGTATCCAAAAGTATCAATGATTTTTTTTTTTAACTCATGTGTTCCATAGAAAAATGAAAGCTATACAGGCACAGAAAATGTGTATTAAATTTCACTTTAATGTGAGGATTCTTCCCTTTTTGGTTTTAAGACTTTTCTGGTAAATGCACCAAAAAGTCACCTTTTCAGTGCCTCACCATTCTCACAGTAAAGAATTTATTTCCAGCACCTAATCTAAACCCACCTCTGTCCATTTAAACCCATTCCCTCTTGTCCTATCATTATGTGCCCGGACTGCCCATTTTGTTATATCTTGGCTAAAGGCATTTTACCTCTGTGTGGGCACGTAGCATAGGAAGTACTTCAGTAAATTATTGGTTATCAATAGTTGTTACTCCTGATATTCCTGTGAATCCTGTGCTTATTGGAGAAAAAATCAATGACAATAGAGAGAAATGTTACTTTTAGGATACTGTTTATTTGGCTTCTTTCAGGCATTTAAATGTCAGGGTGGTGAGGCCCTGGCACAGGTTTCCCAGAGAAGCTGCGGCTGCCCCATCTCTGGAAGTGTCCAAGGCCAGGTAGGACAGGGCTTGTAGTGATCTGGGGTAGTGAAAGGTGTCCCTGCCCATGGCAGGGAGTTGGAACTGAGTGGTTTTAAGGCCCCTTCCAGCCCAGACCAATTATTGTTTCTGTGATTTATTTTCTGGGTGAAGTGAATTTGGACCCAGAAGGGTGATTTTTGTCTAGTGACTATAAATTATGCCTTGGGTGACCAGCTCAAACATAGATTTCTATGTTTAGTCAGAACTCCCAACTGAGAGAGAATTCCCCCCATGGCAGAAGTCTTAAAGCAATGCAAGAGGAAAGCAGGTAAACAGGAATTCTTTGATGGTAGTAGGGGGTGTTAAAAATGTTCAAAGCGGTAGAAAAGCCAGAGAAAATAAAGGCATAAAGGAAACTGCAGGCCCATGTTTCTGGCTAGGAAGAGGCACACAGTGTCCCAAAAATGAACAGTTTTAAGTGATGAGATTTATGAAAAGTCATCTTGGAGCTGATCCAAGACAGAGTTAGAAGTCTGTGCATTAGCTGAAAACTTTGTGGTCTATGTTTTTTAATAGATGAAGAGAAAGAAATCAGAAAAGATTTGGAGAGACAGGCTGACTTGAGATACATTTTCTTTAAGAGAGAGGCTAGACTGAGCACATCTGTACACAGTGAGGGAAAGTACAGAGAGCAAAGAAAAATTGAAAACTCAGTGGGCACGATTGGATGCAGCTACTGACGTGGGTCAGAGTTGGGAAAAAGGCCAAAGATTTATGACAAGAGAAGGTGTTCAAGAACAAAAACTAAGAGCTGCTTTGTGTGAATGCTTATTTTCTCTCTTGTAGCAGAAGAATTATGGAGCTTGAAGTGGAACCCAGGTTGTGAATAAGGAATGCAAAGCCTGAGATTTAGCAAAGAGTTTTTTAAAGTAGTGGGATAGAGAAAGATGAAAACAACCTTGTAGTGGAAAGAGTTTGGAAGAGCTTCCCATGACACTTTCTCAAAATGTTTAGTAGCAAGAGAATGGGAATAATTGAAATAAGTGGCAGAGGGGTTTGAAAGAGAAACTGGCTGGTGCATTGGAGCCTGCAGAAGGTCTGGTCTGGAGAATGAGTTTGGGAAGTAGCTTTACAGGACATTAAGTGCTGATGACAGAGAAGTCATCAAGAAGTAGTAAATGGAGTGAAAGTCAGCAGATGTGTTACTTCCAAATTGAATTTCGGAAGAGGCCAGAGAAACTTAAGTGGATAATGATGGAACAGGTGGAATGGGGCTGTTGGTGTCTGTGTGTGAAGGAGAGCACAAGATGACGAAGAAAGGGAAGGGACAGATTCTACATTTTAGGAGAGAATTCCTGGTAACACAGAAAGTCTTGTGACAAATGTTTCTTCTGTGGACATGTACCATACACATGGAGATGTGAATGCTGGCATCTCTGCATCATCACATACAAGCAAACATGTATCTTATCTATAGATCAATAATGGGTACTTGTATAGTGACACACAGCCTGAGGCCAGTATATCAACTTCACTATACTCAGCAGATATTGTTACTCACAGCCATTCTCAAAATACTCAGCAACTACTTTTTAATAATCTCTAAATCTTGAGTGTGTTTTTATGTTGTTTACCATTTTTGTCTTTGATGATATTATGCCAACATCAGCATTCCAAATTTGAGAAAAAAATTGATCACTTTACTGATGAGAAATGAAAGTACAAAGAAGACAAAGTGGATTTTCCCTAAGTCATGAAACAAATTAATGACACAGCTGAAAAAAATTGACTGGTTGTAGCAAGAAGAAAGCTGTACAAAGCTATTTTATATTGACGGTCCATGTCTCAGCCAATTGGATTTTTCTTTGACAGTCCAAAGGTGTAATAACTTTTATTGTAAGAGGAAGAAAAATACATCAAGGCTAATATATAATGGAGGACCTACTAGGGATATGCATAAATGCATATCCTTTTCCTTGTATATACAAGCTTAATTGTGTCTCTTTTAATTTTGCTGTTTGATTCAACAGGGTTGTCAGGTAATCGTCCTATTGAAAGTACAGAGGAGGATAAAATTTCAAATACCTTTGTTAATCTCTTTTGGCTGTTAAAAGAAAAGATTTATTGGTATCAAATTTTATTGCATTCTTAGAATTTAGGGATTGATTGGCTGCTAGTTTAGCTTACTTGTCTCTTCCAGTTAGAAACCCAAACACAACAGAAGAAAGACATCGCATTGAAGCTGACGTGCAACAAGTGAGTGAAAGTTCACTTGGCTTTTCCTCTCAGCACCAGGTGCAAAAGTTGGCTAAAAGTGCTGTGGCAGGCAGTTATTTGAAAGCAGTTTCTGGTTTAGTGTTTTATCAAGCCCAGGAGTGAAATATTCTGCAACTACTGCAGTTTCACAAAGCTGCTTTTTAAGGTAGAACTCTGAATTGTTTCACTAATTAAAATGGCCCAGTACAAACATTAATCACACAGTAACCATTAATGGGAGGGGTTTGGAGATTTATGGTGGGCTATGGATGATATTTTAAAAGCATGGATTGTTTCTTTGTTTAATACACAATACACTTGCAGTCTCTAACTATATCAGAGGTTCTTGAAATCTTAAGGAGTATTCGTGATTTTCTGCATCCCCTCTTAAAAATGCTGGAAGAGGCATATTCATTTCTGGTATAAAACAATTTAACAGTGTCCCAGTTAGTGACTTGACTAAATAGGATAGTTGTTTTCTTGAAAAGCTGCCCCATTGCCACCCATATGCTTTAAAATACTAGTTCTCTAAACTGCAGTTTTCTCAGAGTGGAAGGTGGAGGCTCAACGATGACATAAGCTCCAGAAGTGTAAAATTCAAGTGGTTTGCATGTGGGATTGCCAAATAACACAGGTTGGTTTATTTTCATTTTATTACACTGATACTCCTCCCCAGATGTCTTGGATTTCTGTGGTACCCTCCTTGCTTTAGATTCTTGCTCCTTGTAACTAACCATTTTTATTAGTCACCCCACTAATACACAGGGTTTTTACTCAGCACCTGTTTTCTTCAAAGGCCTTTGCAATAATAACTGGTTAATTCTGACATTGGTTCTGGATTTCGCTGTCATTCCTGTTCACAGGTGACAAGTGAGCTCAATGACATCCCAAAAATTGTGTAATGGCTCTGACACCTCTGTTGAGACTTTTTCTGTTCCATGTCCCGACTACCCAGGCTGATTCTTGGCCTCTCCACACACTGAGTTTGTGCATGCCAGTTATAAATTGAGCATTTCCTTTTGGTTAATGACACATTTTTTTTACCCTGATTGCTCTGGAATTTCTATCCTGAACTATGTGGAAGAACTATGCTGGAAGGAGCCTCAAGAGGTCATCTGAGCCATATCTCTGATCTCAGGCTAATTTTGGCCTTTGTTCAGGAAAACTCTTAAATATATACATATAAATGGGTGTGTATCCATGTGTATATATACAATTATTTATTAAATTAAGCCTCATTTGTGGAAGATTTATGGTAACTGCCTAATCAAAGTTTGATGTAAACTACCAGAAGTTGCTTTAAAATACTTGCATAGAATATCATGATTGATAGTGGTGTGTGAGGCAAAACAAAGAGATTTATACTGCAAAGGGTAATTACTGTTAAATCTGGTGCTGTGCCTTCTGAAAGTATTGCTTGCTTTTTTTTTTTCTTTTCCTTTTTTCCTTCTATTTTTTTTTCTTATTTTTTATGGACCTGTAGCAAGAAATCCATTCACTACCCAAGTAAGGTGGTGATTTTGCTGCTATAATAGACCCTCGGCTAGTTTGACTATTTTTGGCCTGTCCATCTGAGAGCTACAACTTTATGGAAACAGAATGAAATAAAGTGTTCTCTAATATGTCACAAATCATAGTTAAAACTGGAAATCCAGTCTGACACTGTGGTCTTGATTTGTATAGTTTGCCTACCCCTTTTTGTTTCTGCAAGGCAGTGTATGTATTTGAAGGCTGGAGCTCCAGCCAGGATTTTCAGTCTTAACTGTGAATTTCCTTCCTTTAACAGGTTTAAAGCAAGCCTTTCAGATTGCTCCAGTATAGCTTTTAGGACTTGAATTTCCTTTGTGTTCGTTTTGGGCCTTTTCCAGTATTTATCCATACATTTGAAACTCCTTCAAATCTGTGAGTATGGGAGCAGTTACAATAGGAGGTGGTGGCATTTCTATTATATTCATGTGAGACTTGATTCAAATGCTGCCTGATTTTCAGCCCAAGTACTGCAAGCCTAAAATTCAGACTCTTGCTCAAGTTTTACAGGGTTTGTGTCCAGCTCAGAGGTCTCTGTAATTACTGTGTTTGGCTGGAAAATAAAAATTCCATTCCTTGAAAAATTTAGAGGTTTCAACATTTCCTTTATTTTTTTGTCAGAACAAAACTAAAAGCTTGTTTTTTGAAAGTGTAAAAATCTGCTGAGATGAAGAGGAATCTTGTCTAGATGGTAGTCCTGTGTATAGGACAACAGGCCTGGAAAGGAGAGACCAATATTCAAGTTTCTACTTGCTGGAAGAATGTAAAGTTGAACTTGAGTGCCCCACATGCTGAGTTCTTGCCATAAGACTGTTGAATACATCTTTTGATGTTATTATTTTTCTATATTATCACTGAAATATTACTTCGTTCTTACTTGCAAAATTGTTTAATTCAAGGAATATGATTTTCCCAATAGAACAAAAATATCTATTTTCAAGGTTCTGTCCAGCACTCATGATTAAAGTATTAATATATTTCACATGTGCAATTAATCCAAAATAATCCTTAATAGTGATTATTTGTGGTTAAAAAATTCTGCTTAATTTTTATTAATCTATTGCTTCAGCTATAGCTGCAGGGTCTCATAAAAGCTTGACTGGTTTTATTTATTCATTTTTAATGGCAATTAATTCATATTAGTGGTGAACTTCATTATTTACAAAAAGTGATTTTAAATGTTTTGCAGGTTTAGTTCTGTTACGTTATTATAATTCAGCACCAAATGTAGCCAAGCGAACAAATTCAATATTAGATATATCCATCTATAGTCTGATTTAGTGATTGATTTTTTTTCCAGAGATCTCTTCTAACTCAAACCATTTGATTCTGTGAATTTAATTCTGAAGGGAAAAATAAATGTTCTTTGTTAAAAAAAAAAAAAAGGAAACACCCGAACTTTAACATCAGTGGACTTGTTGCATTAATGCTACACATTTGCATCTTTTGTCACAATTCTCTGCTATATTGTTTCATAGAATCCTAGAACATCCTGAGTTGGAGGGTCATGAAGGTCCAACTCCTGGTGGGTTGGTGACATCCATTTAAAAAATCATGTCAATCTTCCCTGTTAGAATAAAGTCAGTATTGTAGACTTTATTCTCTCCTATACGTTCTTATGAAGAGAACGTACTTTCTTTAATTTCAGAAACAAATTCTGTCTTCTTCCAAATTCTAGTTGCAGTTGCTAAACTTCCCATCTATTTTGATATCTGCAAAAATGCCCATACCAATTGAGTTTTTGAGACTTACTGTCCACATTGCATGTTTTGTGTGTGTGTTTGTCATTTGCTGTCTCTTAGCCTGGTGTGACAATGTCCTTTTTTTGGTGACTGTATGGTGGCAAACACTGCAGTTCCATGACTCACCAGTGTCAGTAGAATATTGCTGTATGATATAAAGAACAAAAAAATTGAATAGATATATAGCAAGAATGAATAATTAAGTAAAAAAGGGACTGACTGTATAATTTAATGTCTCTGAGGATAATAGAATTTCAAGCTAAGGACTTCAAATGACTCTGTGCCCTCATGGGGATGTTTTGGCATAAGTATGGTCTAGTGAAACTAAGCTGTCAAAGCTGCTTCAGACTCTGTCTTGCAGGACTCTGTGTGTTTGAATCAGCAGTTCAGGATCATGGAAGTGAAAGGTTTACACCTCAGCATTACCCATTTTGTCTGTAAAATGTGTTCTTGCAGTTGTGAAATGTGCAAACACCTGTTTTGGGGAGCAGGATTTTTTTCCTAGATCTGATTAGTTATTTTGCTTTTCCCTGCAACTAGAGTCCTTCAGCCCTTTATACCCCATAGACACGAGTGATGGGTAAGAGTTGCGTGATTGGATTTCCATCTCAAGTCATTCTCCATGACATAATTTTGGGGGTGTTTTTTGGAGGTGGTGGGTTTTTTATGAGCCGTTATGCCCTCCAGCAGTTAATTTAACAAAGACTTAATGTTATACAGAAGTTGTAGCTCTGGTGGATTTCTGCAGGATGGTTAAGTCAGAGTTTACATTTCATATTCTGAGGGAAACGTAGTGCCGTTCCGCCGCCGTATGCCGTGCATTTCATTAGTGCTGGAGACAGCAGGAGGCTATTTTGTGGAAATGTTTCTGTCACTGTCAGTTGAAACATGCCTGTCTGGTTGAAATATAGCCTGTGTCTTGCCAGTTCCCTGCTTCTAAGCAATTGCAGTAGGAGGATGTTAATCTTAACCTGTCACAAGCCATTTAAAATCGAAATTTTTATTAAACTTCCAAATGCTTCAGTAATACAAGTATGAGAGACAGGGCTGCATTCATACGCAAGAGTTGCTGCCCTTCTCAGGGGCAGGAAACACTTTAATTAGTGTTTATTAGTGCTTAGTAGTTAGATGTGCTGGAACTCCCAGCCAGGCTCTGCCAAGGGATGTGATCCCTCTAAGGTAGGCAGGAGTCAGCTCAGAAGCACCGGATTGTGGATCTCATTTCTGTTTTGCTGACTGTAGACCAGGAATTTCATGCACTCAAGGAAGGGATCTGTAGCATAGTTGTTGTATATATCCAAGTCTTTCTGCAGCCACCCTGGACACAGCTGCTCTTAGAGTGATGCCAGGATCATTTTTGGGAAGATCTAACTGATTGGTGGAAAATACAGTTTCTTATGTCCTTGGTTCTTCTTTGAAAATGTATTTGTGTCAGAGAATTTTCCTGTGATCCCATGTTCTTTTTTTTTTTGTGGAAGCCTGGCCTGATGGTTACACTTGTGTTTGGTGGATGGGCAGTTGAAAAAAAATATTTGGAATTAGATATTTTATGTCCTGGTTGACAAGAGAGGGTCTGAATTTACGTGCCTCAATTCCCCCCATGCTCTATTTGAGAACCCCTGAGGTGTTTGTGAGTGTGGGCCAAATCCTTACACTGGACAAATTCTCTCTGGAGGGCTAAAGGGAGATTTTGTTTCCTTCCTTTTCTCAGGTCATCAGAGAAAAGGGGTACAGGGTGCACTCCTGCAAGCATCCCTGGAGTTCTCTGAGAATTTCCCTTTCTAAGTCAGCAGTACCTGGACAAAGCATTGAGGTTATGACGTTCAGCAGATGAATCAAGTTGT
Organism: Taeniopygia guttata; assembly: GCF_048771995.1. Classification (NCBI taxonomy): domain Eukaryota; kingdom Metazoa; phylum Chordata; class Aves; order Passeriformes; family Estrildidae; genus Taeniopygia; species Taeniopygia guttata. Next base: position 5,591,529 of record NC_133027.1, on the reverse strand, counting down.
CTAACACAAAAATTATCACTTCACTGTGATGCCTCAGCTGGAGACCTCCTCTCTTAGTCACTGCTGTTAACTCATGAGAGAAGAATGAATGTAAGGAGCTGGGATATTTTGCTTTTCCCTGCCAACCAGCATCCAGGCAAGGGAAGCTCATTCCTTGTTGCCAAGAAAGACGTGCTTGCAGCATTCATTGCAGGAGTGTTTTCCTGATGAAAATGGTGTATCCAGAGAAAAGTAGGACTGCAGGAATATTCTAGAGACCCAACAGCTGGGAAGTTGTACAATTTAACCAAAGGAAGAAGTTAAGAATTAAGATGCTATCACTACTGTATTTAGTATTTGCTAGAGCCCAGCAATCAACATAAAGCTGTCCGAACCCAAGACATTTTTATGCTGTATGTTTTGGGAGTTTTCCACACGAAGTACTGCAGGCAAGCTGGAAAAGATGTGTCGTGGCATTGAATCTGAAATGACATTAGAAATGCTTTGCCAAGATGCTTTTTCTTCACAGCATATCCCTTATGTTATTCCTTATTCCTTGCTTTAGTGAGCACGATGTTCAGGGAAAACATCCCATCTGGATAGCATTACCTGTAGGATGTGCAGCTTGTATGTATCTTCTGGAGGTTAGCTCTAATGTTAAACAAAGGAAGCTGATTAGAAACATCTGTAAAACATTTCCATAGTTCAGATTTTATACAGTGGGTATTGAATTACCTTGCACATGACTACATGTCTGAACTAAAAATAATAAGGTAAATCTTTTCCTTTTATTAAAATTAGTATAATATTAATTTTATAGTTAAACTACATTTAACTGTTTCCCTCCTTGGCACTAGAATTTAATGCTGCTGACATCACTATGTATTTTACATGCCACTGAGAAATAATTGCTCATTTATTGATGCAGTATGCTACAATAAGCACATTTTAGGTGCAGTCAAAATATAAACTTAGATTGAAATACATTTTCTTATGTAAAAGTGTGGCATTTATTGAATACTAAAGGAGAGACTTGCCAGCTAAATGTGTAATGTTTCTGACCATTAAATATATTATGTGAAATAGTTATATAGAATATATAAAATGATTGTAGTACTGCCCACTTAGGTATTATGTTGATTTATGAATTTAGTTAGAGCCCCTAGTAAATACCAAAATTGCTGATTCTAGGTCAGTATTTATTAGGTTGGTAAATTTTATGGAGAGGAAGGATTTGTGCATCCCAGAACTGACAGAGAAAGGTGTTATTTATGCAGTTAGAGTGAGAATGCAATTAGAATTTCAGAGCTGAGCTGAAAAAGGTTATCTAGTTTCTTCATATTCTAAATTACTTTCTAAAATAGCTTATAAAGCCATGAATATAACAATAATAAATATTTTTTTAAGACCTAAGAGTCTAATGCTGAAGATTTACTGTTCAATATCATAAGCAGAAAATTCTTACCTTTCCACAGTTCCCTGCAATAGCCTGACTCCAAGGCATGTATCAAAACAGAGAGAGGCAAACATTATTCTCTGGGAAAATATTTTGAAATTCAGCAAGTGTTTTGAAAACTATTATCATTATTGTTTATTGTAAGTGTTCTAAGATTGTGAAAATGAAGTGTTGCTCATAAATACCATGCAGGCTGAATGGCCAAGGGCAGTTCTCATCTCTAACATGCAGACTCCTACCCAAAGCAGTTTCATCCAGTATGAGTACTTGCTTTTATAATGTTTTTACCCAAGTTCATAAAAACTGCCAGTGGAACAAACACTATGGTATGTATATGCAGTTATTTTTATTCAAGGAGACTGGATCAGCACAAAAACATCTTTTAGAGCGGCATAGTGTGAACAGTTTCCATTTCATAAATTAGTGCCCTTTTCCATCCTGAGAGGTGTCTGTATCTTATCTGTGTGCTGAAAAGGCAATGAGGTGTTTTATCTTTTGAAAAATAAAAAGTTGTGTTGTGCCATGGTAATGAAATTTGCAGAGTTTATCTGACTATTCCGAATGTATGTTTCAGCCCTGATAGTGTGGCCTATTAAATAACTGAGAACAAATAATGCTCTATTTTAAATGTATCTTAAGAAAAAATGTCGTGCTCATTTCTTTTGCTCACTGAAAGCTTAATGTTTTTGCCTGTGCTGTTGAATGAGGAGTTTGGAGTTGACTGATCTCGTAGCATGAGAGGAAGCGAGGCTGCAGCTGCAGCCGGGTCCTGCCTGTCCTGTTCTGTGATTCTGTGATTAAGCACTAACTAGATCCCTCCATCAGCTTGGTCTACCTGGTCTCATAATTTTGGAATGCACTAACAGGAGTGTGAGCAGATACTTATTTTTAAGAAATACAGTTGTTAAAGTTGTGATCAGATAGTTATTGCATCTTGGGATTGAAATTGTCTCACATTCCTGTCCTGTGAAGGCTTCAAAGGAAGGATTTTGGGGGTAGATGAGGAAAAGCAATTTTTAGAGTGTTTGCAAGTGTATCAGTTCACCAAGTGTATGTCTTTGCTGTGTAAATGATATTCCTCATCACATGCTGTACTGGGTGATTACTTCAAGCGGCGTTTTTATGGCCAAAACCAGCAGCCTGGGGTTCCTGTGTCTTTATCACCAACCGTACTCTATGAAGTACAAAGCTGCAAAGTTTACTTGACAGTTTGAAGCCAGAGTAATTTACTTGTCTGAGGCCTTTATGCAGCTCCTTGCAGTCCATCATCACTGCTTGAACAGGAGGGATGTGCTTTAAGGCAGGGATCGGAGCCGTTTGCCAGACAGGGCTCCGAACAAAATTCAAGATGAAGAATTACTGTTGCTGGGTTTGCTTACTTTGAAATTGCAATGCACTGGGGATACTGGAGGAACTGTTTAAGAATGTTGGAACACCTGCATATGGCACAGCACCTTTATTTTAACAACCCTATAGGTGCTCGTGCAGCAAATTATCACCCCAATGCATTCCCTTCATTTTGAGTTGAGTCTTTGCCAAAAAAAAGACTCAGCTGATAGAAAGCTGGCTGAGGCACAATTGATTTTGGATTAGAACTCTGAATTTAACAGCGTGGGTCAATGGATTATTTTTTTTTTCTTGAAAGATGCCATGGTTGCAAACCTGTTAAAACTGAATTAATTTAAGTTCAGATTTTGTTTGTCAGATCTTTTAGAACTGGACTGGGCTGTGTCCATGATGATTTGAAAATTTCTCTACTCATTGTCAGGCTAAAAATAATATTAAAATATTAATGTCTTTTTTCCTGTACATGACTTTCATATTATGCTTTACTTGTGGAGGAGTTGCCTTATTTCTTCATTCACAGGGCATTTTTATCTCTTTGTTTCTGAACTGTGTAGGAACCATATCACATAAATCCAACTGGATAGTCTGGAGTCATTGCTCTATCTGTTTTTCAAAGATAGCATCAATTACAAATCATGAGTGCTAATTAAAATGAATAATGCTTTTAATTAAAAATAAAATCTGTGCAGAGGAAAGACATTGCACATATGCCATGTTTCATCTCCACGGTCAGGTTTCTTTTTCACTTTTTTTTCCTCTGTCATGAAATTCCCTATTATGTTCACCCTCCTTGCCATTGTCCCTGTTCATTATTTCTGGATTGACTGACAGCCTGGTCTCTTAAGATGCTTGACTAAGTGTTGACTGATGAAAAGACTTCGGTTTTGTCTCAAAAGGCTGCATTAAAATTCTCAGATTTTAAATTCTTAAGGTAGGATTTTTTTTTGCTTTATTTTTCCTTGGGAGCTCTATATCTTTGGAACAATTGAATTCTTATAAGAGAACCACCAGCAAAACTATTTGAGCTATAATGGAGGGTGGAGGCAACTCGCCTGCCTATTGAAGTGCATCTTTCATCATCAGAACAATAGCTGGTTCATTTCCCTTGTCAACTGACCATTTTTTCCTTCCATTAATTAGCTGAAGTCTTGAACGATTCATCCTTGGCCTTCCACTGTCTGTTCTGATAATCCCTCAGGATACTTGGGATAGGATGACAGATCACAAGAAAAGATGATCTGATTTTTGTTGCTCTGCTGATGGGAAGGTGCTGTGTCTCCTGTGTGTGGAGACAGAACCAATTTCCTGAGGTTTGCACTGGGTTTTGTGATTTATTGATTGTGCGAGTGCACGAGTTACCCAGTGCCTCTGGGCTGCACTTCGCTGTCTTTGGAGAGGAATATTTCTATGTCTTTAAAACCATAAATAAGATCTGGATAAGTGCTAATTGGAAAGCATCTGTGTAGGAGGAGACACCTAACAGGTTTCTCCCACCAGTCTTTTCACTCTCGTGGCTGCTCAGGGGCAGAAGGGGAGGCATTGAGAACATTTAAAAAAACCAAAAACTCATTCCCTTTTCATTTCATATGGCCTGCACTGCACAGAGCTGCCAGGGAGAGCTTTTAGGAGAAGAAATTGTAGGGAAAATTCTGTTCAATTTCCAGCCCTCTGGCTGCTGCAGATGGAAACTTTGTAGATTTTGCTTCTAAATTCCAAACAATTATCCATTGGCATGTGCAAATACAATTTTTTTTGTAAGTCAAATCAACCACATCTGGTGCCTGATTTTTCTCAGGTATTGCAAAATCCTTTTAATGAGTGTAATGTTTTATTCAGCAAAATAAAGATGTTTATAATTCTTCAAAAATGAATACAAAGATTTTAAATATTTACCCTTTTTTTTCCACTTAAACAATTCTAGTAAAGTACTAAGCTATTTCTGCTGCCCTTTATCTCAAGTGTTTTAAAGGAATCAAAATTATAGCAAGGAAATCAGACCTATGCTTAACTGCAGACATCCCTACCTCCATAGCCTGTAATTTTAACAGATGACAGATGATCCTTTTTGGGATGTCAGTTCAATGATTCATCATTCACATCTCTGCAACTGGAGGTGGTAAAGATCTTGAGAAAATGAAATTGAAGGTGGCAGTTATTTCGAAGAACCAAGGAAGGTTTTGAGAACTTTCCAACCCATGCTGGTAAATTGGGGGATTTGGGAAATGTGCCTATGGGTGTCATTTATTTCTGAGCAGCAGATTTGCTGAATGTGCATTTGATGACTCTTAGTGGGGAAGGATGATGCAGAAAAAAATTCAGATGTGACTGAATGTGTGTGCATTGCTTATGTATGGCATTGTATTAGCACTGAAGGCTTATGGCCTGATTTATGAATCCTATTGGGCAAAATATTGCATTGCCTGTGGTATCTGTGTTGTCTTGGACTATGACAATGTTAATTTTTGACTAAACTGACTGTAGGTAAATTATTTATTTTCTGTAAATAACCTAAGAGAAATTAATAAATCCACTGGCACTCAGTGGCCATCAGGCCTGAAGTTTATATTACAAGGTTTCCAGAGCAATAATTATTCTAAATCTTGAAAAGAGATCCTTCCTGTATTTGAATGACACTAAAATATTTTGAAGATTTATTTGAAATACAGAAAAAACCTCCTCTGCACCAGGATTCAGTTCTCTGTGTAGCTGCCTGGAGTACACAGGAGGTTGATACTTCAGTTCCTGCACAGTTCAGGCAACAAAATTTAACTCAAGGTTTATCTCTTCTAGATGAGAGCCATAAGAGCCTCATTCTCCTTCGTTGTTTCTTTTTTGTTTATTTTTTTTAACCTGTGTGAATAGCTTCACTGTTTTGTTAAGAATTAAATAAAAGTCTGTTGGCCAATCATGTATGATGTGCTTTAAAAAATAAAAAAAAAAAATTCTGAAAAAAGAAAAAAATTAAGAAGGTACTGATACATACATGTGTCCTTCAAAGAGAGAGTGAGAAAGATTGCCAGTGCTCCATGGTCAGGTTTTGGCATTTGGCAGTGATGGCTGCTATCAGTCTCTGGTTTGTATTTCCTCTAAAAGGGTTTTAGAGCATGAGTGATTTCAAAACAAAATGCATTTTGTCAGAAAATTGGTAGCAAATTCAACTTAATGTTACATGTGGCCCTTCTTCTTCCATGTGGCACTTGTGCATCCTCATGGCGAAGCTCTTGGTTGTTGCAGTTTTCCAGACCATCGTGAGCCCAGCTGGGAACAGGCACTGGTGTGATACATGTGCTTATCCATGGTGCTCCCATTCGTTATAAATTCATCAAAGCCTTGCATTTGGCTTAGCATTCCTTCTTACTGACATGCCCTGGAGAGATATCTCTATTTGTAGACAATTCTGAATTGGAGGTCACAGAAGTGAAGCATATCTGAGTTGGAAGGGACCCACAAGGATCAAGCCAAGCTCCTGGCCCTGCACAGGACAAATGGAAAAATCCCACCATGTTCCTGAGAGCCATGTCCAAACACTTCTTGAGCTCTGCCAGAGTTGGTCCTGTGATCACTTCCCTGTGGGACCTGTTCCACTACCTGACCACCCTCTGGGTGAAGAACCTTTTCCTTACAGCCAACTTAAACTTCCCCTGACTCAGCTCCAGCTGTTTCTTCAAGTCCTGTCTTCACCACATCCTCTTCCCCCTGTGAGGATGTTGAAGACCCTGCTGAAGTCTTCCCTCATTCTCCTCTGTTCCAGACTGAACAAATCAAATCACCTCAGCTGCCCTTCATGAGGCTTCCCTTCCAGCCCCTTGACCATCTCTGTATCCTCCTTTGGATGCTCTTTAATAGCTTTATGTCTTTCGTATGTTGTGGCACCCAGAACTGCATATAGGACTTGAGGTGAGGCCACAAAGAAGACTGAGAAGAGAATTGGTCATGCTGAAGCATTAGGAAAATGTTGACTCCTGAATGGATTTGAGATAGAGGTGCTTGAACCCACTGGCTGTGTGATTAAAAGAGCTAAGCATTATTTTACTGAAGAAGTACTGCTGTTTCTCCTAAAAAAAACCAAAAAAAAACCCCAAACAAACAAACAAACAAAAAAACCAAACCCATTTTCATGTATGCATTTTAGTGATTTATGCATCTCTGTGCCTGGTTGTTTAACACTCAAAATCCTGTGAATGGCATGAGAGCTTTTCCTATTTTCTTGCCTTATTCTTTCCACCAGTGGGCAAGAGTGGTATATGTCATTTTTCCAGAGTGCCATATTTCACACTTCAATTTAATTTGGCTGATAATGATTTGTTAAACAAATATAAATATGTAGAGCACAGGGCTGGGTCTCACACATAAAGTGTTCAACCACTTCAGCAGTTCCTTTAAAATCCCACTCCAGCCTTATAAAAGATGCAGGTGCAAAACAGTTTGCCTCTGTACTACTTGAACAGAAGATAAAGGTAATGTGAAACTTTATATTCAGTACAACTCTTTGACAACTTTAACATGGCAAGAAGGGGAGTGGGTTGGTGGTTTCCATCAGAAATACACATACTCATGAATGGGCTTACTCTTTTACTGTTAAAGAGAAAGGACAAGGGAGTGCATCAGGTCTGTGACAAATATTATGCATTAGAATGGAAAAAATGGCTCTTGCATTTGGAGCAAAGAACTGTTTTGAGGCTCTTTTGATCTCCAGTCCTCTAACTATGAAGGGATTCTTCTCACAGCGGTTACATAATTTTTTAAATCTTACTTTAAAGTGAAGGGTTTTTTTTCAGCCCAAAGAGAAACACCATATTCTTCTAATCTTCCTCTCCCTCCACTATGTAATTCAATGTATCTTTCAACAGAATTTTCTTACTTTCTTTGGGCATCCCACAAATTTCTGTTCTTACCCTGTTTCCTTTTCATCAGTAGGCTTTCAAGCCTCATCTGCTTTCAAGGATTCAATATCATCTTAGCACTGGTGTTTTGAATATTTCTCTCTCCACTCTCAACTCATCTGTGTTTACTCAGGACTGCCTTTTGGCACGTTTCCCTAGAAGTACTTTTTTTATCCACTGAAATTCAGGAAGGACTAAACCAAGCTCCTTATCTTTCCTCCCTTAATCTGAGAGTTGTTTAAAGCTCTAATGTTCCCTGAGACCTTCTGCCCATTTTTTTTCCTCTATCTTCCTTTGTGCCATACCTAAACAGTGCTGATTTTTAGAGTCACAGAATCATTAAGGTTGGAAGAGCTCTCTAAGATCATCGAGTCCAACTGTTAACCCAGCACTGCCAAGTCCACCACTACACCATGACCCTCAGCACCACATGCACTTGTTTCTGGATACTTCAGGGGGTCAATTCCATCACTTCTCTGTGCAGGTTCCCCTTTATATGTTTTGAGTAGGATTTGAACATTTTGAAGTTCAGGGAGAATATTAGTGTTGTGGTCAAAATTGTGCTTTCAGCTTAATAATATTTGACATTCATTCTGCAACTGTTTTCTAACCTCTTGACAAAAACAGGAAAACAGGAAAAAGTAAAATGGTAGAAAACCCCTTTTAAATTTGGATTAATCCTTGCTTATTTCTAACTTAATGGAACATTTATTAGATATTTGTGATGATATTTCACTGAAGACTGACTTTTTTCAAAAGTCATTATTCGAGTACATAAATACTCCGGGCTTATGCCTTGTGAAGTAAGAAATTTATATTTTGTCTTGTCTAACTTGAAAATGACCAAGTACATTTTTCTCACATATTCAAATCAGAATGTTATTCTTAAGTGAAATGGGGCATAGAACATGGCAGAAGAAAGGCTAATTATAGATAAACAATAGTAAGTGAGAAAGGAATTTATAGTAAAATCTGCTTTTAAAAAATTAGCAGTACATTTTGAAAAATAAAGAGTTTTAGAATGTTGAAAAAACCCAGCTTGATAGGACATTCAAGTTCAGCTATCAGAAATCCAGTCACACATAGCTGGGTTTTTTTCCTTTAAAAAGCAGGAGTATGAGATTATATTGAATAGAGATTGTATTTTTCTAGCCAGCATTGTTGTCACTGGAAGAGATGTGTGGAGGAAATACTAAAAAAATTGGAGAATATTGTAAAACACAGATGAACTTGAGAAAATTAGGATCTCTGCTTTGTGGAAACTTTGTGTTAGAAACCTAAAGAGCAAGAGGTGCAACTTAGGCATGGTAATTTGTGCTGTGCTCGTCTGTTCCTGAGCCCAGGCAGCCACTGATGTTCACGTGCAGCTGTGGACAGGACATTTTGTGAGGTTTATGGCAGCTAAAGATCCAGTGGTGATGTAAATTAGAACTTTAGATCAGGTTTGGATTGTGGTCCCAGTGATAGAAGGGAAGTGCTCCACTCAGTTTTCCCCAACCCTGCTCAGTGCTGAAGCAGCCACTGATGTGGGAGGTGGGAATGCGGGTAGGAAAGAAAAGAGGATACATTAAAATATTTTGATGGGGAAGTACTGTAATTCCCTATTCTCTCATGGAAATGAACAGTTTATATTATTTTCGATGACAGAGAGCTAAGCTGTTACACATTATTATTGTGGATCAGATGGGTGGCAAGAATGGCATGATTGAAATTACAACATGTAATTATGAAGTAGGTGTTCCAGCTACACCATTATTACAAAAAGTGAACTTGCACTGAAGCATAACTTTTCAGAAATAACACCTCTGTAAAATATTGGGACAGAAAATAAATAGAAAATGGAGTGCCAGGACAAGAAATCACTTCAGTCTTTAGCTCTTCTGGGACCAAGGAGATTCAATTTGTACTCAGTAAGAGTGACTCCAAATGTTGTATTCTTGCTGGTTTGTAGGAAGCTCCTTCTGATCTAAATATAAAGTTCAAAAATGAAAGTAGTATTTCTAGATTTACTTTAATACTTGGAATTCACAGACTGGAAGCAATAGTACAGGGAAATTTTGAGAATGAACACATTTATTTTCTCAGACTCATGTACACGTCATTGTACTGCAGCCAGAAATGCCATTGTATGCACTCAATGAATGATTTGCTGTTAGTAGAACCTACTTACTAATATTTAGGTGTGGAATTTGTCAGTGTCCATCTAAGATAATATTACTTATATGATTAGATGCACTGCTTTAGTCTGCAGATGATAGAATACAACACTATTTCTACTTAATTAAAAAACTTTTCTTTATAAGAGGCTATTAACAAAAGTCTGTCTATCTTTTAAGCATATAAATCCACTGAAATCAAACTACATTTTCAAACTAGAGACTATTTCATCCCATGCTGGGATATAATGTATTTCAAAAGAATTGCCCATTACTGCTACAGCACTCAACTTTGTGTTTGGCCAAATCTATCAGAAGATCCTTTAGCCTTGCTTTGACTTTTTTTAATAAAGTCTTCCAGAGAATGACTGCAAATTCATTAAGCAATCAGATGTGCATCTTAGGCCAGTATCATGATGGATGATGCATTTCCTAGAGCCACAGTATGTGAATTCTCCTGGCAATTTTGTTTGCATTGACTGTGGAAGCCTGAACTTCTACAACTGACTGAAGGCTGAAGAAATGGGAAGCACCTAGATGCATTTTCTGTGCATTGTGAGATAAGAAATCTGCTCAGCAAATTATCTTTTTATTTCTGGTTTCTGACATTAAATGTCATTTAACAGAACATTCAGTGCTCATCAGCTGACATTAGATATCACTGAACTTAGCATAGGACAACCAAATGTGGACATCACAGAATGCTCTACAGAAGTGTTTGCACAGATTGCCATTGTACTGATTAGATTGCAGATGATGGGATGGACATATAAAAAATACAGTTTGTCCCTGACATTGACAAGATAAAAGTTATAGCTATTTCCCACTGGGTCGTACTCAAGACAGAGTCAAGTAGTGAAGTGATGACCTAGACTCAGTAAAATGTAAAGTGACCGTAGATTAATTGATTTTTTTTTTTTCTGTGCATCAGGTATTAAATTAGAAAATGGGCATAATGTTCCTTACAAAGTACTCCCAAATTATTAAAAAGGGCACTGCAATATATATACTTTAGTGGTGTTGTCTGTTTATTTACAACCTGAAATCTATCCTAGCGGGGGTATCTCTGTGTCAGTTCCACTGTCTCTACCACCAGTTTCACTGCAAGCATCTCTGCAAAGGAGAAACACTCCATATGAGGCTACAATCTCATGAGACTCATCTCTCATTCATTAGGTGATGCATTACAGTTTATTACATCTGTAAGTTATAAAGAGAAATCTATCTAAAGAGAATGTAAAAACTCCAACAGCCTTAAGTTTATTAACAATAGTAACTCGACCCTAAATCACTGTGTACATGAATCCATTAAAAAGGCCTTGTGCATTAGGTCTTTATGCTTTAGCTTACAGGGTTTTAAGAAGGCACATCTTAACTAGATGAAATTCTGAAGTTTACTGTGAGGCACGAGCTCAACCACTCTGCATTTTATTGTTGGTTGCAGCATGTGGTGAGTACCCAGCACAGAGATACATCTGTAACAAATAACTATTTTTTTTTTCCTCCTAAGTGAAGCTCAAACATATATTAGCACAGCCTATTTATCTGAATGAACCAAGGCTGTAAATAATTAAGGAGTCTACTCCGGGAATACTTACACCATCATGGAAGCTTATTTTCATTCAAGTTGTATCAAAAGAAACCCCAATAACTTTGCTCAACTCATTTTACACACAACTGCCATTCTCAGCCTCTATGACTTGCTGTGACTAAGCCTGTTATTTTTATGCATTTACTTGTTCTTACTGAAGGAAGCACCAAATTTCATCCTGTCCTACCTCTTATTCAGTGCACGGTGGGATGCCTGGGGTGAAGGAGCAGACCTTTCTTTGGCTCCTTAATAACAGTGCCATTGCAGGCTTTTCCTCCTGGTAGATACTGGGGATATTGACATTTGTAGCAGCAATTAAAAAATGTTGTGAGGTTGCTCTCACCTCCATCTGTGTTGGCTCTTGCAGAGCCCTCAGGCTCTTTCTGCACTTTCACTTTGTTGACACTATTTTTGATCAGAATTTTGATTTTGGTGTAGCAGTAGATAGGGAACTCTATTCCAAATGGAGAAGAGGGTGGGTGTGGTGCTCAAACCTTTAGGAACAGAGGTAATTTTCTTTACTCAAAAACTGTGCAAGAATATACAAAATGCAGTGAGGCCCCTGGAGATATCTGCTCCAACGCGCTCAAATGAGGACTATCACCAGTACCAGATCTGCTCAGCCATGACCTTGTCCAGCTCATGCTTTGGCAACTCCACCAAGGAATTTTTTCAGTGCTTTAACTATTGCAGAGCTGCTCTGTCCTTCCATGAGAGAGCTCTTCCTAACGTCCTCCTCGATCCTTCCAAATCTCAATTTTCGGCTGTCATCCCTCATTAAATCATCTGATATTAACAAGAAGAATTTGGATCTGTCATCTTTTTAATTCCTTTTCAGTTATTCATAGGGAGCAGCCTATAATTATTTGATCCGTTCAGCTTCTCCAAACAAAGCTGATTTATTTGAATATTAATGCCAGCAGACATTGTTATGTTTACAGTTCATTCACATCAGAGATATCCAGTGCTGATGACTGGAGTGAATTAAAATCTTTGCGTTTTATTTCCATTCAGTACAGTACAAATAATTTTATCCAATATATCTCTTCCATGAGTTGTGCAGCCTTTGCTGTCATGCTCAAAACCTCAGTTCTTCTCAATGCTCAGTGAAAATGATTCTCCTGTTTTGGAACCATGTTTAGATTTTCCATCTCTATTTCATTCTGCACAGATTATCTTTTTTTTATACTGGTTTATGTCTGAAGCCTCCTTTGCTTTGCTTCTTAATTTGACTTGCAAACCTAATTAAACTTTACTTTTGGCAGTCTTTTATTCCTATACTTCTTGACTTCTAATAGTGTGGCTTTCTTGCATGCTACAGAGCCTATTCCTTCTCAAAAAAGCCACTGATTGAAAAGTGACTTGTTATGAATATGAGTTTACTTTTACAGTATTCCAGGTGCAGTTTTGAGCTGCAGAGTAGTTACAGTGTTGACATTGTTTATGCTACTGTCTCTTAGCTTTATATTAAAATGACTGTTTGTAAAGCTTTATGGAGGTTTGCAGGTTTTTAGTTTAAATGTTTAGTTAGTTTTTGGTTTAAATGTCACTGAGAATTATGATTCTATATGATATAAGACTGGACCACTTACTCTAAATTAGAAGAGAAATGTATCAGGCACAGTTTTTATGGTTTGCATGTCTGCTAAATCACCTCTGCATTTCACAGCTTTAGCTTCTGGGAAATATTTATAGTTTTTGCTTAGGAGTGCATTCAAGTTTAGATACAACAAACTCTAAATTTAAGCTCAGTAAAAGTTTGGTTGGTTTGGGGTTTTTGTATGTATATATATATATATTTCTGCATTATTTTAGCTGCATTATTTTAGTTCTGCATATATATATATATATTATAATAGCTGTTTCTTATTGCATGAGAGGTGAATTGTTAGCAGTGAAGAAGAGCTGCTAATTGCATGGGGAAGGAGGCAAATGAAGGCAAATACCTATCTGTGTGTGGGGTGTGGTTCTCTGACTCCTTTGGCCTGTCTGTGATGTGGATGTAGAGCAGATATCATGGTCATGTGGACATGCAAAATTCACACAGGTAACCTGCCTTTTCCACAGTACAGGAGCCAGCCTTGACAGCAACCCAAAAGGGGAGTGAACTGTATTAATGGACAGATTTGTCTTGATTGTTAGAAATCTTACCCCCTACTTTCTTGACCTGTTAAATCTCCCTCAATAATCAATGTTCCTTTTACAATTTTACCCAGCCTTCATCTTTTCATTGCTACCTCTTGATCAACACTGTAAATTTCCCTTTGGATGACTCCTTCCTCATGTTCTTCAGAGAAGCATCATCCACTCTGTCATTGTGAAAACAGAGATTTCTTTCGATCTTTGTGACACCTGTATTGGTTTCACTCACTCTTCACTCTTTTCAGTAAACATAGTTAACAGTAAACATAATTTGTGACTATTATTTGAGTTCACCTTCTTATAAATGCATGAGAGAAATTGAATTCTCTTATTGTTTTTCAGGAATGAAGGTACTTTTCCATTTATTTGTCATGTGTTTTTGTGTTTTCTTGTTTTGTGTGTTTTTTGTTTGTTGCACTTTGCCATCTATAGTCTTCCCTCTATTTCACTGCAGAGAATATCTCTAATAATTAGAAAAGAATATCCTTTTTTCATCCCCTTTAAACTGTGCATTAATGCAGAAATATGAAGATCTCTTTTTGTAGAAACCTGTGTTACAATTTTTCTAGAAGATAAACATCAAAATCCTGGTGGTTTTGCTCAGGCTCAGCCTTTACCATGGACAGAATCATGGAATCAAGATGTTACTTTACATCCTTGCTTCTTTGCCCTGAGACCCTCATCTTCTCTTGAAGGTTTCAGTAATGTTTTTTTGGAACTTAGACCTGTTGGCACTTTCCTTTGTGCCTCACAAGGTATCAAGATAAAGGCTGGAAACACTAATTTTCTTTCTCCCCACTGACATCACTGGCATCATCTTCTGACTCCTCTGGCACCAGTAATGGTTATCCCAGCTTTGTGATCAGATTTCACAATTTAACACGTGAGCAGTTTCAGTGGAGCTACACTTAGTTACAAGGCTGCACAGTTGGATTCCCAAAGCAAAGTTCTCCTCAGGGTAGGGGAAATTATTTGTCTTCTCTGTTGGACCTGTTGCATGTTTTCAAAGGTTTTTACAAAATACCAAGTACTGTTGTCCTTGACAGTACTTGACATGAATCTCTGCTTCCTTTATTTTATCAGACTTCTGGCTCAGTCAGCTGGCAGTGGTTTGGATTGACTGGACTGACTGTGTGCCAAAGCCTTTCCAGTTCATACCCAGTTAGAGGATGTGCAAGCTTAAATTATCAAGCATTGGTAGGTAAAATATTCAAAAATTCATTAAATGTGACCAAATTTCTCCATAGTCAGTTCAAGTCTGACAGTGGCAAATAACCTGAATTTCAAGAGAAGAATAAGAAATACACACAATGTTCAATGGAGGTTCTTGGTCCATTTTCTGTTTTCCCTCATTCAACAGGTAAAGTCCAAGTTCTACCCATTAAGAGCAAGTAACCTTCTAAATTTTCCATTGAAGAATAAACTTCTTTAAATAATACAAGAGTTGTTGGGTTCTATAGTACTCTGCATGATAAAAGGGCTTTTTTTATGACCACTTTGATGGACTATTAGAAATTTGGAAGTAGACCACAGACCAAATACTAGGAGGACTCCATGAAAGTCTTTGATCTAGAAAAATTTTGCAAAGGAATTTTTCTATCTTGTTTCCTTTATTTGTCTCAAAACCTCTCTGCATCTTTCCTTAAACACTGTCATATTTTACACTCATCCCTTTCATGTCATCCATGCTACACTCCTGAGAAGTCAATGCAGTCTCTGAACCAGGAAATCAGTCTCTGTTGCTTCCAGGATAACTTTTTTAAAAGAAATATCTGTCTCCCATACCACCCTTGGGCTTATGAAGAGCTTTTCTGAACAACTTCAAAGACACTTTCCATTGTTATTCAAATTATTTATGAAATGCCCTCATATTTTAGTGTATTCTAATGTTGAGAAAAGAGAATGTATCCAGGAAAGGTAATTTCAGAGCATCTCCACCCAAGTCAAAGTGAATTTAAATTATATTGAAGATCATAGTATTTGCACATTCATATCCCAGTTGTGGGCTCTTTATCAGTTGCCAGGTGAACTATTCCAAGATTTTAGAATTCAGTCTATCTGCTCATTAGACTTTAAAGCCCTCACAAATTTTTATGTCAAAAATTTACTTAATAAATAAAATGCTTTAACTGTTCCAACAGTTGCATTCAATTTGAAGGATCTAGTAAACATTATGAAGCAGAGCTAAGGGAAATCCCACATGGCTAATAAAGTTTTGGTAGTAATAGGAGATAAATTTTGAAGCTTTCATAATAGATTATTTAAGTATCCCCAATGCAAAGCATTAAACAGAATAGGCCCAGAAGCTGTTGTATAGTTTTTAAACTGTCTTCAGAATCTGAATAAATAATTATTTTCAAACTATTGATGTTTTGGCAGAAATGTTACTACTCTTCTCCTGTGTTGTTATCACTATTTCTGTTCAGATTTTCAGAGTACATTATATGTGTTTTTTATGTTAGCAAGGTCTTTCTACCTCCCAGTAGTTTGAATTTAACCATTTTCACATTTTCATTAAAACTGTCTTTTAGTAAGAGGAAGTGTAGTAATTTATCCTTACAGGGATGTTGTGACTCAAGCACTCCCTTCCCTTCCTGTTGCTTGATCCAATGTAATTAAATAATAGATTTCATTTCATAACTTTGCAGTAGCAATAAAGAGGAAATTATGTTCTGAAGGCATGTTTATTTTTTTTCCTCAGCCTTTTCATGGCTTAAAAGTGATTCTTTCTCTTCGTGCTAAAGTAATGTGAAACAGCCTTTTCAAACTTATGTCCTTGGGAAATGAATGTTAATTAAAGAATGAACATTAAATAGGAGTTAGGAAATCAGGGCCTTTTTCAGACACAAATATCTGTTGTTCAGATTTTACATTTATGCTCCTTCATGGTGCTTTCTTTTCTCTCTCTGAGTAAATCTCCCTCCTTTTTGCTTTCTTTGGTTTTCCCAAGACAAAATCTGTCACATTCATGCTATTGATGCCTAGAGAGGCTACCAGGTACAGAGGCTAGACAAAGTTAAAGAATAAAGTAGATATTTATTAAAAGGCCTTCCAAGGATACATCTTGGGCAGCACAAGAGCCTGGCTGAGGCTCCACACAAGATGGACTCAAGATGCACAACAGTTTGTGAGTTTTTATAAGTCTTTGGTCCATTTACATATTTGGGTTAATTGTCCAATTACAGCTGTAGGTTATGAAGTCCCATCCTCCCAGATGGCTCTCCTCAATTTGCTGCTCTTTACACTTCTTGGGCCTGAAGCTGCAATGGTGTCCTTGGTTCTCAGGCTGGAATAGGATTGTCTTGTCTAAAACTGTAAAGAGAACTTACTAAGAATTTATATGAAGTTCAGAGTCACACACCAATACAGTACAGAATCTGAAAAATATAAAAGCTCAAACTTAGGGCTTTGCTATTACCTGTGCAATTTACCTTGTTTGGTTTTTTGTAAGCTCTGAGAATTGTAATTCCTACCAATGAGTAAGAAAATACAGTGAATCAAGACATACTTAGAAAAATGTGGACTTCCTTTCCTCATTTTTACATGAAAACGGGTATGTCTTGGACTGGGACTATTGTTTTCCATCTATTTTTTCCTTTCTGTTGGATTAGAAGATTCTTGGAAGAAAGTAGTTACAGATTTAGAATACTGTAACCATTTTGAAATGTCCTGGAAACACATTTCTTGATATAAGACAAAAAATTCATAGAACTGCCTATATTGAGTTGCATTCTGATTATACCTTATCCTCATTGACATTAAAGATTACAGGACAGGATGAGCCTTTCTCCAGTGTCATAATGTACACTGCATATATTGTGGTTAAAAAAGTATTAAAACTAAATGGTTTTGATTTTTTTTCCTACTGATAATTTGGATACATCTTGCAAGGTAACATCTGAGTGTCAAAATTCTGTAGGCAATATAATGTACCTCGAGCCAAGACACCTGTGTGGTCTTTCTGGCATTAAAACCCATTTAAATCGATAGTCATCTACATCTCTTGCATGTCTCATTCTTTAATCTGAGAGATCCTACATCATGTGCTTGAAGTCCCCATTGAGACTGAGAAGCTCCCACTTGGTTGGCATGTGCACTTGAGTACATGAGAATTAAAAAGTAAGAGGAAAGTCCAGTGTGAATAATTTCAGGTATAATAATTTAAATATTTTAAATATTTTAACATATAAAGTCTAATTACCATGGTATTTCCTAGCATGATTACATATCTCTACAGGGCTGTGAAAACTTCTAGAGCTAAGAGAGGATGTTGGTATTTTTGTATTTTGTATTTTTGATTGTATTTTTGTTTGAATGTGAATCATTTTTTTTTCTCCTTTTGTCTCCAACTCTAAATCTTCAGAGCAGTTCTGAGATGTGATTTTTTAAAGTATGTTTTTATCCTTCAATGCACCCCAGAGTGGAGCCTGGGCCCTGCTCTGCCCCTCCCTGCTCACAGGGACACCCAGGGCTGAGGGTCCCTCTCAGCTGTGCCTCCTCTGGAGGCTGAACAGCCCCAGCTCCCTCAGCCTTTCCTCGTCAGGGAGATGCTCCAGTCCCTTCATCATCTTTGCCACCCTCCACTGGACCCACTCCAGGAGCTCCATGTCTCTCTTGTCCTGAGGAGCCCAGAACTGGACACAGCAGCCCAGATGTGCCTCAGCAGGGCAGAGCAGAGGGGCAGGATCACCTTCCCGATCTGCTGGGATTGCTCTTCCTGATGCCCCCAGGACACCCCTGGCCTTGGCCTCAGGGCACACGGTGGCTCATGGACAGAGTGTTGTCCCCCAGAACCCCCAGGTCCTTCTGTGCAGAGCTGCTTTCCAGCAGGTCACTCCCAGCCCATACCAGTTCCAGGGGTTTTTCCTCCTTCCTGCATTTGCCTTCGTTGAATTTCAGACAGTTCTTTGCCCATCTCTCCAACCTGTCAAGGTCCCCTATATTCAGAGCACTAATGGTTGCCAGCTCTTCATAGCAATACTTCATTACCCTGAGGCTTCCTCTAAAAGCACTTTATCTCTGGGCTTGGAGTGGGAAATACGTGTCTTATTTTCCCTGTGTCAGACAGTGACGCCTGATTCCAATTTGCTGTCATATGGAAAGGAAGAGTATTTATTTAGTGTTCTGGTGAAACTAATATAGGGCAATGATTATTTTCCTGTGTGAGCAACGTAAGGATACATGATTTAAACAAATGGTGCTCTCAACAGCAATGGGAGAAAGGAACCTGTTTATATTAGATAGTCTCTCAGTCAACAGGGGTTTTTCTGCTTGCAGCTTTGGAAGCTGTGTAAGAATAATCCTGAGTGGTGGATTCTTTGGGGATTTGAAATCAAAGGACAGGAAACTGAGGGATAATATAAACCTCTGCTGGTTTGCATGCCGCAGTAATATTAGAGAAAGGAAAGAAATAGAAATAATTGATGGATAGGAAATAAATCTGAGTTAATAAACTAAATATTCAGAAATAATATTAACTTCAGTTCTTAAGAACAGTAAATTCTAATTTATTTTTTTCTTTGCTAAAGGAAATATGGATGCATTTTTTGATAAACAGCTTGCAAGTTTTTATTTTTTAAAAGTAACATTCAGTAGCATAAAGGCATTCAATGACGTAACTTAGATGGAAATAGTAGTTATTGTTGAAATTCTCCACTTGGAATATCTATAGTGATACTGCTGTGAAAAAGAAGCAGCCCCTTGGGAAAATTTTAGACCAAATCTTTTTAGTTTTATTTTAACTTGGACCAGATGACATTGAAAGGTCCCTTCCAGCTCCAACTATTCAATGATTCTACAGTAATTTCCTCCAAAATGTCATTGTTTATATAATTTAGATACTGGAAAAAATAATGCCAGTGATTTACAATGAAATGGCACCATTCACCTCAGCATTTAGAATATCCTGACAAACCTAGAACAGGGACAGTCAATAACAGAGGACATCTGCACTCATCTTCAGAAGGAGAAATCTGTTTGCAGAGTTTGGAGGTCTTTTGGCTGTGAGAATTTTTCAGTTTCAGGTTGGCTAATGAATCTTTCATATCTATAAAGTTCACACTTGACAAAGCTTTTTTCACAGTCTCTTGCTCATTCTAAAGAACACTACTCCATCATTTCCACTTGAATGATATTTTTCAAGCTTTTTTTTTTTCCTCCCTTGTAGTAATAATAGATGCAGTAGAAGTTTCCAAGTTTGTTTTCTTGCCTGCTGTTACCACCAGCAGTGGGAGAGAACATCAGCTGTGGCCATCCCCAGTGACACACCAAATCCTGAATTAACATCTATGTAGCCAGTGAATAATTTGACCACATTAAAACTGAGTTCAGTGAGTCTGAATACTTTTCTGTACCTAGAGACTTTATGGTTTTAACGTTGTTGGTATAAATTCACTTAGTTGGGTCAGTGTTACCTGCTATAAAAGTCAGGTGTGCAATAGGGTTTCTTTTGTTTCCTGGAGAGTAGAAGAATTACAGCTATAAAATATTGGTCCAAAATGTTGATTTTGTAATTTGAAATGAAAGAAGGAAAAATAAAAAAAAGTTATGCCTGAAGCTAATTTGAAATATAGTTATTGTTCATAAATGCGTTAAAATCTTTTCCCTGTGTGACAGAAAATGGAAAAAAGCACTCTAATTTAAGAAGTTAAGCTTAAATTATTTATAAAGAAGAGATTTTAAAAAAATACTTTGATTCAAGTTCATCTTTTGCTAGATAGAGGTATTAATTTCACTATTTACTTGGATTTTTTTTCCTTAATAATCAAATATAATTTTAAAGGAACCATTCTGTCTCCAATAGGTGACAGAGCCCAGGAATATAGTTCATTTTCCTGTTGGCCCACTCCATTACACAGGCTGATTCCATGTGTTTTCTAAGGGCTCTTACATATTTCTGATAGTTTTCTTCTTTTTCTTTGGTATTTTTAGAAAGATCTTGTTTGTAACATGAAGAACATCCACTCAAACAAGCTGTCCGTGTTTTTCCTTTGCTGTTTTTGCTCCCTCTGAGTGTGTAGCTTCTTTTGTTGTATTTTTTCTTCTCTCATTGTACTGAATATGTTGCTAAAAACCATGAAGAACAAACCAAGTAAAACCCTCTGACCTTCTCCATGTGAGTCAAATGAAGAGAGATGCTAAATTGATATTAAATGTTCAATGTAACAGATGGGAATATTCAGAAAATATATTCATCAGTGATCTGGGGGGCTCTTGGACAGCAGTGGTGTGTTAAAAACCCTGTAGGCTGAGGTGTGGGGCTATTTTTTGGAGCTCTTGGGACTGGCTTTCACCCAATTTCAGTCTGAAGGCAGCTGAAGGAAGGACTGTTCTTTCCTGTGACTGGAACAATCTGTCTTCTTAATTTTATAGCAGCTGCTTGTTGCCCCTGACATTGAAACCATTGAGAATTGAACCTGTAGATGTGTTCTTTATGCTTTTGGAAGAAAGGAGTCCTTGGGTAACATCCTTATTGCCAAAGATGCTTTTGGGGTAATTCTTCTCCAGCTATGAGGAACTGGCTGCAGACTTCAGCTCTCTGGGCCACCTGAAGTGGAAGTGAGGTGAAGCAGGATCTTTCTTCAGGGACTTGAGAGTACAGTTTCTATAAAGGGACAAAAATAGTAAATTTTGTCCTTGAAACTGAGATCTCGGTAGGTGGCAGGGGCTGTGGGGTATCAACTTGTGTTTTCTTATTCTCATGTATAGACTGAGGTTCACTGTATGTCCAACATAAGATAAAGCTCTTATCAGTTCTGTACAGCTCCCTGAAAGGAGGTTGAAATAAGGTGGGGATTGGTCTCTTCTCCCAGGTAACAAGTGATAGGACAAGAGGATATGGCCTCAAGTTGTGCCAAAGAAGGTTTGGGTTGGATATCAGGAAGAATTTCTTCAGTAAAAGGGTGGTCAAACATTGGAACAGACTATACAGGGAAGTGGTGAAGTCGCCGTCCCTGCAGGGATTTAGCAGATGTGTGGATGTGGCACTTGGGGACATGGCTTAGTAGTGGCCTTGCAGTGCTGGGGGAATGGTTGGACTCCATCATCCTAAAGGTATTTTCCAACATGAACGATTCTATGTTTTCATGATTCTCTAAAGCCTCAAAATGTGGCACAGAGTTTCATCTTCTAGAGGTCACTTATAATCAACTGGTATTACATTAAATGGTCTTCAGTAAAAAAAAATACTTACATTTAAAATGAAGTACCTATTAAAAAGAAATTGTATTGTCTTTTAATCTGCACATGGGGATTTTTTGTTTTAAACAGCTTGTGATGATTCAGTCATGCTGGTGGACCCTTGTGCAGTCAGTGATTCTGAATCATTACCAGTGAGAGTCCTCTAATGGGCTCCATAATGTAATTATCTCCTCAGGATGTGCTAAGTGCATAAAGCACATCCCTGTGCTGACTTTTGGAAACAAATTCATTGTTTTCCCTCTCTGTGTGATAGAATAAGAAGCTCAGATGTCACCATTAGTAGTGTGTGAAATATTACATGGAAAGATTGAAGTGAAAACTTGTGTTTACCCTTTCTATTTAGTTGCCTTCATAAAAGTATCAGGATATACTGTTTGGAAGGTATTTACAGAACTGTATCTTAATTCAGAATATTATTAGGTAATTTTATAGAAGTGTGGTTTTTACCTAGAAAAGGTGAGAAAACAGGACATTTTAATGTATGTTTAATAACACAACAACCTTCCTGCCTCTGAAAAGAAATTCACCCAGGTGAATTTTCTTGTATAATGAAAACAAAACCATAGCTCCTGCAGCATTATTCTTGGCTCCCAGCAGTTCCAAGGCATGCAAACATCACCATTCCAGCTCCGTCCTGCAGTTTAACTGGAAGGATTATGTCACAACACGGTATGTTTGTTTTCCAGCTTTTTGTCTGTTTGTCCATCGAGACGGTGTTGTAGAAGAAGTATCGGTGATTGTTGACTTTGGAGGTAGTGGAAGAAAAAATAATTCTGGAAGAAAGAAAAAAAGCAGACAGTCCCATTGAAGTAACTGTGCTTCTGTCACAGGAGAATGAATACTCCTTTCAACAAATCTATAATTTGCAGAAGTTGCAAAAAGAAAATAGCCGTAAGGTGACTGTTAACATACTTCAGTTCATCCTGCCAAGAAAGTTAACTTCATAAAGTCATTAAACCCATGATTACATTTTAAAATATTATTCCCCAGATATTTCTTCTTAGGTTTTAAAATACAGTTACTGTATATACTACCTTCTTTGTAATGGGAAAAATTGTAAAATACACTTATTTTTCATAAACTCCTAATTATTAACAGAGCTATTTGCGCTCCTATAGTTAAAATCATTTCAACACTTCCGTTATTTAAACTTCACTTTTAGGGGTTCATAATTCTGCTGTAATAAAAAGTATATTCAGACTCTGAGGTCTCAGACATTGTTTGCTAGTATTAGGGAATTTAGTCTGTTTTTCTTTAAAAAGCTGAGTAATTTGGATTGTTTGCTGTTCTTCAATATCATCCCAAACAAAATATTTTGTAACATGGTCTTAATAATTTCAAAATGAAAAAAATTAAGAGAAGAGAAGTAAGTATGTTGGAACTGCTGCAGCCCCAAATTCTGACTGGCACTGAGGCTTGGAGAAGGGAGATGGTGGGAAATTCTTGCCATAACTGCTCTGTTGCCATGTGGTAACCTCATGTAGGAACAGTTCCTGCAGCATTTCTATCCCAGCCCTCATCTGGAGTCATGGGCAGTGCTGCTCCTTGAGTGAAACCCCTCTGTGCTCCCACTCCTGATTCCAGAGGGCTGGGAATGGCTTTTCTGGAATGACAAATGCTCGGGTGCTCAGAGATGGATTGGTCCTTTGGCACGGCTTCCTGAAATCCCCCTTCATCACGTAATGACCCAACAGGGCCTTCAGCTCCAGAAATTCAGGAATCGGGGCTTATTGCATATTAATGGCAACTCTGGGGCAGTCAAATAAGACAGTTTGTTATAATACTAATTATAGCAAAGCACTCACGTTGTGGTTTGAATGAGTCAATTATGTGTGTGCTAAACTATAAATACATCTTCCCCCAGCCTCTGCTGTGTGGGGTGTAATTTTTATTTAATTGCTTGGATACATATTTACCTGAGCATACCCTGGTTTCCCAGGTAAATACGTGTACCAATGCATAACTCATTATGGTCTGTTTGAATAAATAATCCATATTTTATAACTGTACAGGAAGTAATTATTTTCGTACTTTGCTTTCTTAAAGCCAAAGAAATTAAATGCTGTGTGTCCATTCCTTAAAATAAAATAGATGCAGAAGTCGAGGCAATAAGAGAACGAGAATAAAGTTTTCATTGTTTTGATAGAAACTGAGAATATTATTCCAGATTTTGATCTTGTGTTTAGCCCAGAATAACTCCATTAAAGTAAACAGTGTTATTCAGGATTTACTTAGATGCAAATGGGACATGAATTTGGCATTTGCTCCTTACTCTCCCTTCCTTCATCACAAGGCTCCTGCAAGCAGCTCACACACAACTTCTGCTATAAATGTCATTGTCACATGTTTATAATTTGGAAAAAAATAAGGTATTTCAGCTGCATATGGAAATTAACATACCTGAACTTTATGTCTTAGAGAGTCATGGACTGGTTTGGATTGGAAGGGGCCAAGAGATCATCCTTGTGCATGTTTGGGAACTAGGGCATTCTTTCCTTTTGGATTTTTCTGCCATTGTTTTACATGATATTTGGGAAAGCTGTGTTGTGTTATCACCATGCTAAGGTCAGGTTTTCTAACACTTTTAAGCTCAGTGGGGCCAAAGTCAGCCTTGGCATAAATCCATTAGCTGCAATAGATTTACACCAGAGAGGAATATTGGCTCATTCTTGGTAATTTTTTTTTTTTTATCCAACTCTTTATATTTTATGTTAGAAACATAAGTATCTTGCGTGCCCTCAAACTAATCAGAATAAGAAACAGTTTTACTTATGCCAAAAAAATAGAGCTATCGTTTTTCACATTCTTACATTTTTCAAGTAAGATTATGTTACTGTGACTTCTGTATTCCTGAAATCTCTCTGGTCTCAGTGACTGCGAGGGCCAGGAGATGGTTCCAAGGGGAAAATCTGAACCTCTTCACGCAGTATTTTTTGTGTTGTGTGTACCAGATACAGTTAATGTTTTGTGTGCATGTGATTAGCATGGAAAAAAATTAATGCAGTCCAGTATTATGATTTATGGACTGAATCTTTTGCCGACTGAACACTTGCCAAAATGAAAAATCCCCCCCCCCACCACCTTTTCCTCTTCTTTGGATATTGGAAACAGCTACTGTTTTTGTTGATCTTTTTAACTTCTGAATAGGCCTATTTCAAGTTATAGCAGCATGGGAGCTCAGATTAATAATATACTTATTCAGCCAGTGATACTGAGTGAAACCATTGCTAGTGTAAGTATGAAGGATAGGATTTCTTTAAATTATTTTCAGGTGCATTCATGCATTTCTAAAGAAGAATATAGAGCTATTTGAACATAAATTAAATTGCTGTGTATTGATCATGTTACAGGTGTGTATGAATTTTAATATCAAGAATTTTTGAAGGTATCTCTTCTTTTGATGACTTTTGCGCTGTGTTCACTGTCAGTTTTCCATCAGAGGGTTAACAAGGCTAAAGGCAAAAAACCTTGCAATTAAATCTGGCTTTTTGGATTATGTTTTTTAATTCAGAAGATGAAGTGTGAAGCATCCCTTCTATCTCAGTCAATACAGCATTATGTTTTATACTGAAACTGCTTGTCCACAGAG
Organism: Taeniopygia guttata; assembly: GCF_048771995.1. Classification (NCBI taxonomy): domain Eukaryota; kingdom Metazoa; phylum Chordata; class Aves; order Passeriformes; family Estrildidae; genus Taeniopygia; species Taeniopygia guttata. The sequence continues at coordinate 5,566,187 of NC_133027.1, read as the reverse complement.
GTGGTGGATTCCCCATCCCTGGAAAGAATCAAGGTCAGACTGGATGGGGCTCTGAGCAACCTGGTCTAGTTGAAGGTCCCTGCTTATTACAGGGGGTTGGACTAGATGACCTTTAAAAATTCCTTCCAGCCCATTCTGTGATTCCATGATGGTGATGGGATTTGCTCCTTTCACCTCACAAGTCAGAGCCTAAGGCTCGTGAGGTGCAAGGAGCAAATCCCACTGACTCCTTTTGCACTTTTGGGTTGAACCTCCTTAGCCCAGTACTTTGATAAGCATCAGCTGTGCAGATAACCCAGGTTACAGGTTTCTAATCCTGTTCTAGTTTTGTGTAAAAACCCCACTTTCCTGCACCTACTGAAAGCTGATGTACTTAGTCCTTTACAAAGAGATTTTTTTTTGCTCTTTATGCACAATTTGAGGTGTTTGGGGCCTTTGTAGGCTCTGTCATAATGCATGTGAGGACAGATCATTGCTTCACACTCCTTTGGCCACCCCTTATCAATTTTTGTGTCATTCCTTACTCAGTCCCATCTTTATTACTTTCACAGCTGAATGGCCTGTTCTGTTCAATAAGGTTTTGCAATTCCTTCATTAATAGAGTCGGTATTGCCTATCAATTCATTTTCTTTCTCCCATATGAAATAAGAGCATTCCTAAAAAAGTTCTTCATGTGAGTCTGGTTTGTACTAATGCTAAGTCAAGTAGGAGTAGAGTTTCTTTCAAAAAATACTTAGGTAAGCTGTTTAAAATTAATTTTTGTTATTCTAAAAAATTGGGAGAGCGATCAGCCGCCTTTCCACATTGCAGATAAAGTGCTATGGCAAGAATTTGGCATTTTTACATTGCCTGAGAGAATTATATGTTCATTTTCTGTGCTAAGAGAAGGAAAAAAATGGCAGCAGGACTTTTTAAAAGCAATCATTTTAAATATAAACAAAAAAGCTTTTTCTTGAGATTTGTCAAAGGTCTTCCAGGCTTTACATAAAATTGTTATTCACTTCTTGGCAAACAAGACTCGAGTGAGTGACACCTTTGAGAGTCCCAGCTTGTGTTTTAGTGCACAGCTTGTATTTTGCTATGGACAACCATGCAAAATGTTATCTGAATTTATTTAAAACAAACCCCAGCGAACAAAGTTTTTAACACTAAAAAGGCCATCCTAATTTATTCATTTATTTTAGTTGCAGCAAGCAGCTGAAGTTTCTCAGATGAGAGGAGCTCGAGTCATCTCTGCTGAAGATCTCCTGTTCTTAATGCGCAAAGATAAGGTACAGTAATTAGAAATTTCTTATTTTATGTAGTCAGCTGCTTTTGTGTTTTCAAGTGCTTTCTTAACCTATGTAAAGGAATCCAACATCGTGAATACCTTTATTTTAAAAGTATAGCTGCTCTGCAATTGTATGTGATCAAGCCTGTTATAATCATTCTGTAATATCTGAAATAATAATTGTTTATTTCCTGTAGCTTCAATTATCAATTGATTTTTTTCCCCCATAAAGCTTTATGGTAGATAATGTACCTTAGACCTCAAAACAATTTCTTAATAAGATATAAATATTGATCCCTATACTTTATGTCCCTTTAATTAAAAATCAATCATTATGATTTCCCCCTGATTATGAAGGGTGTCAGTGTGACATTTGACAATGTTACCATTATAGTTTTGTTATTTAGACTGTCTATAAATCCTCTTTAATTTATGTTGCAATATTTTTCCTGTGTTTTATCCCACTAAAATCTCCAAATTTAGGTATGGACTTGCTCTCTCTGGATAGTAGTAGAGCAGGTAAAGGGAAAAAAAAATCCTCTCCTCAAATTTAATAATTATTTTTCAATTGTCAACTGTTTTTAATTACATTATATATTCTTCCTTTTTGTCTTTTTCTTCCTTAGTTTTCCTCTCTCTCTCACCTCTTTCTCTCCTTAGTTTTCCTTTCCTCGTTTGACAGGTGAAACCTAATGACCAACACTATTTCAAAATTAAACCCAACTAAAACATTAATATAAATTGCAATTTCTTTATCTGATAAAAGCTGTAAGGCGGTTCTGAAAACAACAGTTGATATGGAGACAAAGTTCATGGAAATATGCATTTCTAGCCTAGAGTTTCCAAAGTAATCAAACATTTTAGAGTTCCATAAAGAAGCACGATATATAAATTTGTCCCTTCTGAAAGTCAAACTCATTTCTGTCTCACAACAAAGTAACAAGGAGCTCAAAATAAATAATATTTAATATGGATTTACTATTGTCCTGAGGTACTTTCTATGTATGGATTTTCTGCATAATTTAAAATGACAAATATTTTAAAGGTTATATTTACTGAATGATGTGCTACACATTTGTATGTTTGTATGTTACAAAGTTTATTAAATAAAAAATAACTAAATGTATTTTTTTCTTATAGAAGAAGCTTCGAAGGCTACTTAAATACATGTTTTTTCGAGACTACAAATCTAAAATTGTCAAAGGAATAGAAGAAGATGACCTCCTTGAAGGTAGAAAAAAAATAAATTACTTAATTTGGGAGAGGCTTGATGTCTTATAAAAGTGCTGAACAGCTTAATGCAAAGTATTAATATCTTGCTTGATAGTTAGAAAAACAAAATTAGTCTCTTTAGAAGAATTTTGCTGAAAATCTCTGCTGTTCCATTTGAAATATATAAGCATTTGCATCTACCATCCAGATGAAGAGTAAGACTTTAATGTCAGAGCTCTGTTGAAGTAAGAAGCTGGTGCTGATTAAAGGGCTTATTGATTTCAGCATCTGTATTTTAAATGTACCACCTGCAATTGAATGGACATTTGTTAAATTATTATCAAAAGGTTTTGATATTGATATTTTTGACATGCTTTAAAAAAAAAACCCTTATAAACTGAAGCTGCTGAACACTAATAGATGATGTGGGTGGTTTTTTTCAGTGTGGTTTAACATTTTATACTTTAAATCTCTAGTTTAAATAATGGGAAACACTTTTGTTTCTGCATTCCATGAGGAAGCCACAGTTTTTATAACCAATGTATTTAAAGGAAAAGCGCTTTGAATTAAAAATATATTAATTTTTGCCATATAGTTTCCTGGTTTAAAGTTTTGTTGATTTATATTGATGTTAGAACTAACATTTCCGTTGTAAAAAGTAAAGTTAAAACTTATCATGGCAAATCTAAACCTTACCATACTGTTACAACATCTAGCAATGTCCATACACAACTTTTTGTATTAAACTTACTTCCTTTCTCAGAGCCTTTTATTATTTTTTTCCCGTACAATGAATTCCTTGTGTTTGGTTCCTCTGAGCATCCACATTGATGATAGGTAAACATTGTACTTCTTGCTTTGACTTCATCAAGCTGTGAAGAAGTTTTTGTCAGCTCATTTAAGATTTAATTTGCCTGTGGCATTTTATTTTCATGTTTCGTGTGTGCAAGCAATCTGGCAGTACGGCTTCTTACCTGGCAGCTTTGGGGTTTTAATACTTTAGCTTGTGCCACTACTTAAAGCAAATAAACAATTCCCTTAAGCCTTTTAGATGTTCATGAAAAGATTCTAAATGGAGTTTATCCTGGAATTAAAGAATGCCTTTTGTAGTAGGCTTTGATAATTAGAGCCATTAATTTTCTTTTGTGAATTTAGTGCCTGTATAGGTGCTCTGCTGTTTAGAACAACAGAGATCATTTTGCTAGCATTCTCCAGGTTTCACTGCAGAGCAATAGTCCATCACCTCTGGAATTGCATCTTAGTGGTCGTGTTAGGGTTTGCTGGAGGCTGTAGGCAATGAAGATGTTCTGCGTGTGTTCAGGGAAGAATATTTCCTCAATGTATTCTGCTCTGTGACTCAAGTTCTTTCCACCAAAGAGAGATTGTTTCCTCTACAGCTGTGTCCACTGTGCATTCTTTGGTGAGAAGTAATGATATATGAACAGCAAATTAGTTTTCTCTAGATTATGAAAAACTACTTGGTTATGCTAAAAAATACTAAAGATGGTGTTTTGCTGTTACTGGAGCAGAGCAGTGACATCGGCTTGTTCAGGTGGCACAGCTTGTGTGAGAGGCACAGTAAGAACAGGCCTTCTCTGCTCAGTGCTGGTTCTGAATCTTGTCACTCTGAGGGACATCAGGTGATGTTTGGAGAACCAAATAGTTAAGTTTTTTGTTCTTTGCTTGTCTTTCTGAAGACAAATTCAACAGCAACAACACCAACAAGCGGCAGAAGCTGGCCCAGGACTTTCTCAACTCCATTGACCAGACTGGAGAGCTCTTGGCCATGTTTGAAGATGATGAGATTGATGATGTCAAGCAGGAGCGGATGGAGGTAATTCTTTCCTCTTACTGATACCCAGCTGAGAAACTGTGAAACATTTAATACATCATGCTGGTCTGATGCCTTTTTCATGCTGCACATTAAATCATTGTTACATGTTTTTCCTTTTGCCCAGATGGTCTAAAGAAATCCTATTTCCATATTTTTCCTATTCCTTCAAATGTTTCTTGATATCTAAGCACACATGCTGAGAAGGAAGATTACAGAAGGGTGGTTATAGATTTTTCTGTCTGCTGTGTATTTGTATTTCCTTCCTGTAGAAAGCAAATTCTATTTGTAAACATTCCATGGACATTTTTCACAACACTATTTTCCTTTCTCATTATTTATCTTCTTAGCAAATTGTTTCAATAGCATTTGAGGACTCTTCATACAACACAGCTTACAGGTGAAATTAAAATATTCTGTGCAAGCATGCTTGAGTATAAACTCTTCTCTCCATCCATTTGTGTCCTATATTCTGTACTATGTAGTTATGAAAAATTTTGTCTACATTAAAAAATCCAGTGCTACATGACTCCTATAAAGCTAGGTGGGAGAAGCAGTGTAGCTCTGTTAGCATGGAAGTCTGTGTTTTTGACTAATTTTCTGTGGGTGGACAGGACTTCCCTGGTTTTTTGGTAATCTGGTTCACAGTGAATGCAGAGAAGAATTCTTCACCCTTCTTCATGCTCAGTTGCTCAATTCTTCCTCATGTTTTCTGTAGGCAACTGGATATCAAGGGCAAAATTGTGCTGGGAGCACACTCACAATTCCAGATAAGTGTTTGAGCCAATTTCCATCCATTTTCAGACATTAACATAGTGGACGGGACTGTTGGAAATTTGATATTTGTAGGGTGATTTCTATAACCTGTCAGTGCTGGAAGCTGAGGGCTTTGGTGTGAGCTCCCTTTTAATGCTGATGTGTCTCATGGGTTTGGTAATTTTTTGTATTAAATATTTGGCTATTAGGGCTTCATTTCACTTTCACGATTTCATGAAAAATTCTAAGAAATAATGTAATTTTTATTCTGTGCTAGTTGTAATTCTACTTTCTTTATTCTTAATGGAGCCTCTTTTCAGAACTCCAGCATTCCCAATCTGCTTTCTGCTCCTTTCTGGCCTGCAATGGGAAAAAATCAAAACCTAATGAAGAACCACTTCTCTCTAAGAATTTGGTTAGGAAAAAGTCCCATTTCCCCCGAGCTGAGAATTTGTGTCATTGAACAGTTGTATCCAACTGTTTGTATTTTGGAAACTGTTGATTTCTCTTCTTTAACCTCCTACTTATTTATTTATGCAAAATGTTGTGTTTTGCATAAAGGCAGGCAAATCCTTTGAGCTTGTACACACAGAAATTGATTACAGCATTCTTCTGAATGAATGTGTTGTGTGCTTGACTTTGCACTCTCTTCAGTTCTTCCAGTATTTTTCAGGTTTAAAAAACTACTCAAGTTGATAAAAGTATGAAGTTCTCTGTTGTAGACAATGGCAAATCTGAATCTGTTTGTCTGTCAAGGAATGTGTGTCTGTAATCAAATATTTGCCTTTCATCTGACTATATGTTTTGTGTTTCATCACTAGACTGTAGTCCATGAACTGTAGTGTGTGTGTGTGTGTGTGTATTATATGTTAAAAGTAATTCTTCTCTCTATTGCTTGACTTCATTACATTTTGTGAACTCTTGATCTGTTCCTGTGTTAAAAAAAAAAAATGAGATCAAGATCTTATTTTAGAACACATTCATTAATTATATATAGGTATGAAGCCAGTCCTATCTATTTGCTTTCTTATTAGTCTCTAAAACTAATAACAAAACATGAAAAACTGTTTGAAACATGCTACTCAAAATATTTAACGTATTTTTTGGCTTTGTTTTGTTTGGGATTTTGTTGTCACTTTGAGGTGAGTGGAAAGGAAGCAAAGATAGTAAGAAATGTGATCCATTCCTAAAGGAAGAGTTGTTAATGGATGGGCTAATCTCCTGTGTCACATTTTCTTTCTTCAGTTGATTGTTTAATCCACACTAAATTCTGGAGGAAATTCAATAGACAAATTAACAGGGTTTCTTAAGGAATTAGTGTACTTAAATCATGGACTGCAATCTAAGGGCACTGCTCCTTTTAGGTATCAATTACCTCAGAAATGTGTGGTTATCTTGGTTTGGACAACCGTAAATGATTTCAGTTCCACTTTGCCTTAAGCCAAAATCATGCTAAGCTGTCCAGAGCAGATGATAAACATATATTTCTGATGTCATTCTGGGCTAAACAGGATATGATTGTTTAGCAGTATAGTTTCAGTTATGATACAAAATGCAAATACTGTTTATACTCATTCTTTCTAAAGCATTTCATAAAATTAGAGCTAAGCCTTCATGTTGCTGCCTGCAGTGCTTTGAGGTCCATTCCATATCTGCCCCACAGGGGAGTAAGGAAAGATCTCAGCCACTTTGGGACATTACCAAAGGAGAACAAACAGTTCTACACTTCTTTGACTGAAATACAGTCAAATACACCAGCACTGTGTCATATTAAAAGCAAAGGACACTCATCTAGGATTGTCTAAAGAATTTACTGATGTATCCAGTGGTCTTAAGCAAAGGGAATGTCTCTGGAGCAGTAATAACCAGCAATGTGCAAAGGGACATTGGTCCAAGGTGGAATACTCTTAAAATACTTTTTCTACAGGGCAGAAATTAAGAACACATTTGACACTACTTTGCCATAACACATGATTATTATATCAATACATTGTGATTACATTTTATAAAAAACTGCAATAATAGCATTAAGTAGAGGCAAACCAGCCAACTGTATTGGCAAAATCAAAACAAAATGAAAACTGGAATAGCACCTCTGTCTCACTTCATAACAGTTACTGTCCTGCTCTTCTGGGGCAGCAGTAAAGCACCAGGGACATGCTGCTCTTCAGAGTAAGAACATTTATAAATGAAAAAAGTGATTCTCATTCCTGGATGTAACTGAACTGTGCATGGGAAGGAGAGATGGATCATAGAACTTCATTATGTGTGCCAGTCTTTTGAGAATAGCACATTGATGGTAATCTACCCTTCCTCCTTTTGTATTGCACAAGTTGGGCTGTGGAATAGTGAGAGCTGGTGGTGCTCAGCAGTTTGACTTCCCTTCCTTTGCCTGTTCTATGACAGAATCCTCAGTAACTGACACCTTGCAAGAGGATGGCTATTTGGCTTTCCTCTGTCTCTTAAAAATCATTTAGAGAGGAGAGGTGGTATTCCTGTGGGATGTGGCTGAATTGGTGGGTAAAAAGGGCCCCTGTTCATTTAAAATCTTTGAATTTTTCCTTATTTTTCAGTTTGGGTAGACTTGGAGTTTTAGATACTTGTGTCCTTATGTTGCTCCTCTGAACCTCTCAGATTCCTGACCATAGTTAAAACAACGGCAGGTTTGGCTGTGATTTTGTGAATGGTAACTTCAGTTCTGCTGGGCTTTTTTTCTGTGAGAACCACTATCACATTCTCCATATCATGTCATTAAATCAAGTGTAGCTATTTAAAAACTTCACTCAACATCACTGCAAAGCTGACATCTCTCTCATTCTGTAAATACCCATTTTTTATCATTTGTTTTATAGCTTTAATATTCTCTCCCCCTCAAGAAAAAGTCTTTCCATCAGAAGTCTGCACTGACACACAAAAGAATTCATAGAGCATCATGCTGTGAGTGCTCTGTTTCACTTCTCTTCCCATAGGATTAGGGGAAACACCATTCATCTGTCACTCTGACTGCTAGTTTAGGGATACATTTCCAACACTCACATGTTATATGGCAATAATTCAGTTGCAGTAGCTACCATAATGCTTTCATAGTACATTGCAAGTTTGAATAAACAGTGGAGGGAAAATAACTTCCCTACAAGAATAGACTACCTTAAAGGAGGATTGAAGCCAGAAAAACGGTAAAGTACTAAGTTAAATCCCTACTTTCTGATTCTTTTACAGGGAGATTGGAACTAGATGACCTTTAAGGTTCCTTCCAACACAAACTATGCTATGATTCTATGATTTAAGGTCTAATGTCCTGTGAATTACTAAATTGATATTTTAAAATCAATTAAATTGCTGAATTGATAGTTAAAAACTAAAGATACGTATTTTTTATTCTAGGAGGCTCATTGTGGGTGTCATTTTTTTTAGTGTGCTCACCAGTATTCTTGTCTTAGTGGGAAGTCTCTAAAGCTCACAGCAATGCAATGGGTCATGTGCAAAAGATGATAGATCACAATAAAGTGTAGGTAGAAAATACAGTATTTTACTTTTATATAGTATTTTACTTTTTTTTAATTACTCCTGTTTAGTTTTGTCTTTTTTGAGACAGTCTTAATTTGTATTTGCACAAGACCCCTGAACACACCAAACTGCATCTTGTGCTGTGGGAGTTCACTGTTTCAGTCTTAGAAATATGTTGGACATAGAATAAATTATTAAATTAGACAGTGACCAAGATGATTCCTTCCTGCTGTAGTATCATCATCAGCTTTTGAGTGATCGCATTTTGACCTGAGCCAGGTCATGTTGTCCCAAACAATGTCCAGCTCTGGTGTCCTCAACACAGGAAAACAAAGACCTGTTGGAGCAGGTCCAGAGGAGACCGTGAAGATGCTCACAGGGCTGGAGCACCTTTCCTATGGAGCCAGGCTGGAAGAACTGGGGGTGTCCAGGCTGGAGAAGGCTCCAGGGCAACCTTAGAGCCCCTTCCAGAGCCTGAAAGGGCTTCAGGGGAGCTGGAGAGGGACTTGGGAAGTGCTGGGACAAGGGGGAATGGCTTTAAACTAAAGGAGGGTTGATTTAGTTTAGACTTAAGGAAGCAGCTTTTTACAATGAGGGTGTGAGGCACTGGAACATGATGCCCAGAAACATTCAGTGTGAGGTTGGAAGGGGTTCAGAGCAATCTCATCTGCTGGAAAATATCCCTGTTCACTGCAGGGCACAAGGACTACGTGGCCTTTAAAGGTCCCTTCCAACCCAAAACATTCTATGAAACTCCTGCAAGGCAGCAGAGGCCAGGAGCTCTCCCCACCACTTTGGATGTGACCACTCTCTTAGGAGAACATTAGCATGGACAGAGGTTGCTCTGTGGTGATTGCCCTTGGACACAGGGCGTGGACTTGGGGTCTTTTAATAGAGAGACTGAAAATTGGAGGGCATAAATCAGAAGTAAACGACTGTGAGCTCTTCTTTTCAGGATGGATCAGAAAGATGGTGTTGAAGTTCTCAAATTCATTGTACAAATTTGGAAAAGATGTAGAGAGAAAATAAGCAGGAAGTGATTTAGGAAGAACTCTGAAACCTTTTAGTACCACTGTGCTCATTTCACCGGCCAAAATTATGCCAGTGTAAGTGCTGGGGAGGGGGGGTCATTACTGTTTAGGGAGAATCTGATTTAAATCCCATATGTAAAGTATAGACAACACACACTTAATAGAAACTGCATGCTGGATGGCAAACTAAGAATTTTTTTTCTACTAAACATCGATCCTCAGTGTATGTCTCTTGCTCTCCAATTTTGATAATATACCTATTTTTGTTTCCGAATAAGTAGTTTTGACTTCCTTGCTGAAATCAGATTCATGTTGTCAGAATCTATATTTCAGGACAGAATCTTTGGATTTAGTTGAGTGCTGGCTTCTGTTACCTCACAATATTGTGCCCAAATAAAATAAATTATTGCTTTTTAGAATCACAGTTTATTGACTTTAGACTTTCCTTGATTTTAACTGCTACACCTTAGGAAAGAATGCATCCTTGGGTAAGATTTGATAGTGTAATCCCTGCAGGGTTTTCATGCTGTTCTTTACCAAACCCTGTCAAATATGGGCAAAAGGATGCCAGTGGCAGGACAGAAGGACAAGTCATAACATTAAATCTCTTAAATCTTACATTTTTTTTATGGACTAAATAATTGCAGCCCTAAATGCAAACCAGTATCCTCACCTGTAAGTCCTGGCCAAGTAAGAGTAGAAAAGGATTTATAGTGGCTAAATAATGTACTCAAAGAGTAGTGGGAAAGTTCCTGCCCAAGGACAAGAGAGTCCTGGTACCGTGAGGAAAGCAAGACCAGGATCTCATTTTCCCATTCCCTTAAGCTATTTTGAGAGTTCTGTTCATCAATTCCACAAGTTGGGCTGCGTTTCACTTAGTGGTACCTGCCTAAAAGTTTAAACATCCCAGAAATTTAGCCTGGCTTCTGTACTCAGAAATGAGAGGGAAACAATCCAGGGGGAAGTTCATTTCTTAGATCAGAGGTAGAATTTTTTTTTTTTTCTAATTTTTATTCCTAGAAACATTTAAGTTACATTTAAATGTACTTCATCAGATGTTAAGAAAAGTACTTCCAGTACTTCCAGTGCCTCCAGGATTATTCTCTTTGGAGACTCAAGATCTGTGTGTGCTGTGGGACCTTGATATAAGCAAAAACCTGTAATGATGATGTAAAATAGACTTTAGGGTCACGGCTCCCTATATACTGTCTACTGCTTTTGATTTACACAGATGCCAAGACTAAAAAGAACTTCGATGAAACATCAAGCAACAAAAAAACCTTTATTCTCTAGGCAATGGGGTTTTTTTCAATGCTGCAAAATGGAAGTTAGGAATGCAAATATAGAAGGATTTAATTCCACTGCATCAGTCCACCCAGTGTTTCCAGATGAGTGCAAAGCACAACTGGTAGCAACTGAACTCTAAATTTGCTGGTTTGGCATCAAAGTATCTGTAAGCATTATTTGGTATAAAAATAAGCCTGATGGCATTAATGGTTTCTCTGATTACACATTGCTTGGGAATGTTTGGGATAGTGGAAAAGTGCTGTTTCTCTTGGGCAGTGATTGAATTGGTTAAAAGTAAACAGAAAATAAACAGAAACAGTTTTTCATTATTATCTATATGGCTGTAAATGTTGTGTCATTCTCTTTGGAATGAGAAAAATCCCTTGAGTGGAAAAGATTTCTTGTTACAGCCAATATCAATAGACTTTTTACGCTGCTAAATCTAACATTATTGGCTTTTTCTCACATTGGGGTTACTTGCTGTGGTTACACAGATTGACCTGTTTGTTTGGATGTTCAGTTGTGGGGTTTTTGAGCATTTTAGTGAATGTTGCTCATACTGCAAATCTAGACAGCTTTTCTGGGAGGGCAAGGTGTTATTTGCTTTTCTGTCTTTTAGTTCTTTGAGTATTTTTTGCCACTGTTTGCTTTCTCTGAGGAAGATTTGGGGCTGTTGTAGTTTTGACACCCAAATGACTGTGTCACAAATTTTGGAAGGAAACTTTATATATATATGATTTATATCTGTGATTAGATGTAGACACGCATGCTTATAAACAGTATTTCCATGGAGCATTTGATAAGGAGCCAAATACAAGACTAGCAAAACATTCTCCTTCCGAGTGTATTTTAACATGTGTTTAACATGTTGCTTAGCTTTACTAATCACCCTGTATTGGTACTCACAACAGAGTTATTTTCTATGTAAACTTTGGAGAATTGGGAGCAAGGACTGATGCTGAAGTCTGACAAAGGTCCCATTGCTAGGAGGTTACTGAAACTCTTGTCGTAATTTAACATAATCAAATTTGTACTAATAGCTATTCATATTTTTGAGGGTGTTTAGAGGTGAAATAATGCAAATCTTGTCTACAAGACAGGCTGTATCTCAAATACTTTGGGGTGGAAGTTATTTTTTCGGATCTTTGAATCTTTATGTGGCAAATTGCTATTTTTTAAGCTCCACTAAGCCTAATATTGAGATCCTTTCTAAATTAAGAGAAAACAACAACTGTTTATTTCTTACAGTAAGATGTTAACCAGGTCTACACTGAGATCAGTTCTGTCCTCTCAAGTTTTTGAGAAGGAATTCATCACTTGCATTAAACCATTTTCGAGACTCTTTTGCACAGGATTCAGAAAACTCAAAAACCCATGGAATTGTGACACAAGTTAAATCATGTAAAAATTTCAAACCCAGTATTATTCTGTAAGATTCCTACTTGTTGCAAGGAAGAGATTTTCTGACACTATTGTGAAGCATGAGACTGAAATCTCAGCACAGAGACCACCCTGTATTTTTGGCAGAAATCTTCACAGCCCCTTGCTTCTCTCATTCCCATCTGGAAAACTCCATAGACAGGAGCACCTTGGGTTTGTCAGCCACTGTGTGACCAAGCTCCAGGACACCCCTGAATTTCTATTTCCTTCCATCTCAAGTTTTAAATCACAACAATCTTTCTGTGAAAGAAAATACCTTCTAACAAATTAAGACAATAGAGGTAGGCTCTCTATGGCATTAAATAGAGGGGTGTTGAGGGTGTTCTTCTGTTTAAATTGCTGCAGAAAAGAAGGGTCTGAGCTGTAACAAGCAAGGTCCTGGGTTTGACAGAGAGGGGAGAACACTCACAAGCCAATATTAAGGAAAGGAATTTTTTTCTGCTTCGTCCCTAGGAGGCTGATGCAAGACCCTTGGCCTAAGGCTGTGCCAGGCTCATTTATCTGAAGGTTCATTTATCTGCTATTTTGAGACATCACAGGTAGAGCAGAGAAGCCCTTTTCCCTTTCCTTACCCTGCATATCCACGAAGGGATTAGCACTGCCTTTCCCAGTATTAAACTCCAGCCAGGAACTAAAACCTGCTTTGAATCTGGCTCGTGGGTTTACCATGCAAATACCTCCTACAAAATGACTGAGAATCCTTTTTTTTCTAACTGGATTTGCCCTCTAACAGCAGACTGAGCAAACTGTGTGTCATCAGAGCCTCTCCAGCCAGTCTGCAGCACACAGACAACATAGAAGAGCATTGGAAGTAGTTTTCAGGCTTCACTCCAGATAAATATAGCCAAAATGAGCTCAGATCTATTGAATTGCACCACTTAAAGGGAGGGAGGAATCTATAGAGGGTTATTGAATACAAAGAGGTTGCATTTGGTTAAAGTGCTTGAGCCACAGATCACTGGATGCTGTATGACTGTTGAATTATCATAAGCTTGTCTTGTAGTTATACTGATCATACCTTGCTGCTCTTGGAACCTGGGCAAAAGAGAGATTTGTTCTGTCTCTCCTTTTGTATATTTAAATCTTCTTTTTCTGCTTTTATTTTTGGTTTAGCATTTTGGTTTTTTGTTTTTCCATCTGACCTCAGGATTAGCCAAGACTAGTGCAGTTTTTCTACTCAGAAATAAAGAGGTCAGTTTGGTGGTTCCTGGGTTATGTTGTCCATAGTATTTGATTTCATTCACATAGGATTTTGTGAATGTTACTATTTCATTGAAGTCAGTGAGGATTTCATGAACTGCAGGCATTTAAGCATAAAATTGAGAATCACTTGATTCACTCGATAGTCTCAATCTCCATATTGTCATCTTTCTTTCAGTAAATTCCAGACCAAAATCCACATTTCATAAGATTTAAAACCTATTACCCAGTTACTAGGGTCAAATGTTGTCATTTTTTTGTTCACATTTGCAAAGCCACAAGGGGCCAAACCTTCCCACCTACATTCACACTCAAGTTCAGATATCATGAGGAAAGTCAAAGGATCTGTTGCTAAGGTGAAGGTCATTAAGGTAATCTAATAGTAAACACATTGTTTCCTAGGGAATGAGAAATACCAGCATTTTTTTAAAGCTCATTCTGATAGGACTTGTAAATACAAGCTGTACTTGTAAACGGAGAAACTATCCCTAAGATAGGACCCTGTGGCAGATTTTTTCATAGGGCATGTAATTTTAGTACTACAAGAATAAGAACACAGGTTCAATGAAGAATACAAGGTATGCAGGTTAATGTGATTTTACTTTCATCAGTTTTCTTTATAAATGAACAGGAAGGATCTAAAGTGAGCACAGGACATTTCACAACCATAGTAGTTGCCTCCCCTTGTACTGCATTTTCTTGACAAATAAACTGACAGAGGGGAGCTTAATATTAGATATGATGAAGAAAATTCTTTACTGTGAGGGTGGTGAGACACTGACACAGGTTGCCCAGAGAAGTCATCCCCATCCCTGGAAGTGTCCAAGGCCAGGATGGATGGGGCTCTGAGAAACCTGAGATAGTGGAAGATGTCCCTACCCATGGCAGGGGGTTGTAACTAGGGATCTTTAAGGTCCCTTTCAATCCAAACTATCTATGATTCTATAATTCTATAATTCTATGATTCTATAATTCTCTTTATGCATTAAACTCAGACGTGATTAGCTGCTGGATCGTATAAACTAAATAAAAGCAGTAATTCATTGCATGACTAATAAATACTGAGTCACGACCCAGAGCAGACAAATGTGTGGAAAGCAGGCCTGGCAGTCACAAGGACCTTGTTGACAGGCTGGAGAAATAGGCTGACACGAAGGTCAGCAATAGTAAATGTGGATGCTGTAACCCCATGCAAGGGTACAGCGTGTGGGGCAGCCACGTGCTGGGCTGTGTCAGCAGAGGTTACCAGCAGGTCAAGGGAAACAATGATTCCCCATGATCTGGCACTTGTGAGACCACATCTGGAATCTGTGGCCTGTTTTGTACTCCCAAGTACAAGAAGGACTTTGAAATACTGAAGCAGAGGGTCACCAAGAAATATAGGGGGTATATATGATGAAAGACTGAGAGGCAAAAGCTTCTCAGCCTGAAAAAGAGGAGGCAAAATGGAAATTTCATTGCTGTTTCCCAAAAGGGAAATGTCATTGCTGTTTCAAATGACAGGAGGAGATGGAGCCAGACCCTGCTTGGATGTGCATGGTAACGGACTGAACTGATATCTAATGGGAGAAAAACAGTTCTGATCAAAGATTGGAACTGTTGGCCGGAGAGGATGAGGAAGTCTCCATCTTTGGAGGTACCTCAAACTTGGCTGGTCAAGGTGCTGAACCACGTGATCTAATTGGACCTTTTCTGAGCAGAGTCAAACTAGAGATTGCTGGAAGTCCCAAAACTTTTCTGGATTAAATTATTCTACCATCCTGTGATCCTGCACTGAAGTTTCCCATTTCAGATATTAAAATGGCTGGTGGAGTGGAAATAGAAGAGCTTTTTAAAGCAAATAGATGACAAACCAGCTCAGATTTCTAAGAACTGTTTTAAAATCTAGGTACCATATAATTGGACTTTCCAGCTTCTGCACTTTCTGTAATCTGTAGCTGCTGGTATTTCCTGGAATAGATGTTTTATGTACATAAGGAACAGGGCTTTCTGTCTTTCATTTTGTCTCGGTCGCTGTGGTTTATTTTATCTATAATGTTGCTTGCTGTATTCTTCCGTAAGAATATGATCTGGCTGCTGTGCAAAATTGCACTTGGGGAGAGCTTCACACATCTGCTACAGCAAAGGAACCAGGAGCAGCAAGATTTAAGCTTCCTAAATGTCTGTTGAAATGATAAAATACAATTAAGCTGTGCATGTTGCAAAATGGGAGATGCATCCACTCGCAATCCACCAGAAAAAGGACCCACAACATTCCTACAGAACAGCATGGGTAATATGCTGCCATATTTTATTCACTTGATCCAAGGCAGCATAATTCCATTTGGATCTTTAACCCCTCAAACTTTAAATTTTGTCTTTTCTATTCTTTCTTTCTGCTCTCCCATCTTTGTAAAAACTGAGGATACCTAGTCAGCTATACACTTCCATTAAATGAGTCACAAAAGGTTATTTTAATTTGGATAATCAGGAAAAACAGTAGCAGATCACATTTTCAGGTAGTTACCTTACATAAAGTCCTCATGGAGTGCATATGCAGAGTTTATTCTTACAGATATTCTTGTAATCAGTATTTGTGCCTTTCAGTAATCTGGGATTTGCATTAAAATAGCTTTAAAACATTTCAAAAATTAGCCTTTGCTCCCTCTTTGGCTTGGAAAAGTACATCTACAACTAGACCTAAATTTTCATGGAGGACAAGACCATAATATACTGTCACTAGCAAAACTACTGATTTTGAATAGAGAGGAAATTTTAGATCATATTTCATGTGAATTCAGTAAGATCTTGGTGAATGTTGAATGTGTGGGTTTATGTGTTCAGAGGTAGCTCTTTTAACTTTTTTCTGCAGGTGGTGGCAGGGTTTTGGAATTTCTTTGCCATAAGGAAGAACACAGGATCTTCTTTGGTGTCTTTATACTGTGTGCTGTACTCTTGGTGTGCTATAAGACATTTCTACCACAGCAGTGGCAAGAAAGCAATGCAAAGTGGTCATACAAAAAAATACAGATACATGTATTTTATTCTCAGATAATTCCTTAACATATTTTCCACCCTCTGCTTTTGAGTGGCTCATGTGAGGGGCAGGGACAGGGACTCTTTGGTAGCAGTGTTTAAGTGCTGTTGAAACTTCGCCTCCAGCACTTCGGAAGCAATCATTAAGTTTGGGTTTCCATTTGATCAAACAAAAGAAGGACGGGTAGTCTCTGTCAGGGGGCTGGATTTTATTTCCCAAGGCTAACAGCCATTTCCAGGACTTTGTCAGACCTACTGAGAGTTTTTTCTCCCACTGTCAGATGGTATTATTTAAAATCAGTTCATCCACTTGTGTGGGATCCATATCCTATATCATACAGGCAACTCTGACAAGAAGATGCTTTTACTGGGGGTGTTATTCAAAGCACTGTTGATTTTCTCAGGCTGCAGACATCTGCAGGAAAAGCTTGTAGAACATCCAGCATCTGGTATTGCGTCCTCACTCCTTACACAGACCATATTAAACAGTCTGGAAACGGAACACGTTCCCTACATCCGCTTGGAAATAACTTTTTTTTGTGTTTATTGCAGATGTATTAGCTGTCAGCTCGTATCATCAGCCGATTATTTTATATCTGAAAATTGTAATGGCATCCTCAGATGTACTAAAGTCAGGCAGATTTCCAGCTTCTAATCACACCCTTCTTAAAAGGGGAGTTAACTATTGACATACCTCAAGGCTGGAGATGTGTTTTCTGCTTCCAGAATTTAGAGGAATGCATTGGTGAGATGGCTCGTGTACCTTGCCAGCCTTGGTACCTTGAGCTGTATTTTTTAAAAAGGAGAAAAAAATGCTTCAGAGATATTGGCATCTTTGAGAAATGCTAAATTTGACTCAAAAAATGTCAGAAAAATTCAGAAACAGTGAGAAATTCAAGACACCGCTAATGAAGAGTAATTTTTCCTCAGGATGTGTGATGGCATGAGAATCTATAGCAACTTCTAACAGCACAGTCAAGTAATTGATGCCAGACCGTGGCTGTTTGTGTTGCTACACCTTTAATTCTAAATACACTTCAACCTTACAAGCTGTGCCTCAGAATCTTGGTATTAAAGATATTGTTCTTTGCATCCTAATGGTGTTAAATTTTTAATTGTAATATTTTACACTGAAAACATTTTTTATAATTCCTCTGAATAGGGCTATTTACCGCTTAATTATTTTTTTTTTTCATAGATCTTTGATTCACATTGGAACCTCTCCACCTCCCTAAAACTCCCTAATCCTCCATTTCAGTTAGCCTAAACCTCCAGGAAAAATCTAAATAGATGTGAGAAATCCCTAGAAATGTGAACAGGTTTTGACATTTCAAAATCTAAATAATTTTCATCTTCACATTAAATTTAAAAAGCTTTCAGTGACCAGCAATAGGAATATCAGTTTTAACTATAGCATATATTTAATATTTATATAGCTGATTTTGAACAGGAATTAAAGCTGAGGCTTTTTTTCAGGAGGAACTCTTGCAAAGTTCTTGAATTCAAAGCTTTCTACCTTTAAGAAACAAACTGTAGTATGAGATTAGAACCAAAAAATAAAAAAGAAAAATTCTTTCTATATGGTGTCTCTTTTCCCCTTCTGGAATTGACTAAATATTTTGCATGCTGAATTGGAAGGTGCTAACTCCTTTGGAAGGGATTCTTTTCACTGTAAGCAATTTTAAGAATGTGTGCAGGGAATTGTGTCCTGATGTTTATTTCTGTAAGAGACTGATTGAATGAATATTCTATTCAAGAGCCATTATTAATGCAGCATAAAAAATTGTGTGTTAGACACTGCAAATTAGGAAGATGAAAACTAAAATCCCCCTATTTGCTTTTTTTTTCCTGACAGTCTGAATACTCTTTATGACAATTTTAATTAATGATTAGAAATAAAGCAATGGCTTCTCTCCTATGATGGGGCTCAGAGGGGCTGTGCTGATTTAGAAAAACTAAAAATCCCGGCAATTAGTTTAATAGTTCATAATTAAATTTACAAATCAGGTTTTATTTAAATGAATTGTTTTAAAGTGATTTAAATTTGTGTAATTCTACAGTATGCAATTACACTGAAGACTTGTGGTTTTGCTTTGAATTTTATAACATTATTTTGGCAATTTTAAAATGTTTCAAGGTATTTTTTATAATTATTCATGTGTCGCCAAATGAGGTAAAATTAGGCAAAGTTTTTTCAAAGCTCTTTCTTACGGAATCATAGGTAGAATAAATGAAAGGAATAAAATAAATTGTAGTATCATAAATAAATATTTTTAAATACTCTTAGAAAATCAGAATATTCTTAATAAATCAGAATTATAAAATACCTGAAATTTCTTAATTATAGTCATGATGCACTGGTAAAAGTTATTTTTGTGGGTATGGGTACAAGCTAATATGAATTCAGATTTAGGAAAAGGAAAGTCCAGTAGTTGTATATTTAGACAGTACATGCAAACCCTTACTTTTGGAACTAAAACTAGCATCCCATAGCCAGCTCTATTTATTAATTAGTGCTATGTTATTGAGTGTAGTTGAGAATTTCAGAGATCATTGGCATCCAGTACTTTCTGAGGGATATGAAGATCTGTCCTCACTGAATCAAGTCTTGTTGCAAAGTGAAGGATGTTTAAAATAATCACACACGTCTGTGGAACAGTAGAAGTCTGCTGTAGGGTTTAGCTGAGGTGGTGTTAACATTAGCTCATTATATCAATATTTGTAAGGTTCAGATTCTCCAGGGTTGTTTCTTTGGAAAGCTGCATATATTCATTATCAGTTTAAACCATCAGCACAAGAACTGCCTTTGTCTTGGAAATATAAATAAAAACTTGTCAGTGGAAGATGAGGACTCTTTCCCACCTTACAAGTGAAGGGAGTGTGTAACAAAGACTGCAGAAGGCTGAAATTTCAGCTGAAAGTATTACTTTCATGGCATGTCCAGTACTAAAAAACTTTAAAATATTTCACAAAAATGTTAATTCTAATGTAACATCGGTTTAAATTCTGTATTACTTAAGCAAATATTTAAATATTATATTAGTTTTTCTGCATACTTGACATGAATATAATTCTACCTTCCTGCCAAGTATGTCAAAACCCAAATTCACTTCCATTTGCCAGGGTAAATGTTTATTTTGTTTTCCCACATAATGTGCTCTTTAAAGTGTCACCAGGATACCAAATCTGATGGCTTTTTAATAGAGACATGGTGGGGGTTTTTTGCTTTCATTAGGAAACAGGATAAATTATCAGTGAAGCTAATGGTAATGAACCCATATACAGTAGATGCTCTTTGCTCTCCTTCCCCTCATCTCAGCACTTAAAAAAAACAGAAATTCACATCAAAACTATTGTCATGATACCTCATTTTTATAAATGCATGAAGGGTCTGGAGGCGGAAGTGGTGCTGGTGGGGGCGGAGCAAGGACCAGGATATGCAGAACCATTTCTTCTCTCAAAGGTGATCTGGGATGCCTCAGTGAGGTTCCCCAAACAACTTTTTGGTTTGTTTTGCCATGAAATGGGTGAGATTGTTTAAGAGATAATTCATGGGGAGGTCATTATTAAAAAACTGTGTTTGCTACTTTACTGTTTGTGTTACAGAATGTCAGCCTACACTTGTGTAGTTTTTCACCAGTGAGTGAGTTTTACTTTGACTTTCCAATCTTAGCCAAAGTAACAAAATCCATGTTCATAAATTAAAATCTTGAATTTTCTGCTTTTAAATAATATATCAGTAAAGTTTCATTGAAAAGCTTTAGTTCTGCTTCTGATGCAAAATGTAATGTAACTGATTTAAGTATTGCTATGAAAGTTCCATGCATTTAATTTTTTTTTTTTTTTACTTTTTCCTGCTTTTTTTTTTTTTTTTTCCAAAGAAGGGAATGGGGATGTTTAATAAAAGAACTCCTTAGTGGCTTTGGATGGTGGGGATTGTTTTGAATTAATGAGAGCATATGTTTCTTTGGTTATATGTAAACGCTTAATAATTTTGTGGTATATTTATCAATGGGCATGGTATAAGAGGCTAACTAAATAGATTGTTCCAAATTAGTCAAATTAGCTGATGGTTTAAATTAGCTTAATTCCAAATGTTAAATCATGTTGTTAAACCCCAGAATCTTCATGTTTTCCTTTTTCCTCTCTAACATTAGAAAGAGAAAAGAGAAAGTAGTGTGAAAAAAAGAAGCATTTGCCAATTGAACAAACTGCCTTTAGGAAAATTATCTTATTATGATTCCATTTCTCATTTATATAGTGGAGATAATTCTCACAAGGCTACTATGAAGACAAATTTGTATTTAAAGAAATTAAGAAACAATAATGAACAGCAGCCTAAACTTTTCTGCATAGTTAAAAAATAACAATATAAAATATTTCAATTAACTTTTGACAAAGGAAATATTCACATTGGGCCAAGTTCTGTTCTCAGTGAAGGAAGTCCCAATTAAAAGCAAAAGAGCATAATGCTTTTGTTCAAATTCAGAAAGCTTTTTTTTTTTTTTTTGGTCTGCTTTCCTTACTCTTCATACGTGGCACATTGTGAGGTTTGTTTGTGGTTTTTTTCTCCCCAGTCTGTGCAAGCTGGGAATATACAGCTATGGTGCATCGTGGCAACACCACACTCAAGCTTTGTGCTACTTTATAATCTGTGCAAATAAAATGTTGTCTTTGAAATTAGCCTTAAATATTATTAATTAAGCCTTCATTTGCACTCAGACATGCTTGGATGTCAAATTAGTAGCAGAACCCAGGTAAGAGTTCTGGATTTTGAGTCTGGTTGTCTTTTAGGTCATGAAGTATGGACTTTTCAAAAGGCCGCTAAAAGAGCAGCCAATTTCAGCCAGTAGAGCTGAGACATCTTTCTGTTATAAATTGTTTTGAGAAATCACAGAATCACAAAGATCTTCAACTTCCAACCCCCTGCCATAACAGGTACACTTTACATTATCCCAAGTTGCTCCAAGCCCTATCCAGCCTGGACTTGGACACTTCCAGGGATGGAGCAGCCACAGCTTCTTTGCACAGCCTGTGCCAGTGCCTCACCACTCTCACAGGGAAGAATTCTATCCTGATATCCCATCTAATCCTTAACTCTAGTAGTGGGAAGCCTTTCCTCCTTGTCCTGACCTTCCATGCCTTGTCCCAAGTCCCTCTCCAGCTCTCTTGGAGCACCTTTAGGCTCTGGAAGGGGCTCTAAGGTCTCCCTTCTCTTCTCAGGTTGGACATCCCCAGCTCTCCCACCCTGGCTCCATGGGAATGGTGCTCCAGCCCTCTGAGCATCTTCATGTCCTCCTCTGGAACTGTTCCAGCAAGACCACATCCTCCTTTTATTGGAGACATGTATCTCGGGCTGTTCCTCCTGGTCACTGTTTTTCTAAGGGAAGCATTTCCTCTTTAGCTCAGTGTATGACTCACTTATTCCCTGAATTTCATGATGTGATTTTTATCTGGAGTTCCATGTCTTGCAATTATCAAATTAAAGGCTTTTCCAAAAGACTAAAGCCCCAACCACAGAATTAGAGTTAGTGGTGTAAATACCACAAGTTGAGAAATGTCTCTATGTTTCTGCTGTTAAGGAAGCAATACATTTTTGAGTACCACTCTGTATTGTTCTCTGGTTACAGCAGACTCTACCAGACAAAATAAATCCGAGTAATTTTGTGTTCTCCAGTCATATGCCAAGGAGAGAACATCTATGAGTATTTACTAACATGTATTTTAATTAATTAATTTTTATGTTTTCCTTTCAGACATTCATGAACACACAGATTTCATCATAAAAGTTGATAGATTTGGACCTGTCATGGGAAATGGCTGAGCTGAACTGTTTATTCACATATTCTAGGTGCAGCCTTAAACTGGGGGAGGTGTTTGTTGGGTGGCACCCTACAGATATTGATATCAATTGAAGCTTTGCAGGGGACACTACAGAATCAGGACTTCACCTCTAAGTTGTAATACCCAATCTTGGCTTAATAAATGGATTACTGTACTGCACACCAAATTACTTATAAATACAGCAAAAAAATGCATGTCTTTTTAATTTGTGTGTGTATGTTTTGCCATTATTTTGGAAATTAGTCTTTCTAAAAAAAAAATATTTAAGAAGTAACCTAACTCAAAAAAACCCCCATTAATTATATACCTTTGTCATTCTCTGACTGAAAGACCATACCTGCATGGATATGTCTGTAGCATTATATTGCTTGTGAATCTTCTGCACAGAATAGTAATTACTCTTGTGCAGGATGACAAAAGAAAGGCCAGTACTGTGAGAACTGGCTGTTCAACTGGGAATGGATACAAGTCTGTTTTATTAAGACCAAGGGAAAAGACAGAATTACAATAATTAAAAATAAGATGATTCAAAAGAATATGTATTTTTCACATGGTCTGAAACTTACTCTGCTTTATGCCAGTCAAAATTTTCCTTAATCTTCTATGATCCTCTTTTTAAAGTGAAGTTTCAGGAGGGCATTTCACAGTCACTGTCAACAGACCTGATTAACAGAGTTAAATTTACAGGACAGTGAATTTCATCACAAATGTTTCTTACTAGTATGTACCTTGGGTTCACTTCCTTTTCAACTTAAAGAGCATAAGAACAATTCTCTTGAAGACTTCCTTTCATTTCTCATTTAACATTAGTGAAACTATCAAAAGTCTTTTTAGAGCCATGTGTTGATGGGGGCTGTTAGCAGGGAAGTTTTGGCATGCATTTTTTTTTAAATTAGGTTTATTCTTTTATTTGCATTTGCCAGTTAAAGCCAGTGAATGAGAGAGGGCTGGTCCCAAGCTGTTCCCAAACTTCCCTACTGCTCAGTTTACAAACTTTACTGAATGTGTTTCTGAACAATTTGTGTCTTTAAATTGAGTAATTCATGTTGTAGCTGGGTGAATAGATAGAATATGTCTGAGAATTGAGTTTCATTTAAATTGAGTATGTCTAGGATTGATTGCCGGGTTAACTTGGGGCTGAAACAACCCCCTTCACCTCCTGCCATTCCATTTGGATCAGTAGGAGCAAGACTGGATCTCAAAGCTCTCTCCCACACCCAGGATGGTGAGGAAGTGTGTGAGGTGTGTTGTGCCTGTATTTTACCCCATAAACAGCCTTGGGGCAAAAGCCACTCCTTGAGTTTCTGGCCACGAGTCCAAACTGTCAGCTAAAGGAAATATTTAAAAAATAGAATGTAATGGCTGATTTTGACTGCCACTAAGAGAAAGAATTTAAAGCTCAAGATGCTGAAGAGGCTGCTTTGCTGTCTGTGTCTCCCACACCTTGCAGTGATCCCTGTTTTGGTGACTGCAGGATTTACTGGTGAGGTGCTGAAGCTGTTTATATGAACCTCCTTCATGAATGGATGCAGAGTCAGGGTAAGGTTTCAGAGGAATGCTATCCAGAAGATATAAAGGTATCCTCATATTAACATGATATGTAAAGTTTTTGATGTAGAGCCAGATGGAAACCACAGGAAAGTGCTACAGTGTCCTCAACCAGAAAAGTGAGGGAAGTCAGTAGTCTTGATGTATTAATATATTAATATATCAATATATCCCACATAACTTTTTTCATTTGGTAGCATAGTTTATCCAAAATTATTTTATGTTTTTTGGACAGCACTGACAAAAGGTAGCCATAAATTTAATGAATAGTTTTACACAATTCGTGATGATGCATATTAGAGAAGAAAAAAATATTTTCCTGTAAAAATCAAAGGTATTCCATGAAATGGAAATTTTTTGTTTCCAGGTTCCTCCCCCACATTTCATACTATCAGTAATAAATTTA
This sequence comes from Taeniopygia guttata, assembly GCF_048771995.1. Taxonomy (NCBI): domain Eukaryota; kingdom Metazoa; phylum Chordata; class Aves; order Passeriformes; family Estrildidae; genus Taeniopygia; species Taeniopygia guttata. The sequence goes on along the minus strand of NC_133027.1, from coordinate 5,541,840 downwards.
AACAAGGAATTTGGATATGTTATGGAACTGGTTCAAATAAATACAATATATGTAGATTTTGCATATGTTCAATGGCAAAGTATTACAGGGGCTGTGAGTCCCTATGAGGAGGTCAGTTCTATTTATTCCTTAAGCAATGAGATCATGACTGCTGGGAATTAATCCATTCCTTTTGTTATTGTCTGTGCAATTTCATTTTCTTTCTTTCTTCATAATTCCCTTGAAATTTTTATGTAATCTTAGATAGTCCTGCTGGCTCCCTTCCCCTACTTATCTGCACATACTTTGCTGGATTACATGTTTCATAGTGCCAGGGAGATGAATGGAGGTAACTTTCAGCTGGGCACAAAGCTGTCCTTGTTTATTCTTGAATTGCTTGGAGATCAGAGCAGAAACTGAATTTACTGAGTCATTCTTTACTCTTAGCCCTTGCTTGGCCCTGAAATGGAAGTTGTTGCCCTGTTGGTGCTGATGATCCTCACCCCTCACTCATCAGAGGAGGAGTCATTTGGCTTTCTGAGGATGCCTGAGCTGTGCAGAGTAAACCCAATCCAGCATCCCTCGAGCTCCATTGCTGATGGCCACAGCTGAAGAACTTCAGACAAATTCATACATGTCATCCATTTGACATTTTAAACACTGAGTTCAGGATGAAGTTACTCACTGGAAGTGTCCAATGTCTTTTTTGCAATAAAAGGACTTTAGATGACTAATAAGGTCTTCAGTTCTTCAAGTGAATTTCATCTTTTGTCTCTGAACAGAAATTCTATAATGAAGATTATAATTTTAATGTATATTTCAATTAATATTTAATATTTAATAATTCACTCTTTTATTCTTGTCATTTGCAGTTGTAGATCCTTAAAATCTCTGTAACATTTGAGATTTTTAAGGTTTTAAGGTCTTAAACTCTTTTTATTTTAGGGAGTTATACTAATAATACTGTGGATAAAAAAAGTAAAACTATTTTTACTGTGAAAATACATTAAAATTGAGATCAGCTTGGTCTACCAGAAAAAGACCTCATCTTTTCTTCTAGTATTGCGAGCATTGTTCTAGGCGCATGAAGACTCAAAGCCTTTATTCAATCAAGGGCCCTAAGTTTGCTATGCAGATTTGTTCACCTTAATGTCTGCTACAGAATGTATGGTGTGTTCTGTAAGAGGTGGGTAAAAAACCCCTAGATTTGGTACTTTATAACCAAATGAAGTATTACATTAGAAAAGTTATTTATCTTTCTCCAAATAACATTTTTTATTTTCTGTATAAAACTCTGAGTAAGCTTAGACATCAAAAATTCTTACTCCTAACCCCATCCCCTTTTTTTTTCTTTGCTTACCAATTCAAGGGATTCTCAGAACAGTAAATACTGTTTTTTCCTTTATGTAACAGAAGTCTTCAGATAGTGATAATCCTCAGATAATGTCAACATTCAGAAGACTAAAAATGTATTTTCAGCATATTTTGTAAATTCTTTAATATTGAGCTACCTTGTGCTTTATTTCTTGGGTTTTTTGCTGTTTTTTTAACCTAGGTAATTTTTCACAGAATCACAGAATAGTTTGGGTTGAAAGAGGCCTTAAAATATCATCTCATTCCAACCCCCTGCCATGGCCAGGGACCTCTTCCCAGGCTGCTCAGCCTGGCCTTGGACACTTCCAGGAATGGGGGAGCCACAGCTTCTCTGGGCACCCTGTGCCGGGTGCTGAGCACCCTCACAGGGAGGAATTCCTTCCCAATATCCCTGTGTCAGTGTCAACCATTCCCCCTTGTCCTATGACCCCATCCTTTGTCCCAAGTTCCTCTCCAGCTCTCTTGGAGCCCCTGTAGGCACTGGAGGGGGCTCTAAGGTCTCCCTGGATCCTTCTCTTTTCCAGGCTGAACAACCTCAACTCTCCCAGCCTGGCTCCATAGGAAATGTGCTCCAGCCCTTGGAGCATCTCCATTGCCCTACAACAGTTCGGGCCTTGACCACTCTGTAGTTTTTGTCCTCCCACCCCAGAGCTGTCAGGCACAGCATACTTTTATTAACACCTGTTATTCTCTAGTCTAAATAAAAATGAAATTATTTATTATTCTAGTCTGGCAATATCAGCCCTTGCAGGGCAGCTTTGGTTTTCCCTGGGATAGCGACCCGGCAGCTTTGAAACCCTGACAGGCCCACAGTGAGAGTTCTTGAGCAGAGGGAATCAGGGAATCACTCCACAAGATGAGTGTGTGAGGCTTTGGGAAGCCAGCACCTTTATCCCAGCACTGTTGCCAAGCACAGGGGTGTCCAGCTGTGCCACATACGTTTTTCAAATGTTCCAGCTTAGCAGCTCCTGGGCACAATTCCTCCAAACACAGAGCAGTCGGTGAGCAAGTTAATGTTTGGCCTCCTGCCTTCTTCCCCCCCACACAAAGAGCTTTGTATGTCAAGTGTGAAAGCTTCAAAATGGACTAAAAATAAGATTACTTTTCATCCTGGATGGTAGGTAACAATGTGCAACTCTTTGCCTTTTTCTTTCCTCTCCCTTTTTAGTTCTTTATGCTGAAAGAGAGATATAATGCACCACATTTTTGGAAGACTAAGCAGACATTTACTGTGCCAGGTCCTATCTACTGCATCCTTCAGCATGTTCCAAGGAAAGCATGCAAAGTATTTTAACTCTGCTGTACAGCACATAACTCAGCTTCTTAACTGCTCAGAGTGACTAGGACTACTAGAGAGGGAGTAAAAACTATTTTTAATTCTTTTGATAAACCAGTTGAGCAGTGTTGTTGCTGCCATTTGTATCTGCTTCATTTTTCGAAGCAGGGATGATATAGGAGAAAAAAATACTGCTTGTGGTCTTGAAAAGTGAAGAGGAAAAAGATGTTGTCTTTGGGTTGGTGTTTCCTTAAAGATGACCCCGCTGTGCCACTCATCTGTTCATTTCTGCTGCATTTGATGGTTATTTATAGACTATTCTAAAACTGGGAGGACTGAAGGAATGTCTTTATCCTTCAAACTGTGAGGTTCCATGCCATCATGTGAGGGTTCTTTGGTTAAACTTAAAAGTTCTTTGGTTCTTTGGTTCTTTGGTTAAAGTTAAAGAATTAGGAAAAAAAGTAAAATCCAGTTATTTATGACAAACATTATTTTATTTGGTGGCAGTTTAGAGCATCACACTGGAATCCACTTTTAAAAATTATTTATTTTAAAGAGAGAATTGAAGGAAGAAAATAATTCTAGTTCACATATATGTAAGTAATTTTGCTAAATAAAAATATTTGTACAGAGAGAAATCCATTGAAAGTAGTAATTTAGTATATGGTAACAACATTAAATCCAGTGTTTAGAAAACTACTGTATACAATTTGTAGAGAGAAATTAAGACCCTGTTGCAACTTAATTGTTGGAAAAATGCCTCAGCAGCACCTTTCTTTTAATACACCTTTGAGATTTTTCACTTATAAAGAAACTCGTAATACTTAAAATGAAACCTGTAGTCTTTGACAGTGATTTTTCAGAGCTTTGTGGTCTATTTGCTGAGAGTAGCCATTGCTGAATAATTTAATTTGATATAACTGCTTTTGGGATTAATCTGATTCTGCTGTTTCCATATTACATTATGGGATACCTTGAAAGTTAAAGTATCCATGTCAAAGTTCTATGTGTTGGGGTTTTTTTTTATCATCTCAGGTAGGACTTTGAAGAATAATTCCTCCCCTTACCATGTCATATGATTTTGTTTTTCCATGCCTTCCTTTTTGTTTCAAGGGGTTTTAAATCCCTGGGAGGGCTGTATGTGAAGGCTAATAGCCAATGACTTAATATATAGGTGGCAACAAGAAAAAAAAAGGATTACCGAACTTAAACCACATTGAAAAGAACCCAGCTTTTAAAATTATTTGAAGAAGATATCTCTTAAATATGTGAAAAATCAAACCCCAAATTAGAGGCTTTCATAGTAAAACTACACAAGGAATTCTAGGACTGCTGCTTCTAGGATGTATTATGTGAGAAGTTTCCTGTGCTGTGCAGGAATTCAGATTAGATTATCTCTTTGATGCCTTCTGTTTTCTAAAGTATAGCTGAATTAATTCAGGGGCAAAATAGATTTTGGTAATGGGTTGAAGTTACATCACGAATTGTGAAAATTATTTAATTATTTTTAAAGGAATAAAAACTCAGTTTAGACTTAACATCTTGTTGGAATGGATTAACTGAAAATTTTTACTAATATGAAATGGCAGCTCATCAAAATCTCGTCAGGTTTTGGGAGCCATGCATAGGAGAACTGAAAAATGCCTGAGTAAAACAATTTCTACCATAGTGACTAAAGGTCCAAATATAGTTGAAATGATTGACTGGGTAGAGAGGAAAAGAAAGGACAATCCAGGTGTATTCCTGGTCAGCTTGTGGTTTAGTTTACAGCTAAATTGAACATGTTGACTGTGAAGCCAGTCTCATAAATGAAAGGTTAGATGGTTGTAGGAGAGTGACCTAAAAGGCATAAAATAGAGGGAGAAACTGTGAATTTGAAATGCTAATTTTATTTAATTGCTTTTCCCCCTGATTTGATACCTGATAAAGCCAAATGCAGGTTGTATAGCATGGAGACACACACATATACATATGTGTGTGTGTGTGTGTGTGTGTGTGTGTGTGTGTGTGTGTGTGTGTGTGTGTATATATATATATATATGCACACTTATCAATAGCCCTATTGTCTTCTATTAAATCAGATTGAAGAACTCTGCAGTTTTTGTTTCATCAGATGTAAGATTGCTCAGGGCATCAGAGCAAAATTTGTGTCTGTGTGTGTGATTTTTCCCTTGTTTTTTGTCCTTGGTGTGAGCACACCTCTGCTTTTCATTCTTTGTGGGTGGTTTCTTGAGCTTCTTGGACTCACTGCACAAGCACAGCCTCGGTGCCATCAGCCTATCCTGACACCACTTTGTGTCCGTAGTGATAGTTCAGATGTGATGATTTATTCATTTACTTAATTTGGAAGACATTTACATTCCTTTCCTGGTTGTTTAAAACAATCTGCTTGATTGAGAGATTGTACTAAGCTGTTTGCTTCTGACAGGGACAATCCTTCTTTTTAATCTAATCACCGCTTCCTGCCTCTGATATGTAAAGGCTGTAATCTCTTGTGGAGACCAGATCTTTACCTTGTGAAATTCACCCTTGCTCTGTTGAAGTAAACAGAACTCAAGCACCTGCTCAGACCTAACCATGGACTTCACTGCTGCTTCAACCATGATTTAATTACAGCATCCTGTATATGTGGAGGGGAGAGTGTGTGTAGTGTTTGTGGTTTCATTATTTGACTCTTTTGAGATTCATTCTTTTGATTGTCACTGGACTCCATGTGAAATATATTCTTAGATGCAGTAGTGAACATTTGAAGATATTTTTTCTCCCACAAGCTCTAATTCGATCTAATTTCCTTTCTTTTCCTGAAGTGTTCAGATGTATAAAAATTGAAGTGTAAATTAAGAGTCAAAAAAAAAAAAACAGGCACATGTACCATTTATTTATTACTGGGTATCGAGGGTGGGAAGGGACCCTTCAATGCCCCTCTCTGTCTGGCACATCAGTGTGATGGAATTTATTAATTTCACAATTTAGAAGTGCACAGGTTCAGTTCTGCTCAGTGGAGAACGTGTTGGCCCCGGTTGAGAAGAACATTTTACATTTCTGGTCATCTGTAAACACACAGGCAGAATACTCATGTGCTTCAGTTTAAACATATATCTTGGTCAGGGCAGCAGTGCTCAGCACCTCTCTTCTCTCAGCCCTCACCGCTGGGCTGGGTGAGTAGTGTGGAGGCTGGATTTGAAAACAGGAATTGACACTCTCCTCTGGGAAATTTAACTCACAAGACTAATAAGCCATATGTGGTTTATATTTCTGCATCTTGACTTGTTCAATGCATGTTTAATTTGGGAGGGTTGCTTCAAGGTTGTGGCAAGGGCGCTTTGGTGCTCTAATTTCTGTTGTGGAATGCAGTCTTGTTGGAATAAGGTACATCATGTACTTTTACTCTTTTGTCAGAGAGCAGAAAGACAAACACGAACCATGGACTCAGTCCAGTATGCAGAATTCTGTGAAAGTCGGCAATTGAGTTTTTGTAAGTATTATAATGGCTGCACTATATTAAGATGTTTGATTATTATTTCATTTAATAGAGAGCACACCAGAACCTCATGTTTTTTGAAAGCACTTTTGTTTCATCCGCAGTAATGAAACTTTGAATTCTTTGTCTGTGTAACTCCTGGGAACAGTTAATTTAGCACAGTTTCAGGCCATCAGGCAGAGTATTTTATTTGAATATTTACCAAGCTTTCTATGTGCTCAAATACTGAGCTGGTGAGGACGACTGCAAAGACAGAACTGGTGAGGAGTTAATGGATTAAAACCACACTTGCCCAAAGTCTGTCATGGTGGTGCTAAAGTCGGCACATTAGCAAAGTTTCATGGCTGCAGGTTTTTTGGAATGCTTCTAAAATTAGAGAAGAGCAGCAAGTTTTGCTTTTATTTCCCGATCCACAGAGACACAAAGAACTTACTAAAGCGTCTTTTCTATTTTAAGCTGTAAGCTCCTGCTGTGGAATTTATTCACTATTAGCCAAGTTCATCAGTATACACCATTCCAACACTAATAACATGATGACAGAATTAGGGCTTTACTAGCACTGAAAACCAACTTACTAGAAGTACTTGTGGGCCACGACTATAATGAGCTGTAAATTAATGGGCTTGATCATGTAGTAAAACATCATTACAGAATTGGTTAAGTGATGACTAAGGTTTTAGGTTAAATGTCAGAGAAGGGGAGGTGAAGCAGCCAGTAAAAATCATGACAAAACAGCACATGATCCTACAACACACAACTGAGCACAGTGCTGTTGTTAAGGAGAGACCTTATCTCGTTCTTCCTTTTAAATTCAAAGAAATAGTGACTCATTTATGACAATAAATGACACACTTGAGATACTGTTCTCCATCAGCAAACATCAGCAAACATAGGAAAACATGTTTTGTAAGCCTTTCTTTTTCTAATTCAATATGTTTTTTACGTTTGGTTATAATTTGGCATCACACATCTGTGAACCATTAGATAAATGATACTTCAGATTAGGGTGACTTCAGGAAATGAGAGGTTTGTGATAAAGTCATTTTTAAAACACCAAAATTGCCATCTGGAGACAGAACAAATAAAAATCTTAAATTTTCAAAATAAAATAGAATGTTGCTGACTAAGACATTATAAGTGTGATCTATAAAAATATCTCTGTGTTGTTTTCACAGTGTTTTTAAATGCCCATGTCTATATGGTTCTTTTTCACTGACATTTAATGTCATTAAGGAAAAAGAGAATTACAGTGGTTAGAAAATAGTACCAAGAAAGACTTGGGCACAAATTCAATTGCACAAAATGAGCTCAATTAGACAGAATGTACTAAAGGCCATGCAGAACATTTGACCAAGGGCTTTTTTTACTTATTTATTTCAGTAAAAATTGATTGTGTTACTATGTTTAACAAAGTGTATTGCTGTAATGTAAGCCCATAAAAACTGTGTCACAAGAGAATGAACCTGGAAGGGACTTCAGGAAATTTTCTAAAAATATATATTAATAATCACAGCTCCAGATATTTCTGCACTTTAAAGACAGGCAAAAGAAAAGGTCTCTCAAAGGATCAAGTACTACAGAATTACAAACTTAAGTTCTGGGGAACATTTTGTGATGATTTTATCACCTTCACACTTCTCATGTTTCTTTTCTTTGTTGTTTGTTTTTTGCTTTAGTGATGCAATGTAGCCTTCCACTGACCTTTTTTCTGTTTAACACCTGATTTGTCTGTAGCTTTTTAGTCTTGATTGAAAGCTCTTTTTCAAAGAGTTGTTCCCACTTCCTTCAGATGATTTTTCCACCTTGTATTTACTTTGTTTTGGTTGTCCTGTATCACAAACAACCCTCATTAAGATCTCTGTTTCAATAGCTCCTTTATGTCCACAGATTTCTATGATCATCTTGTCCACCGCTCACCTAAGATCAGCCTCTTTTTTCCCTTCTTTTACTCTCCAAGCAAATATTAAATTTCACTATACCATATTTTCCGTTGCCCTATTTCTGAATTGATCTCACCCATTAACAGTGTGAAGTTCTTGTCTGAATGTTGATTTTACATCTATCCTTATTTCTTTATATACAAAGCACACTTAAAAAACACACTTGTACAAATAATTTTGACTCACTTATCAGCACCTCAGCTCTGTAAAGCTAACACCAGGACTTCCAAGTTCTTCTGTCCTTCATTTATCTTTGCTATTGTTAATACAATTATATCAATTTTATCTTATTTGTGTGGATTTCTTCTAATGTTTTTTAATTCATCAAAGATGCGATGCAATAATTTTATTTATTTTATAGTAATATATTCTAAAGCAAGTTTGTCTGGTCCACACTCCTCTGAGGTTGGACCTTCCTTGTTCTGAAATCTCCTGTGTGTGATCAACTATCTTGTTTTTTTCTCTTTATTTCACGTGCTTATGGGTCTCCAAAATGTATGAAATAACAGTCTTTCCCCTCTGGTTCCATTTTGAGAATTCCTTCTTTGGCCAATCAAATCACACTCACACCAATTGCTTCAGTTTTGCAGCATTTCTGCAAAATAATAAAAAAAAAAATTATTTTGGTCTGCCATTAAATTTTCTTTTTCCTCTTATGACTTTAACTGACAGCAAAGAAAGCATCCAAGTTCCGTGACTGGCTGGACTGTAGCAGTATGGAAATAAAGCCAAATGCAGTTGCAATGGAGATTTTGGCATATTTAGCGTATGAAACTGTGGCCCAGGTAAGGGACTGATTGAACTCTAGTGAAAATTAATTAATTACTCTTGGAATTAATTACATCCCAGCTTCAGGGTTCTTCAGCTCTCCAAGCTCTCTGGATTCATGGAGTCATGGGGTGGTTTGGATTGGAAGGCACCTCAAGGCTCATCCAGTTCCAACCCCAGTCATGGGCAGGGACACCTTCCACGAGACCAGCTCAAAAATCCAGGCTGTCTTTCAATTTGCTGTGTGACAGAAGTGTGCTGTGCTGTGTTCATCCATCTCCTACACAAATAGAAATGTTTTATAATGGCTGCAGGAGAGAGGGGAGTCCAGCATGGACTTTTCAAGTCCAAACTGAAACCACACACTTTGCTATGTGACCTTTGGCAGTGCACTGAGGCTCATTAAATCCCATTGCACAACTGGATTAGAAAGAAGGATTTCCTGGAAAACAAAATGTTACCTTAGTGCCAAGCCAAGTCCTCTTGGGTAGATAGATTGCTCCATATATTTACAGAAGTAGAAGAGAAGAGCTCTTTAGGCTGAAATATCTGAATAAGTTTATTGTCATCTGAGAAACATTGAGAATATTCTGCTTCAACCCACAGCCCTCACTCTCCCATTGTTACAATGGCACTTTAGTACCATGTCAGTAACCCCACCTGTTTTACTCCTCCAGCTGGTGGACTTGGCCCTTTTGGTTAAACAGGACATGACTCCCAAAGCTGGTGACCCATTCAGTCATGCCATATCTGCCACCTTTATACAGTACCACAACTCTACTGAGGTAAAACTTGCTTTTTCACATATTAATGCATTTCACATTTTGCTTGTAAATGTATTTTCTTCATTATTGAATATGGTATTGGTGCAGACTTCTGTTATGGAGTTTATGAACTTGGAAGTTATGGATTTAGATGGAAATATATTAAATTATAATTCTAAATCCTAAATTATTAGCAGTGCCTTTTTAATTAAATAAAAATCCTCTTTTCTTGGGTGAAAATTTCTTCTGTGTTCAAGGCTCTGTTGCAGATTTGGAGATTAAAGTTTTTAAAATTGGCAAGTGCAAGTGTACTAAGTACTGTGTTGCATGCATTGATATTATACAGATATTATACTAACTTCTAGAATGAAAAAAAAAAAATTCTGTACTGCATCTTTTCCAACAGGGAATCTGAGAAGGAAATAGCTGGGGTGGGATCTATTTGTGATTTGATTATATTGTGGCTGTTTGACATCTTGCTTTTACAGCCACACCTCTTAGGGCAGTCTACGAGTGTGAAGACCAGTCTTGACTCCCCTGAGAACACACCACCCCCTACACCCACCCCGCCAGCATCAGCAGGGCAGCAGCACCTTGGGAAAACCCCCTCAGGAGCCTTGGGGAACGGTGGAATTGGACAGGACTCCACCAAATCCAAACAAAGGAAAAGGAAAAAGGTATTTGGTGAAAAAAGGTATATTCCTGGGGAAAAAAAAAAAAAAAACAAAAAAAAACAAAGAGAAATTCTCCAAAACATACTCAGGAAATCATCACAGAATCACAGAATGGTTTGGGTTGGAAGGGACCTTAATGATCATCCAGTTCCCACTCCAAACCATGGTCAGGGACGCCTTCCACTAGACCTGGTTGCTCCAAGCCCCCATCCAACCTGGCCTTGATCACTTCCAGGGATGCATATCCACAGCTTGTCTGGGCAACCTCTACCAGGGCTTCTCCACCCTCACAGTTAATAATGTGTCTCGTCTTAAATACTAATTTAAACCTATATCACATATTAATGACCATTGTTATTATAGGGCCAAATGTGTGGTTTGGTGTTTTGTCTATCAGAATTATGCTAAATTTTCCTAATAATGTCTGCAAACTGAATTTTGTTAAGGTGAAAACTGCTACTTCTAAGAACCTGCTCCTCTACATTTACAGCAATTGTCACCACTCCAAATAATCACCCCCTTCTCTGACAGGGGCAGCAAGCACGGGTTTTAAGTGTCAAAATACAAGAAAAATAGGCAAAAAGGTGCTTGTGGCTTTCCTGATCCCAGCAGACTGAGGTGACTGCCACCCTTGCTTTTAACAACTTTGCCTAACTTGCTTCATTTTTATACCAGTTGTTTGCATTCAAGCTAAATATTTGTTAGCTTTGCATAAAACAGGGATGTCTCATATTCAGAGTATGAAATGTGTGTTACTATTCTTGTCTGCTGTTGCAGAGTCTTGGTGTTCTGAGAGGGATATATGTGCCTAAAACCCACAAGAGAAATCAATGTGATTAAATAAACTGGATAGGAAAACCTGTGCTGGTCACTTGGGGCTGTTTTGAAGAAATGTGATGGCAGTCTCATTTTGCTGAAAAGCAATGGAATGACTTGGGATTTTATCAAGTGTTTTATTATTAAAAAATACTCAAATTTCAGGGTAAAACTGGTGATTTCTACAGTGATAAGGTAGAGAAATGTATTTTCTCCTTCTGGTGTCATCAGTGCTGTGGATAGTCCTGAAGTGTTCAACTTTCTCCTGTCCTTACTATACTGGTTAGAAAGCTTTTAGTGAATCCTGGAAAGACTTCTGCTTTTTCCTCTTCCTTTTTTATGCTATATTTGATTGTATTTTGTTCCTGTGGCTGATTTCCATTGTAATTCCTAGGAAGAGAAATTTAGCTGGAGGTGTAGCTTTTGATGCTGAGAGTTTAAGTTCTTAGTGTTTGACTAAATGCCTTTGAAATAATTATATTCCAAAAAGTGCACAATTTTAATTAAATGTTCTCATGACTTACTCAATTTGCCTAGTTATCTACTGAATATAAATGAGGCAAATGAGTTAAATTGATGAAAAATACTATTTTTAGGCCATGAGGGCCCAGTCCAGCAGAAAATATTTGAGTTTCATATTCCCTTTATGGATGTCAATTAGCAGGAGAAGAATCTGCCATCGTATAATGAATAATTCTGTGTGTACTCACCGGTTCCAGTGGACTCAGCGCTCTTGAAAAAATGAAACATCTTGTAAAAAACATTCCAAGTTTGAGAGCATTAGCATATGATGTGAATATATGAGGGGCCATGGATGTGTGTACATTAAACTTCAGTGTACAGTTAAAGTTTTTGTCATTCTCAGTGCCTTCACTAATGCAATTTTCATTCATTTATTGCCAAGCAGCCATCACTAGGTAAGTCATCTGAATTCTGATAAGTCTAGGTGGAGCCTAAATCAGCATTTCAAGTTGGCTAGAAGGGAGAAAAGAGCAACTTTTTCTTTTAAAATCCTATGAAAATTATTGTACAATCAGTGTGCCAATGGCAGTGAATGCTTATTTTTACCTATTAAGGGTCCATAATCAAAAAAGTCACTTGAAATTTTAAAACTTTCCAGTTTGAGGTAATTAAAAAAATTTTACATCCTTCTAACACCTTTACGTCACATGTTTCAGCTTCAAATTTCAAGTTGATAGTATTCAGTGGTGTAGTTGGTGTCAGATTGCTTTCACTTCGGGTGCTTGTTCAATATTTTGCCCACCCCTTGACATCATAATAAGAGCCTGAAGTGTTTTAGAAATAGTTTCTGTGGTTATTGCAGTATGACTTATATGACCCTTTCATTTTAGTTTGAACATTTTCTGCTCTTTGCAATTGCAACATAGAGAAGCACTAGGTGAAAGATTTAAAAGGACTAACATGGTGTTCCTTGGGTCTCTTAAGAAAAGTTCATGTAAAAGTCCTCTTTAATTTGTTAATAGTTTTTTTTTTTTCTCTCTGATGTTCTGTGTGGCACCAATGATGTGTATCCTCAGGAAAAAAAAATGGTCCATTTTATAAAGGTTTATTTTCATACTTTATGCACTGTAGGTCTGTTGTGTGTTTTTGATTTAGTAACAATTTATGTGTTTTTCTGTTGCAGAGCACTGCAGCCTGTGGGATGGAGGCTCAAAGTGATGCCATCCAGCCCAGCCACATCAGAGAGGCCATTCGACGCTACGGCCACAAGATTGGCCCCCTTTCCCCATTCACAGTACGTAATAACAGAGTTATAAAAAGTTATATTTATAATCTTAAAGAACTCTGATTTTCAAGTGGTCAAATGAAGAAGCTTTGGAATTGTTGAGAGCAATTTGTGGTGACTGTAATTTTCTTTATAAAAGTGGCATAATTCTCTTGGGAAATAAAACTTAGTAATTTCTGTCTCTTTTTGGAAAGACAAAAAAAAAAGTTTTTTTTCCTTTCAAATATTATTTTCTTTCAATTACAAATTATGCTTTTTTGTTAGTGCTTGAATTTTCTGTTTTTCCAAAGTTTAGGTTTACAGTTATTTTAAATTATATGTATTCCAATATGGGGAAGAGCACTTTATATTCTAAAATTAGTTTGGTGTCGGATACTGCTCCTATTGGATGTTGAACTCTCAAGTGACACATTTACGGTTGGGGAAAGAAGAGAATGGGTTTTTTTAGACAACTTTGAACCTCCACTGAAATGTAATAGAACTGATCTTGTGGTAAAACACTGATGGGTTCTGAGGTTTTGCCATTTTTTTCTATGCAAATTGCAAATCCATTGTTCAGAACAGCCAAATGAATTCTTTGTTTAATTTTCTCAGCTGATGAAAATGTGAAAGCAAGTCCATCTCCAGTGTCATAAATCAGGGTAATTTTCTTCTTGTCTACTGTTCTGTGTGGCATTTATCCTGCTTACCTCAGAATACCTGCATTTAGAAAATAATAAATGTCAAAAAAATAATTATAGGAAAAAACAAACAAAATCTACCAAACAGGACCTCAGCTCCTTAAAATCAGGAAGAAATTGTCCAATATCTGAGAGATTTTAGGAAAGGAAATTTATTCTGAATTTGGATTAATTCATTTATGTAAAAGCAATGCAGAAGTATATGAAAGCCATAAGTATAAAGGAAATAGTGGGACTTCAGAAGCAAGGAACAAGAGTCAAGAAGAGAAAATGAGTAGGTGCAGTTATAATTTTCCTAGTGCCAAAACTAATTAGTGCTTTTATACATGGCAGTGAAAGTTTGGTTTATTAATGATAGTCAATACAAATTGCAATGAATTGTCTTTATGTAACTTCACCTTTTTCTTTTGCCACTCAAAAATGCTAGATTAATATAATGTAAAGTGTTGGATAGAATTTCCAGTCCAAAACAGAAAAATGTCTTTAGCAAAAGTTTGCTAAGTCATAGTAATTGTGAAGAATATGGCAATAGCTTCTGAAAGCAGAGAATGTATTAACTTTATTTTTAAAAAGTAAAGAGCTCACATAAACAGCTGCAGAAAGGTGAATATTCTCTCCCTGACCCTCACTAAAAGTGCTTTGGTAAATTATTAACCAAAGTTCAAATTTTTTCTTCAACCACAAGATATAATAAAATACCCTGGTTTGGGTTGGGGTTTTTTTATGTCCTCCACTCTTGTGAACTTCCCAAACAGTGCAACTGAACAATTTAATTTGTTAACATTACCTACAGTCAACGTGGTTGATGAGAGGAACAGATCTTGTTCCCTCTGAACAAGCCAAGAATAAGAGGGAATCTTGGGTCAGCTTCTGGATGCCTACAGATGTTGTAGAGCTGTAACACGATTCTGCTTTTAATGAGAAGGCTCAGGAAAAGTATTTTGAGAGGTACTGCAGAGTCTGCATGTAGGACCTTTCCCCTGTGAGTGCCCTCACTGGAGTTCTGGGGATAGACCTGACAATGATAATTGTCCACGTGGCAACCAGAAACTCTGGTTGTAATGTGGATGGAGCACTGAGTACCCTCTTCAGTCTGCATTAATGCAGATTTCCACAACAAATACAATTTAATGATGGCTAGATCTGGTAGTGTGTGTGCAACCAAACCTGAAGAAATTAATTAATAGAACTGATGCAGATTTTTATGTAATCAGGCATGGCCTTTTCCTTAGATCTCAGCAGCAGGACCTGTGTGACAGAGCCCATGTAGGGACTGCAAAATATTGGAAAACAATAATAGAAATCTGAGCTGCTCTCTGCAGTTTCTGAGGGGGAAATTGTATCAGAAGGATCTAAACCCTGCTTTAACTGTTTGAATCAACTAGAAGAGATATTTTTATGGATCAGGATCAGACTGGCAGTTGTCAAGGGGCTGCCACATTCAGAAAGTTTTTATCCGTACCCAAACCACCAGGGGATGGGGTTCTAACAGGAAAAATGAAATTTGACAGTTGTGTTGTCCTACACAAGGATGGATGATGTGGAAAGAGAGCTGCCAATTGCTTCCCAGCAGCTCTTATGGAAAGCCACTTTTTAAAAAAGACAGTTGAGGAGTGAAAAAGCTTCATGCTTTTCAAGCTACTGAATAGCTCAGGCCCAAACATATAATTTAGATTTAATTTCTGCAAGAAGAAAATATAGGAGAATGTCTTGTTTTTTAAAAAATACATATACTTATGTTTTCTTAAGAAAATAATTATGTATTTGTAGAACACGAACAGTGATTTTTTTTTTCACATCTTTCCCTGTTTTGCTGTTTCATCATGATTGTCACTCTCTTCCAACTGATTTGGTGATAAGTGTTCCTAAGGAGTTGGTTTTGGAAGAAAATTTAAGCTATACAATTTATTCTTTAGCAACATTTGATGAATGTTGGTTTGGATGGAAACAACACTTTGAAAGTTTTATAATCGTATGGTAAATGAGAACTAACATTAAACCGGTGAAAATGATCCGTTTGCATTTATTTTGACCTTAATAGTTATGTCAGAATGACTAACATAATTAGAGCATTTAGGTTTTGTCTCCAAGTGTAAGCCACAATGGAAAGCAGCAAGTGTACTCTGGATTCTTCTGCATTGTATCATATCTAAGATAGTTTAGACATATGTTTTATCTAAATATTCTCTATAAACAGTATTGGGTGGTGCTCTGTGTTACCAACTTTAAAGCATGCTCTAGACTTCCAAAAATCAGATAAATATTAAGCAATAGCACCATGTAAGTTTGCAAGACAGAAATGGGAAGTATGTAACTCTCCATCATATGCAATAATGCAATTCAATGTGCTGGACCTATGCACGTTTATGTTAAGGAAGTGCATAGTGAAATGATGTCCAGTCTTGACTGGGCCGGTAGGAGTAATCCTAATAGTCTTCCAAATAATAGTATTTATTATGCCAATGTGTTCACAAAAATATTAAGTGGATATTTCTTACCATGAGCACGAGCATAATGACTCTAGAGAAATTGTTTTAAGTTATTTGATTTGTTTGTATTTCAGACAGTTGGGGTAGCAAAAAAATAATTCTTTAAAGAGTATTTATTCTGTGAACAATACAAAGTGCTTACCTGGAGTCTTGATAGTAGCAGCTGTAAGTGGTGCATGAACAGTCTGTGAGTGCTGTACTTGTGACCATGAGAACAGCTCTAGCAAAGAGAACAGCTCTAGCAAAAGGACAGCTGAGATCCTTTGCTCTGAAATGAAAATCAAAGTGGTCAGCTACAATAGTGGAAGACCACAAACAAAAAGAACAAGAAAATGTTTCCAGAGCAGATTCTTGTCTTTAGTTTCTGCCAACTCTGAAATGAAGTGCTTCAGATGTTTAGTTAAGAGAAACTGAGTTCACAAATGTAAATTGGAATCCTTCACAGGCTCATGGCAGACAGTGGCCATTTTTCAGCAGCTTGTACATGTGTCAGTGGGGTGTATTGAATTAACAGGGGTGTAACCAACATTTCCTTGGGTACTTATGTTCTGGGGACAACGTTCCTTCAACCTCCCAGGCATTTCAGTATGAAAAGGCTTGCTAGTCTAAATCTTCTCTTGTTAAATATTTCAGTCTCATAAAATTGCCTATGCAGCATAAAACAATGAGTATTTACAAATCTGTGTTTATTATATTGCTTGTGACATTCCCTGCATACAGCAGAGAATGTGATTTGGCAGAGACTTGAATTATTTGGGCCTTACAGTGCCCTGCCTATACTCTTAGGGGTTCTTAAATAATAAATGCAAGTATCCCATGTGGACTTCTGTAGGGTACATGTACATGACAATCATAGTTTCACAGTCAAATTATACATTTAGTCAAGGTCTTTTACTTCTGATGTTTTAAAAGTGCTTTTTATTGATCCTGATTGAGCTCAGCTTTTATGCAAATACTTTAATCAATTTCTGGAGTGAAAACCACTGAGGTTCATCACAGATCTTTAATAATTTCAATATAATAAAGAAGATTTTGACTCTATTAATTTCCCCTAAAATTTAAATTTGTGGAATAGTAGCTGATGACCTGGCAAATCTGAGCTTATGAGAAACTAAACCAGCAGATTCAGGGGGTAGAATGAAGAGAGGGAAGCTTTTAAAATACAAAGGATAATGTGGCAATATGATATTTGTGGAAGAGGACATTTTGGAAAGCAAGTTTGGTTTAAGTGCCTTCAACTTCAAGAAAAATTCAGCTTCACATTCATCGAGTCACAGAATGAGTCAGTTGGAAGGGACCACTGGAGGTCTTTTGGTCCAAGCTCCTTGCTCAAGCAGGGTCCCCCAGATCCCAGGGCATAGGCTCATATCCATGAGGCTTTTGATTATCTCCAGAGAAGGAGGCTCCACAGCCTGGAATTGTCATCCAGAGAATTCGGCCCTCAACTTAGTCCTCTTAACTGAAAGAAATTTCTTTCTACATATTTCAGATCAAAGTAGTTGTGAGAAGAAGTTCTGGAATATAATCTTCAATAATTTCTTCAATAGACACAATGTGGATACAGTACAGCTGAATTTTTCTAAAACACTTGAATGATAAAAAGTTTTGAATGCTGTTTCCGAAAGAAATTAGTTACATGGAAACCAAATTAAAAATCTCTGATACTTAAGGTCCTGTAAAATATAGACTGCCCATATTGATATTCTGAATCAATTGATACTGATTTTGAAGAAGTCAGGATTTCATTCTTAATCACTTCTCAAAAATGAAATGTATGTATTTATGTCAAAAGGCATTTGAAAACTTTCCCTTCTGTTACACATTCAGTTTCTGATATAGAAAGAGTCACACTGACATTTTCATGCTTTCTTCTCATTTTGAAAAAAAAAGGGCATTTTATTTCATTAAACAGTTATATATTTATGATGTCTTTGTCTATAATTCAAGCTGTTGTCTGCAGTTATTTGTAATTCTACAATGTTAGCACTTTGTGCTTGAAAAAGATGAGTTATTATTCTATAAAACCAGTAGGAAGTCAATCTCAGTTTGGAAATCTTGTTCCCTTCTCTCCCAACCCCCATCCCAAGGTTCCTCCTTTCAGATTTATGAAAGAAAACATTTCTTTCTGTAAAAGGTTTTTGTATGCCAGCATCTGGAAGTGTTTATTTCAGTGGCGTGTAATCTATCTGTGGATTTAGTTAGCACCAGACCCCCTTTTGTGTACTCCTGACTTAAAATTTTTATAAATGATCTTGTTGAATTTGTGCCAGTGTGCACATGGTTTGGCTGATTGCTGCATATATCCTTTACCTGCCAGTCACCTTTGATTTATATTCCTTCCCTTCTGCTTTTGCCTCCAAAAATGGTGCCACTGAACTGTCCTCTAAATCATCTTATTGGATAAATTGCTCCAAGATGAGATGGCACAGTTTTGGCTGACTCCTCAACAGAAGGCATTCCTATAATCCATCCTTGCCTGCTCTCTGTAGGGCCATTCAAAAAAGAGAAGGAACAGGGGAAATGGGGCTCCCTCTTTGATTCCAGCACTATTTCTTCCAGTGCTGTTCAGAAATGTAAAATGGGACATTTGATTTATATGGCTCTTAATACCATCTGAAGACCCATAAACTGATTGAATCTTTCACATCTCCTCTCCTTAACTGAACTTCTTCATTAGATAAATTTAATCCTGATAATATGTTTAATAGGATTTTCTTCCAGAAAGATTAAAATGTTAAAGAATAGCATATTCAAGAATATATTAATGCATTTCATTTGGAATAGATTATATAATATATATGACAGTTCTTTCCATTATAAAAATCCCTGTTGGTTTCCTTAAGCTAAACAGCTAATACTCCTTCAGAATAACAACAGTTCTGTAAGCTTTACTTAATGACCTTACTAATTTGGAGAGTTTTATGAAGTTTCTTGGAGAAAAGCAGGTGGCTTGGCAATAATTTAAAAGGTTCCCAATTTGTGGTAGCAGTTTCAGGGGGTTTCATGTTTCTAAAGAGGGAGACCAAGCTGCATAATGCTTAAGAGTGTCTGACACAATGATGTATCATTTTGGAGTAAGTTTCCAGAAGTTCATTGGTCATTAAATGTGCTGCTTGACTTTATATTGCAGTTTCCCAGCTGTCCCTACTGGGGGTAGTCTTAACGCTCCAACAGAATTTATTAATGAGGGCACAAGCTCGCAGTACTGATGAAGCAGTAAGCTGCCCAGATGATTTTATTGAACAGGAACATAGATTTTTAGATAAGACAAAAATGTCATTGAAGTAGATTTGAAAAGAACTGACTCCCTTTCTGCAGAGCCCTAGGAAAGTATTTACAAATGGTCTGCATAGTATTTGATATCCTGTGGGGATATTTAAAATTCTTGGACAGCACATACATCAGTGTCCTACTACACAGCACAGTACATGAATTGTTGGAAGCAGCACGTGAGGCTTTCAGGCAGCATGGATGTGGTTCTGTTGAGGCAGAAGACACTGGCATGGAGTGACTCTGCTAATGCAGTTTGTACAACCACACAGAGGGTTGTGCTCCATTGTGTCACCGCCTGTCCAAACCTGTTACACTGGAAGTGCTGAACAAAACCTGCATCTTGCTCAACATAGGAGCTCATACTGCAAAATTTTATCATTTTTCACATCTAATGGTTAAAAAAATCTGATTTGTCAGATTAATTAGCTAGGTCTGTTGGTGAGAAGATAAGTTGAACTATAAGGTTTGCAGTCACCTGAGTCTCTCATATAAACCAAAGCAATTCCTAAAGTTGAACTATAAGGTTTGCAGTCACCTGAGTCTCTCATATAAACCAAAGCAATTCCTAGTCTCGTAAACCTTATATAATTTTTTTTTTTCTAATTGTATGGCCAGATTCAAATACATACTAGAGGCATCAGTTGTACTGATGTAAAAGGATCTGAGGGTAAGAATATGTTACTTTCTAAAAGTGTATGTTCTTATGTGCCTCCTGAGAGGCTTAAAAAACCTTAGTATGGATGAGAATCTGACTTCTGGTACTTTGCTCAAGGCAATCTAACATGTAATACATAAATACATATCTCAAGGGTAAGGTGAGAGCTACAATTCTAGAGCAGAGACTGGGACAAAAGGTAGCTTAATTTAGTGCTTCAAGATATTATGCAAAAATAAATGTGGTCCTTCTTCCATAATTTGCATTAATTTTTGTGAAGACAGAGGCATTGCCCATGAAGCAGGTACATTCTGATACAAAAGTTAATAAATATAAACTTGATTGTTGAAAAATCCCAAGAACAAAATGGAAGCATCTAAAAATTGAAGTGTATTTCTTGACTTGTCAGTGCAGCTCCTTGTAGGATTCATGTTTTTGTGATTTTGTTAGATCATGGACAATATCATGTACTTATACCATTATATAATGCAAGATAGTTGCAGTTGTACTTTATACCATTCTTTCAGATTTCCCTTGAACATGAGCGTTCATTCACAATTTTTTCCTTGAAAGATTTGAAAGTGCTTTGTGAACTGGAGCTGCTCGTAGTTGTCAGTTCACGCTCAGTGCTGCTCTGAGCCAGCTCAGACTGAGATGCAGCAGCTGTGATTCAGCAGCAGGGCTGCCCAGCTCTGTAGCACAGGATGTGAGCTGTCTGGATGTAACATTATGAGAACTTTAGGATCATGTAATAAAGCTGTTTGACTTGGAATTAACCTACAGACGGAGAAAAATTGCACAAAACGTAATTTCTTGTGAGCAGGATCTTCATTTTATGTGCTGCTCTAACAACTGATGCTTGACAGATGTGTCCTGTTGTATTGAGCTTGGCCAGAAGGACAGGCTGGATGAGGCTTGGAGCAAACTGGTCTAGTGGCTGGTAGCCCTGCCTGTGGAGATGGAACCAGGTGGTCTCAAAGGTCCCTTCTAACCCAAACCATTCTGGGATTCTGAGATTCCGTGATAGAAGCTCTTACCCATGGACATCTCTAGCATCTCTGACTTGTCACTTTGCAAATAAAGAATGTAAAACCTCTAGAATAGCAGAGTAAATCTGGAAAGGGGCAGATAATAATACGGGAACACCAAAACCAAGTGGAGATTTTTTTTTATAATTTATAATCTGTTATTTTCCATTTTAGTTACCTACACTTGTTCCTTAAGTCTTATAATAATACTCAAACTCAAGTACTTGGCACATGGAAAGACAAAAGATTCCCGAATCAAAGCTGGTATTTTATGCTTTGTTTCACTCCATTTATCATGTCCCACTCAGTGAGGTGTCACTTCTCATTTAAATCTTTGATACCACTAACAGCAAAAAAAGTTACTGAATGTGCATCAGTATAAATGATGTTTGATTGTCTCTCATTTGTGTCCTCTGTTCTCTGCATGCCCTGAGGCAAAGGTGCTCATTCTCCCCTCATCCCTGTGATACATCTCCAGGCATCAGAAGGCAACACTGTGATTTGGTTGCTGGAAAATCTCTTTAACATTAAAGTTTTACTTTTCTCAAAACCAGACCCATTTCAGGGAGCCTGGCTACCCACTTCGTACTGCTTGGAAATATTTCTCTAGGAAAATCAAGTGAAAACACCAGGCTTTAGGCAACCAAATGCATTTTATTAATTTTATTTTGGGGTTTTTGTGTTCCTTCCCTAAGGTTTTGTATTATTCCAGCTTTCTGACTTTACCTTCAGGGTTGTGTGAATCTCAATTCAGCAAAGCAGTCATCTGCTTAATTTTTAAACTGTACCTACATTCTGAAAAAGCATGGGGTAAATTGAGGATTCTGGTATTATTAGTTATATAAGTTTTGATTCATCTATTATTTCAGTTTTGGGGTTTTTTTTTGTTGTTTTTTTTTTTCTTTAATTTATTGCATAGAGGAGAAAAGGAGATACTTGTAGAACATAAAATGGAATTAAATTAAAATCAGATTCTTTTTCACCTTGTAATATTTGCTCGCTGGAAAGTTTTGGAAAATACTTAAAGACTTTAAACTTTAATAAGAGACAGCACTTGTCAATATTTTGGAGTTAACAGAGCTAAGAAAAAAAAAATAACAAAATGAAGGAAAATTCTAGAAAGGGATGTCAGACTTCAGAAAATGAAAACAATTAAACAAGTATCAGTTGTTTTTTTAGTCCTGTGTGCTGCTGTACTTGTATTTGTGACTGTGGTTTCCAGTGTGGGATTAAGCTTCAGCCAGGGCTTTCTGCTACATCTCTTCTCTCTGCTGTTCTACAGTGACAAAATTTCACAATCAAGATGAGTTTCTTGCCTTTAAACCAGACCTCTTCCTCCAAGTTATATCCCCCTGGATCTCAGTTCCCTTCACACCAATTAAATTCTTTAGTTGCTTATTGGTAGAAATTACACCCTTTCCTTCATGACAATCTCAGGAGAGGAGATATGAGAAGGGATTTTTCCTTGGTAAGACACTTTCCTGTCTCTGGGGGTATTTATGTGCACATGGATGAAAATATAAGATATTGGACTTTCATAAAGACCCTGAGCTTTTTTGCAAAGCCCCGAGAACATGTATGAAATAAGTGGTTTCCTTCAGGCTTCAGTTGCAGAATGACTGTGGAATCTGGAGTACACCTGAGTGATTAAAAACCATCCAGTTCTGTTTTACTAATTTGGAATGAATTCCACAGCCAGGACCTGCCTAAGAATTACATGCCTCTAATTTTACATAATTTAAATTCCAAAAATGCTAGGAGAAAAATAAGAATAAGTAACAGTAAGAAATAATAAGGGAAAACCCCAATAAAAACAGTAAGAAAAATCACATAATAAATATTTGCACAGGGTTCCTAACACTGGCTGGTGGGGAAAAGGTTGATATCCAACCTGGAGGAATTGTACTAATGCAATGTTCCAGATTATGTGCTGGCACAGGTCAGTCTTAAAATGTGTTGATGTGCTGACAGGATTGTCATTTTTGATGGCAAGGAACTGGGACAACAGGAAAAAAATAAGACTCTCCAGAGATCCACATGTGTTAGTTTTACTGCAGAAGGTGCTAAAACTGCTGGAAGCAAGCAGTCTCCGTGCAGAATTATTGCAATGCAAACGGCCTGGAAGTGAGAAACAGTAATTTCATGAGGTAATTTTGTCAGTGGTGAAGGGTTTGGGGTTTGGGTATATTTTTCCTTGCAAGAAGGACAGGTTAATATTTACCATCAAGAAAACTCTAGTTCTAATTGGTGTTTAGGTATGATGCTTAAATTACCCTCAGAAGATATAATGGAGGTTTGGAGTGTGGATTAAGTGCTTCTGAGAAAAAGCATTCAGCTGTTTCTGCATCTGTTAACAAGAAAGTTAAAACAATCTCACCATTGTGCATGGAGTTTGGTTTTTTTTTTTTTAAAGGAGCAGATGGTACAGAAGGAAGTTATATGCTTGTTGTCACATTAGGAAGCTTGGGATTTTATATTCCATGGGGTATATGAGGCCCATCTTTGTCCATAATTTATTACAGTCACAGGTGATTAAAGTTGTTAACTAGGTACAAAACAGAGAAATTAAATAGCTCAACAAATAGATAAAAAGCTACTAATTATGGCTCTTTAGAATATGTTGAAAGCCATTCCTGTGAGCAAGAAAGACTAATTTTGAGACAATTTTATAGCCAGTTCTAAATCATCAGAAGTAGTGAGACATTTTGAATGCTTAACCTGAAATACATAAAAGAATACTAGGTTTTATTGTTGTTTTTTAAAGATGCATGATAGCATTTCTTTAAAATTGAATTTTTTTTCTGGAGTCTCAAATTCCATAATAGAAGTAAACTGTCATTTAACTTTAAAAAGGGGACAAAACAATCTCATTAGTAATGCTTTTCAGTGTAAGAACATGAGTCAAGATTCAGGATTCCTCTGTATATCTGTATTATTCATCTCACAAACGCAGAACAGAAGTTAATGATGGCTCAATAGATTTTGCAATATAGAGACATGACAAGTTATAAGATTTGATAAGATAAAGAGTGGAAGGAGATAGTGTTGTTTAGCTGATGAGGAAGTGGTCTCAGTATATAAATTATCCAGTCAGTAAGAGATTTTTTCCTGTACGAGTCACAGCACAGGAGAGATTTAAGAATGAAGTGACAGTGGATGATGATGTTCATCTGCTGTTTGATTTTTCCTACCAAAAAAGATGCAGGAGATGTGCTAGCGTGAATGTTTGGTGTGTGCACAGCGAAGAGTGGCAAGTGAGGTGATCCAGGTTGGAATCTGACATTTGATGGGAGATGTGCTGCTGCACAGGAGGAGGATGTGTCATGAGGGGAAATGGAAAGCAGCTTCTGACGCATGTGGCTGAGAGGAAAATCAAAGTGATGGGTGGGAGAAATGAGCTTGGCAGAATTCTTATGACTTGGTACAAACAAGAAGATGTTGTTTTTTGAATCTAGATTCCTCAGTGTTTCTGTGACTTCTGCAGACTGGAATCTGGATGGAGGGTAAGAATGGCTGTTATGTGCTACTGGGATTGTTATCGGGAAAGAAAAATACAAAATGCAGCTGCAAATCCTGAAGTGAGCGAGTATCCAATCTCAGAGATAAAACCCGTGTTACACACCTTGCTGATGGTGGGGTACATGGGGTTATTGATGAACAGAAATGGAGGATTTGGACTAGGTGGAAGATGAGGAATTCCAGTTTATCCACACTTAGCCTGAGCTGGCAGCTTGACATGAGAGCTCGCAGAGGGACATAAAAATCTAACTAGCCCTGAGTTATTTGGCCTGGAACCTTTATCAGTTCTACTTTAGGGTAAGGAACACCTACAGCCGTGTCTGTGAGCAAAGGTTACAATGCAGAGTATTATTTGCTTCCCCTAATTTATTACATACTTCCCAATTCATCAAAGAACAATTTCCTTTTAGGTTGCTGAAGCAAACCCTTATATTTCTTATTTTTTCACTGAAAGAGTTCATTCCCAGATTCATAAAGTTTATTTTCAAGAAACTATGGGTTAAAAATTTCTAATAATGTCTTTTTCCAAAAAAAGTAATATTTTATGTTAAAGTGATGTGGCACCATTCAGCTGCCTGAAGTCAGCAGCAAATGTTTGGCTTTAGTACTTACTGACATAAATCCCAAGAACAGCCCTGGCAAGTTCTGCCTGTCACCATTATAACTGAGGCTGCCTTTGTAACACCAATGTAAGGGCAATAAAGGGGGACCTTACTCCTCTCTAAAAATCCCTGAAAGGAGGTTGTGGCCAGGTGGGGGTTGGGCTCTTCTCCCAGGTAACAGGAGACAGGACAAAAGGAAATGGCCTCAAAGAGCACCAGGGGAGATTGAGGTTGAACACTGGAAAAATTCTTTTGCTGAAGAGGTGGTCAGGCATTGGAGCAGGCTGCCCAGGGCAGTGGTGGAATCACCATCCCTGGAAGTGTTGAATAAATGTGTGGATGTGGCACTCTGGGGCATGGTTCAGTGGTGAGTGCTGGGTTAATGGTTGGACACGATGATCTCACAGGTCTTTTCCAGCCTGAATAATTCCAAGATTGTATGAATGAGGCTTTGCTGGTTGCTCTGAGAAATCCCCTGTGCTGCTGTATTTTATGATATAGGCAGAGTGGCTGGAGCTCTGCTTTCATAGTGAGTGTTGCAGGTTTGGAAAATTTACATTGCAAACTCTTCAACTTTCCATTTCTCCAAAAGTAGTTTACTCAGAGTCTAGTTTCCTTGTCAAATATTTTTGGAGTGAAGTTAATTGAGGATTGTAAAATAATGAAGAGGACAAGGTAGTGACAAAGAGTTACTGAGTTACCGTTTGATAAATGAAATGTAAGCAAGTTCTTTTCATTCCAGAGGAGCCAGATGTTAAGTATTTCATCTGCAAATTAAGCAAATGAGCAACATTTGCAGTCTCTGGGGATGTATCTTGCAAAGTAGGGATTTTGAAAGAGTGTCCTGGAGTCTTGAGGAATCACTTGAGCACAATGAGGCCAATCCAGTGCTGTAGCTGAAGGGGCTGAGGCAATCCTCGGGCAGTCCTTGGGTGGGCAGGAAGGAGAACAGGAACTAGAAGAGTTTTCTGCTGTACTGGGGCAAGCACAGCTGAAATGTATGCTTGTGTTTTAGTGAGAATCTCAACAATTGGGTGAAATACTAGCAAATACCAACACAGAGACAGGAGTGCATCAAACTGAAGAATGTATTGTGTGGCCAGTTATTAAGGACCCATAAAAAAGAAAAAGTCATGTCTTAGGGTTTTTCAGTCCTTGCATACAAACCTATATGGATATTTGGGGTGGGATTCCTCTGAATAGATACAAATATTTGTATCTGAGCACAGTGACAAACACCTGTGAGCACAACTAGACAGAATGCCCAGAGAAGCTGTGGTTGCCCCATCCCTGGAAGTGCTCAAGGCCAGGTTGGACGGGGCTTGGAGCAGCCTGGGATAGCGGAAGGTGTCCCTGCCAGTGGCAGAGGTTGGAATGAGATGGTTTTAAGGTCCCTTCCAATGCAAACCACTCTATGATTCTCTGATTTCCTTTATAGTCAATTGAGAGGAACAAGCATTTCTGGGTTGTAATTTATCTCTTCCTAAGGTAGCTGTTTAAGAGGGGTCAAATGGACCATGCTGTGGAAGTGCCTTTTTCTCTGTCTTGACAGGATGTGTGTGAGGAGTCCTTCTAGTGCAGCTTGACATTTAAGCAAGACAAATTCAAGCTAGAACTAAGGCATATATATTTATAACAACATAACTAAGTGCTGAAACAACTTAGCCAATGATTGTGACAGATTATCCATGACTGGAAAATTTAAAATCAAGAGGAGATGTTTCTGTAAAAGCCATGCTTAAGTTCAACCACAGCTATTGGTTCTGGAGAGCCAATTCAAGAAAATTGTGTGGGCTGTGTTACGAGCACAGTGAGGTTAGATGGTCCTTTTCATCCCCAAGAGCTATGAATCATCCTTTGCTGGTGCTTTGGTAAACTGTAAATGTGAAAATCCACTTTGAATGAAGGTCAGCAGCTTATTCGGTTTGAATTCCTGAAGTTCACATTAGTAGTTTCAAAGCAAGTAAGTCAAAATTTGCCTTCCTAAATATAGCAGTTTCACTTCAGAATTACAATTTTCAATATCTTTTCATTAGTTTTGTGTTACACAACACAGTTGGATCATTTTTTTCTAAAAGGAAAAATAAGCATCCCAACAACATAACGTAAGGTTTTGGAAAGTAGATATTGATTTTTTAATTTTTGACATTTGTTTTTAGAAACAAAGTTTTGATAATTATTTATTAAAACAGGTAGATTAGAAAGAAAAAAGCACAATTGCTTTTAAAAGCCAATGGAATAACCTTTTTTTAGAACCCTCCAAAAGTTTGGGTCATTATTTTTGTATGTGGCATCTCTATACATTCTTATAAATATTCATATTACTCCTATATTATGAATAAAATGAGCTAAATACACCACCTTAATTGGAGTAGTGGAAATAACAAGTTATTTCCATCCTTTGAATGTCTTTGGCAAATTTCCATTTTGTCAACATAATTAAGATATATTAATATTAATCTGGTAAGTACTGTAACTTTACATAGTGGAAAAATAAAATAAAATGGACCATGAGAACATTTTTCAATATCAGTTTCAATTTTAATACTTTATATTTTTGTGAAAAGTTATAAAAATGTGTTATTAGTTTATTACCCCATTAAGAAAACAATGCAGCAACAGATGCTTGTTACCCCGATTTTCTCAGTCTGTTTATGGGGATGTTTTATCAAAATGGGTCTTTTAAAAGTTATAAAGATGTAATACTCTCCTAAATTAGGTCATAAATGCCTAATGTGGAAAACTAATACATTTTATTATTTTTCAAGTATGGGTTTATGTATATTAAAATATGCAGCTGTTAGGAAGTCTGGAGTGTGTATAACAGAAACATATTGCATTACAAGATGTTAGTGTCTCTCTGAGTATGTACATGCTTTATGCACATGTCCACACGAGTTTTTGGCACATAGAAGAAACTACATTAACATTTTGGCTCAGTATTATTTTCTAATATACATTATTATTTCATGAATAGATGTAAATGCTGAATATACTGAGCACATACATGCATTTTTACTGTGATAAAAAATCCAAATCCTGACAACAGCCACATACACAAATTGAGGTGGTGGCTCTACAGTTCAGGTATGAACAACTTTCAGTTCCAACATCAGCAATTGTGTGCTGTGTTTCTGCACAAATGGTAGGAATTTCTGTACAAGGAGCAGTAACAAGATTATGTCTTTGTTTAAACCTCATTTTGTGTTCATGCTAATCATGCTGGAATGGATTTGTAATAGCAGAGGAGGAGGAGAAATTCAAACACCTGCTTTTTGAAGGCAGCGTAGTGACCATGGCTGCTTTAGGGAATCACAGAATCCCAGAACGGTTCCAGTCGGAGGGAGCACAGTGGATCATCTACTCCAAACTCCCTGATCAAGCCAAACTACCCAGAGCACATAGCATGAGATTGTGTCCAGAGGGTTCTGGAATATCCCCAGTGAAGAGACTCCACTCGCACTCTGGACAATCTGTTCAGTGCTCAAGTCACTGCACAGGGAATTTCTTCCTCACAGCCAGGTGGAACTCACTGGGATCAGTCCCTGCCCGTTCCTCTGGTTCCATTGCTGGGTCCCAGAGCAGAGCCTGGGCCCTGCTCTGCCCCTCCCTGCTCACAGGGACACCCAGGGCTGAGGGTCCGTCTCAGCTGTGCCTCCTCTGCAGGCTGAACAGCCCCAGCTCCCTCAGCCTTTCCTCAGCAGGGAGATGCTCCAGTCCCTTCATCATATTTGTCACCCTCTGCTGAACCCATTCCAGGAGCTCCATTTCTCTTTTGTCCTGAGGAGCCCAGAAATGGTACAACCAGAAGGGTTTTCCCAACCTAAATGATTTTGTGATTTTGGGATTTGCAAAATTTCCTGTATTTGATGTGGATAGACCACTTGTCAAGGATGTTGCTGAACTTCAGACTCCATGTCTCCATTGATGGAAGCCTTTAATGGTCACAAAAATGTGCATAAAGTGTAGCCCAAATGTATGGCAGTGATGGGAGTGAATTAATTGAGATCTCTTTCACACACACACATACCCCTCCCCGAATAATTTATCTATATAGGAAATTCTATTTATGTATTATTTCGGTACATAAGGGAGACTGGACTGCATAGTTTTTTTATGTTTTATTCTAATGATTGTGGCATTGTCTGGCCATTTGTCTGAGTGGGCACATCCCACAGCAACCTGCTCACCTGGGATTAGACAATTTCTAGAAGGGCCTTCCAGCCCCAGTGAGTTTGAGATTCACAGTGCTGTTGGGTGCCTATTTCGGGATTGTGTAAGTTCAGGTTTTCTGTCTTATCACCATTCCCTGGATTCAAGATCTGCATTCCAAAGGCTTTATTGATGTACCCATTATAGTCAAAATTGTACTGTGGCATATTTGTGTCCCTTCTAACCACGTTAGGAATTGCACAAGAAGCCTGCATGCCATGTAGTTTTAATTAATCTAATTGGCCCCAGTAGTTGTGCTGCCAGCCACCAAAGTGTTGATAGGACTTCTCCGGAAGCTCAGCCATTCTGTCATCTCAAAATGTACTAAAGATGTATCTCCCCCTCCAGAACTGTAGGTTTTTACAAGCCTGAAATTCAAACCAATGTGCTAGAGGCTAAATTTGCTGTCATATTCTACTTTTCAAGCTACTGGAGTGTCCTGGATGTCATTTATGTTTATGAAGTAGATTCTGTAGAGGCAGTCCAAAATATACCATGATTTCAATAGCAGGGATCCATGGGGAGAAAGGAGTTTAGCTGGCCCTTCTGCAGGAGTTTGTGCTTCAGAAAAGGTCAGTCAGAAAGTAGCCTTTACAAAACTATCAGCTATAGGTATGTTTTTCTTAGAGTGTTTCATAGGAAAACAAGCCTTTACAAAACTAAAATGGAGATGTGTTTTTCTGAGAGGGTTTCATATGAATTTGTTATTCCTGGTGGCAAGATAGGCCTGTTTTTGCCCTAAAACCCGATAACGTATCTTATGGACTGTGCCTTGTTGAGGCGCTTTCTTAATTTAGCACTGACTCAAAGTGTTCATAACAAAGTGGAGCAAGCCCTGGTAAACAGCTACTTTATGGCTTCAAGGTTATTTTTTGAGATACGATTTCCGGGATTAAATATTTCAGGACCAATTTGGTTATCTGCTTGTCGCTTCTTTCTAAGTCAAACTAAAAGGTTTTAACACTTAGTTGTGCACTTTTCTGGGCAGAGTGTTCATTAATGAAACATAGCTTTTGTGTCTGCCCTTCCCAGAAAAACAGATTTAAAAATTTTAAAGATTATAATAATGACTCATTTATTACTATTACTGTCACTATCACTATTGCTATTATTATTATTATTGATTCTGTCTGAACATTGTTTTTCTCTTCTGCAAAGCCAGGTTAATGTTGTCCCTTTACACTCTACTGATGCCAGTGCTTGGATTGGCAGAGGAGAATGCTGAAAATGGGGCTTTAAGGTGTGTTGTTTATCATGCAAAGGCACAAGACACATCCCCAGGTGGTGCAGAGAAGAGTGTCCCAAACTGGACCAGGCTGCAGGGTCCCTGGTGGCTGTGGCTGTACCAGATGTCTCCTGGTGTAGGAGGGTATCTCATGCTGCAGCTCATTTAAATCTTACATATGTCTATAAATACAACAATATTTGGTGATTGGTGAGTATTGTGGGATGCACTTGCAGAGGATGCAGTCTGGTGCGTCAGCTGGAATATACTGTGGTGGTGGGGTCTAAGCAAGTCACAAGAATGGTTCTCTGAATCCTCGTTATTGCCTTAGATTTTATAAATGTAATGATTTTTTCATCCTACATATGAATGAAAGGTGTTTGCTTTACTGAATTGTTCACTTTCCAGTTTGTGAGGAGTTTAAATTCAGAACAGTTCATACTCTGGGACCTGAATTCCTCCTGTTTGTAAAAATAGATCAGTGCAGTCTTGTTTCCATATGAGGAACTCCTGTCTTTAAGGTGCAGCAGGCTGGAAGGGCTGTTTCTAAAGTCTAGAATTACAGAGTAATGTAATGGTTTGGCTTTGAAGGGACCTTAAAGACCATTTCATTCCAAACCCTTGCCATGGCAGGGACACCTTCCCCTATCCCAGATTGCTCCAAGCCCCATCCAACTTGGTCTTGAACATTTCCAGGGGATGGGGCAGTCACAGCTTCTCTGAGCAACCTGTGCCAGCGCCTCACCATCCTCACAGGGGAGGAATTCTCTCTCATGCCTAAACTAAACCTGCCCTCTGTCAGTCATTGAAAAAACAGGAACTACAATTCCAGGCATTTCCATTAACAGTCTGATTTGCTGACAACTGGCTTGAAATTTAAAGGAAAACAGTAATAATGTATCATTTGAGGAAAGTGTTCATGATTAGCCACTCTTTTTTTCAGCAACCTCAACTTCATGGGGTTAACAGGGTTCAAATAACATCTATAACCAAATAAATTGGGGAGTTTCATGTGGTTAAAATAAAGAAGTTCAGATTTTCCAGAAAAAGGAAAATTCAGGCATGTAGGAGGGGGTACTTTCAGATCTGCATATCCTTTCTAAACAAGATGTTTTTCAGCACTGACTTTAAGTGGAGGGGAGTGATTTAGCTCGGACTGAGAGATGTCTATGGTCAAAACTGAAAAAAAGTTAATTTATATCAATGCACATTAAATAAGTGAAAAAGATTTTGGGAAGTCTTAATTTTATTTGATATAGAAGATGATGTTAGAGAGCACTGTAAGATGTTAGTGATAGAATGGCTAGATACAATATAAATTTTGTTTTATGAAGCCTAAAATATTTATAATGCAAGTCATTTTTATATTTAAAATACTATTTTCTGATTTTTTGTTTAATAGTTCAGTGATTGTAAGTCATTCGAAAAGTGAATTTGGTATCTGTTCTAACTCTGCATTTCCTTACCAATTTTATAATCATATTTTGTTAATTATATGAATATATTTTCTTTATTTCAATTGCAGTTATAGGAGCTCTCACTTATAAAAATTAGTAAAACTAATTTTAGGTAAAAGCTGATTTTTTTCTGTTGGGCTTTTCCATTTCATGTTAGTAGTAACTGTTGAAAACTCTACACAGACAGAATATTTTGTTTCTAAGTATTTTGTATGGATTATTTTTAATTTTTTAATGTAATTTTATTACATCCTAGGCCCTTAAACAAGTTATGTGTCAAGAATTAGACAGAATAATAGATAAAAATTAGATAGTATGTTTTATAGGATATTTACTTGCATGGCAACTACCCAAATATAGAAAAATGTGGTATTTGAAAATCCATGGTACTCTTGGTGATTTCTCTCATTTGTTGTCACATTTGTTAAAATCACACCCCAAGGCCTTTAACTACAACCTGAAGCCTCACTGAGCTGAGCAGAGTCTGAATGCATCTCTCATCTGAGGTGTGTGACATGGGTTAAAAGGAGAAATATTTGGCTGGAGCTGCCAAGGACAGTGATGGAGAGGGAGGCTCAGGCAGAAGAGAGGAGTGAGCATTCTGAAGAGAGGTGTAAGCACTATTGATACACATGTCCCTTGCTAAAGCCAGCACAGAAATTTCCTAAAACTAGATAAGTAGAAGAAGACTGAATTATTGTAGACCCCAGGGAAAAAAAAAAAAAAATGAAGAAGCAAGTTTTTTAAAGGGAAATCCTCAAGTGATGACAAGAAGTGGATGATGAGTGGGGGAGAGGAGACAGTCACAGCTGCTAAAGGAGGCTGGCATTTAAGGATCCATAATCATAGAATAGTTTTGTGGGGGAAGGAACCTTTAAATGTTATCTAGTCCAAACTTCTGCAATGAGCAGGGACACCTTCCCCTGTATCAGGTTGCTCTGAGCCCTTTTACTCCTGACCCTGGGTGTTTACAGGGGTGGATCATCCGCAATCTTTCTGTACAACCTGTGACATTGTTTTATTACCTTCATTGTGAAAAACTTCTGCCATATACCTATATCTAACTTCTGCCTTATCTCTAATCTAAATCAACCCTCTTTTGCTTTAAAATAAATGGATAATTTTATTTTGTTTTATCACTTGTCTTATCACAACAGGCTCTCATAAAGTTTATTCCATATATAACTGACCATATCCAAAGCAGCTGAATACTGTGAGTAAAACTTGCAAAATACACAGCCTAACTTTTGGGTTTTATACACATAAGTATGACATTGTGTAATAGCTGTAAGACAATCCAGAGCATTTTCAAGGGATTATTGCACATCTCAGGTATTTCAACTCATCCAGGCTTTTGGCTTCATGCCTTAAAATGCTACCAGAGACATGTTATAATTGTCCAGAAATGCCTTGCCTGTTGCAAATTACAGCTTAAACCAAAATATTCAGTACATTACACATATACTCAAAATATATTATTTAACCAGGTTATGTGATGTGCATGTTTAAAAAGGAAAAAAAAAATCTATATATGGAGTTCAATATGCTCTTCCACAATCCAGAGAGAGAATGTTCCACTCATCCAGAATAGCTCCAAAAAGTCCTTGGTAGCTTGCAATGTCATTTGCTTCTGTGTTTAGTGATCTTACTGTCATGATCTTAGACTTTTCTCGCTTCTCCCTTATTTTTGGATTTGATTATTCAGCATAATGTTACATCCTAGAAGTGCTTCTTATGCTTTGAAACACTCAAATATGGGATGTGACTATTACAGTGAAGTGTAAAGAATGTCACTGATAGCATTTAAGACTGAACAGAGAAAATAGAAGAATAAATAATGACTAAAAGTCTACCTTCATCACTGTGATTTTTTTTCTAATTTATGCTTCCCAGGAAGAGGTTTTCCTGTAACAGAACTCTATCTGATCTAAGTATTAATGTATTAAACTTTCTCAGTGATAGGATTAAATAATTAATACAAAGATGCAGGCGGTCTGGAACATCTCTTAGGAGAGACTGCAGGAGCTGGGTCTGATTGGTCTGGAGAAGAAAAGACTTAGAAGGATCTCAGCAATCCATATAAATATCTCCAAGGAGGGTGTCAGAGGGTGGTGCCAGACTATTTGCAGTGGTGCCCAGTAACAGGATGGGGAGCAATGGCCATGAAATGAAACACAAGAAGTTTATCTTCCAACCTGAGGAAGAATTTCCTTCCATTGCGGGCAGCAGAGTGCTGGGATGGCTGCCCAGGGAGGTTGTGGAGTGCCCCTTTGGAAACATTCCAACACACCTGGACAAGTTCCTGTGTCACCTGCTCCAGGTGACCCTGCCTTGGCAGTGGTGTTGGACTGGATAATCTCCAGAGGTTCCTTCCATCTCTAACAACTCTGTAATTCTGTGAAATATCATTACCTATTTTTTTTTCCTGTCTTCTCTTACATGAGAGATGAAACAATAGATCCCTGTTTACCTTCTCTTTAACTTTTAGTGCTATTCCCTCTAGACTCTGCCATGCTGGGCTCTTCTCTGTCTCATCCTGATGAACAGCTCTCTTAGCCCAATGTTTTTGTTGTTGCTGTCCTTATCAGCCCTGTAATAGTTTGCTCTCAATCAAGCAGAGCATTCCCCACTAGACAGGCCAAAGGAGTAGCCAGCAGCTGGGCACACCTTCTGTTGTTTCTTTTTCCTCAGCTGCCTTGTTTTTGTCAGATAAAATTGTAAGCAAAAAGCAAATTACAGTGTTTTCTGATATGAATTGTAATATTATGTCTTCTGCCTTGTAGGCAGTTTAGCCCAAGCTGGCTGGCTGCCCATCCTGAGGCACAAGGACACTGCTTTCCTGGGAGGCTGTGGCAGATAAAGCCCTTAGCTTTTCTGGAAGTGAGGGCTATTTTTTCCCCATCATTAGTGAAACAAGACCTTATCAGCATAGAAACACAGCCTGAATGGCAACACAAAGATCCCTGTTTTGCCTCACATTCGACTCCCACACCAAAACGTATTTCTAGTATGGCTATGAAAATAAAGCTTTAAAGGCAGAAAGTCTGCTGGTTGGCACTGTGATTATTAGCTACTCAAATAGGACACTTCTCCAGCTGTCTGGGCTGAGGTTTTTCAGAGGAGCTGATTGCATAAAGCTATGGCTGTGCCAGGAGATGAACTGTGTTTGTGTTCTCTGATACTCAGGCTAACAAACATGGCATTACCCATCCTCATATTCTTCCATTTTCTTATTCTCCAAAATAGGATGTCCATCTCCAGGCTGCCTTTTGAGAATGGCTTCTGGCCTCCAAATACCTCTGAACTGTGTCCTGGCTTTGGAAAATGGTAGTTGCATTCCTGGGGCTAGTAGAGTGGTTTAAGTGTAAAGGGCTTTTTTGAGGGTCCAGGAATATTCCCTGAGACTGTTTGAACTTGAGGTCAAGTCTTAATATGTTGACTGCCCTAAAGCCGAAGTCTTAAACCCTGGCCCTCAGAGAAGCCATAGACATGGTTTCATGGGGTTACCACATGCTGTTTGAGCTATGAAAAAAGGTACCTTTGCCTCAGTGGCTTTATGGGGTAAATTCTATTTTATAAATAAGTTGTTCTTAACTACTGAAATATAGAAATTCCAGTTGTCTTGAAGAACTGACAAGTCAGGTCCTCTTCAACACCATTCAGTATCTAATTCATCTTGTTGCATAGAATCAAAGAATTGTTGACGTTGGAAAAAGCTTTAAGATCATCAAATCCAACTGTCCACCTACCAGCATGACCATTTTCAACATTAAACCATGTCCTCACAAGCCATAGCCACACGTTTTTTGAAGGCTTCCAGGAATGGTAAGTGCATCACTTCCCTGAGCAGCCTCTTCCACAACCCTTTCTGTGAAGAGTTGTTTCCTAGTATCTAAACTTCTCCTGGGACAACTTGAGTCCATTTCCACGTGATTCTTATTGATAATAGTGGTGATAATAGTTACTGCACACCGCAGACATCAGGGCTGCTTAACTCAGGGTTGTCTGAACTGCAGATGTTGATGAAACATTTTTTTTTTCCATTTTGCTTTCCTGTAAGAACACCTTACAACTTGCTCAAGGCCAGGTTGATGGGGCCTTGAGAAACTTGATCTAGTGGAAGGTGTCTCTGTCCATGGCAGAGGATTAGATGAACTTAAGGTCCCTCCCAACCCAAAGCATTCTGTGATTCCGTGTGTGGAGGATTGATGGCAAACCATGCTTTGAGATCCTCTGATCAAACACTGTGTGGCTGCAAGGGATGTTCTTATGTGCCTCAGTGCAGTTGCAGTATTTGTTATATGTTTCTGATGGCCAGAGGCCTGTTCCAAAGCTCCTGTTGGCTTTTGGTCCAGGCACTGGATATCTCTATGTCACTTGTGTGGACTGGTAATGTTTTCACACAGTCCTTCTGTGGTCTGGGTACCTACAGTGAAGTCACAGCACTTGCTGTTTGACTTCAAAGCCTGTCCCTGTGAGAATGAGCATAATGGGGAAATAATGACCTCATTGTGTATGTACACGAGGAAAAGAGAAAGCAAGTTCTGAAGCAGAACCATTTTCATTTATGCAGCAGTGTTTTAATAACCAGCAGATTTTGGGGAAAGGGCTGGAAAAATAGTAAAAAGATAAATGGACTTATGTTTCAAAGTTGAGATTTTTTTTAACAAGTACAGTAAGTTCATTTTGACATATTAAAATAGAAAAATACCCTCAATTTATAGGCAGGATCCTGAGAGAGTTATCAGGATTCCTAGTTGATGCTTGTCGTGATATTTTCTTTTTTCTTTTCCCCCCAGTCCTTCCATAGTACTACTAATATGAGTCTCCTAGCTGCACATTTGGAGACACCCAGTGTGATAGCTTTACCACAAAGGGCTTCTGTGTATTCCAGGAGTCAGGATATAGCACTCTTCTAACAGAAAATGCCCTGTAATGAAGGTGAAGCTCAGACATTATTTATTCCAAATACAGGATCTTTCCATCTGCGAGTTTATAGAGGCTGAGAAATTGTTGAATTTGGAGATTTGCAAATAGAAATTACAAGCTCGACTCTGAAAATATTCCCTCCTGGAAAACAAGTCCTATTTCCTCTTGTAAGCATTATCCTCATGCAGCATTAGGTTGGTACAGAAGGAATTTTGAAGGTGGACAGTTTTGCTCATAAAGACACGGCACCATCCGCTCCTGGAACGAAGCAGCTGATCCTGAGCTCGGGTACATGGAGAGAACAGACCATCACTTGTGCAGAATTATATGGAATATTTTTTGTGTATTTCTTCACCAGGTCTACTTTTTAGGCTGCAGCAGGTTAAAGTTAGAGCTGTGCAAATTTTGAGAAGTCTACATCCAAATTAAGGCTGGCTCACTTCCAGAAATGGCTGGAGCTGGCAAATTTAAATCATTTTCAAGTTGGAGCTGGGTTTTTTTCTAGGTTTTATGTCATCACTTATGAGTTAAAACTGAGGAAAAACCTGGCTTGTGACCGATTTAACCTCTTTTTGCCTCCTGCCGTGGTCTAGAGTATTTTTTCTGTATGTGTGACTTGTTTGTTGAGAACTAACCACTGATGGGATTATACAGTGTGTCAAGTCTTTGGAATTGCCCTTCTAATAAAGCAGGGGATTTTTTAAAGCTTTTATTTTGAACCTTTACAGAGCATCAGTTGCTGACATATCTAATGGTTCTTAAAAGATTTTCTTAAAAATAAATTAATTTTCCACTCTATATTTTTATGCAATTCAGATATTGAATCACAATTTTAAAATCAACTGGCATTAGCAGCCCTGGGGACGTGGCACTTCTGCTTCAGTATTGAATTAAAAGTTTATTATCATGTAGTTTTTCTGAATTATTTGTGTGGTAGGGGGATAATTTATATACATGGGTTTACAGGTGAGATCACTCTTAAGCCCTAAATCAGTGCATAACTTTGTCTCTGCCCATGACAGAGTGACTGGAATGAGATGATCTCTAAGGTCCTTTCCAACCCAAACCATTCTGTGATTTATGCATGTGGATGGTTATGAATGTGGATGGTTATTCTGAAGTGATCTGAGAAGCTCTGGAGAAGGTGCTGTGATCATATCATGGGAATCTGAGGAAACAGTTTACTTCAGTAAAATACAGATGGCTGGTTAGAACTTGACCTTTTGAAGAGCTGTCCAAACATTTACTCACTCTCACAACACCCTCATGAAGTAGAGGATAAATATTATCTCAATTTTATGGACAAGAAGGTGAGCACCAAGAGAGTCTGGATTAAAATTTAGGAATTTGTGGCATGAAGTTGCTTGCTTAATCCATTAGACCATGGTGTTTGGTTTGTCAATTGTTCCATGCTTTATAAACTGGACAAAACCTTTAAAATACCAACTAGTTTAGATAGGCAGGGTTTCACTTCTCCTTGCATAAAAAAAGAGATGAAACCTGGGGATTTTTTTCCATGTTTGTCTGAAAGTGCTCTTAAAGGTGGTGGTGTGCTCAGAAAACCTTCTGGAGGAAAAGCAGCTAAAAAAAAAAAAAAAAAAAAAAAAAAAAAAAAAGGATGGTATTTCCCTGTTAAAATAAGTTGATCTTCTCTTTAACCTGAGTTTACCGAAGCACATTGTTAGGGAAGCAATGCTGTACCTGTAATTATCTTGGTGAATGGTGCTACCAAATTTGCATACAATGAATTTACATTTGGTTTATGCAGAGTAGAATTTATAAAACATTTTTTTCATCTATGCCAGTCCTTGGGATGTTTCCTGTAACCCAGCCATTGAAACAAGGCTGAAAAGCACTGTAGAAATGACAAAGGCTGCCATCATCATCTCTTTCAAACTGCCATGGAACTGAAATGATACAGGACAAGAGGGCAAATGTTGAGAACTGGAAAAACAGAAAAACAGAGCAGCATGAAATGTCAAACCACATTTTTAAGGCACTTTTTACTATATTTCCATAAATGCATGAGGGAATTATGTTGCGAATACTTGAAACTGTTTATTTTCATTTTTGGCTTGATTTTCTAGCATTGAAAAAACCATGTCTAATGATCTTGAGTATTCTTAAAGAAAAAATTATATTTTACATAATGGTTTGCATGTGTGAGTTCCCTTTGGCAGGAGGGGTATAATTAGCCTGTCATCTCTCAGAGAAGAGACTATCTGTCTTAAAGATGCAACAGTGAGTCTTGGCTGCTAGAGCTAGGAGCAGAACATTGTGACTTTGTTAAAAGATAAACATTATCCCTTTTCACTTATTCATCTTTCTCCTCTTCCTGCTTCTTTGACTTGAAGTTAGCCTGGAGAGGCAAAGGACAACTGAGCACAAACAGTTTCTTCCTTCCTCATTCAGCAAGGCATAGCGAAAGATCTTGGCTTCTTGACATCAATAACTTTGCTTCAACTCAACTTGGAATTGTTTGGGCAACCATTCAAAAATAAAAAGGTACAATAAAAGGGTACTGAACTTCCTCTTTTAGTCATAAAGATTCAGCTAATGCACACTTTCCTTTGGAATTGTCTATATACAGCCTGGGAGACTCATAGAATCATTTCCATTGGAAAAGACTCCCAAATAATCGA
Organism: Taeniopygia guttata; assembly: GCF_048771995.1. NCBI lineage: Eukaryota > Metazoa > Chordata > Aves > Passeriformes > Estrildidae > Taeniopygia > Taeniopygia guttata. Next base: position 5,502,310 of record NC_133027.1, on the reverse strand, counting down.
GACCAACCAGGAGCCCAACACTGTCAGTCAATCACTAAACCGTGTTCCTCAGTACCACATCTACACATTTTTTAAATATGTGCAGGGATGGTCACTCCATCACAGCCCTGGGCAGCCTCTTCCAGTGTTTTGCTCTTTCCATGATGAAATTTTTACTAATGTCCAAGCTAAATCTCCCCTGGTGAACTCGAGGCCATTTCCTTTTGTCCTGTCACTTATTACCTGGGAGAAGACCCCAACGCTCACCTGGCTCCACTCTCCTGTCAGGGAGTTGTAGAGTCAGGTCCTCCCTGAGCCTCCTTTTCTCTAGCCTGAGTCCCCCTAGCTTCCTCAGCTGCTCCTCATCAGACCTGTGCTCCAGACCCTTCCCCAGTGAGTGGAGGATGTGGAATATTATTCCTTTGCACAACATTATTGTAGCTATTAAAAGACAATCAGCCAGAGTAGGGTGGTGGCAGACAGTGTTGTGTGTTTCAGCCTTTTGTGGTCTCGTTACTAAAGGAGAATAATTTTGGTAGAAAGGCTTTGCTGCTTTTGGGTATCCATGTGTGTCCTTGTTCAGAGGAGGTGGAATGAGAGAACGAAAACTCAAAACCACCACAGAGTCAGAAAAATGTAACTGGTTTGAGCTGGCATAGATGTGCTGGTGTGTGTTAACTCTTGGTATTATCGTGCCTGAGGTTTCATTTCCAGCATTTACAAAGAAAGCTGTAATACAGGAGATGATCACACATGGCATCCTTCCAGGCCAACTGGTTGCATTAACAGGGCCTGGTTAAGAAGGTGAGGTTTCCAGTGGCAACAGGAGTATATTGAATTTCATTTTGAAGACTGCCATTACGCGTGCCAGTCCATCAGACAATGTGTTGATCTGCTGGTTAAAATGTAACTGCAGTTGCAGGGACATTTCTCCATGGGTAATGATGTGTGGATCAGGATCCCTCAATGTCCCCGTTGTCAAATTCATTGATTTGTGCCACATCCATTTACTCCTGAGCTTTCTTTGTAATCTTTCTGCTGCTGCTGTCCTTCTGCCCCCTCTTCTATTTTGTGTAATTAGTCTGAACAGTATAATTTTCTTTTCTTATTCCATGCAACCTTTATTCTCAACCCGTCTTGCTTTCCTGATACTTTTCTTTGCCAAATAGTCAGAGATTTCTCTCAGTTCTGAGTTCCTATGTAAGCTATAATTTTATTCTATTATGAGTGAGCGCTGCTACTGCAGGCCTGGAACTGATTACTGTTTGCATATATCCAGCATCACCAGCCAAAGAGTCAAAGACCAAAGAGACTTCTCGGAACCTTACAAGGATTTCAAAATCACCTTGTTATTCTTTTCAGATTCCCCATTTTTTTGGCAATTTCTTTTTTCTTTTAATTGTATTAGTATTCAAAGGCCAAGTTTATATTTTGAAAAGTAGTTATAGATGTTAATTATCTTCACAGACAGTCCAAAACATAAAATCTCATTTTAAATTAGCACCTATTTCCTGTCCTGGATATCCCAAGAATTCGTTGATTAGCTCACCATGAACTCTATTTGCACTTTTCTGAAGTGTATTTCAGACTTGGGGATTGACAAACCTTTGCTTGGAAGTCTGAAAGCAAAGCTTTTGTGTGTTTTATCTTGGTACTTGGACCTAGCTGGAACAAGTACTTTCATTGTTTTAGGAATATTTCAATGCCATGTTTCTTCATCCCAGAAAGGAGAAATCCCAAAAATAAAAGAAATGAGAAAGAAATCAGTCATTTGGAAAGTTAAAAAATATTAGAAGAAAATAGAAGTTTTGGGTTTTTTTTAATAAAGCTAATGAGAGGTTGTGCTCCTCTGAAAATGCAAGCTGAAATTTCTATTGATTTCCTTTATAGAAGTTATATGCTATTATTGTGTGCTTAAAAGATGGGATAATTAGGAATTGAGATATATAAGGAGTCATACTGGACAATCTGATACCTCTTCTGCCTTTCAACTCTTGCGAAGGAATACTTACAGGAATTGTGATTTGAAAAATGGAGAAAACTGTGGTGAGCCAAGACTTACTTCTGCTGTGCCAATCACTTCCCTCAAGAGCTCCATAATAAATCTTGGTTTGCCATGGTCAATCATGCATTGGCTTTTATACTCTCTCCAGGATGTTTCATCAACAAAAAAAAATATTTTGAAGGCCGTTGATTTGTCCATCTTCTTGCTGTTCTTAGATCGTTTCTTGGTAGTTTCTGCCCCACGCAGGAACACTTATTGCTGACAATAGCAGACTGCTGGTCTGGCAGCCACCAAAATCAACTTTTTTAAGTGGTCTTGTGTGGAATTGCATGTCTCATTTTAAACCTTCCTTAGTATAAAGTGCTTAATTGGCCTGTGTCTCTGGACTGGGCAAATGGATGCAAGTTCTGAAGATGTTACTTTGTTATTCCCTTGGAGAGTATATTGAAGGTCGACTGGTAATAGAGTTACAACAACTAGCCAAATTATATCTAAAATATTGTGGAATAGTCATTTCTGAATCGTGAATTCTGTGATTTATTAGGTCAGATTTGTTGTCCTCTTTCCATGTCAGTATCTCCCATTATCTTTTCCTGGTGGTCTGCCTAGAACTCCTTAATTTTTTACTTGATCTTTTCAGAATGATACAGGTGAATTTGTCTACAGTATTTGTTATTTTCTAGAAGTAAGGATACCACTGGAAAAATAAAAAGAAACTCAGTTTACTGTAGTACCTTTTGATCACTGCTGTTGTTCTTCAGATTATGGATTAATACCCAGCTATTGTTCTGCAAAATCAATTCCACCAATTACTGTTCTTTTGAAATTATTTGCTAAATCTTGATTTTCTATTCTCTGCTGCTATTGACGCGAGGTTCCTTAAAGTTGAGAGGAATTCAACTGTGACTGCTTTTGGAATTTTAGGAATCAGGCTGTGACTGAGTGATCTGATCTAGTGGAAGGTATCCTTGCCTATGGCAGAGGGGTTGGAACTTTAAGGTCATTTCCAACCCAAATTAGTCTATGATTCCATGATTCCGTGCTTTTGCCAACAGTGCAAATAGGAGCAGATGTGTAGAAGATGGTGGTGCTCACCCTCCATGCACTCAATGAACATTTCAGTGGGGTTTACTTTCAGTCTAGCACTAGGTCCAATCTGGCCTCATTGACTGCATGCCTATTTGAATTGCATCTTTTGATTTGCTTTTACCCAAAAAAAAAGACCAGGTAGCGTGCTCTGAAATCATTCTACAGTACGAAATGATGTGCAGGAAGTGAGGATGAATGGGAGATTTGTTTCAAAAGCACACCCATGATCCAAACTAAAGTATTCCCACAGATGGATCCTTTTGTACTTTATTCAGACATCTCAGTAAATCCAATATTGGGCTCATCTGGATCAGCTAGTACTTAAATATTTCTGTGCATGTGGCCAGAATGCTTCTTAGCATCCCATTTGGACAGTCTCTTTTCACATTAATGTCACCATTATTATGGAGACAGTTGTAATTGCTGTTCCTGCAACTTGTATTTATGTAGAAAAATAATACCAGAGAAATTCAACTTAGAAATAAGGCACGAGCCAATTAACAGTGGAACAAAGTACCAAGTGAAGTTCTGCATTGTCTCGTTCTTGATGACTCCAAGTGGAGGTCAAATGAATTTCTGGAAAATATGCTTTTGTTAAACTGGTTATTGGCCTAAATAAGGGCAACTGGCTGAAATTCTGTGGTCTGTGGTATGTGGGAGGTCAGACTAGATGATCTAATTTTCCCTTCTGACTTTAAACAGTATGAACTGAATGTGAGCAATTCCCCTGATTACAGGACACTTCTGGCCTTTGAAATCTGCAGGATCTGTCAGTTACCAGTAAAGAACATTTGCTATTTTGCCATCAAAGCAAGGAATGAACTTTAGGATATCACATTGTTGTATCATGCTTTATGATGTGTATAAGCAAGAAAAAAATGCCCCTGACCTATAGCATGATTTAGATTAGGCCAATGGTGTATTGTAAACTTAGCCTTTGGTATTGCTTATCACAACTGAGATTCAAAATCAGAGCTGAAACAGGACTTGGTTTTGGAGTTTCAGTGCCAGGAAGGTTAACGGGGTATTGACAGCTTTAGGAATGAAATGTCAGGGAGGAAATTAGAGCAAACATGCATCATGAGCCAGCACACAGCATGGCTGGTTTCAATAGAGGCGGCAGATCCTCTGTTGTAACGCCCCCACTAATAGTGGCGTTATCACTGCTTCCAGATGGCATCAACAGAGACACACACAGCTCTTGCAGGGACCTATAATTTATCCTGATCCCTTCCTCCTCTGGATTCACCCAGAAGGAAGGCAAGTGGGGCCACAGCCAACCCCAACTGTTTTCTTTTTTTCTTTTTTTTCTTTTTTTTTTTTTTTGCCAGGAAGTGTGGGGTGGGGCAGGATCACATCTGGGGGTCCCTGGAGCCCACCAACAGTGACTGCTCTGAGTCTTGATGGAATGGCTGCATCCACAACTCTTCTTAGCCACTCCCTTCTGATGTCACTGTGTCACTTGTATTGGGCTGGTCCATGCCCCATATCAGAAAGCAAATTACAGCTCCTTTACCCTGCTTTTAGATCCTCAATCAGCCCCTTCATTTTTTTCTTTCTATTGTTAAATCAACAAGCAACCCGGTCTAGTGGAAGGTGTCCCTGCCCATGGCAAGGAGTTGGAATGAGATCATCCTTTCTAACCCAAACCATTCCGTGATTCTATGATTTTATTATCTAAGTGCATGTGCATTCTCAATGAGTTTTACTCAAACGCTGAAAAAATCATCATTTTATCACAGATAAAGACTTAGAAAACTAAAAAATGAGAGATGCTTCCAACTGTATTCTTGAAAAAGCATGTTCCTTGAAAAAATTGATAAGATGTGTTAGTCTTCACAGTAAATATGGATTCAAACACAGAAGTTGATAAATAAGCTGTCTCCTAAAGAAGAAAACTGCAGCAAAATTAGTACTTGTGTACTAATATGAATATGTAATACTGTGAAAAATAATGTCTCAAAATACACTGAGGTGATGCAAGGTTATTTTCAGAAAGCTCAGATCTTAATGTTTCTCGAAAGTAGGAGATACAGATGGCAATTCTAAAAAATTTCCTCTTCACAAAATACATGAAGAACTTTTGCACTTCTCAGTTTAAATCTCTGGGTTACCTCAGCAAACATATATGTTTAAAAAGGTACCTACTTTTCACATTTAAGTGGAGAAAAAAAGAACAGCATGCATTACCAGTCTATTTCTTTGCCACATCCGTCTTACACACTTGGAGGAAGAAATGGGAAAAGAAAGAAAGATCCAGTTGCTGCTAAGCTCTGTTTGGTTTTCAACTGTTTGGGTATTTCCAAAAGCCAACTCTGGCACCTTAAATTCTAGTTTCATCAAGAACATCGTAATTCAAAGTAGCTTGCTGAGTTTTGGGTTGTGTAGCAGCAAGTCTCCTCATATCTTTTTTTCCCTCTTTTTTTTTGTAAGTAAACACCCATGATTTATGGAATATTTTGTTTCAATTATTTTGACTTTGCCTTTCACCTCTTTGACCTAGAAAATGGAGAGTGCTTTAATAACCAGTGTCCTTGTTAGAAACGTACTATGTTGCTCTTTTTGGAACAGCAAGTCAAGTATGTGGCACAGTATAAGGAATCTCAATGTAATTTGCTTAGAGAGGCTGTTGCTTGACAAATCTTTTCTGAACAGGCTACATGGTAAATGAGAAACTGGAAGTCTCAGGGGTGGGAAGGATAATGGACAATAGATGCTTTCACTTCTGGTGCCTGTTCAAGTCCAGTCTGTCAAAGACTGAAAATTGTTCCCTTGTCAGACTGGGCAAGTGGCCTGTGAGTAAGTGGTTGGTTGACTCTGCTGGTGCCTGATCAAACTTGCCCACAAGTCAAGAATGTCCCCCCATTTGGTTCCCTGGCCCAGTCGTTTCAAAAGCCGAAGCTGAATCTGCAGCTGCCTTTTCTTCCAGATCCAGACCAAGATGTTTTACTCATTTATCTTTTTATCTATTAATTTGTTTATTTGTTATATTTTGTCATCCCCTTGTTTTCCTCTGTAACACCTGTTGGAAGTACCACATGGAAAAAAAAAAGTACCACACAGCAAAAAAAGGTAGTTTTCTTGAGGATGAAAGAATTTCCTCCCCCAGCAGAGATCAGTGTGTTCACAGAAGGTCAGGATCAATGATTCACCCCATCAATAGCACACCTGAAGGAATAAATATCACCCCAAAATATGTTGCAGAGATATTGCTCTCCTGCAATATCTCTTCATTTGCTGAGGTCTCTGTGAGACTCAGTCGTGCTTTCCAGGTGAATCATGGCCAGCTAAAGAGAGACAAAAGAAATACAGAGCAATTAAGTGACACCAATTTATCAGGAATAAATAAAAGTTTGGTGGTAAAGATGGGTTGCAAGTTCAACCAGTCTCAGCAAACCTCATGTCACCCCTTCTGGGATAGAAAGCCCAGCCTTTCAGCAGGAGAATGTTCTCACAAAGGTGAAGTGGTTTTGAGCAATTTCTTCAATGGATTGGATGCCAGCAGGCTTCTTTCTGACACCACAGTGGCGAGTAGCCCTTTTTTTTCATCTTTCTTTCTTACTTTTTTCTCCCTAAGAAAACTGAATAATTACAGGGGCGGGGTGGGGGGAAAGAGAGAGAAAGATACATGCTTCTTTTATATTTAATATCCAGGATTGGACTTCAGCTTTTGGGAAGTATGAAAGTTCCCCCAAGCTTTTGAGGGCTCTGTTGTGCCCTGAGTGATGACTGCTGTCTGCTCCAAATTGGTGTTTAGGATTCTCCTGCTCCTATTCACATGCACTGAGTTTCTCTCTTGTGTGGGCAATGCCCTCTTTGCTAATGCCAAAATTCTTCATATGTCCTACAACAAGCAGTAGATCTGTTTTTCTACAGTTTCTGCAACAACTGCAGGTATATTTGTAGACCCCTAAAGTGGTTGGGAGAGGATGAAGTAAATTTTGGATGTAATTATTTTAAGACACAGAAGCCCCGTAGCTTCTGTACAGAGGAGATTATGTTAGTAAGAGACAAGGATATGCAGAAATTAGGTTGGAAATAAAAACAGCAGAGACAGAGATAGGCTGGTCAAAAGGTAGTGGAAATAATTAGTTATGGAAAGATGGGAGAATGGGCTGGAAACCAAAGGGTGGATAAGATGAACTGGAGGGCAAAGACAGATAAATAGAAGGATAGATTTAATTAAAGTTTAGCAGAGTTAGTAATGAAGAACTTGGAAAAATGCTGTTGTGAAGAACAGGAAAATATGATGAGAGAAAAAAATGAAAATTATTCGGTTTATTGGGGACTATCTTGTAGTTTCTAAGAAATTATTTAATAGTAGTGCACCTTTTAGAAAGCTAAGAAGGAAGTAATAGTGAAAAAGCAACGAAGAAACGTTTAACTAGATATTATTTAAAGTTTATTTCTTCATCTGTGTAAGGTTTTAGCCACACAGCTACTGGTGGAATAGCCAGCTAAGATCAGTAGCTGGTTTTAAGTATCTTAGCATTAGAGTTTATTTTGTAGAAATATTAGCTATTACATTAGAGATATTATAGTGGATATATTAGTTAGATATTATATTACTATTGTGCAATAATATGTAATAATAACCAATGGCAAAATATGCCAACTAGTATGTATATATATTACTAAGATTGGTTGACATGGAAAAACAATGGTCCATTATAAATTAAATATAGACTTGCCCAGATGGTCCCATACCTTCTCTAAAACCAAAAGTATAGGGAAATAAGCATTAAGGATTTTTTTTTCATCACAAACTCCATGTATGTTCAGGTTCTTATTTATTTTGAAGTTTATTTTGAAATAAGATAACTTTGTAGTTTGGGAAATGAGTGGATGAAATGAAAAAAAGTCTCAGTTACACATTAAACTCTTAGGAAGTCACACCTGCATTTAAGACTTGACTGTTAGAATAGCTTCAGTATCCAAAAAAGTATTGGGATTTATAAACATCTTGAGTACAGCTAGGGTGATGAACTACTTGGCAAGATATGGAGCAACAGGCCAATTCTCTACCCAATGGCTGACTGTTTTCAAGATCTGCCTATGAGCCTGTGTGTGTGACTATGTCCCAGTATCCAAAAAATAGGTCTTAGCCCCACTGATGTGTCTCAGAGTCTTCCCTAAAAATCATGATCTTATACTAGAAAGAATTTTTCTTCCCACCCATTAGGATTTGAGGGAGAAGGTGTTGAGCCTACCAGTTGATACAGGATGATAATCTGCAGCAATCTCTATTTATTTAATCTATCTTCATTTCATCATTTTAGCATCTGAAATCTAGTCTGGTTTCTCCTGGCCACTCACTCCAGTGTTTTTGTGCCATACACTGGTGAAACAGAAGCTGAAGAGTCCAAATGCTCCCCATCAATGGTCTGCAATGGAATGTATTCGTGCCCTGACAATGAAAATCAGCTCCTTCCTTGGCAGTACGTGCTGCTGGGGGCTTCTGTGCGGTGTCATTTACAGCCCTGTTGTCTTTGTAGATTCCTGCTACGATGTGAGAACACCGATGAGTGGAGGGGGAAGGGACCAACCTTCCCCTTACCATATGGGAAACATCTGTAATGGGCAGCAGGGCTCTCTCTAAAGAAATGTGTTGTCATTTCATAGTTTCTTCAAAGTGTTACATAGACAAAAGTTATCGACTTGAATTTTTACCAGCCTTGACTGTCCCAGCCTCTGGAGCCAGGCATTCACTGGTAAGTATTCTTTTAAATGAGACAGTCAGTAATGTTTTAAACTGTCTCACACAAAAAAATGTAACATCGACTGGAAAAGTATAGAGTAGTCAAAGTGCTCCAGAAATAAAACAAAAGAAACAATATCATGCCCTTTTACTGTGGCCCCTTAACTCTAGTCCTCTGAGAGCAGCGCTGATTGATGTCAGTGATGCAACCTAAAAATTAATGTCAATTACCCAAAACAAAATGCACATAAGTGACTTCATGGTCTGATTTCAGCCCACAAAAGCCAGGAAATTCAGAGCTACTGGAGAGACGAAAACCTGGATTTCACATTCCCATCTTACCAACAGCCATTCTGCTAGGGGGAAAAGGAGAAACAAAGGAAAAAGGAGTTACACCATTACAATAAATAATGTGATGGAGACAACAGCTCTCTCTTTGCCAAAGCCTGAATCCACTGGGTCACATTAGCTTTAAATCCAGGAACTGCAATGTGTTCTAGGTTTGGGGCTCAGATCTACCACCTTTCTGCTTTTTAAACATATGAACTCTTTTATTGTTTTAGTTAACAATTACATTTAATAAGACCTAACTACCTCTTCATTTACAGTCATTATTTAGTGTTCTTTCATTTCCAGCCACTGGAAGTGGGGATGTTGCTGTCAGCATGATTAGCCCATGTTATCTACTTGATTCAATAATTGCACATCAAACAGAATTGACCCCACACTCGCTGATAAATGAACATGCAGTAATCGAGATGTTCTGGTGTCAGCATGCAAACAAATCAAAATGTTCTAACATCAAAGTAGGTATGAAAAAACTTCCATACAGGATTTAAATATTCCTTGATGTTATTAAAAAAATATGGTCTGGGATATCATGAAATGCCCGTGGTGGGGTTACAAGCGAGTAATCCATCTCCCTATTCCTAAACCCATATTTAGTGACTGAACAATGGCAATCAGCCAGAAGAATCTCGTGGCCTGGCCAGTTTGTTTTCAAAGGAGTATCACTTTTATAGATGTGCATATAAATGTGTGTCTCTTAAACTGGATACAAGGGGAAAAGATGAGATGCGGTAAAGAATAAAAGAGAGTTTGATGTGATGGGTCAGACCACTGAGATATTGTTGATGGCATTGGTCTGTCCTTGCATTTCAAAATAAATTTCATTTAAGAAACATGTGCCATAGGAAGTGACATGTAAAATTAGGTCTGTGGAGGCGGGGTATAGCATGAAGGTTCTGAGTCTGATGAGTTATTTCATTTGCTTCACAAAATAAATATTATTTGCCCAGCCCCCACCCACAACCAATCAGTCAGAAATTGCCAAAAGGAATTTTTATTCACTTCTAGGAAGGACATTTTGGAATCCTGTTATTCTCAGCAACCATCCAGTGTCCCTGGGATTGCCCAATTGCCCAAGTTCTTAGGCAGGTAAGAAACAGATGGACAGAAAGACATTTAGAAAGATTAAAGATAATTTGAGCTGTACATTAGAGACTTGAAGTCTATGTCCACTTGTGAACCAGCTTTTCCAACATATGATTATGGATATAATTTCATTTTAAAAGTATAATATAATGAAAAGTCTTCCCTTCCTTGGGACCCCAAGTTCCTTGGCACATTCCTGCAGCTCATAACTTGCCTGCAGCTCTCTGAAAGCGCAGTGAGGGCTCTCCTCTGTGCAGGCTGCCCAGTGCAGGAGCCTGCGAGGCTTTGGGCAGTGTTCCCACACTCCCAGTGTGCCACTGGCATGGTTTGTGCTCATCAGACCCTGCTAAACACAGGAAAGAGTTTGTCTCTCCCACAGGTAGGAAATGCTGAGGAGAGCAGGACTGGGCCCTGCAGCGTGAGTGGTGGCCAGGAGGGGACTGCCCTCTGCACGTGTCCCCCCTCATTCCTTTACAAATAAAGGCATCCCCAAGTCCAGCTCCTCATGTGCTTAGCATATTTCAGCATTGAGATTGAATTGCAGGAGACAGTGAGCAGGGCCACTATCACCCAGACCCAGTCGGGATCTGGTGTTTTTCACAAATCGTAGAATGATTTAGGTGGGAAAAGCTTTCTATGATCATTGAATCCAATTAAATCCATTAACCCAGCACTGCCAAGCCCAGCACTAAAACCAGTCCCCAAGTACCACATCTACATATTGACCACTTTATTCTTGTTATCCATTTTTTCTTCTTTTATTTGCTTTGCGTATATTAAAGAAATCAGTCATTCATACTCCTTTCTTTTCCAAATCCTCATGCTTAAGTCTGGCTTGAATGGAATAAATGTGTCATTACTTTGCTGAGACTGACTCAATACTTAAATGGGTTGTGATTGAAGAGAGAAGCATCCTTCTGTGATTATCACCAATTACTAATGAAGTGTTAACTGTTCAAAGCAATTAATTGCTCTGCTTTGTATTTTTTACAGGCATATTGCATTCTTTGCATAAGGGGTAGGGCATCCTGCATGTAATTAAAGAATAACCTTTGATTTCCTAAATTATAAATGCTTGCCATCATCTAAAATCAAATACTTGTATCAATACATGCCTGGAATAATGTTCTAATTAAGGAAGGAGCTTTGTTTTGAAGGATAGAGGCATTTGGCTTTCCTACTTAGTGAACCATTTTTTAAGTTTGGATTTGATCCTGATTTTCAGAAGTTCAGGAGAGACCAGGAAACCTATTTTGATTCAGGGTTATTTCTAATATAAATGTCATAAAACTTGGTAGTGTGTAATAATTTATTCTGCTGCTAAAATATTGGTTTGAACTGCCTCAGCACTTGGATTTTTTCTCCGGTGTATACCAGAAATACATGTGAAAGATCGATTGGATGCCATTCTGCAGCCTAATCCTAGGTAATTTATTCAGTTTTACCTGAGAGAAAGGTCCAAATATATATATTCTTCTGGTTTTAATCAGTCTAACTACAATTGATTCAACTTTTGCCTGAATCAGGAGCGAGTAAAAACTGAGCAAGAGCCTCAAGATTTGGCTCTTATTCATTAACCTCAGGGCAGATTTCATTTTGTGTGATTTTTAAGCTATTAAAATGTTGGTTGGCTTCCATTTGAGCTCAAATTCCGAATATCACCAAATAATTATGTGTAGATGATGAAATGAAAAAACAGGCATGTAGTCTCCAAACACATTTCAGTCTGGGTGGCTGAAATGGCTCATAACATTCAATGCATGAAAATGGGGTGGATTGAATAAATTAGCAGAATCACAAAAGGAAACCACTATAGGAAATAGTTTTACATGTGTAATCACTGAAATACTCTAGTGAATGTGTCAATCTGTACTAAATAAATATATTTGTTTATAGACATGTTCTGTATTAGCTTCCACTCTTTCACAGCACTTTGCCAAGCAAAATCCCACTAGAAGTAGGATGTTCGCACCCGAGTAGGAGTTTCTTGGATAAATATTTTTTCTATATTGAGACCAAAACCACTTCTACAAATTTCAGACTTTGATTGAAATAGTATATTTCTTTTGCCTCTTTTTTTTTTTCTGTTTCCCCCCCACCCCCTTCCCATCTCCTTCACTGACAACCACTGATGCATTACCTTAATTCCTCTTACCTCCCACTGCTCCGGTGCGCCAGCGCCCTGTGCAGACAGAGCACATCAGTCAGGGCTGAGCGGGGCAAGAAGTGGCCACACCCCAGTGCTGCCACCAGCAAAGGGCCTCGGAGCCTGAGAAAATTCCTCTCTTCCCAGACCTGAGCTGTTGGTTGGACTCTCATTTCCCCGCTGAACTGCTCTGGTGAATCAGAGAGAGCAGAGTTGCCGTGCCCTCTGCAGAGAGCGTTTGCAAGATGCTTTCAGGAGGTAGGGGAGAAGTGTGTTACAAAATGTCATTAGATGCTGCTTTTTGTTACAATTTCAACAGGTTTAAGTGGAAAATGTAGGTGAACTCCGTTTGTTTGTCCGAATAATTTAATTTCAAAGTAATGCCCACTCCTCCTATGCAATAGCTGCAAATTTTAGCATCCTTTTCTCTACATCTGGTATTTTAGCCATTAAAATGGAAGATAAAATGCAATGAAAATTATAATTATGGCATAGTATACAATGTATTCAGAGTGTCGTGTATTAGCTCTGTAATCAAGCAACCCTCAAAAAGAGGTTTTCAGTGAGTGATAGTATTTCTGTTTCAAAGGCAGGGGAAATGGAAGCACAGAGGCACTAAGTGGTTTGTCTGAGGCCACACAGCAAGTAAGTGTCAGAGCTGGGAGCAGAGCCCAGCCCTGGCTCCTGCCCTTGTACTCAGAGACTGTACCACACCATATTGTTTCCAAATAAATTTTCTCTTTAGCTCCTATGCTGAGGTCATCAGCAGTGGTGACACAGAGGGGAAATTTAACCTCTTTTGTCACTTCCTACAGAATAAACCCCTGAGCTTCTACTGCAGTAGAAGAAAATCTTAAAAGGTCAAATAAAGTCATCCCTGGAGACAGGGAGCCATCCAGGTTGTTTGGTGCTGAATTTCTCTAAGGCTGAACGAGTTTTTATTGTAAGTGGTATATTTTCAGATGGGAGTGCTGTGACTGTGCAGTGCCCTGAGTCATAAACCAGAGGTTTCAGTGTCCAGTCATACCTAAAGTCTCAAGACTTCCAGTTTTAATTTAATTCTCAAACATAATAAAGTTCCCTGTGTACATTATTGTTGCCATGCAGCTAAAGCACATCAGGAGAGGAGAGTATGACCCTTGAGCAGCTCCAGGTGTTATGACCAATTTGATGGAAGGCAGTAAAAATATAAGTGAACTAATTGCACTGCTCATGAGGAGATCAGGGACACTCAGGAACCACTGCATTTCCAGTGGGTGAGCGGATTAAGCTCTCCTAATTATGCTGGATTCCAGCAGGTCATATCCATCGAGGTCTGGTGCCCCATGGAGACCTGCTGTGTGCTTTGGCAGCATTGTGTCCTGGGCAGACAGTTATGGGCCATTAAACCCACAGCAAGAGGAACTTGCTGGATTTCAACTTTTCTCCACAGCAGAAGCAGCTGATGCTGGATGCTGTCCGGGGAAGAGGGGTGATGGAGCCCTGCTACAGGTTGTGCAGCCTGGGGAAAGGGATTCCTCTCCCTGACTGTGAGTGGAGAGCAGTGTGTGGTTGAAGTAGGGCTCAGAACAGGAATTTCTTAATAGTGTGCAAAGCAGCGCCGCCTTTCCTCTGACAATTAAAAAAGGGTTTCTTGCTCTCACACAAATAAAGCCCATTAAAGCTGTGGCAGTGATGGGAAAGATTTTCTGAAAATATGTTTGTTTTGCAAAACTAGCTGCCAAGTATTGTTTTATAGTTCCATTTTTTCCTTCTTTCTCCACTGTTTACAGTACCCTCTGAGAGACTTAAAATGATCCCTCTCTCCCCACCAATTTTGTTCTTTTTTTCTCTTGGCAGACATTGGTACCCCACTCCCACACCCCAGTTCTTGCTGCAACAGAAGCAATGATCCTTTTGCCTTGTTTTTTCTTTTTTACAATACCAGCCCAGCCCTGAGAGCAGCATTTTTTTGTTAACTGCAGAATTGCAGTTTTGGCCAAATACACTGGAGGACAGCAGTACAAGCCCTACATTTTGTTCTCCAGCCACTGGGTGGTACTGCACAGGGTGCCTGAGAAATTCATTTGGTCCTTTTTTCCAGTGATCCTACATTGTCATCAGCCTTGGGAACGTCGTTTATCCCAGAAGCAGAAAGCAGCAATACAAAAGTTGGATAGTTGAGATCTAGACTATGTTCTTTAACAGACTTGGATGATATATCCTGAATATGACCCATTCCTGTACACAGCAGCCCGGTGTTACAAAATTATTAAAAATTTATGCCACTGGCAGATAAAAGGCCAGAGCTGACTTTGCTGGGAAGCATTTTGTTGATGGGTGGTTTATTGGAGTAGTATTTTTATCAATGCGTGATGTTTGTGGGCACCTACATGAAGTGTTCTTGTGATCTCCGGTCCCTTTCTGATGGCAGGGACTCTTGGCATGGACACTGCTGCTGTCCCTGGTGTGTCACCAGGCTGAGGACTCAGGGAACAGACCTGAGGAATGCAGCTGTTGGTGTTTCTTACACCTGGTACAGTGAAAGCTGAGGGACAGATAGACTCAAGGCGAGAACAGAAGTGAAGACATCATGTCTGGTCACTCTGACTGTTCTGACAAAGGAAGATACAACAAGGACTTTGCTGGCAAAAGAGATAAGAAAGGACATTAGTAGCACAAGAAGAATAATCAGAAGATTGTGTTTCTAAAGGGGACTGGGACAAAGGGATTGGAGTGGAAAATTTTGTTTCAATGTAGTGACCTATAAATACTGGTAAACTGGTGTAAAAAACCGGCTCTGCTTTGCTCATTTAAGCGGAGTCTGTGTCACTCAATCTTCACAAGTGGTTTCCTGGGATCTAGTGTAAGCACCAACATGGCTGTGCTTCCAGAGGGACTGTTACAGAATACAGGATAAATGGATGCTGTAGCTCTCAGCACATTGGTCTGGCCTCATCATAAATGAAATCCATGAGATTTCATGGCAACTGCAGGGCAGATCAGCCAGAGCATCATACAAGTAAGTCTGTGCTAAGCTTGGGTATCCATAGATACATATTTGTGTTGTGTTATTCATTACTGACTATGTATACAACATTACTTACATAAAGCTCTCCCTCATCCTTTGAGTAACATCAGTCATCTGTGCTTTGGCTACTGATTAAAGATGGGTTTGTGGAATTAGAGCTTTCAGTGCTATTGTTGTAAATTGGAGGGAGGATTATCCATTATATTTCTTTTGTAACATGGATGCACTTTTGATAAAGAGAGTTTATATCCACACAAATTTATTTAAACTTAAACAGAAGCAATTCATTCTAAACAACACATGGATTTTTGTTTTCAAACAATGTTGCTTATACTTTGCCTCTTAAGCTAATTATTATTTTAATCTCTAAATAAGCTGACACATTGCATGTGGTTTGTCTATTCAGACTGGGATAAATTAGAGGAGCAACCTTTTAATCACTGGGTTCTTAATCTAAATGTTTTTATGTACAAAGAGTTATGAATCTGTCCGGGGTGACCTGTTTGATGTTATGGCAAGCTAATGAGATTTCAAAGTTAACATTTCCCAAATAAAATGGAAAGAAGAGACAGGGAGAAAAGGAGCAGATTCAAAATTAGAGAATATTGGTGGTTTATGGGTTCCAGGTTATTTGGAATGGAATGAAAGTTAATGCTACATCTTTTTTCCATCCTGCCAGCCAGTGTCTGATCCAAGAATGTCTCTTATTTAAAGAGCAGGGCTCCCTCCACTGTTCTTAAATAAAGGCTCTCACTGTCTGAGATCCAACCCTCCCCAATTTTTACAGTAACATTGTAAGGCTGCATGAAGATAATTATATTTAATAGAAGTTCTGCATATGAGTCCCCTATCACAAAGCTGCTCAAGTTATATGGTTTGATTTACATTTATGCAAATGTCAGAGAAGAGAGTAAAATTACCCAAGGCAGAAAGGACCATGGCATTTCACAAGCAAGATGTGCCTATTTGCATTTATGTTTGCTAATGAAGTTCAGCCAGGGCTTGCTCTTTGATTTGGATGTCTCTGTCTGCCATTCCATTTTATGCACTGTAATTAAACCACTTGCCCACACACATACAAGAGGACACCAAGAAAGGCAGACTTCAAGTTTTATAAATGCTGTTTTGTAACTCTCTTACACAGGGCTTATAATTCAGGGTTTAACATCTCTAAGTGATGCAACAGGCCTGCAGTGTGACATTGTGCTTAACTTTAGTGCAAGGAGAACTGCAGACTTAAACCAGTGTTGGATTTGGCCCAGTAAACTTTGGTGTCTCGAGTGCCCGCTGGAGATGTTTTACCCCAGACTTTCCAAATTTTATCCCAAATAAAAATTAAGCTTCAGCCCACTCAAAAATCACAGCTGTTTCTTTCTCCTGCCAAAATTATTCTTTCTCATCATGCTACAGCTGTGAAATCATGCACTAGTGTAAATTGTTAACTGGAAAACATTTCTAGCTGAGGTGCCTATTCAGAAGTCTTGGTATGGTAATCTACTCAGTTCTCTCATTGAGGAGTACATCATCTTCATGTTTGGCTGGGACTTGTTTCTGTAAATCATAGAATCACAGACTGGTGTGGATTGGAAGGACCTTAAAGTCATCCAGTTCTAACACTCTGCCATGGGCAGGGACACCTTCCACTGTCCCAGGTTGCTCCAAGCCCTATCCAACCTGGCCTTGGACACTTCCAGGATTGGAGCAACTACAACTTCTCTGGGCAACCTATGACAGGGCCTCACCATCCTCACAAGGAACAATGTCTTTCTAATATCCAATCTAAACTTACTCTCTTTCAGTTTAAAGCCATCTTCCTAGTCCTAAATTGCTAATAAACACAATTATCTGTCCTTTAAATTGTCCTATGAACTCTTCACTAAGCTGTCCCATATCATAGGACCTACTGTGAGGACAGGAATTTTGCTACACTTTTCTGGGAGTGGATCTTTTTGGTCCTTCATAATGACACTACAGGCCTACTACTACAGGAGAGAAATGGGACCAAGAACAAAGAGAGTAGAAAATGGCTAATTTTTCATGAAGTTTGAGGATTAGATTGGCCAAGTTCCCTTCTTCCATGATGGATTTTTAAACTGTTAGTTTTTCCTTCTTTCACCAAACTAAGGGCAAAGCAAGGTGTTGCTTTTAGACAACTGACAGTAGTGAATACTGTCCATCTTTTCTGCTTCATTGTGCCTCCTTTCAGATGGCTGGAAAAATGCCTGTCTTCATTGATTAAATAATGGTAGTGTTGCAGAGAGGATCCTGTGTCTGAATCCAAGGTGCTTTGACAACTTGAAGGAGCAACATTTCCAAGGGAGCATTCCTGTATAGAGGATGCCTGAGAAGGTTCTTCACAAGATACCTTCACGGGGTAGAATTATAGAATGGTTGGGGTTAAAAGACATGTTAAAGATCTGGTTCCAGCCCCACTGCCATGGGCAGGGATGGACCCACTTGGTCAGGGTAGGACTGGGAAGCGAGGACCAAGAAGCAAAATCATCACAACTCTCCCCTAAATGGGAGCAAGTTGTAGAAGTGGCCTGGACAAGATGAAGGTCATGTTTCTGCTTTCCCATTGACACAGCCTGTGCAGCCTCTGGCTCTGGTTAGCACTAATCTGTCCTTCTACCTTCAAGGAGGTCAGAGAAAAGGCGGAAGAATCTTGTCATGTGATATCAAGGAGCAGGAAGAGTTCCTGTGAGAGCTAGAATAGCCAAATAAGGTTAGATCAACTTTTTAGGACATGAAAGCCATTCTGAGAAGGCAGACTTGTCTAATTTGTGCCAGATTAGGTGATTCCCCATGTCTGAAAGTTGGTCTCTTGACCACTTCCGCACATATTTGGTACAGCAAGAGTCTTACAGAACTTCAAGCGTAGCAGAGATTCAGCCTACAGCAGGAAAAGTCAAAGCACAGCCTGGTAGTAAATTTTAAGAGAGAACACACACAAAATTTGGATGCAGTAGACACTTTTCCAAAAAGGGCTCCAGGAGGAACCATGGGCTTATGTTATCTCTTTACAGCAAGACATATCCAGCAAAATGGATACAGCTATTTTAATCCCACATCAAGAGCCTGCATCATCCTCTATCTGTAATTCTGAGCCAAATAATCATATTTAAAAAAAGTTAAATATGGATGCTGCCAAAGTGGCATAAAGCACCCAGAAGTGTCATCCAAACCCTCTAAATTATCTCCAACCACATTAAATGTCTGCCACATACATCTAAACTCTTGCAAGGGCACATGCACATGTGAGTTTTATGAAAAACATCTTGCTGTTTCTCTTCATGATTCTTGGCATGTAAAGATCTGTCTTTCAGTATCACAAATTCAGTTGTATAGATCTTAAAGATATCTGGTATAACTCAGAAAGATAGGATGTCTGTAAAATACTTTTTCTCTGCATAAAAGCTTTTTGGAGATTAACCTTTATTATCTAGTAATGTATCAAAATGAGTACGATGTGTTATCTTGTTATGGAATGGGATGAAGCAAACTCCCTCCTCTGAAATATTGATTTTCAAAACAGTTAACTTTATGCTGAGGTTGAAGGTATGAATGGTTTCTGGGTAAAATGGTTCAATTCATGGCTAAATTCCATAATGAAACATACATATATCAGAATCACTTTGTCTGGCTTGGGAAGGAAAAAATGTGTTGTTTTCATTATTGCTGAACTTCATAATGGCTTCAGGAATTTTTTTTTGTTGTTGTTTCCAAAGAAAGTGAACTTCAGGCAGAGATTAAAGCAGAGGAAATTTCAGCCCAAGGGCAAATGTTTCAGAAAGTTTAAAGTATGTGAAAGGGGGAGTGAAGTAGGAAATAGTTTTCAATCCTAACTATAGCCACACTTCCTATAATATATCACTAAATATAGACCAGTGGGTGTGCCCAACTTTCCAGAGGTGTTATCCTGCCTGCCATGAACTGGCTTCTGAAATGACCTTTGCAGGGATATAACTGACTGTACAACACCACCCATGTTGGAAAATGTTAAACTTCATTATTTCCCAGGTGAGCCCAGCCAAGCCCAACTTTGCTTCGTAACCAAAATTCCTTTCACAAAATTCAACCTTTTGTCTTTCATGTAGATCCAGCTTTGTACATCATTTGTCTCCAAGCAAATTGCACAGTAGTCCTGAATATTTTCCTTATGTGTTAAAGGTTGTCACTTGGGTTATAAAGCTCTGTGAAATTATTGGGGTCAAGCAGCTACAAACATTACTTTTGCATCGACTTCCAAATGCCAGCCATAATGGTTTGGGCAAGCTGAACATCCAAACTGCTTTGGACTTTCTGCTTGTGGTTGTGGGACTATATTAGATCCTTTCAAAATTATTGGCTAGTCTGTCTTGGGCATTTCATGTTTGGGTATAGAGTCTTGGATTTATTTTGTGTTTTGTTTGTGGTGATACTGTCATGTCTTGGCTGTATATCCCAGAGTTGATGTTCTGCTCTTTGACTTCAGTGCCATATGCTGCTAGATCTCCAGACTGAAGTGTGGTGTTAATGTAGAGGATGCTGTAATGAACATCTTGTACATATTTCCTTTTGCATATTCAGGGTTTGTAAATTGTCTCTCTGAATACATCCTTGCTGGTTTTGAAATGGTTTCTTTACAGTTCAGTATAAATGCTATTTATATCCAAAGTTGTTTGAGGTTATCCTTTACTCCTAATGTTACTCTAATTCTACTTTAAGAGAGGAGAAATTGATCTGGCTGAAATTAATTAGGAAATTGGTAGAGCCACTAAAAATGGGGGTTATATATGGCACTTCCTAAGTACTTTGACTGAAGAGGTACAAAATAAATCTGACGAAGCACTAACTATAATGAAATAGATGACTACATTTTCATTTTTAAAACAGGATTGTTGCTGAAGGTGAACCAAATAAAGCAAAACTATTTAAATTCCTTTGCTTTTTTAAAGGTATTGTTAATAGAAAAAAAAATTTAAACTGAGAATATCTCCTTACATTATAGGGTTTTTAGTAGCATTAAAAGGTATAGTTTCCTATATTGATTTGGAAAGAGCTGTTAAAAATGCATGAAAGGTATTTTAGGGAGACAGTGTCACAGGATTTTTAAAAATTATTTTCTCAAGTGTCACTTAACTCTTGTGCTTCTTTACCATTGGAAACACATCATCCTAGTTTACAACATATGGGATATCTAATTATTTCCTACTGACCAGAGAGTCTTTAATTTTGTTTGGAGTGTTGGGGATTATACCAGCGTCTGTTTATATAACTTCAGACTCAGACTATAGATTAAATTTGGAAAACTGTAATTATTCAATAATTTATATAGTATTCAGGCAGTTTAGAAATGTTTCTTGAACATGGTGAATAGAGAATACATGCTTATTAAGGATAAATAGATTCAGCCTAACGGTGTGTTTTTGGCCTCATCTATTTTGCAGGCAATTAACAAAGGAGGATGTTACATTTTTGCCTATCTCTTGCTCTCCTGAAATAGAGTCACTAACCACTTGTTAACCACACTGATTTTTTAATAGACAAAGTGGTTGCTTACAGCTTCCCCACCACAAATGTTCAGATTAAGCACACTATTAGATTGCAGCCAGAATAGCCTACAAAACAGGAAGAAAGCCTTGCCTTACTCTCTGCCTCCTTCCCTTGTTTAAGCTGATGTGATAATTCACTGCAGATTTTCTCTTTCCCTGACAGAGTGCCTACCGCAGGAATGGGATGACTTTTCTCGCCTGCTGATGTGGATGTGGCTGCAGCAACAGGAAAGACAGTATTATATTAAGGTGATTTTCTTTTCCCCTCCATGGAAGGAAAAAAAATACAAGCTCCAATGTCTCCAAGTACCAGTGAGTGGGCTGGTTTGTTGTGACTATCTGCTGGCTGTCTCTGTCTCTTTTTCCAGCCCCCTCAATCGTTATTCTTGTTTACTAGCTGGAACATTTAGCTAATTAATGGCAGGATGTTTTGGATAGGGTGTAGGTGGACAAGAATGCAGCTCAGACAATGCTGGAGTTTGCAGGGGACTTTCTGACTGCCATGTCATTTTTATTTAAGTGTCTGGAAGTCTGTGTGTTCTCCAAAAGATGTTTCTTTGTAAAACGGGATAGGGCAGGAAGAGGCCAGAGATAGACTAGGTAGTGTTGGTTTATTAGGCTGTATAAAGGTTATGTAGTTTTCTCTGCAATTTTTACAAAAAAGAAAAGCTTTTTGTCTCTATTTTCTACTAATTCCCACTTATTTCTCTCAATATAAGTGTTCACAGAGTATAACCCAGTTTAATCCAGTGAGGCACACCAAGTTTGGATGCAAAGATACTCAGGAAAAGTTCAGGTAAACTAAACTTCACCAGTTAGAGGCTTGGTTTTTAGCAGGCCCAAAGATAGGCTAAGTGCTCACACCCAAATTTTCAGTATTCACATCTCCTAAGGTTTGAGCCATCATTGTCCAAAATCAAAGAAAGCCTTTGCAGTGACTTGGCACTGGATTGGGCCCCTATTTGGAAAAATACATTCTAAAGTGTTTCAATAACTGTGTCTATCTCAGTGGTTGTAGGCAAGGGCTTAACGTTATGTACTTGCTCAGCGTTTGCTGCAGGAAGCAGATGTTGTCCCTGTTGTTGACAAAGGCAGCATTTCTGTTGGATTTGGTTAAAGAAGAAACCAGCTCTTTTTGCCTTTTTTTTTTTTTTAATATATTTTAGCTAACGTTGTTTGTTTTCAAGATTTTTTTTTTTTTCTAATCTCAGTTCCTGCCTCCATGCTTGTTCCTGTCCCTTTGCTCCTCCATCCTTTGCTGGCCTCACAAACACATTCATTTCTTCCCATAAAAACTGTACAAATATAGACCTAACCACGATGATGCTTGAGCAGAGAAAAGGGCTCCTGCTTCAGCCTGTCACCAGGATCTGCTGGCACATCCTGCTGGTGTCCCTGTGGTACCCACAGGTCAGGGGTCTTCTTCAGCTGCCCAGAGCTCAGGCTTGGAATCCACCTTAAGCCTCAAGTTAATACAGAACACTCAAGGGATCAAAAGGAGAACAGCAAAGTATTTTATATAGTGCAGCTATCCTCCTCCTTTCTGCTTAGTGTGTGAGGTCTTAATTTTCATTCCTGCTGTGTGCTCTTGTGGTCGTTTATAGGTAGTTTTGTTGTCCTGCTCTCCTGGACCTGCTTGCAAAGACTTTAAATATATGTATATTTTTTAAATAAATGATAAAATGCCTCTTTGCAACCAAAATATTGTAAAAGTGAATGTTGTACGTCCAATATTGCTGCCGTTCATAAATTGCTTTTCTCTTTTATCTGCTTACGCTTCTGTTTTCTGGAAATTTTTTGTATGTAAAGGACTAAAAGTAGTGTGTAAAATGTATTAAATGAGGAAGGGGGGAAGTTTTCTGATGTTCCATTTGTGCTTTTTGAAATATATGATTAAACTTTTCTTTTTATCATCACTCTTTATTTTTGTTGGCATCCTTAATCATGGAAAATTATATGCGTGCTGTAAACATCCAGACTTTTTTAAAAGGACACCAGCATTTATTGTATTTAGTTTCGATCTTCAGAAGTTTAGTTTCAATACAGACAGAAGAAACCATTTCAGGCACTGTGTACTGGAATCAAAATTCCTTCTGTTGCTGTCTCTCTCCCAGATTTTACATTTTAAAATATGCATAAGCAGGAAAAATACTGGCACTTATTTTTTACTGGTCTCCTTAAAGTCCCAGAGAATGAAGACTCAACATACATTTCTCTCAAAAATATGACAGATCATGTTTTTGTTGGTCTGCTGTGTGTTTGTCTATCTTGAACAGCCTGACAGGCAATTATTTATAAAATCTGGGTTTGCCCAGTAAACCCATATAAAAACCTTTCACTTCTCTGCACAAGTCAGGGAGCTGAATTTAGAGAGTCAAACAAGGGATGTTATGTCTCCCTATCTTGGTCTAACCCAGTTTATTCTTATTTTGGGAAGTAATCACTTTTTTTCCCTCATCTTCAGAGTTTTCTTTAACTGTGTTTAAAACAAAAATGCAACCAGTAATACTTGTGTTACACTTGGAGTGTTTCTTACCACCACTTCCCATACTGCAGAAACAGAGATGTATGCTTAGGCTGGTACTACACATTTATATTATATATATAAAATTCAGCTTGAGATTCAGTTAATGGCTGCATATGAATAGCTTTACACTTCTGTAATTTCAGCTTGCAGATCATTTGTATTTGTAGCCAGGATTTATAGGTACTGAATCAGGTTCTGTTGATTATTTCGCATTAGTTATCTGAAGCAGGGAAACCTCAGTTTCAGTAGGAATATGACTGTATATCATATAAGGGAGTGTGACTTTTGCTCTCAGTTCAGTGCCTGCCTTGCTCTGAGGTTATACTACCTTGTTTTTCAGTTTTTCTTCCACAAAACAGGGATAATAATTCAGCTTAAAACACATCAGAGGTGAGGGAGCCGCACCACAAATTTCTAGCTGAGCTTCATCTCATTTCCAGGTCCATCCCCTGTTGGTCTTTCCTCTGAGAAAATCAAATGCTTTAAAAGACTTCTGTCTTTGTCTGGAAATTGGGAGAAGCTGACAGCGCTCCAGATGATTCTCCAGAGACACTTGGGACACTCCAAAATGTACCCCCGCCCCGGGTTTTCAGGGCACCCTTCTCTTTGTCAAGTGTTCATTTCACAGGGAGGGGAAATACAAAAAAATATGTTTTGGCATTTCTTGGGTGTGGATGAACCTTTGTGTTGCATTAAGGTTCTGCCATCAGCCATGTGTGGATCTTATAAAATGGTTTATAGTTTCCCATCCAGCTCACAGAGAATGTTTCATGGTACATAAACACTTCTAATCATAAATTCAGAATAAATAGATAATGACATTAGTCACAAGTCCAACTCTAGCTGAAACTTAGTTACAGGGTTGGGGGTGGTTTTGCCTGAATGAATCATCTTGTCCAAAGTTGGGCTTTTTAGACCTCTACTTTTTTATACCTCTGCTATATATCTACCCCAGGCAGCAGTGCAGCCAGGGAAATGCAATGGGGGCATGCATTAAATCCAGGTTTATTCAGAGGGCACGGAGCCAGCACAAAGCAGCAAAGCCATCCCTGAAGGAATTGAATGTAAATTTGATGGTTTAAATAAGGCCAGATGCCTTAAAAAATTATTTTGAAAGCTGTATCTTTAATGTCGCTCAACTTTTTTCTTTTTGCTTGAGATAATGATGTTGCCTTTACAGAATAATAAGAAAAACTAGTTCTCATCTCTTGTGGGGAGACAAAAATCAGATACTTTGGCTTATATAAATCACTGAAATCTTGGCAACTACTGAAACAAAGTTTTAGAAGACAGATGGCTGCAAATTTGAAGGAAACCTTCATATTTTACTGTTAAAAGCATTTCAACTGTCTAGAGAGTGCTCTGAGACGCTACATTAATAGCCATTCTCAGTAATCAAGCTCCACTATACTTATATACTATTTTTCTTAAACAAGATAGATTAGTAGTGAGAGATGGAACGATAAATAAGGAAAATAAAGAACTAAAATTATAATAATACAGTTTCATTTTACATTTTATAGCTCTCTTCAATATTTGTGATTGACAATTCATCTTAATTCCTATCGGACAGAAATATCAGCACAAGAATCTTATATCAATATCTGTGTATTTCTGGACTTGTCTTCATCCAGATGCTTTGCAAATTTTTCTTACTGGTTTGGTGAAGATGTGATCTGTCAATCTTTGGTCCTCGTATGACTTTGATTACTGTAATATCTGAGTGCCTCACAGGTTTCCATGTGTTTATGTCTGCAGCACAACTTTAAAATAATGTGTTGTCAGCTCTGTTTCTTCTGGAGAAAGGCTTAGTGATGGGCCACATGTTGGGAAACTGGAATAGTTCAGAAACCTGGATTTCTCAAATCCATAATGGTACTCTCAGTTCTGAAATATCTCCCCTCTACAGTGAAGGCAGTAGGTGTATAGAGAGCACATAACCCAGTCCTGCAGGCTGGGGGAGAAAGGGACAAAGGCAGTATCCAACTGGATCTGCAAGAAGAACTGGGCATGGAAGAATGCAACCACTCAATCTGGATCCAATCCAGGGCTCAAGACTATGAAAACTTCTGGCTGAGATGTGTCATGGGCACTTGGTGACCCCCTACCAAAACACAAAAGACAGGTTTTTACCATAGCATGGACTGTGGGACACCTTCCTTCCTCCAAACTGTGCTGGACTCCTTGAAATCACCATGAGGGATGTACTCATTACAAAAATCCTGCTTTGGCCGTGCCAGAGCATTCTCACCTTCATCTCCTCCCAGCCTGCCTTTGCAGAGTGCATCAGAGCTCAAAGAAATGAGAGGAGAAATACAATCATAAAACCGTAAATGCCCTCTTTTGAATGGGGCAGCAGCTGCGATGGGTGTTGACAAAGGTAAAGTAAAATGTTCATTTTTAGTAGATGAACTGGGTCTGAACCCAATAAAATGCCACTGAAATGTGGTGGTTGATCCTCATCCTGTAACTAGACCTGGAAGAAGAGAAGGTGTAAGATATCAGAAGCTGTAGTGAGATTCAGGTAGTCAGCAGTCAATAACTGGCTCAAACCAGTTCTGTTTAGCTCTCATTTCCATAAGTATTTAATTAATCTACAAAACAAAAAAACTCCAAAGAAACTATTGCCTTTCTTGTACTGACACGATTTCTTCAGATCTGCAAATGAAATGGCAGCAACTGCATGTCAAGCTGAGGTGAAAAAAAATCTGAAACATCACTGCAGGAGGAGAAGGAAGGTTTTCAGAGGAGAGAGGCTCCAGCTGAGCTTCCCCCTGAACTCCCTTGCTCAGATCATTGTGTATCTGCTGATCAGCAGTATCTAAATCTGCTGCTTGTGCACAAATTTTGTTGTAGCTTCAACTAAACAATTTTAGCAAACTAGACATGAGCTGTCTAGTGTTCTCCATGTCAGTTTGCCCTTACTTTAATATTAAAAGAATTTACACTCTTCTGTTTTGCAATGGTATCAGCATAGCCCTACATTTTCATTGCTCAGAAGATTTTCCCGTAGACAGAACACAAAGAAATGGAAATAATTATTAAGTAATGCTTTGAGCACCTGGGAAAGGGTCTTTGACAATTTCTCCATGGAAGGTGCTGCTTTTATTCATCTTCTCTGGGATGGTGGCAATAGTGATATATGGTTCCTGTAGGGCTTGAACTTCTACAACAAACAGTTGAGGTCAGCCTTGAGGTCTCCCTCAAACTCATGAGCATCCCACTTGTCTCCTCAGCCTGTAAATCAGGCACAAGCACAAGAGGAAAAACATGACAGATTCTTCCACTGGAAGATCAAGAACCACAACACTGAATAATCCAAGGTAAGGCAGAAAAAACAACCTTGGTCTGACTGGGCTCAGCAGCGGGTTGCTTAGGAAAAATCTCTTTTTTTTTTTTTTTCCTGTTTGACAATTACATCATTATAATTTCCACACTTTGGTGATTAGAACTTTGTCAGTGAAATAGTTGAGAATAGTTAATTCTCATGTGCATTCAACTTTCAGAGCCAATACAGTGGTAAACAGCTCTTTGTCCTTCTGCAGCTGTTGCTTTTGACTAGTGGGTTAAAACCCTCACATTTAAGAGCACGTGTATTTTGGGGCAGAGTCTGAGTTGGTTGCTTTTATTCACAGTATCCAAATACATAAGTGTAGCATCTAAGCTACTCCACCATGCTCCATTGGCCACCCTTGCAGGTCACAGTCTTCCCAATGTTATGGTAGTGAAGATAAAATTTGGTATAAGCAGCCAAACTTTTGAATTTTTGGCCAATGTCCAAACCTCCCTAGTTTTTACCACGACTGGTTTTTATAGGTGCATTTTTTACAGTGTTGAAGTTGGGCTTGTAGATGATGCTGGATTCATTTTTATTTTGTTGAGGCTTGTTTTATTTGCACTTAGGTATGTAGTTGTGGTGCATGCTCTGGAGGGATTTTGCATCTTAGTTGGTTTCTTTGGTGGTCTTGAAGGAAGGGCAAAATTAATGCAGCACTTAAAGAGCCTGTTATTAAAACTTTATTCATAGGTGAGCAGGAGGAGCATAGAAAATATATTCATTTATATGCACATATATTAAATAAATATGAATATATATGTAGTAAAATTTTTCATGACAACTGGGTTCCAAAAATCATCTCTGCTTTTTAAATCCTAAAGCAAACGTAACCCTGTTTTGATACCTCCCTCTCTCTGCAATGAAAGTGGTTTATCCTTGTAAAAATAAAATATTTTTACTTTGTGGAAGTAATTTGATTGTAACCTTTGGTTCCTTTGCTGTCTGTCATTTTTCTCTTTCCCAAAGTTTCATGTGAATCTTTAAGAAACTGTGAAACCTCCTGAAGTTTTAGAAAAAGTACCTTTGACCTGTATGAAAAAGGCATTTTTGAATCTGCAAATTGTTGGGGTTTTTTTGGGATTTTTTCCTTTGGTATTAGTTAGTTTGGGGGGGGTTAAAGTCCAACGCACTGTGGTTTGAGAGGGAGAGATCTCAAGGAGCTGGGACAGAATTGTCAGAGCCAGACACTGCAGAGATACCTCTTGCTCCCTTAAATTGTTCTGAAATGTCCTTATATTTTACAGTACATGAGTTGTGCTCTTGGCTGCCATTTCCTTTCTGCAGCCTCCCAAAGGTAAGTGGATTGTGCCCTCTGGGGGCTCTCCACTGCTTCAATTTAGATTTAAGTGTAGTGTGGTTTTTTTTTTTTCTTTTCTTTCTCTCATTCTTTCTTTTTCTCTTTCTTTCTTTAGCTTTAAATGTCACATTGATTTTCCCCCTCTCCTTATGTCTTATGAGAGAAGAAATTTATGGCCTTTTTATATCAGGAAGTCTAGCTTTTCCTGACGTTTTATTGCTTTGAATATTTGAAACATTTCAATCCCAGACAATAAATATTACATGATTATTGTTTTCATATGGATAGGCTATTTCTCCTTGTTTTTCCTGTCCAACATTTTACTAGCAAGTGACACCCAAAAATTTATGGATACTAAAACCATTACTATTCAGCTTCACTGGGAAGGTCAGAGATAGTCCCTCATTTTGTATGTAGTGAATATATATATTTTAAAAAGAAAAAAGTTTAAATCATCTCATATGTTTAGAATCCTATAATGATACAAACTTATATCAGAAAAGAAGGTATGAATTTTTTCCTCAAAAAAAGTACTCATGGGTCAAACCTTGTTTTCACTGAGTTAAATGACAGCTCTTGAAGGTTAGGTGGGAAAAGCAGTGAGCCCCAGTGGAACATTTCCCAGGTCAGCAACTGGCAGCCTGCAGGTGCAGAGCTCGGGAGTTTTTGGAAGTTGGTGGAATGGTTTATTCCAGTCTGTAACTCAGAGTGTAGGTTTTCTGCTCACCCAGGTTAGTAAATTGTTGTTCTTGTGGTAGAAAGGATT
Organism: Taeniopygia guttata; assembly: GCF_048771995.1. Lineage (NCBI taxonomy): Eukaryota > Metazoa > Chordata > Aves > Passeriformes > Estrildidae > Taeniopygia > Taeniopygia guttata. The sequence goes on along the minus strand of NC_133027.1, from coordinate 5,473,488 downwards.
CCTTGCCAAGTGGGACCCACAGAACCCAGTCTGAGGTTACACTTTTTGGTGCTCTGTTGGGGGAAGGCAAAGCGCACTGTGCATGTGCTGCACCAGTTCTGCAGCAGCAGCTGTGGCAGCCAAGTCTGTCTTGCAGCCCCAGGTTTGATCTGACAACCAGCAGATAAAGCAGTGTGAGAAACCTCTGGTCAAGTAACTAAGGAAGTCAGATTAAAAGAGGCACAGGTTCTGCTCAGAAGCTCTAGATTGGTTTTTTTTTTTTTTTTTTTAATATATTGACTGTTTTTCATGGATACAATGCAGGACCCTGCTGCTTGTGTTCCATTAACTTTCATAGAATCACAGAATAGTTTGTGTGGGAAGGGACTTCAAATATTATCTCATTCCAACCCCCTGCCATGGGCAGGGACACCTTCCACCATCCGAGGTTGCTCCAAGCCCCATCCAACCTGGCCTTGAACACTTCCAGTGATGGGGCAGCCACAGCTTCTCTGGGCAACCTGTGCCATGGCCTCACCACCCTCACAGGGAAGAATTTCTTCCTAATACCTCATCTCTCTCTACCCTCTTTCAGTTTAAAGGCATTCCTCATTGTCCCATCACTCCATGCACTTGTAAAAAGTCCCTCTCCAACTCTCTTGGAATCCCTTTCCAATTCTCTTCTTGATTAGAAGGGAAGTTCTCCCAGGAGTCTTCTCTTCTCCAGGCAGAACAACCCAAATTCCTTCAGCCTGTCAAGAGAATTATTATAATATTTCAATGATTTTTGTATTGATCTTGATTGCAGAACTGTATCCCACATAACCAAGAAATCTCCATCTTTTTGTCAGTTCCTGATAAATGGTTTTGTCCAAGTTCAGTCTGTCTCTATAACTGTGAGGAGAGGAATCCTACTGTGTTTACAGAGGAGGAAAACTGTCAGGTTGTGGGGACAGTAAACCTAAGTACATGTCTTTGGGATATAAGCAAGATCAGACCCTTCTCAGGATGGGTAAAGGTTTGCAACAGGGATAAGAAAAAAAATACAAAACTGGTCAAAAATTTTCCACTTTTCCACTGCAGCAACATCCATGATCTGGTGGCTCTTTCTCTCCTTGCCTTGTGCAGACAAACGGAGCCAGAGACTAAATCCATTCAGAAAGAAACACTAGTAAGTACTTGTTTAAAGTCTTTTTAAAGTGTTGTTGTGTCTTTACCCTCTCTCCTGTCTCATCCTCTTTTGGGAATGTTGAAAATAACATTCAGCTCTGTGCTGCCTTTGTCTGTCTTTTTCCCTGTGGTAAACACGGACTTTTCCCTCCCTTTTCCTTACAGACTTTCAGCCAGCTCAGCTTTTCCTGTTTACCTCCTTGTCAAAGGTGTCATTGGTGATACCACTCCAAGTCTAAAAATGAGGGGGTTTGCTGCTTTTCCTAACTAGCTGCTGCTCCCTTTGGTATTACATTGATTTTGCATCATATCAGATTTGGCATGTTTACTGATTCATTTTAATTTTAAGGAAAGCAGATGCTTCCCTCACCCACCCCTTACCAACACATGCTGAAGGTGAAGGCACTGAAAAGGTTTTCTGGAGACCTGGGCTCCTGTCCAGACTTCTCAGTGCCTCAGTTCATTATGGCTGTATCAATTAATTTGTAGACCCAGTCTTTTAAAAATAGTACTGATAATAATGGTAAGAGAATGACTATAGGTCCCAAAATTCAAATTAAAAATGGTAGTAGGGAAGCTGCAGCAGCTCTGTGGCTGAAAAACTGACCACAACTGCTTTGCAAAATCAGTTTTGTTCTTGCACAGAGAGAGATGAATCCAGCACAGCTGCTTTATCAAGTGCTGTGTTTGTTTCTTCTGATTTGGAAACCCCAAACGTTTTAGTGCCTCAGGAAGACACTGAGTCCTGATAAAGGCAGCTGCTGACTTAGAGTTCCCACTGTGGTTTGGACACAATTCTTCTATTCTACATAATAGAAAACAAAAAAATTTAAGTGTGATGTCATGTAAACCCATAGTAATTATCAAATCAGACTCTGGTTTAATCTCTCCAGATCTGTTATCTTTTGCTGAGCAGTAAAGGCACCACACATAAGGTAATAATTGGGTTTTCTTGACTGATGATATTTGTAGGTATACAACAACGTCCTCCTGTGAGCAGCAACTTCATGGCTGAAATCAGAATTTCAGGCTTTAATTTAAGAAAAGAAGGTGCTGCTTTCAGAGCACCGCTTAAACCTGTACATAACTAATTCACTGAGGTCTGCCTTCCACCATTGTCATCTTGGAGGAGCCCCTCTGAGGGAAGAAAGTAATCATTTTTCCACCTACTTCTCCATGAAGCCTACTCAGAAGAACCCTTATATTGCTAAGTATGTAGAGTCATAGAACCATTGAATGATTTGGGTTGGAAGTGACCTTAAAATCATCCAGTTCCAACCCCCTTCCAGGGCAGGGACACCTTCCTCTATCCCAGCTTGCCTCAAGCCCCATTCAGCCTGGCCTTGAACACTTCAGGGATGGGGCATTTGCCACCATCTCTGCATTTTCAAGGACCAGCAGCAGCAGCTGCCCCCCATCTGACCTGAAATTCTCTCGATATTTGGTGTAATTAGAGCATGCTCTTAAAGGAAGGCTGGAAATAATAATGTTCTCCTGAAATTAAATCTGTTTAATCAGAAAAAGAGAAAACTAAAAAGCAGCCTGTGGACATCTAGGAAGGACAATAAGTTTGAGGTCTGTGACGTGGTGCAGAAGGTGCAGCTGCACTGCTGGGAGGGTGATCTGCAGCCGCCAGCGAGTCGTGCCCTCAGCTAATACCTGTACCCTGGGGTCCCTCACCATTTTATTGCTGCTCTGGAACAGGATGTGCAACTGCTCTGCATTAATATGCTATTACAGGTTGGCCAGTGTAAACTCCAGGTGTTGAGAACATGATTTATTCCATTCGTATAAAAAGGTGTTTTCTATGGCCATATTAAAAATTATACTAACTGTTGGGCTTGCCACTGCACTGTGTGTGGCACATGCCGATTTAAACCTGTCATTTCCTCTAATTTAAGGATATGTCCTCAGAAGATCATTAATTGGGGGTGGAGTTGGGGATCACAGTACAGCTGTTGCCTGTTAACCCCCTTCAGACTGTAAATCCCTGCAAAGCACCTTCCCCAAAGATGTCAGCTGCTACTATGTGGTCACTGAAGCAGAGACCAAAGAAATTACATTTTTTGTGTCTATTTAATATTTAAATCTATTTTACATTACAACTTTAATTTAGGGTAAATTCTGTCTGTAGTGTGGCTTTAGTGTGGCCTGCCAGTGGCTTTATTTGTAGTGAGTTCGCTGTTGAGTGGACCAAACAATTCCAAAGAGCTGTATCAGAGCCCACAATGTTTTCTGTGTCCCTGTGGGCTTATCCCAAAGCAACACCAGCCCTGAGCACTGCTGGGATGAGCAGTCACGGGCTGATGTTCCTCCTCACTGGGCTCCCCTCTGCCACTGCAAGACTGGTCACTCCCTGGACTGAGCAGATGGAGATTCAGTCTGAGGCGTAAATGTGTTGTGTGTGTGTGAAGGCAGTGCGGTGATTTCAGTCCCATATGGTTGCCAGAACTCTGAGTTTGCCCATCTGAAAACCCCCAAACCATGAGGGTGGTGAGGCTGTGCCACAGGGTGCCCAGAGAAGCTGTGGCTGCCCCACCCCTGGAAGTGTCCAAGGCCAGGTTGGACGGGCTTGGAGCAACCTGGGATAGTGGAAGGTGTCCCTGCCCATGGCAAGGGGTGGAATGAGATCGTCTTTGAGGTCCCTTCCGACACAAACCACTCCATGATTCTCTGACTCTATGATTTCTCTGCTATCTGTGCTCTGAGTATTTTTTGGGAGGATTTTTCCATTTTACTTTTCCACTCTCCAGTGCTGCTAGCTTAGCTGGGCATTACACTCAACCTCAGTAAGCCAAAGACCCAGCTTAAATTCCTAATGCAGCCCAGCAAAGGTCAAAATCATTCTTTTGCAGACAGCCACATCAGCTGACCTGCCAAAGATGAGAGCAGAGGGGCTGGGTCAGGAATGTGACATCAGACACAAGATGGGTTACAATATTTGATGCCTTTTTATGTGGTTTTCCAGTCCATGCATCATGTCCACACAGCTTAGATCCAAGTTCTCATTCCAGAGCTGGTTTGAGATAACCTTGGGGAAATCCCAGAGAAAAGTCTCAGGTCTGCACATGACCCAGGCTTGTGCCCTTGGCTAAACTGCAGCTTTTTTCCTGGCTGCCATTTCAGTAGCCTCACACAACTACAGTATCTCCTAGAACAGCCCCAGACTTGCCTGATGTAAAATAAGCTTCTGTTTTTTAGGCAACTTGAGAGCGGGTTATCTCTGTGCTGCCCTGAGCTACCTGCAGCCTATACCCAAGGGATGCTGATGCACAAAGCCTGGTCAGAAGCACATCAAGCCTCAGGGCATTATTCAAATGCTCACAGAAAGCCCTTAGCAGCCCTGCCTATCTTAAGCAGAGTCCCTTAAATCTGTTTTTTCTGGCAAAGGTTTATCTAACCTGTGTTTAAAGACCCCCAAGGATGGAGATTTCACAGTCTTGAGTCTACTAATGTTATAGATCCTCATAAATTCTTTTTCCTATCTGGTTTGAATTTTTTCCTTTTTTTGCAGCAATGTAAAGGCTTTCCTTATCCTAACCATGAGGACAGATTGCACCAGTGTGCTCTGGAACAGCCTTTTCTGTGCTCAAAGGCACTTACATCCCACCAAGGCTCTCTTTTGGCTAATAAATGTAACTCGATCAATCTGTCCTCCCAGGCTGCACTTTCTGGCTTTCCAGCACAGCTTTCTGTTTTGACAATGAGCCATTGAAAACTGCTCTCTGGGTGCACATATCTGCAGCCTTGTCCCCACTCTCTAGCAACTTTATCTAGACCCATGTTTCCCTCACCTGATTAGGAAAGTGAATATGAGACAGTGTCAGAAGTCTGCAAGTGCCAGTGATGAATCTATTGCCTTTTCCTTCATCCCAAGGCTTGTCACCTGTCACAGATGTCCCAAAACAAGGGTTCAAATGGCCACCAAAAGTCACAATTCGGGTAGAGTCAAAGAGTAGGCAAAGGATTAGTTAAAAGTGAGGATTATACAGCCTGGTGCAGAACTGGGCAACAGAAGCACTGAGGTGCTGGAGTCATGGAGAGGGGCACCCTGGCCTGCAAGAAGTGGACCATGTCTTTCCAGTATCCCATTTTCCCATTTTCACACCTGTGACATGTCAGTGAATGCTGGCAGGCAGCACTTGCAGCATCTGACTTCTGATTCACAGGTGAATGACGTGCTTGTGTCATGCTGATAACCAGGTATTTTCACTGACTTTGCCCAGCAGCTGAACTAGAAAGAATATTGCTGACAGTGAAGTTAAATTAATTTCTAGTTATTATCTAATGGCTTTTTAATATTCATCTCAGGTTTTCAACTTTGAGTGTGATGTTACTACATGCATGGAGAGAGACAGAGTGCTCTCATCATGTGATCCTCCTCCTGACCCAGATAAAAGAGCTTCATCAATTTTATTTCCAGGTTTTAATTTCTTGCATCCTACTCCTCAGAAGACCAGGGACTAAAAGGAGTTCCATCCCTCATAGCATGCATAGGAATGGGATTCATGGCTCCTGGGCTTCTTTTCCAGCTCTCTCCAACTTCATCAGTGTTCATTCCCTTCTGCTCACCTCAGAGACCCCACCTGGAAACTTATCTTATTGCTTAGTTCATCCCTTGCTCTCAAGGCAGCTTTCAAATGGTGAAGAAATCATCATCCCAATTTGATAGATGGAGAAACTGAGGCCCAGCAAAGGGAAATTACTGCCATTCTTGTCTCCACGCTCAGGGGCTTGTCCACCAGACCAGACAAGTGCTGGGGTGGAAATAAATATTCCTCCTGATGACTGTGGTCTCTGTGGTCAGGGCTGAGGGTCGAAACATTCGCACAAGGCCTGCACGCAGAAACCACAGAATCCCCCACAGCTCCACTGCACTTTATTAAAAGTCACTGCTTCTGTGAAAAATGGGGTTTATAAGAGTTAGGTGCCTTAATTATAAAGTCATGTGTGTTTGAATGACTTCTTCCTTGCTAACCATTTGTGACAGCCTACAAATGTGAAAAGTATTACCAAGCCTATTTTTAACGTGGCTATGGAGAGGCTGTAGTCGGGGAAAACCAAATCCTACAGGATCACAGTGAGAAAGACAAGTGATTCCTTAAATATGGTTAAAGTTGCCTGAGTTTAGTACCAGTGCTGATACTATCCAAAAGACAGGAGATGTGGGAGTCCTGTGGAAGCAGCTGGATGTTAAATAAGTGATAGGAGCAAGGGACAAATTTTCCCTTTGGAAGTGGTTCTATGGTCAGTGTATGAAGATAAAGAAATCTGTTCAGAGAGGTGCAGGCCCATGTCATGTGTGCAGGTTCTACACATTTCCTGCAGAGCTGTCACCTGTCAAGAATTGATTCCATCCTGTTCATGATCAGACAATTTGCCCTCTAATGGGGGACACAAATTGCTCAATGCTTTGTAGAACTGAGTCCTTAAAGCTGCTTCTCCAAGGGTTGTGGCAAACTCAAGACCTGAAGCATCATCTTTGTCACCAACCTGTAGCTGTGGGCTCTTCAGGGGAAGAGGAAAACACACAAGATCCCTCTGGCAGACTCATTCCTGCATCCAGTAACAAGGGTTTCACTTTCTTATAACAGGGAGAGTCACTGGAGGAGAGCAGGCCAAAAGCAACATTAATGTTGGAGCAGTGAGTGTCACACTTGCTTTGAAAGGAAATGAAAGTGAAGGAAAGGAAACATTCCAGATAGGAGGGGACAGAGAGAATGGTGCTCTTTGTTGGTTCAAAGGTAAAGAATAAGGTGTGGAAGATGGATAAAAAGATTACATACCTGGGGATAAAAGTTTTCTTGTGGATTAGGTTTAAGGTTGATGGGCACCATTGTGGGAATTTCCTCTGATCAACTATATAATTAGTTTTAACTCTAGGCCTATGATTCTTCCTCCTTCCGTGATTTTGTTTGGGATTACACAGACCTTAATCTTGGTGTAAGGTCTGCAGAAAGTACTTCTTCATGCCTGGATAAACCATCTAAATGCTAAGCAGCAATAGAGAATTTACACCTTCCTTTAGCTTTGTTTTATCCCCATTTCTTCACCACTGTATTTTGTCAATTTTGAGTGATAAGTGAGTAATTTTGAGCATAAATTATTTATGCCCCCCTACCACAGTCTCATGGGTATTCTGCGTATATGATCTGTATTTTAGTTGATTTTGTACCATTTTTAAATAAATAAGACTATTTCCAAGGCCAAGGCAGGTTTTACAGATTTAACTGTCATATTATTTAAAATACTTTAAAGACAAGGATTGAATCTGATGGTCATGAGATACTTCACACCACAGAACTAGGAGCAGAAATAGGAAAAAATATGTGGCTTGTTTTGTTCAAGAGTTTTCAATTTCTTTAACTGAGTACCATGAATGTGCATCTGAAAAGAACTTTTCCTCTTGTAATGCAGGCTGAGGCTGAAGCACATAATATTCCTTGAAAAAGCCATTGTTATCAGGCTGTAATGCCACTACCTGCAGCCAGACAGAGCAGAATTAAAATGTTAGGACTTCATGTTACATTTCTCCAGGAGGAGTTTTGCCAGAGCTCAATGTAGCTATAATGTAATTTCCACCTAAACATTGTTTTTGACAAAAACATGGGACAATTTTCTCATTGTTATATTAAAATATACTTATTTTGTGATTAAACCAAGCCCAGAGTCATGAGGCTCTGACATGTTAAGGTTTAATACTGAAGTCTGGAGTAATTTTTCCTGTTTTCTTTCATGACAGATCTTCACTGTAATCACACTCGTCTGAATCAGGAGTCGGAGTCAGCAGTTTGACATCTTTGTCATGGCAAAATCTGCAATACATCTGGAGACTTGAGAATGCATGCTTAAAGAGATGTAATCAGAAATAAGAGGGAAATTTAGAAAATTAGATGGGAAGTCATGTATTTTCAGATACATTGATTCCCTGGTTATGTATCTCTGTAGGTTTTTTGTTGTTGTTGTTGTTTCTTTGGGTTTTTAAACCTAATAGAAATTATTTTCCAGTCATTAACTGTGAATGAGACAGAGAAAAAAACCCTGTGTAGGTGAACCACTGGCCATAAATGATGTTTTCTGACTTAGAAACCGAGTCTGTGATTATAAGGTTCTATGGAGGAGTTGAATTCAAGTTGGTTGTGGCTCTTCACTGGGGATGTCACTCTCTAGAATGACTTTTACATTTGAGAGATTGACCTGGAAATCTTAAATCTAGCTCCCTCCTCCCTATGAAGCTGTAACAAAGAGACACAACTGCCTTTTCCTGCATTCAAACACATCAGGAAGGAACTTGTGGTTCAGACAAAATTATGTAAAAAATAATTTGGCAATATTATTTTTGCAGGTAATGTGTCTGGTTGCAGAAACCAGCAAGGGTTTGGCAGCTGCAGTACAGTTATTTACACTTCCTTACCAGTTTGCTGCCACAATCTGCAGTTCTTGTGGGAGTAAGAATGAAAGGAGTTCAGTGTGTCCCCAGTGTATCTTTTGACCACCTAAGATGGTAGTGCTGAGGGTGCTGAGGGTTTTTTGTCAGAGAGGACAGACTGGGAATCCGTGTTGCTCCTCAGTCCCTTGCTTTATACAAGATGTGTTGTCACAGGGTCAGCTCTAGATAAACACGAGAGAGGAGCTCACAGTCCTACACAGGCAAGGCAAGCAGAGGGTGGAAGAGGAGCAGGAGGCAAACTGGCTGGATCAGGAGGCTGAGCACGGGCACCAGGCTGAGACGGGCTCGGAGTCACGTTTCCTGACTTGTCACAGTCTGTGCCGTCTTCAGTGATGTAACACTTCCTTTGGCTCTTTCCAAAAATATTTTCATAAGCTTTGGGTGATGTGCATTCTGCTAAGGAATTGCCTAATACTATGATCCCATGAGGGTTTGGAGCTTTAATGTTTTAAATCGCTTCTAGCTGGATTAATTTCCTCAGATTCAAATCATACAGGATCAGATATTATTAGTTTTATCCTCATTACAGCTTCTATAACTGCACATTCTTATCTGGCTAACAAAATATCAGAGGAGTTTGTTTTATTAGCTTTAGCTAATGGTTGTGTACTGATCCCCAAGTAAGGTGATATTACTGCAAAAGTGGAGGGGTTTGCGCTGAGCTGGTTCATATGCACCTGTGTTTTTCCAATAGATCTTGGAAAGTTTGGTTGTCCCACACTGCTCAGATTTGACACTTCATGAGCTTTCTAATTTTTTGTTACTTCTGGTTCCTTATTCCAATCAAAATGAGGGAATAGATGAACTTTTATGTGGAATTCATCCCACCCAACAGTCACACCTCAGCTCCTTGTCAGATTCCCCTTCCAGCCAGTGTAAATCAGATGCTTTCAGGGAATGATCAATCTGACCTATTTTAATTGTCTGCTCTAATATTAGGTTAATTACACCCTAAAGACAGCTGTTTCTTTGTACTGAGTACAAAAGGAGAGTACAAAAATGTAGTAGTCAACATTGCAGCTGTCTGCACTTGATCAGATGAATGCTGCCTGCCCTTCAAGCCATGTTTAAACTAATTTATGATGGGATGCATCTGACAGATGATGCACGTCTAGGTGTAACCTGGATGTGTAGGATCTCTTCATGGTCAGAGCAAATAAACAGACTTTTAGCATGGAATCCATGCCACATATTGGTAAATATCTGAAGCAGCTTTGCTGCACTGTTATTGACTACAGGAGGGAGCCCAGGATGACTGGAATTTAATTCTGTGGTTGATAGGTACACCTATATGACACATGAGACTAAATCCAGCCCAAAGAAGGATACCTGACCTTTTTTTTATAGTGCAGAGCATCCCACAACTCTGTCTGCATGTTGGATAAACATGTTATTCATTTGCATGTGTAAAGATTGAGTCAGGATTGTACCTGGGCACTCACCCCAAGAAATCTGGGCTTTCAATCATGCTTTTATTGTCTGTTCTTGTTTGCAGTGCTATTGGTATTAATGTCAAAATCTAGGAAAAAAGTAAGAAAATCTGAAAAATATGTAAGTCTCCATCCCCTTACTCATAGGATTTGTTTCTCAGACCCTCAACTCACGGAGAAGGTTGTGAAGTCAGTGTGTTATCAAATAGAAGTAGAAATACAAATAGAAATACATCTGCACACATGTTATAATTTGCAGGATTTTTCATCTCAGGGCATTATCAACACAGTCATAAGCAGAATAAAGAATGGAGAAGTGAAGAGTGGGGGGAGGAGTAAACCTTTGGCATTAGCTAAGGGTCATCACCAGATTGATTCCTCCCTTCATTACCTCCAGGTTTGTGGAGAAGAATCTGGGGGAAATTCTGCCACATAATATGGAGATTATCCCAAATTGCAACTGCATCCAACCAAGTGTCTGGGACAAACCTGCTGTACTTTTCTCTCTAGAAGGCTGTGCCAGACTTACTTAAAGCCAAGGAAATGGACATGCTCTTTCCAGTTATCCTCCTTAGGATCTGGTTTGGGTCTGCTGTGATGATAAAAATTATATATATGTATTTTTTTTTTAACAGCTGTAGGCCAAAATTTGAGTGCAGCTGGGCCTATTTATGGCTACAGATGAGCACTGTGCAAAACCTGGAACCAGGCAGGACACATTGGCTTTGGCTTTGCTGGGGGTTAGAGTGTTTGCAGGAAATCAAAAATCATAAGGGGATGAGGCCACACAACCAAAGCAAAAGCAGTGATTTGCATGAGAGCCTTCAGGCTGAACCTGCCTGTGGGGGGAGTCACCCCACATCTCACCTCCCCTCAGCTCAGGCATTCCCAGCCCTGGCGTGGCTTTCTGGGTGTGCCATCGAAGTGTTGCCCACTTTGAGGTTTCATTGACTTGGACAAAAGAATACAACCAGTTTCTCCAGAGGTGAAGTATCTTTCTGAGTCTCATTCTGCTCTGTGTCTCTGTTTCTCCTCACTTTTGCTGCTCTGGTCTTTGTAGCACTTGACACCTTGACTCTGGTCTGACACATGGACAGAGTTGTAGAAATGCTCCTGCATTCTCTCAGCATTGCTGGTGCCAGCACGTGGCAAAGGCATTTCTGTCTAAACTTTCACACCAGCCTGCTTTAAAGAACTCAGAAAATAAATGCCCCATCCCTGGAGGTGTTCAAGGCCAGGCTGGATGTGGCTTTGAACAACCTGATCTGCTGAAAGGAGTCCCTGCCCATGGTGGGGGGTTGGACTGAGATGATCTTTAAAGGTCCTTTCCACCCCAAACCATTCTATGATTCCTTGAAAACTGCTGCAGACTGATGCTATGTTAAGTTCTTATATTCTACAAGATAACAAATCACAAAACTCTTCTAACAGTGATGAGCCTCACTCAGCATAGTGCCATTCCTTCCTGGTTTTTCCCACAGGCTATTCATTAATAACTTTAAAAATATTTTTCATTATTCAATTTCACTGTAAGATTTGCTTTTGTTTGCAGCACCTCTGGAGCAAACATTAGCTAAGATCTGCATTTGTCAGATAATCATAGTCATTAAAAGTAATGTTTAATTGTTGTTTCCAGCCACACCAAATTAAGTAAAGACACAATATGGAAAGGAGAATTTTCTTATGTATACTACATAAAAATCAGGATGAAATTATGATGACTACAGCTAATGGAATAATTCTCCACAAATCATTTATTCAAACGTAGCCTTTTTTCCTGCTGAGGGAATAGCTCTGAGCTAAGTGCCATTTCTTATGCTGTACTTGCTTGGAGAAATATCATTATGAACTTTTTTGCCCTCTGGCTCATTCATAAATAACAAAATTTGAGATGTGTTGGTCAAGGCAGTCACATGGTGCTTTTCATGTCTATATCATTGAAATATTGCTGCAGTGTCTTCCAGTACAAATATCCAGGTGCACACACTTAAGGTTCTGTTCCTCTCAATGCTCTTCCATTCAACCTTGAAATGTCCTATCCTTGCATGTTTAGGTCTCTGAAATTCACTCAAAGGAATGTCCAGATGGAAGCTGAACCCAGTTCCTTAGAAAAAAAAAAACATAAGAAATATTCCCTTAATAAAAAATATAATCCAAAACTCAGCAACTTATATATGTGGGAGCTGCCACACCTCATACTTGTCATTGAACCTAAGTATGGATGTCAAGTCAATCACCCAAATTTTACTCCTTACTTTAACAGGAAAGTTAAATTCCGTCCTTAATTCATTTTGTTGTGATGGACATAGTCTGATGTTGTACACACAGACCAGATGGGCTTTAACACCGACCTTTGCCAGGGAGGAATGAATGGTGCTGCAGCTACTTAGCTGTGAAATTTCCAGTCTGATATCATCCATCACCAGTGGGTTACAATGCAGGTTGCAGACAGGCCTGGTTCCCTATTGTTGAGGTTGTCTGACACTTCCCATTACCAGACCCTGTTTTCAGTTGCTCAGAGCTTTGCCAAGCTTTAACCATTTGGATTTAAATTCTTCATGCTGAGTGTGTGCCTCAGGCTGAATTCATTTTAGAAAGTGTCAGCCAAAATCAGAAAATATATGCATAAAAAAAATCTGACAACCTGTATGTGAATGGTTCTTTTGCCCCTGTACTTTGCAGGAAGGGTTTGACATCTGGCAGGCTGACCTTTGTGTCAGGGATGAACACACACTCAAAGTCTGTAGGAAAACTCACAGAAGCCCCAAACTTGCTAAAGTCTTCAGCCTTTGCCCATGCTGCAAGGTGCAAGGCCCAAATGAGCCTTTGGTGTCATCCACAATGGATGTGCTTTTCCCTGGGAGGCTTCTGCTGCCATGGAGTTTAAGAATGTTCTTCACCATCACCACTGAAAACAAAAGGAAAATCCCAATATCCTATTAATCCTAATAATCTTCAGGCATTCTCTGGTCTGCCTGTATCTCATATTTTCTCTATTTCATTTATCCAGAGTTTAGGAAGTGCTTGGAAAATGCTCTCAAGCACACGTTGGGATTTTTGGAGTTGTTCTGTGCAGGATCTGGAGTTGGATGGCAATGATCCTTGTGGGTCCCTTCCAACTCAGGATATTCTATGACTCTACAATTCTATCACTGTTCTTTCTCCATCCATGTGGCTAAAGAGAAGTATTTTTATTATCTGCAGTATTAATCTTTCGAGAGACCCATATCTCACTTCCACCTCTCACTTTATATCTGCATTTCTGGATCACTAATCTATGGCTGCTGGCACTCCATTCTGGTCTGTGATAGCTTCTAACTCCTAATAGTCAAGGCTGATGATCAAAGTTCACTCCTGGCAATGCAATTCAGTTTTCAGTCCTGACAGTGAAACTCAGTGGAGTAGAATCTACTAATGGGACTATGATATTAGTTAGCATAGCACTTAAAATTCTTAAAGTATAATTTGTATTAATTGTGCTGAACGCACTTGAGGTAAATGGGATAAAGAACAAGAAATTGTTGTGTTAACCAGCTTAAGTGAGCTTCTTGTTACTGGTATTTTGTCTGAAGAAAAGGATTTCATTTTTTGCCATGTCCAAAATTGTTGTACTCCAGAGATACCCTTTGATATTCCAGATCATGCATTTCCTTGTGAAGTTCAATATTGAGTTCAGCATTTTCATGTAAATCTCTGGGCTGGACAAATTGCAAGTGAAGGAGGTAAAAGACTCCCAGGAATCTGTTGTGAAAGGCTGATGATTACAGCTGAGATTCCTCCTGGATGAGAAAACCATTCCTTGGCTGACAACATGGCTGCATCTTGGAACATCAAGCGAGGTCTTTATGTAAATCTGAGTGTTCTTCTGCTTGTTCTGCTGCAAAAGCCAATCTCACTGGGACACAGAAGGAAATCCAGTGAGACAAGGTAATCGAGATGGAAGGATGCTAATGGAAAGATTAGGTCTCTGGGCTGTCAGACTTGTCTCTCCTAAGCACATGTTTATGCTTTAAGTTAAATAATACAGTATGTTTATGTATGTGAATGTATATATATGCTGCATATGTATCTGAATGTATGAATGGTAAGATGCTGTTCTGTGCAAGAGAGTCATGGCAGAGACTAGTTCCACATTCATATATATTAAATTACATTTCATTACATCTATAATACAATGTAAAAGGTTTCTCCCTTTCCCTGGAGATCACCATCTTAACATTCACATACTTGTGTACAACAGACCTGTACACATACAAGATCTTGGAGGGCAAGCTGGCTTGGATGTTACTAGAATTTTCTTACCCTGCAGATGGTTTCTGTGACTCTTAGCTCTGGATAAAATGTGCCCTTTTGGTTGGAATGAATGCTGTAATGCTGAACTCAAGTCCTGCTGGGGGAATCAGTGGGTCAGGGTTCCCAGTACTCCAGGTGTCCTTTTCCTTTTGTTCCATAAAAAGATTTTAGTATGTTCTGGTCTTTGAACTTAAAAAAAAAAAAAAAAAAATTAAAAAACCCCAAAACAATCCATTGCCTATTTTACTTTACCAAGTCTTTTTTTCCCCTGCCCTTTGCTGACCTTGAGATTACTCCCAGCAACCTGTACTTGGTGCAGCATACCTGCACTTAGAGACAGGTCTCTCCGTGTGTCTCTCTTTGTGGAGTAAGAGTTTATTTATTATTTGTGTCTGATAACTCTGGGACTGAAACACCTCTGTATGTTTGTTCTCCATGACAGTCTTCATAGAGCCCTTTGGAGACACCTTATAATCTTTGAACATAAGGGAAAGGGAGGGGATGGAGTTAATTTTACTCCATCTTCTTCCTCATTGTCCTCCCACTTCTTTTTTTTCCATCTTGAGGGGAAGAGGGGATGCTGATGGGAGAGTTCATGCCTTCCACTGAAGCCTTTACCTGAAATATGCCACATCTGGTGGGTATTTGTGGAAGCAAAGCTTGTCAGCAGTTTGGAAGATCACAGTCCTGAGAGGAAATGGCTGAGTTTAGATGTCCTGATTTTATTGTCTGTTTTGGACAAGATGATAAATACTGACACAAGAAGCCAGCAAGTCGATTTATTGATTTCAATCCTGCTTGTTGCTCTGTTCAGCCCTTCATGTGTATTTTTGGATGCTCAAGCAGAGTTGGAGACAAAAGAGAAATTCCTCCTCTGCTTTTGGCAGAATGGAACTAACTAAAAACCTGCTTGAAAAATATACAGGAAATGTCCAACTCAATATGCGCTGTTTTTAGATTTAGGGATCCCTGTGGTGGTTGCTGCCAACTGGGGGCAAAAGTTGTCTGTTTTGCTGCTTCCTCCAGCAGTGCAATGCACTTCTCACTCCAGCACTGCCCATCCCATCTCCCTTGCAGCAAACCTTAAACTAAACTCCATCAGAATAATGATTGGAACTGAGAGGTAAAGGGACAATTTTTCTTGACATTGGCATTGACTATAAGTGAATTAATCACAGCCAACACTGTCCAACAGTGTCAAAGGCTTAAAAAAAAGACTACAAGCTTCATCAGAAAACAGTTTACATCTGAGCAATTACTGCTTTGATATTACTGTCATTGCTTGTGGTATTACAGTGAGCAGTATTTTGGCTTTCAGAGGTTGCTGGCTGGCTGAGGCACAGGGGGATTCAATGTGAGCAGGATAACCCAATAGGGGATCTATCAATCAGAGCACAGCAAAGCCCAGGAGCTCTAAAAGACATCCAAATTGGCCTGCTCAATGCCCAGCAGTGTTTTTACAAAGGAAGGTGAAGTTGGGGAGTTTAGAAGAGCCCAGTTTGACTTTGTATTTGACAAGAAAAATAACTGGGATTGTGCTTGGAAGTGGTGAAAGAAAGCTCCACAGGGATTGTGGGTTCATTCTTGCTAGAAATAAAGTTTTTTTAGAAAAGTGAGGGATGCAATCAAAGTCAGAGGTTGGGTTTGTTCCACTAAAATTGGGTTGCAATCCCTGCTTGCTTGAGGAACTTTATTGATGTGAGTAGTCCCATTGAGAGTATGAGTATTTATGTAGCTGAGAGAAGCTAATGAAATGAACTCAAGTGAAAAAGGGATTGTTCACATGCCCAAGAATTGTATGACAAGGGCCCTAATCCAACCATTGTGGTTTAGGGATTTGCAAAATTACTTATTTTTGCTATGAATCTGTGTCAGTTTTGCTAACTCTTCACACATTCCAGGCTCTCTCCTGAAATCTACCTTGTTTGCTCTTGAATTTCTCATTCCAGGACAGACATAGCAACGTACTGACCTAATTCTTCAGGTTGTGCAGCTGTGTATTCACTATTTTAAGAGATAAATGAATAACAGTCTCTCCATTCTCCAGTGTAAATTGACCAAAGCCTCCTCATGTCAGTGAAGCCACATGAAGTTGTAGAAACTGAGTGCCTGGGGCTAAATGTTAGCTGGAGAAAGAAAAGGTAGCCACTGCATCATACACTGAAAATCATTGTGACCATACAACAGTTTCAGGTAAAAATGGTGATCTAGTTAAAAAACAAACAAACAAACAATCAAACAAAACTCCTATATCTCTGATGAATGGACTTTGTTGATGTTCACTGGGGTATTACAACACAGATCTTATGGTGCCCAAGGTAATGACATTGTTCAAACTGATTTTTCTCAGAAGGGATGTTTTCTGCCTTTTCAGCTTTTTTTTTTTTTTTTTTTTTTTCAATCAGGGTTATATTTTTGAAGGTGTCTGCTCTGCTGTCTTGTTGGCTGCTGGACAGCTGTATCACAAGGATTTCCCTCTGGTATAAAACACAGAGCTCTTCTGTATCAGTGTGGAATGCAGTAGCAAATCACTGTACAGTGGCCCATAAGGATACCAGCTACCCTTATAAACTTTTTATAACTTAGGAAAATAAACATGTGGTTTCAGGGCTCTGCATAGTCAGTACTAGCTGACTTGGAGCTTGCTTTACAAAACTAAGAAAGAAAATATTGGTAGAGCTAATAAATTTCTGAGGGAATCAGCAAATAGTATTCTGAAAGGCCTGAAACATTTGATGGTTTATGGATAACTTTGTATTTTATCTCTCAAAACATCATCCAAGTTGAGCACTAAAGTGTAGTGTTCTCCATAATGAGTGCTGTGATCTGGGAGCTCCTGTGGGACGCCAGCCTCACGTCAAGTTATCCATGGGAAGACCTGCTAATCCAGGAGATCTGATGTGCTCTCTGCAAGGCCAGCAGATGTGTCTCTCTCACTTAGGGAGAAAATAACTGGTTATAGCAGCAGCAAGAAAGCAACCAGCTCTGTGCAGCTACCTGGTCACTCCTTTTACTCTAAACAACCTAATTTATGTTTAAAAATTGAGGATGATAAGAATTGAGAGATACAGCTTATGATAGAGGATATCTTTTCATCAGGCTGTGTTCATTGTTATTTTCCAGAACCCCAACCTCTCTTTAGATGTTGTGTGAGCCAGTTCCTCCTACAGGAGGGATCTTTGACACACAGAGAGCAAAAACCAGGAGTATAAGAACTGAGGCCCAGGTTCCATGCCACCAACTCCCCAGATTCTAAGAGTAAAACAAGCAGAGAAAAAGTTTAACAGGTGTCGAGCTGAATGAAGATGATGAACTGGAGGCTCCAGTTCACCTCCTTTCCATGGGCTATGGACAGACAGACACTTGCAGTGCTGGGTGCCAGCTGGGTTTCAAGCACTGCCTCCACACATGGCAGAACTTGGATTTGACAAACCTGTTACGTCTTCTCTGTTCTGAGCTGCAGGACAAACCATGCTCTGGCTTTTGGGAGCCTTTCCTGGTGATGCCTTCACTCTTTATTTCAGATAAAGGTTGCAGTGTGTCCTGCTGTGACCAGCCCTGTGAACTTCATGCAGAAGGAAGAATTTTGCTTTAGGGTGCCCAGCTGTTCATTGTGTTCATGTGAATGCTTGCTCTGGTGCTCATTTGAACAGCCTGACCTTGAACACTGCCAGGGATGGGTATCTTTCTTGCCCCAGAGACAAGAATGGCAAGGAACTAAAAAATAAAATATTTTTATTTGTTCCATCAGATGGGAAACTGAGGCAGAGAAGGATTAAGTGACTTGCATACAGGCAGACTATGGCAGGGCATGGAATAAGTCACAAACATCTGAATCCCAGTTTAGTGCCTTAACCACAAAATCACACTTTTCTCACCTCAGAGCATCCTTTGTCACCACAAGCTGAGGGTCACAAGTGGTGGGGACAGAAGAGCTGGAGGTCACAGGAGTAAGAACATACATTTAGGTAAATTCACTTCCTGATAACACCATTCAAGATATCAGTGTTTTCACCTGAATGTGAAAGGTTCTGCATTCTCACTGTCAGTCCCTTGGGTCTCTGTATAATTCCTTTGAAAAGCCAAAGCAGGAGAGTTACAAGAAAAATAACATTCATTAAAAAAAGCAATAATAATAGAGCTACAGTACAAGAAGGAGGTGAAATTAAGTCTGGATTTGTACCCTGCAAATGGCCATGTGAATGCTAAAACATTAACTCCGTTGTTTAGCTCAGATAAAATTGTTTTAGTGCCAGGAGAAAATACCTTTCTTTGGGAAAGTCTTCTGGGCTCTAATTTGGAAATTCCAAAAGGCTCATATGTATCCAGTTGTGCACTTGTAAAGAGGTGAGAGACCTGCCAATAAGTGATTTACAGTATGTTTTCCCATGTTTTACATTTTGGTAATTTCATGTTGCAACTCAATACCTAATAATGTAAAATCCAGCTCCTCCAACTAAGCCAGGAATGAACTCATGGAGGAGTGTCCCGTAGGGAAGGGCATATTCTACATTACGTGTCCTTGTGCCAGCACCGGAGATGCAAAAACAGCTCCGTGGAGATTTGTCGTGCAGGGCCAACATCAGAACTGAAAGGGTTGGCTGAATTCACCTCTTGCTACTGACTGACTGCAGCTCCCAAGACTCAGACATCAGCAGAGTCTGCTGAGGTCGGGATGCTGAACCTTGGGCTCAGATGTGCTTTTAGATGAAACTACCCGTGAAGCACAAGTCAAGAGAAACCTGATGGAAATTTGGAGAAATGCACAATTCCTGTGTCAGCATGATCTGGAGAGCTCAGATCCCCATCTGAATCATGAGGTGGGATGTGAATTGACACCTTCGGCCGAATATCCCCGAGATGATGGATCTGCCCTGTGACTTGTGCTGTGTGGCAGGAGATCCTGTTTCAGGCACAGCTTTTATTTTAAGGTGCACAAAGTGGCAAAAAAAAAAAAAAAAAATTAAGCACCAGAGAAAATATGCTGTAGTGGAAAACTTAGAAGAGCTTGGTCTGTATTGGTGAAAAGTAACGTTGTGAGGTGGTTTGGTTATCCCAGATGAAACATCTTCATAAACAGCAGCAGTAGAGACCTCCTGGTCAACTACACAGAGACGTAAGAAGAGTTGGAAGCAAAAGCAGAACCTGAGCTCAAATCCTGACAAGAAACAAAGGCTACATTTTAATTATAGGGTTAACTAATAATTAACAACAACTGTGGAGATGAGTGAGGGATTTTTCATCTCTGGTCTTTTTAATCAGGCTGTGTATCATCCTGAAAAAATGGTTTACTTGAGCCCAAGGCATTGAAGTCACAGCAAGAGGAGGGGAGGGTCATCTTTGAAGGTCTGTGTTAGGTAAATAGTTTGCTTTGGGCTTAGACTCTGTGGACTTAGTCCTGTTTCTGAAGTCCAAGAGACATGAACCAGAAGTTTCTTATCAAAATCTGTATGTGAAAGATGCCATTTCTCTATCTTTCATACTCTCTGAAATTCTCCAAAACTCTCTGTCTCTTCTGCTGTCCAGCTTTCCTGACTTTATCCAAAATACTGAGGTCACTGAAGCTGATGACATTTTTGTGGCATCATATATGTTGCTATCAGGACAGAACCAATAGGAGAACAACTAGATTTTTGGCAAAAAATTTTGAAACACAGCAAAATTCTTGTTTTTGGTAAAAAAATGTTGGCTGCTAGGATAAGAACTGCATGAGCAGACTGCAATGTTTCTGCAAGGAGAGAAAAGAAGTCAGATATGGGGTATTACTCTCAGTCTGCCACAACCTTATTGCAACATCATGGGTTTGACCAATCCAACCTGAATTGAGACAAATTCCTCAAAGCACAGGAATTTGCACTATTTCCAGGGTTTCCAGCCAGACTGGGTTAAGGCTATAAAGAAAGAAAGAAAATAAGGAAATACCTGGAGCTGTGATTAAATTTATCATTCAAGGGGCAGAGAAGAAAAATCAATGTGTGTTTTCAATGACTGCTAAATATTTTTCTTTATCTGGGGAAATTTCCAATCAACCTCTGGCCCTTCCAGATCCTGACATGGCTTGTGCTGTTGCCATAGTTCTGTCATGCTGGAAGCAGCCATCATATGAATGTAAAATCTGGCTGGTTTTCCCAAGCTGTTGAGTGCTGTAGCCCCCCTGTGTGACAGCACTGTGCCAAGAAGCTGCCCTGGCAATCTTCATGACAAGAGCATTAGTAGACACCACTTGTTCATCAGGTTCTGTTTACATCTCTCAGAGAACATTTTAGGCAGGTTCACATCATTTATCCCCATTTTGCAGGGGATGAATCCAAATTGCAGTGACTCAACCAAAGCTGTATTGCAAATCAGAGAAAAAAGACTGAGACTTACCAGTTCCTATATCCAGTAGTTTTTGGCTTAGCCATATTAGACAGTCACACAGCTTGATGTAAACTCATTAAACTACTCCTTGCTATTTCTGGTTCATCCCTACAGTGATGTTGCTGTTCCTCTTCCCTGTCACCCAGAGAATTCCCATCCCATTAGACAACAATCTGACATTGCCAAAGAGCTCAAGCACACAGTAGAGCAGAGGTCATTTTGAGATGCATTTATCATACAAGGTGGGGTGCTCAGTCTCCAGATCCCTCTATCTCCAGGTCTCTGATTTGGAGCTACAATGCAGGTGAAGCCTCTGCTCTGCTGAAGGCTCTGGCTATAAATAAAACAGGCTGGGATGAGTGTTCTTTGCATTCATGTATGTCCATCCTCGTCCTGCTAGACAGTTCAACAGGGTGGCAATGGCAAAATTTTACTCACAGAGCCTTGCTCATGGCCACAGACTATGTTACCATCCCAAAAAATGCAGATGCTCTTGGCAGGATTTGGAGCTCAGCGTTCTGTTTGACAATGAACTGTTTTCTTTGTTGGGATACACCTCGCCTGTTTGACTCTGTGAAATAAGGACTGCAGCACTGCCTCTTTCCCATTTTTCCTGTCTTTTCCACTGCCTTGTCAAGCCCTCTGGAGGGAGGGTCTCCCAGCCACCAGGTTTACATTCAACACTCAGCTGTGGTTTCGTCTGCATCCTGTGGCAGGTGCTGTCAGAGGATGTTTCTATCCCAGCAGCAGAACACCAGAAGGGGAATTAAGCGATTCCACCTTGGACTCCAGGAGCTCTCAGTGGAGTTCAGTATCTGGGCAGAGCTTACTCAGCAAGGGAGTTTAAAATTGCTTTTTGGCTAAGAAAGCAAATCCTTCAGCGTCAATTGGAAAATTGTATTTTTGATTTATTTTGTTTAGATAAGGGTTAAGACGACCAATTCAGAGCCCCTTTATGCTGTGATGTGGGTGGAAGTTTGTTCAGACACTGAGATAGACCAGTTGCTCCCTTCCCTTCCCCTCACCACTTCACCCCCACAACTTGCCCTCACTGTGTTTTTCTTTAACATATGGGCCTAATTCAGGCTGAAGACTAAAAAAAGTTTGCACAGCGCTGGTTAAAAATTATGGCTTCTTATAATGAAATCTTTGTCAATGGAAATTGAAATAGCAGCTTGGCTTGTGACTTATGGGGAGTCTGATGATGGAAATCAATTAATCATCCCGTTTCCCAAAATCTGAGCAGGAGGGCACACTTGAATCAGAAAGGGGCTCCAGTTTATGAGCTGCTTGGACAGCTTCAAGGCTTTCATTGAAAACCCCAGGAGCGTGCGTGGGAACAAATACATTCAGACTGAATGTTTTTCTTAAGGAAGAAGGACAGCAATAGAGATCCTCTGTTGAGGAACATTTGGTTTTGTTAGGTGGGACTTTTGTTGCTCAAGAGGCGAGCACTTTGCAATCTTGAGCAAAAGGGGTTTAATTTTTAATAGAGGCCCATGGAGTAATTTTATTGAGATTTGATAATTCTTACCAGGGGATAGTCAGCAGGAAGCTGTGCACTGGCTTTCCCAGAGCTGGGCCAGCTTGGTGATGCACAACACCAAAAGGAGTGGTAAGAACCATGGGGTGTCCTTCATGAGATGTCTATGTCTGGAACCTTGGTAGGGCACAGAGCAAATTTATGTGAGGTCCAGGTCCAGGCTGGAGTCCACCATTTCGTGGCCTGGGGCCATGATTATATTGTTCCACATGTGCTCATTAAAAGAAACCAGGCTGTAATTAGAGCACTGCATGTAATGGATTCGCTGGTTCAAAGGGTGAATGAGGGTGTTGGAGGGACAATGGCACTGCGTTGGAAAGGACCAAATTTGGAGGGGGAGGATCTGTCTGGGTCATCCTAAAATGTTTTGTTTGACCTGAAATGACATGTCTTGCCTTTTCTGGAATTGCTTAAATAGCAACCCGTGCCCCCCCCCCCCCCCCCTTCTTTATGTATAGGAATATGGAACACTTACTTATTTACTTTAAATAATTTTAAAAATTAAACCAACCATATATCCCACACCCTAAAACAGCAAAACAAGAAACTGTGTAATAGATACTCCCAATGCTATTTTATTAACATCCCATTCATATTTTATATTCTGTCTTGCCATGGGAAGGGATACTCACCCATATGATTATGCTGTGAAAGTCCAAACTAATTTGAAGCAAACACATTAATCTTTTTCAGAATACCTGAATATTTTGAGCTGCTGTGGAGGAGTTCAGTCCCCCCAGCTTTGCTTTTAAGTGAAACAGCTTGCCCCAAATGCCCTACTTATTTGAAAGAAACAAGGCAGGTGACTTGGGCAGTCAGGAGAAGGAAGGTACAAGGAACTAGAGGAGCACTGGAGCAAAGGACCCTGAGAAAAATCTCACAATTTGGCACAAGGACGATTTCCTTTGTCATCCTGCTTGCTTTCTGCCAGTGTGTTGGCTTTAATGAATAATGGGAGATAATAATTTTGGTTTTTGCCTGGAGTGGAAACAACTGACAAAGCATTTAATGGAAGCTGACAGTTAAGTACCCAGCCACAGCAGCAAAGTGTCAGACAAAGCATATGAAAATAAACAGCCCAAATGAAAGCTATTTCTGAGCAGATTGCTGGCACACTTTCCCAACCCCAGGCAGGTTATCTGAGATGGTAATTGCTGCCAAAGAATTCCTCCTCGTCTTTTTTTTTCTTTTTAAATACCTTATGAGACTTACCTCAAGGGACCATAGAGCATATTTATGGATATGCTTAATTTCAAAATAAGCAAAATCAATACCAGAAAAAGCAGAGCTGTTTTACAGACCTTATACTAAGCTTGTTTGCATGTTTAAAAAAGTTAGTTGCCTCATAGCAGCTCAAATATAGTATTTGCTTATATATATATATATATATTTATATATGTATTTATGTATTTAAGAGGTAGAGACTGGGATTAGCCAGAAACCTGAAGGAAGCTACAGAGCCCAGTTGTCAGTGCCTTTCTGTAAGAGCCTTGGCCAAAATGTTCTGGGGACATGATGAACTACTCCAGAAGGGTCAGTGTGAGCTGCACAGCCAAGGTTCCCATCCAGTATTTCTGTATTACAGCCTTGCCATCATGAACTGTGCTTTTGATGTCTTTTTTGCCCACTGTGCATGTTAGTTCTGCTTGTGTTGCTTTCAGTCTTGCAGAACAGTTAATCAAAGCTGATGTAGGTTATTGAATGTTGCCTCATGTTTAAAAATAGGTTCACTGGCTTTGTGGCCAGCAGGGACCTCTCTGTTCATCTCCTCTGACCTCCTGTGTATAACACAAGCACGGGATAAGTACTGTTATATGAGGGTTAATGTGCACAGCACCTTCATTTATTAGCTTTCTACCTTATTTATTAGTGTACTTGTGAAAGCAGGTGACTGAGAGTCAGCATTCCTGGTCCCATTCTTGGCCAAAATGGGCTGCAAAATGGTTATAATAATATTTCTCTATCTGTGATGCTGAACTGATTCCGGCACTGAAAAGGCAACAAGCTTGTGGTGACTTCACAGTTACTGAAAAGGATAATCCTGTTACAGCAAAAATAATAATCTAAATACCATTACCAGTCCCCTCCCCAAATCCAGGCTTAAACAAAGATTAAAAAAAAATACTTGAAATTCTGAAATCTTGGCTGCATTAAACCTTTAAAATGCTGGATTAGGCATTTTCCATTTCCAAGCTTGGCTCTGACACCACATCTTGTGTTCCATTGGTGTGATTCATCTGTAGATACCAGAACTGCATAATTCACCACAGATCTTTACTACAGATATAATTACACTAAATCCTTTGGCCTGAGCAGCGTGAAGCCTTCTCTAAGGTAAGCACAAAAGGTGGTGCTGCTCTGGTGTGGTTTGAAGGGTGGTGGGTACATGTTCTGAGGTGACATTTACAGTGGGAAAACCCAACTGCTGTGGAATAGATGAAAAGACAGAGAAGAAACAAATTGTGGCATCACTGTCTTGAAGAAAGCTGCTTGTGTTGGTTGGTGGGCTGAAAGTGAGAGGTTGGACTTGGTTTCCCAGCCGTGCATAAGCCATCTCTATTTTTCCCACTTGCATTGGAAATTAAAACACAACGTGAAATTGCAGATCTCTGGGTCACTGTAAAATTGTTGGTGACAAATGGCGCCAGAGCTCTGGGCACTAGAGGGGTATAAACTGTTCTTTTATCTCTGTAAACTGATTTTCCAGTGCGATGTTCTGGTGTTTTATTGCATTTACTTTATGATAGGCTGGTCTTTTAAAGCTTCACTTTTAGCTATTTTTGTGGGGAGTTTCCTCAAGGAGAAGGTTTTAATAAACCCAGTCCTGTCCGTATCTGATCACCCTCAACTCACTCTGCAGATCCACTGCATACAAAAGACTTCTGCAGGAGTTAAAGCTGGTAAAGATAAAGTTCTGAAAGGACAACAAGATAATTTTACCTGAGTTTTGGAATATATGAAGCCTTTGAATTACATCCAGATCCCCTGAACTGAGCACAGTATATTGTGCTGCAGAAAGACACCCTCTTCTTCTCTGAAGACATTAAGAGACAGAGAATCCACCACTTCCCTTTTCTAGCTTGTTCCAGTGGTTAACCACAATCCCTGTTAGAAATGTGTACCTCATTTCTAATTAGAATTTCCCTGGCTTTCAGGTCTTGTGCTTACCCATTTTCAACTACAAAGCCTGGTAATATCTGGCATTTCTTTGCTCATAGGTATTAATGATTAATAGCACATTAATAATCTCTTTCAGTCTCCTTGTCACCAAGCTCAGCAGCCTGGGCTCCTGGGCTGGAATTCATTCCAAGTGGATTGGCTCTTTGGTGACTAGTGTTGAAGGCATCTCTGGGTTTGTTTTAGAGTTTCTTCTGAGCTCCAGGGACACATATGCTCAGGAGTGCCTGTTCTGGGATGTGGCACCACGCCAGGCTTCAGCAGTGGGAATTCTGGAGGAGGCCAGCACCACTGAAGATGAGCTCAGTGCCCACCTTTGGCACAGCAGTTTTAAGAGGTAAAGCACATACCATGAGAATGGAAAACCTGGATGCTGGTCCTGAGGGGATGAAACATCATCTCTCTGTCATGGAGATGCATTGGGCTTGGAGGTGTTGAAGAATAAATGTTCCTCTTTTGAATGAATAACAAGAGGAGCATGGTTTGGCAGAAAGCAAGCAGAGCAGACTGTGCTAAGCACATACTGACACTTCCCCAGGTTGCTCTTCCAAAATGCAACAATTTATGATTCAGGAGATTGCTCTCTTTTTCTTTTTAGTAATGCAGATGGGATTCCTTTTCCATTAATTTGTCCAGTCTCTCCTTGATGTGAATTTTCAGCATGCACAGCATCCTCTTGACAAGTCCTACATTTTGTGTCTCTGAAAACAAAAAAAACCCAACAACTTTCTTTTGGACTTGCCAAGTGCTAACTGTTATATTCCATAATTTTTGCATCAGAATAAATGAGGAACAATGAATCCTGCCATCCATCTACCAACAACATTTATCTTATACAACTGTAGAAATAACCCCTTTTGCTTTTCTTCACAGACAAGCTTTTCTGTTCCAATATACTGTGTCATCAGCAAATGTGAACACTTCGCCATTAATTTCAACATCATTTACAATTTTTTTGCCATCACATATCTCCATGGCACTCATTGGTTATCCTCTTCCCAGCAAAAAATAATTACTAAAGTTTCTTTTATCCATTATCCATTCCTCCTGTCATTATCTCTACAAGGATCTTTGGCTGATTATTTTCCTAAAAGCTGTGGGCTGAGAAGGGCCTCAGGTTCTCACTGCTCTTCTGTTGCTTGCCCAGAGCAAAACTGAGCAGTTGTGCCTTACATTTCCCCTGGGGCTCTATGCTAAATGAGGAAACACTTGGCATTTCAGCAGAGACAAATGCTTTAATTCCTGATATCACTGGTAGACCAAGGCAAAAAAAGGCTCTCAAACTGGATGACTCTGCAGGTGCTCCATGGTGACATGAAACTCTTTCCATCCCAATCACATGTGAAGTTGTGGCCACAATGACATTCACCATCACTCTGCCCAGGAGCAAAACACCTGCAGCTCCTGTAGGCAGTGTCTTAATGAAGATTTTATCTGGGACAGGAGACAACCCTCATTTGAAAACATGGTCTCTATTCTTTGTTCCTGAACCTTTGCATTCTCATTCAGCACATTTTGAACATTTTTCCTGAACCTGACCTGATTTATTGAGTTGTTGGTCATACTCCTGTTTTCTCTTTCCCTGCACTGATCCTTGAACTCATTTTCTTAGTAGTGATGCAAAATTTATTTCCAAATCTCACGGACAGAAATGCTGAATGTAGCAAACCTTGGAGCCCTCCCTTAGAGCCTTAGTGGGTACCTCCACAGAGTGAGGGGTTCCCATTAATGACCCCTTTCACCCAGTCCCAAACTCACTCTCTTTACACTCCACTGATATTGCATTGTGCTAATCTTAAATCAGGATTTCAGTCCTGTACCCTCAGGATCGCACACAACCTAGCTCTGCTTTGGCACTGATTTATTTCTGCCTGATTTCAATTCTCCTCCCTGCCTCTGTTTCATTAAACTCTTGCAGATCTTACCAAAAGTGAGTACTCTCCTATCCCAACCTGGTGACATACACTTTGATGAAGCTGGATCTTATTTTCACTCACATCTCTTTATGACATGCAAGATTTTGACATTCCTGCCTGCAGGAAGGGTAGTTCATACTACTGAAAAAGGGGGGGGAAAGGCTGTAGTGTAAATTCACATCAGGTCTGAGAGCTTTTCGGCTTCTGTTTTTTTTACAGCCAGTTGAGTCAGAGACGTGGGAACTACTAACTTTTTTCACTGGGGGAGCATTGTTAGTGACCTGCACAAAAAGCCAGAAAACTGTTATTGCTTGAAATGTAAAATTAAAGGGAAAAAAATTGCTCTATTTTTCATTTCCCTGAACTGGACCACATGCTTCCCTGAAGGAAAATCAGTGTTGGAAAAAAGGTTGACTGCAAAATCTTCTGTTAATATGAATATTCCTCTCTTGCTCTGAGCTGTGGGATGCAGGCACAGACCTGTCCCATCTGCTCTGGAGAGATCTGTGCCAGCTGCAAGGAGGACCCTGCTGGAGATGATGGATGGCCCAGCACGTGTCCCTTCCTGCTGTGGGATTGCAGTGGTGGGACAGGGTGTAGCAGAGCACAAACTGTGTCCAGGATCAGCCTGGTGCTGCCAGAGGGGTCACACTGACCCGGACCCTGTGGTGGCACCAGTTCCACTGGTAGGGTGTGACCACAACTCTGACAGCTGCTTCTGCACTTTGGGAGCTCTCCTTGACGTTGGGCATGTTGAGGCCTGACAAGCCTTCTCATTCCCAGATTTATGCCAGATTTCTTCATCAAGTGCAGAGTGCCAAGGACGATCTCACAAGCGTTAATTCTGGTCCTGGCACTCATCCCTGAAGAGATTAAAGAACCCCTGAGAGAGCATCCCTTTCATTTTTGTCAATCCTTATTACATGCAGAGCTCTGATATATTCCTCCTCTCCTACTCTCTGTCTCTCTCACCATATGTTAAAGATTTTTGGGAATATACCTTTTTTGCAGCATCTTTCTCTTCTAGATTTTGACACAGTCCTGATGCATTTACCATAAATCTCTGGAAATGCAGCACAAAACTTGTTAGAAGCAGGACCTCATTGGAAGCAAGTTTTACATATGTGTACCATCTTCCTTGTCTGGTTGCAAGAGCAGCGTGATTAACTGGATTAAGAGAATTTTTTTCTATACCAAATGTCAGCAAAATTCTTGACTGAAGATATTTTTACACCAACAAGCCCTCAGTGTCTACTGTATTCAATGTAAAGGAGGATCACAGCAAGGAGCAGACTGGAAGAAATGTGCTAATTTGAAAAATCTGGAGGTTTTTATCTATGGGGAAAAAAGGTTTCTATGATGGTGATAGGAAAAATAGAGAACAATTTTGTGAAGATTTTTGTTTCTATGAAAGTCTTTATCTGCTTTGCACTAGTTCTATCACCTGGCAAGTATTTTTCAGCAGCTTTCCCCTATTCACATTTTTCTTTTAAATCTCAAATTTCCCCTTTACAAAGCTTGACCCTCTGGCTCTGAAATCCACATTTTGTCACTTTGTTCTGTTGTGTTCTGTGGAATGATTGGTTCATGTTGTGGCCCCAGCACAAGAGAAATCCTAGCACAAGTTGCACAGCATAGGAATGTGTCCTGCAAATGTTACTGGGAACAAGAGGTGTGGGGGAGGAGGACATCAGAGTTAACATCCTAATAACTCCTGTTTTTTTTTCTGGTTTTGGTCCAGAGCAGTGTCCAGGGAGCCCCACTGTCCTGTTAATCCAGAGCACAGGAGAGACAGAACTGGGCAGCAAGGCAGAGCATTCACTACAGTTCTTTCTCTGCACAATTTCCAGTTCTTTGCACTCTTCCAAGGAAGCCTGCCTGGCAGGCATGCTTAGTCAGGACAGACAAGAATATACACAGATTTATACCATGAGATAATGAGGTTTTCTGGTTTGTTCTCAGTTTTCTTTCTAATAATCCATTGTGCTTTATCAGCCTCTTTGATGATTGTTGAGCGCTGGGTTAATGTTTTCAGTGTATTAGCCACAAACCCCATTTTCCCTGTGAACAGTCATAGCTAATTAAGAATATTATGACATACATATAATTAGGGTTATTTTTAGCCCATAGTCTTACTTTGCATCTATCAACACTGGATTTCTTTCAGTGCCATGGTATCTCACCAACAACAAGTATCATTCAGCGTCATGAGATCCTAATGAGATCCTATAATCTCCAGCCTCTGTTAGCTCATGAGTCACTGTTTCCCAGATTTCATGAATATGTTGAACAACACTCATCTGTGTGGAACTTCGTGTGACCTCTCTCTATTGCATAAACTGACTCTTAGTTCTGTTTTTACTCAGTTATTAAGATGAGACCTCAGTTCCTTTTTTAAGCCTTTTGTAATATAAGTACACAGAATTAACCAATCTTAATATCACACAAATTCCTTGAAAATGCTCACCAACATACATGTAATATGACTTCCTTATGAATATCTGGGTTCAACCTCATGGCTGGGAATTTATGAGCAAGACAAAATTATAAGAAAAAAATGCTACATTTCTCAATATATCCCTCTTACTTGTGGCTTTGGGGTCAGTGCAAGCACCTCCTTACCAAATAGACTTGGGCACCACAGCTTAAACCTGTTAAAATTTGAGATGTGACAGCGTAAAGTGAAAAAGCAAAACCAGTATATTAGCAGTATATTAAAAATAAGAAAAGTGAAAAATTCCTTTTAAAATGAAGACTTGTAATGAAAATAGGCAGTGCTTTAATACGCTGATTTTTCAGAAGATCAATTTTCTGAGCATATAATGTACAAATAAAACAAAAGATTGATCTTGGGTGTTATTTCAGAAAGTGTATGTCAGGCTGTGTCCTGGCTGGGCTTTCCTGTTAAAAAGCAGCCTCTTGTTAGCACAGTACTAAGAATGATTGCACAGCCAAAGCTGAGGCACAGACCAGCCATTCGTAAATTATTTCTTTTAACATGTCACTGGAATTCCTAGAGGAAAACAGCTCCTTTTAAAAAATAATTTTATTTAATTCTGTTTCTCATTTATTTCTAGAAACTCTGGTTATGCAACAGCGCGGCACAGAGTGGAGAGGGACTCTCTTACCCTCAGCCCAGACTAATCCAAGTGCTGAGCTCTTCCTCTTTCCAGAAACACTAGAGAAGTTTCTAATCTCCTTTGTGCAGTCAGTGAATTCTCTGTGGGGATCTCCATCTATCTGGCAGGTCACATTACAGCTCTGCTCTGTAACTGATCTGCCCATTGGTTTCTACAGAAGAAGTGTTGTTGATGAATGACTGCACATGGCGCTGAGAATTATGTTGCAGAGTTGTTACTTTTCAACCAGGGAGCTTTCCTGGGAACTTTCCATGATCTGCTGGACAGCTAAAGAGCTTTGGACAATATGTAGGATACAGCTGCCATAACTCATTGTGACCAATGAACAGAGAGAGCAAAATGGATAGAGAAGCTGAGGATCAAAGACACCGGCAGGACATGCATATCTGTGATTGGTGATGAATTTTACTGCATTAGGGAAAGCTGGCTGACTTAAAAAGATGCTAAACCTGCTGGCAAGGCATAGCAATAACCCCTGAAGTCAGCGTGCTATGACAACTGCAGTTTCCCTCAACGTGAGACAGCACTGAGTGCGATGCCAAATGTCAGCTAAGCAGATTTATTTTCACTGAGACCACTTTTTCTTGCCCTTGAAGCCTTCCCTATGCTTTCCTCTGAGGTGTAGTTATAAGCAGAGTTGGTAGCACTGCCCTAGAATAGGTCCACTTTACAGCTGTGCGGAAAATAATTTTGCTGTTTTCTTACAATATTTGGCACTCTGCAGTACAGCACCCTTACAAAGATACAAACACCCAGGATTTTAATAAAAAACCCTAAACCATGAGAAAATAAAACTCATCTTTTTATAGCACATAGAATGGCTTCACTTGGAAAGGACTTTAAAGATCATCCAGTTCCCACTTCCCTGCCATGGGTAGGGACACCTTCCACTATCCCAGATTGCTCCAAGCCCATCCAACATGGCCTTGGACACTTCCAGGAATAAGAGAGCCACAGCTTCTGTGGACAAAAATTTTAAAGGTTGATTTGCACTAAACTAAATATTTGGTGTTACTAATTATAAACCTTATTTTATTTTAATTTTAGCAATTTTCTTTTTTCTTTTTTACTTAGTCAAATTTTCTCAAATCACCCTCCTTAATTTTTCTGTAATTTGACAACAAAACACTTAGGTGATTTCTTTTTACAACATATGTTGAGTCAGGAGATTGACTGAAACCAATGTTTTCCTGTAGTGTTTTGGTTACTAAGAATTGTGGTTTTGCTATAAAAAAATATTTTAAAATTTCCAACCAACTCTAGTATTTATGAAAAATGGTTCACAGCAATGTCCTATGAATTCTTAAAGAAAAGACAGCATCAACAGCAGTTAAACACTGCAGATAAGAGTTGGGTGATAAAATAAAATGTCCATTATTTTCTTTATTAATTTAGTCACATAAAGATTTTTTTTAAAAGGAGGATATTCGAAATGATGATCAATAGCTTTTCAGATTATAGTAAGATGAGAACATCATCCATAGAGACATGGCTGGATCCAGTCTTTGGGATACTGTTTGTCTCCTGCCCTCTGGAAAAATCCTATGGAGGATGATGAGGAAAGAGCCCTTTTTACCAAAATAAGAAGGGAGGAAGGTTTTCCTTGCTGCTGAAATGCCTTAGGAGGAGTGTTAACCCCTGAAGAGTAATGGATCTTGGCTCTGATTCACAGCTTCCACAAACTGCAAGGATGAATATTAGATTTTGAGCTTGGATTCAGATAGTTTCAAGAGAAATTATCCATCCATGCTCTGTAACACAGTTATGAACTGGTCTTCAAAATCTCCTAGCATTAAGGTCTGAGGTTTTATTTATTTGGATTTCAAAGTCCATTTCTACTGTTGCTGTCTTGCCTTTGCCTCACACTGCAAGCATCCAAGAGGCCTGGAGGTGCTGGGAAAAGGGGCTTGATCCAATGTCTTCTTTATTTAAGACGGGAAGCGTGCAAGCAGATGATCTATTAATACTGCATTTATTAATACCCTTCTCAAACACAGGAACCAAAAATCACAAGGCTTGCTTTGAAGCTGGGACTCTCTCACATGAATGGAAATGAGTTTCCAGCTAAGTACAGGTGCCTGCCATATGAGCAGAACAAATCCTGAGACCATGAGGAGCAATTTGATGACTGCTGTGTGCTCTGTGCCCACAGTAGATTCATATCAAGGTGACACTTCCCTGGCTTGGGCCTCCCCTTGTCTCTTCCCAAAGAGCTGTAGATATTTTACTCCTTTTCTTACTTTTTTAGTGCCTGATAGATGTTGTTCTTAAACACTTCTGCAGGTGATTACTGTGGGGAGTTAGTAAGCTTCTTATTCACACCTTTCTGTCCAGCCTCTCTTGACTTGCATAATTCATTAATCCAGAGGAAACGAGGGATCTCACAAAGCCCCAGCCAGCCCCAGAGGGGCTTTTCAATGTTTTAATTTCATGATGGCTGTGGGAAATGCCTGTGTAGCTGTTAAGCATTTTGAGTCCCTTCCCATTCTTTCCCCTGTTAATAGGTGGTTGTGCCACTGAGACGTTCCCCAGGAGGACCCTTAATGTGAAGTATGAGTGCTGCTGCCTGTTGACATGCTGGCTAACAAGGATGACACATCAGACTTAAAACCCCAGGAGTGCCTAAATTTTTGTGGTTTTCAAGTACTATAAATTTTGCTTTCTAGCACAGGTGAGGTTTGAACCCTAAATGGAAACACTCATGTCCCAGATGTCCCTTTTTTGGTACTGGGGCCACTGGTAAAGGAAAATACAGATGTGAAAGAAGCCCTGAAGCCCTCAGACCTGCCAAGCTCCATCTGATTTCCCATCACCTCCCCAAAGTGAATGTGTGGAGTCAAGATATGAATGAAGGAGCAAAGTTCTCTGGCTAAATGACACGGGTCCGGTGATGTTGCTCCAAGGCATGACATCAATTTCTTGGGCAATGTCTACACTTTGCACATTGCAAAGGAGCATTCCCAGGTGCTTTAATTTGCTTTTAGTCCTCAGACTGGTCCCTTGCTCACTTTTGGCCTCGGCTCTCTAACATCCATCCAAACAGTTTCCAGGCACCGTTCGGCAGCCGGCACAGCCAGGGATCATTCCCAGTTGGCAGCTTGGATACAGCTGCTCTGTTTTGGAAAGTGGGAGAGTTTAATGAATGGATGCAAGCATTTCTGTGCCAGTTGGCCTCAAGGCTAGAGAATGGTTCAGGCCGCATTTAATTTTCTAAAAGAGACACAGCCTCAGGTCTCCTTATCTTTGCCATTAACTTCCTGGGTAGTGAGGGCTTGGCTGTTTACCTATAAAAACGAATTTGTGAAAATGGAGAATGCATGAAAGAATGGTTTCAAAGACTATTTATTATTAATACAGTTCTTTTTAACCTAACAAGTCATTCACAAACTGATCTAGGCTTCCTTGGACAGAGTTAGTGTTCGGAGACATTTGCTGATCATTTACAGCAAGAAACATTCAGCCTCTGGTTTGTTTTCTTTGCTTCCTTTTTGCAGTGGGGACCAGCCAGCTGAGAGATCTGCTTTTCCTGTCCTTGATTTGATGATTGAAGCTTTTCAAACAGAACTACAACACACGGCAAGCATCCACGATGAATTTCTAGATAAATAAACACTTGGGCTGAGGTTATTTTGAAGAATGGCAGCGTCAGTGCCTCCCAATGGCAAATAATAGAGTGAACTGAGCCCAGCCTTTTTTTTTTTTCTGGAGTTGGAGAACTGCTATCCCTCCTGTTAACCTGTGCCTCTCTGTTTCATGGATTTTCTTGGTGCTTCTGAAGCACTGAGAAAGACACAGTTAGGGGTGGCTAAGGGTCAGTCAGGGTCCACCCTGTGGGAAAGGAGACTCTTCCCATTGCCATGTTGCCCAGAAGTGAGATGAGGGTCACTCCAGGTCTGGCTGCTCGTGGGAAGGTCAGTCTCTTGCAGGGATGTCCATGCCAGGTGACTGCTCAGCCTTTCCAGCTGGGGATGGCTCAGGAGACGCGCTGGAGGCAGGCTTGCGTTGCCTAAGCATAGCTCTTGGCTCCGTTGCTTGCTCATCTGTGGCTTTGCCTTCCCTCACTTGTTTCCTTAGATGAGTTCCTCTGCCTGCTTATTTGTGTTAGGAAAATTATCATTCTTGTATTTCGGTCTGTGTCGCTTCCTCTGGGCCTGTTTTGTTATTGCACAGAGGGATGTCTCTAATGAAGTGGACGGAAGGAGGAGGACTCGGGGCTTATTTTTATCCTATACATAGGAAGTTGGCCAGAACAGGGAAAAACAGAGCAGAAAGCCCTCAGAGCATTCCCACCCCTCGGGGCTGGAGACAGCAATCTCCATAGACCTTGCTCAAATGTTCCACTGCTGCCCAGGGGAACTTTCTCTGCAGTTTTGCTTGTTTGTTTTTGAAAGGAAAAACGTGTGTTGCTTCCTGCCACAGGGCTGGGTCTTGCTGCTCTGCCATTGCTGCCATCCAAGCTTCTTTTATTAATGAATTAAACCTCAGACCATGAGACAGACTGAAAAAAAAAAAAAAAAAAAAAAGGGATTTTTCATATGTTTGTTGGTAAAATGTGACAGCACCTGGGGCCCTGTTGATGGGGCTGGCACTGACATCACACTTCTGTAAAGATGTGAGGGCTGGTCTGAGGAGCCTCAAACCTAAACCAAACAGACAGGATCAGGACAGCAACGCAGGGCAGAAATGCAGAAAAATGTCGTGGTTTTGCTGGTACCATGAAGGGAAGGCAATGGATTAACCCAGATGTTGTGGTTTTTTAGTTTCATAGGACAAGAGATGATGGCTTGAAGTCAGTGTGGTTTTAGGTTAGGCATTAGGAAGAAACTCCTTACTGTGAGGGTGGTGGGGCCCTGGCACAGAGAAGTTGTGGCTGCCCCATTATTGGAAGTGTCCAAGCCAGGCTGGATGGGGCTTGGAGCAAACTGGGATAGTGGAAAGTGTCGCTGCCCATGGCAGGACAGTTTGAACTAGACAATCTTTAAAGTCCATTCCAAACCAAACCGTTCTAAGATTCTATGATTCTATGATTCTATGATTCTATGATTCTATGATCAGTGTCTACAATTAGATCATGCCATTATCCTAGAAATTTTGGGAAAGCTGAGTAGCATGTTTTAAGGCAAGGTATTTGCCTCTCATTCCCATTTTCTTTGTCCCATTTAATCCCCTTTCCAGGAGCCAGTGGGCTGTCTTTTCACTTTTTTTTTTCTTTCCCAGTGGTGATATCCAAGGAGAGGACCAGCAAAGCAGACAGCTGGAGCTCTCCCACGCAACTTCCCTGGCACAGACTGAGCACAGAGGATCTCCCTCCTCTGCTGCTGCTCCTGTCACACAGCTGGGCTTCAAAAGAGGATGCTCCTCTCCCACGTGCTTCAAAGAGAAACCAGGAGCCACAGAACAATTTACTCCCACTCACAGGGCGAAGGGAAATCCTCTTCTAACAGGGGATCATCCTGTTACAACGAGGATGTCTGGTGATTTATGACATGCTGCTTTAAACCCTCATTCCCCTCCAAAGAAACACAGGAGACAGCAGAGCTGGAGGGAGATAGGAGAGAGAGCTGACATTGGCAATGCTTGAAATATGGTGTAAGAGCTGGGAAAACCCTTTCTTGCTGTCCTCATTAGCATGACTTAACTAATAGTTATAATCTTATCAAGCAGAGGTTGCCATGCAGGAGGATGTGCAGGCTGGAAATCAAAGCTTTAATAAATAGATATTTTAAGACCAAAAAGCACCACTGTAGTTTTGTCTGCCTTCCTGTGTAATTGATGCAAAAAACAGACCTTTTCAACAGAAAAAAAAAATAGTGGATTTAATAGGAAGGTATTAGTATTGTTATATTTTTGGGTAATAATTTTAACAATCAAAATTTGAGTGGTTTATTTTGCAAAATCCAACGTATATGTACTTGATTGCCTTTCATTTTCATTTTCTGCTCTGTAAATCCCAAAGATTGTATGCTCTGTAGGGCTTATGCATCCATTTTCTTAATCTTTTATTCTGGCATTGAATCCAAATATAAAAAGAATATTCTCAACCTGGGATGAAGAAAATTTTCCTTTTTTGATGCCAAAAAGGTAACTTACTCTTGCAATTTACATTAAATACTGCCAAAAATTAATATCTGTGCCATCAGTTCTGTTATTGTCTCTGACATTTTTATAGTTCTCCCTTCCCATTTTCTTTGTGTTAGCTTTGGCCTGGGTCTTGGAAGTGGTGGCACCTCTTATTCTCAGAAATATTTTGATATCTTGAGGTCTGATGTGGCAGTAAGGGAGACTCTCCTCACAGGAATCAAGAATGAACAGAATAAACTGTCATCTATGGAAGCTGAATGGCAGGACAGCTTGAGTCAGGACCCAAAAAAAAGAAAACAATGGTCCACGTATTTCAGATGTGAAGTGGAGGAGAGAAATCCACCTGAGGACACACAGAGAAGCAAAAGACAAAGAAGATTCAGTCCATGGTGTGGGCAGTGCACCATGGGGCATCCCAGAGGGAGAGTCAGAGTCAGAAGCAGGACAGATTATCCAAATTTCAGTCATACGTGGACCAACTCATACAAATGTGAGTTTGCCCACATCCAGATTGGATTATTCCACACTCATTCATATTCTAGGTATTTCCAAGCAAGCATCACAGCCTATAACATCTCATGCTTATTCAAAAATAGCTTTCAAATAAAGAGAAAATAATTATTTTATTCCAGATCTAGTTCATCAATCTCAAAGGTTTTTACTCCAGCACCACTGAGATCTGAATTTGCACCAGAATGTCAAGCACAGGCCATTAACAGGAGAGATTTCTCAATGCTAAAGGAAGAGAGACAGTAACTGTGAATTGTAAAGCCACATCCTTACTGGTGGCTATAAATTTGGGTAAACTTCCTCCCCCAGTGAACTGGATTCTCACATGCTGTCTCATCAGGCCATTTCCCTCTCACTTGTGAAATATATTACAGTAGCCAAATTACCAAATGACCTCAATAAATTCAGTCATTCTGCTCTAAGAGAAGATACCATGCTGTGGAAAACAGAGTGAGAATGGTTTTTTCCCTCTCCAGACTTGCAATTGTTCCCATTGTGTGTCAATTTTATTGGCAGGTGATTTTTTTTTTCCTCCCTTGCTTGGCCCCAGTTTGAATTTTTGCATTCTGCTTCCCCTGCAAATGCCTTTTCCAATCACTATATTTTAGCTCATATCAACGAAGTCTGTGTGGGGGAAGAGAATAAAGCAGGACAGATCCTCATCTGGTTTATATCTGTCTTGCTTAACACATTCCAAGAACCTCTCTGCTGCTCTGCCCAGCTCAGTGCTGTGAACACTGGGCATATTCCTACCTTATATTTTTGTAGATAGACTTGCTAAACTGTTTGTGCATGGAAGAAATTCCCACCTAAGTTATAAGAGGAAAAGCTGAATTTAAAATTGTTGTTGACTGTTTTGTTTTTATTTTGTTTTTTGTAAGAGAATAATAATATCATAGAATGGTTTGCATTTGAAGTGACCTCAAAATTATCTGGTTCCAACTCCCATGCTATGGGCAGGGACATCTTTCACTAGAGGTGTCTAATCTGAAAAAATAAAATATTTATTTCTGGGGAAAAGTTTTACACGGATTCAAAATCAGCCCATCTTCACCTAAAATTCAGCAAATGCTTTTCATTTTCCTAGTGTCTTGACTCAGTGCCCTCAGCAAAGAGCCTGGGGCAATGGCATCTGAGAGGCTCCTAACAGCACTAGAAGTTCAAACCTCTCTGGGCAAAATGTCCTTAAGTTCCCTGAGGAAAGTCTCAGAATGGCAGCAGGGGCACAAAATGGATAAGAAAATCCCTACTTCAAGTCCCCAAGCTTGTGGGTTTTTTTATGATACTTTTTCAATTTTAAGGTAGCTTCTCTGTAAGCAAACAGAAAGGACTAAAGGTTTGTTTCAGCATCCATCCAGACAGCTCCAACTTTTCTGAGGAAACAGGTGCACAAACCCTGTGCTGGCTGAGAACTGAGGAAGTACAATTTCCATGAAAGAAACAAACCAAAAAAACTGTTAGTGAAAATAAAATTAATTAATTTTATAATCAGCTCCTAAGCAGCCGAAATTAAAAAAAAAAAAAAAAAAAAAAAAAAAAGAGAAAACAAAACCAAACTCATTTTACAGATGAGTAGTATCTGTAAAAATCACTGGATTATAGAATCATGGAATGGTTTGTGTTGGAAGAGACCTTAAAATCTTCCGGCTCCAACCATCACTGCTCTGGTTCAGTGGCAGGTGAATCACCCCCATGCCTGGAACTCCTCTCACCAGTGAACCAAGTTAAACATGAACATCTGCTCTGAGCTGCTTGGGGATTCTGCTCCTGAAGCAGCTGCAAGACTGACATTTGTTGTTGGGGGATGCTCTCACACCATTCTCAAATGGTCCAAATGTCAAAAGGACATGATGAGGAATCACAGCCATAGGAGCTGGAGAGGACCTCAGCCCTGGGTGTCCCTGTGAGCAGGGAGGGGCAGAGCAGGGCCCAGGCTCTGCTCTGGGACCCAGCAATGGCACCAGAGGAACGGGCAGGGACTGATCCCAGTGAGTTCCACCTGGACAGAAGAACTGGAGGCAGAACTTCTTTCCTGTGCAGTGACCAAACACTGAACAGAGACCAGAGAGGCTGTGGAGTCTCCCTCACTGGAGATATTCCAGAAAAGTCTGGATGCAATCCTGCACTCTGGGATAACCCTGCTTGAGCAGGGAAGAGGGACCAGGTGATCAACTGGTCAACTTTGATCCCTTCCAATCTGACCCATTCTGTTAATCTGTGATGATTTTTAAAATACTCTGAGAAGGCAAAGGCAAACTGGGAATACAGACACTTGTGTTCTGCCTGTGCTGCTGTGACAAGGAAAGAAAAATTCACTGATGTAGGATTCCTCCTAGAGTTGTTTCACCTTGAATTGTCACAGTTAAAAGAGTGGTGTTTTCACTTTTTCTTCTCTCTTATGGCATCTAAACGTTAGGGAAAAATGGGATTAAACAGTAATAGAAATTTAAAGCATTACTTAAAAGCCAAATCCTTTCATAATGCCCTTAAAATCTCAGTGATTGCAAACGTTGCAGGAAAGGGTAATATCTGCTCTTCACTGATTTCATCTGATAAAGTTGTGGGGAGAGAGAAAAAGTGCTTTGGGGCAAGTGAGAATTTCCAATCTCTGTAGATTATGAAATGTCATTGTTCCCTGATTTACCTCATGAAACATAAACTCCACTAAACATGGTACACTAACGATAAGGTGTGCAAATGTGCCTTTTCAACCCCGAAACAGAGTTGCTTCTGTTCCAGACAGAACTACCTCTTTGGGCCCAAGATGACAAATAATTCAAACTTAAACATATGTAGTTGTTTGTAGGCCCCAAGACACTTCATGGCAAATTTGTTGCAGCTCCTTTTCTCAATGTCCCCATACAAGTAGGATCCAAATATCAATGCCAGGAACAAGAGAGAAGACAGTTATTTACAGTCTGAGAATGAAGCCACAGTGACTTTTATATATACATAGACACATGTATATATGTATGTGTGTATAAATATATATAGATATAGATATATAAATTAGGAACCCTGAAACTTAAATCCATATGCAGGAAAGCCTGCAAACAGACAGAAAGCTGAAGATACTTTGGAAGAAAAAAACGATATTGCTGCTTGCCAGCATGAATGCAAACTGCATATAGGGTTATTATCTGATGAGGGGTTTTCAGGTGGTTAGTTTTCATCTAAATGGAAGTCAGGTGTGTTTCAATAGGCTTTTTTTTTTTTTTCTTTTAATGCATCAAAGTATTTTTTCAACAGAAAAGGACTGGCTTCCAACCAGTATGGAAATTTTTAATTCAATCTGAAATTTTGTTTATTTTAGGGAAAAAAAAGTAAAAACCAACCATGGAAACATTCTTACTAAAAATTCTGGCTTTAGATCAAAACCCTTTTTGAGATTTTTTCAAATTAAATATTTCCCTTTAACACTTCAGTTTTAAAAAGAACCTGCTTATTTTTCTTCAAGTTTTTAATTGGGAAAGAAGAAAATACTAAAATGTAATAAGCAGAATCAAGTTAGAAAATTTTTGAGAGGAAAACAAACAAAAAAAGGCATATGTTAAAATGATGATATCGCCAATTAAAAATAACTGCCATGTTTTGATCAACCAGTAGAATGTCTGGCCACATCTGACAGGGGTAGCAGTGCTGTGTAGGTGGATCCAGGAGCTGCACCGTGCTTGGGAAAATTTGCACTGCCAATAAAACCAGCCATGAGTTGTTCCTTTCCTACCTTCCCATATGCTGGGCTCATTAATGGAACATCAAATCTACAAATGTGGACATAAAGTCAGCCTATACATGCCTAACTTCTGATATGAGCATCCGACCACTGCTTGGGGGCTGTGTTTGAAAAGCAGGGCCACGTCCTGAGGGCTGTAAATCCATTCTTTCTTGACAGAAGACAAATCTCAGTGGGATTCTTTTTTTTTTCTCTTTTCCACAAAAGAGTCTTGTGTTCTGCATTGCAAGCCCGAGTTGCAGCAGGGAGGGGGAAGCTGCAAATCCAGCTCGAGGCTTGAAAGATTTCCACTGTCATTGCTGGAACTCTGCGGAGTCAGAGCCCCTCGGTGCCAAGAACAAACACATCATCACCACCGCGTAATGCAAACACGATGCTCGTGTAATCTGCTGCGGGACACTGGGAATCTGTCTCCTGGGAGGGGAGGCAGGCAGGGAAAGCCCTGGAAATCTTTTTTGGTGACTAAAACCATGCTTTATTGCAAAGCGCGTAAAGGGCCGTCTCTCCTTTCCAGGCTGACTTCCCACCTGCAGCGCGTTGCTGATTTAATAAGGGCTGAAAGGGATTATCAAGTTGTGAAGTTGTTTGCATCCTACTGGGCTGTAATGAATGAAGGGTTTTGTTCAGCTCAGCCTGACTGAATGCTTCTTGGAGTGATCAGAGCTGGGGAAAGGCTGTAAGGGACCAGCGTTTTTGGTACATGGTTAATGTTAGAACATTAGATGGCAAAATGGTGGGTGCATAAACTCCTTGTTAGCTTTGTAACTTCTTTTCCTATCCCAACCCTTGCCTTGGGCTAAGTCCTTGCAGTGGTTTTTTTGGGTTTTTTTAAGTCTGCCTTGGTAGTTCAGCAATCAGTCTCTTCAGCTCCTGTAATTCATGAGAAATTGGAAAGTTCCCTTACAGGTTTCTGCCTTCACCATACTCCTGTAACTCTGCCCAGGTTGCCTCACCCCTGGGGAGTTTGTATCAATTGCAGTTCTGCTCACAAAAATAATTACAAGAAAGATGCTCATTCCCTGCCAATTCCCTGCAAGTCACTTGCATTCCCTGCTGAGAAGGACAAAGAGTGCCACAGGCTGAAGTAAAAGCCTCTTAATGCATCTCATTTTCAACCCAATAAAAGAGCAGAGCACCTTCACCCAATTAGCAGACACCAAACCCTCCTGTCCCTTTGGAGGCAGAGCTATCCGAGTGACAAGCAATTAAAACTCACTTCTTTCATCTTTCAGGTGTTTCTATGAATTTGGCACCTGCATCAGGAGCAGGACTTGGTCCTCTCCTAGACACCTTCTCTCCCTCTGGAGAGGTCATGCCTGCCCTGTTAGAATCCTCTGCTCATAGTGTAGGTGAGTTTTGCTTCTTCTCTCTATCCCAGCAGACTGTAGCTGTTCCAGTCCCTCTTGTGTTTTCTGTGCACCACTGGACTTTGTGAGGAGATGTTGACCCAAAAGATGAGGCTTCCTTTTGGCCATTCTCTGTGACAGAGATCATGCAGACACAGTGGTACCAGGTGAGCTTTACCAGGTGAGGAGAAGATGCAGAGCCCCAGATTTCCTCATCTAAAAGAGGCTTGCAAGGGGAAGCTGTCCCAGTCTTCATGCTCTTACTTGAAATTTCCTTCACAATGTATAATCCACCATTCAAGAGTCTAGCTAATTCCAGATCAGCCAATAACAGAAGTTTGGTATTTTCCTAAACATTCCCTGTACTTCAAGAAAATAACAAATGTGGCCATCTGTGTCATATCTGTAGTTCTTATCTTTATACCCCCATATTTTTTCTATTCATGTTTTTCCACTACCTCTACCAGCTCTCCTAGTCAGATATTTTCTCCTTTCCTTTTCCCACTCCTGCCTGTGAGCCCTTCTTCCTTCCAGCAGATAATTTTTGGAAAAGGAGATCAACAAATTTAATCAAGTAAATGTCTTCCCAACCCAATCTTTGTCTCCCAAGTCAGCCAACGTGTCTTTCCATACTGCTTCTGCAGGTAACAGAAACTCTTCTGTGGCCTGATGTGTTATGCTTAACCCACACTCCTCCTCTGAAACCTTCAGAAGAACCTGAATCTGCTCCTTGGAAGCCCAGGAAGCATTGTTAAGCTGTCTGGCAAACACATGACCCT
This sequence comes from Taeniopygia guttata, assembly GCF_048771995.1. Classification (NCBI taxonomy): domain Eukaryota; kingdom Metazoa; phylum Chordata; class Aves; order Passeriformes; family Estrildidae; genus Taeniopygia; species Taeniopygia guttata. The sequence goes on along the minus strand of NC_133027.1, from coordinate 5,430,581 downwards.
GAAAGTGGTATGGCTGTATCACAAAGACATTGCCTTCTCCTATTTCAGGTACTGCCTAAGGACTCATTTCTCTTGTGATGTTGTAAGAAATGTGCGTAACAGCTACAGGAAGACAAAGAAAAGTCAGGAGTTCATGGTGGCTTTGGGACCGTCTAGTCAAAAACAAAAGAAAAGGGCTATCCAGGTCAGATTATCTATATCATAGGAACATAAATAACTGCAGTGGGAAGCAAGAGGTCTCCTCAGAGTAGGGCCAGCCATGAGGTAAGACAAGATCTCACAAGGTTTCATATTAGAAAAGCTCCATGGTTCAGGTGCTCCATTTGGAGGAAGATGATGAAGAAGAGGGAAGCATATGCAGTTCCCACTGCAATTCCCAGCTCCTATTTGTTGGAAATATAGAAAAATAGGCAGGTGGGGTGGGATGGGGTAACTTTCCTGTAGGTGTGGGGTCCACAATGGAGTCCAGGCTTCTTTGGCTGCAAGCAGCTGAGATACTCAGGTGAAAAGGTCACCACTCAGGGTGTTACTGATGGTGCTCAGAGTTGGCCTGATGGGTTTTCATCCCATTCCAGGACCAGCTGCTCTGCAAAGTCAGGGGTAACATCAACTAACATAGGCTGAGCTTTCCTTGACATTCATCTGCATGAAGAGGTCCTGTTTTAGAGTGAGCTGGTTTCTTAAGCAGCCAGTTCTTCCCTCCCCCAGGAACAAATCCTGACTCATGTTTACCAGCTGGAGAAAACATGACCAAATATTGAAAGAAAAAAAGAGAGATCTGCTTTGAGCATTAAAATTCATTGCTGAAAGACTAGAAACTACTGTTTGGCCTGCCAAGGCTTTAATTGTCGACTTATGTAAGAAAGGCTCTTTTTCAGTCCCTGTTTGCATTCACCAGGGGGTTCATAAAACAATTATAAGAATCTAGTGATAATCTTCTTTCAGCCTTTATATTCCAGGCAGCCCAAAATGTCAATCCAGTTGATGATTGCTCCTGTGTGAGGTCACTGAGCCACTGACTGGCTCTCTGACTTTATTATTATTAATTGTTTTTATTAGTTACTGCTACTATATGGCATGTGGGTCACTCACCCTGTCCCTAGCCCTTAATAGCTCCATTGTGTTGTCCTGATCAAAGCTGGTCCTTTCTGTGTCTCTTTCATGTGATCTTCAAAGTCATCTTTGGATGACTTCAGATGGTCTGAAAAATAAAAATCTCAAAGGCATCTTTAGGCTGAATCAAAAACTGACAGCCCCAAGTTTTTGATAATTCAAATATTAATATCTTATGGTGTTAGACTGTCATCTTGTGAACAATCTAAGACAGGCATGAGACAACCACAGGCCCTGGCTGGAAGCAATTGAATGGACTCTCCCCATCTCATTGAGGGGCTCACAGCCAGTGAATGACAGATCCTACTACTTCAGGTTGGCTTGAAATCATTACACACACTGGATATGAAATTATACACTTTAGTGATAGCTGATTGCTGAAAACCCTGCCTTGTGTGTGAAGGAAAAATAAGACTTTATGACTGGTTTATATGATTTTCTTTCAGCCTTCATACTGCTTGAATGCAAGTCATATTCCATATGATATCCCTGTCACTTTAGAGGCAAACTGCTGGAGATCAAGACTTTACATAAAATATCGGTTTAGACCTGAAACTGGAAAGGTACAGCTCTTACAGGACAGTGCAATATTTCATGCTTTGATTTTGACAGCTGCACCAGCAGGGGAAAAAGGGACATCTCTGTAATGCTACAATTTACTAAATAACTAAAGCACATTAAAGTCTTGAAGACCAGGTCGATCTAGAAATCCTGAGGTCTCAACTGAAGCATGTGCTTAAATGTTTTATAAATGTGGTGCTCTGCCTGGCCTCCAAGTTGGTGCTGGTATGAAATTCATGACACAGAGACAAAGCAGTCAGAATTCTTCCCCACAGTCTTGTGCACCTGTATCAAAATGGGTTGAGGCTAAATTTCTACACCACTCTCCTTTAAATCTAGTGTCATAACACTGGATTAGAAGAGAGGGGTTCAACAAAAGAGACCAGATAACAGCAAAAGTCAGATAAAATTTCATTTTTATCCTGTGGATTGTCCTTTCAGTATAAGTCTGGATATAAACATGAGTATCACATGGGATTTAATTATGTCAGAAGAAATAAAATAAACTTAATTAAAAATATGACTCAGGTTCAAATATTTCTAGAGGACAAAGTCTGTAATTTAGGGCTTTTTGTCTGAAGACAAAATTAGCCTGGAAAATTAAAAAAAAAATTCTTTCATATCAAGAACTGGCAGAACATTCAATCACTCATTGCTTCCAACATCAAAAAAATTTTCCTCTGCTGTGGGAGAGGAGTAGTTTGTACTTTTTATGTAGTGGTGAGAGAATATGGCTTAATACAGTGGTAATAAGATAAGCTGCTAGAAGCTTTTCCATAGGAACCATCAACATGGAATGGAGTTTCCCCCACTGCTAGTGAGACTGGGCCCATATTTTAAGGGTATCTTTGCCAGAGGCCTGCATACATTGTAAGTTGAACAGAACTAATGTTTTTGGCTTCTAACTTTTCTCTCAAGCTTAATATTGGTCAATTTGTGAGGTGTCCTGGCAATAACAACAAAATAACACCAAACAACCTTAAATATGATTTTGTCATGTTTTCATATAAAGCAGAATAAAGCACAAGGAGGGAGGTGGCACAGGGATGTGGAAGGACACTTTAAAAGTGATGCAGAGATTTTGCATAAGAGTACAGGACACTGAACTCTCTTCTACACTCCAGATTTCTGCTTTAGGTGCCTAAACTCCAGCTGAGTTCAGTGTGAGTTGAGCCACTTAAATCCCTCTATGAAATGGACACCAAGTTATCACCTTATGGCTTAGATGAATTAGGTATTTCAGTGTTCCTGACAAGAGTTCCAAATTGGCTTTTTTTTTTTTTTTTTTTTTTTTTTTTTTTTTTTTGCTGATCTCACTGGAGGTCCAGGAATGGCTGCTGAACCTAGAGACAGGAGCAACTGGCAGCTGTAACTTGGAGACTGGGATTTCACAAGGCTGGAACAAAGGCGCTGTAGAGCATCATCTTCTGGTTAGGATTTGGCAGATTTAAGGACTGTGGAAAGAGGTGTTTTCAATAACTGAACAGAATTGCTAACATAGGCTTTACACGTTGCAGCCCAAGGATCAATTTGGTTTTGGCCTTTGCCAAAGCTACTTCTTAACAACTGATTTGAAAACTGCAAAGATGAACTGTCTTTTTTGCTCCCTGTGGGGCAACCACACTTTGACATTGCGGTTCCTAAAGGACCAGCAAATAATTTTGTATGCTGGAAATGAAGGAAGGGAAGGAAAGAAAATAAAAGATTCAATCTTTTCTTTTCCTCCTCCCAAGTTAATGAATTTTTTATAAATGTGTAAGCATGTCACTATTCCAAGCCACATCAAATCAACTTTTAAAATCTGTATTTAAAAAACAGGAATGTGTATAATATGAATGGCTTAAGGAATAAAATGCAAAAAGATGTTGATGATGCTGGATTAGCAGCCAGCTGGAGGATTAAAAAAGATGAAGAGAAGAACAAAAAGGCCCGTGTTTCACTAGCCAAGTCAACAGCCGTGTTTTTTCAATCGCCCCTCATTATGGAAAAGTGTACTCAGGTTGTCCTAGAATCAGAGTTCACTGTTTTTAAGGAGTCACATCAGGAAAAAAAACTCTTGATGCAATGCAGAGTGTATGACAGGGAACATCTGGACACCAAACTACTGGAGCTGCCATTTTTGCAGAGGAATGGCTCCGAGGATGAATTGGAATGAGCTGTAACAAATATGGGATTTTGCTGGCAGCTTTATTTTATTTAAATGCATCCCTGGATTTTGAGATATTTCTTTGTTTTGGATAATATTTAAACATGTCAAAAATCCTCTCTCCTTCCTGCCCTTCATTACACATGACAGGGAGTGGATTGCTCTGGCCATCTGTAGATGGGAATGAATGGAGCTACATCTGGATGGGCCAGGGATCACATGAACGCTCACAGCAAGCCCCAAGCAGTTAACTTGAAACCTGTCTTTCCCCGAGTGAGCCAAGACACTATCACAATTTTTGCCAGAACTGCGTGAAGCAGTGTTGGAGCTTTGCAGCTAAACGTGTCAGAGCCTGTTTGGGGGCCCTCCCTAAAGTTAAGCACCTCTGCCAATCCTGCATGTGCTTAGGAGTTGTGTTTGATAATAACATCTGGCATTTATTGTGTGACATCTTGTGCTTATGAAGCCATTCCCAAGGCTCCCCTGCAGCCCAACTGTGGAAAGCTTCAAGGGAGAATACAAAAGCACATGTGGCAAAGTTTGGAAGAGGGGAACACTAATAAAGGAGCAGACAACCTGTAGGTCCAGACACACACGTGGCTTGTGCCAAAGCTGTGCCATGCTGGCAAGGCCTGAAACAGCCTGGGCAGAAGCAGGGCAAAGCCTGGGATTCTGAAGCTGCTGCCATTGATGCTGCTGAGGAATGGGCCAAGCCCTGTCCTCAGGGGCTGGTGAGAGGATAATCTGTGCATCTTGGGGACGCGATTTAGTGGTGAACGTGATGGTGCTGGGTTAATGGTTGGGCTCAAAGATCTTAGAGAACTTTTACGACCATAATGGGTCTATGTTTCTATGATTCAGTGATGACTGGGAACCCACCCCCATCCCCTGCCTGTGAACTGCTGCTGGAGGTCTTTCCCCCTTGGCTCCCTTGTTCAGGTATGTGTGCCATAGCTGTCAGCCATATCTCCTCTCCTCTCCTCTCCTCTCCTCTCCTCTCCTCTCCTCTCCTCTCCTCTCCTCTCCTCTCCTCTCCTCTCCTCTCCTCTCCTCTCCTCTCCTCTCCTCTCCTCTCCTCTCCTCTCCTCTCCTCTCCTCTCCTCTCCTCTCCTCTCCTCTCCTCTCCTCTCCTCTCCTCTCCTCTCCTCTCCTCTCCTCTCCTCTCCTCTCCTCTCCTCTCCTCTCCTCTCCTCTCCTCTCCTCTCCTCTCCTCTCCTCTCCTCTCCTCTCCTCTCCTCTCCTCTCCTCTCCTCTCCTCTCCTCTCCTCTCCTCTCCTCTCCTCTCCTCTCCTCTCCTCTCCTCTCCTCTCCTCTCCTCTCCTCTCCTCTCCTCTCCTCTCCTCTCCTCTCCTCTCCTCTCCTCTCCTCTCCTCTCCTCTCCTCTCCTCTCCTCTCCTCTCCTCTCCTCTCCTCTCCTCTCCTCTCCTCTCCTCTCCTCTCCTCTCCTCTCCTCTCCTCTCCTCTCCTCTCCTCTCCTCTCCTCTCCTCTCCTCTCCTCTCCTCTCCTCTCCTCTCCTCTCCTCTCCTCTCCTCTCCTCTCCTCTCCTCTCCTCTCCTCTCCTCTCCTCTCCTCTCCTCTCCTCTCCTCTCCTCTCCTCTCCTCTCCTCTCCTCTCCTCTCCTCTCCTCTCCTCTCCTCTCCTCTCCTCTCCTCTCCTCTCCTCTCCTCTCCTCTCCTCTCCTCTCCTCTCCTCTCCTCTCCTCTCCTCTCCTCTCCTCTCCTCTCCTCTCCTCTCCTCTCCTCTCCTCTCCTCTCCTCTCCTCTCCTCTCCTCTCCTCTCCTCTCCTCTCCTCTCCTCTCCTCTCCTCTCCTCTCCTCTCCTCTCCTCTCCTCTCCTCTCCTCTCCTCTCCTCTCCTCTCCTCTCCTCTCCTCTCCTCTCCTCTCCTCTCCTCTCCTCTCCTCTCCTCTCCTCTCCTCCCTCTCCTCTCCTCCCTCTCCCTCTCCCTCTCCCCTCCCCTCCCCTCCCCTCCCCTCCCCTCCCCTCCCCTCCCCTCCCCTCCCCTCCCCTCCCCTCCCCTCCCCTCCCCTCCCCTCCCCTCCCCTCCCCTCCCCTCCCCTCCCCTCCCCTCCCCTCCCCTCCCCTCCCCTCCCCTCTTTTCTTCTATTGTCCTTAGTGGCCCTTAGGCTGTAGGATTTATGGTGTGTGCCTCTGGTAGTAAGGGCTGACCACATGAGACACTGACCCATCAGCCTGAACTGACCTGGCTCGTGAACATCATCACTTTCTCCACACCTGAACACACAGACTTTGACCCATCAGGTGAGCCTGTTTAGGGAGGTGCCAATTGGTTGTAAATGCTGATTTTCATTTAGTGTTTTTTTTTTTTTTCTTCTGCAGTGAGCCGCAGGCAGGCTCAGCTTGCAGCATTTATGGATAATTTCGCTCTGTACTGAGTGGGCAGCAGCGCCCCTCATTGCAGCAGAGGGGGCTGGAAAGCCATTGCTGGTGCCCTGACTCATGGTTTACACACCTTTGATCTTGTCCTGAGCTGATTTTCACCGAGGGAGAGGAAGCTCATTGCTCAGCATAGGTCAGACTTGACTTCCAAACAGCACCATGATGGTCAGAAGAGCGGGTGGTCATCATGGCCAAAGTTCTGATGGCAGCAGCGCGACCCACAGCGAGCGAGCCACTGACAGACAGTGGGACAGGTGGAGTCAGCCAGCACTGACTGCTGTGGGGAAAGACCAGCACTTCCAAAAGGGTTTTGATCACTGCTAAAACTGCCCAGCGCTGAGTCATGGCTGTGCTGGAGGTGCCTGGAGTTCTGAGCATCCCAGTTGCTCGGAGTTGCTGCTTTTGGGCGCCTTGCTAGGGGCTTACCCATCATGGCAGACCTATGTGTCACAGCCTTCTGGCTCCTCACTGCTCTTATCTGCACCCTGTCTAGCATCCACAGCTATTCCTGAGTCAGGAAAATTTCTGAATGCAAAGATTGCACAGCAAGGGTTTTACAAAAGAAAAATTAAAAAAAAAAATCTGAGCTCTTCCTTTGCTGAGGCCAAGCTGTTGTCAGCCTCAAGAAAATGTTTTCTCTTTGTGTTTGGACAGTTTTGCAGATTTATTTCCCTTCCTATTCTTGGATGAAGGTTGCAAGGATTTCCACAAAATATGTTTGGAGGAACCAAGCCTTCAACACCAGCAGTTTTCAGTCAGAGTGTTGGAATGATCAATAAATCGGCACCGACTGATCTCAGAGTCTGAGGATGTCTATGAGGCACAAGCAGCTCTTTTAGGTAAGCTGGAGCAAGTGAGTAAATCCAGTAGCTCTGAAGCCAAACCCAAAAGTGGATGCAAAATCTTACGGGGAGCCAGTGCTGTGATTTTCAGTACAAGGGTGATGTAATGATTGAGTACAGTTCAAGTAAGCAATCTACTCATCTGTTCACAATTTTGAGTTATGGCTGATGCAGTCACTGCCTGTGAGCCAGCAAAAAGAGAGTGAGAATTACACTTACTGAGTCAGGCCAAAGGCAGGGATGGCATCAGTGTGGGGATGGGGTGGGAATGGGGCTGCACAATTTGAAATGTGACTTGGGGTCTAGCCTGAGCCTGAAATTTTGGGGGCAGTTGGGATCTGAACAAACAATGGTGGATGGATGGTGCACTGAGAAGTCGAGACACCCACATCTGATCACTGCCCCAAAGAAGAGGAGAGGCACCACTCCTGAGCACAAGCACCAAATCTGAATCCATACCACCCAGGACAGCTACTTTGAACACATACTCATCTGCGGTGTTTGAATTCCACTTAAGAAAATTTAGAGCCATCCAGGGCCTGACCTTTAGCAAACCACAAAGGCAATCCATAAACCACAGGTCTGGAATCAGCTCGAGAGGACAAGTAATTCCAACATATTAGCACAGGTTTTCAAGGCAGCTGGCAACCAGGGATCTTACAAATGGGAGACACACCAGTAGCACTTCTGTGAGATCTGAGAGTGTGAAGCTGGATTCGGTCAGGGCTCCACTGAGATCATCACCCAAAAGGGGAATAACGCAGCACGACATTTAATAATAGTAAGTGGCTGACTTCACTGACAGGCGGAAGCAAAATATTTATAAGTGTCAGAAATCGTAAAAATATGACATGATTCATCCTAAAGCAAACAGTTGTTCATGTGAATCTAAGAGCAGAAGATACATGGAAAGTCCCAAGATGAGACCATCTCCAGAATGATGTTTTTTGGGCAAAAATCACATATTGCAAGCTAAGCAATGTAGGGCTTAGACAGCTGAAGACCTATTGGGACTGGGATACTAAAGAATGCACTGGTAACTGGTAAAATAAATCTCTCCCCTCAATGCCAGAACAGATATTTTTGACAAGATGAATGCCATCCCCATACAGTATACAACTAATTATGGAAAATCTTTGGGCATTGAACAAAACTGCAACAAATAATCCATAGTAATTTCTATCAAACCTTCTCCATTGGAAGTTATATTTTCCCCTCTCTGAGTTCTAAGCTGACTTCAAAGAATAAGAAGATGAACAAGAATCTCTTGAAATTTCTGTACAGAAACACTATGCTTCAGAATATTTTGACTTTTTTTGCCAAATAGAGTCATGCACAAATCAGCCCTGTCTGCGGCAGTTTCCTTTCTTTCATGGGAGAAATGATGCATCACACCTTCTGAATGCGTGTTTGGTGACCTCTTATTCATGCCAGGGAGGAAGTGATTTCTCAAAGCTGCAATGTGTTTCTAATGATCTTTAGTGTTTGCTGTAGCTACTTTATCTGGCTCATCAGAAAATTATCTGTGTCTTCATCTCACAGTTATTCAGTGAAATTATTATTTTAAATATTGTGACTTTTTCGTCATATCTTAAGGGTATATTTTAAGGGTGTTTTAGTCAATACATATAAGACCAGCTGAGGTATTTATCCCATAAGTGAGTTCAACAGAAATAATAATATTCTTGAAAACCATCTTGATTGTTTTGCAAATGTTATTCCTCTCTGCCATGTGTTTTTTTGTATTTCTGAAAACCTTCTAGGAACAATAATTTTCATCTATGTGTCAAATAATTTGCATTAAGACACCCACAAGTACCCTGTTTACTCCTGCTTTCCGAAGGGTTTGTATCTCACATTGGTTGACTTTTAATCTCAATGGCACTGAGGGTGCATGTAAGCTAACCCTGCATTAGACATCAGAAAATCCACATTACAACAAACCAGTGATGTGAGATGCAGGTTTGCTGATGTCTTCCACATCAGGGATGCTGGCTGAAGCCTCTGAACATTTGGCATTTCTGCGCCTACTATCCCCTACATGGAGTCTCAGGTATCTAATAAAAACTGGGATCACAGTGAATTCTTTTCTTCTCTGGAAGAATTAAGAAGCCTTTCCTTCTCCACTTAGCCATCTATTTTTATTTTTTAAAACTGCAAGAATATAATACATCTAAGACCTCTAATTTGTTATAAAGTTTGATTGCAATGGTTAAACCCCCTCAATGTGAAAATTGTCAGTAGGGAAACACAGACAATGACTCAGTGTGTCTGACTGAGACTCTTCCCACAAGGGATGATTGTTTTTGTCTGAGGAAGACTCTCATGGCATAAGTTATGACATTTTGCAGCCTGCTGAGCCCAAGTCTGAAAGGTTTGTATGGAAATTGCAGGTACCTGTATCCAGGCCCCAGTTTGAGCTAGAGACTCACACAAAGTGCTGCCTTGCACTTTCAGATTTTTGGTATCTGAAATGTGGCAGCCCTTGCCCCTTTTTGCCAACTAAATGAATTTTAACCCCTCTAAAATCTTTGATTTTTTCCTAATTCCCATTATGAAAACTCTGGTTATTCTGTTTATCATGCTGCATTCTTGGTCTCACTGCAATTGGCTCCTCATCCAGAGCCTAAGAAAAAAAAAGGTTAAAAGAGCCGCTGAATCTCTTAGGGGTTGAATCTTCCCTGTTCTGACATAAACCAGGAATAACTCTGTTCAACGTCAGTTTCAAAGAGTTTTTGGTACGAACATGCAATCTAAAAATACCAGGGTCGGAGATAAACCTGGACAGCTTTTAATTGGGATCAGGATGGAGTAGCTGAGGCCTCTCTGGTACTGCAGAGGAGGAGGAGTTTTAAGACTCCAGCTTGTCCACTTGATGTGATCTGGAACTTTATTACACCACCTGGGATCAAATACATCCCTGATATTTTCATCTGTCCTCTCTAGGTGTTTATACTTTATTCATTCCCATGATCTGAGTGTTAATAGTGTGGCTCCTGTGAGTTCTGTTTCCTTCAGGAGCAAATCTGGGCTGCTTGTCTTTCCCTGGAGACAGATGGGTTGAAGTTCACTATTTCATATGCCAAATAACACCTTGATGAAACAATACTTATATAATAAGAAAAGTCCCTTTTTCTTTTACAGTCTACTTAAACAGAGGATAATTTTTGAAAGAGTAACGCTGATAGAACAGTGTTGCTCTACCAGGTTGTGCAGTCCAGCTCCTCCAAGCACTTTCCCTGAGTGTCATCTGGGATCTGGGTAGTGAGCTTGAATTATGCCTTGGAAAAAGGGAACTATGTTACTTTTCAGGCATTGGTTACTTTGATCTTTCTCAGTATTTAAATCTTGGTCCTGTCATATTTGAGTGACTTTTTCAGGAGCTTTTTGGCTCAAGAGAATCAGCTATATTGAGAATTGTCTCTCCCTTCTTCTCCAGATACCCCATTGAAAGAAAACCCTAATTTCCCTTCAGCAAACCTCACTGTTATCATGTTATGCATTGTTCTGTTTCAGGGTGACCAAAAAACAAGTCAGAGGCAAATCTGACTAATCTCCCCTGAAAGTGTGAAACCAACGAAAAAAAAAAAATTCTCTTGGGTACAATTCCAGCATTGTACCCAAGGGCCAGCCACAGATTTCAAAAGTGCCTTCAGAGCTACCCAGAGATTGTGTTGCAGTCATTAATGTCACTGATATTGTCGCCTGAAATAGTTGCTTTATGTGGCAGCAGACAAAGAATTCCTTCTTATCCCATTGTTTTCAGAGCTTCTGTGTTTGGGACATTCCAGGACTGCTGTAAATTGGTTCAATTCAACTCACTAAATGTTCAGGGAGCATTTCTCTAATCCTGTCCAGATGAGCTGTGGATTCCAAGAGGTTTCTATTTTGGGATGCAGGCTTCTGCCTATATGCTACTGTTGGGCTCAAGTTCATTCAGAGGAATCCTATTAGTGGCTATGCAGATGTATTTCTTTGCTTCTGCAGAATGTGAGCTGAAATTATTTGGTTTTTGCTGATTGTTTTTCCTGAGTGGGGGCTGGGAGGGAATCAATGTCCTTTCTTTGCATTTTTCACAAACTGGAGTTCCATTCAGATTAATCTGGGCTTGATTTTCATTAGTTTTCCATACGGGTTGCTTCCTACTCCTGCCAGTTTAATTCAGTGGGAATTTATTTTATCCCCAGTTCTTTAACAGCACCTTACTGGGACTCCAGACAGAATTGAAAATTCTGTATGTTCACAGGGAAACACACTGGGTTTATGATTAATCACAATCCACTTCTGGATCACGAAATGCAAACTGAATGCAACTCAAATGGAAATATCAGACACAGAAGTTTATTTGATCAACATGCTCTAAGACAATACCTGCCTCCATCTGTGTATAGAGCATCACTGGTTTCCTTTCATAAGCACAGTTCTTTTCAAAATTTTAGCTAAATTTATTCTTAATGTCAGAGGAAAAAAAATATTTTTAGGCTATCTTTAAAAAAAACTTAAAGCAAGTTTTTTGTTAAAATCCAGTAGACTTGATCTGTGGAGAAAAGATTTGAAATGGGAGGTGTGGGATTCTCTGAAGTCAGTTTGGATTTGGCAGTTCTAGAGAAAATCCGTCCAGGTCTGGCAAATGTCTCAGAAAATCTCATCTAAGGGCTGCTTATTAAGATTGAAGCAGTTGATTTTCCCAGAGGGCCTCTGCATTTACCATCATCCAGCTCAGAATTAGAGTGGAAGACCCTGATTTTCTCACCTCCCATGTGGATCCATTTCAGTGGCATGTGGAGTAGCTGAAAGACTGTAATTATGATGCTTTAATTACTCACCATCCCAGTATCATACAGAGCACAGAAGGAATCAGTCTCACAGTAATTCTCCTTAATCTGATGGTGAGAATTCTGCCAACATAATGAAGGAAGAGACTGGAAGGAGAACTTGTAGGGGGTGTGCAAAATTTGTGTGGTGTCCAGTGGAGCTCCAGGCTTTGAGATAGGAGTGGCAACCAGAAAAGGTGAGGGTGACAGGAGTGAGAAGTCTGATGGCATCAGTGGAAGGCCCTATGCTTGGTGTTGCAGAGGAGAAAAAGGTCTGTAGTGGTCTTCAACTCTCTCTGAATTATTCAGGGTACTTTGGCCGCTCCTACTGATTGTTTTCCTCTGATGTTCAACATCAGGCTCTATTTATTTCCAGGTCAGGGGGTGAATACTTCACAGTCTGTAGAACCTTCCATGGCATCCATCACACCGGTACCCATATATTTATTTAACATTAAAGTATTTTGTGATACTTTACGATGTTCCTGTGAAAAGAATGAAGGTAAAACCTGCCTCAAATTAGACCATTATTTCAGATGCCCAGTTACTGATACCGGTGGCCTGGTTTAGAAGGGATTGCAGGATGTCAATTTAAGTTTAAATTAATCAAATTGAAACAATAAAATAATTTCATCAGCTTCAGAAAATCTCTTGAAGTTTTGAGGAGTTAATAATAGTTTTGGGTACTTTTGAAGTTACTCAAATTTTATTTTATATCCTTTTACTACATAAAAGATTACAAGATATGTATATGCAATACTAGTCCAAATCAAGGACTGGAACAAATTATAGTGCTTTTTGTTCTTCAGTTTGGAGTCTGAGGAGTAAGAATGAGAATCCCAACATATTCTTGTTCATACTGGATGTTTCACCTAAATCATCAGGCAAAAATGTACAGAAAGGGAGAGTGAGGAAAGATGACCCAGATTCTTTCTCATTTCCCTCATGACTCTGATGTAATCTCAAGGTGTTCCAGGAAAGGGAGGAAAAAAGAGTATTTTTTCATTACAGCAATAGTTTTAAGACCAAATGAATCTTCCATGCCCTGCTCTTGCGCTGGCTGAGAAAACCTCAAGAGACAATGTCAAGGAATAAGGCTGTGAATTAGGAAGAAATCTGGAAAGAAATTAGAAAGCAGGGAACAGTGAGGTAGAGAATGTGGTCCAGAAATGAGAATCTGACACCAAGTTGTTATCAGGTCTCCCAGTCCCTTGCCTATCACTTTCCTTCCTTCAGTCACCAGGTCTCATGGAGCCCACAGACTACAGAATAAGAATGTAAATAGTGTCTGGGAATAACGAAAAAAAAAAAAAAAAAAAAAAAAACAACCCAAACCTTGAAAGACAGTTCGAACCTGGGTGAAACTTCATTATCAGAACTTTTTTTTGAGACTGGGAACTCATATTCAGATAGATGATCATGTATTCATTGCATTAATACCAGAAACAAGGCTTTTTATTTTACTATGACAGATAGCCTCAGGAACTCTTTTCTTTGTTAACACAGATATCTCAGAGATGTCTTGCTGCTCATCATCAATTAAGATGCTGAAGTGAACTCCCCACTGCAGAAGACCACCATAAATCAACATTGTAAGTGAATGAGATAGAAAAAAAGTTACTGATTTATTTTTCTTCAACTCAAAGTGAAGTTGTAAAAGCAGCAAAGGTTCATTCAAACTCTGAGACACTAAATATTTGTGAAGAATAAGAGTTGCAGTATGTTCCGAACAGCTTTATAATAGAAAAAGCAGGTTGGAGGAAGGGTGGGAATTGGACAAACACACGTGTGCCAGTGATGCCTTTCTGGAGGAACTGTAGTCCTCAGTGTGAGACAAGTTTGTTCTTCTCCATCAGCAGTTTCTCTTCCCCTTTGCTTAGTTTAGAAAATGAGTATCCAATGTTTTGTTTTCCTGATGTCCAGAAATCAGACAATGAAATCATAAGCACATGGTCCTTGAAAATAGCTGCTGACATGCAAGTACAGATGAGTGGACTGCAGCTCCATCCTTGGAACTGCCTTACAAAGTGCTCCAGTGAGACCTGCTGAGATATTTTGACTGTGGCCTGATGTGCTACTTCTGTATTAAGGACTAGTTCTAAGGCTTGGCTGGTTGTACTGCTAAATTATTAGAAGGGTCCCAGCAGGGCTTAGGCCAACTATTAACTCACCCAGACAGTTCCTAGGACACTGTTCAGGACTTGCCAAAGGCCAAGATGCTCTCCCAGTCGGCCTCTCTATGTCCAGCCACAACTGCTTTCAGACTGTTCAACATCTGGGATGGGATCCTCTTGGCACACACAGGAGCATCACAGAGATCACATCTACAAGGCTTTTAGAATCCACCTTCCTTGGGTCCTCAGATCAAAAAGGTGAGATCACACCTAGACCCCAGACTTTCTCTGGGATAATTTCTACCCCTCACACAACTCCCAAGATCCTTCCTTGGCTGGATGTTGGCTCCCAGGCCTGCCCTTTTCTCATGTCACTGGCTGACTGTAGTTATGAGGTGAGAGCCTCTCTGTCACTTAGTGTAGAGGGAGGTAATTCGGATGCTGAAGCAGATGCTGAAACTTGGTGTTCAGCTTCATCCTTGGAAGCAGGTGTTTGTTTTCTTTTGGATGACAAGGCCCATTTATGAAGGAAAACCACCCAGAACAGGCAGTGACAGCAGACATTTTTTGCTGTTCCCAAAAAGTAGGTTTGGGGAGAGTGGAGCTCAGTGCACCTCCTGGTGAGTGGTCCGTAGTAGCCAAGGTACTTCCTATGTTTGGTGCACCCCAGCAGGACTAGAAATCCCTGGAAGTGTTCATGGCCAGGTTGGATGGGGCCTGAGCAACCTTATCTGCACACAGCCCTGGGAGGGTGGAACCAGGTGGTCTTTAAAGTTCCTTCCAACCCAAGTCTTTCTACGTTTCTATACAAACAATTGTAAATGAGCTTGTTCTAGGATCGAGGGCTGGACTACATTTTAGATGAATGGTAGTTCAAGCCTATTTTTCCAGTGAAGGCTTGAATGTATGCCAGTTCATACCATTTGAGAATTTGGCCTGTTCCCCCTTACTTTGTACATTAACTTTACTTAACTGGTAGATTTTCCATGTTTAATAATTATAAATACATAAGCAGGAGTGTTTGTTTATGCTTGTTTAAGCAGGGAAGGAAGCATTTCAAAGAAAAAATATTTTAAGAGGGGCCTAACTTCACTTCCCATGTGAAGTCAGAGTTTGGTGTGAACTGGTGAAGCACACAGGAGGTGAGTATTCAAGAGCAGTCATGAAGCATCTACAGCTTGTGCATTGGTGGGAGTTGAAGCCAGGTCTCTCCATATTGTGCCTACACCCTTTTCCTCATGACACATCTGACTCTGACTAGAAGTGAATAGAGGTAAGAATGAGCCATAGATAAAATATTGAGACTCAGGAATAATTCAGTCCCATCCCTGAGCCAACGTCTGTGTGGGCTGTGTGTTGCTTATGTATTTTCTGTGGCAGACTTGGATTCCTTTGAGCTTGGTATATTCTGGTTAAGATGAACTCAGCATCTAAATGTTGACACAAAAGCTGACTACACCATAGACTATGGCCCCATGCCACTGCCAGCTGGCCCAGAGCCGGGCTGGCATCGGCTTTGGTTGCTTGAATTGAGGCAGCTAAAGGAGAGGGAAGGGCAAAGAGTGCCTGAGGTGGGTTTACCTGGCATCCCAGCTGGAGGAAATAGCCTGCATTCTTCTGCAGAATGGGGGGAGAAGGATGAGTAGAGGGAAATGAAATAAATAAATCAGGCCAATGGTGTCATTAAGAAGAGGATGTATCACATTTACTGTGAGAGCATATGACTCAGACAGCCAGACATGAACATTCCTGCAAAGCCCTGAATGCACACATGGAGATGAATTTTTTGGCTTCCCAGGATGGTTTAATTTTATGATTCTGTGAGTCATTAGAAAAAGCAAAGTACCTGGACATGCTGCATCATGGCCCAGTAAACACCAGTTACTGCTGGGGACACACAGGGACAAAGGAGCAAGTGAGGGATGGATGGAGGGGAGACCAAAGGAACAAGATGTTCAGCTTCTCGCTCCCCCTTTACTTTTCTAGTGGTTTGTAAACATGTTTCTCTCTCTTACCTTTTTTTTTTTTTTTTTTTTTTTTTCCCAAGATTGGAGTGGAGGGGTTAACAGAGGTCATGTTAGTTTAAAAAATTATGGTTAACCTTACAATCTGGGTTGTCTTAGGTCATGGCAATACAATTCCCCTCCCTTCTCCTGTGCAGCGGTGGTTCGCAGGCATTCCTCCAACGTGGGGAAGGACAGGCCCTGCCAAGGCTATGAGCAATGCAGAACAGACTTACCTGTTTTTATGCACTGCTTAACTAATTATTTTAAAAAGAGACAGCCAAGTTGGAACAACTACCTTTTTCTTCGAGGAGGAACATTTTCCCCCTTTCCTTTTCCCCCACATCCCCCTTCTTCCCTCCTCCCTCCCCTTGTTTTTTTTTTCCTCTCCGTTGCTTGACTTGGCATTTGAAACAGGTTCTGGATATCTGACACCTCTTGAAAGTGTAGTTTGGCAAACAGGAATCGAGCTGGGCTCCAAAGGGCCCTGCACAGGGCTCTCTGTGAAAACACCTGGGTGTCTCTTATGCCTCTAAGAACCAGTCCTGCTTCTGTGGAAATAACAGCCGCCCTCTCCCTTCCCCCAGCCCCTGCCCTCCCTTCAAAAATTAAAAAAGAAATTGAAATGCTGGCACAGTTTTTGTAAAAAAACAGGTGGTTGGAAGGCGCTGCGGAAGGGGGTGAAGGACGTCTCCACACCAAGGCACAAAGATCCTGTGCAGAGAGGGTTTTGATTGCAGCACATACATCTGCAATTCGTTTTCCCAGGCTCAGGACAAATTAAGAATCTTCCAGCAATTAGGGGAGAAAAGCTTCAAAGTGCAATCAGCAGTTCTTAAAAGAATTTGTGCTGGGCTTTGAGGGAGGCTAATTCTGCTGCCCGCGCTGGGCTCCTCTCTGCAGTGTGCATTTTCCAAGGCCAAAATTTTGGCCTGCTTTTCAGTCACACCATATAAAATAACAAACACGCAGTCTAAGGAAAACAATTTTTAAGACACAGTGGAACCCACTTTAATGAAGAAAACTGTTAAATGCATAAAACTCCCATGTGCCAATGGATAAATGTGCTGGAAGTGTGAACTGTTAAACCAACAAAATTGTTAACACATCATACTGCTGGGCAAAAAAATAAAATAAAAAAAGTATAAAAAGGGAGTGAAACGGTTTTCTAACATGCAACCCACTTTGCCTTTATTGTTCACATTCCTGCTGACATAAAGTTTCCTGATTTGTCCCCTGGGCCCAGAAATATGGCAAAAGTGGGAGCATTAATTGTATTTGCCCCCTTCAAACTGCCCTCTCTGCTTTTCAGCTCGCAGTGGCCAAGAATAGCTCCATGGAAAGGGGAGGGTTTGCCCTTTTTTATTCAAGGTGATGAGTGAACAAGTTCACATGGGTTTTGTTGGAGGGTTTTTTTGGTTTTGTTGGGGTTTTTTTTTTGTTGTTGTTGTTGTTTTTTTTTTAACTGGTAAAAAACTTTAAACTATGCCTGAAGGTCTTTTCCCTGTATCCATGGGGAAAACAAGGACTAGTTTTCTGTTTGCCATTTCTTAAAACTCTGAAGTCCCTCCACTCCCCTGGTTTTCCTTGGGGTCAGTGCTGAAATGAGGCAGTTCCTGTGGCCTTCCTGCTCCCTTCGAAGACGTGGAGCTCTCACTGAGTAAAAACCTGATCTCGTGAGAGCCCCAAAGGCAACTGCTTTGATAAGAGTCCAACCCTGTGGCCGTGCTGGCATGGAGGGGCTGGATCCTTGCCTTGCTCCGAAACATGAGAAACTAAAAATCAGTCCATTGAGTTTATCTTCATCTGACTCCTAAATTACACGCTGTTTGCAAATTTCATTTCCACAGGTGGCCAAAATTTTTCCACCAAAACCTGATTTTGACAAAAAGCGGGCTTCTGTCACAAATGACAGGGGAAAAAAAAAATATTTTAGAGAATGCATCGACTTTATTTACTGAGAACTGAAAGCTTTTTATCAAAAAACTTTTCCAAAAGCAGAAAAATGGTCTGCAGAATGGAAGAGGTTTGTGTTTATTGTTTTTATATTTCCTTGTTTGAGAAAACAAGAAAATTTCAATGAAAATTAAAAGTTCATTGAAAATACTTTCATTATTGAAAAAAAAGAGTTTAAAATAATTTCCATCTCATAAAATTGTTCTTAAAATCATGAAATCTGAATGGAAAAGCTGTTCAGCAAAGATCTGTTCTGCTGTTTGACTTTCCCAGAGGCCTTTTAGGTGCTGGTCTGTGCATACAGGTATGGAAGTGCATGATGACTAAACTCCAGCCCTGAATGGTGACAATGAGGAGTTTATTCCTACAGTTCAAAATGTTCTCATTTCTCGTCACTCTTCTGCGTCCCTTGCAAAAGAACATGAGGTCGGGATTGGCTTGAGAATGTTCCTCTTTTTGTTGGCACTTGCTGGTTTTGCTTCTTAGACTGATGTTTACAAAGAAATTCCAGTCCCCTGAGGACCACTAAATATGTATTACTCTGCAGAGTGTCCACAGGGCAGGTTTGTACCTTCAGTGTGCTTGGATCTCTTGCTCCTAAAAATGCTCAGTGGCCATGTCACCAGTCTGCACACTAAATAAACTTAAACCAGAGTCAAGTTTTGTTGTAATTAAGCAAAAGTGTTAAGTTCTTTGTTAGGGAAAAAAAAAGCTTCACAAAACAAAACAAAACAAAACAAAACAAACAAACAAAAACTTGCAACAGAATAATGTAATCCCTAAGATCCAACACTCAAAAAAAAAAAAATTACTTTTTTACTGTTAGACATTTGGGGAATCTCTGGGACCCTTTCACAGCAGCTCTGAGGTCAGCCCAGCTGCTCCTCACCTGGAATGTGCAGTTTTCTGGAGCACACTGAGATCTGCTTCTTTTATTCCAGTTGCAGCCAGACATCATCAAGGTGTCACTGTAACCAAACCATCACCAGCAATGCACAGGCTGCTGTCATTATCTCAGTTCTGCCACTGCCAAGGTGCATTTTTTAAACTTCTCTGCTAACTAATTTCTGTGACAGCCTCTCCTGATGTTTATGAGAATGCAGGCAAAGTGTTGTTTCAGAGTCATTGTAGCCTGACTTTGAAAGTAACCCCTTGAGATATCTGGGTGCTCATGGGATCTCTCTTTCTGCAAAGAAAGCACGAGACTATCCTGCTCCCCTTTCCCAGGCTGTTTTTTATGTCTCTTATCTATCTTCAGCAACCAAAAAGTCAAATGTCCACCCTCATTACCTGCTCCAGCTCCCCTTTGTCAGAAGAGAGAGATGGGGGAGCATCTATCCCCATCCGAAAGGACGAATCCTACTTTTGCCTCTGACAAAAGCCTTCATCAAGGCTCCCTCACAACATCTGGTTTCCTACCCTTGGAAATGTTATCTTTCTATAATTGCCCAATCTGAGGTATACTGGTGCATTTTCACAGAGACCACCCACAATTGCTGGGCACAGTGCTAGGGTGGGGAGAGCTTAAATTCTTTTCTTTTACCATTTATGATATCTTGGGCTGCCATGGGGGCTTGAAAGCAGCATCTGTGTTATCCACAGAGGTCACCTTGTTGCTGCATGAGTTAATGTCCTCTCTATACCAAATGGGGGAAATCATAGAAATTCTGGACTGGAAAGAGCATCGAAATATTCCACTGCTTTGTGGCAGGGTCAGGAAATCTGGTTTATTCCTGACAGATGTCTGTATAATCTGTTCTCAAAGCCCTCCAAAGCCTTCCATAGTAAATCACTTCAAGATCTAAAGGTGAAAAATGCTATGTAAGACCTGAATATTGTTATTATTATTAACAGTGTTGTTGTTCAGAGGACAGCTTAGCAGCACGGTCCCAGCTGGCACTTTAAAAAAGAGCCCAGAAGGAATGAGTTAGAGCAAGCTGCGCCAGTCCTGGTGGAAGTGCTGAGCCAGCATTGCTGGTACTCCTGCCTGCTGCTGGATCAGTCTGAAATTAAACTCCACAGCCTTTGCCTGTGTCCAAGTACTGCCAAAGGTTACCATATTACAGGCCTGGATTGTTCTGCTAAAGCCACCAGTGCCATTCCTGAGTGATCCTCATTTTGAAGAGAATCACAGAATCAAAGAATATTCTGAGCCAGGAAGGACTCACAAGGGTCATCGAGTCCAGCTCCTGGCCCTGCTCAGCACCATTCCCAAAATTCCCACCCTGTGCCTGAGAGCTCATTGAGGTCTGTCAGGCTTGGTGACCATTCCCTGGGGGGCCTGTTCCAGTGCCCACTCACCCTCTGAATGAAGAACCTTTTTCTAATATCCATCCTAAACCTCCCCTGACACAACTCCAAACCATTGCCTCATGTCCTGTCACTGTCATCACAGAGAAGAGATCAGTGCCTGCCCCTCCTCTTCCCCTCATGAAGAAGCTCTAATTGCCATGAGGTGTCCCCTCAGTCTCCTCTTCTCCGGGCTGAACAGACCAAAGGCCGTCAGCTGCTCCTCACGCAGCTTCCCCTCAAGCCCCTTCACCATCTTTGTTGCCCTCCTTTGGATGCTCTCCAACAGTTTAATATCTTTTTTATATTGCAGTGCCCAAAACTGCCCCCAGGACTCGAGGTGAGGCTGCCCCAGCCCAGAGCAGACCAGGACAATCCCCACTCTTGTCCGGCTGGCGATGCTTTGCCTGATGCACCCCAGGACAGGGATGTCCCTCCTGGCTGCCAGGGCACTGCTGACTCTTATTTGGTCCCATTTGCAGATGCCATGTGGACCATGCAGAGAGTGCCAGGTGGTTCTACCTTAGAAACACAGGCCTTGATGCTCATTTGAACTGGTGTAAGCAGGAAAGCTGCCAGCTGAGTAGATCCCTGATCCCGCAGTGCTGCCCTCAACAAGTGGTCCTGGAATGCAATTGCCCCCCAGCTCCCAACTAGACTGATCCTTTACTCCTTTAGTCTTTGGCATTTTCCAGAAAACCATTCAAATATAAGTCAGGAAAAGTGTCCTGGGCAGGGAGTGAACTATTGGCCCTTCTTTGTTTTCTTCCTACAAAATTCCCTGTTTAACCTCATGGTTTCCCTCTTCCCCCATTGCTCCTGGTGCTACCCCAACCAAATCCAGCTCTGTTTAGACAAATAAATGAAGTAATTCTCATATACTGACATTTCTAGCATGTGGACCCAGCTTAAGGATTTTGAGCAGAAGACATTAAACTTAAATATAGTCTCAGAGAATTTTCCTTTCTAGCTGGTAAATCTAACACTGTCCGAAAAGAGGTTTGGGCATTGAGACCCAGGTGCAGTCCCTGGCATATGTAGTGGATACCGAATACCTCCTGAAGTTTTCACAAGCCGCAGACTGTTCCTGGTGCATAGTTTGGACCAAAAGACCCTCCAATGCTCAGCTCTCCTGTCTGCTGTGGGGCTGTGCGCTGTCAGGAAGTTTCCCATCTGTCAGTGTTCCTGCACAAGTTGTGGAGGTTTAGAAGATGCACATATATATAAAAAATCATACACATGGCAGAATCCTCTAAAACAATGACCAAGTGTCTGTTGCCTTCACATTTCTATAGGTGAAATCACAGATTTTTTATAGCTGGTGTAACTACTCCCCAGGCATCCAGTCTGTGCCCTCCATTCTTTGGCTGGAGAGTGTTGTACCTCAGTTACCGGCCTTCAAAAAGGAAAAATAAATTGGAGCTTAATTCCTCCCTGTCTTAAACCTTTGTATTTTTTTGGCTGTAGATTTCTGTTCCAAGAACTTGGATTTACATAGAGACATATCTATTTGCACATAATTTGCAAGAGTTCCTTTTAGCCTATAATTGTGCTAAATACAGTTGTGGAGGCCACAGCATACCTAAAGTATTGCCGAATGGATTTTTAAAAGCAATTTTTTTTCAGAAGTGTGCTAAAATGGAAAGATTGGGGAGGGGCAGGGAAGGGGAGAAAGAGAGGCAAAAGATGGCCTTGTGGTTAAAATCCTGGCCTGCAATTCAAGAAATCTGGGTTCAATTTCCAGCTCTGCCACTTACTTCCTGCGTGACTTTGGGCAAGTTGGATAATCTGTCTGTGCCTCAGTTCATGGGCACGGTAATAATATTGTCTTTGTCTCTTTCTGCCTGGAGCATGAATGCCCCCCGTGTTTGTTTGCACAGCACTGACACGGCTGGGACCTGGGCTTGGCACAGCCCTGCTGCTCCACTGCAATGGCAACAATCACAGTAACCGTGTTTTCTCTCAGGATTGTGTGTTGAAAGGATGGAGTGGGTGGTATAAGGGGGTTTCTTTTAGGGTCTTCAGTGCGTGCAATCAATAGGAAGGAGTTTTATTTCTTCTGCTGTGGGACCCTGTTAGTGACCATGTCATCAGCACAGATCTGCTGAACATGAGAACCCAGCTGAGGCTGTTGGATACCAGTCCATTGCAACCACCTCACTGAAATGTGTTTTTCACCCTTCAGAGACAAGTGTAGTCTACAAAATCCTACAAAATAATAAGGAGCTACAAAATAATGCAGAGCTGTGTGTTCCAAGGGCAGCTGTGATTTCAACCCCGTCTCATTGAGGATCACTATTGTCCTCACCGTGTCCAGAATAAAACAGCCTGAGTGCTTCACTTCCCAGGGTAAACAAGTTAAAAACACTGGGGCCTAATATGGCTGTTAGCTCGGAATACCTTATCCAGATGTGACCGGTTAAGCTCTGTGGTGCCAAATTATGAGATTAGTGTCATGGATTTAGATCAGTGGCTGATTAGTCTAAGAATAACTTCAGTTTCTGAGCTCCATCTTGGTTACCTGAGTTTGGAATAAGTGTCAGGGATCTGGAAATAACCTTAAAATAACAAATAAAAATCTCACTTAAAGAAAACATGTGCTGTGTCCTGACAATCTGTCATCTGTCTAGCCTGTGTCATTAGGAAAATCACTTTTCTTGTGAAGGAAAGGAAGGAGACCGGTCAAAGTCCCTGTGTAAAGAAAAGGAGCTGAATGAAATTGAGTAGCTCCTGTGAGCTACTGTGGGCACGCCCTGCTACCAAATGAGGCCAAGACTGTGAAAAGTTTCAGCTTGTGAAGAAGACATGATTTTTTGGGATTGGATTCTCAGCACCATGTGCAGTGGAAGGCAAGGTGAACAACCCAAAGGTCTGATGGACAGCTTTTAGCAAAATGGTTTTTCATTGTGAACACCATTATGTATATTTATCCTCCCTCTTCCATCCTGTTTCTGTGGATAGATGAAAGTTGGCTTTGGCCTGCTGAATGTCATTTTGGAGTCTGGTTCGAGGATACACATCACTCATGGAGGCCTGGGGAAGATGAGCAGCTTGACCTGGGCTTTAAAAAATTAGTGCAGTAGCCACTTTCTATAGTCATACAGAGAAAGCTGTGAGAGGTTTTGGGCAGCCCTTGCCCCCAGACTGTCCCCATGGCTGGTGTAAGGCTTCACTTGAACCTGCACAAAGACATTTGACTTTACATGGACAGGGTGCTGTTCAGAAGATCTTTCCAAACATTTTTTAGCATTTCAATTCACAACATTTCCTTCCCCTCCAAAATGTCTTTCCAAGATTTTTTCAGACATTCAGGAAAAATATTTTTGCCTCACTGAAAAGCTTTGAAATTTTTTTTTGGTTAAATATAACCTGGAACATATTGTCAATGCACATATATCCTGTTCCACTTCATTCAGAAGGGAAATCCCCATATTTTTTATTAAATATACAAATTTCAAACCAAAATATCTGCTACTAAAATTTGCCACTACTTTGAAGAGCAGCAATACAGCATAATTTTACAACCTTTCCATCTTTATAGAAAAAATTAGTATCCACCAATCTTCTGGTTACTGCACAGATATAAATACAAAATAATTTGTACCGAAATAACTTTACAGCGGACTATTATGTCAAATGTATACCTCTCCCTGTTATCTATGAAAAAGAAGGGATTGCTTTTATGAAATAAAGATGAAAAGACTTTGATACTGCATTGAAAGACCTTTTTTCCCCTTCTGTCTTATTTTCTTTTAACAGTCTTGTGAGGTAAAAAGAAACTTGCAAAACTTGCAAGAGAGATGTGCTGGTTTATAGCTTTCCAGCATCTTGTGAAATCTCTGTCCTAGGGTAAATTTAGGGCAAATTTTGGGAGGAAATCCTCAAAATTAAGAATTAAATACTTGGCTACTCATTCACTGCTCTTTCAAGGAAATTACTTTTAGGGTTATTCACATATGTAGTTTTTGCTAATTTACATGTCTAAACTTTCAGGATCATACCTATGTGTAACTTTTACTTATTTCCATGTCCAAACTTTTTGCAAACTCATTAAACTCTAGTTCTTTCACAGGTATGGAAAAAATATCATGCTCAGGAATTCTTCTTAATAACATTAACTTTGTTACTCACGCAGTTTTGGGACTTAGAAAGTTTCTTCACCTGAGGTTTTTGTTTATTATTCCAAATTTACTGCCAGAAACTTGACACTTACTCTAGAAACATTTGTCCAAGATGGGTTCCAGAGATTAAAGACTGAATTTACTTGAGCAGTGTGAATTTAAGACTATGAACGACTTTTTCTGTAAAATATTTATTTTCAAGTTCAATTTATGCTCAAGGGCTTGATTTCCAGCAGGAGTAAATTATACAAAAAAAAAAAAAAAAAAAAAAAAAAAGAGGATTCCATTAAGTAATACAGAAAGAAGCATGGTATAATCTTAATTTCTGTGCTAAGAGATGCAACTTTAATCTCCATCACAGTCTTGACAACAACTCTGAAATTGTATCATATTGGTATGAAAATGTGGTGAAATTAAGATTATCAGTGATTGTTGATAATTGTGGTTTTTAATGAGGGAGAGGGTACAGGCAGCATCAGTTTTGGGATATAAGCACCATAACAAATAATTTTAAAGTAGAAATTTTCTTATTTAATGTTAGGTGGTTCCAAAGTAGACGCGTGGAGTTGAACTAGCAATGCATAGGCTCTTGGGAAGTCAGTAACACTGGAAATATATTTTTAAGACAACTTTTCTATGTGCACACTTTGAGATGAGAATCACGTGTTAAATTCATGTCCTTTTTTAAAATAGGACTGGAGACGCTGAGCTGTTTGAAAAATATTCAGATGAATTTCCCTTCCAGGAAATGGCAAAATTCTGCTATGAATATTGACATGATCCTTGATATAGAAAATATGAAGGAACAGAAAATAAAAATACAGTGGGGAGATGCTCAATATAGAGATAAGTGTAGGTACAGCTGTTTATAACTGAGACTCTGTTCATAAATAGATAAGCAAAAATTAAAATGAAAGATAATGACAGAAGCTCAATGCTTTGATTGAGCTGATGTAATTAGAGGGCAGAAGGAAAAATGTCATTGCAGAGAAGGGATTTGCTATGTGGAAATCCTGACATTTGATCTCCTTTTGTAATGAGATGCCCAGGCTGTGTTGGCATAGACACCCTGTTTCCCTTGTCTGCCTAAATCCCACTTCTGCCTCCAACTTGATGGATGATTTGATTTTGGAAATAGCAGTCTTAAAAATGTAAAAATTTAAAAAACTGTTTTCTGTATGTTTTCTGGGCCGTCGGTTTTGGTCCATGTTCAAGATGGAATGACCCAAAGCAAACAAAAGTGATTTTGTTCACCTCCTTCTTTTGGTTTCACTTCACCTACAGATACCAGCCCTGGCCAATAATGATCCTTTGTGTCTTGTAGGCACACAGTCTATTATCATCATTGCTATGAAAAAATAAAAAAAATTCTCCCAGAGCAAGAATATTTGTCCAACTTCCCTTCCAGCAGTTCAAAATCCTCTCCAGCCCTGGAGTAAGAAGGAATTATGTCTGGAATATTTCACTCCAGCTTTGAGAGAACAACTCTGTGTATTCCTCAGTGTGTGAGCACTGGATGAATGGCAACAGCAGTTCAAACTGTTTATTCCTTTCTTAGCAATAATGTTTAGGTTCATGAAAGCCTTCCAAGATATATAGAATTCCTCATGCTGAGTAAGGGCTCCTTCACTTATTGCTGCTGCTGCACACTATGGACCATTCTTATTATACCTCCCTCCCCATTCATACCACTATAGTTAGGGGACCTTCAATGTTGTCATTATAAGCCCCTTATATTTCAGGGTGTATAATTCAGCCATAAAAAATTTGCCCTGGGCTGAAACTTGGCACATGAAGGCCAGAGAGAGGATTTTTTGTGTTGGTTATTTTTTTAAACCTAGTTTGTAAAATAAAATAAAACAAAACAAAATAAAATAAAATAAAATAAAATAAAATAAAATAAAATAAAATAAAATAAAATAAAATAAAATAAAATAAAATAAAATAAAATAAAATCCATTCACCCACATTATGTTGTAAAAAGTACAGGAAAAAATAGAAGTTAGTGGTTTCAGATGCTTTTTTTCAGGCCTCTCCTGTGTAACTCAAAGCCAGCTTTGTTTTTTAAACTGAAATTTTCCAGGCTATTAGTCCATAATATGAATTTGTGCCTTTCAGGTTTCTCTTTAAACACAGGCGCACACAAAAAGAAGAGCTGAGTTATTTCAATTAGGGATGGGGGCTGCTGAAATTTAGTTTATGTGTGCTTTTTCACTAGCTTTTTTTTTTTGTGGGGTTTTTTTTTTTTTTTGGGTTCTGGTTTGTTTTGGGGTTTTTTTGGTTTGGTTTTGGTTTTTTTTTTTTTTGGTGTTTTGGTTTGGCTTGGTTTTTTTGGGGTTTTTTTTTTTTGTTTGTTTGTTTTGGTTTTTTTTTTTACTGCTCCACTGAATCCTTCCCCACACTGAAAAAATGTTAAGGTGGGACTGAGATTCCCGAGGGGATCCCCAAGACTCAAGCAGGACTGAAATTTAACCTGAAGAAGCTGCTGCTTTTAGGTTTAACCTTCAGGTCTCTTGGAAGCCAGTCCATTGTCTTGGCCACAGATCCTGTTCCTGAGGTGGGTTGGATGATATTTGATGTAAATATGGGTTGGCAAAGTCGTGGAAGTGAAGGTTTCAAGCCTGTTGACTTTTGAGGAAACCGTGGCCTGGAATTCAGACCCTGTATTAAATCACAAGTTAAAATGCACTTTTAACATGGGTACATGCTGCATCTCTGGTTGGTTACTGGTTACAAAACCTCAGCAGGGTGACAGACATCCTCAAAGCATGGCTGGGGCTGGATTAGCAATGGGAAAGGGCTACTCAGAGGCAAAACTGCCTGCAAACAATCCACACCTGTACAGGGTCAGTTCAACCTGTTTTTGAATGTTCAGTTCCCCCAGTGCCTGTTTCTCAAGGAAAAGAAGGTTCCTAAGATATAGAGGTCCTGGTGACATCTGGTCTTATTTCATTAAAAGCAAAACAAAACAGAGTCCTGGTTTTCTTTCAACTTTTAAAAAATGCATGGATTTTTCAAAGAAAAGTGTAGACTGGTTCCTTGATTTTAATTTTTATTTTATTTTTACATTAAAATTCTATTTTTATGGCAAACCCTAGGCTTTTAAACACTAACAATAATTATTATTAGTGAAACCTTTTATAAAATGATCTGTGTGAGGAAAAAGAAATTAAGTAAAATGGACTTCATACTCCAAGGTAAAGGTTTTAAATGATGCAGCACTCCAGGTGACCCCACCAGATTTTCTTCCTGGTGGTAAAGTGTCTGTCAGGGAGTGAATGAGGGAATGTTTACCAAGGTGAGCAACTTGAGGTGCTGTAAGGAGTGAGGCAAAATGGCAAACTCCCAGCACTGCCAAGGCCACGACTAAAACATGTCCCTAAGCATCCACTCATTTATTGAACACTTCCAGGGATGGTGGTTCCATCCATAGCTTGTTCCTTGGGCAATGTTCCAAAGCGTGACCACCCCTGCCCACCTAAAGAAATTTTTTCAATATCTAATTTAAACCTCTCCTGGCACAACTTGAGGCTGTTTCCTTTTATCCTACCCCTTGTTATCCAGAAGAAGAGGCCAATCCCCACATTGCTGCAACCTTCTTTCAGGTAATTAAATACATTTTTCTCCAATAAAGAAAGGCAACTCTCTCCACTATCAGTAGCTCTGAGATCAGGATGCTGGATGAGCCACCACTTCTTTTTGTCACAGCTGGAGGAGCTCAGGTTATAGAGGCAGAAATTGGGAAATGGCAGGGATTGATAAATACCTTTTATTTGCATTCGTGTGTGTGTGTAGGGGGGGTGGGGAGGAATTGGTCTTTCTTGCCTTTCAACATGTTGCAATCCCCCAGCCAGGCCCTCGTGGCTCCCATCAAAGCCCACAGTTCCGTATGTTACCACAAATTTTGGGTTTCCAAGCCAGACATGACTGTGAAATTCCACAGAGTGGAAGGTGGTTATCCTTCACCCTCATCTCACCTGGTGGCATGGTCTGCACATGGGGCTTTCTGTTCATGCTGGGTGGCCATAGGAGGAGAAATCTGGACACACCAACCCTGCGATTTTTCAGGGCAGAATTTTAACATTCCTGGAGAAAAAATTTGCTCACTTTTATTTCTTTTAGCCAATTAACAGTGGCTCCAGGCAGGGTATGGAGGGGTTTTGCTTGGGCTTTTTTTTTTTGAGGGGGGAAGTTTGTGTTTGGGTTTTTTCCCCCCTGGTTAATTCCATGCTCCTACTGGGGTCTCGTAGGCAGGGAATACCACACACAGAGGCACGGGCTCCTCCTCGCTCCCCATGTTCCAGCCACCATTCCTGCAGCCAGGGAAGGTGAAATGGAGCTGCCTGGAAAGGCTGTCATCACTGCTGCTGGGCAGCTGGGAGCCGTCCTGCCGAGCAGGGGAAGAGCCACCCCAGGCAGGGTGGGAGCCCAGCCCCAGCTCCAGTCTGTCCTAGCGGGGAAGTGGAGCCTGCAGGGAGGACCTGGAGGCCTTTTCTGGTGTGTGACAGCACTCAGAACCCGAGCCATAACAGCAGCACTTTGAAACCAGAAAAGAAACCAAAGTGTCTAATATCGGGTCAAGCCAACGTCTATAAATCAACGTCTGTGAATTTATAAACTGTTCATAAATTTAAGTGCTTTTTGGAGAGCTGTTTGTTATTATGTCAGGGCTGGGAAGGGGGGTGAGGGAAAGTACTTATATTCACTCACTGTCTCCTGCTCAGGACTTGCTCCTACATTGTTTGAGTGTGGAGAAGGATCAGAAGATTTTGGGCACAGGGAGGAGTTAGAGGGATGCTGCTGTTGTGCCCCAGAAGCACTTAGAGCAAGATGAGTAGAAAGGATGAACCAGATTGAAACTACATTTTTGCCTTTCAAATTCCCCATCTGCCTTTTCCCTGGTTTAACTCTCCACCAGCTAACAGAGCTTTAAAACAGCCAGAGAGACTTCTGGCAGGAGGGCCTCAGCCATTGCCTCCCCTTTCCATCCCCTGGAGCCTCCAGGAGGGAGCAGAGGCACAAAATAATCTCAGCAGCTCTGCAGACCCTTTTGCCCCACTCTCAGAGATGTGGTGACAGTCCTCTGGTTCTTCCTGTGTAAAATGATGTGGTCAAGGGGGACAAGATGCCACTGCTGTGGATGGGAATTGATAACCAGCTTTCTACGAGAAAAAAAAAAAAAAAAAAAAAAAAAAAAAAGAGAAAAAGAAAAATGTCTTTTCAATTTCACTCCACTCCTGTCTGAAGCTTCTTCTGAAGTTCCAGTATATTTGGGTGACTTTTTCTCCCACCTCTATTCATTTTTGTTCCTTTCACTACCTCCTGTTTCCAGGATAGGGCACATAAGTGTCCTGAAAGGAGTTGTCCCAGCCTGGTGGGAAGCAGGAAGTATTGGAAGGCCTAAGAGAGTGTGAAAAATTTTGGAGGTTGTATTCACAAAATAAGACATTGTTCTGGTACGGTGCTGCTCATTCAAGTATCTCAACACTTAGCACACATTAATGAGTAAAGCCTTATAAAACACCTGTAGGGAAATGGTATCCTCCATTTTATAGGTGATGAAATGGAAGTACTGCAGGACCTGTGGGCAGATTTCAAACCTGAATGCTGCCAGTTAAGCTTCTGAATCCAAAACAAGGCACTGCAATACGCATTCACAATCTTTCAAGTCATGCTGATGTGAAGGGAATGGATCTGTACTTAGCCAAATCCAGACTTCTTGCTGAGCAATCTATCTTTTATAAATATAATTAATATAATATTATATATATGTAAAGTATTATTATAAAATATATGCTCTAGGATGACCCTGCTTGAGTAGGGAGATTGGACTGGGTAACCCCCTGTGGTCTCTCCCAAACTCACCCATCCTGTTATTCTGTAATTGTATAACCTATATTATTGATATATTGATCTGAACAGGCTGGAGAGATGTACTGAGAGCAGCAGTATGAAATTCAGCAAGGCCAAGTGCCATGTCCTGCAATGCTGCAGGCTGGGGCAGAGTGGCTGGAAAGTGCCCAGTGGAAAAGCACCTGGGGGTGCTGGGGACAGCGGCTGAACATGACCCAGGTGTGCCCAGGTGGCCAAGGTGACCAGTGACACCTGGGCTGTACCAGGAATTGTGGCCAGCAGGGTCAGGGTAGTGACTGTCCCCTGTGCTGGGCACTGCTGAGGCCACACCTTGAATCCAGGGTTCAGTTTTGGGCCCCTCAGTTCTGGATGGATATTGAGGGGCTGGAGCGTGTCCAGAGAAGGGAACGGAGCTGGGGAAGGGGCTGGAGCACAGGTCTGAGGAGGAGCAGCTGAGGGAGCTGGGAAAGGGGCTCAGCATGGAGAAAAGCAGGCCCAGGGAATATTCTGGCTCTGCACAACTCCCTGACAGGAGGGGACAGCCAAGGGGGGTCGGGCTCTGCTCCCAGGGAACAAGGACAGGACAAGAAGACATAAGCTCAAGTTGCACTAAGGGAGGGTCAGGCTGGACATCAGAAAGAACTTCTTCATGGAAAGCATTGTTAACAATTAGTCCATTCAAATGGGCTGCCCAGGGAAATGGTGGAGTCATCACCATCCCCAGAAATGGTCAAGAAATGACTGGACTTGGCACTCTATGCTCTGCTCTAGTTGGCACAGCAGTGTTCAGGAAAAGGCTGGACTAAATGATCTTGGAGGTCTTTTCCAATTTAAATTATTCCAAATCGGTAGAGACAAGCACTAGATACCAAGCATTTGAATTCTAGTATACAGGTGTGTGTGTGAAGGTTCTCTAAACCATGGGAACCTCTGCAGTGAAATAAAAATCCCCTTGGAATCTCACCTTGCTTCTGAACTGTGTAGAAATACTTGGGAGCCCAGAGCTCAAGGATAGTCACGGTAGATATCAGTGTGTTTTCTGAAGACAGAGGGAAGTTAATCAAAATATTTTAAGAGCTTTAAAAAAATGGGATTGGCATCATTTAAGTACCTCTGGGCAAAGATCTGTGGTTAGTTATGCACTTCACTTGAACATAAATTGAGTTGAAGATGCTCATTTCTGTATTTCATGTCCTGAATTGACTTCCATGGCTTCTGAGCTACTCCAAAGCATAACAACTTTTCCTGCTCATGCATGTTGCAGGAATAACTTGTCATGGCCTGTTTGTCAGTGTTTACATTTTTTTATGTTATAATGATTGCGTGATCTGATGAAATTGATTTTTTTCATTTCTGCAGTACACATTGTCAGCCTCTCTTAGAAAATTATCTTTATATGATGAGACAAATCCATTTCAAGGTTTTAAACATTTTACTGTTTAAAATATTTATGGTGACTCTCTAACCTCTTTTGTGATCCTTCCAGGCAAGACTGTACTTAATGTGTAGGTTGGGCAACTTATCCAAAATCGCTGCCTGCAAGCTCAGGTAAAGACTCAGGTACCTTCCATGGTGTACAGAACACTTGTGGGTTTGGTTTCAAGGTTTTAAATCGATTTTTTTTCACCATTGGAAGAAACACAAGAACCGGCTCTAATAATTTTGGACAGTTGAAGGTTTGAAGTGCCCTCAAAAGAGCCTGTGCTTCCTCCTGGGGAGGTTTGTAAGTGTCTAGAGGCAGTTCATCATAGGGAAGAGGTATTTTGTGAAATACAACCCATACCTACTTTCATCTGCCTTCAACTCACCACTCTCACTGGTGAGTTAGTGATCCATTATATATATATATGTAACCATAGAATTCTAGAGTCTGTAAGGCTGGAAAGACCTCCAGTATCACCAAGTCCAAGTGCTAACTCAGCCCTGCCAATATATATCAATTATACAGTAAATTTATCAGCACTGACAACCCTGCCCTGGATCACAACTCCCAGCCCTGTCACAGGATGCAGGGCACCCTCTCTGAGAAGTGCCAGCCATCCTATCACTGCAGTTCTGGGTAATCCAGTGGATTTTCTCTGGGAAATAGCAAAGGTTGGTCACAGAGGAATAATCCCTTCTGCTTTCAGAGGCAGTTAAAGTGGAGATGACCCTGACCGTAGAGATTGTTGTGTAGAGCCTGTCTTTGTAAAGCTGGGAGGACAGCAGGTAAGGGATCCATACACTCAGAAGTTTGTGATGAAACATTTTTGGGGACACACTCAGTGTTGACGACCTACCCAGAATTGTGGCTTGCTGATGTCCAATGGAGTCCCAGTGAGATGGAAGGGGGTGGTTTGCTCAATTTGGAACACACTGCTTGCAGATCTGGATATTTGGGGCTGCTTTGCCAGAGCTGTACCTTCTCTTAACCAGGGAGATATAGAACACTATTTTTACTTAAATTAAATAAAAGGAAAAGGAATAAATTCTGGCATGGTTGTTTGACCCATGGTACTGTGGAGTCACTGGGGCCATGTCTCCATCTGTTTCAAGATGCAGAAGCAAACCACTGCTTGGACACCATCTAACAAAAGGCTGGCTGGTGCAGAGGAAAGGCAGAGCTGCAGCGCTGATGGCTGCAATTCCACCTTCCTGATAGACTCAGAACAGACTTTGCTGCTGACTTAACTAGCAGCACATGACAGAGCATGAATTTTCATGGAAGAGACACTCGGAAACTGAGTAGGAAGTGGCTCAAAGCAAAGTCAGGGAGACAGCTATTTGCAGGGATTTCCTCCTGACAGCATTGCCTAGTGAACCCAGCCAAAGGACTTCACATGAATGAAAAAAAAGTGTCCAAGCCCTGTCTCCACAGAGCAGTTCTGTGCAGACCCATTTGCTAGGAACACTTGGTTCCAGCTTCTGCTGAAATAAAAGGTGAGTCAAAGGAAAATGGTGTCCAGAAGTTCAGAGCAACCCAGACAGCCCTAACCACATGACAGGCCCAGAGGGAAGTTTTAAACCACCCACACAACAGCTTGCACAGCTTGCCAAAAAGTCAGATCCTTCGGCTGGGGGAAAAATAGCTTGCATCTGGATTCTATGTTTGAAGCCTGTGGTAGAGGAAGAAGAGAATGAGGAGGAGGAGTGGGAAATGTGTTCTGCACAGGCCAGATTGCAGTTTGATTTGAAGCATAAAAGGAAGGAGTTTATTATTCTGATACTAATAAGTCATTTCTCCCTATAAGCGTAAAACAACCTTCTACGGGTGGCAGTTCAGCCAAGAGCAGAATTAGGGCCATTCCTACCATGATTTCAGTCCAGCCTGCCTTTGTTTATTTTAAAAATAAAACACAGCTCTGTGTTTATTTCAATGGGTAGAGAATGGAAGGAGAAGTTCATAAGCTTCTAATCATGTGGGCTAAAAGCAAATCCTTGGCAGCTGGACCCATCATAAAGGGGCTGGATGTAAAACAAGCTGGTGTGCTCAGGTTAATGGGCATGTACCTGTGCTTTGGAAAGGCAAAGCTAATCAAATAACCTGGTCTTGAAGTTTGGGCTAGTGGGTCAAAGTGGGGCTTATGTTTCTGGTGCCAACATAGTGCATGATCCTGACTAAATCATGACTCAGTCTTTTGGGTTTTGAGTTCTTTTCTACATGACAATGGTTGAGAGATGGTGAAACTTGTCTTGGACAATCCTTGAGGACAAGATATCCACATTGCTGACTCTAGCTGTACTTTGGCCACATGGACTGCATATGGACTAGAAAATTAAATGGCATTAAGCCTTGACCTAAGCACTAGACTTGGTTGGCTCTGCCATTAAAGTGTTGAAATTGCCTCTGGCAAACTTTTTGGCCTAGAAATAAAGTGCTATCAGCAATTTTCAGACATGGTCTGGGATTACTCCCCATGGCCATTTTGAATAGGGTCACCATGTTCATTCAGACTGGAGAATTCTCTAGGAAAACCTTATTTTGAAACCTTTCAGTACTTAAAGGAAGATTATAAAAAATAGTGAAAGAGACTTTTTTACATGGGCAGGTAATGATAGGACAAGAGAGAACAATTTTAAACAAAAAGACAATTCGATATTAGGGAGAAAATCTTGACTGTGAGGGTGGTGAGACCTTGGCACAGGTTGCCCAGAGAAGCTGTGGCTGCCCAATCCCTGGAAGGGTTCAAGGGTTGAACGGGGCTTGGAGCAACCTGGGATAGTGGAAGATGTCAGGGAGTAGAACAAGATGATCTTAAAGTCCCTTCCAACCCAAACCATTCTGAGATTCTCTGATTCTGTGAGTTAGGAGTTGAGACTTTAAGCAAAGGTACATCCCCACTGTCCCAGCTGGTTTCAATGGTAGGTTTAGTTATTAGAAATAATGTAGACAACATATCCATAGACTGGTTAAAAAGAGGCTACATGGGCCATTAGGTAGTGGGATCAGCTGTGGGATGCCTGACTTTAGGGCCACTAGATCTAGAGGACATGAAGGGAAGGCTTAGGCCTCTGTTGGCTTAGGAGCGTGCACCAGTAACTTTATCCTGAAAATTGACCTATGCTAATCAATGCAACAGTAGTGTCACATTGGGCTAGTACACACATAGGCATGGTGGCATAGCCAGAGCCTGTGGGGATGCAAGACAAAATGTCATTTCCCACCCTTTTCCTGGTACCTGTCTCATGCTCACATAGCACAAACCAGAGCCAGAGCTGTGGGAGGAAGATGCACGGTGGAGCAGAGGATGAGGCATTCTGCCTGTGGCTTCATCATCAGCTCCCTCTGACCTCAGGCAAATTACTTAACCTCATTGCTTCCATTTCCCTTGCTGCCACATGGGTCTAATAATACCATCACAGGATGGTTGTGAGCATTAATTAGCATATGTAGAGCACTTTGAAGATAAAAAGCTTTTAATGACTGCTGGGGATTATTAACACTGTTCACGTTCAGTAAGTGTTATTAAAAAGAAACCAAATCTGAATGCTCTGCACTGAACCTCATCAGTTCCTGGGGCTTGAATGGTGGTGGAAGGACACGATGTAATTCCTCAGTAAATTGCCCACGGGCTGAATTTATCGCTGGAAACCGCAATCCTGAGATCTGGCCAGAAGAACCGAGCGTCATCTGCTGTGACTCACCACACCTTCCCAAGTGGGAAAAGAGGCAGTGGCATGGCTGCAACTCGGTGGCATATGCTTCTGACACTCCTGAGCATATTGAGGAGATTGGGAATTGTCTGTGGCTTGGTTAAAGCAGAAGCATCTGCTCCTCTTGGAGACAACCAAGATGCACTCGTTGCTGCCTGAGATGTAGGAACTGGTTTGGGGTTGTGAAGATGAGGATGGTGTGCTGTGGGCAAGTTTCTTGGAGTGGTCTAGCATGATTGAAAGCCTTTGAGAGGCAAAAACAGGCAGAGGGGTTTCATATAAATATGTGGTAAAATACTGAAACACAGACAAACATATGTTAATCGAATGGGCAAGAAGAAAAAAATAATCATTTCAATCTTCCTACGCTTGCCTTTACAGATGAAATGGAATATCTGAAAGGCTGTCTTTTGCTTTTGATCTCCTACTTTTACTTGGAAATGCTGCAGTGCATGAGGAGTGATGCTTGTGCTGTAAGGGCTGGAGAATGTGCAGGTCTGAGTGCTGTGGATTTGCAGTGTGATTGCAATGCACAACTCAGTTCTGCCTCAGTTTCCTCCCCTGCCTGATGAATTTACAACACATGTCAGCCTTGCACTGCCCTTGACTTTCTAGCCTGTCCAAGTGCTTCCATGTAGCCTGTGGGTGATGCCAAAAATAGCTTCTCTCTTCTACATGCTTAATTACTGAGGACAAGAGGTTGGCATTCCATAGTGACTCAAGGTAGGTCCAGGATTTAATTCCATTAAACGTAGCCTGTAGCTTTCCATGCAGGCTATCAGTGTGAATGATTTGCTGGCTGATTGTTTGTTATGGGTTTTCTCAATTTGAGGTGCAATTGAAATAATATTATTATTTCGACTATTATAATTACCATTATCTTTATTATGATTTATATTATTATTGCTAGCACTGATATTAATATTACTGTGGCTATGAGAACTCTTTGTTTTCTCCTAACAAACCATTTTCTTTATCACAAGAGACATAGAAGTGCTTGCTTGTGGATTTTTGCAGACCTATTTAATGAAATCTGTTCATTTTACACAGCTGAATTAATTTCCTTTTACAGATAACAGTAACAAATAATTCTAATCATTGCAGTGATTTTTTTTTTCCCCACATCCCTTGGTTTTTGCACTATATCTCATGGCTTTTCTTGTGGCTCTACAAGGAAGATTGGCACTAACATCTGCATCACAGAGATGTTGATGAATGGGACAGAGCCCATCGCCAGTGCCCAGACATCAATGCACAAGTAAGTCCCAGTGCTTCCGTTTGCCATAAACCAAATTAAACAGTTTCTGTGCCTCTGCAGGGTTCACAGACACAGAATGTAGGGGAAGGTCCAACTCCATTTTGTTCCCCTTAGAGGATACTCCCAGATAACCTATCAAGAGCCACCACTTGGAAAATCACACCACAGTTTACTAAATAAATCAAGATTCCATGAGCCAGCACCGCTGCCATAGGCAGCAGATGTACAAACATCCCTCAAACTGAAAATTCTCCCAGAAACCTACATTCATTAAGAAAATATAAGAAACCTGACCTCATTTAATAATGTCAGAAGAACAGACAGGAGACATTCTAGAGTCAGTCCTGAAAATCAGGTGGTTTTTCTGAGCTTTAAAGTGAAAACGGCACAGGATGGCTGTTGTGATGTTGTGTGGAATGATAGTATGACCCTCCTGGAAGGGATTTTTGAAAATCTGTGGACAAACACAAACATTTTAATGGACATGTCTTTTAAATTCCATTTGATTTCCCAAATGGCTTGCTCTCTTTGGCCCAACTTCATCCCATCCCTCTGGAACAGCCTTTTCTTTCCACCCAAGACCCAAAAAGCCCCTTGAAAAGATTTGTTTTTCTTCACTGGTGATGCAGGAAGCCGTGGCATTATACCACCAACAAAGATTTCTCAGTTGAATGCCAACTGTGTTGTGGGATCCCACTGAAGCCAGTCGTTTCACATTTGTGGAAAATGGATTTAAGACCTGTTGGGTTGTCATCAAGGGCTTCCTTTTTCCTTCCTTGGCTCTCAATGTGGTGGGAGCTTCTTGAACAAGATAGCATCAAACTGCCCTTACCAGCCTGTGGATGCCATGCCTACAGGAGCACAGCTCCTGATGGACATTTAATCTCGTGGCAAGTTTATTCCTGGTCCTGGAGACACTGAAAAATGAAGGCTCCTCTGCCAGCTGCTGTCATCTGCTTTCATGGTGGGACAAGAGTGAGAATTCTCAGCTATTTTGAGTGCAGTCCTTTGGAGAAAAGACTTGGAAAATCTGGTGGTGTGAGTGGTGTGCCTCCCCAGCACATCTGCTTTGCTTTTCTGAATCCTCACAGGGATGTGAAAAGGAGCACAAGACTGGGGCTGGAGCTCTCAACAAGGGACACAGAGTCATGGAATGGTCTGGGTAAGAAGCGACCTTCACAATTATCCTGCTCTAACCCCCACCGTGGGCAGGGACACCTTATACTAAACCAGGTTGCTCCAAACCCCATTCAACCTGGTCTTGAACACTTCCAGGGATGGAGTATCCACAAGTTCTCTGGCAAGTGTGTTCCAGTGACTCACCAGAAATGGGCTGCTGGTTCTCATTTTGCAGTGAGTCCATGGCCACATAATATCTGAAGCTTACTTTTCTTGTTGGCAGCAACCAAGGTGCTTTCTGCCACCCTCAAAGACTGTGGCACTAAGTCTGTTGGAGCTCAGATGTGTCCTTTTCATTTTTCATCCTTTTGGTTATTTTCATCCTCTCTCCCATCCCATCTGAGGGTGACTTTTGAAAAGTTTCTGTCTCTGAAGCTTGCTGCTTTCCCATGAGAAGGAACTGTATTGCACCAAGGCTTGCTGTTTTCAGCAGGTGACTTGCAGAATGGAAACAAGCTGCCAGAGGACATGGAGGGAGACTGGTGTTAAACTGAATGGGCTTGATCCTGAATTCACAGTGCCTTTGCACTCTTCTAAGACAACTTGAATGGGGTGTTTTTCTTTATTCATAATGATGTCAGTGAGAAGAGAAACCGAACAGACTCTAATTTAATCCCAGGCTTTGGCAAGAGCCTCCATCTCCCTTTAATGAGTGGAGGTTCTTTTCCTTAGTCTCCCAAAGACCCCGGTGCTGGGTGCCAGTACAAAACCTGAGATAGGCAGACGTTTATGTAATGGCAGCAGGCAGAGTGTCTTAGAGAAATGGAAAAGGCATTTTAATCGTGGTATTAGGTTAGATTCCACAAGACAGTATGGAAGGCATCAAGATGTGAATGCCATAACAATCTGGAGTGTGTTACCACTGCATTGATCTAATATTGCAATGTAGTAATAGTAATTTCAGGGATATCTTGCAAAAATGTACTCTGAGTTACAATGGAAAAAAAATAGGGGGGAGGAGAGGAGGAAGAAAGGAAAAGTTAAAGCCTGTGCAGCTGCTAATGGGGGAGCAGCTTTGTATCGGTGCTCTGAGCTCCAATCTCTGCTGTTAATCAGGAGCAGTGTCCAAGGTTTCCTTGGAGAAGCCAGGGCTGCAAAAAATAAGAGCTGAGTTTGCCCTCTCTAGCTATTCATGGATACACAAATCAAATGAGTGTCCATTATTAAGGCATCTCTGGGCACAGCAGCCCAACTAAAAACAAACATATGGTTGCTCTCCGCAGAATGGTGGAGAAACTTGGTTTGGGAAGAGACAGGCAAAGACCCCACTCCAAGTAACCTTCTGAGCAGGACACTTGCTGATTGCAGAGGGGTTAATTAAAGACACTGTCTGTGCTCAGCTCTCATCTCAGGGGTGTATTAGCAGCGATGATCTACAAAGAGGTAGAAACATTTCACCAGCACCAGGCCTGATACTGCCAACAGTGCTGTGGAATAAGTCTGGCAGTGTGTTTGGAAGGGTTGATCCCACACTTAGAGCCTGTATACCCAATAAACCTCATCTCTGAACACATTATGCATACATTTGCCACATTGCTCTGTAGAGCCAGTACCATGCTCCATGGAAATACAGAATGGTTTGAGCTGGAAGGGACCTTAAAGTTCATCTAGTTCCAAACACTCACGAGAAGCATGAAAGCAACTTGAGTTTTGCTTGCCCATTGATCCCATTTGCCTTGGTAGCAGAGAACATGGTGTAATTTTGGGGAACAACTGTTCCTAACCGTGCCTGATACGATGGTTGCAAGCGCAGCTGGGAACGCTGCAGTGTGCACAGAGGTGCAAGACACGTTCATTTGGCTCTACAGGTGGCCATGGAGATGCCCTGAAGTCGTGGAGAGAGGGATTGAAGAGCTCATAAAAGAAAAGGCTGCTGATGCAGTAGGCAGGGAGTGTGGCTGGAATGTTACAGGAGCCTTGCTTGGATTCACAGCCAAAGCAGATACAAGGTGGTGAAGTCACAGGGTCAGAGAATCACAGAATCATTAAGGTTGAAAACTCCCAGCTCCCTCAGCTGGTCCTCATTAGACTTGTGCTCCTGACCCTCCCTCAGTTCTGTTCCCTTCTCTGGACACCCTCCAGCCCCTCAGTGTCCTTCCTGGACTGAGGGCCCAGAACTGGACACAACATTTGAGGTGTGGCCTCACCAGTGCCCAGCACAGAGGGACAATGACTGCTCTGGTCCTCTTGGCCACACCAGTGCTAGTACAGGTCAGGTGCCACTGGCCTTCCTGGCCACCTGGGCACACTGTTTTCATTGTGGTAGGGCCCTTGGACTGATTCTCCTGGTCTTCACCGACTGATGATTCCCAGAATGGCCACAAATCATTTTCCTTCTGCTCTAGGGGGCTAATGGGATGTTAGGTACATATGGCAAATTATTCACACCCTTTATATCAGAGCTGGCATGATCCAGAGTGTGAAATAAAGGGCCTTGAACTTCACAACATACATTGTCTTTTGTTTTATTTTTCATATCTGTCATGCTTTTATGTCCTTATTACTATGCAGACCAAGCAGAGAGGGTGAGTTAAATTTTTTAGGAAGATTGGATTCTTTGATTCCCTTTCAACTTCCACAGAAGAAATAGCCATGCAGCCATTAGTGAAATGCAGAAGTGTCGTTTAAGACAGCAGAACTAATTGTTTAGGAAATAAAATAGAAGTTAGGAATATAAGAAGGAGAGATATGAAGCAATAGTCTGTAAGATGCAGAGTTTGACTTCTAAGAAGTTACTTAAATGTAAAGTTAAACTCTGCCTAAAATCACTAAATAAAATTAGCTTCCTTATCAACCTTGAAGATTTGTCTTGGCTTTATTCCATTTCTTATTTTGTTCATTTTTATTTAAGATTTGAGCCTCCACTCAGTGAAAGAGTGTTAAACCAGCCTTTCCCTGTGCTGAGTTGTAAGTGGTAAAGCAAATGGGATCCTATAGGTAATACACACAGTAAAATGTACAAAAGATGGTAGATATTATTTTATATCACGTGTTTAGAAAACATAAAGATGGTGAAAAGTATAACAATGGCGATTTTTTACCTCCTTAATTTTAAATTTTAAAGGAACGTGTTTGAAATAGTTGAAAAGTTAGGAATTTTCTCTCTTTGCACCCTGCAGGATGCTGCAAGCACTGAAGCGATGTTGCCACCTTGTGGAACAGGAAAGAACTCTGTTCCTTTACGGGGAAAAAAAATACCAGATTTCCCTCCTTGTACTTTCTGCCAAGATATAAAGAATAGTCCTGTACCTTAGGAGGAAAGCGGCTGATGGGTTGAGGATGTGCTGGGAAGGAGCTGGAATTGGAATGCCCACAACTCCACTGTTCATTCTCAGAAATAAGTATATTGTCTTTGATTTTCTTCTTTTTAATTCCCATTCCCTGCACCCTTTTCTTTTTTATTTCCTTTCTCAAGGACTGGTCATCTGCCCACTGTCTTGCAAGCAAAACTTGTAATGTTCATAAAGTTCCATGGATTATCATACTGTAAGAAACAAAAATAAATATCCCCTGGCTTTTATGCTCTGTGGTCCCGAGTCCTTGCATAAGAAAAGCTCCCACTGACTTAGGGCAGACTTTTGTCTGGTTTCTGAAGCCACACTTCTCCCTGAGATTCATAAAGGAAACCTTCAAAACCTGTGGGTACATGCCCAGCTTGTGTGGGCCAGCGCTTTGGAGAACACACATCACTTTTATCCTCAGGAAATCAAAACTGGGCACAGGGAAACGATCACTTTAGCTTTCAAAAAGAGCAAGTGCCTGACCTGGAATTTGCAGTATTTAATTTCAGTGTGGAACAACATGATGGAGAGATTTGGCTGTGTTTGGCAGGAGGATGCAAACCAGTATCGCCAGGGACAGTTGCTCCATCACGGACACTCTCACTGGCTGAAGAGCAAGATCCAGATTCCTCACATCTTTACCCTCTTTCTCTCTTTCTCTCTTTTATGGCATCCAGGGCTGACCTGCAGAGTGGGGAATTTAAGGGACATTCTCAGAAAATATTCAGGCAT
Organism: Taeniopygia guttata; assembly: GCF_048771995.1. NCBI lineage: Eukaryota > Metazoa > Chordata > Aves > Passeriformes > Estrildidae > Taeniopygia > Taeniopygia guttata. The sequence goes on along the minus strand of NC_133027.1, from coordinate 5,388,787 downwards.
GGAGGGGTTATCCTACTTTTTCTATTAAATTTTAACTTTCTTGAACTACTCTGTCTCTCCAGGAAAATGGAGCATTAGGTTTGCTATCTACCAGTGAGCCCTAAACACCAAGAAATCATTACTATCAGGAATTCTAAAACCTTTTTTTCCTTAATAACAAAATTTTTTCTCATACAACATGGGAGTTTTAATTTGAAGCCTGTTTTAATTTAAAAAATGGGAATCCAAGTTTTCAACGTATGCCCAGATGCTAGGATATATCTGCATTTCATTATTTCTTTTTTTTTTTCTATTTTCTCCTGCCCTTTCTGCTTTTTTTTTTTTTTTTTTGCAGTGGTGAAACGAGGTAAAATAGAGTACAAAATAAAATATTAAAATAAGACAATTTTAAAATAAAATTAAACAAAAAAAATTAAGGCACAAAACGAAATTATAAGAGGGATACAAAAGTGTAGAGAGGGGAAGAGAGGAAATATCAATAAAAGCATGTTTTAACTCTAGTAGTTTTAACTCTACCCCTAAAATAAAATGAAAAAATAGTCAAGACTTTTTTTTTTTTTTTTTTTTTTTTAATGAAAACTCAGCACTGTTTCTGTTTCTGGTCAGCACTATTTATAAGTGATCACCGCTGAATCGTTCAGCCTCTGGCAACGCCGGCATCTGACCAGCGGTGGGTAAACAGCAGCTCCCGTCATACAATGTGAGTCACAAACTTCCATTTACAAAATATGTTTACTCCACTGTGTGCTTGGGCATGAATGCTACCTTCTTTTTTATCTGCAGGTCTGGATTTCCCCTCCAAAGGGTCCTGGAGAGCCCCAGGAGCTCCAGCGCTTCCCGCGTACGTGCGTGTGTGCACACACACGTGGACACAGAGCCTCCCGCCTTCCCACTGGGACGTGGGTTAGCAAGTTATAAATCCAAACCCATCCCAAGAAAGGAGGTCTGGGCAGCATGGCAGTCCAGCTTTGTGCTGCCTATGGCTCCCAGACTTTGGCATTAAAGGAGAAAGGGGAAATTGGTGGTTTGGGTTTATTCTTTAAAAAAAAAACAAACAAATTAAACTGTTGAACACTGAGGTCTGGGCCACCCCAACAAGTTAAAGGCTGATCCAACTGATAAAAATACACTGATAATCTCCTTTTTGGTGGCATTCAGGGGTGTTGGGGCCTGAAACTGAAGGTTTTCTGCCAATGCCCACTCCTCTCCATCCAGCACAGCCCTAAAATCCTCATTCACAACTGACTCATTGCAAAAACCTTTGGGTTACTCCCATCCTAGCAAGCAACCAGGATGGGAACTCCAAATGTGCCCCCTCCCTGCCCCCCATATATTTGCCCACCCTGAACCACCTTGAAGTGCCATGGATATTTCCAACAGAATTGAAGCTGGGCTCCTGTCCACAGCAATCCAGCACTGGAATAAACACATCCCTTGAATGGAGTCAGATTTGTCTAGAAAGGGTAATGAAAGAAGGAACCTTCATGGCTGTATAACTTTTATGTGTCCCTCTCTTTTATATCATAGGGAAACAAATTTATCTCTAGAGCCTCCATTGAAAGAAATGGATTCACAGAAATTTTGACCTGAAGCATAGTTTAATAGTAATTATAATTTCTTGTAAGGTCATATTTTACCTGGAATCAAGTCAATGTCTATAAAAATGCTATAATGAATTGGCAAAATGATTCCTGTAATTTTTTTCTGCTTCTTTTCTTCTACAAAACAATTTTGGTTAGCAAAGAGAGATGCAAGTCCTGGCAACTCAAGTGCTGAAGGATTGAAAGGCACAGCAGGCAATTTCATCGTCACTGACATACTTTTATTTTAAAATCATGCTGGAGAACTGAGAAAAACACAGGGACAAAGTTTGCAGATTAGTGTAGAAAAAGGCTTGTGGGCAGCTAAAGGAGCCTGAAAGGTGAACTTGTGTCCTGAGCCATTAACTCTCCAACAGGTGCAATAGGGTGCAAAGGGGTGACCAGTTTTACCACTCCCAGTCTCTGGTGCTACTGGGACCTGCATGAAATTCCCCCAAAAACTGTGTGAGTGTCAATAACCTGCAGTTTGAGTAGTGATTCTGCAGGTTTTAAGTTTTCACTTTCTCCCTCCCACCCCAGCCCAATCGTTCTCCTGCAAGCACGATAACGCTTTCTGAGAAAAGGACTGAAAATGCCAGATTTTGGACTATCGGATTTTTCCTCTAGACCAGTGAAGTGTAAGGAAGAAAAAGAAAACACCACTTACCAGACAGGAAAAAATTTAAATCATCAAAATGAAATAAAACAGAAGCTGGGAAAGCTGTTTTTAATGAAGACCATTACAGAGAGAGGTGGTGTTTTCCTTCCCTCTGTGTTTGTGTGTGTGCAAACCGTTTTCTATCCAGTCACAATCAGGGAGCTGAAAAATCTGTCTTTAATTGCAGATGTTGTAAAAATAATCACATAGGAGACTAAACTAGCATTAAAAATTTGAATTCTTGACTTTTTGCCTTGGCGTGGAACATCTTTCTATTGAACTGCTTATAAAGCAGTAAACTATGAGTCAAAATTTCTTCAAGAAGATGCCTTTTCTTGTTATGGTTATTTTACTTCAGAGGGTGTTTCTTGGCTTTGCCAGTAAAAGGAGATGGTGGGGAATATGTGCTCTGTCTTAAAAGACGGCTTTGTTTTTAATTATCCTTGCTGCAAAATACAGTGAGATCTTTCTGCTTCCATTTTTTTTAGCTCAGATAAAATTCTCAGCATTTCAGCATTTTTTCTCCTCTGCAGCTTTTTCCCATTTGAACTGTTATTTATTACTTCTTTACTACCTTTCATGCAGTTAAATGAAAATCTTGATGCTTAATGGTGAAAACACCCGAAAGGAATTTAATTTTATTTTCAGGGTAATGTTGCCCTCAAAAGAACAATCTACCTCCAAACAATGAGAAATTGTTTCTCCAATCCCACCTACCCTCCTCCTCCTTCCCTGAGTCTTCTGTTGAGTTTCGATCCCGCTAAGGGAAAAGGGGTATTTTGTTAGTTTGAAATCAGATTGCTGTTGCCTTTTTAGTATACCTTTATAAATCCAGGAACATTAGCTGAAATGAAGTCTGGTGCAAAATGTTTCCTTTCTATGGGACCTAACACATTGAAGGGTGCCAGTAGGTGGTCACTGTTCATAGACTTTAAAATGCAGATTAAGTCCAGCTGAACTGTGCCAAACCTTGTTCAACCCCGTTGAAGTCCAAAATAAATTCACACCTCCTCATTTCTGTCCTATTAATCAATCAATTCAAGAAACTGCAGTCTGTGGTGGGTATCAGTCAGAGACTTGTCTGTTCACTTGGGCTGATGCACAGAATAAATGTTTTCATATATTTTAAAATTAATTTTATTTCCTGTGTCTATATTTTTAATTTTGTTTTCTTTTGCAAGAATGCAACTGTGACTACCTGTTGTCAGGAAGACCATAAATTTCAAAGTTAAAATAACATTATATTCCAGTATTTGTTTTTCAGGGGAAAAAATCAAAATAGCAATCTAAAAAAAATAAAGAGGAAACTGTGAACCCTGCTTGGTATAAATGTACAATAATAAGATTTATTTTTACTTTGGCTGTTTGAAACTTGTCTAAGTTTATGCCAACAAACATAACTAGAGTCCTAGAATGATCATAATCCTTCCACACCAAGTACAAAGAAGGGTTTCTCTTTTTTATGTAAACTTGACTTTCCAAAGTCAAATTGTTACGTGTGGTGAAGGCAGTATTAGCTAATATTAATGAGCTCTAATTCTTTGCACTTTTAATATTCAGATTTACAACAGCTTTGCACAGAGCAATGAGATAAGTAGCCCCAAGGAAAGGGAAGAAATATTCTCTCATTTTATACCCTGAAACTAAGGCACAGAGAAGTTTAAGTAAAATCTGGTGCTGAGGGAGTGGCAAAACAAGCAACAAAATTCAGATACCTTCTTGTTGCAGCCACATGAAAAAATTCCTTCCCTGTTTAAAAAAAAAAAAAAGGCACGTAAACAAAACAACTCCACCAAACTTATTTACTTTTTATTGCACTGTGAAGGGTTAATTTCTTAAAAATACTTTGCTGGGGGATTTTGTTGACAGCTTTTGAAAAATATGAATGGTCCAACTGGCTTCCCAAGCTCTACATCCCCTTTTTATTCCTTCAGAGGTTTCTAATAAATTTATAACTCCTGACTTTTGAGAAATGTGGTGCTGTGTTCCTTTTATCAGATCTACTGTCTACTAATTCTGCTATTTCATAGAATCACAAAATGATTTGGGTTGGAAGAGACCTTTAAAAAAACTAAAAACTCCCTGTGATGAACAGGAACACCTTCCATGGGATCAGGTTCTTCAGAGCCCTTGTCCAACTTGACCTTGAATGTTTCCAGGGAAATTTAATACAAGGTCTATCAAGGTGCATGAAAGAGAAGTTGGAATATTATTTGGCATTCCCAATATGATGTTTGAAGCTTTTGGAGATATCTTTATGCCTGCTGTAGTCTTCCCCTCTAGCACGGGGTCCTATGTTAAGTGTTGGATACCATATCACAATTAATAAGTTTTATGTTTTGCATGTGAATTGCTTCAGAATTCATGAGTGAATGACACCTGATCTTGGCCATTTCTTTGTGCTAAATTTTATTGCCTTGTTCTAAAATTTCTGCTAATAACACTTCATCTTGATACAGTTCTTGAGCTTAATCCAACACAGAGGAATGTTTTGTTGCAAGAACTTTTCACTGCTTCTTGACAAAGAAGTGTTGAGCTTTTCTGCTGTGTCTTATCTTGTCTGAGAAATATCTTTTCTTTGAATCAATTTATTTTTTTGAGCTCTCTGACAGACTGGTTTTCAAATAAAAGAAGTATTTAGAACATTTTAAGGTGCTTTTTATTGGTTTTGGCAGAGGTTTCCTCAAATTATTTCTTGTCCTGCTTTATTAGTGTATTAATATTTAACCTAATATAGTATGTTCTTCACTTTTTCCTCCCTTTTATATTAAAAAAAAAAAAACCCTTCTGATCTTTTAAAAGGAGATAAAATCAGAGGAAATGTTAGGGAGAATTTTAGCTGATCAATATTATAAATCATTATGATACCTCATTTTTAAAAGCCTCCATAGCAACTACTGTCATTTGAGCCTTTTAGCTGTGCCTTTTTATTTCTTAAAAATCTACTGACCTCCTCATTTTCAAGTGGTTTCATTCTTGAAGTTAAACATTACAGTGGCAGGTACCTTCACCCTTTCTATTATGCATTATGAAAGCTGTGTCTTGCTGAGACTTAAACAAACTTATTCAGCTGTTCCTGTTATTTCCCCTGTTTTTACAGCAGTACTGCGGAAGTTTTTGTAAATACAATATTATCCATAATTTTTTAGGACAGAAAGAAATGCTCACTGTAATGATGATTATTAGAGGCTCTATTTGGGAAAAAAAATATTTTTAAGAAGAAAGTGATTGAAAAAAATTTGAGAAAATAAAAAAATATTAAAATATGAAAACCCTCTCTTAGCCTTCTCAGTTAAATTGAAAGACAACTTTCCCAGCTGCACAAGGAGAGGTTTAGATTAGATATTAGGAGAAAAAATATTCACGGAAAGACTGGTCAGTCATTGGAGTGGGCTGTCCAGGGAACTGGTGGAATCACCACCAATGAAGGTGTTCAAAAGGTGGGTGGATGTGGCACCTGGGGACATGGTTCAGTGGTGAACATGGTGGTGAATGGTTGAACTCCAAGATTGTAGAAGTCTTTCCCAACCTTAATGATTCTGTGAAATCTGGAATTGTATGTGGAAACCTCTGTATGTGTACGTGGGAAAGGAATGACAAATCATGGGTGACTTTCGTGGCTGCAGCCTGTCCCTTGGTGTTCTCAGCTGCCTGGACACAGAGGTGCATATAAATGTGTGATGGCCTTCAGCAAACCTGGGCTGCTCTCCTGCACTTTGGGGTCCCTCTGGCTATGAATGCTGAAAGCCAGGGTGAAACCAGTGGGATGGCTTCCAGAGCCATTCGTGCATGCCACGAGTGTGAGGAAACCCTCCCACCTGAAGTGCAGTCACACAGCACCAAACCTGCTGCTTTAGTCATCACAGAGAGCCACTGACTCCACTGGCCTCAGGTGCCCTCAATGCCTGTTAACGAAGTGGTTAATACCTGCTAACCTGTGATTTCACTGAGAAATTGATTGCACTGTGTGTTGAAATGGTTAGGCTAAAAATGGGGGGAAGAAGATGAAAGGTTATTTGGGGGCAGCAGTCTCATCAAACCAGTGATTTCCTACATGGTGGTGATCACGAGTATCAGCTTATTTTATGGGTATGTGTGAGGAAAATGTAGTTGTTGCAGTGTGTTATCAGCAAGAGCTGCTCAGACATGCTTGTGGTTGGGCTGGGGGACCAATGCTAATAATTCAAGTTATCCCCATTCAAGCTTTAAAAGCCTTCTATTGTGGTAAAACTGAAAGCCTCAGGAAATGTTTGCACAAACTCAGCAAGAAGGGAAGTTATCACCAGTTTCAACTCTCTGTATAACTCCTATGCTAAAAATGACTAATGCTTGTAGATACATGGGGCTCTTATTCAAGGACACTTATCTGTTCCACAATTCTCATCCTACTGCCAACTAAGGAAACTCTGTCACTGATTTGAGTGGAAGAATAGTCTAAACTGTCCAAATAATTTACTAAAATCTCAGAGCCTGTGAGGTCCCATCTATTGGTACCAAATTGCCACCAACTTCCATTATCTTAAGTGGCAGCTTAAAGCCCTCAGTGCATTTGTTTTAAATCACACCAATTAAGGAGGACAGTGCCATTATCCCCACTTTTCAGGTGGAATAGGAAGCTGAGTCAAAGCTATACTGGGAACCTCAAAGCTATATTAGGAACCTCACGCTTGTTGGGTGGAGAGGTTGGAGTGTAAACAAAGAAACAAAAAGTCCTTGTGCAAGTCCTTGTGGAAATTTCCTACAAAGCAGACCAGCAATGAATCAAACATAGTCCTACACCTCTGAGAGATGTCATCCCTAAATGTTTTGGTGCAGGATCTCAGCTCCTGTGAATTGTCCAAGTCTATTGCCAGGTAGACTTGAATTTGCATCATCAGACTCCCTGTGACCCCAGTGATCCAAAAGCTTCTTCTCCTAAGAGAACAGAGCAATGATAAAGAGAGTGGTAACTACCTATTAATGACTAAAAGCTTGGAGAGAGGAATTTGGGTTTTGTTAAATAAATCAAGTGCTTGAATATTAAAAAATATTTATGCTCCCTCATTGTAAGGCTATCTCCCTACCTTTAACTTGATCATCTTTGGAACCACAAAAAAGATGCTAAACTGAGCCCATGAAGAACTAAACCCTACAGTTAGTTAAGGAAAAGGTATAGAGAAGACAAGAGCTTTGTGCAGATCCTTGGTTCCTATTCAGGCAACAATCCCTGCACCCAGTCAAACCATTTTCAAAGCACAAAGCCTCTATTTGGCCTGATGAAAAGAGGTCCTTGCCTGATTTGAAGAATTATAAGGCTACTCAGCAAGTAAACTGTCAGCTTTTGGCTTTAAAATAAGACTTTTTTTTTTCCTCAATTAAAAATAGATATATAAGTTTTATGTAATTATAACTATGTTTCTTAAAACTGCACATAATATTAAAAGAGACTATATCTTGCCCACAAAATTTCACAGCATGAATTACAACTGGGCAATACAATTTGTTAAATGTTAAGCATTTTTGACTTGGGTATGACTATTTTTATATTCTGCAATGTTTCCAAAGTGAGTGACATCTTTTGGGGACTTAGAGGACTGCAAGGTGCCCGGACTCAAATCACTCCTCCAGGTCAGGACTGGCCCAAACCTTTTCACCTCCATGATGAGAAGAGAGGATGCCTCAGTGCAAATCTTTTATTCCCTTTCCTTGTGGGTCTGGACACATTCATGGTGGACAAATTAACTGATTTTCAGCTATTGCATCCCTTAGTTGAGACCATCTTGTTCACATGAACACATTCTGCCAGCACACATGACCGCAGAACTTCAGAACAATCTGCCAGGTCTGATATTACAGATAAAAATTTCAGTAAACTGAGCAGTTTTTCACTGGCACAAAAAGCAGTAAGAAGACACCTGATATTCATTATCTTTTATCACTACCAGTCTTGTCTGGACATAAAAAGCTCTATAAACAATGGTCAGTCTGTGGATTGTCTTAGCTAATGTATCATCATTACTTCAGCCTTAGTCCTCTACCATCAGTGACAAGTAGGTCTCCAGGAAGAAACAAAATACAGTGCCAGAAATTAAAACAAAAGATTCTGAAAGCCAAAGCAATTTGAGGATCAATCTTTAGAGGAAAAAAAAGAAAAAAAATAATTAAAATCACCCGGAAGAGGAGACAGCTGTTGGGCTCAGCTGGTCACACCTGAATCCCATGAAAGAGATGATGGAAGAGGCTTCTGGTCAGCTAAAGAAAACTTAGGAGCTTATAGGAACAGGAAAGAGGACTAATGGACAAGAACAATACAAATATAAAAACCCATTCCTAAAGAAGAGGACTAAGGTGAAATCAGGGAGTTGCAGGCTTGCAATAAAGTTAGATTTTGACAGTAGGCAAGGTCTTGGAGACATTAGCAGAGGATGAGATCACAAAACATCTGGAAAAATATAAGCTGATATAAAGGAATTGGGAGTTTCTGGAACAGAAATTCGTGTCTGACAAAACAGATGGAATTTTTGGAGGCAGATGAGAAGTGACATGATGGGTTCTAAGTTCTTTACAATTTTTTGATGGTCCTTAGCACTTTGTCAGCCAGTGGATATGGCTGTATATGATCAATGGTGGTGAACATCTTCCTGAAATAAATAGAAGCCTTACACCATGATCTGGCGTAGACCAAAGTGGCAAAAGAGACATATTAAAAAGTTTTTTATGGAACAACCCAGTTTGACTATGCTGCTTCCTGAATCTTGTTCCTGAACAATGCTCAGGCAGCAAAGCTGTCAGAGGAAAACTAGAGGGCAATGACCACATGCCAAACCTGATCTGAATCATCTTCTCCATTCTATTGTGTACATTCATGCTTTCAAATTAGATCATCATCCTTTCTTTTTTATTTCTAACAGGTGTCAGTTTTCTTGTTGCACAGGCCCAGGACACTGTTGCTTTGAGCTGGGGTCTCTAAGCAGCCTGAAAACAACTTTTTTTGCAGGGGCTGATTAAACCACAGATGATGCTCAGTTGTGGAGAGAGCTGCTGAACTATGTAGAGACAAATGCTCAGATCCAGGAACCTGTAGGACCTCAGAGGTGGGGAACTCAAAATTCAGTCTGCTCAGTCTGTGTGTTTCTGCTGAAAAATTCCAGTACCTTCCTCCAAGAGGTGTACATAGCATAACCAGAGAGAGCGAGGATTTTAGAACTGCAGATTTTAGATTCTTAGGAGGAAGACACTACCTCATCTTTGTTACCTCTGACTCTAAAGCCCTCTTGAGAAAACTTTGGTGAAAACAAAGTTATATAGACTTGGGAAAGGTTAGAACTTGGATCACAACAGAATTTGAGTGGTACATATAAGAGTCCAGAAAAGTTTCTGGATTAAATGAAGGTGCATTTAATGAACTTATGGGCAGTATAATGAGCAGTTACGGAAAATACATGGACTGGCTTGTTATCTGTCACAGAATTGGGATCTAAATAAACTGGGTCCCATTCCAGAATGACTAATTCTAGACAACTGTCCTGGGCTAATACAGATAGAATGCCTTCATTTCTGAAACTAGCTTATTTGATTATTTACCACATATTTCTCCTCTGTGCTGCTTTGCCTGCCACTGACACACTTTGAATTGTGCATTCATTCTTGTGCTCATTCCCTGTGTATAACATGTGAGTCTGGCACACATTGCTCAGGGTCTAGATAAACAAAATAAAAATAGATGTTCCTGAGGGCCTAATACCAAAACTTACAGAGGGTGTTAATCCCCCCATGAATGCACACGGACTGGTTTCTTTTACCTTATCTTTCTGTTTTAGTGTCTGGAATGTCACAAAATCAGCTTTTCCTGTGGTATTCCAATTAATTTCTTTGTCTGAGGTAGAAGTAACAAAATAGAGGGCTCTAGCTGTAAAGTGAAAGTATTTATACTCTCAGTATTATATACAGAAAGTACAAAGGACATTTGAAAATTGAATTCCAAAATTTTTCAGAGGTAGCCTGAATGGAGCCTTGAGGATCAACCAAGTCAGCCACATGCTACCTCAGCCTCCCACGTAACATAATCTGTTCATAAATTTGGTGTGTTCCTTCATAAAAGGGGTTAGGTTTCATGCCATAACTACTCCTATGGGAAGGCTGTTTCAAACCCTCACTCTTCTGACAGTTTGAAACTCTTTTCTAATGTCCATCTGAAATTTATTCATGGACAGTTAGTACCCATTTGTCCTCATGCCAAAATTGTCCTGTAGTTTAAATAGCCATATCAACTTTCAGCTTCTGTTCTGATACTTAAAACAAGCATCTCCTCCCGTGTGTGATGTTCCACATTCCTTAGATGATCCCAGTGCCATTGTCTGCACCATCCTGATTTCCAGTTCATCTTTCGTGGTCACAAGTGACCTGACCTGTGACCATTATTCCAGAAGTAAATAGTTTTGTACTCGTGCAATGGTTGTCACCAAACCCACGGTTTCCAATTTGGCTCACCCAGGTGAAGGCATGTCAGTGAGGTTCTGATTTTAGCCAGGCTCGTTTGTGTGATGAATACAATTCCCAAAATGCTTCCACAGTGCTTTCAGCTCCATCTAGACAAGAGACAGGTTTAAAAAAAAATGTAATAAAAACCTTCTTCTTCCATCAAGTTCTTGTTAACCTACATTAGAATTTGAGTGTCTTTGAATTGGTGAGAATATGAATCGCATCTGAGCTTTTTAAGGGCTGTGGCTCAGGGACTTAAGCAAATTATTAAGTTTATGCAAGCTGCCATGTGGCAGCTGACCTGCCACAGTTTCCTGTGTTTGTTGCAAATGTGATATAATGCAACACAGAGTCTGATGCTATGCTGCAGAAGCTGTTGGATGCTGTGGGTGAGGATTGGAAGTCATCTCCATAAAATTACTAACTGATAAGCTCCAGGCTAAAACACCCAGATTTAATACTCACATGCATTCAAGCTTCTGTTACAGCCAGTGTGTGTCTGGACAATCATAAAGGGATGGAATAGAGAATGTCTTCAGCTGGACATTTGTCTCTGAGGCAGGGGGCTGTCAATAGTCAATAGAGGGGGGGGTTCATTTGCAAATAACATTTTTATGCCACTTATCTTCAGCCAAACTGGGTTATAATCTGCCCCATAACTTGGAACAACGCAAGAATTCAGATACACCTTCATGTGTTTTTGATGAAGCTGAACCTGATATATGGATCAAGGGCCATCTGCAGTAATAACTTTTGCAAGTATTTTTAAGGTGTCTGTGTCAGCTTTATTTTAACGTACTGCGTCAGTGTAGTGCGTGCAGGAAAAAACACTGTGCTCCTTTCTCCTGCTTCTTGAGACCAGGAAAAGAGGATTGTTCTCTGACTGTGTGGCTCCTGATGCAGAGTGCTGGATGGAGGCTCTGGGTAATTTAGGTAGCTGGGTGGAGGTGTCTGAGTTCCCCCTGTAGTTAGAGGGCACAAAGTTGTGGAAACACTGAAGTCCAGTAAGTTTTTCAGTTAATAGTAAATATATATAAGTATTGTGTGATTTGATTCAGCTGCTTAGTGCCACCTGCCCATGGCAAGGGGCTGGGAATAGATTTAGGTCCCTTCCAACCCAAACCATTTTATGATTTTCTAAAGCATCTCAGCAGTACCTTCCTAATGTCCTGCAGGAACCAGCTCCTGTGTGTTTTTCTTGTTTAGCCAATCCATTTCATGACTCTGAAAGTAGAACTTCATTACCCATAATGTGATCCTGTGACTGATTCATAGGTGTTTGTATTTATCTTCATATTATCTTCTTCAGAATTAGTGTCACCCTGTGGATTATTCAGTGTTCACCACAAGAAGGCTTTGGTGAGTGGGACCTGCCCTCAGCCAGGGGCTTTGGAGTAAACCCCAGGAAGGATTGTCTGGAAAGAGAGCTCAGTGCTTCTCTCCATGTCTGGAAGGATGGTGCTTTAGCAATTCCTCTGTCAAATAGCGCCACTAAACAAGTTCATATACTTTTTTAAGCAGCAGAGATCCCAGCTTCTCCCAGAGTTCCCAGCAATTCACATCACCTTGCACCAAATTATAGGGATATACTGATGGTTTTTGTCTCTCAGAGTAATTTCTAGGCAGGTGCTGTGAGCAAATATTCTTTTTCTTTGCTGTCCCTTTGAAAGAGTCATCCAAAGCCTCTAATCCAAGCCACAGGTCAGAGCTGAGAATTACTTTATAGCTACAATATTTTTTCCCTATGTGCTTCAAATGAAGAAAAAAGCAAACTCAAGAAAATGCTCTTTTACCTTCCCACCCCTTCCTATGAATTCTTTTGTCATTTTCAAAATGGGTTGATTTTATTTCCTTGAAATATTGCAACACACATACAAAAATTGCTCCCCAGCTGAGAAGTTTTCATATCAAGTTTCATCCCTTCTGCTGTTCCTTTATTTTTTTCTTCATGAAAAGTTACAAACCCATGAAAACAGGAGGGTTTATAAATGAAAGTGCTGACAGGGCCTTAGTGTAGCATTTCCAGATGTGCTGGTGCAATTAGGGCTGGTCAAATACAGTTGGATGAAATCAGAAGTGACCCAAAGTCGTTGTCAAAGCCTTAAACTGAACCTTGAGGGGGCTGAAAGAATTTAGTTGAGCTTTTCTCTGTTTTGGAAGGGGCTACTATATCCCATTTAAGAGGGAATTGAATGTGAAGAACATCTTTTGCAGCACAGCATTTCTGCCTCCAGTCACAGGTAAAATGGGAAGTCAGAGGCAAACAAGAACAAGGCTCTCCCTTCCTTCTCCCACATCATCAGCACTGAGGTTAGCAGCTCCTTGCCTCAAACACCTCCAGAGCCTGGAAACCTTCTAGCAGCTTTCTAGCTGTGTAATTAGCCAAAGGAAAAATTTGTTGTATTTGGATAATTTGGTGGTTTGAGTCCAAAACTGGCTCTGGATTAAAGCTCTTCAGTGCAAGCTTTACATCTCACAACAACTGAAGGGTCTTATTATGGCTCCAGATATGCGCAAACACACATCACACTTCAGGCCAGGGGAGTCCCAGGTGTGTATCCACAGCAAGGCTGACTGATTTTTATATTTTCCTTGGTTTTTCACTTCCTTGTTTGAGTCTGGAGAGGAAATGGATAGTAGGAAAAATCAATATCTTCCCAAAAGGTGCTTTAGGGTTACTGCAGTGGATTTGCTGTCTGCAGTTTGTGTGGATACACAGCATGAGGATTTGAGAGAGGTGAGAATAACAGGAAGCAGAGCTTCTCCTTTGGGATAGAAGCACTGTCTCTCATATCAAGCTCTGAAGGAAGCCAGAAAACCAAACCAATTCATGCCAGAGGCTGGGGAGAGCCAAGGTATCTTCAAACCTGTAGCTGAAAACAGAGGAGGCTTCTCATGCCTGGATTTGTTTTTCTGTGCTGTCCCCTTGACTTGAAGTTGGAATGCCCTGCTTAGGTTTCCTGCAGGACACTCCCTCCATGTCACGTAATTTACTCAGAGAGGAAAACAAATCCCAGCAGGGTTTGAGTTTTGTGAGCCTTGTGTGACATGATTCTCTGCATATCCATTCTGAAGCCATGTCTCTGCTCAGCTAAGGTTTCTTATTTTCTTCCCAGACCCAGCAGCCCCCTGTACCATTATTGAATAACAGTATATATTAAAAAGCAAATTAGTAAGTTAAGAGCTCTCCAAGAACACCCAGGTGCTGAGGAAGTTGTATTTGTGCCTCCAGAGGTGGCATGTTTTCCCCCTCAGATGATACCTGATCTAGTGTTATGGTACTGTGCTAACTGAGCATTATCGTGCTCAGAAGAGCCACAGCTCAGATGAGACATAAATTTGAGACCCTTCTTGCCTGCAGTGAGCACTTTAACCAGGGACAAATTTGTGGGAAGGCAGGAGGGATGATGAGGAATGGAGGGGAACAGGGATTTCTCTTGCTGTAGCCTGCTCTTCACCAGAATTTAATGCAGAGGAGCTTTTTTCCCCTTTTTTTTTTTTACAAAAAAAAAATTAGTGCTGCCCACTTTCATTCTTAAAACCTGCCCTAAACACAAAATTTTCTTGCTGCTTCTTTATCATCTCTGTTGTGATCACGAGGCTATAAAAGGGAGTGAGAGCTGGAGGCCATCAGACCTCTCCTCCTCCCTGCATGTGGAGAATGTGAGAGCATGATTGGTGTCTGACAATCTCTTGTGGCAAATAGACAGAGGGACAAGGCTCTGCTACCTCCTGAGTCTGTCCATCACAGTTACACAGCACTAAATCCCATCTCCACCTCTCCAAAGATGCCCACTCTGCAGCCTCCGTGCCAGGGAGGACTTGCCTCTGCTAGAAGCTGACAAAGATGTGGAATACCTCTAGATACGTGAGAAGCACAGAAATCCTCCAGGATTTACTTCAGGGCAGCATTTATCAAACCAAGGAGCAAGCTGGATGCTTGGATGCCTGCCATTTTAAAGCTCTGAAGATTATTTCTGGTTACTGAAGTTTGACCTCTGCATTTCAAGCTGGGGCCTGGACTCCCTGGCCTAAATCTAAACCAGTCTGTGGCAGAGCTGTGGTTTTCCTCCAGGGTCAGCAATGGCTTAAATCCATGCCCAGCTCAGTAAATTGGCAATGGCAGAAGAAGATTCCAGGGTGGTGGCCTGAGAGGAAGATGAATACATCAGTTCCAGATAATTACTGCTGTTTTAAAAAATTTGGGATGTCTTGAACCTGTTTCTCATGTATTCTTCTATTTCATATATTAGGCTGGAGATAAGGCTGCATAATTAAAATGGTTCCCTTCAGCTTTAAAAATCTGTGAAGGGTTTATAAAACTGCTTGGCTCTGAAGAGTGTCCTGTAAATCTCAGGGGAAAAATGCTGCAGCATAGAAAGCCAGTTGTGTTTATTCAGGATATAACGAATGGACAGAACAAATACTTTGCAGAATAAACCTCAAACCCTGCATTTGGGTAGCATTACATACACTATTTAAAATACATTTATTAAAAAAAAAAAATTTCCTTGTCATAATCATCTGGGTTGTATTACAGTAAAGAGATGAATAGCAAAGATTAGCAAGCTGGTCATCTGTCCACTCCCAAACTCAAACCAGGATTAACTACAAACTTTCTAGCAATTACCAGCCTGGTTCAGGATTCAGGTCATTAATTAATACATTGTACAGAGCCAAATCAGATACTTGAGGAAAACTACTGGATATATTTTTCCACTTTGACTGTGACAGTTACTAACTGCTTTGTGATTATGAACAGCAGCAGAACCACTTTACTGTAGTTGTGTCCATGTTACTTTAAGTTATACATGAGAAACTCAGATAAAACACTGTCAAAAATTTATTAAACTGGATATGACAAACAGATATTTAATCTGTTTTGATTTGTTCTTGCAAATTCCTCTCCGATATGCTTTGTACTTTTATGTGAATTTGCAAACTGAGATACAACCACTCTTAGGCTCCATTTAAATGAACAAAAACTGTTAAAGATTTTAAGGGTTGTCCCAGAATTTTATGTTGAGCCCAATTCACGTGTCAAAGAATTATTTTCCCCCCTGTTTTCAGAGAGAGGCACTGAATTTGATCTAGTTGTCCATGAGCTCACCTATGTCTCAGGAGTTTGGAGATAATGCCTGATAGCTATTGTGTCACACTTTGCTGCTCTTGAACTTTCCAGAATGAACTAGTCAAACTGCCATTTTTATCTAAATGTGCTTCTAAATTTCATTTCCTGGGGATCAAATCCAAAATTAATACCTATATAATAAAATAATAATAGCAACAGCAGATAGCATTGCCAGTGTTTTCTGCTTTTCCTGTTCTTTATATATTTTAGTAGATTATTATACTAATAGTGCTTTGCTAAGTGGAAAAGTAGTATCATCAAATAATGTTCTGATTTGTTCCTTGTCACAGGAAGAGAGATGAAGCCTAGAATAGATTTCCAAAGTGCTTGAGTCCTAAGCCTGCATTTTCTCCCAAAATAGTTGTATCGAGCTGTTTTATTTGAGGGAAAAGTGCTCAGCATTAAGTTAATGGCCCTTGCTGAAGTCAGCTGCATCATCAGCAATGCTGGGTGTATCCAAAGCCTTGACTCTTGATTTTGGTTGTTTTATACCTGTATAAAATGCACATACAGATGTACCATGCGAAAAATAAAGATTTATGCCTTTTTATTTTTCTTGACTCACAACATTTTTGTCTGTGATCCATTTCCTATAGGCAAGATGAGGCAGCCACCCCGTGTTACAGTTAAGGAAATTTAGCAATAGGGGTGTGACCAGAGTGCACCAGTTAATCTCAGGGTCACAGAGTGTCCCCTGGCAGTGTTTAGGTTACAGAGATGAACCCTCAGTGCTGTTAGTTCAGCAGGAGGAAAAGTGGATCCAGGCTTTTGCTATTGCAAAATGATAAGGAAATGCCACAGACCTTGATCTTTGCATTTAAATGAGAAGAGGATGTTGTCCCAAGCTGCATTTTGGACTTGGAGCATCATCTTTTCTGGCCAAAGGACTCCTAGGATGACTTATTTTTTCAGTGGTCTGCAGAACTCTCCCTTGGACTGAAAAAAAGTGCAGAACAGCTTTCTTCCAGCACAACTCACTGCCAGGCCTTGAGACTGACAGGTATGAAAATATGAGCTAATGCTTATCAGATGCACATCTGGAATAACAAAAGAAAACTCCAGAGGTAAAGACACCTCAAGTCATCTAAAGCCAGCTCCTGACTTCCTAGGTTGCCAAGCATCTTTACAACAGGCAAGGTATCTGATAGCTTCTGATGCTTCAGAAGTCTGGATGTGGGCTGAAACAACTGCTGCTGCTCTGGTTTGTTTTACCTGAGAGCTCAGTTTTCCAGTTCCCCATAAGCATTACAAAAATGAGGAACAAATGGAAGCAGTGACACTGTGGTGAGATGACTGTAAGCTGAAAGATGTGAACTGGATGGATGGGCTGAAAATTTGGAGGGAAAACTGGACCACTGAGCTTGTGGAACCATGGGCATCAGCAGGATGTGCAACTGGTGACCAGTTGCTGGCACATTTCTTCAATAAGGGGTCAATAGGGGGGCTGATACTGCTGAACATGGTCATTAATGGCTTTTAGTGGGACAGGAAGCCCCTCATCAAGGTCATGGATAACATTAAAATAGGGAAAATGACTGGAAAGTAGAAGGTAGGCATGAAACTCAGTTGGAATTAACCTAAGGGAATGTTTGGATATGGAATTTATTGTCTCATGAGAGTTTGGCTCCAAATATTTATTGAAGCTGAGAGATGACAACATGCTTGTTCCACATTGTCTCCTTCCTGTGGAAATTCTGAGGAATAGTTCAGCATAAAGGATTTTCAGGACTTTGATTGGTTATTTCTGCACTGAGCCCAAACATTTGTGCTTTGAAGAATTTATCAGTAGGAGTCATGGGCTCCTGGAAATGAGAAAGGAAGATGGAATGACAGAGCCCATTGACAAAAGAGCAGAGTTTCTTAACAGTCCAATGTGAAGATTAATCTGGAAACAAGTGCAGTTAATCTTTTTTACTCCTGCTGGAAAGAGTTTTCATTTGAAGTGAGGATAAATTGATATATTTTGCAGATTTTAATGGCTTCTAAGGTATAGGGACATTAGTGACCAGAACAAGACAATAAAAATACTACAAAGTTATGATAAAAACATTGATGTTTGTGAAGGCAATCAATTTATTTTTTGATATGAGTGCAGAATTTAATACTTGTATATGGAGTCACAGCACATGGGGATTGTAAATATGGAGATTGGAATTTTCAGCAGAAGTCTCACCTGAAATACAGTTGGAAGACCTGCCTCCTATTGACTGAGGAGCAGCTCCTCATATTCCCCACCCCACTAGCCCAGACTGGATTCAATTGGGTCCATTAACTCAGCAACTACTTTGCTGAAGGGGAAACGTGATGAAACCTGAGTTTCAAATGGTTTCAAGGTGCTTGTGACTTTTACAAACTGCACAGACACCTTTTAGTGGTTAAAAGACGTGTTTATTTCTTGCATTATTGGTCTGATTAAAACAGTTCCTCTTGCAAGTGTGTAAAAGGTGGCTTTAAAACAGTGCCTGAACACCTGCAGGACAAAAGCCAGTCAGGTTATTTTCAGCCACCTTTTCTAAGCCTGCTGAGCAAAGCCAGGCTCTGTGTATGTGTGTTACAATCCTTAGGGATGCATTAGTCAAGATAACTATGACTAAACACAACTCCTAAGCTGACTGATGTTCAGTCATGGCCTTGCTTTATGGTGCTTCTTTCATGCTTCAACTTTTGAAATTCTGAAATCTCTATTTTAAGTTTTTTCAAAAATATTTTGTATATTTCTGAAAGTGAATAGAGAAGAAGTGGAAGTAAAGAGGGGAATTGTTTTGTTTGTGTGAAATTCAGGCTTAGCAAGGAGGCTATTGTGTAAAAGTGAAAAGAGAACATAATCTAGGGCCAAATGAAGAGATGAAGAACAAATTGGTACCAGAATTTTAGATATGGAAAACACTGAGTTTGAGATCCAGTGGAGATCTGACATGAAGACAGGGTGGGAATGAATATTTTAGGTGTAAAAAAAAACCCAAACCAGATATATAGGTAGAGGAGCTGAGAAGAGAAATTTAGAACCTTACTGATTGAGAAGATTTAGGGCACCCCAGGAACATAACTGTGAATACTTGAGGGTGGTGAGGCCCTGGCAAAGGCTGCCCAGAGAAGCTGTGGCTGCCCCATCCCTGGAAGCGTTCAAGGCCAGGTTGGGCAGGGCTTGGAGCAACATGAGACAGTGGAATGTGTCCCTGCCCATGGCAGGATATAGGAACGAGATGATTTTTAAGGTCCCTTCCAACCCAAGCATTTCATCCTCTGACTTCCAGGAAATGGGACCAAGAGCCCTGAAAGGAATTAGGAATGGCTGGAGCCTGGGGAACTGTTAAGAGTGCAGACTGGGACTGTTTACAGGAGATATATGGCAAAAGTACCCAGGCATGTGAAAGGGGCAGGTTTGGCTGTGCCAGGGAGGATACTGCTCTGCTAAGCGTGCTGAGGAGGTCGAGGCTTGTCAATCCACCTGAGAATATCGTGGTTTCATGGAGTCCACATTGCCATGGCTGGTGACTCTTGGCCTTCAGAGGCTTCTCAAGGCTGCTCATGACAAGCAGTGAGACATCCTGACCCTGATCCTGGAATTCATTTCATCTGTTTAGCTCTACAGTGGGAATGTTGGCATCTGAGCCAAGTTCCCATTGCAGCCCCAGGAGATAAAATAGGTGCTTGAAAGGCATAGTCTCATCTGAAGTTACTCTTCAGCCACTGTAAGTCTTTCTTCTTGTTAGACGAAGTTTTTTTGTGGTTTTTGCTATCAACTGTTGCTGCAGGCCACAAGTATGGCTCCAGAAGAGTTCCAACATCTCCAGATGACACTACGTGTCATATTTCTGGCTTTTATTTAGCTGATAAATAGCTTTTAGAATTACAGAGAGCAGCTTTTTATGTTGAAAAACTCCCCAAAACCTGAAGTCACAAATCCTATCAGAATACATTTAAGTCCAGTTTTAAAATGCGAATAAAACCCATTAGTGATGGTTTGAGAGCTGCACTGGATTCCTAGCTCACCTCTTCAGGAAAGATCAGTATGATTTCATATTTGAAATGCCTCCTGCCAACAGATAAACATAAAATTTGGACCTGGGAAAAGTTCAAGGGAAGCTGAGTACATGACAATTGCTCAGGTGCTGACAACCTTTTTGATGTAGAAATCTTGCATTCTGCCTCTATCAACTGCATCATCCCTTTAGGTACTGGATTGCACAATATTGGCCTTTATCCTGGACAAATTTAACAGTCTGGTCTTTATAAATCTTTGATGCAAGACCAGAGCTGACACTGAAGAATGCTCTGGAATTATCAAGTATGTCCACAATGTCCATTAAGTTACTCCGTGAGTTCACATTGCATTAAGTAAATGTGTTATAGGATTGTGTGCTGTCATATACCTTCTATTATGGTTCTAGGAATGAGATTTTTGCTGTTGTGTGAGGGACAATTTTTAGGCTGTCAATTAATAATGCATTACAAAGGGAATAATAAATGCATATTAGCTCTTTGATCCGTGAAGCAATTGCATAATTGTGTCTGGCCCAAAAGTCTTTGAAATGTTCCAACTGTGCAACAGAACTTGGGTTAGGGATGTCGGGGTTTGCAGCAAAACCACAGAATGTGGTGAACAAGCAGAAGTACCAGGTAGGGCAAAACACCATGGGAATGTGTATGTGTATTCCCAAACTTCCTAAAGGATATCAACAAGAGCTAGAAACTGAAACAGCATCAGGCAGGCCATAGTTCAGTGCTCAGCCCACTGGTTCACTCTCAGATTTGTGTCCAAAGCATCAAACCAAACAATTTTTCAGCTTGTCCTGCCAGGGCAGCTTTCCTCCTCTTCCCAGCACAAAAGAAGCCCAGCAATATCAGCAGTGGAGCCAGAAGGATCTGCTGCAGCTCCCTTTGCTGCTGAAACCTCTCACTTCCCTGCCTGTGCAGAATCCCATGTCCGAGGGCTGACTGGAAACACATGGCACAATCCCACGTAAACATTAATTCAACACAAGAATAAAGAGCACAAATAAGGCCAGGCTGTCTGTCTTATCCACTTGCATGCCTTTCACTTAGAAACTTGCTGAAAGCCTCCCCAAATTTGCAGGCAAAGCAGAGATGATGCTTGGAGCTGTGTGAATGTGTGGAAAGGGAGACTCCCTGGTGCAGAGGTCTGCTAGGGGAAAGAAACCAGACAGGAAAAAAAAGGTGACTCTGGAATCCCTTATTCAGGCTTCCAACTGCTCCCTGTGTCCATGAACTTTGACTGTATGTTATATGGGGCAAAGATTATCTTTGTGTTCAGTTTTTGCACAAATCTCACTGTAACAGCTTTCTCATTGTAACTGTGGGTGTGAGGCTGCTAAGAACAGTAACAGCATTACCAATAGTAATAATTATCCTATTTTTCAAGTCTAAGCTTGAAACTTGGGCTCATCTGGGTTCAGGTCTTATTTATGCATGCTTGGTTATTTTTTAATAAAATTAATTCCAGACAAAGTGGCCCTTATCCTATTTTCTCCACACAAACAAATTGCTTGGTCAGACAACCTGCTTCACAATTCCAAGAAGAAACCAAGATCCAGTGAACTTATTATAGGTGTAAACACTATTCCTACCATGAATTCACAGTGATGGGCAAGCTGGAAATTGTTTTCATTCTTGTATTGACAACTTGAGGGCAACCATAAAAAAATAACATCATTTTCATCAGATTCCAGTGCCTCCAGCATCTGCAGAAAAACTCATTTGGCCAATCTGCAAAAAGGAAAAGGGTGTGGGGAAAGGAAATAATAATTGCCCCAGCTATCAATGTCTCTACCATTTGCATGCTGGAGCTGCTCCAAATAACTTTGCCTGCTTTGGAAGTCGCTGTTTACTCCAGTTGCTTTGTACTGGGCTAACGGCTCCAATAAATTCCGTGCTATTCCTGTGGCTCAGGGTGGCTGCCATCTGAGTTTATGAATGTGATATTTGTTTGGCTCTCCTCCCCTCCATGAGTGATTTGGGTTAGAAAGTGTGATTATATTTGGGCAGAGGGAGAGAGATGCTGCGAGAAGGCAAACTGAACAGACATTGTGAATATTTATTTTTTTTAGATGGAAGGCAGTTGTATTTATGTGCAGTTGTAAAACAGAAAAGATATTGGTTTCTGCTGCAGGAATTATATACTAACTCCAAAAAATGTACACAGTGAGAGCTTATAATAGAAACTTATTCCAGCAGAATCTTTTTTTTTTTTCAACAAACGTAGATTGGCATGTGGAGCATGCTGTGCTGAAGAGATCGAAGCTTGATTGTGGTTTCATATCTGGCATTCCTGAGTGAACAGAGAACTGTGGTCCTTATTCATAGTATTTTGGTCTGGGGGAAGACAGAGGACTCTGCCATGCAGAATGGTTCTTGTTTTTGCAGGGAATGGGAAGCCAGAGGAGCTGCCAGTTCCACTGTCCTTCATTTTAACTCCTCTGCCCTCCGTGAGTCTTTTAGATGTGGCAGCATGGCTGTAAAATGCCAAAAGAAAGTGGAAAAGTTTGTCCTTCTAAGTCATATCAAATCAATTAATTTGCTAAAGTAGGCTTAACAAATGTAATTCATTATGAAAACACAGGAGGAGGCTTTTCTATTTCCATGGGTTGCTTTGGCTTCGCATGAGGAAATCAGGAACACAATCTGGTTATCCATGCTGGAAGAGTGCATAATGTTATATGCTTAGGGACTTCAGGAGAAAAGGCACTTTCATCTTTGCCCGTCCTGTGTTTGCAAGGCTGGGGCCTAATGAAAGAGGTGGTGCTTCCAATCTGTCCTGGGAGACTCTGTCATACCAAAACACTGCTGTAAAGGGCTCTTCTGGTGAGACAAATGGTCTGTCAGCTGCTGGAGAGCCATGAATACCTCATCTAAATCGGGCTGGCACCACCATGAATATAGGAATTTGTGTGGTTATGTTAAGTACTATTTCCTTTTTGTGCCAGGGAGAGGGTTTTATTTTGTGAAGTTCATCACCATGAAGAGTTGGGGATGTACTGGAAGATGTCATGTGGCATTCACCCGCTAAACAGACACTGCCATGAATCCTACCCAAGGAACTGAGGTTTAGGTTTAAAGTTTAGTTCAGGACTCTTCAGTCCTTCAGTGGCCCCAGGGTCTCACATTGCTGAAATTTCCCACTTTTACTTTCTAAGGAACTGATTTTTACCCATTCAAATGTAGTCTGAGATGATTTAAAACTCT
Organism: Taeniopygia guttata; assembly: GCF_048771995.1. Classification (NCBI taxonomy): domain Eukaryota; kingdom Metazoa; phylum Chordata; class Aves; order Passeriformes; family Estrildidae; genus Taeniopygia; species Taeniopygia guttata. The sequence goes on along the minus strand of NC_133027.1, from coordinate 5,365,755 downwards.
CCCCTTTGTTTCTAATTAAGACTTTTGATCACTAAACATTCTCTTGCATTGAAAATGTGTCCCTGATCTCCTTATATTTTAGCATTTTTAAATAATAAAATTTCAGGGGCTTTTAGGCTAATTTCTGTTTTCTTATCCTTTCAATGACCTTATTTCAGCCTTGCTCACTCAGCTCATAGAGTCAATAGAAGATCCTGATTGGGATGGGATTCAAGAGCATAGGCAAAAAAATGACATTTGTTTTCCTGTTTCCTACTGGATCTGCTGAGTGATGTGCTGCTGAGGAAAAGTTGGCTAGCTCTGCAAGCCAGGGACCTGGGGTACGTGCTCTGCAGGACACCTTGGGAAGTATTTGGGAACCGAAAGAAAGCAGGTCAGAACGGCTTAAAGCAGAAAAGATGAATTTGATGTATTCCAGTGATTTTCAGACAAGTTAAGACACATTTTCCTCTGTAATACATGTAAGACATGATCTTCAGTTCTACTTTGTACTCCAGAAACTCTGAAAAAAATCCTGGAGCTTTCTTCCTATTTTAGATTTGGATAAAAAGTTGATATGTCCAATAGAGGGAAATTAAATATTGCCTCATTGATGGGACTCAGATCATTTAACTCCTCTGTCTATCTAACATAGACACACTGTGGTCACTTAAGGGACAGTGCAAAGAAACTGGTGTGTCCAGGAAGTGATTTCTGAGGCCTGATTTTTTTCTCTTTAGGCTGGGGTGATCAGCTAGAGGAGCTCCTTCACTCCCATGCCCTGCATACGGAGGCAGTTGGGGTGCAGAGTTTCAGGGACCCTGTTCCTTTTGTCAAGAAGAGTCTTACTCCTTTCATAAAATGATTGTCCTCTCCCTTAAAACCACCAAGGTATTTTGGTACCATTCCCACTGTAAGATGATTTCAGCTCAGCTATCTGAAAAATTGAAAAACACATATAATTTTTATAGTAAATACAGTCCAGGCCAAGAGAAGCTCATTTACACTTGAACCCCCTCTTTTACTTATTAGCTCTTTTTCCTTGATGAGAGGGACTTATCTTCACTTCCAGAATTCAACTGCTTTTAGACTCCCTTCAGGAGGAGATTTTTGTTGGGAGTTTTTTTTCAAATTTTCTTGACTGAACCCAAGATGAACATGAACATTAAACCTTTAGGCTAGAAGTATTTGAGCAATGCCTGGAAATATCTGAAGGATATATCCAGTGCCCTAGATTAACAATCAACTAAAAGAATTTTTGGCTCCTCTTACTTTTATTCAGAATTTACTTAAGCAACTTGGTCAGGTTCTGAAGCAACCCATACTGAGATTGAAATATGGAAGTTTGTAGGAATATCTCACAACACAATGGTGACTATCATGCCTTATTTTTCTTAAAGAAATGATTTCTTATTGTACTGTGCATCGAAATAGAGTGCTATGTTTTAAGTTAGCCTTCTGAAAGACAATATGGGGCTGCATATCCAAAATCACAGAACTGACATATTTAAAGGGGTAAATGATATTGAGTCAATTCAGAGGGAAAAAAAAAAAACAACCTACAGAAAAATTAAAGCAGTCTGTTTGAGTTGTCATTGAACATATGGATGCCAGATTGCAATGGTGAAAGCCCTCGCATGATTTGAATGCTTTGACTTTTCACAGTGGCTTAATTATGATTAAGAACTGCCCTTTGCAACAATGTGCAAATCAATAACTCGTTTTCGTATACGAGGAGAGAGCTCTTTGGGTTGCTTGGCTGGACAGTGATCAAGGACGCTGTTCTTGAGCTCTGATTGCCCTTCATGGCATATTATTATTCATGGAAATAGTGCTTCCCACTCCTCTAATGGTGACATCATGAAATTAGTGAAGACAAGCCCCCTTTCTCAGCAGGACAGGCGCCAGCATCGGATGGAGACATGACTGACTGGTCCCAAGGCAGATGCTTTCTGGTTTCTGACTGCTCCTGGAGGGGGCTGGTGGGAGCTCTACCAACAAGCTCAAGTTGTACAGGACTAATCTTAACAGCTCATTTTAATAACACACTTATCTGTTCTCTTCCCATGATCTTGCTTTCTCTGTCTTTTTGAGAGTGAATTTGTAGGAGAAAAAAATGCCCCACAAATTAAGGATATGTGGCTGACCTGCAAGTGCATTTGACCTTATAGTAATGGAGAATTTTGAGTTCCCAGTTCTTTCAGGGAAGCCACCCAAATAAAGTATATTTGCTAAACCATTATTGTCTCACACAGAAATTACAGTTGGATTTGATAACAGAGGTTAAACTGGATTTGGTCAGAGTAAGGAAAGGGTTGGGTTGGATCTAGAGCATTAATGAAGAAAAGATGATGATTGGAGAAGAGGTAAAAATAAGTCCAAGTGTTTAAGAAAGATAAATCTCTAAAGAAATAGCCCAGAGCATCCAAGATGTACTTTCTGGCAGGGCTGGGGAAATTCAAGAAGGCTGAAATAAGGAATGACCACAGAAAGATCACAGAAAATGCTCCACTGTAGAAGAAAAGAAGGAGCACAAACCTCCAGCCCAGTTAAGAGTCACATCACTTCTGTCTGTGCTTGTCTCCTCAGTTAGAGAGGAGCTGAAGGCAATTATGCTACTAATTTTTGTGGCTCCACTGTGAGCCTAAAGTTAAGCAGGGTAAATACAGACTTTGGAACTATATTCAGATTACTTATTTCCAAAATCTGTTAATGACAGATTAATCTGTTAATAATGTATTCAGACTGCCAAGCTCTCTCATGTCTTTCTTTCTCTTGACTGCACAGTAAATGTTCTGAAAGGCACAGCTAAGTCTGCTCAGGGCCAGGCCAAAAGCCAGGTGCCTGGGGCAGATAGGAAGCAGTCTGGATATGGAGGTCGGGAGGACTGGATTATGAGAATTCCTGTAGCTTTGCAGTGTCCTGAGGAGTCAGTTCCTCTGTTTTGGTGATGAAATGTGTGTGCTTCTCCATCTCTCCGGTTTCCACTGACTTAAGAAGACAAGACTGATTTCAGCTTCCATAGAATCATAGAACCTCCAAGGCTGGAAATAACCTCCAACACCATCCAGGTCCACTGTCAAACCAGCACCACCATCATGTTCACCATTAAAACACATCCTAAAGTGCCACACCTACAATTTTTTTTCACAGAATCACAGAATAGTCTGAGTTGGAAGGGACCCACAAGGATCAGTGAGTCCAACTCTAAGGTGAACATATTCACATGGGGCAATCGCACCCATACCTTGGTGTTATCAGCACAATGCTCTGACCAACCAAGCCAATCTCAGGGCCTACACTTCCAGGGATAGTGATTCCACCACTGCCCTGGGCAACCTTTTTCAATGCTTTCCAACCCTTTGTATGAAGAATTTTTTTCTAATATTTAATCTAAGCCTTCCCTGGTGCAGCTTGAGACTATTTCCTCTCATCTTGTTACTGGGGAGAAGAGACTGACCCTCAGTACACCCTCCTTTCAGGGAGTTGTAGAGAGCAGTGAAGTCTCCCCTCAGCCTCTTTTTCTCCAGGCTGAGGTCCCCCAGCTCTCAATGCTTTTGAGAGCCCCAAGTCCTGTCTGATGCCACACACCAGATACTCCTGAGTGCTCTCACTGAGCACTGTGCCTTTTACAGGAGGGGTTTTTCTCCCCCCAGTTTTGCTCACAAGGTGCTGCCTCGAGACACAGATGGATTATTGCACTTGTGCTGAGCATGTAGCTGTGTGTGCACCATTTGTAAGGATCAGAGCTTTGTAGCTCCTTGGGAAGGAGGTGTCCTGGCGTGAAAGCTCCTGACTTTACACTTTAAACCCCAATCCACTTGCACCATTGTTTTCTCTGCATCTGCTGCCTGAGCTCCTCAGATGTCCCTTGTGATGGGTGCTGAGGCAGTGTCTTAGAACCTGTAGTTCACCCCAAGGACAAATTGTAGTTTGGAGCAGCCTCTCAGGGATGCAAAGCTCTGAGCTGCCAGTTGTCTCAGCAAGCATTTTCATAGCTCCAGTCCCCAAGGGGCTACCTCTGTGCCTTTGACCTTGAGCATCTGCCTATATGTAAATATAGATATACATTATACACACACACACACACACACACACACACACACACACACACACACACACACACTCTGGACAGTTTGCTCTGTGCTGCCTACAGTGCAGCTCCATTAAAGCTCTCTTTTTAAATGCTCCCTACGAGCCATGGTTTAAATTGAGTGGAGTTGACTGCTTGCATGAAAAGTCATCTTCTCGTGAATCCAATCCATATCCTGGCAAGTGTCTGCCAAAAACATTATTCCCACCTCCTCTTATCATGAATAATGAATATAAAATGCCCCCTGAATGGTACCTAAAAAATTCATGGTTCCTGACCACATTATAGTGCTGGAACCTAGCAGTGTAAAAGATGCCTTGTGACTCCTACAGAGATGATGCTCTACTCAGAAAATTAATCTACAGGAGAAGCCTAAGGACACAGACAAGATTCATATATATTGTCCTTCAAGGGCTATTCACGTGTTTGGAAAGAATGCTGTAGCTGTTCTCATTTACAATATCTGTGTGCTTGACAAACATTTGCAATTCAGAGTATATAAGTTTACCAGTATATGTATAGACATGCATGGAAATATACACACGTTCTGCTATAGGATTGGGATCACAGAATCACAGAATGGTTTGGGTTGCAAGGAACTTTAAAGACCATTCCATCCCCCCCCACCACCATGGGCAGGAACACCTTCCACCATTCCAGGTTGCTCCAAGCCCCATCCAGCCCGGCCTTGGACACCTCCAGGGATGGGGCAGCCACAGCTTCTCTGGGCACCCTGTGCCAGGGCCCTACCACCCTCACAGGGAAGAATTTCTCCCTAATATCTCATCTAACCCTGTGCCAGCTGAAAGCCATTCCCCCTTTTTTCCCATGCCACGGCAGAAAGTCCCTCTCCAGCCCTCTTGGAGCCTCTTTAGGCACTGGAAGGGGCTCTAAGATCTCCCCTCAACCCTTTGTTCTCCAGCCTGAATAATTTCAAATCTCAGTCTCCCTCCAGAGCAGAAGTGCTCCAATCCTCAGAGCATTTTCATGGCCTCTTCTGTATGTCCTGCATACTTTGTGGCCCCAGAGCTGGATGCAGAACTCCAGGTGGAATCTCACCAGAGACAAGTAGAGGGGCAGAATCCCCTTCCTTGACCTGTTGCTTTTGACACAGCCCAGGAGAAGATCAACTTTTTGGGTTGCCAGTGCACATTCCAGTTCATATTGAGCTTCTCAACCACCAACACCACCGAGTCTTTATTGGTAGGGCTGGTTTCAATCCATTCCCTGCCCAGCCTGTTTTGTCAGGTAAGAGATTTCTGTGAATCACAATCTCATTAAGAAAATTAATTAAGAAAATTAGCATTTTCTTAATAAAAAATGACCCATGATTGACTAGATTTAAAATTTGTAAATATTTCTCAAAAAAAAAAAAAAAAAAAAAACTGAAGGACTGGAAAAAACACTTCACCCTCTCATTCTGACTTTGCTGGGAACCTGGGAGAAATGCTTGACTTTTTTTGGTTTGAAATACAAAGAAGCAAACCAGCTAGTAAGAGCTCTGTAACAGAGATTTATGGTTAATTCTCAGAAACTCCACAGGGGATTGGGAACTGGGAAACTATCATTTGTTCTTGCTGCCCAGTTTTCGATCTCTGAACTGGAGATAATTGTCTTTCTTTCTGTAGGGAGCTGAATTGACATTCCTGTCCTGGCATGCTCTGATTTTTAAACCTTCAAAAAGTTTTCAGCCTTCAGTAAAGGTCAGTCTTTCCCTTATTTATTATCTACAATAACCTGCTAAGGGAGTTTGGGGGTAAATGACTCATTATTACAGTAGCACTTAGGAATCTTCTCCGAGTCCACAACCTGTTGGGGAAGGCCCTGCATCAATGTGTAATAGGAGACACAGGCTGCTCCAAGGAGTCTTGCAGGCTAAACAAATTGAAGAGAGGAAGGAAGTCTGCAATTTGTTTTTCTCATTTACCAGGAGAACAGAAGCACAGAGGTATGGGATGAATTGCTAGGGATCATACAGGCAGGTTGTAGGAGAGCCAGAACCTGAACTAACATCTTCTGACTCATAGTATTGTGTTTGTCCCACAAGATCTTTCTTTTCTGCTGGTGGAGCCTGCATTTTCATTAGATATACAATTTTTCAGTGTGGTGAAGACCTGTCAAAGAGCAGGAGGGAAAAACTTCTAAACAGAAAAACATGAAGGAAAGCCTGCCCTGCCCACCTTGCATTAGTCACTGTCATTAATCCCTCCTTGCCGAGTGAAGAGAAGAGTTTCCCGACCCATACAGAGCTTATCAGGGAAGGACTCCCCTTATCTGAGAGGCACTTTTTGCAGCTTGCTGAGCACTGTGTCCACATAACATGTCAGATCCAATGCAGCAAGTGGGGAGAGTGTGAACACATCCACTTATCAAGTGAATACACACTCCTCTATGTGAGTGTGACTTCAGGGGGTGTCAGTCCCAAGGGCAGCTGTCTTCACTGGCAGGGATTTCTAAAAATCCAGCTTGTTGCATCTCTGACTCTTCTAACCATTGCAGTGTGGCCAGAGTGATATCACAGCTCCAAAAGGCCAAATAAATGCCTGGCTTCCCTCCCAAACCTTATTAAGCTGACTAGAGCTGTTTGCATGTCATTTTCTAGAGAAGTGATTTGAATTTGTGATTAGTCAAAATAAATTATTCTTTTTCTGCCTCTATTTTTTTTTTTTCTAATAAAATCTAATAAAGCAGGGACTGTAGTGAATAATTTAGCTGGTGGGTTTTGCACTCATTCTTGAATAACTTGCTTTGAGGAAATCCTGCCAGAAGTCAGTGGAACTGGACTCACACACTGGTGAGGAACCCAGCCCACATGTCTGTCTTTGGATTGCTAGATCAGTTCATTTAGAAACAAGTAGGGAAAAGCTGTTTTGCTCAAATTAGTCAATCCCTTCCATCAATGCCTAGAGCAGATACTGTTCTGGCAAAAGGTAATGTTTCAAAATGTTAGGGATTTTTTTCTCTTTTTCAATTCCAACTTTTATTTATTTATATTTTAAATTTGATTTCCAGCTAAGCTGGACATTACTCAGAGAGTGTTTTGAAATTCTTATAAATTTCTGCTTGCAATGCTCCTGAAACATGATGGTTCTGAACAAAAATGGCATTTTTGGATGCACACAGAGATTTTCCTTGTCCCAACAAGTGCTAAGAGAAGAGACCACTTGAAACCCTGCTACTACAACAGTCACCATCCTGCTGGCACACAGCTCCCTAAGTCATGTTCTGGTCCAGCTAGGTCCAGATGAGGACAACTGGCATTTGGGATGTTTCCCCACCCTTAGAGACTGTCCCCCTTGCTCAGGCTCTGAGTCACAGCCTTTCAGCAAGGAACCAGCATGCTTGGAGAGCTCTGGCTCTGGCCAGGCTTCTCCGAGCTTCCAGGCTCCCTGCTGTGGACCTGGGAGCTGAGCCCAGATTATATCTACTCTTCCAGGCTCTTGGCTCCAGGAGAAACTGTCTGGAAATTTTGGCATCACTCCCTGCTCTACAGCTACAGACTCTGTAAAGATGAAGGCCTTGACTTTGGGGAAATCTTCCTGGTGGGTCTATCCAGGGGCTGTCCTACCTGGAAAGCTTTCTAGGAGTATTTGATCTCGGTGGGTCTATGTGGGGGCTGTCCCTCTTGGAAAGCTCTCTGGATGAATTTGAAAAGCTCTTTAGTGCCAGAAGAGCCAGTGCATGACATCTTGGGCAGTCTCTCGTGGGGTAGAACCCTGTCTGTGGCTCACGTCTGTGGCATGGTGCAGATGAGAGCCTGCAGGCCAGGGATCTGTTCTGGGAGGTGGGATGGGTGGGTCTGAAGCTCTGAAGATGGAGATTGTAGGTGGATTCAGATATCCCACTCCACAGGTGGGAAACATCACGCTACCAAGCTACACACTGCACCCCACTCTCGTTATGAACCAGGGGAAGGCAAATTTCTGCAGATCTAGAAACACACTTGGGGTGGGAGGACCTTGGCCCACCAAGCTGCCCTATCACTCCCCTTCCCACCTGGATAGGGGAGAGAAAATAAAATTAAAAATTACTTGCAGGTTGAGATAAGGCAGTTTACTGAAGCAAAGGCAAAATTTTGAGCATGCACAAGCAAAGGGAAAACCCAAAAATGTTATTCTCTGCTTCCCGTTACTTGCAGGTTGAGATAAGGCAGTTTACTGAAGCAAAGGCAAAATTTTGAGCATGCACAAGCAAAGGGAAAACCCAAAAATGTTATTCTCTGCTTCCCATTGATGGGCAAAGTTCAGACACTTCCTGGGAAGCAGGGCTTCAGCACATGGACCAGTTGTTCTGGAAGGCAAACATTGTAAAAATGAATGTCCTCCTTTCCTCCTTTCCTTAGCTTTTATATCTGAGCTGATGTCCTGTGGTATGGAATATCGCTTTGGATAGTTTGGGTCTGCTGGCCTGTTTGTGTTCCCCCAGGATCTTGCCCACTCCCAGTCTCTTGATGGGAAGAGTGCTGGGAAAGCAGAGCTGATGCTGTGCCTGCCCTGCCCAGCAGTAGCCAAACTCTGATCTGTGTTCTCAGTACCCTTCCTGCTCCCAGTGCAAAGCCCAGCACGGTGAGGGCTGCTGTGGGAAAATGAACTGCAGCTCAGCCAGACCCAAAACAACACTGTAAAGATTTCATCCTAATTCCCTATGGACTGCATGAAGCCTTTGCTTCTTTCTCATCAAACAGGCTCACTAATTTCATCCAAAAAATCCTGGAAACTGCAAGACTGTGTCTAGTGGTGTAAATTTTCATTACCCCTTTTTGTTATGAGGTAGAAAACTATCATCAAACTAACAAGGCAATAACTAATCTTTCATTCCACTGTCTCATAAAACTATTTCGAGCCACAAAAGAAAAAACTGGGGCAGCAATGATAAGTCTTTTCCTTCTCTCTAAGTTCTCTTCGTGTTGTGTGGATTGATGCTTAATCAGGGTAAGGTATTGACTGAAGAATTATTTACCATAATAAATGCCTCATTTTCTCTTTACTTTTTAGAACAGTCTAGGAAAATAAATGCAAGACAACTTGATTTAATTCCAGGTAAAGACTCTTAGCTCCCAGAAAAGTAAGAAAACATCCTTGCTTCACAATGGCATGGCTTCGCCTCCAAATTACAAAAAGGAATAGAAAATTAGAAAAATTTCCACATATTGGAAATGTGGAGGCAAATGTTAAGGAAGAGCAAGGTGGGGGAGGATGTCCTGGCATTCTCAAAGCAGCAAATGGAGAAGAGCACTGGATCTCTGCTGTCAGGGGATATATTAACAGTGCATTTAGAGGTAGTTTCAGACAGTACTTTGATGACTTTGGGGGTGATTTTGGAACTCTGTAACATTACTCTGTTTCCAGACACTTGCCTTGATTTGTTTTGCATATCTCTGAGCATGAGGAAAGTTTCAGGAAGAGGGAGTGTCATGTATTTAGCTGAGAGAAGCCTGGTGAGTCTAAGTTTTGTAAGCTTCCTGAAAAAATCTTCTCAGAAAAAAATATATCAATTCCCAGCCCCTGTGTAGCAAAGCCATGGGACTGTTGAAAAGCTGGTGGATGACTTTGTTTCAAAATTTCCAAGATGAGAAGACCCTCTCAGCACCTCCGAGGGCTGATGAATGGCAGTCTAGTCCCACTTGCTGAGGAGCCAACATGGAAAATCCACAGGGGGGACGTGAGTGATGGAGTTTGTAGTTTGATGCTTGTTTGAATCACAGTCTGATGAGAAAGAGGGAAGGAACAGCCAATACAAACTGTCCTCATCCTGTTCTCCCAGCAGTCTAAAGCCTTGCTTGGAGGTGAGCACACTGGAAATACTATTATTACTCAACTCCTGCTACTGTGAGACCGCCAGCGACTTGTGCCGAAGGAGCCAACTTAAATGACAATAAAGTAAAACCCTTGGCAGCTGGGAGTGTTTGCTTCCCGGTGTCTGCAAAGGGAGCTCTGGCCTGTGCTCCGCACTCATGCTGTTTTGGAAACTTGAAGTTGTCCATAAGGCATCGCCTGTGCAGAGGCCCTATCGCCAAGCAGCAGGAGATGTTGTCCTTAGCTGTGAAAAATGATTGCCAGCGGTGATTTTGGGGAAGAAAGAGCAGCTTTCAGATCTACCCCATCCTGCAAGCTGTGGAGCGCGGCCGAGCTGCAAGAGCCCGTGGTCCTGCAAACACGATGGTGCCACTGGGATGGGCCAGGGCCTGAGAGCATCCTCGGAGCCGTGTGGGTGGTAGGATTTGGCTTGGTGCTCGTTCTGTCACATGGCATTCCTGATCTTGCAGGGCCAGCTCCCATGGAGCTGCGCTGGCCGAGCTGGAGCTCTCTAATTACAGGGAGCTTTCCATATGGCCTGGACTGCTCCTCATCTGGCTGACCCTGCTCAACACAGCCCTCCCCATGCCGCTGTGCTTCCCACACCTGGCCTGAGGGGTTGATGGACAGCTTCCTGTGGGTGCTTCTTGTTTTTCTGAATTAATCTGGGCAGGTCTGATCCAGTTTTCAGACAAATTTGGAGAGTCTTTCCACTGATTTCAGTGGCTTCTGGAATGGTCCCTTATTGCATAATCTCAGATCTCTGCTATTTTACACTTCATTTCCTTCTATACCCTTGGGTGAAGATCATCAACTCCTGTTGATTTCCTGCCCTTAACTTCTCAGGTTTCCCCAGTTTTTTTTGGGGGTTTTTTTGTTGGTTTTTTTTTTTTTTAAACTTGGAGTTTCTGTCAAGACTGCATTCAGATTTCTCCATAAAAATTCCCTGTGAGGAGGAATTTCCCTATTATTTTTAATGGTTGAAGAATAATGCACCAAAAGGAATAGGAAAAAAAGGCCTTTGGCTTCTCTGCATCTCTGCTAGTGTCTCTAACTCCCACTAGCCTCACTTTGCTCAGCTTTGTCTCCTGTTTTTTAAAATTTTATTAAGCTCTACCTGGAAATGCCACATTTTTGCTGTGCATAAATATAGGGGTGCTTAAACCCAAATCCTGATTATAGCAGTACCTGCTGACTTTTGCTCACAATTTTAAAATCATTCATTCTTGATCACTGTCTGGGCACTGGAAGACACATTTAGCTGGCTTTAATATAAATTCTTATATAACCTGTTCTTTCTCCATGCCCAGCATCCCAGATTCACAGCTCGGATTCATTTAAGTTCCAATGGAATTCTTTCTGCTGATTTAGAGGCAGATATTTTTCTCCCATGCTGTGATTCTTACATTGAAAAGCTAATAGGAAATGGCATTTTCTTAGCCTGAATTCCTCCCCCTGTACGTATTCAGAGCCACTGGCTTCCAGTCTTCCAAGGCTTGCAGAACAAGCATATTTAAGACAGACTCAGCTGCCTCTCACTCCCTGTGCAGTCAATAAAATTATTCTTTTTCCCTTCACTTGTTTCTAATCAAATCCACTGGAGTTTAATGAGTTGGACACATCTCTGAATGTTTCATTCCATGGCCGTAAGGTACATAGAAAACAAGGGTATAATTTATTCTATAGGATCACTTTTGAAAATAATGCTACAGGAAAGGAGGTAACTCCTTGCATGTCAGATCCAAAACTGCATTTCAGGGATGGAAAAGAAAAAAATCATTGTGCATAGTGTGTGCATGTGATAGGAGCCTGCAGCTGAATGACCAGGCAGTCCTGTGACCCTTTGCTGCTTGGTGGTTTTTTTCAGATCACAATCAAGTTTAGATTGGCTATTAGGAAGAAATTATTTTTTGTGAGGGTACTGAAGCACTGAAACAGACTGTCCAGAGAAGCTGTGGATGCTCCATCCCTGGAAGTGTTCAAGGCCAGACAGAGAAGGATGGCATTGTACTCCAGGGATGGTATGGATCGGTACCTCTTCAGAGGTGATGTGGAATGGACACAGCTTTTCCATATATCAAATTTCACTGTGAATCTGTTAAATTATCAATGAATTTGCTGATCTTCCCTGTGCAGTGAGGCACAGGTCCCAGCAGCCCAGCTCAGATCCACACTTGTGGTTATACCTCCCTGCAGTCTTGGGTTCTGGTATCAGCTGTGCCACTGGAATAGAGCACAGAGACACAAAAGATGAAGAAAAGAGAAAACCTCATCATCCTTCCCTATATTTCTAGGTCTTAGTGTCACCATCACCTAAAGTTGGGTCCTGAGAACAGGTCAAATGGAGAGAAGATTGTTTCCTTTTCTCTCCCCATCATTCCTGGTCCTTGATATCAGCTGAGGGACAGCAGCCAAAAAATAATTAGCAGCAGCTTCCAACGCCCCTCTCAGCTGTAATGCACCTGTGCTTTAAACTAAACATGAGAAGCAAGTCAGCTTTCCCCAGGGCTCGAGGGTTTCACAGCCTAGGCAGGGACTATTGCAGGGTGGATTTAGGACTTCCACAGTCTGATCAGTACCCAGATCTGAATTTGGATCCGGGCAAGACATGTAGTTTAAGCATATTAAAAATCTCTACTGAGATGCCACCAAGGTTGTCCTAATATTTGTTTCCATGGTCTCCTGAGATTCCTGAAGTTTATTCAATACCTGAAGAAATTCTGCTGCTGGCGCCCTAATTAAACTCTGTAGAGATTCTAGTGGGGATACATGATCACTCAAATATCAACAATTGCCTTCACTATGGAAGTTCCTGAGGAGACAGCTCACATCCCACGGTGCCACCCAAGCCAGCCACTCTTGTACAGCACCTCCACAGTGCACCCACAGACACGGGAAATATTAGTGTTGGTCACAGAATCACAGAATGGGCTGACTTGGATAGGATTCACAAGGATCATCAAGTCCAACTCCTGGCCCTGCACAGGACAGCCCCAAGAATCCCACCCTGTGCCTGAGAGCATTGTCCAAGCAGTTTCTGAACCCTGACAGGTTTGGGGCCATGACCACCATCCTGGGGAGACTGTTCAGTGCCCAATCACCCTCTGGCTAAAGAATCTTCTCCTAATTTCCAACCTACACCTTCCCTGACACAGCTTCACGTCCTTTTCTCAGGTCCTATCTCCATAAATTGCGGTAATACCAATCAGGACCTAAGGGTGGAAATCTGTGATAAGTCTACAGATAACAGCCAAATCCAGCACATAAATCCCAGCAATTCTTTCCCTTGATTTCTTGCTTTCATGCAAATCCTGATCAGCTCCTGGGGAAATCTCACTGGGATGTGGATGTCGAGACTGATGTGCCTCTTGGTGAAGGCCTGTCCACACCTCTGATGCTGAGGAAACTTTGCTCTGGATGCCCACTTTGAAGTTGAGCTGCGCTTTCATTCGAAACAGAGCAGGGCGGCTCAGCTGCGGAGCAGAAGGAATTGCTGCTCCATGGCTGGTGGACAAGCTCAGGGAGACGTGTTAACAGCTGCTAATGTGCTGCAGCTCTGATTTAAATTTTGGGGCATTGTGGTTTTTTTTTTAAATCTTTTTTTTCTAAAAAATCAGACATTAACAGTTAATAACAAGGGAGTGTTTCACCGGTTTTGCTTTTGACATAATGGAGCAGGAAGCTTGGTGAACAAGGAAAAGCTCCATAATACAACATCCTGGTGCTGACACGGAGCAGAGAGCAGATGAAAAAGCCTCTACTCTGCCTTTAATTTATAGCACATTTTATTACGTGACACGGATTTAATAAGTGAAAATATAAACATCAGGGTAACAATTACAGAGGAAGCAAAACTTGGAACTCACATCAACATACGAGGCCCCAATATTGCATCCAGAACCTCTTCTTTCTTCTGGCACTCTCCTCTCTGGGTCTCAACTGCATTCTCCCCACCAGAGCCCTGAGGTTGGGTGATGGAGGAAAGCACTGTGATTGCTTCATTGTGTTTTTGCTGGGAGAGGCCACATGTGCAGAGGAATCTCTGGAGACACTCACTTGTATGGTGAAGGGCTGGAGTAAATTCAGCACCAATCAAAAAGGTTTTGAAACAGGTGATTTGATTCTCAATTTACTTCAATAGGATAATGGAAGAATGAGTGCATGCACACATTAAATATGTTGCCTGGATAGTGAACATCAATTGAAATGCCACAGATGAAAAATGTCCCTGCACCCACCATGAAAAAATCTCAGCATTAAGCGGGAAAATAGTGTATAGGAGATGACCTTGCATCTGTATTTGTATTAGAGAGGCTTTTGCTGCCTTGCAGATCTGGTGAATTTCAAGGAAGTCACAGAGTAAATAGATTCAGAAAAAATTTATATAAGTCATTCAGGATCTGAAAAATTGATCTGATAGTGAAGCTGCTTACTTTGTCTATGGGTAAACTAGGGAGGGATTTAAACTGTGTCTGCATGGTGGAGCTGGCCTGTCTCACCCTGGGCTTTTGCCAGGCACCCTCTGTTAGACCCCTGTGCCTGTAGTCAGCGTTGGGAAGCCCTCTGAGATTCACCCAGACGGTTCAGCCTGTTGCCCTGAGCTCCAGCTTGTGACATGGGCAATGGCTTCTGAGCTCACAGCCAGCCTGGGAAGTGACTCTCCACTGCCTTGCCTCTTTCAGCTGCCTTTTCCCAGCTGTGATTCCTGATGGGGAATGGTGCTGTTGGCTGAGGCTGGGTTACAATCACACACTCCTCCCTACAGGCAGGAGTAAGGTGGGAAAGGCTTTCATGTAGAGAAGCCCCAGGAACTCTCCTGTTTCTCATCTGAAACTAGAGCCTGACTCTGCAGTTTCAGCCTCTGCACAGTTTTGGGATATTTCTGTCAGCTGGTCTGGCTGCAGACTCTGGTCTCACACAAAAGTAGCGTCGGCTGATGTTTGCTGTGTCCCTGTGAGACAATGCCACCTGCCTCTCAGCTGACATTTGTGGATTCTTAGGAAAACAGGCCAGATCAAATGTTTTCTCAAATGAAATTTAGGAGCCCCAACCATGGTCTGTAGGTACCACGCAGGACAAGTACATCACATCACAAAGTATCTTCTAAAGTTATGAAAAGCTAGAATGTCTTGAACTGGGACTTGAAAGTGTTCTATGCAAAAATTTGGCACATCTTAGAGGGGTGAGACTTACCCCTTAGGTCTGTATGCCCAAGGCCGTGATGGCTCCTGAAGGACTGGATGCTTGGGTGGCTTCCCAGGAAGTGTTTTCCAGTCCCCATACGAAATGGACAAATCACTGCATGAAATTCTATGGTCTATGGTGCCCAGCAATCTAAATAGATGGTCCAAATGGCTCATTACCTCCCTCTGGTCTTCAAAACTGTCACGAGTCTAAAAATAAAAAGCCTTGAATTTCCCCCTTTCCATTCTGCAGTGAATGCTTGGAAGGGAGAAGGAGACTGGATCTGATTTGGATCCAAGGGACAGGTTAGAAACAAAATAATAAGAAGCATTAAAGTGAAAATGAAGAGTAGCCAGATCACTGAATTGTAAAAGAAAAACAAACACACAAAAAAGCAATACCTCCATTCCTTGGCCCAGCTCCTACTCCAAACCACCTATCACATCTCATTAGAACAATGTTGAGCTCTTTGGAAAAGAGGTGCCTGCCTAGGATCCACTTTCAAAGAAAACTGCTGGGAGTTTACTTAGAGATGAAGAAAAAAAATTAGAGCTTTTATAAGAACCAGAGAGAGTAGAATTCCTCACTCCAAAGCAATTGTTATATTTTAAATATTCTATTAAAGAATCCATTTTCTTCTCTTTCCTTAAATGGCTGGGGATAGGTTTCAATGTACATCTTGAATTGGACTTCGCAGCGTTAGGATTTCCAGTGGCATTTGGTTTTGATAAACCTAATTTTTTCTTTTTTTTCTTTTTTTTTTTTTGCCTTTTTTCTTTTTTTTTTTTTTTTTTTTTTGCCTTCCTTGAAGCAGTTTGTTCTCTTGGCAAGAATACAGAGACTGGCAATTGTAACTCACTTCTTGTTGCCAGCAGTAAGGAAAGCTTGAGGTCCTCTTTTTCAGCTGTAGCACGTTTGGATGTTTTGAACTAGAGCAGTGAATAGAGGGGGAAAGGAGGAGGGAAAAGGAAGGGGGAAAAAAAAGGACCCTAAATCTGTTCTTTTCTCTACTGTAAATTACAACCCTGCTTTTTTAATTTCCTTTCCCAGCACAATGTTATTCATTCACCTCCAAAATAAACAGGGGACTTAGAGAGTGAACAGTTTGGGAGAACAAACTGTCCTCTTTTCACAGTCTTTACCTGTCAAGAGCCTGATTAAACACATATATGCTGATGCAAGTATGGCATGGTGGGAAGCTTCTGCAAATCAAGGGTGGACGCAAGGCTAATCCTGAAGCTCTGAGGTCTTCAGAGAACTGATGGGTTCTTGTTCAGCTGAGCTACTGAATGAGGCTAATTTTTTTTTTTTCTGTAAAGGCTCTGATTTTCAAACACAAAACCTCTGAGACCAGCTTGGAAGAGATTGTGAAGAAAGACTTCCCAGTTGCTAAGCCTTTTGAAATCCCTGATTTGGCATGATAGACATTTTCCTACATGAAAGCTGAACTGGGAGTTAGTAGTCCTTTACTAAACTCCAGTCCATTCTAATTCTATAACTGTGTGTTTACTGTTTCTGTTTGGCACAACAGGCCAGTCTTCTTCAACACAACTTCATGGATCTTCCAGAGTGGCCCTTAGGAGGGATATGATTATATGTTTCCTGATGAGGAAGTCAGATGTTCTTGCTTTGTAATTTTTATTTCCTCAGTAGATTTCCAGCATTTCCTTTAAGGAGTCTCTGTGGTCTGGACTAAAGCTAAAAGCTTTAGTAAAGGTAAAGCAGGACTCATTTTCCACAGGTCTTTTCCCATCCATTCCCTGGCCCATCTCCCACCCATCCAATTCTCTCTCACACACCTACTGACTTCTAGAGTACCTAGAGGGGCAAAATTCATTGCACAGTTGCTAATGACAATTAGCCACCAGACTTACAGAGCAGGCTGAGGTGGAGTTTGTCAGCTCTGTTTATGACTTCACTGCTGAACAATTTATTAACCTTTTTGACCATCTTGACATGAAAATACATCCCAGAGCTGGGCTACTAGAGCTCTCCCTAAGCTTGTTACTTTAGCAGCAACCTCACTGGTGGTGGTGGCAGGTTTGGGAGAGACCCACAGGAGGAAAGAGAGACCTGACAGCCAGAGCTCTCAGCATCAGAGAAAGATGCCCAGAAAAATACACTTTCAGCTGAAGGAGAAAAAAAAATAGAGGGGGAAACAACCTAGTTTTTGTCCATTTACTGTGTACACTGGGCACACCCAACATTTTTAGGTAATTTTCTGGAGTTTTCTTTCTTCCTTGCATGTAAGTGACTGGAAAGGTTCTGGAAAAACTTTTAGATGTTTCCTATTTATATAAGTGTGCTGTTGTTGTTATTGTTGTTATTGTTATTGTTGTGTGTTTCTCTTTTGTGTTTATGTTTATGTATAAATAATGATGGAATACAAATTAATGATTTGTGGAAAACCATTGGGAAGTTTCTCTGCATCCAATCCCATAAAGTAAGAACCAGAGGAGTTTGCTGGGTCCATTTCACAGGCAACAAAGTCAAAATACAAAGAAATAACTTATATTTACAGCATATAATCACCCTAAGGAATTCCCTGCCACAGGAAATTATTGAGGTAGAGTTGAAGAAGGTCAGAGAGGTATTGTTAAAGACTTGAATGTTCATGCAAAGAAGCAACACACATTACACACTTTTTCTCACTGGCCAAGAAGATTGGTCAAATATTATGGGAATTCAAAATATATGGACACTGTGCAAAACCTTTAGTGTAGAAAGGTGACAATTTTCACTCTATGATTTACTATGCAGCATTTAAAAATGAACTGGCAGCCTAATCAATGTGCATTAATATCTGGAAACACACATTTTAAAGATCAACAAGTTTCAGAGTGATACAATGGTACTTCAGTGTTCTGCCAATGTGTGTAAGAATTTGTAGTATCTTTTTCAGAGATTTAGCCTTAACTTTTCTCACTTGTTTTAGTATATTGTTACAAACAATAGTAGTTTGCCCTCTTTTCTTTCTCCTTCTTTGTGGAATACCGTCTTAACCTGTTCAAGGTCACCATGTAGATGGGTTATCACAGCCACTCATTCTGTACTTGAAAACTGCAAAAACTTTGGAGGCAGGCCTGTAGCTGGGGTTTTCAAGGGTGATCTGGAGTGTTACAATTTGTTGGAGGCCAAACCTAATCCATTTCCCAGGCATTAAACTCAGAGCACTGAGCACACTTTCCTTGAAAAATGCCTCCTCTGCTTTATCTCCAGTGTAGCCCCTGGAAGTTATGCACTAAAAAGGAACTCATCACTTCAGGAGAGTCCTATTTCCTCAGGTAAGATTTTCCACAGAAGTTATTTGCTTTGATTTTTATTAGCAGTATGGAGAATGCAGGGTGGGTATACCCCACCCCAGACCGCACAACCTGGTATCCCAAGGGTACCAGCCATCCAAAAGGCACCTGCGAGTGCAATCATCTCTTCAGTGCACTGCTGGAACTCACCCTGCCTGCTCTTGGCTGGGGCCAGTGACTGTCCAAACAGTGTCCCTCCATGGCCTGGAATTCAGGACCTTGCAGGCACCATGTCCAACAGAGAGGATACATCCAGCAGCCCTTTGAGAAGATTGGGAGGTCATGCTACAGACAGGCCAACATCTGTCTGCTTGGCCAGGGTTTAGATTAGACAGGATATTGGGAAGAAATTCTTCCCTGTGAGGGTGGTGAGGCCCTGGCACAGGTTGTCCAGAGAAGCTGTGGCTGCCCCAACCCTGGAAGTGTCCAAGGACAGATTGAATGAGGCTTGGAGCAACCAGGGATAGTGGAAGGTGTCCCTGCCCATAGCAGGGGAGTGGAATGAGATGATCCTTAAGATTCCTTCTAAGCCAAACCATTCCATGATTCCATGACTCTATTCTCATCCACAATCTAATAGCAGAAATGGGGCACAGTGGGCTCAAGGCTTGGATGCAACATCTCATGTCCTTCAACCGTGTGCCCAGGTTGCTTTTCTAGTACAGAGTTGCCATGAGAGGGGAAATGAGAGGTTTGGGACGTTGCTCTGGTGAGGGATGTTGTGCAGGTAAAGAGTTCAGAGAGGATTCAGGCACCCCCTCAAGTCTTGCAGCACAGAGAGAGTGACAAACATCTCACCTTATTCACACCTCTCAAGGTAATGTAGCAGCTCTTTTTATGACCAGATGGAACAGAACTCAAGACAAATTTAAACAAAATTGTCTTTCAGACAAGGACTTTTAACTGCTGACAGGATAGAGAAATGACTCTTTCAAAAGTGTCAATTAATTCTGGACAAGATGTTTTGAAGTAAAACTTAACTTTCCTTGTCTTTTCCTCATCTCAGTTCTGATCTGCTGTCATTTGATCATGTTTTCCATTCTGGTCAGCAATGCCAGTAGAAGGCTGAAGAACAAATAGACTTCAATTTTACCAGCTCTTTCCTCGTAAATAAGGGAAAAAAAAAAAAAAAAAAAAAAAGAGGAAGATATCATACCTCCATGACTGGCAGATCTATGGTCAACAACCCTGCCCAGTGTCTGTCCCTAAGAATTCCTATGAATCACTTGAAAGAAATACTGAAGTTACACTGGGGCAGAAGGTGTCTAAGCACCACTATGAACCTGCTGCCCCCCATTACCTTCCTTCCTAGGCAACCTCACCCTCATCAGGGTAAAACATTCTGGTGGTTGTGAGTAACTTGTTTGAGTACTGAATGTTTGATCTCACTGCTGCTCCCACCAGGGGCAGCACAAGTGGATATTTTAACAAAGCCCAGCAGAGAAAGACTCAGACTGGAGTCAATTAAAGACTGCAGTGGACTGGAGCCACCAGACGTCATTCTCCATCACCACATTTCTATTGGTACTTTACATTTCAGGAATTAATTTAGGAAACCCAAACAATAATATTCTCTTTAGGGATAAGCTGGCTGCAGTCCTGCATATCTTGTGGGCTGACCCAAAAGCGTGGCCTACAGCCCATATAATGTCTCATCCTCTTGGTCTGTGTCTGAATCAACTTCCCCACATGAAAATCTTTGCAAAGGAGACTGCACCTCTGGGTTTATGGTGGGAGATGTCCTTGGAGGATGAGAAGCAACTGCAGAAAACTGACAATGAACCAGCCAAATAGGCCCCAAGTATTGAACAGTTTAGCTGATGGCTTGCACCCATCCCACTGCCAATGGATCAGGTTGGCTGTTCAGTCTCAGTCACTAAAGTTTCATAGGAGGCTGTGTAATAATTGCTGTGCCATGGAATGCCTCCTCAAGTTTGCCAGAATCAAGATTCTCTCAGGAAGCCTGATTACAATACTAATATGGAATCACAGAATGGTTTGGGTTGGAAGGGACCTTAAAATCATTTCATTCCACCCTCCCTGCCATGGGCAGGGACACCTTCCACTATTCCAGGCTGCCCAAGCCCTGTCCAACCTGTCTTTGGACACTTCCAGGGATCCAGGGGCAACCAGAACTTCTCTGTAAAACCTATGCCAGGGCCTCAACAACCTCAGAGGGAAGAATTGCTTCCTCATTTCTTCTTCTTTAATCTAAACCTATTCTCTGTCAGTTTAAAACCATTCCTTGAATGTTTCCAGTTCAGCAATTTTTTTGTGAGAGCAAAGGACATAATGAGCTCTGTGAAAATTTCTTTCAGAAGTCAGGTCTTCTAGAATTTTGGAAAATTGTTCAAACCTCACTGAACTGGTAAGAGACAAGTGTAAGACCCTCAAGGCTTTTCAGAAGCCCAAAAAGATAACATTTATAGTCCTTCCCTTGCCCACTGGTGAAGTCAGTGCTCCTCTCCATTAAAAATCTTCCTTATCTCTAGGAGTCTGATGAAGCTCATGTGTACAGCTCAACCATTCTGAGTTTTTTTATTTAAAACAGTGGGAGCTTTTGGTGTAGTGCAGCAATTAATTTGTCCTAAATTTACGTGTTGTTAAATTTACAATTCTTTCTTTCTTGTGTCCTTATGCTAAGGATGGAGCTTCTCCAAAATAGGATGAGGGAAAGAACCACATCAGAATGACATTAGAGATTAACCAGAGTCCTGCCTCTGGAGGCTTTCAATCAATTGGGAGTGACATTTATTTGACCAAGACAAAAGTCCTGTGGCTCTGATTTCATTGTCACACAGCAGCACAGATCTGGAAAAACTAAGCAAGGGGCTGTTTAAACTCAGATTATAACAGGTCCTTTTTTCTTGTCCCTTTGGAACAATAAATTGCCTTAAAATACAAGACGATACCAAATGCTTATTACTCCTGTGGAGAATTAATGAACCATGGCATCCAAACTATCGAGTGGTCAGACCATATGTTACTAGAAATGGTGGATGCTCTGTATTGGTTAGGGATGTTATGCATTTGTTATTAAGGCTGTGAAACTTAACCAATAAACACAGCTGAGAAATGAGCATAAACAGTCAATCCATATGAGAGAAACTGCTCACGTGAAGTAAATGTAGCAAAATGCAATTTAATGAGCCTTGTAGAGAAGACTTGCTACATCCAAGAAACTTTCCCACAAACTAATATTGGCTGAGACCAGCTGCTTATCAAAATAATCCTTGGTCTTACTGGACAGGGGTTCTATACACAGGGAGTGCAAGAGATGTCTGACAGTAATAAACTTATCACCCTTGGGATATTTGCTGCAGGCAATAGGGATCTTCCCTGCTACAACTTGTAAGGCCAGGCAGCAGGGGATCAACTTCAAAAAAGATCATGGTGCAGGTCCAGCCTCTTGAGTGGCACCAGCAAGCCCAGTCACCGTTCTGTGCCTCAGTTTACCCATCATGCTAATACATACATTTTCCTGGGTTTAATTAACATGCTAATGAATATCTAAGCATTTCATCTTATTGTCTTGTATGTTATTTAGCAAGTAATCAGAACAAAACTTCTCATCACAGTGAACACCTTGGGGTCCTGGATGAAATAACTCTGAGTGCTTACAAAGTTTTGGTGGAGTTCCACCAAATATGAATAGAGCCATAGAACACAGAATCGTTTGAATTGGAAAAGACCTTAAATACTAATTCTAGCCTCCTGTGATGGGCAGGGACATATTCCAGGTTGCTCCAAGCCCTGTCCAGCCTGGCCTTGAACACTTCCAAGGTTGGGACTTCCACAGATTCTCTGGGCAACCTGTACCTCACCATCCATACAAGGAAGAATTTCTTCCTAATATCTAACCCTGCCAGTTTGAAGCTGTTTCCACTTGTCCTGTCAGTTTGAAGCCCCTGTCCCAAGTTCTTCTCCAGCTCTCTTGGAGCTCTTTTAGGCACTGGAAGGGGCTCTGAGTTCCCCTGGAGCCTTCTCCTCTCCAGGGGAACACCCCCAGCCCTCCCAGCCTGTTTCCAGAGCACAGGTGCTCCAGCCCTGCAAGATCTTTGTGGCCTTCTCTGGATTCAATCCAACAGATCCATGTCCTTCACATTCTGGGGATCCCAGAGCTGGATTTGGTATTCCAGGCATGGTCTCAGAAGAACATAATAGATAGGGAGAATCCTCTCCTCAACCTGCTGGCCTTTGGATGCAGCACAGAATATATGGCTGCCATCTAAATTCAACACTGGGGTAAGCTGCGAGTCAAATATGTCCCCAGGGTACAGCTCAGCACTGTCTCCAAGCCAACATGGTCCCAGAGGAGCACATCTCATCTAATGCCAGCCCAGCACCCTGTCCCTAAGCAGAGACTGAACCCTCCACTCCCCAAGGAGCAGTCTCAGTTTCACTGACAGACCTGCCTGAGAAAGCTGGTGCAGTGATTTCTCTGAGTATCCTGATTTTCTCAGGACGTTTCCATGGGTAGTAAAAAAAATGATGCAGTTAGAATCATAGAATAGCTTGAGTTGGAAGGCATCTCTAAGGGACAACTAC
Source organism: Taeniopygia guttata (assembly GCF_048771995.1). Classification (NCBI taxonomy): domain Eukaryota; kingdom Metazoa; phylum Chordata; class Aves; order Passeriformes; family Estrildidae; genus Taeniopygia; species Taeniopygia guttata. The sequence goes on along the minus strand of NC_133027.1, from coordinate 5,342,854 downwards.
TCGGACCCCCCTGAAAAAGAACAGGGACATTTTCAACCATGCTAGGTTGCTCACAGCCCCCTCCAACCTGGCCTTGAACATTTGCAGTTCTTTGTGGGAACAAATAGCACTATGTGTGCTATGTTCTGTTAAAACACCTTTCAAAATTACATCTGAGAATTTTGGAAAATTGTTCAAAACTCACTGGACTGAGAAGAAATGAGCTGTAAGTGTAGGGCTGTCATGAGAGGCCTGCTGAAAGCCTGGTGGCAGCAAAGCTGAATTCCTGTTATATACACCAGGTTCCTTCTAACCCCTTTCAGCCTCCGCTTGTTTATTATTCTTCCCTGGTTTACAAGCTCCAAAGAGACTTGACATAGATTATTATACACAAGAAGGCTCAATGCATCTTGAGATGGATTATTTCCTTCCTTCAGAGCTACGAGAAGGCTGGAGTTGCTAATGATTTGGTATCTTGACATTTCACTGCAAAAGCTTACTTTTAGCACAGTGAGGCTGCATTGTGGTTAAGTCTGACCAGCACAGGCCCTGTTACCTGCTGGCGTCTCCAGCACTTGGGTCCATATTGGGCTTTGCTGTTGCTGTCATGCCTGACACCTGTTTTTTCTGTTTAGAAAATGCTAATTTTGACCTACAAGAGCACTGAGAGTTGTTACAATGTCCATTCCTGTGAGGTGGCCTCATTTTGCACAAGAACTATATGATGAAGAATAAGCAGAAAGAGAAAAGGGTAAAGAAAGGTAACTGGAAAAGGCAAGCAAAAAAACTGCTGAGTTGTTTGATATGGTTGATTTATTTGTTTGCTAAAGTAAATAATGTCTGAGTTATGCAATCAGTGGGCATTTGGAGGTTTGAAATAAAATTTAGGCTTATAGATGTCTGAGACATTTATTGAGACCCTCAGGGCTCAGACCTGCTGGACAAATGGATCTGTCTGAGTCTGCCTGTATTTCACCTACAAAGTGGAGAAGCTCCAGTTTTCCAAAATGAAAACTCTCTTTTTGAGTATCAGAATTGAAGAAAATTGGTAGTGACTACAAGGTGATCTCATATCAGATGGGAAATAAAAGCTTCACCAGGGAGGATTTGTTATTAGCCTTTTTTACAACTCTATTAGTATGTCATGGCTAAGACAGCCCAACCAGGAGAGGCTACACCACAGACAAGGTCATTAGTATTGAGTCAGGAGCATACATGTCACATTTAAGTTATCCAGCCACCAAAATGAATTGGATCCTGTTTAACAAACAGGCTTTGTTAAGATTATCTTGATCTGCAAAATTATGTTCTTGAAAATTACATCTGAGTCTTAATGTATTGTACTATCAGAGCCCAAGCATATCATTCTCCTGTGGTGCTGAGGTATTTTATGTACATATTCTGATAAAAAACATCAAACAGGTCTCATTGCAAATTAACATTTCCAGTGTACCATAGAGAATTCAGCCTTCTGGATTATTCCATTTTCCAGTGAAGTACAGATTATAATACAGCATGTGTTCTGTTTTTAAAGCAATTATGCTTAAATATACTTGTTCTTCAGTTTAATTTTCCTTCTGAAAGCACAGCAGTTGTCTTCTATCAACAAATCCATTCCAGAATGTTTTGCTAGCAACTGTTACTAGGGTTTTTTCCATCCAAATTGGAAGTTTGAGAGGGATATGATCAAATCTTGAGCATGGCTAGAGACGTTTGCCAGTAGCTAAAATACTGAGTGAGCAAAATATCTGCTCTTGAATGTTTTTAAAACAAGGAAAAGCCATCATAGCTTTAGGACATGGACTACATCTGCTTGTCCTCCTGGAAAAGCAGGAGTAATTCTAGTCTAGCAATGCTTTCAGACAGGAAGGAGCAGCTCTCTGGTCCAAGCAATCAATGACCATAGAACAAGAATGTCTAGAAGAAACCCCACCATTGGCATTATGTGACAGAACCGTGGTGTGGACTCCAAAAATCCAATTATAGAAGGTTTCTTCATGAAACAGAGATCTACATTTCGTGCCTTCTCCTGCATGCCCACTGCTGCCCTGGTAGATGTGACCTGGGGACAGTTTGGCTGTGGGTGCCATGTAGCCCTGGCTCTGTACTCAGAAACAAAAGCAAACTGTGTAAGAAAGTGGCAAAGCAGACACCTGACCCCATGACTAGCCCCTAATGTTGAGGCAAGGCACCATTTAATTTTGATTTAATTGTCTTGCCTTTAATTATTTTACCAGTCACTGGAAAACTCTTGCTTTTTCCATTCTCTCTTTTTTTTTCTCTCATTTTATCTCATTGCAGGGGGTCAAGCAGTGTAAACAAGCCTGTGCACAGCTGGTTGCCAAGATTCTGGGCTTGTCACCCACCCAGTGGATGACACACATGTTCCTGTTCCTTAACCAGTTAAAAACCATAAGGATTGTTACTAGTCAGCATTTTAGCATGGCCCATTCTCTCTGTGCACACATATCTACATGATTCATGAGGTCTGGATTGCTTCTGAGGTCTGCTCCAAGAACTGTTTCAGGTGGCTCTGATGTTATCAGAAGTAGCTGGAGAAACAAAGGCCTTTCTACAGAAAAATTGGCAGGTAAGGAAATAAGGAAATTATTTCCAACTCATTTGTTTTAAGGTATATTTATCACACTCAAATCTAAACATATTGATTTATATTATGGCTTTGGCATCATAAACATTTGACAGGATTATTTATTAACACTGAGCTGTTCTTTTTTGGCTTTCCAAAACAAACTTCTGAGGAAATATTTAAACACACACACACTACACAATTGCCTGACTGCAGCTCACCTCCTCAGCACAACTGGATTGTATGAATATCCACATCTTCCATAAAGCATTCCAGCAGTCAGGGGTGCAGACAGATCACAGAATCAGGCTTCTGAGCTAAAGCTGAAAAAGGACCTGACTGCTACTTCCAATTTGGTATTTTACAGGGATCCTTCAAATTCCTGTGGCCAAGGGCTATGAACATTCACATTAGTGCTGGCAATGCCCCATGGGCCTCGAGTCTCCAGCAGAGAAACTACACCAGCCTTGAAGCTGTCATCCTGCTGAGCCTCCTGTGCCACATCTGAGGCAAAGCAGAGCTCTCAGGCTGCTCCTTCCTCGAGGACCTGCTCCAGGGAATGCTGTACTTTGAGCACAGTTATTGTACTTCTCTGGGCACAGTTGTTATGCTTGGCTTCTCCCCAACCAGAAGGTAGTAATGGAACTTTCTAATGCTGCCATGTGTGCCCCACCATATCCCACAGGCCAGTGACTGAGCTGGACAGGTTTCCTGCTCATTTGCCTACCCCACTGAAGAGATGCTCAAAAAACTACCCCAAAAGTCAATTGTGAGTTTAAGCTCCTCAAAGGAGTGTAGGGGATGTCTGAGAAGACAACTCTCCACAGTTCTCTTTCACTGTCAAAAAACCCAATTCACTGTCCTGATTTCCATAAAATTGGGCTAGGGTGACATAGCCACCTAATCTAGAAAAAGATTCAGAGCTGGAAATCCCAGCTAAAGACTCCCAGATAGCCATAGAATCATAGAATCACAGAATCATTAAGGCTGGAAAAGACCTCCAAGATCAGCAAGTCCAACCTTCAACCAAATCCCAGCAGGACCACTAAATCATATTGCAAAATGCCACACCTAATTTTTCTTTTAATTTTTATACTTCACTTTTGAACACCATATCTTCCTTCATTAAGGACCAGGAATCTCGGAGCCCTGAGTCTTGCCCATCTTCCTATTTTCTACCAGTTTGCCCAGGTATTTTTAAGCTCTTCTTTCTGTTTTGGGTTTATCTTCTCCATTCATCTAATCTGCTTACAGAGATCCTGAGTGTCTGATGCCTGGAACAGCCTGAGTCTGCACACAGATCTAGTTTTAAGTGACTTTTCCAAGAGTAGGAAGAACGTGAATGCAAGAGCCGGGAATGGAAGCCAAGTTTCTTGTTTCATAAACTCCTGAGTTAACCACTTCTGCTGAAAAGAATCAAGCACAAAAAGAGCACAACAAAGGGGAGTGAGAAGAAAAGCTTTCAAAGCACCAAGCCCAACATCACCCATTCAGATTTCTTGAATGTCTTGTGTTGCCAAACATTTATGGCTTTGAGCACTGCTGGATTTCTCTAAGCTGGTGGATAATTTTCCCCACAAATTTTATTACTGTAGAATTTGATTTTGTTGCCATTATGCATCTTGGTCAGCCCCACTTTTAGTCCCCAAGGCTGAAAAGAGCCCTTAAGCTCTAAGGGGACAGAAGGCTGCCAAGTGCAGAAACTTATTTTGTTTCCTTTTCCTTGAAAATAAAAGGAAATGAGCAGATGAAATGCACATTACTCCCTCAGTTTTTTCTTTTTAATGAAATTTTCCTTCCCCTGTGATTCTCACTTTTCCCTGCTGTACTACCCAGGACAAGGTAACACTGACTATGAACCAGATCCAGTGAGAAATTCTCCCTCTCAGATCATTTTCCTGCTAGAAAAGGCAGGTTTACCTCTATCTGAATAGTTCCTGGAGGTGGTTTGGTTTTGGCAAATCCTGCAGGAGACCTAAACAAGAAGTTGCACTTGAAATTTGTGTATTTTCTCTTGGCTCAGAAGGATGCTTCTGACTTTACAGCTGCAGATTTAAGAAGGTTTGATGAGGACCCTGGTGCTCAGTGACCACAGTCTGTGGATCTCTCAGAAAGGAAATCTGGTGGCAAATAGGACTGGGTCTATATTTAATGAGGTTTTTTGAGGTAAAAAAGAAAAAAAGAAAAATTAAAGAATATCAAGATGGGCTTTTTTTCCATAATTTAATATGCATGAAAGTAATTTCCACAGCAGTTGCTACAATGAGAGTCTACACATAAAAAAAAAAAAAAATCTACTCTACTTCTTGGGGAAGGAAAAATACCTAAATGAATAAACCCAACAGCAGTGAAAAAGAAGTAGTGTCCTGGCTTCTGATCAGCAAATGGAAAAAGAGATATATATAAAAAAGGTGGCTCCTGTAAAACACAGGGGAGAAGGAAACTCCAGTAAACAAGACAAAACAGACATAATTGGAAACAGGCCCCCTCAGCAGCATTCTGGATTGGAAGGCAAGTGGAGAGAATGGGAGAGCTGCAGAGAAGATTGGAAGAACTGAAAAACTCAAAGAAAACCAAGGGGAATTGAATAAAAACAACAGTCTGCTTATAAAAGTAAACAGAGGGGGAAGGGAGAGCATGCAAAGGGAAAACAGATGCACAGTGAGACAGTGCTCAAGAGACAGGGGAGATGAAAGCTGTCTAAAACAAGATGGGAACTCGGAGGGGAAAAAATGAACAACCAAAAATTCCAACAGAAGTATTAGTAGCAATGCCTTGGTGACCTTCACACAGCAAGATGCCTCTGTTTGTGCAGGCCCGGGGGAGGCTGGGGACATTTTATTGTCACAGAAGGTTTACCATGAGGATCACACCAAGGAACTGAAAATGCAGTAATGCTGTCTTACTCGGGATTGGTTTTAAAGTCTCCTCTCTTCTTTGTCTGAGTCTTACAGATCTTGAGATGGAACAGATGAGGAGAAACTCTGTAAACAGGTCAGGATACCTTTCTGAGGTCTGGCTTCCATCTAGAGGATCCAAAGAAGGTCCTACCCACCATCAGAAGCTGAGTATCCTCTTCCACTGGGCTCTGGGATCACAAAAATCCCATAGGCTTTAAGCCAGGTCTACAAAATCATTATTTCCATGAATAGGTTAAGTTATTTGTGGGAGTGTGTTCTTCCTGCTAAATAGATGCACAAAAATAACATGTCACAGAAAATGTCTGCTCTCTGTCTTCTGTGGAACCTGTTGGAAACCCACAGTGGTTCTGAGTACTGCAAACAAGAGCAGAAGGTGTTCTGATGTGAGTAGTTACTCTGAGCTTTAAATCAAAAGGATTAGAGTCCTATAAGCTTATTCTGGGAAGCTGTGTAAGGAGGTTTAAAATATTGCTCTTGCAGCTGTCTGTCCTTGTTCTCAGGCAACTCATTTTGGTGAGTCAGTAAAAACTCCTACCTGGATTGCATAGGACAAGGGGAATGGCTCTAAAGTAAAGGAGGAGAGATTTAGATTAAATATTAGGAAGAAACTGTTCTCTATGAGGGTGGTGAGGCACCCGTTGCCCAGAGAAGCTGTGGCTGTCCCATCGCTGGAAGCATTTAATGCCAGGTTGGAGAGGGCTTGGAGAAACCTGGGATAGTAGAAGTTGTCCCTGCCCATGGCAGGGGTGGAATAAGATGATCTTTCAAGTCCCTTACAGCTGAGACTATTCCATGATTCTATGATTCCACGACTCCATGATTCCATGACTCCATAATTCCATGGCTCTATAATCACAGCAAGGCATGATAGAAAGGATCTCTTTTGCCAGACTCTGTGGCACGTGTTTGACTTGCTCCCTTTCAGAGTTAAGGGATTTCCAGAAATTTGGATGAGTCTTATTGACAGCACTGGCAAAAGAGAGCAAATGACTGGGTCTGGGAGCCAGAGGGAAAGCTCTTGCTAAGAAGGAAATATCTTGCTCAGAATTATGATTTTGGATTAGTACTATAGCATTAAGTGATGCTGCTGTGTTATTCCCATGTAGTAAAAAAGCAAAGGATTTATAGATCAGACTTTTATCCTCTTCCAGCCTTCATCTCTCCAGTTTGTCTCATTGATTTCAAAGGTTACATCTCTATTAATAAAAGAAAGACTGCCAGGATTCATTCGTGTGCTCGGAAACTGAAACGCTGGTTACCTCCACCCTGTTAAACTCTGTCAGCTTTAAAACTGCATCCAGCCATCTATTGGAAGTGGCTCTAGGAGGGTGCCTGTTTCTGCACCACCCTTGGGAGCAGTGGGAGAGACACAGCAGCCTGGCAAGGGACAATCTGACAGGGATCACCATCAAAGAGATCTGTCCAAGTGTCCCTAATGTGACCAAGATAAAGAGCAAACTGTCCTGTGACTGCTCATCTCTCTCCATTAGTCCTCACTCTGCTGATATCAAAACCAATAGAAAATGTCTGTACCTGTCAGAAATACACCCCAAACCTGGTACAATTTCCTTCATTAAATAAATAAATAAATTTAAAAAAAAAATCCTTTTAAGACAAATCTCCAGATACATATATCATTTCCTCACCTTGTAAAATTTCACTGGTTTGCCCCAAACTATGGTGTTTGCCAGGAGAATTTTGGAATAAAATGAAATCTCTGTCCAAACACAAAAATGGGTAAAAATTCCAGTTTCTCCTTTCTGTTTTGTTTAGAGAAAGTCATAAGTTTTTTGTCAGAACAAATTCTCTCATAATTTGTCTCCTAGAAATGAATTTTTGGATCACTTTTATTAACAGGAACAAGCTTCATATCCAACAGCTTTTGGATTTAGGACTTAGGTGTGGGCCTATTAACAAGTTAGGAATGCACATGATGCTAGGTTGAAGATCCAGACTTGCCCAAATATTCAGGGAGTGATCAGATCTGTGGTTTTGGTTCAGCTCCATCCCTGGTTTAGAGGCAGGGAAGCAGTTTGGACTTTGCTGATAAAAGAAACTCACACTTGCATCATTTTATACTGGTAATATGCTAAATACACCACAGCAGATTCATAGGGCAAGGAAGCATTTCAAGCATTGCAGCGAGTTACTGAAAGGAACCATAGGAAATATATACCAGAAGATAATTTTTTCCAGTTCTTTTCCAGCTCTGCACCCTGCCTGTGTTAGTTCTTGTGCTGGCTGGCTTATTTTCACTCAGAACCATTTTGGAATCATTATAAAACACAACTGGTGTGCCACAAGGAGGTGGGGAGTCTCTTGGCTTATATTTTGCAGATGTCCCTGATTTAACTGGACCAGCAGGTGACCAAGATTCCAAAGTCACCTTGTGATGGTGATCAGCTCATGAACATGGGCAGGTCACAGCAACACATCGAGCCCTGCCCTCGGCCGCTTTCCATCAAGCCTGACATGCATATTAGATGCTCTCTGCCTGAAATCTGTCCCTTGAGGTTGAAGTTCAAAATCTAATAGTGCCTCCTGGCCCTAAAAATATGTGTCAATCCATCTAGGCAGTGGTTTTGCTTAAAGGTAAAGCAATACAAGGAGTTTTCAGGTCTGGATGGAACAATCGGCGATTATGGAGTTTATCTTGACATTTATTAGTTGTTGGCAGTGCTTCCAGAGAGCTAAGCACATTCCAGGCAGCCACACAGCATCCTTTGGCTGCACCAGCTGGTAGTTAAGGACATGCAAAGACTAAAGGAAACAGCAGCAATAAAAAGGTGTTTTTAAAACTGGGGGGCTTTCCCTTTGTCATTAAAGCTCATTTGAGTCACTACTTGTCAGAGGGTGGCAGTTTCTCAGAACGGGAAATATCCATAGGGAAGGGAGCTGCAGGATGACCTAGATGGGCATGGTGAGGTCAGCTGGAGCCTGGGCTTGACCCTCTGCAGGTGTGAGGGGTCCCATAACCAACAAGGACTTTTCTATAATCTGGGAAAAAAACCTATTGCTTGGACAAAGAGCTTTGGTGACAGTGACAGAAGTTGTGACCAAGAAGGACCAACACCAGTGGTGCCGGGACCATCTGTGATGGCTGGTGATCCTGAAACCATGGGAATACAGCAGGTCATTTTCCACTAGAATCCAGAATCCAGAAAGGCTGACATTCTTTGGGTGCTCCTGCCCATCAGTGTCTGGTGCTGTCCTGGAAGCAACGATGGAGGAAGGATTTGGATGTCCCTCGGCTCTGCCCAGTCTGATAAATCACAGAAACACAGAATCCTAGAATGCTTTGGGCTGGAAGAGACCATAGAGATCATCTCATTCCAGATCCCTGCCACAGCCAGGGATACCTTCCACTATACCAGATTGCTCAGGGCCACGTCCAACCTGAAATCCCAAATGACATCCTGAGACAAATGAGCATTACATGGCAAAGTGAAGTCACTGGATCTCAGTTTTGGCTTCTCCAGCATGGACTGAGTAATTTCTGAGCAGAGTTTTCACTCACCAAGCTATTCTTTAGACTATTCCCTTGGGGGCTGCCATGTGACAGGAAAAAGCCTTTTCCCTTCTTCCAGAAGAAAAGTTTCTTCCAGCAGATAAGAGAAAATTCTCATTGCAGTGACTCTTTGTGGCAGAGACATAGTGAGATGGATGGCATGAGGAAAAGATCAGGCAGCTAAACATATCACTTTAGTCTTTCAATACGTACTTAGTGATTTGGGGGTTTCCTTGTAAGTCCAGAACCTAAAATTCAGTTCTGAACTTTTATCTGCCTGACTTGGGTGGGCCTTTTAACCTGTCAGGGCTTTTCTATTTGGAAAGTATGAGTAACAATACCAGGTAACCTCAGTAAATGCAGAAAATGCACCCCTGAAGTAATGTGCAGATCAGAGAGAACAATATCAATGTCCAGAGATTGCAAAAGACTGTGTAGAAATGGTTTTAAATTATGATGTATTACTTTCTTGGGGTAATCCTATATTTCAGAGTTATCTCATACCACAACCTGTGTCTCTTCAGAATAAAGCAGTGACAACAAAAGCCAGATCAGATCCTAATACACAGATCTCTGTAATTTCCAACGAACTTTAAAAATTATTTTAATTATTTATACACATTTATTTGCAATAAAGCAGACTGCTACCAGTGCACATCCTCTAACAGACCCCCAAATACTGATGTTCTCAACATAAACTTCTTATAAGGAAATTTATGATAACTACATAGGGTTAACCAACCACCTGTGGCTGCTCTGAGTGCACATGGCACAGCACAGGTGTGCTGAAAGGGGCCCTGGATAATCCCTTCTCCAAAGATGAACCTCTCTGCTTCCTTGGATGAAGGCAGCAGCCACTGCTGCCCAGACCTGCTGCTCCAGGCTGCTCCCAAACTGCCAAAGGCATTGGCTGTGTCTCTCTGTGCTCCTTTTGTTTGCAGCCATAAAGAGCAGGAGATAATCACAGATGTGTCAGCCCAGATCCAATATCACCTTTTGGGTCCTAAATCCATTCTGTTAAGAAGGCAGAAACCTAAAGAGGCTGCTGAGTCTGGGTTGGGGCACTCCCACTGAACAGCGCAGCAGCCCCAAAAGGGTGGAAATGGCTCAGCTTGAAAGTTTTACAAGTGCTTGGGAGGAATGAGGGCTTGTGAGAGCCAGACAAGATGCCTGGGAGCTTAAACAATGCTGAGTGTGGCTCCAAAAGCGCTCCCTGTGGACAGCCCATCCTTTCAGCACAGCCAGAGGTTGCCCGCACGTCTTTAGAGCCCGTTGCACGCCCCACGTCACTCTGATTGTGCACAGCAGCTGGGAGCTGAACAAATAAGCAGCCACTGCTGTGCTGGATGGGGGAACATCCTGGTGCTGCTATGGCATTCCTTGTCGAGTTTTCAGACTCAAATGGATCCCACATGGGGGGAGTGCATCGGGCTCTGTTGGCAGGCGGGAGATTTGGAGGCTGGAGCACTCTCAGTCTCCTGCTTGTGGAAAAAAAGCATCTTTTATGTTTCCTTGCCACCAGGACAAGGGGCTGGAATAAATAATGAAGTGACCCAGCCACTCCCCTGCTATTATAACAAGCAGCTGGGGGGCCACCAAACCCGGGCACCGTGCTCGTCAAACAGGCGCTTTCCCTCTTGCCTTTTATTGGGATTCACTGGTGGCACTCTGGGGGTTTGTCGCTTCTTTCTTTGCCTCCCACTGCCCAGAGACACTACCAGTAAAACCCCAGGGTGATATTAAAAAGGGGAGGCTGGGCTGGCAGCCAGCTGTTGCTACCAGATGTGCCTGTGAGCATCGCAGAAAAAGCCAATTTAGCCGATCCAGCCTCCTCGCAAAGTGGAGCCCATTGTTTGAAGGGGCACAACAAGCAACTGCAGTAGGTTGAATAAATCCCAGGGCACAACTGGGGAAAGCTCCCAGAAAGGTGCTTATTGCTGCGAAGAGAGGCTGGAGAGCTCTTCAAGCAAATAGTAGGTGCTCAAACACCGGCACTATGGCAACAAAAATAAACTTTTACATTTTTAAACTCACTGTGAGGATAATGGGAATGAAAAGTGTGTTTAAAGGATCAAAGTGAAGTTACCCATGTATCCAGGTTGGATGGGGTTGACCGAAAAATCATAGAATCACAACGGTTTGGGTTGGAAGGGACATTTAAAGATCATCTCTACCAATCTCCTGCAATTACCAGGGACATTTTCAATGAGATCAGGTCGCTCAGAGCCCCATCCAACCTGGACTTGAATGTTCCCAGGGATGGGGCAACTACCACCCCTCTGGGGCCAGGACTTACATGACCTTGAAGATAAAGCAGGGTGGAGTCAAAAGTAGATGCCCAAGTCTTTTGTTGATGTTTCAAAGCCCCCTTCCCTCCATCCTTCCCTTGTCTGGAGTCTGTGCTGCCCTCACAGAGGTGATGCCCACTGCAGCCCACAGGGACTCTTCTATCTTGAGCCACAGCCTCAAGGAGCAGCAAAGAGATTAATTTGGTGATGCCCTGTGGACCAGCTGCTTTTCTGGGCCTGCTGCCTCTTCTTCTGGAAAAGGAGAGGCGCAGCTGGGGGAAGGAGGCTCCAGCTGGGAAGGTGGGGAGGGTGAGAGGAAAACCATGAGGGAAGTGCCTGAGCAATTTCACAGCAGAGGCAGCGTATGAAGTTGCCTCGGTTCGTGGTCTGCACTCTGGGGTCTGTCTGTGGGAAGCCTGCAGGGGTGTTGCAACCTGCCAGTGCCAATAAACATCACCACAAGACCAGAGGAGATCAGGGCCTGCAATATGAAAGGCAAAGAGAGGAAAATTAGAAGAAAAAATATGAAGTTAATAAAAATCCTTTATCCAATCAGACTCTAAAGAGAGCACAGCCATGGGCTGGAAGGAGCAGCCGGGCGCTTCGAGCCCTCACTTTGCTTAATTACCTAATAGCTTGCAGAGCTCCTCCAGCTTTATGAGTTGCACATTTACGTGCAGCTGTCCTGCCTTGCAGGAGCCGTGGTAGCTGCTGGAGGGAGTCTCTGCCCATGCCCCCTGCCTGCATGCAGGGCAATGGGGCTCCGTGGCCCAGATGCTCCACATCTCAAGGTTTGAAATAGGTAAATCCCTTTAGGTAAATAATCTTTCTTATAAACTATACAATTTGCCTACTAAGGGGGAGAAATTCCCCCTCCCTGCTGTTTGCACAGCAGCTCCTCTGGGCGGTTTGTCTGAGCCCCTGTTCCTGGGACACAGGGTTGATGATTTCATGAAGATCAGGAATTGTGCCTGTGGCTTGCTGGGGGCTGGCACAGGCCCTGCTTTGGTTTTCCTGCTGCAATAAAGCCCCTCCCCAGCTCAGCTCCTGGCTCCTGCTGGGAGCAGCTCCCAGAGCAGGAGGGGAGTGGGATGCTCGCATGGGGCTCTGAGCAACCTGAAAACCTAGCTGAAAACATCCCTGCTCACTGCAGGGAGGTTGGACTATATGACCTTTAAAAGTCCCTTCCAACCCAAACCATTCCCTGATTCTATGCTGGAAAATTTTTCCCCAGTGATAGGTGCAGTACATCACAGGAGGAGTGGAGGACAAGGACAAGGTAGGCACACATATTCCCAGGCTGAGGGCAGTGCCTTGGACTCTGATAAATAATGGGTTTGGGCACAGTCGATGTTTTATTTAGTTCCATGTCAGGCTGAGGCAGATGTAGTGAAGTTTTCCTCCAGGTTGGGCAACTGAGAACTGCTGAGGTGTGTTGTCTTCCCCATGTTGTGGGATCCCTGCTGCCTCCCGAGCATTTTGTCTGCAGGCTCCATCCCAGCATCCCAGTTTTGCCAGAGCAATCTCCCTGTGTCCCCATCCAGTGACTGAGCTGCAGGCTCAGGCATTTCAGGACTCCTGTGCTGTCACCCTGGCACCAGGCTGTGCTGGCCACCAGGACAGCTCTGTGCAGGCAGAGAAAGCCAAGCCCTGCCTTCAGCAGATGGTGAGGTGCCAGGAAGAATTCTCTGTGCTGAGAAAGGACTGCTTGGTACCTGCTGTCTCAGCATTCCCAGGAATAAGCAGCGGATGAAGACATCTCTGATCAACAAGAAATTCTTTGCCAGATGCCCATGACTGCAGCACTTGGTTTTTGATTAACATCTTGCTTAGCAGGGCAAAACATAAAGGAACCACATGCAGCAGTGCTTGTCCAGAAGTCATTATCTCTGGGCTTTGGTCCCAGCCCTTTTCTGGGGCAGGATGTCTGCCCAGATGGACATGCAAAACCCTGATGGCTTTTTCAGGGCTCTGAAACCCAGAGGTCAGAAGTTACATGCATGGTTGACATGCAGGGATGAACACTGACCATCTGAAAGGAGCTGGGGGCTTACTGCTGCAGCTGAGCACCATTAACCCCACCTGGTCATTAATCCCCAGGAAATTGAGTCATATCACAGAACTGGAAGATAAATGAGCTGAGGGGACCTTGTGGGATCATCTTATCTGACCCTCTGCCATGTGAAACATCAGAGAGCCTTTGTTCCAACACCTTTTGGTGTTGCAGGCTAAAAATGAGGAAGGAGAGAGAAAGGAGGAGAAAATATAAAGTGCTTAACAAAAGCTCCAGTGATACTGACTCAGGGCATGCCCAGTTGTTGTTCCCTCTCAGCTGGCAGTCAGGTGAAGGCATAACACAGATGCTTTGAAAATGCTCCAAGTGCTGGAACTTCTCTGCTCTGGAGACAGGCTGGGAGAGCCAGGGGTGTTCACCTGGAGAAAAGAAAGCTCTGAGGAGATCTTAGAGCACCTTCAGTGCCTAAATGGGCTAAAAGAGAGATGGAGAAGGAATTTTATCAAAGTCATGGGGTGACAGGACAAGGGGGAAGGGTTTTAAACTAATTTAGAAGATATTTAGATTAGGTATTAGGGAGAAATTCTTCTCTGTCTAGGTGGTGAGACACTGGCTCGGGTTTCCCAAAGAAACTGCAGATGTTCCATCCCTGGAAGTGTCCAAGGCCAGACTGGACAGGACTTGGAGCAACCTGGGATGGTGGAAGGTGTCCCTGCTTATGGCAGGGCATGGAAGTAAATGATCTTTTAGGTTCCTTCCAACCCAAACCATCTATGATTGATTCTGTGACATCTGAAGGGGGAATATTTCTTATGGCACAAATTATCTCACTGAAAGATTTGTATTGAACATCTGATTTGTTCATTTGGAAGACCTTTCTGTATTCTTGTTCTACTTGAAATAAATACAGCAAAAATTCAAATCAATATTGTGCCTTTAGCAGATGTGTGAAAAAAGTTCACACAGATGTGTCTTTTTCTGCATTTTGCAACTCCATTTTCCAAATCTGGGCTTATTGAGAAATCATTTTATCACACCTGGAAAATATAAGTAAAATAAACATTTTTTCATACTCATTGATATTTTTTAAATAGAACCTCTAAGGCTTCTATTAAATCCCAGTGGTTTTAAAAGCAATACAGATAAGTAAAGATGTTCAGGATTCAGGAGAAAATTTCATATCACTTGAGAATAAAATAAGATAAAACAAAAATTCCATTCTGTAAGTATTAAACAGAGAATACCAGGATAGAAACAAATTTAAATTTATATATTTAAATATATAACCTGTTCCAGTGGCTCATCAGCCTCTGAGTAAATAATTTCTTCCTAATATCTAATCTAACCATGCCCTCTGTCACTTTGAAACCTTTCCCCATTGTGCTGTCACTCCAGGCCCTTGTTCCAAGTCCCTCTCCAGCTCTCCTGGAGCCCCTTTAGGCACTGGAAGAGACACCAAGTTCTCCCTGGAGTCTTCTCCAGGATGAACAATCCGAGCTCTCCCAGCCTGGCTCCAGAGGAGAGGAGCTCCAGCCCCCTGATCAACTTATCGGCCTCCTCTGGACTTGTTCCAACAGTTCCATGTCTTTCTGGATTTGGGGGCCCCAGATTTGGATGCAGAACTGCAGGGGGGGTTCAGAGGACAAGGTCTAGTGGTGGATTGACAATTCTGGTTCAACTGTTGAATTTGATGATCCTAAGGGTCTCTTCCACTAAAATAATTCTATGGTTCTATAGACTGACTTTTAATCTTAAGTTGTCCTATTATCCTGTTTTTAAGGTTTTATTTCAGGCAATCAGGCAGCAGATATAAACATAGTGAGTTTGGTGCAAGCTTGGTGGTTACACAGCCTGAAATCAGCTTTAATACCAGATCTGACCCTCGTGGCTCCATGGATGAGCAACAAGTGAATAATTGCTCTTTCTGCCCTAAACCCATCCTGCCAGCATGTGATGCAGTGAGTGGGTCTGGCTCCTCTATGAGCTCATCACACGTGAGGATTTCTGGAGACAGGGGGGATTTGTGAGCCCCAGACACTTCTCCGTGGCTGCAGAGGGCTGGTCCATCTGCTGCCTGGTGTTCACTTATGTGGAGTCAGAGGAGCTGGCTGCCAGCTCCCAGCAGACAGATCAAACCAGCATAAAAAGGGATTAGTATCTGAAGACCGGATGGAATTCCCTGACGTTTCCCCTTAAAAGTTTCAGGTGGAGGATAAAGAAAAATCTTGTAACCCGAGACCTTCTGATGTCCAAATTGTTATGTTACATAGGAAATCTCCTTCTTTCTTACAGCCCCTGGTGGACTTTCACTGATGAGTGAGTGGGCCATCTGCTTAATTTCAATATTAATGTGTGTGTCGTGCACTTCCAAACTCTTTCCTCCCTGCGCTGTCCAGCTGCCCGTATCTGAATTGTAGCTGATCCTGCTCCAAAAACCACAGCAGGGCGTGTAATTAATGAGGGTAAAGTTGTGATATGATAAGTGCTGCAGTGTAGTGTGTGGTTGGGCCCATTGTTAACCCCAGAGCTGTTAATTTCAGGGCAATGTTTTCAGACGATTTGCATGGGAGATAAGCAAATTCATCTGTATTACAGCAATTAAAGTATTTAGCACTTATCCAGCTGAAGATCTTAAAGCAATTTGTAAACATTAATGAATTAAACTCCATTTTTCAATCAAGCTGCAAACAAGCTTACAGTGCTATAGCTCCATATCTAGAAAGAAATCCAGAAAAGTGGGAGAGAAATCCCTGTTTTACCAACCCAAACTGAAAGAAACTGCCCCCAATTTCTATTAGAAGTTATAAAAGGCCTGTTGTGTGGATCTGTCCTTCCTTGGACACCTGGGAAAAAACTCCCTTTAACTTTGATGTCCATTCAGTGCTAGGTTTCCTGTTACAGCTTAATAGTGAAATATCCCTTTACCAAAATGGTGTTCAAAACATACCACTGATAAATGAAGGAGGAGCGGGTGAGTTTTCCTGTAGTGTTCTGATCTATACTAGGGAAAAAATGTCTTTTATGCCCTATTTATCTATGTCTGTGTCTTCTCTGTCTCTACTCAAAAACAAAATGAGAAGGGTCTACATTTTTCAGCAGTCAGTTGGGGGCTGTTCCCAGCTCTGTGTAATCAGTTAAAAGAGTCTTCATGCTTTGCAGTGGCTCCAGCTCAGACCCTGAGGATAAATCCTCCTTCTTTTTAGTTAATTTAAAGTCAGGTAGCTCTGCAATAAGCTGGACAAACTCACTGAGTGAGCTGAGGATGTTTTAGCTGCCCAACAAGAAAAGCCCTCATTAATTAAACAGGACCTGATTCCATAGGTTTGCAGGATGCAGCTGTGCCCTGCAGGCATTACCCATGGTGGGATGGGAAATCCTTGGCAAGGCAGCTGAAATGGTTGCTATAGGGGTTCACAGCAGGAATACAGACTTGGCTGGATGTGATCCTGATTGCTTGTGCCAGGCATTTACTACTCAGTTAAAAGAGTAAACAGGGACTTCAAAGCCTCATCAACCTGCAAATCAGATATATCCACAGCTGGAGAGAGACTGTGCACAGCAGAGGATGGGAGGAGATGGGCAAGATCAATCTGAGCACAGGTCTGAGGAGGAGCAGCTGAGGGAGCTGGGAAAGGGGCTCAGTCTGGAGAAAAGGAGGCTCAGGAGGGACCTTTGGCTCTCTGCAACTCCCTGCCAGGAGGGGACAGCCAGGTGGGGTCAGGTTCTGCTCCCAGGTAGGAAGGGATAGGATAAAATGGCCTCAAGTTGTGCCAGGCAAGATTTAGACTGGATATTAGGAAAACCTTCACTGGAAGGTTGTTTAGGCAATGGTACAGGCCATCCAGGGAAGTGGTGGAATCACCATCCCTGGAAATTTGGATGTGGCACCAGGGATGTGATTTAATGCTGGGCTCAGCAGCGCTAGGTTGACAGCTGGACTTGATAATCTTAAAAGTCTTTTCCAGCCTTAATGATCCAATACTTCTGTGATTCTAAGAGAAGAGCTGTGAGCATCCCCCCTTTGCACATGGATAAAGGGTCGGAGGAACATCCAGCCAGATTTGCAAAGAGCTCGACAGCCAGCACCAGTGTCATACACCCTTTAGGTGTTCCTCTAAGTGGCCATGCTTTCTGAAGCCTAAGTGACCTGAGGTGACCATCTCTGGCCACCAGTGTCACAAAAAGGTGGTTCTTAGGTGCTCTGTTCACACTTAAAAATCAGAGCAGGGTTATGGTCTCCATTTCGACTCAATGATCTTTGAGGTCTTTTCCAGTTTTAATGATTCTGTGTTTTCACCCCTGACGAGCTCTGAGGACGGGTCCTGCTGCGTGGGGCATCCTGTTGTTGTTGCCTGAGATTCTTGTGGGCACCCCCTGTGATCTGCAGTTTTGTGGTGAGATTTGCAGTTTTGTGTCAGAAAAAAGTGTGAGGTGCTTCCAGCTGCAGTTTTTAATTCCTGGTGTCACCAAAAAGAATGTCTCCTGGGTCTTTGTAAAGCCTAGGGAGAGATAGGGACCCACAGGGAAGAGGAAAGCTGCATTTATTTAGTTGGCATTCCCTGATGTATGAGCTGGGACACTCATCGTAAGCTCTTTGCTCACAGACAGAAAATAATCACTAACAGGAACTTTTCCCCTTCAGCTCATCTGGAAAAAAAAAAAAAAAAAAAAAAAGTGTGCCAAGAAAACTCCTATCCAGGGGCCTCCTAGACACTTTCCCAGTGCCAGAGGATGATCTTTGAACATCTGTTACAGCTCTGCACATGAAAGGCTCACAGGCACATTCGTTTGCATGTCCAGCCATCCTATCTCCAAGGGGGATGCGCTCATCGCTGCCGGAGCTATCTGCAGGATGTGATTGCTCATGCTGCACCCAGGTACTTGGCCAGTGAGGGGGGTGACGACGTTCTTGGCATCACACCTGCCCCGTGTGATGAGCCAGGGGTGGGATTTGCGCATCCCTGTCTCCCCTGCCCGGCATCAGAGCGGCTGCGAGCTCACAGCTGGAGCTGGCCGAGCCCAGCAGCTCGGGAGGGAGGATTTCGTCTCTCCTTTCGAGGCAGAGCTGTGAAAAGATTTGCACTTGATGGGTTTTTCTTCTCCAGTTAAACTGAAGGTGCTCAGTGAACTTGGTGGCCTTTGGTCTTTGCTTCAGCTTCTGATGTTTTTTAGGTGAAGCTTTCTTCCCTTGGGATGACTTGCAGGAAGAAACACAGCACCCTGACCCCTAAAATGCAGCTGGAGCTTTCCTGTTGGTTTCAGAGCAGCCCCAAAATCACCAAAGCACTGTCAGGAGCTGGGCCCAGCTGTTCTCAGCTCCTGTTTGTTTGCTTTGACTACAAAACCCACCTTCACCAAAGCAGCATCCTCAGCTCCCTGTCTGCCAGAAGGATGCCACTTTATGTTGCTGTGAGTTTTACGGCCCTGCTTTTATGCCAAATTGGCTAGAAATCACCCCAGAAGGGTCATCTATGTGCAATGCCTTGTGCTCTTTGTTATTTTCCCAGTCAGAGTTGCTCAGTAAGCAATGCTCCCCTGGGCAGCTCTTACAGGTGAGTCAGACAGGGTCATAATGCTTTGGTAATCTGTTTTTCTCTCTTATCTCTTCTAAATATTTATTTCAAAGAAAGTGTTTGGGCTGTTCTTAGGGCAGAGTTCAGTTCAGTGCACTGCTGTATCTTAGAGTCACAGGCTCATTAAAGTTGGAAAAGCCTGCTGAGACCACCGTGTCCCACAATTATCCCATCACTGACACTGTGCCCACTAAATCTTGTCCCCAGGTGCCACACCCACATGTGTTTTGAACAATTCCAGGGATGGTGATTCCACCACTTCTCAGGGCAGCGTCACCTGTGAGTGCCTGAGCACCCTTCCTCTGAACAATTTTCCTAATATCCAATCTAAACCTCCCCTAGCACAACTTGAGACTGTTTCCTTTTTTCTTATCACTTGTTACCTGGAATGATCCAGCAGCGTATCCATCTCATACTGGGATTTAAGAATTTTTACATGGTGCAAGAAAGGCAGAGAACAACAGCTGGTTTCACACAGGGCACCAGGCAAATGCCACACCAGTGACAGCTTTTGGTCACCAGTGGTAGGGGCTGGGGTTACGTTGCTGGGAGATAAAACATTTTTTCCTTGGCTAAATGCTGATCTGTGTGGTTGTGGGACTGCCTTCTTCAGAACAAGCAGACACAGAGATGGGGCAAAACTGCATCCTAAATCTTACCAGAGCATCAGTCTCTCTCTCTCTTTTTCTCAATCTCACCCCATTTAATTCAACTCTTACTTTCCAATTTGCAACAGTGTGTTATTTTTGTCTCTGCAGACACAAATCCAAATCCTGATCTCGTTAATGTTAGTGGCAAAACTTCCAATAACTTTCAACTGCACCAGGACTTGGCTCAGTGATGAAAATGTTGTTCTGAAGGCAATATGTACTGCCACAAGGCTTCAGACATCCATAAATCCATCAGGCCAATGAGTATTTCCATCTGCCATCCAGCATTTGGAGTCATGTGTGTTAACAATATGAGTTAGAGAGTGAAAGTTACCAGCAAATGCATTTCTGCAACCATTTCTCCCCCCTTACTGATGAGGCTTTTGCATTTACTGGCAGAAGGATAAGAAACAGCTTCCAGAACACAGTAGTTTCTGTGTAGGTTGGCTCTTGAATGTCAGTGTGATGGACACCTTGAAAATGTAGTAAGAACTAAAAAGGTTGGTTTGATTCTAGGCAAGCTGAGCTTATTTCCAAGCTCTGCCACCAACCTCCTGTGCATCCCAGGGCAAAACATCTGATCTCACTGTGCCTCCATCCCTTTGCTGCAACATTTCTAACTCTTGTCCTTTGCCTATGCAAAATTACAGGCAAGGCTCTAATAATACTAATACTACTACTACTACTACTAATAATAATAATAATAATAATAATAATATCTGGTTTATACACTATGTCAAATCTCAGCCACCCGTATCATGCCAGCTACATTCTGGCAGGACTCACAGCTGAGCAGCACACACGGCAAACCTTTAGCTGGAAAAAAAAAAAAATCTTCCCCTTTCCCGGTGAATAATTTTAGGACTAGACTGGTAGCAAAGCCAGAGTGCAACCTGGAGGCAATTTCACTGGCATTCTGAAATGAGTTTTATTTAAGTCCATAAATGTTTTTGAAAAGTCTGTTTCAACAGAGGCCAGAGTGCCCTGGGGTGACTCTCTTTAAAGAGCTTTGTTTGGTTAATAATGGTTTGTAAATGCTGTCTGTCGGAAGTGCTGCTGCCACTATCTTGGAAAAGTCTCTGCTGGGAAACACAGGTACCTTGTGTTTGCTGAGGTGTTTTCCTGGTGTTTGCTGAGGTGTTTTCCTGGTGTTTGCTGAGGAGTTTTCCTTGTGTTTGCTGAGGTGTTTTCCTGATGTTTGCTGAGGTGTTTGAGTAGTCTCCTTTCCAATAATGCCTGCCAGTGCCCGGACCCTGTGTGGCCACAGTGGAATGATGCTCAGTTGAATGGCCATGGTCTTGTGCTACATCCACACATCCAGTTCTTCAGTGCCATGTGGGAAGTCACCGTGGGGAGCAGATGGCATTGCCCTGGGATTTGGGGAGGTGAACAGCTTGGGGAACTCACCAGATCATTTCTGAGCAAGGACAAGCCCTGGCAGATCTCTGCTGCAGCTGCAGCTGTGGTGTGGATAAAGGACACATCCCACCTGCCAGAGGTGAGATTCAATTCATGGCACAGAGAGGGTCCTGCTGGGATAGTGAACAGTTGCCATGGGGATGCCCTGAACTAGGAGCCAAAGCCACAAATCCCGTCATGAACTGTTAGAGAAAGAAAAGATCAGTAATTTCAAACTCTATATTAGTATTTAGTGGGAAGTAGGACTTCTAAATGACATTGAGAAATACTCAGAATTGTACTTTCTGCTGCTACCTCTCCAAGCATGGGCTGTGTGAAAACATGCTGCCTGCTATTTCTGCTAAAATCCAACAGTTTGGTTTCTCTGCAATCACTGTTTCAAGCCTCTGGGTCCTTTCAGAGGGCCTAGCTCCACCTTACAGGGACCAGCAGCACTATTTCCATCCCTCAAATCTACTCCAGCAGCTTCAGTTTGGATAAAATTACAGCAGCCATCAATCCTGTGGTCATACTCCAGAGCCGACGCTAATCACCACAGAGGGGAAGGAAGCAATTTTCTTCACACTTTATTACTGTGCAGCTCCATGCTTACAGATCTCAGTGCTGCTCTTTATTTTCCATCCTTGAGGAGCATCCATCACCATCCAGTGATGGAAGGGCTGACAGAAAACCAGGCTGGACAGACCAATGCTCTGCCCAGACAGAATTCACCTGACCTAATTGTGGCTGCCTGCAAACTTGGCTGATGCCAGATAGCCTTTTCTAGTTGGTGGAGAGGGTCAGGGGATGATTCATTCCATGCTAGGAGAGGTGCCTGAGGCAACCAGGATAAATCACCCTTCAGAGGCCCAGCTCTGTAGGTGGAGCCCATATGATTCACCCCTGTGAGATTCCAAATTTCTTGATGGCTGTAGTGGAGATAGGTGTTCCCCATCTCTCCACGAGGCCATGGGTGCTGTATTCCTGACCCTCTGCAGCAGTTCTCCTTCAGATGAATGAAATTCCAGAAGATTTGCTTTTGCTTAATACACAATTGCCCCAAGCATGCTGCCTCTTAGCCAGTTGATGCAGGACACTAGAGCAATATGGATGTGTCATGATGATGATGATGATAATAATGATAATAATAAAGATTGCTGGTTTGGAAAAAGGAAATATAACAGCTGAAACTCAACAGAAGGGGCTAGTGAGAAGTCCTGTTCCAAAATGATTGTGCACTGAGATGATGTGGAAGAGGAGGGGAAGTTTTATTAATTATCGTACTTAAACCTGAGTGCAACGGCAAACATTGCTGCTTTTAAAACTTCCCAGCTGTTCCTTCCTTTGTTCTGGTGACTGCTTGGAAGTTTGAGCAGTGATAAAAGCAAGGGCTCTTAAAGCAGTTTGCAAAGTTGTAGGAGACTTTAAACAGCTGGTATGATAAAACACCCACATTTCCCCTGACAAATGTAAGCTCCACCGGTAGCTTTTAGTACAGGGATCTGTACCAGAGCCATAAAAGAAATCAAACGGTTAAGTGTGGAGGTGAGGTCCTGGGTTTTCCCAGCTCAGTAAAGATATATCCAACCAGCCATTATCACACAGGTGCACGTATATCATTCAACATCAGACATCAAGGAAAAATAATCGCCTGGAGCGAGAGAGTAAAGTTCAATGAAAGTTTGATAGCGTTACACACCAGCACTCCTGAAAGGATAATCAGACACACACACACACACACACAAAAAAAAAAAAATTACTCCCATGCTTTTGTTTGGTTGATGAGTTTGGGTTTTCTGGCTGCATCAAATGAGATCTGCAAATCTGTCTTCATTAGACTTCTTCTAAAAACAATTGTACATTTCCTGGAAGCTCATTAACAGAGGAGCATTGCCAGGCTCTTATTCATAATGACCCTGATTCAACAAAATAGTTGAACATGTGCTCTGGGACTGATGATTTATAATAGAAAGTATAAAAGGAACCCAGATTTCTTCTAAGCTGTAAAAAAACTAAGCCCAGATTTCATTTGCATTTTTAGCAAAAATTCTGATCAATCCCTCTTTTCTTTGATCTGATTTGTTTTAAATAAGATGTCCAATATCTACCTATCTATTATTTCACCACTCACCATAAATTCATGCTGAGCTTGAAATACTTGATGACTTCACCTCAGTATCTACTGATTCTTCCTTTTCTCTTCTGAAATACCTCAAATACTCCAGAGGCTGGGAGGGCAGCAGCTGTTACCTGTTGAGCACAGTGATACAGAATCATTAATGATTTGGGTTGAGTCAGGCTGGAAGGTTCATCTGTTCCAACCCCTGCCACAGGCAGGGACAGCTTCCACTAGACCAGGTTGCTCCTGTCCAACCTGGACAGAGCTTGAACAATTCCTTTGAACAATCCTTTGAACAATTCCAAGGATGGGGTATCCACAGATTCTCTGGGAAACCTGTGCCAGGGCCTGACCAGCCTCAGAATAAAGAATGTCTTCCTAACATCTAATCTAAATTACCCTCCTACATCTTAAAGCCATGTAGGTAAAGGTCTTTCATGTAGGCTTAAATTTATTTTTTAATAGATTAAGTATCTTTTCCTATTGCATTTTCCTCACTAGAATAGATTCCCTGTTCCTGGCTGAACTGTGATCCAGCTTTGGCTCTTATTCCAACCACCTCCAAGGCATCAGCATCTACTGCTGCTTTGCCCAATTTATTGCTACTTCACCATTCCTGTTCCTGTAGGATGATAGCCCAACAGTGATTAATCCCTTGCTACATCCTAAGCTCTGTACAAACATGTAGTCAGAGATTAACATCCCTCTGAGAAGCCTATAACCTAAACAGATTAAATAAATTAGGAGGTAAAGTGATTTGCCAGGAGGAAAAGCTGATTTTTGGATTTGCACCTGACGGCGCCAGGTCTTGGTGCCTGTTCATTAATCCCCCATTCCCCAGGGGAGCACGAGTGTTACCTGCTGGAAGTCCTCAGCTGGAAAATGTTCCAGCTACAGCTTTGCTATTGCAGTTCTGCTGGAGACAGACCACTCCTTGCTTGACACATGGAGTTGTATGAAGGCTCATTACAGAAAATGTTTTATGCTGTCGATCTTCCAAAGCGTCGTCGCTGCCAGCAGGGCACTGGCTTCAGAATGGGTAGATTGTGCTTCCAAAAGCTAATTAAAATCATTAGTGGCTCCCTCAGATCAGTTGCCAGAAGCTATCCTTCATGACAGCAACCTCACATTCCCCTTGTCTGCTTGGATACATTTAAGAGTTATTCTGAAGTTTATTATCTACCTTTTTAAAAATAATTCATGGTTATTTTATGGTAAGGGGAGACATCTTAAAATGATTATGTATACCCAGATAAGCAATAAAAATCACAGAGGTCAAGAAAGAGAGGGCCTGTTTTGAATGTTACAAGTGTTCTGTATCTGCTGCTGGGTTCAAGGCCAGAACCTTTGCCAAATCCCCCGAAGTCAGATATTTTTCCACTCTCTGCCTGTTACAAATGGAAGCTACAAAGCCACTCAATGGGAAGGGGATGGAAAGATGAAAGGGGAATTCTCAAACAGAAAATAGTCACGAGACAATATCACCATTTAGGATTTCTTTTTCTTTGCTCTGAATTTCTATTTCCCTCATCCCCCACCATTCCCAGGTTTGTATCCTTTGGAAATGGATAGAAACAGGAGTTTCATGGAAGCAAGTCTATGTCTGTAATATGGATAGAAACTTTGACCAGGATTTATACTGCTTACCTGCACACCAAAGAGCAGAGCTGTATTAAGTCCCTGGACTGAGAAGGGTGGTTCAGTCCACTGAATACAGGTTGTGACCCTCAATAAATCAAAGTAATACTGCTCTCCTCTGAACCCTTTCTTGTCCTGTCTGTTTCAAGTATATTTTATTACCCTTCCCCCGTTGATACAGTGGATTCTTCAGGTGCTGACACAAGGCATTTTGAGATTTGTAAGCCACATTGCACCTGCAAAGTGCCTGGTGACAGCTGTGAGAGGTGCATTTGTTCCTGCTCTGCTCAGAGCTGCTGGCTACAGCCATTTCTATGGAATAGCTTTCATCTGTAGTTATGTAGATTTAGACTTAGACATTAGGAAGTGAGGGTGGTGAGGTCCTGGCAGATTGTCCAAAGAAGTTGTGGCTGCCCCTGGATCCCTGGAAATGTCCAAGGCCAGGTTGGATGAGGCTTTAAGCAACCTGGTCTAGTGAAAGGTGTTCCTGCCCAGGGCAGGGGATTGAAAATGGATGATCTTTAAAGTCCCTTACAACCCAAATAATTCTATGATTTTGGCTGGGAAATTAAGTGTCTAAAACAAAGGATTTGAGGCTACTGGGAGCAGTTCTTTGTGTGGTGGATTGCTTTCATGGACATGGAAACTCATGCTGGAAACATGGTTTTAATAATTAAATTCATTTGGATATTTTATGTAGAGTGTCAGTTTAGCTTTGTAATAATAAATTCCAGTTTTTCTTCTGTTTGCAGCAATTTAACTCTTACTGGAAGAATCACTTCTGTTCTGCTTCTGCTTCCCACTCACTGATTAGCTCTAGTGCCATGGATTTATCCACCCATATGGTTTTTAAAAAGCACGGGATCACCTGTAAGATGGAGCTGCCCATTGCATCTCTGCTCAGGGATGCCAACGATTCCAGCACAGCAAAGAGCAGCTCTGAGTGGTTTTGTCCAAAAAAGAAGATGGAAAGAATGTTCTTTGTGCCTGCCTCCTACAGTGAGCATCTTCCATGGTGATGTAAGGTCCTGGTCCACTTCCTGCCTTTCCCACCTGGAAAGGCTACATTAACAAGAATAACATTCCCTGGCTTTAGCTGTGCTGCTGCTCAGTAAGGATTTGCTAAAATTCACTGAAATAGCCATTGAACCCAAATATGAACATAATTTTCTGCAAGTCTGATTTCTGCCATGCAGAGAGGCTGTACCTGTGGCAGCTGAGGCACTCTGCTCAGTGACAACCACCTTTACAGCCATCCTGCAGAGAAGCAGCAATCCAGCCACATTCATCAGTTCATAATGAATGACCACAGTTGCTCTGTGCATCCCTCACCTAATGACAGACTGCCTTCAAAAGTTTTACAGTTTTTTTCTTCTTTACATAATTTTTTTTTTTTTTGTAGTAGGAAGCATCCTTCCAGTGAAAATAAGACCATTTGATGTTACAATAAACCATTCTGCTGGCTCAAATCAAAGATGAGGCACCGAGGTGTTGTAAAAATCTTTGAGTCAACGAAAGACAGCTGGTTGAATCATTTCCCAGATTTTCATATGACTCATAAATTTGTTACATAGTGAGGAAATTCCGTGAAAGCTTCTTGGCAGGCACCACCAGTCTGACCAGTAGCTAAGAAACACATAACCTTCCAGTTATAGGGAGGGAGCAGTGTGTGGAGGAAACAAAGAACTTTCTGCCTTCAGGTTTGAGCCTGGGGTCAGTTAGAAATACAATTCTGCCACCAAAGCCAAAATCCTTCTGCACAAGGGGACAGAACATTGAAGTGACAGTTCTGGGTTCTTATGACAATGTCCAGAAGAGTCTTGTCTCCTCCTCTCTCTCATTCCACCCCACTGCACTCGAAACAGAAACACACATGTCCAGACTCCACAGGGGTGACCTGGTGGTGCAGATACCTCTATCAGCCAAATACATAAAATTAGACTTTATCCATGTTAACCAAGAGGCATAAACTCATAAATGTTTTGGGTTAGAAGGGACTTGAAATATCAACCCCTTCCAATCCTCTTCCATGGGCAGAGACTCCTTCCACTATCCCAGGTTTTTCCAAGCCTCATACAACCTGCCTTGAACATTTCCAGGGATGTGGAAGCCACAGCTTCTCTGAGCAACCTGTGCCAGTGTCTCACCATCTCCTGAGGGCTAATTAAGCACTAGAGCAAGACAGGCAGCCCAAATTCTGTCTTATTTGGGCATCTAACTAATGGCTAAATTTGAGATGTTTATGCCACCGTGATCCACATTTCTTTGGATAGTTAAAGGGGAGCACCTTAGAGAGCCTCTAAAAGGAAAAGCCTGGCTACTGTGAGCAGGTAGGTTGGGTACTTGTGTTCCCAAAAAACCTTCAAAGCTGTGCTTGATTTTTTCACTCTCACCAGTGGTTGTGTGTGGACAGAAAGGTCTTGCTTCAAGGGAACCAATTAATTAGACACCTATAATCTTGGCACAGAATGGGGCACAGTGGTGTGGACCCCAAATTAAGCTGCATACAAATACTAGGGATCATCTCGTGCTTGTGTTGACACAAAGACTGGGCCAAGATCTTGCCTAGACCTCAGTACCTTTGAGCCTGGAGTTGTCTCCATTACCCCAGGAAAATGGAGCTTATCCGCAAAACTCCTCCAGCTTCAGAGGTTGCTGGTGCAGAAAACTGCACCTGAATTTCTCAGTGATCCCTTCTTTGTGGCCAGAGGAAAGGAAGAATAGGTTCCTCTCATCTCAAGCTATTGAAGTTCCATGTGACCTCAGGTATCATGCAGATAATCTCACAATAATTTTCTTTCATGTCCCTGTGATATGTAGACAATAAACCCAGGACACACTCTTGAAAGCTGGGGTGTAGAATCATTGGTAGCTCTACAGTAAAACTCAACAATGCAGCATTTGGTTGCTCTGTTTGGCGTTTAAGCTTTACACCTTGTTATCTTTTGAGGAAACCCCAAGGCACCTGTCAGGGCTCTGCATGTCTCAGGTTGTAGCACAGAATCTGAGGTGCTTTGGGGTGTTGGCAGACAGGTCAGCTCAGGGTTTTTCCCAGTCACTGGTACCAAACCCACAAACCCACAAACCCACAAAGCCACAAACCACAAGGAGTAATTGACTCCAACATGTTGGGTTGGGTGATGGAAGTGAGACTGTCCGGGTTAGAGAGTGTGAAGATGGTGGGGACCACCTTGCAGAGACTTGGGGACCACCAGAGAGGCATGGGCTCCTGTTTGGGGCCCACCAGTGCCAATATTTGAACCAGTGCTTAAGCAGAAGATGTGTGACCTGGCATTTCGCCTCACAGAGTTTTCACACATTTAATTAATTCATCAGGTAATTCAACAGCCATGGACCATCACAGATAAAAGTCTCACTGAAACCCCAGTGCATGAGTACACACAGGCCCAGGCACATCTAATGGAACGCGGCTCCCCAAACCCCACCGTGCTTCAAATAGCCAAAGGAAACACAAATGACATTTTGTTTCTTCCCTGTGAAAAACACTTGCAAAACCCTGACCAGCAAGAATGGATTGCATTTCAGGGACTTGTTTATTCATCCTAAGCTCAAAAGATTTAATAGTTTAAATAAAACATCTGAATGAGGCTCCGAGTATATGAGGCTCTGAAATGCTCTTTTTAAGAGACAGACGCCTGACGCCTTGGAGGAGCTCCTCAGTGGCAGAGAGGGGTTTAGTGGCTTCAGTTGGCTGCAATTAAAGCTGATCAGGGCTTCGAGCTGGTTGACAACACAGAAAATCATGCCCAGTTCAGGCCTCCAAAATGCCTCCCTGTGTCACATACTTGTCACAGCTTTAGCTTCAAATTGCAGCATGAAATACGCAGCCCATCGCCAGGTTAGGGGTAAAAATGTTCCTAGGAATTCAGAAACTTTACCAAACCATTATTCTGACTGCTTTCCAGATTAAGCCTATTTTTTTTTTCTCTCTTTCTTTTGGTTGCTTTAATTTACTAGAGGAAGCAAAGGCAAATAGTTTAATCATAACCATCCCTAGGGGCAATTTAGAATCATTTTCTCATTAGTGCCTATAATATGCAGTATAAGTAATGCTCAATCAGATGGTGGCTACAAAGGCCTGTGCAGACAGTGAAATGAAATGCTCTCCAAAGCCAGGAATAGATGAAGGAGAATAATCTCGTCTTTTTGTATCTTGCCCCTTTGCTGGTGGATGAACAGGATTTTTCCCCCCCTTTATTCTCTTTCTGGTTTGGGGAGGATGAATCAAACTTTCTCCTAAATAGTAAAATCAAGTTATAGAAGTGGAGCGATTCCAAGACTATTAAGGCTCCAGGGAGTTCAGTCACAGACAGCCAAAGGCAGGAAGTATTTGAAGGGGGAGAAGAAAAAACATGAGGGAGCAGGAAATACGTGCTCCATAAAGATGACTTAAGCAGGAGACATGTGTCACACATCCATAAGGAGGGTCCAACGGGAGTACCTGAGGATATTTTAGGAGAGACAGTAGCTTCAAAGGCTTCTTTTTCCCCAAAAAGATTCTCAGCCTGAGATGCAATTACCCCCATCCCCAGTTTCATCATACCACCTCATGTGGGTCACGACTGACATCAGATCATGGAAATGACTCCCATTAAAAATGGTGGGGGCAGGAAGTTCTTGTACCATCTCTCCTACCAAAGCTAGCACACATGGGATTACTCCCCTGAGTGTAGCTGGGTGGATAAGCAGAAGTAAAATGTTCATTATTGGATGGCCACCACCTCAGTGGTTCCGCTTTTACTCCTGTCGCGTGCGATGTGCTGCTCAGTGACAGCTACACCACTTAAATGGGAGCTCATGGATCATCCTGACCATGATGGGGAGCCCAAAGAGCACTGCCTGTGATTCCAGCACAAGCTGGGAGCTGAGGATGGTAAATTCTTTCCTCTTTCCAGGGAAAAAAATCAGTAAGACTCTTAGCTGTGCTCCTCTCTGTATTTCTCGGGAGGCTCTTGCCTTGCTCAGGGTGGTACCTCATGGCTTTGATGGACCTTGTCTGGGAGAAGGGCAGATTCTGGGATTTCCTGCTTTCCAGCTGGGCCAGGGTGATGACTGAGATTGGATATTGTCTCTTGAACAACTCCATATTAAAACAAATGTAGTGGCTTCACTTGTCTGTCTTTTATAGGTTGGAAGAGACACTGGTGCTGCTCCCAGCATCCACAGAGATCAAAGGTATGAAATTGGACTCCATAGCAAGGGGTTTTGCAGATCGTTTTTCAGGATCATTCAATGAGGGTTTGAACCTCCCAAGTTTCACTTAATTCTTCATAACTGAATAAAACCAAAAATTCAAAGTGAAACTCAACCCAGAAATCCACATTCAGCTTGGATTTGGATGGAAACCAAAGGAAATCATTTAATCCCAACATGGTTTCTACCAGAAGCTCTGCTTTGGTCTGGGTTTGGTTGAAGCTCAGCTTTTGCTTCCCTTTGCTGAATACTTAGTGTAAACTCTGGGATAAGAAGAAACAAATTCAGGAAATACTTGTGTATTTTCCTTTAACGGTTCAAAAATATCCCCTGAATTCTATCAAACACATCAGTTCCATGAAAGTCCAGAAAATACATCAGTCCAAACTCTCTGTAAATTAGAAAGAAGATAAATTTGTCACTGTTTATCTTCAACACAAATACAAATACCCCATCACTGGAAGACTTGGATATGTAGCCTGCATTTTTTTCACATAGGTGGGGAAAAAAAACTTCAGAAAAGATTATTTTATTTGATAAAAAAAAATGAAAGGCTTAATTAATGGCATAAACAATCTTTCACTTTTACAAAGTCTGAAGGAAGAAAAAGCAGCATATTTGCTGCTACAAGACACTTGGAGGATTTTTTCCCCCGAGATCTCAAAAATGATGGTATTATACAAATGTCTTATTGGGCAACAGGCTTTGAGTGATTAAGGACAAGGCTAATTATTGTCTTATTTAATGAATCACAGCAATGAAAAATCTATTAAATAGGAGGATGTCAGGACTGTTCAGATAGTACATGATAAGTGAATAATGGGTATGGAAAATGGATATTTCTTATTTTAGCATGTGTTTGTGTAAGTCTGTGTAAGGCTTGTCTGGCTCATATCCTCTTGACCATGAGAATGTGGAGCTTCATAGGAAGGGACAAGAAACCATAATTTCTGCTTATGGCATGAGCAGATTTTTAGTTCAGCCAACAATTAGGGGCAGCCTGAACTCAGAAGATGAAGTTCTTGCTCCTTTGGGCTCACAGTCGATTTGGGCTCTGTAGGTCTGGATTATTCAAGGGCAGGTTGGACAGGGCTTGGAGCAACCATGGCAGGGGTTGGAATAAGATATCTTTAAGGCCCCTTCCAGCTGAAACCACTCTGTGATTCTGTGATACTACTGTAAACTGGTATTCCCCTTTAGGCATTCTGTGTGGTAAAAATACTTGTTTACAGAGTTTGGGGTATTATTGTTACTCCACAGGGAGCACTGGGCATCTGCAAACTCTGTGCTTGGCAAACTCACACCCTGGAGATATTTCGTGGAAATTCCACTCACTGTTTTTTTGGTTGTTTCTCCACAAATTCCTCGTTAATACATTCTCCACTAATAAATCTTTTCATTGCTCAACCAGCTCTGCAGAAAACAAAAGTACTGTTGGGGGAGCGTTTGATTGCAACATTTCTTTCTACAGAAATAATTATCATCCAATAAAGTTGGAAGGAGCTTGGCAAAGTAAAATCCTCCACTGGGATTGGATCCCCTTGAAAAGACTCAAATTAATTTTTCTGTTGCCATGATTTGATTAGATATTGTTTCACATGTGGTTGAGCTTCAAAACAGAGATTTATATCTGTGCAGCTAACCTGTGCAACAGCACTTGTTGCTCCTTTTAACTTTATTTAATACATAGAATGCAGTACATAGGCATATTTTAAAGCATGTAAAAAAGCAAACCTAAGGAAAATATTTAAAATACTGACTCACACACATGATGTTTTGTGCTTCTCTTCTTACACTGTCTGCATAAACATCATGTGTTTTGGCCAGACCATTGTCAGAACAGAGAGAGATTAATTACTGCAGCCATTTGTTCTGTTACAGCAAAGATAAAAATAACTCATGAGTCATGACAACAGTGAACACTGTGAAGCCAAATCCTGCATCTTATTTGCCATTTTGTAGCCTCAGTGTAGAAGAAGAGATATGATTTTGAGAAATGACCTGACAATATCTTCAGTCCCTCTGTGGCATTTGCACAGCGAGGGAATCCCGTGCCTGGCACAGCCTTTAGGGACAACAGACGTGGTTCAGGGGAGGCTGTCCAGTGTAAATGAGCCCACATCTCAAATCCAGGGCCCAGTTCTGGGCCCCTCATGATAAGACAGACATTGAGGGGCTGGAACATGTCCAGGGAAGGGAAGAGAGCTGGGGAAGGGTCTGGAGCTCAGGTCTGAGGAGGAGCAGCTGAGGGAGCTGGGGGGGCCCAGCCTGGATAGAAGGAGGCTCAGGGGGAACCTTCTCACCCTCTACATCTTCCTGACAGGAGGGTGCAGACTCTGGGAGTCAGACTCTGCTCACAGGGAACAAGGGACAGGACTAGAGGAAATGTCCTCAAGCTGCACCACAGGAGGTTTAGATTAGACCTTTAGAAAAATTTCTTCATAGAAAGGATGGTCAGACACTGGAACAGTCTGCCCAGGGCAGTGGTGTAGCCACTATCCCTGGAAGTTTTCAGAAATTGTGTGGAAGTGGCACTGTGGGACATGGTTTAGTGGTGAGCATTATTGTGGTGCTGGGTTGATGGTTGGACTTGATGATCTTAGAGGTTTTTTCCAACCTTAATGATTCTATGATTCTATAAAAATCCACAGGATGTGCTATAATAAGCATTTAATACATAAACATGACATACATGTGTCACCAGTGTGCTGGACCCAGGGTCTGTGCTGTGTGCTCCCTTTCCAGCGTGGATTCCTAGGCTTTCCTCAGATGTTAGCAGGTGCCAGGGCAAATTTCTGACATAGTTATCGTGCTGGGAGAACCAGTTTAATAAGGTCATGGACATGATTAATACAAGAGACAGGGATAGGTGTGGTTCAGTTTCCTGGCACAGATCACAGAATAATAGAATTATAGAATTACGGAATATCCTAAGGGGCCCACAAGGTTCTTTGAGTCCAGCTTTTGTCCCTGAACAAGACCAACCCAACAATCCCATCCTGTGCCTGAGAGAATTGTCCAAATGCTCCTTGAGCTCTGTCAGGTTTGGTGCTGTGACCACGCCCTGGGGAGCCTGTTCAGTGCCCAGCCACCCTCTGGATGAAGAACCTTTTCCTAATGTCCAGACTAAACCTCCCCTTACTCAGCTTCAGGCCATTCTCTCGGGGTCTTGTCAGTGTTCACCACAGAGAAAAGATCAGTGCCTGCCCTTCCTCTTCCCCTCCTGAGGAACTTGTAACTGCAATGAGGTCTCCCCTCAATCTCCTCTTCCCAGGGCTGAATAGGCCAAGTGACCTCAGCTGTTCCAGACACGGCCATGTCCTGCACAGAGCTGCCTGTGACCTCAGAGGAACAGCCAGCAAGCAGGGAGCAGCTCTGGACTCCACACCCAGGCTCGAGGACTGCTCAAATATTTTTCATTTAACAGTGACTGGATCTAATAAACAGAGACAAATCTGACTGAAGTCTTCCAACCTCTTTCTTCAAGTGCTCTTGTCTGTCTGGCCTGGGAAGGGGTGAAGAGAAGTTGAGTGCCTTGTTGCTACAGTGCAGAATCAGGCAGCTCCTGGTCCAGGCAGTGCTCAGCAGCAGAGAGTTATGATGAGGATTCTCTTCCAGCTGTGCTTGTCCCTTCCCTTGTTTTTTATTGGGTCAAGTTCTCTGTTGAAGAGCTTGAGGCAGAGATGGCCAAAGACCAAACACGTCACCTGAGTCCCATCATCTCTGGGAGTGTGGTGATGCCAGACAGAAGGCATCTGAGGTCAGCCCTGCACGTGTTACATGAGCAGAGAAGTATCAGGACTCACTTTTATTATTTTTTTTAAATTTTGCTGGCACACGTCTTGCGTGTCAGGTCGTTCCTTCACACATGCACATGTGTGCACTTCATTACAGCTTCTTGTCTCCCTCCCTTCCTCCGCCTTGCCCTGCTTCCCTGCAGTATCCTCCTTCCACCCTGGGGCTTGGAAGCTGTGCTCAGCCTCTGCAGGAAAACTGCTTCCAGCTGTGTGCTGTGACAGGCTCTCAGCCACTGTGCAGCTGTTCCTGGGCTCCTGCTCCCCAAACCAAGGGGATGGGTGGGGAAAGGCTGATCCATGCTGCTGACTGCCTTCTGAAGCAGTTGCCTGACTCTGGGTATGGAGCCCACCCTGTGCCTGAGAGCACTGTCCAAATGTTCCTTGAATTCTGTCAGGTTTGGCGCTGTGACCGCTTCCCTGGGGAGCCTGTTCAGTGCCCAGCCACCCTCTGAGTGCGGAACCTTCTCCTAATATCCAACCTAAACCTCCTCTCACACAGCTTCAGGCCATTCCCTCAGGTCCTGTCACTGGTCACCAGTGAGGAAATCAGGGCCTGCCCCTCCTCTTCCTCTTCTGAAGAAGATGTAAACCACTGTCCTCGTGGGTAGAAAGGTGCCTCCCACCCAGCTGACTTCTCCCAACCTCTCCTGGCCATGGCACTATTTGTGGTCACATTTTGCTTGGTGCTTCCAAGGCCATGTGTCTGCCTGGCCCAAGTTCCTCTGTGAACCCTTGTCCTTCTGGCTGATTCAGCAGTTTTTTCAATTACAGTCACAGCCACATGGGCTTGGCTGTGCTCCTGCCATGCCTCGTTCCTGCTGGAAGAAGAGGAGGCAGGCAGACGTTTGTGCATTCTCTGGTGATGCACAATCCCCGTCCTGTGGTCACCGGGTAACTGTAAAATTAAATCAGATCCTTGCTGTTAACCAAAAGGCATCTGCAATGAAAGGAAGTTAAATGCAGAGCTGGAGGGCTTGTTCTGCTACTAACAACACATTACAGGACCTGCTAGGAAATCAAATTCACTGTTCTATCCTCGCCCACATGATTAAGTTCACCCCCAGCTTAATGTGATTTAGGATTAGGTGGGATATTTTATATTGATTGTAGGTTTAAGGACCCCTTTTTTTTCCCTAGACTTTGGTAACATTGCCATTATTAACGGCATATAAAATGGCCTCATGTTGCACCACAGGGGAGGTTTAGAGTAGACATTTCTTCATAGCAAGGGCGGTCAAACACCTGAACAAGCTGCCCAGAGCAGCAATGGAGCCACCATCCCTGGAAGTGTTCAGAAATTGTGTGGATGTAGCACCGTGGGACATGGTTTAGTGGTGAACGTGATTGTGGTGCAGGTTGGACTCGATGACCTTAGAGGTTTTTTCCAACCTTAATGATTCTATGATTCTATAAAATCCATAGGATGTACCACAGCAAGCATGAAATACATAAAACATTTTTTTTCCCTTGCTGTATAATCCTTCCATGAGGTAGAAAGTGGCCAGATACTCCCATCTTCCTCTCTAGGGACCATGCAGAAGCCAGAGACAAAACATTCTGCCTTCACCAGAATTTGGGTGTTTTCCAGGCAACACAGAGATGCTGGAGGGGTTGATCTCTGGGACTGGCAAAAGTGTGACCAAAGGTCCAGATCTTCCAATCCATGACAGGGCTGAAAGTTTGGCATCTCTCCCAGAAAGGGGGAGATGCACTTTGTCATAGTGAAATGACACAGCTGTGTGACTAAAACCTGTTGCAATAGGGACAGAAACTGCTCAGGGCCCTCTAAAGCAATAACCAACCATTTATTATGTGAGGTGAATACATATCATGGGTGTTCCCCCAAACTGCTGTTCCTGGTTTTGTCTTGTTTTCCTCTAAATTTGAAGCAAGATGATCAGCACTACCTCTCTTCAACTAAAACACCAGCAAAATGGGGAACAAAACCCCTCAAAGTCACTGTTGGAGCCAGCATGAGCTAAGGATGGGGAAGCAGCAGTTTGAAGTGAGAATATCTTTGAATAAACCAGCTGGAACTGGGAGATGAATTGCAGAGTTCAGGGTCTTGTAAATATCTGTGTTCTCCACTTTTCTAATGAAAGACCCTACTTCTTCCCAGACCCTTGGAAGCACTTGGTAGGAGCATAGATCAAAGAGGGAGAAGCCTATTGTGTGCTAGAGATTGATTTGGTTGAGTCAGAATTAAGAAAAAAAGTGGGGGAACACTATCTAAGGAAAAATTTAACTTTTATTTATAGTTATTTTATGGTCTGCCATGAAGCCTAATTAATGTGGTCAGTAAACTCACTCTTTTATTAAGACCCAGCTACAGTGATGGCCCTGCCCAAGCCCTAAGATAATGCATGAACAATTATAGATAAGAGAGAGACAGCTTTGAAATCAATGTTTTACACAAGAGAGAGATATTACAAAGATCAATGCAATAATTAGGTTTTTTTAAAAATAAATATATCATACAGTTGAATTATTCCAGGGGTGCCTTTGTGTCTGAGGTTCAACCAGTGGATTCTTTTAATCAGAATTAGTTCTGGAATAGATTTTGCTGGCTGTGGAGCTAAAAATGTAATCCTGGCTGGCTCATTCAGCTTTATGAAGCATTCATGACTATTTTTCAAAAGAGGGTCTCTTTCTTTTCCTCACAGAAAGGCTCATCAAATACAGACAGGAGAGGAGAGGAAAGGAAATCTCAGCTCCATTGAAGCTGAAGCCAAACCTCCCATTGTATTCACTGGGGCCACAGACTCACCTAAGCTGCGTAACACACTTAAAAATGCTACTGGCCTGATAATTATACAAAATAGACCCCACATTTCTGTCCTGGGAGGGGAGAGGAGAGGGAGGAAAAGAGGGGAACCTAATACACATCTGTCTGATCCTGTGAGGCCTTTACCAGTAGCATGTACTTGGCAAAAGATGTGATGTATGAAGTGAATAAATAACAAAATAGTCTGTGTTTCCTTGTGTTGCAATTTGTAAATGCTTTTGATGCACATAAATGATCCTAAAAGACGTAGTTGCATTTCCTTTGAGGAATCCTTGAGGAATCCAAACACATCAGCACCACGGTTGTGACTTGGAAACCTGAAAGTCATCAAATGAGGCAGATCCTGTCTAATCTGATCTGTGAAAAACTTTTGACTTGAAAGCAAGACTTTTCTAACCCTGACACTAAGGCATCTCTCAATGAATCACAGTAAACCCAGACAACACGCCCCAACAACTGGCAAACAATCAAACCCGCTATGAGTAATCACAGCAGCAGCAGAAGTGATGCTGTAAAACAGTGCCATACCCACTTCTTTACCTTTTCACCTACTGTGTGCATCACATTCCTGCCGGATCAGTAATTGCTTAAAGCCACCTCATTTAAATACATAAAAAGCTAATAAACTTGCTGGAGGGGAGATGACTCATGCAACCAAAAAAGTGAAGCTCCTCTTTTCTATCCACAACTACTCCCCTTTGCTTCAAAATTATTAGTCTCAAAAGTGCTTAGTGTGGAATTTTCAAAGGGTGAGACAATTGCATGTACTTAGTGGAGATACAGGGCTGCATTGGCTTAGATATGTGTCAAATGTATCTTTGAAGTCTTTTTTAGGGTCTGATCTCACTCCTAATGTCAGTGCAAGTCTTCAAGATCAGCAGAACCAGGTATTTTTTGTTGTTAAGGAAAGGTAGAAACTGGAGCCCTGGAAAGGCAGAGCACACAGGTCTGGAATCAGTTACAGGGACACTTTGCCTTGAGATGAGTATCTGGCTATTTTTCAATGTGCTTTTTTCACTCAGCTAGGAAAATGGGGGAAATGCTATTTGATACTCCACTTTTAAATCCTGCTAGGGAGACAGGTGTTGCTTTGAACCCACATTATGGAAGATAACTGCAAACTGGATTCCAGAGATGAATGTGAGGCAGATTAAGTCCAGACCACAATAATCTCTCTTCTCCAGCAACATCACTGACCGAGGATACTGAAGGCAAGCCAAAGTTCACACACTGGTTTATGATACTGTTAGCAAGTCTGCAGCCAAAACAAAAGTTCAAATATGGGTTTTGATGCATTTTATTTAGAAATCTATGTTCAGGCCATGATGACAAAAAACAATGAATTTCCAGAGTTTTCATCGGGGCACAGATCCAGCTGAGTCTGTCAGAGGACCTAATTGTGGGTAGTTACCTCATGTCAGCTACTGCCCCTGGAGCACCACAGCCCATGTTTCACATTCACTTTAGGCAGACAATGAAGTGGGACATCCTCTGACAGAAGCAATCACAGAATCATTAAGGTCTGAAAAGACCTCTAAGATCATCAAGTCCAAACAGCAACCCAGCACTGCCAAGCCCAATGCTAAACAATGTCTCTAAGCACCACAACTACATAGTATTTTAACACTTCCAGGGGTGGTCACTGCACCACTTCCCTGTGCATCCCATTCCAATGCCTGATCACCCTTTCAATAAAGATTTTTTTTTCCAACACCCAATTCAGCCCTTCTTGCTGCAATCTGAGGCTATTTCCTCTTGTCCTCTCACTGGTTACCAGGGAGCAAAGCCTGACCAACACCTGGCTGCCTCCTCCTGTCAGGGAGCTGTGCAGAGCCAGGTCTCCCCAGAGCCCCCTTTTCTCCAGGCTGAGCCCCCTCAGCACCCTCAGCTACTCCCTGATGCTCCAGACCCTTCCCCAGCTCCACTGCCCCTCTTTGGACGCTATTCTGCCCCACTTCCACCTTCACTTGCTCTTCCTCCCTGGAAATGTGGCCCAACTCACGTCTGCCCTGTTCAGGGGGTTGGACAATCAAACTGGATTAACATATTTTAACCCAAATGTGCTGCCCCAATGTTTGCTTGTCCCAGCAAACAAGGGTGCCAAAGGCAAACAAGCAACAACAGGCAAAGACAAGATGCTCCTGTTGGTGCTGGAAGTGTCTTTTTAAGGCAGCCAGAGAGCTCTGGTGTGTCTTGGCCACTGCTGGCTGCTGTGACTAATTACAGTATTACACAGTGCTTTTTTCTCTGGAGATTTGCCAGGCTTGGAAGAACTGGCTTCAGCTCTGTTGGATTTCTCACAGGGAACCTCCTGTGCCTCCGAGGAGTCTCCCCCTTACCTCGAGCTCATGATCTCCGTTATCTGTCGGGTATGGATGAGACACCCAGCTGTTATACTTTAGTCCCCTTGGCTTTCCCAGGTACTGGAATCCAACTCAATTGAAGTAAATGACAGCCTTATCAACCCCACGGACTTTGAAGCAGGCTCCAGCTATGGGATTGATCCAATACATAAATGCCAAGTCTGAATCCAGGAAGGGAGGAAAGTCATCAGCTGAAATTATTTAAAGGTTTGCAGATTTATCTTGGCATGCTGAATGGAAATGGAGGAATTTCTCGGGGAGAATGTTAAATAATTCTCAAAATAATTGTTAACACACACAGCACAACCCCCATCCCACCTCTGTCACACAGGTTAGAGCTTCCCCACGGTAGTGAGATGTTCACAAGTTTGCATTGTTTATGGTTATACTTATTATTGTTCTTGGAAAGGAAGATTAAATCAGGGGCCAGTTTCAAAATTTTAAAATAAAAATTTGCTGTCAAGGTGTGCTGGTCACTCTTGTGTCCACCAAACATCTGCATTTAGCTACAGAGCCATTTAGAAGAGATGCAGGGTGTGCTGTTCAGGACATAAACTGGGCCAAAGCCCAAGGAATAGATCTGGCAAGCCCGAGCTCCATCATCACCTGCAGCTGGAAGCACTGATATCTACCAGCATCCAAATTTGCTTGGACAGACTTCCTGAGCACTCCAGTTTAAGATCCCATACCTGAATGATCTCAGGATGTTTTATCCAGGCTCTGCTGCTCCATTCACACCATTCTGGAACCAACAAATGCACAGAGCATCCTGGGTGAAGGTTTTGGGGTAATTTCAGCAGATCTATGACTGGCTGCCCTAGAGCAGGCAGCTGAGGGCAGGTGAAGCGCTAAAGCAGGGCACAGCCAACCTCTAAGTAAGGAAAGAGACTTTATTAGTTTTCTTTCATTACTCAGATAGAAACTTCAGGACAAAAACTCTTACTAAAGAGAGGGAAAACTGTGAAATTGCTTAAGTGTTGTGAGAACAAACTGTACTTAAAAAACACTGAGCAAACCTCCTGCAGGTACTTCTCAAATAGAACCACCTCATGCCTCCTGCAATTAATGACTGGTTAATTGCAGACATTTCAAGAAAGAAAAGTCTTTTGTGACTGATCAGTCCTTCTGGATTTTTCATTTAAACAATTTAAGGCAGTGTTTGAATACCTGTCTAGCTCCAAAGCTGCCAAAAATACAGGGCACATCAAAGAGGCTCTGCTGCAGTCCTAAAAAGAAAAGAAACAATTGTAGTTGTGGTATTGGTAAACCTACAAGGGTTTCTCTGTTAATATCTCCAGCTACCACACAACCACAAGAACTGACATGATATGCCATGATTTTTCCTTTTGGGTATAACCACCCAAGCTAAAATACCCCATATGCTACAAGATTGATGCTTAATACTTCATTCCAGATGTGTTCTGGCTTAGTTAAATATTTAACACATTTCTAGAAGAATGTAGTCTATAATTGCATTAATACTTCAGAAGAATGATGTCCTGGTGAGTAAAGCAAAATATATTCCAAGGCTGGCTATGTCCCTACTCCTGTCATGACAGCAAGACTCACTCAGGTTACATTTAAAAAAATCTGATAATCATTAATCTCCATGGATGGCATCACAGAGCTACACAGGCACAACCCTGACAGTGTTCCCCAGTAACATTTCCAAGGCCTAAACAAAGTGACACTGTAATCTGGTAAAATTCCAGACAGCAAACCCCCCATTTAAATTTCAAATATATCCAAGCAAAATTGCACGATGTATGTTACTGGATATATTTAATTGCTGAATTTTGTGCTGTTAACAACGGTTTTGCCTTTTTCCCTGTGCCTTTCCACAAGCCACAGCTCAAAAAACCCAAAGTGTAGGCACATTCCCACTTTTTCCTAATTCTATCCCTACCCTTCAAGACAAAGCAATGAGACAATGAAATCCTCCTGGGATCTGGTGAAAGAGGAGAAAACACAGAGCTTCTTTCTTACCCCACACCATGCAGATGATTTATAAAAATTAATACTTAGAAAATAGAACAGTACATTTTCTGCTAAATCTATGCTTCCATTAGGCACTAGGCCAAACTGGATGTCTTTATAAAATTTATCCCTGCCATGGTTCCAGGATGGGGAGATTATGCCACTATGACCATTAGAGCACCTAGATAAAGTTGGGAGTGTTTATTCACAGGCACAGAGAAGAGTTGGGAACATGGTATTTATTATCTGCACAACCACAATCCTGCACAGGTAATTCCTATTACAAATTAGTCATGGAAAATAAAGGCAGCAGCAGGGGAAAGACAAGAAACACAGATGAGGGGTGGGATATGTGAAGATTCAATTTTAATTAAAAGACAGACAATATTACTTTGTTATTTTTTAACATTCCAGATTTATTCAAAAGACATTATTCTGCATGTATCTTACAGGTCTTAAGACTGGTAGAACACCAGGAATAATGTGATAACCCTAGCAAATGAAGACATGGCTAAAATAATACCAGAGTGATTTTTCTTTTCTTTCAATAAAATTTTGGACATTTCAATCTCATTTTTAACACTGGC
Organism: Taeniopygia guttata; assembly: GCF_048771995.1. NCBI lineage: Eukaryota > Metazoa > Chordata > Aves > Passeriformes > Estrildidae > Taeniopygia > Taeniopygia guttata. The sequence continues at coordinate 5,301,456 of NC_133027.1, read as the reverse complement.
CAGAGCAATTCATACCTAGAGCATTTGGAATAGTCCACTGAAGGAACAAAACTTGACAAGATGGAAACAGCAGACTACACTTGATTTCTGCAACTGCTGGCAAAAGCTGCTGGAGAAGTATCTGCACAGTTTTGAAATGTTACATCAGTGACAGATGGAATTTTGTGCTTTAATACTTTGCTTGAAAAGTCTCTTTATCCAACATGAAGTCAGCAAATCTCTGCTGGAGCTCCTTTTCTCTCTCCTGCTGTCGCTGCACATCTTCCTTGAGACACTGTAAGGAAAACATCATTAAACAACCAGTCAGTTTTCCACCAGTCATACCAATGAAGATCATTACCAAAGGCTGTATTTCAGTTCCTTCAGAGGAAGAGCTCAGAATTAAGACAGAAGACTGCTGAAATTACTTACTTTAAAATATAAATGTAAAACAGAGCAGTGGATATGAAATATCAAGAATCACAGTAATCTTACTTCAAATGTCAGGTAGCTCATAGTTTTTGACAGCAGCTAAGATCAAATGCTTCAAAAGGAGATATTTCAAATTGGAACCTTGCCATTTACTAAAACCAGGTGCTATTAGCAACTATCAAGTGATTTAGTATGTTTTAACTGTTAATATTTCAATTAATCACTTCTGAATTTGTAAACATATCTATCAGCATTTCTAAATCATCTTCACAAAATCAGTTTTAAGAACTGATGCATTTTATCTTTTTTATAGCAAGTGGTTAAGAATATCTAAGCATCAATGGAAGCCTCTGTTCTGGTAGGAAACCACATTACAATCAAAACTGTGCTCAGGTGAACACTTATTCCTTGGAAAGAAAGGCTGGTACTGGTTCAAACCTAGGACTGAATGTCAGTTAAGGGTTGTCTCATTAGTTGAATAAAAGGAGAATATCCTGGAGATCCTTAAACTAAGAAAAGTGGCTTCAAGGTAGCGATTTCAGGTATATACCAACATTTAGTTTGCTGGCTTTTAAAGAAGAAGGAGATTTTAAGGAAGTTTTACATTTACCCAAAGCTCTAACAGCAGTTAAATCTGAAACAAACCAAATCAAGAGAGAGACGGAACTTGTGCTGATATGCATTGCAGAAGACTTATAAAATAAACCACAAAAGGAAATAAAAAACCCCCAAAGTTGAAGAACACACTGCCAGATTAGTCCCAGCCTCTAATATTTATATCACAGAATCTTTGATACTGAAGTAAAAGACAAATGAATATGGTAACAGCCAAAAGTATGATTTTAAGAGAGCATTAAAAACTTGATACCAACTCAGGCTGTAAAGGTCAGAGCTCGTGCCTTGTAAAAACATCTTTTCCATGAGGTGCCTGTGTCTGACCTCAGGTATCGGATTTTGGAACCTCACCTCCAGTCTCCGAGGGATGGCAGCATCCTCATGTTTCTTCAGCTCCTCAAAGGTCCGTAGCTCCAGGTGGGCCTGCTCGATCTGGTCCCACAGATCATTCAGCTGCTTGATGAGCCCCATTGCTCGAGACTGGTACCCACCCAGAAGGATCTTCAGCTTCTTCTCCATCTTGGCAGCCCTCTTGGCTTCAGTGGTCATGTGGCCTCTGTTGACCTGCCAGAAGGAACCCAAGAGCTGTTTTAGTTACCCAGAACTCAAAAGTCAAGAGGAAAAAAAAAAGTACAAATATATCTGTGGAATTCTGTTGAGTGGATCATGTTATTTGATTTCTATTAAAATAACCATACTGCACATTTTACAACAACCTCGATTTCTGGATTAAAATTGTTAAAATAGACATAATAAATATCTAAAATTGTAATCCAGAAAAAATCCATAAGCAGACAAGTGATACAAATTACAAAATTCTGTCAACTGGGAGACAACACCAATAACTGAACATATTTGTGTTAATATATTATAAATGTTGTATAAAACATTTATAAATAGCAAAGGTAACAGAAGTCTTTGTGTGTTTTTCCACCTGGGGTAAAATTAAATGAGCACTAAAAGAATGACATAGCCATCAGAATTTTTAAAGAAATCAAAGAAATCTTTAACACTGAATCCCAATCGCAAATGGCCTAAAGATGAAGATTAGATTACATTAAATATTTGGTAGAAATTGTTTCCTGTGACAATGGGGAGGCCCTGCCACAGGTTGCCCAGAGAAGCTGTGGCTGCCCCATCCCTGAAAGTGTTCAAGTTTAGGTTGGACAGGGCTTGGAGCAGCCTGGGATAGTGGAAAGTGTCCTTGCCTTGGCAGGCAGTGGAATGAGATGATATTTACAGTCCCTTCCAGCCCAGGCCATTCTATGATCCTATGAAATCAAGAAAGAACACAGGCATCTACCACTGAGCACAGCTGTGGAGAGGTACAACAGCTCACACCTCTGGACAGGGACATAAGGTTCCTTGTTGAGGCTTTTTTGATGCTACTTCCTTAAAAAAAATAGCCAAACAAAACCATTTTTTTTTTAGAAAGGACTGTGTGAAGAATGCCAAGCTCAGGGAAAAAAAAATCAAACTTCTCATATTTTGATTTTTGCCACACTTAATGATATATTAGTGCAGGACATTAAATATGCTATGAAAGTTTCTCAAGTATTAAAATATAAAAGACTAATTCAGAACCACAGTGTCTGAGTCACCAATCATTGCCTTGTTTCTTTAAAAATCAAAGCATGTTCTCACATACAAAGAAATTGCCAATAATCAACCAAAATGCAGCACCTTTTCATTGCTACATTTACCTAATATATCATTTACTACCAATGAAACAGAACTCCTTTGGGAAGGAAGAAATGAAGAGGGATCTGCCCTTCACAATGATAACCAGTCAGCCATCACAGTCTTACACACCAAGCTCCTGCAAGTGCATTTCATCAGCCTTCCAGCCCTCCATCTGTACTGAAGTACCCTCTGTTACACAGCTGCAGGTTTCTGTAATGCGCCCTCCTACTCCTTAACAATTTATTCACTCATTTAGAACAGTTTTAGTTGGTGGTGCAGAGATAAACAAAGTGAATGGTCAAGGGAGCAAACTGTTAATGGGTGAGTGAAAGAGAAATTTGACTTTCTGAGCTGTCTAGTTTGCTCCTGGGGAGAGCGATGCAGACTGCTATGCTTTTCAAACTCTGCTGGCAACGCAGACTTAAGGTATGCCCAAGGTGCTTTAAGCATACAGAAAGGCGCCTCTTTTTCAATATTTGTATAAATCTAGAGAAAATTAAATAAATAGATTAGGGATTTGTGAGGATACTCTCTGATGGAAAAGTATGAAAGCTTTAAATGTCTTCATTGGTAAATAATATGCTATTACTGCAACAACAAATACAGCTGTGCGGTCAATGAACTATTTTCCAATTACTGTTTCTTGGACAAAAAATGTGTGCTGAGCACCACTGACATTTAGAGATCATGGAACAGATGGATGCACAGGCAAACAGAATTTTGTTTGTAACAGAGGCCTAATATAACAAAGATCAACTGTCCATGTTGCTCCCAGCATTACAGACAATGTAGAGTATGGCTGCTGTGAAATGAAAGTCCCATCACAATGTCACTCTTCAGAGCAGGCTAAAAAAGACCATTTAGAGAAGTTCCACTGTTCTGTCTCCTGAGTGAAGATCTCATTCTTTACTGTGAGGGTGGTGAGGCCCTGGCACAGGCTGCCCAGAGATGTGGCTGTGGCTGTCCCATCCCTGGAAGTGTCCAAGGCCAGGCTGGATTGGAGCTCTGGGCAGCCTGGCCTGGTGGAAGGTGTCCCTGCCCATGGCAGAGGCGTTGGAATGAGCTGGCCTTGAAGATCTCTTCAAGCCCAACTATTCTGTGATTCCATGATCTCTCAATAACCTAATTTTCTAATAAAATGTTAAACACTGAGTATCTAAGGGCACAAATGCAGTTATCAGCACTATCCCCACCATACAGAAAAGAGACTGGATCAGGGCACTGTGGTCACAAGCCTTGAATTATGCCCATGTTCCAAGTAGCACCAGCAGCAGTGGCAGCACTGGCTTGGTCTCACACTTTCACATCTTCAGCTGGGATTCACTTTGCTTTAGAATGTCAATATCTGAGTTTGTCACAGGAGATCTTTCTGTCATCAGGAGAGAAACTGGCAACTCCAGGGCATGGCTCATCTGACCCAGGGCCTCAGGACAAAATTAAACACCTCAGTGAAGGGCTCTTCACTGATGGTGATGGGAGCACAAACTGTTTGTTTAGACACTTACCCAAGACCAGGTAGATCAATCCCACCCCAAGTGTGTACTATCTTAAGGTGTTAGATATAATAAATTTTTAAATTTAAAGCTTCTAACAAAGCCAGTTCATAGTCAGTTCAAGTCTAATACTTATTATAGTACCAGACCCTGATTATTTTAGCACTCTTGAAATGTTCAGAGAATTTGACTTAATATTTGTGAGTTGATCTGGATACTGGGCTCTTAACTACTAGAGCTCCTTAGGTTATATGTTCCTATATTGCTTTTCTACTCAGTTCCTTTTCCCATATTAGATTATCATAGGCCTCACTGCTGTGAAAAGACAAAAACAAGAAAAAGAAAAGAAAATCCCTCCCAGGTTTCTAAAACCAGAAATAACAGCCCTTTCTTCCTTCTCTGCTTTGGGAGAAATGTGAACACTCACCACCTTTTCCCTTCCCTCCCAAATACAAAATTTTAGGACCTACTATGAAAAGGTCAAAAGGAGGTCTCAGTTTTTGTAACAAATACTATTTATTAAAAATTGCTGACTGCTGCATTAGTGCCAACAACTGCATATAATTTTAGTTCAAGCTTCATAAAATTTTAAGGCTCAGATACCAAGCTAAAAATTCCAAGCAGTTATGAAGAGGTGTGTTTAAACAGTAGTCTACATTATTTGCTTAAAGTAAAGAAATAGATTTGAGTAAAATCTGACAACCATTTCCCCCTGAACCTAACAGAAAGAGTAAAGACATTTGAAAAATTTCTCCACTTATTTATTTTGTACTGTTCCTTGGCCAGCTTTGGTTCTGCTGACTTTTATACCAGCAACAGCAAAATGAGAACAGCATGTACAGACATGGGGTAAGATGATATATGATGTTAAGGCAAGTGTGAGAGCCTCATCCCATCCCAAATCTCCGATGTAAAAGCTTCCCTCATGACTCGTAAAGCGGTGTTCAGTTTTCAGTACTGCACTAGAGAACCAAGGAAGAGAAACCAAAACAAGCAGCAGACAAAAGAGCCAAAAGAGCAACAGACATAACCAAAGGTTCATAAAACATGATCTAGAAAAGGGAGACTGACTGGAAAACCAGGGTTTGTTTGATTTGTTCTTCCTCTGCCTAACAAAAAAAAAAAAAAAAAGAAAAAAAAAAAAGAAAAGAGAAAAAAAAGAAAGACACAACACCTTGCTTTAAATATCCCGAATTGTGAAAAATTAATCTGTTCTTACTGCTACTGAGAAAGGAAGAGGGACTTAAATTTGGGAAGGAAATTTTAGATGTTAGTTGTAAGGTTTAACTAAGGACAACAAAGGACAGAGAAGGACTCCTTATAAGAACAAACATCTACTGGGAAAGATTTAAGAAAAACTGACCCTGAGGAAGGAAAAGCTCAATTGCCTTAAAAACTGCATTTTCAGAATTCTCATCTCACTAGGTCTACTGAGGACAGCCCTCCTCAGTTCCAAGGGTTTTTTTGCTGTACTGACTGGTTTGTTTTCCTTCCCTTTAATGTGGAGCTTCTGGTAATCCCTGAACAGCATTAAGCTCTCTTGTCTTTTAATTGATCTTCCTAATCATGCTGGATGGATTAAACAAACATGGAAGAAAAACTGCTGCATGTTCAGAGCAGAGCCACAGTCAAAGTAAACCAACCTGTTCCGTGACCTTGGAGAATCAACATCATCACAAATCTGCCTCGCTTGTGCAGAGAAATCCTCTGCCAGCTTCAGCCACGGCAGCTGAGCAGAGCACTCCTGGAACATACCTAGGACTACTCTAAACGTTACTGTAACTTCCTTCCTCACCTCAGACCCACACGTGGCCCTCCCAAATTCAGTTCTGCTGGCAGGAGATGGATTGACTTAACTGGAATGGCAGGTTTGGGAGCTTGGTTCGTGCTGGCTCAGCCGCAGTGTCTGGGGTGAGAGCGCTCAGCCCGACAGCAGCTTGTGCTCCAGGCCAGGCATTTCCAACCACTCCAGGGACAACAAGGATCCCCACACTAGAGAATCCTCTGGCCATGCTGGGGTCACCTGCCTTTATAAGTTTATGGTGCACTCAACAGTAGCATGTTTTAAAAAAAAGTCATTAATTTCTCTACTTCAAAATGCTTTTTCAGTTCCGAGCTCTTGGACAGAATTCTCCATTTTTAACTTGAAACATTGTTATATCTGTCTAGAGTTTGACCAGGCAAAACTATCTGAAGAGCCCTGCCTGAGTTACCCCCAGGTTAGTGAAAGATAAGTCAACTCTGTTGGAAACTGAGGCTTGGAGTTAGTATCAAACCAAAACTGCATATCCAGTGTAGAACAATATGGCCTCCACCTATTAAACAACATTAGCTCAGCTGGTTGACAGAAACCACTCCATGACCTTGAAACAATTTCACATTTCTGCTGTGACACTAAAGATCACAGAATGGGTTGGGCTGGAAGGGACCTGAAAGATCAAATCATTCCAACCTTCCAGCCACAGGCAGGAACACCTTCCACTAGACCAGGCTTCTCCAAGGCCAAGTCCAAGCCCAACCTGGCCTTGAACACCTCAGCTCCAGTAAGGTGCTCTACTTAATGTAGGAGGGAGAATGAGGATCATGAAGCAAAGGTGCTGATCAGGATCAGAGCAGTCAAAGAGGGACTGAGCTTGTAGCTGGTAAGACATGAAAAAGAAAAACATCATTCCAATTGATTGGGATCACAGTAAGTTTTTTATGGAAAGATTCACTTTAAAAAATCCTCAATTTAAGGCATTGCTAGTAAGCAACTACAGCTTCCCAGCTGAAACTAGACCAGACGTTCAGAGCTTGCATAGCAATATAAAGCTGCCTTTTCCCAGTTTAATAGGGGAACCCCAGATAAACTCCTATATTGCCCTTTGTCATGCAGATCATGTACCATAATGACTTACTGATACCTGCAGAACACTTTTCTCTCTACTCACAGCCAAATCTAATGACCCAAGAGCATGCTCCCCCTGAAGTATGTTCCAGAAATTATAATGACTTGTCTTAAACACCATGAGTCAGTGTGACTGTTGAGTCACTGCAGCACTCAGTTCTGGACAGTGAGGGTGTGCAAAGGCCTTTGCAATGAGAGCTTTGTCAATGCTAACTTTATTTCTAAGCATGCTAAGTTATCAGAGTCTGAATAATCTGACAGTGAAGACCCCGATACCTCTCTGCTGTTGGGAATGTGCCAACTACATTCCCAACAGAACTTATCAAAAGAAGTGCATTCCACAAATCCAAGACATTAGGACAAAATAAAACCTGTGACTGTAAAAGCAACGCTACTCAGGATTTTCACAATATTTTAGTTTTGTGAGTCATTTCTCTGTTCCTAGTCCTATAAAATATCTTCTTTTCTTTGCTTTCTGAGTACCAGCACACCTGAAAATGCAAAAGAAACTGCAAACTTTAGCACATAAACCAGAGAGAAATTAAAAGACAATCTCCAATAAAATAACGTAATACATCCTGCAGCAAAGTGTACCACGTATCCTACAAAACACCTAAGCAAGTTGTTTTTAATCCGGATTAATTCAGAGGACTTGGGCTGCAATTAAAAGCAAACATCAACACTTTGATAAATCATCACCTTGATGTATCTTGGATACTGCAAAGAATAGTTAATTTACTAGATTTTGCATATACAGTGTATCTTGATCTTTTCCTCTGTAGGCTTCTAACAGTATTTATAATTTAGTAATCAACTGAAATTATAATGTCAACAGCCAGAATTTTAATTAAAGTATTTGTATTCTGCAAACCAACTTTATTAACTGTCTTCAAAGGAAAAGTAAAGATAGCAGTAAGTTTCTATGCTGTGAACTACAAAGGGAAGTAACTACGTTGTTAAATAGATGCCTTTACTATCTCATTTCATCATATAACGTTCCCAGTTTAACATGTTAGTAGGAATGCTTTTCTTTATAAATGTGTTGTTTGGAACAGAAGGGAGCAAAAGGTACCACAGAGAATTGAAGCTGTTACTCAACACAATTGCAGGCATCAGAAAACTTCAATTTCTGAAATCACTTGCCCTGCAGTGTAGCCTAGCCACGGAAAAATACTCTGGATTTCTAAAGTTAATGGAAAGATCAGAAAATTCCACAATTCTAAGGTGTACCAGAGACACATACTGAGGTCACAGGGATTCACTTGCATAGACCTGAAACTCCCCATCTGTAATACAACAAAGTTCATATACTAATCCTCTAACACTCTTAACCCATACTAAGTAACACATTCAAGGAGCCCAAAATCCTCAAAACAAAGCAATGAAAAGTATCACTAAAACACAGCAGTACAGTGCAACATCAGAACTACTGATGAGCTGAGCATTACTGATGATGCCTGGACAGGATACCCAGCCAAACAGAAGCTCTCCACAACAGCTCCACTTTGCCTCCTCAAGTTCATCAATAACAGCACAAATCTGTTTGTGATCCCAGCATCCATTTGAGAAAGATAAATGTCATGTCAACATAGGCTGCCACGACTAAACCACTCAGGCAGTGAGAACAGGACAATTAGAGGAAGATGAGTGTGTGTCCACACCATCAATCCAGCCAGGAATCTCTGAGCGACAAAGACAGACCCAGAAACAGATTGGGTTTTTGCAAAGGATCTGCAGGGTGTCAGCAGCCCCATATGGAAGTATTAGACAGTGACTTCCCCATGTGCAGCTGTGCCAAATATCACTACACTCTCATGTTTTTTTCCCCCTAAAAATCTTAGTGCACTATTAATGGGAAGAAGCAGCCCCCAAAACTGACCAACATCAGTTGCTGCTGCTGGTAAACTCTGTTTTACAGTTTCTACTCTTCTCACAAAGACAGCTAAGAGTACAAGCAAGTGTCTTGGGGTACTGAAAGCTGAGCTAATATCCCTGCTTTTCATTTAAGCTTGTCTGATACTTCCCATTAAAATATCTATTTCAACTGATATAGCTTTCAGACTATTTTAATTGGAAAAACATTAAAATAAAGGTAGGTTTTGTCATTGCTGAGAATGGGGTAGGAAAAAAAAATCTGTGCTTTTTTATTGCATATTCATTTATTCATTAAACTGCTACGCTTTTTATTTATTGTTTAAAAAACGATTCAGCAGGTGAGCTATGCTTAAAAACCTGTATATCTTCCTTATAGGAAGGGCCTTTTAGGGTCAAGCCACAGAGCTGCACTAAACTGCATTTTGCACACACTTGGGAGACATTTTCAGGTCAAATTTAACTTTGCACACAGTCCACCTGCACTCAACAACAGTGAGTTGTGAGAGGCAGCACAGGGCTCACTGCACCTGCAGGCACAGGGCACTGCCGGCCCCACTGGGGTGGTATTTTGGAACACAGCAAAATGGGAGAGCAGGATTGTGTGTGGAATTGCACCAAGCCATCAGTCTCATCCAGCAGCACTCTGAGCTCCCAGGGGATGTAGCTGCATTAGCCAGAGTCTTGTGACTGCAGTGAGTGATAACAGACACAGAATGGGCCAGGTTGGAAGGGACCACAGTGGCTCATCTGGTTCCTCCTCCCTGCTCAAGCAGGGCCATCCCAGAGCACAGGGCACAGGATTGTGTCCAGACAGTTCTGGAATAACTCCAGTGAGGGAGACTCCACAGCCTCTCTGGACAATCTGTTCAGTGCTCAGTCACTGCACAGGAAAGAAGTTCTGCCTCATGTCCAGGTGGAACTCACTGGGATCAGTCCCTGCCTGTTCCTCTGGTGCCATTGCTGGGTCCCAGAGCAGAGCCTGGGCCCTGCTCTGACCCTCCCTGCACACAGGGACACCCAGGGCTGAGGGTCCCTCTCAGCTGTGCCTCCTCTGGAGGCTGAACAGCCCCAGCTCCCTCAGCCTTTCCTCATCAGGGAGATGCTCCAGTCCCTCCATCATCTTTGCCACCCTCCACTGGACCCACTCCAGGAGCTCCATGTCTCTCTTGTCCTGAGGAGCCCAGAACTGGACACAGCATCCCAAATGTGCCTCAGCAGGGCAGAGCAGAGGAGAAGGATCACCTCCCTTAGTCTGATGGGACACAGCTAACAGCATTTTGTAAAGTGTCTTTCACAGAGTCCCATGCAATGTTGGCAGAAAATAAAACTTTGGGTTTGTTTTTTTTTTGGCAAGAGCTCTGATTAGTATTTTGCTTCCTGGGTGACTGTCTTGTGACTGCAGAGCAAAGACCATTTAGAACAAACATACACAAGTTTGATAAATGATAAATGTGATCTTACTTTGCTTCAGTATCCTTAATATGCATTCCACCACCACTACTCATTCAAATATTGGGAAGAGAAGGACAGAAATCAACAGCACAAGAAAGCCCACACAGAAGTAACCAATTTAGACTGCAGAAACAGTGCACAGGATAAAGGCACAGGGCCACACACCAAACAATTAAGAGAAAACAAAATATTCAAGAGCTACTCATTAAGCAAGTACCATCCACGCTGTGCAGTAAATGAGCCTGTAGAAAAACTAGGCTGCAATCATGAAATTAAAGACTGTCTCAAAAAGCATATGCATAGGCAAATTAAGGCTCTTTGTGCATTCCCTAACGTGGACTGTTTGACTTTGCAACTTTAATAATGCCCTTCTCATGTCGTTTTGGACCTAAGATATTTAAATTTCAAAAGGATTTGTACACAAATTAGGTGCAGCCCTCTGACTTCTGGCGCGCTGCCCGCCAGGCCGGGCTGCCATGCACGGCCAGGCTGCTGCCGAGCTCCCACATGGGTTTGGAAAAGCAGAGCAAATCTGTCAGGCAGCGCTGGGCAGGGCAATGGTGCTCTCTGCTGGGTGAGCAGCAGCACAACACGGCTCTGGAGCTCATACTTCACCCCTACTACCAGGCTACGCGCAGGTGAACTGCTCCTGGCTCGGAGCTGGGCTAACAACTGCGGGATCCGCACCTGGACAACACTCCTGACTGACAGACTTCACAAAACACACACTCATGCTGTATTTCATATGCATGAATCAAGTGAAAATTCAGCCTTTCTGGCCTCTATAGTTACTTGTGGGGTAGCAGCTGTTTGGGGAGGTTTACTTCTAGCAAAAGTAGCTATGTTAAATATAGAAAAACTTTTTTTGAAAAGTTTCCTTTTACCATGGGAAAAAAATAATTTGATGCCTGCAAAATTTAGAGACACTTTTAAGCTAAAATGGTATTTTAGAAAACATTGTAATGAATTACTGCAAGGGAACAAACATGTTCTGTGGGAAGAAATTGTTTCAGACCAGCTTACTTGTTATCATGAATATTGTCTATTTTTGGTTTTTTTGTATGGAGCGTTTGGGTGAAAATCTAGAAAGGATTGGGCAAGGGAAATCAGTGTCAAAGGGTCTGACAAAAGAAAGTGAAATGGGATCACAAACATCCATTGTTCTCTTTTTTGGAGGAATCTCTGGAAAAAGATGCCAGCCTGGCAAGAATTCAGGACTATCTAACCTTCATGTATGTAACAGTCAGAAACCAAACATTAAGCTGGAAAGAGAACTTGAGAGGAACTTTGGGACAGAGATGGTTTTTTTAAGCATCCTTCTCTGAGGTTTCTCTTCATACTCACCACAGTCAAGTGCAAACTGAAAAAGATCTGATCCACTCACAGCAGAGATTAACATTAAAAAATCCACATGTAATTACGAGACAGCAGAACCTGACCTTCTCTCCAGCAGAGAAAGGAGTGGATGAGCTGTGTTACAGCTAATAGTGCAGAGAGAAACTTTGAGTGGGAATATTATAAGGAGGAAGATGAGAGAAGGTGATTTAAGCACCTCAAGAGCATCTATAAACTCCCTAGGAAAATTCCTCAACAACCAACCTTTTCAAATGAATCCCTTCAAAAGACCTGACTGAAAGCCTACAAAGGAAAAAAACCCAAAAAACAAGGAAACTCAAAAAAAGAGGAGGTGCAAAAGGCAGAAAAAAGTGACACTGACCTCGAGTCTCTTTTCAAGTGACTCTATCCTGTCTTTTTTGCTGGCCAAGTTAGCCCTTGTGTAGCGGCTCTGTCCAGGCAGGTACAACACTTGGCTGTAACATTCTTCCCACACCTGGTTATAGGCTTCACTTGATAGCTCTCCATGCCCCATTCCTTGCTTTACCACCTCCATCTCTTGTGCCAGTAGATCCTGTGCCTGTTGGAAATGTTGAGAGAAATTGCAGTTACAATACCCATGATGCAAGGAAATTGCTCTTTTCAAACCTTCAGTGTGCAATTCATGGAGGCAGCTTCTCTTTTCATACTCAAAGCTCACCATCAGGTTAAGCTAACTATGAAATCGAACACGGATGCTGTGGATTACAAATGAAACCCAGGCTAGAAGGCTTCTCACAACAGGCCAAACCTGACATCACTCTGGCATGGCTAATGAAAGCTGTGGCACAGCGAGATACGTCATCTTGCTGCACAAGAGCAGAGATAAAAGCAGGGACCTTGAGGGAGGCAGAACTGTACAGATAGAAGCAGCTGTCCTACCAAACAAAAATCACTTAAGTATCTTTGCCAATCTAGACTTCATTGGTTATAAAAGCACGTCCATGTCCTCTCTTTCAACAGCATTTACAGGTGCAGCCCATATTTCCCTATCAGCAGTAGGTATCTTACTGCAAGCAGGTGTTACATTTTGTAAGTGCACACTGACCAGGTAGAAATTCAGGTATCACCAGATTAGATGATTCCACAGATACTGGGGAAAATTAATTACTTGTTCTTGATGGTCAAGACAGATAAAATAGGAGTAACACAACCACACCTGACAAAGCTAAATGCTGTAATTTCAATTAGCCAACATTAGTACATTGTGAGGAACTACTTGAGGGTATTTACTTGTGGCACCAGAAGTGTTTCCCAGCTCCAGGAGCTCAACACACCCTGCCCAGCACCACCACTAGTCCTTCCCAAAAGAGAACTACACATAAGGAAAAGAAAGGAGTATTTTATGAAAGGGTTTTAGGACAAAGATGTTCTAAAAACAAATTAAGTGAAGCAAAATAAACAAGCCCCAGATGAGATCACAGAGATAGGAAAATTTTTTTGTTTGAACTGGATTTTAGACAAGAGGGAATATTGTGCTGAATGTCAGAGCGCAAGCATGAGCAGGGATGCAAAAAAAATTCTGCTCATCAGTTAGGAGACAAAACTTCAGGGACTTTGAAGAAAAGTTTCCAGACAAAAACTACTCAACTATGAAATAGTCTCTAAGGGCAGTGATAGCAAACCTGATTCTTGCTGCACTTCAAAACAACCAGAGAAAGCACTCGGAAAACATTCCTAAGGGAACAATCTGACATTGGCAGGGCAATGAAATTCATGATCTAACTGTATTTTTCCATCTTTAACGTGTTCTGGTAAGAGATCTTGAAGTATAGTTTTTCATTTCACAGCAAATTGGAAGTACATACTGTTCAGTGTTTCTCCTTTTAGGCTCTACATTCATTGGTCAGATATGGTCAAGGACATGTATTTAAAATCTGCTTGTGTATCTTTAGAGTCACCTTAAAGGAATAGGGGATTTAGGTGCAGAGATACAGTAGGTATTGTCAGAGGACAAGTCTAAAGAGACAGACAACTTGGTGGCATGTGATTTTGTTCTTTTCACTCATTTTTATTCCTGCAGGCATTTGGTCAAAGGTTATTGGCACAGTTTCACAGGTGAAGCTCTTTGAAAGAGCTAAACCACAGAATTGCCTATCTGTCACTTGGCAGCAAAAGGCAACATCTGTAGCTGCTTAAATAATGAACACCCTGAACTGGAACCCTGGTCCAGAGCTGCTGTTTAACTTGGGATTACAATGCAAAACAGGACACAGTGCCCAGGCCGCCCACTCACTGCACTCACTGCAGCCAGCCACAGCCCAGTCTGCCTGTTCAGCACTTCTGGACCAGGTGTGGTGGTCAGATCAGCTGCCACAGCCCAGCAGGCTCTGCACCAGCACAGCTTGCCTGGATTGAGCTTGACAAACATAATTAAACAACTTGATTTGCTGCTCCAAGGTACAAGCTGACTACTATTGCTCTATTCAGTCTGCACTGTTTTGAAGAAAATGCTTTGTAATTGTACATTAATGAAATTCAGAGGCAGCAGAAGATGGGTATCACACCTGGTTAATGCCTCGATGATTTAACAGCAATTTACAGAAACAGCAAAGTAGAATTTGGTAACCGTTGGGGTATTATTGCTCTTACTCTTATTTAAAATGATAAACAACCACAACACATTCAAATTTGTATCTCAGTGACAATGTCTATGAGCAAATACAGCATCCTCATCATTCTGCTGAAATCCCAGATTAACATCAGCTCACAGAAAGCAGAATGTGCACTTAAATCATCCTTACTTATTAACTTATCCTTACTTAATGCTTGAGAGTGCTGGGTTAATGATCAAACCTGATTATCTTAGAGGTCTTTTCCAACCCCAACAACTCTATGATTACAGCCCTTCATACAACCCTCTGGAGACCTCCCAGCTGAATTCTGTGCAGGCTTTTTTCTCCATTACAGAGCTATGTCCCAAGGAGACTTTAGATCTTCTTAGGCCGCACAATTCTCACCTTCTTGAGATCCTCTTTGGAGAACTTCTCATAAGGATTTTGTTCCAAGTAAGCCATGTGCTCTGCATTGTTGGTTCCAAATCCTGGGCCTTTGCCTTTCTTACCAGTAAACTGTTCGCCAAATGGATGATGTAAAAGATCAAAATGAAGCATGGTAATCATTTCTTTCTTTATGAGTTCTTCACTTTTCTGCAAGTCTGTTAGAGGTGGTTCCACATTTAAGGGCCTCAGTATTGTTTCATTAACCTGCACAGGAGCAAAAAAAGTTTGTAAATATAATATACACCATAGAAAATATTAAATTAATGTATCTCCACTCAAGTACAAGTTTTATATATCAGCTAAACCCCACAGAGCAGGTGCCAAAATCCCTTGTGGTGGAACACATGCAGCAATCTCAACAACTGTGCAGAAGAAATACCGCATGACAACTCTGCTGGGCAAGTTTCCTGAAAATCAGCATAGTCAAAGATTCCACTCTCTCATTATTTCCTTAGACTGTATTTCCTCCTATAATGGTGTAAATCCTTATTTTTAATTTTTGTTCTTTAACAGTGAATTTTGTTTCCACTTACTTCTGAGGGCCGTGGTAGATTCTTCTGCACAGCTTTGTGCATTCTCTTCAGTTCCTTGGCACGCTCTGCTTCCCGGAGAGCCTAAACAAACAAGCCAAGTGTTACTCCAGCCACTGGAACTCAATCAGATGCTGCTTAGGAATGTATGTGACATAAAAATTAATTGATCATTGCAGCAAAGATTCCTTCCAGTATACAAACTTCATGTTACTAAGCCAGAGCTAAAATAATGTGATGATAACATAATTCACCTGCCTCTGAAGTGAATGGGAAGAGTACAGCAGATTAAGTCCAAGAGAAAAGAGATCATCAGAAGTCATTTCCAGGCATCAAATTCTCCTTCAATCTCAACTCCAGCAAGATTTTGTTCTTTACACATTTATCTATGTGTGACAGCTGCTCTAATTCTTCAGACATGAAATCCACCAGGAAAAGAAAGACTTTTAAATTAGCAGCTATGACTCTGTCATCTTCAATGACTTAAAGTAGACATTTCACTAAAACATTACTTGTGAAAGTGGAAAAACATGAGAGTTCTGTTTACAATACACCTTCTAGCAATAAAAAACAAAAAGCCAGTGTTGTCAGTAACTTCAGGAACATTGACCAACATGTTCCAGGTTCTAATCCCAGAATGTCACATCTTCACTTGAAAGCAGGATGCTCTTCTCTTGTATGATGGTACAACTCAGATTCTTTCCTCTATTCTAAACACATACATTACTTGTATTTATTCAGACTTTTTATTAT
Source organism: Taeniopygia guttata (assembly GCF_048771995.1). NCBI lineage: Eukaryota > Metazoa > Chordata > Aves > Passeriformes > Estrildidae > Taeniopygia > Taeniopygia guttata. Next base: position 5,285,381 of record NC_133027.1, on the reverse strand, counting down.
GGTATGTATGCCCAATACATACAAATACATGCATAAAACATGTTCCTCCCCTAATAGGACACACTATCAAATCAGGAATCAAATTCTGGGAAATGGTTATCCCATTTAAAGATCAAAGCATAGGATTTTCAAAAATATTTTGTTCATTTGTCAAGGCACAGCCATTGTTAAAAAGTTCTCTGGAGTCAAAAATCCCATTTATTTTTATAAAAAAATTATATTTATATAAGGTATATAATAGAAAGAGATTTGCAACACAAAATTTAGGCTTAGCAATAAATAGAAAAGGAACTGTTTTTAGAAAGATTTAAAATGTCTCTGGTTACTGGCCAGTACAGCCATTTAACTGGCAGAATTTAGGCTTTTACTTTAATCAGCCTTCTTTGATTCTAAATCAGAACAAAACAACAGGGACCCATTCACAACTTGGCTGTCTGGGTAATCCTCTGGTAGTGGCCAAGGGTGCCAATTCCCTGAGTGACAGATTTTTATCTGTGTGCTACCAGCCTGCCTGAGTTTGAATACACATGTCTAACCTTTCACAAACAGCAACTTTTAACCTTGAGAGAATAACCTGAAACTGAAAAAAAAAGCACAGTTCTTATGTGCCTAAAATGAAGCAAGTGCCACTGTAGAAAAAAAAACCTTTTAATTAAATTTTCATCTTCTGCGGGTATGCAGCAGGTAGGACACAAGTACTCTTAGGGACTTCATGGTAGAAAATTATGTGATACATAACATTAAGAAATTTTTTAAATTATTTAGAGAAAAATCTCATTTGGCCTCTGTGTGTGTATACTCTGATAGCAGCAAAGAAACAGGTAAATTTTACTTTGCTATCCGGTAGAATAAGCTGTATCTCTTCCACTGAACAGGAGTGAAACAATGGGAACCACACAAGGAACACATTTTATTTTACACAAAAAGCACCATCCACATCTCACACACTGACCTGCTTGCGGGCTTCTATATCAGCAGCATCTTCTACAAAGGTTTCATCTACTTCATGTTCTTCAAGTTCCTTTTCTGCATTTTCAGGTAGAACAATCTCAAAGTCATTCTTTGGAGCAGGGAGGGCCATGAGCCCCATGCGCAGGTTCTCCCGAGACTCCCTCTCCTGTGGGAAGAGCAGGGAGACGTGATGCTTCTGGATTCATACCCTGAATGCAGGGCAATACCCTGAGTGCAACATCAGACTCCATTCATCTGCATTAACAGACAGGAACAACACACCAATTATACCCTGGCCACCTCAATCTACTGCAAAGACAGAAAACACCAGATCTGGAAACTAGGGGAGTCCACCAGGGATTTGAAGCCTCAGTTTCCCTTCTAGCAGTAAAAACTCCTTTTACTATAAAAAGGCTAAGAGAGAATCAAAGTATAAGTACATCACATAAACCTTCTCCTTCAAGCTAAGAGGAACTCTGGAATTTTAAACTTGAAGAGTTACTTTTGTGAGAACATGCCAAACAGTTGGAGTGGGTATCTTAGCTAGGTCAAAAAGAAAACTGCCGATAGCTCAGGTGGGAGATATTCAAAGCCACAGTCCAGGCTGCAGAATCAGCCACATAAAAGGAGTTCCCAAGGTGCTACCTATTAGGTATATGCCCTTTCATACCACGTCTAATTGGCAGGGCCCATCTAGCTGAACCTCCAAGAATGGAAACATCTGTTGCCAAAGGTAATGAAAGAGTCTGGATGGGACTCAGATTTCTGAACGTCTCAAACCCCAGTGCTCCCAATGGCAAAAATTAAACTCCTTTAGTTCAGTGTTGTCAACACTACAGACTGATGAAAAGGTCCTGTAAGTAAATCAGGAAGTCAAGATGATGAGGAATTTGAGGATTGTGTAGGATTGCAAGGAAAATGAATCTTTGCTCAAGATGCATTTCCTGCTCAGCTTCAAAGACAGAAAATAGGGTGGAAACTTAACTGTGTCTTCTCCAACAAACAGTTTTAGAGTGTGTTTACTGAACACACTGAAAGCGATTCTAAGCGGCAAGACTTCTGTTCTTTTAAATAAAGACTTTATTTTATTATGGAATGAGAACAGACCCATAGACAGGTGGAAAAAGTAACAGTTATTTATTATAAAATAAAATTATTTTCAGCAGATGAGAACTACAAACCTAAAAATTAATACAGCACTGATTTCCACTTCTTAAGTACTACTTACCATTTGTTTTGCATAGGATGGGTCACTGTAATCTGCCATTCCCTCTTCTGGGTTGATGTTCAGTTTATCCCGCAGGGGAGTTCTCCCAGGAGTTGTGCCAAGTGCAGGTTTGGGAGTCAGTCCTCCTCGAGGAGTTAAGCTTTCTGACCCCTGAGAGGGTGTTCTAGTGAAGTGCAAATGGTTATTAGTTTTTTACTAAAGACCTCTACTTACAGAAGTCTGAATATTGGGAAAAGTTACATAAACACAGTCTATACATTCAATCTAGAGTTTTTTCTTGGGAGGCAGTGAAACTGAAAAGTGCAATTACAAGAATACTAAAATAAATTGTTTAAGCCTGTCAAGGTAACCAAGGTCCTGTCAAGCTGAAATCTAGGCACATCATCATTTTAAGAGAAGCATCAGAAACTCCACCAACACAAACTCCCACTGCTGCTTTTGAGAGGAGCTTATCCAGTCACCAGGTATTATTCTGGGATATAGTAATCAGGATTGAATTGTAAGCTCTGATTTCCCCACCACCTGGGCAAGTCATTTGCTCCAAAATCATCTGGCCCAACAGCTGTCCCACGTTGCAATTGAATGGATCATCCTAAAATGCCTCTTTGCTTTCACTGACTATTGAAGAAGTAATTACATTATAATAATTACAGCATCTACGGTTAGGCAACATGGATTAAGTCTTAGATTTTGTTGGCTCAAATTGCTTCTCCTCTAGACTGGGAAGGAATATTGCTCTCTATCCCAATCACCTACTACATGAATAAGGGCTACTTCATGGATTAATTAATTTTCCCTCTGCTCTAGGATTTGATTTTCCCACTGACAGAGCATCTCTACAAGCAAGCCAAGTTGACCCACAGGTATCATATTTACATGTGCAAATCTTAACTTCAGAACTTAAAAAAACAGCACAAAAAATCCTAAACAACAAAATTAGAGCATCTCTACCTTTTAAAATATAAAATAACGCAAATCAACAGTCAGATCAACTCCAGGTCAAATTCTACATTCATTTTGCACCACACTGACACCAAAAGATCTTCAAAAAAAGCATTCATTGCTGGAGCTGCTCTTTTAATTAAAAGATCAGGGCCTTTGCACACAGCTCCTAAACAAAATAAAGCTGCTTTGGAAAAGCTGTCATAAAGGTCCTTTTTATTTCATTCTCCACTTTTCCTACTAACATGATACAAGTAAAATTAGAACTTAAGTGGAAAAACCTGACACACAAAATGTACCAATTGTAACATGTTTTAGCTGTATGGTATTTGACATTTGTGGGATATATATTTGATCACTCTAAGAGTTAAACCAGCAATTCTGTACTATTTAGATTGGCAATATAAGAAATATTTTATTTTGGATATATATGGCTTATAAAATATTTACTCCAGCTTTTCAAAAATTCAGTGTGGGTTTGGCTAAGGGACCTCCCACAACTTTGACTCCAAGGTAATACTTTGGAAAGGCCAGGATCCACATACAGAACGACACTCCGGCTTACTATTTATACTCCTGCATTACCCCAGAATAATTTACACTGCTCCAGACCACAGAAGGCCACATTTTGGATCAAAACTCCAGTGAGCTGTATGAACACAGATGAGGAGGACATGGCTGAGCTTTCTAAAGATGCAGAGAAGGAGAAACTTTTACAACAAGGGCTTTAAAATAAAGTAAGTTTCTTTTGAAGCTCTAATCATGATAGTATTTTGCATATCAAAATCTGCTCTGTTCACCCACCTCCAAACAGACACATGCCCACCCAAGCACACATCACAAAAGGAGTCTGTTTACCTGAAAGGTGTGGAAAGCACAGTATTTGGAGTCTGAACAACCTGTTTCTGTGGTGTTACCCCTGAAAAGTCACTTTCATGCAAGGGAGTATTAAGACCTCCTTTCAGGGGAGTATCCACATTTGTGAGAGCCATCAGATTCTGGGCTTCCTGTATAACAGACAACACAAGCAGTGCTTCACCAAGACATTCACAGTCACATTTAAGAGATTCAGTAGCAAGAACAACAGCTGAAGAGTTATTTGAATATCAGTTTGTGGAAAATGTTTAAAATTTCTTAGCTTTAACACCCATACACTGGTATATATAAACCCTACTGTTCCACTGAAAGGCATTTGAACTTCATTTCCAGTAAAATATGTTATAAGCTGGAGCTGCAAAAATTAGTGTGTTACTTATTGTTTCAGCTTCCTTCAGTTTGCCAGACTCCATAAATCTCCATGATTTGTTAGTGACTGAACACTCAAGTAATCCTAAGAATCATTTTAAAAGGGAAGAGCACACTTGAACTCTGAAACCTAAATTCAATCAACTTTATCCAAACTACACTTCAAAGACAATGTTCCAAAAGAGATGGTCACTATTCAGATTTTTGTCCGTGACTCAACTGAGGCTTTTATGAATAGCCCCCTTCTTTATTTCATTTTTGCTTATTACAGTGAAGACTTAAGTTTTTCTGAAAATGAGCTAATTATACTACTGCAAATAGCAAATATATTCCCAAAAGACCACTAATCTACCTATGTATATGCATCATACTGTGACATTTATAATAAACTCCATTTGAAGGTGAGACTGACCATTCCTGCAAATACTGTACAGACTTCGATTATGATCTGCAGAGCCAGGAACTCTCTCTTTTCTCCTATGGAACTGCTGAAATACAGCTCATTGTCAAGTCAGATGGTTTTTGGGATTTTTGTTTTGGAGTGGGATTTCTGGGGTCTTGTTTTGTCCTACACACTAGCTGCACTGATTTAATTTATCCATTTCCACACACTCAACAAAATGTTACTCAACATAACCAGTTTTTGAAAAATCCAGGCAATCAGAGGTTGCAAAGGCAGGTTTTGCCTAACCTAAATTATAAGCCAATAAAGTGCTATGAAAATGGTCTTGCATTGTTGCAGTTAATTACTACTTGTTATGTGAAAGAGAAGTTGGACAATGTAAAATACACTGCTTTAAGGAGATGAACTCATACATCTTCTGCACTAAGAAACACACAAGAGAAGGGAAAATTATGCAAGATTTCAGGAGAAGGGTTAAAAGCTTCACACAGTATATGACTAAAAGAAAAAAGAATCAGAATGTTTTGAAACACAGTGACAATTGATCAAATGCAAGGAGATCTGCTTCTATGCCCTTCAGTGTGTCCTGAAGATTGGGATCGCTTCAAATCCCAAAATTGCACATAATCTAAGGAGTGTTTCTCCAGCACTTACACCTTCTACTCACTTGATTCCTGCTCCAAAACTTAAAACCCATCCTGTACATTTATACTCTACCTGCAGGATCCTGTCCTGGGCTGCTGGAGTTTTGGGAGTCCTCAGAGCTATGCTGTTGTTGGTTACATTATATTCAGAGAGAAGAGTGCTGGAAGCTGAGTTTGTGATTCCAGATTCCTCAGCAGTCTGCCGTGCAATCTCACTTGCTTGGCCAACTTTTACAACTTCTTCAAGTTCTGTATCAGATATCTTTGAAAGAGAAAATCCCAAGCCACAGTAAGATACAATGCAGTTATGAGATCCATTCAATAAAACAAAAAGCACTGTTTGGTATTGACCTTATAAGTTGTTTATAATCAGTAAACACCTCACCTGAGGAGCTGGAAGCACCAGTTTACTCCTTTTCTTGGTAAATTCTGACACTCCACTGGTCTGCAGAATAGCTGAGGGCAAGTCTGACTCTTTCTTGCGTTTCATGTGTTGCTTGTCCTTTTTGCGCTCTCTTCCCTCCCTCTCACTGTTATTATAGAAAATAGGATCATTTCAGAACACACAGAGCAGCTACAAAGTAAAGCAAACAAGCCAAGAGCAAAAAGCCTGTACCCTTTTCAAACACTGGATATGCTGAAATAAAACACTGCAGGAAGAGTGGAGCACCTTGTGGGTGATTAGATGTGATCTGCAGATCTTGCAGCAGAACCTACTACAGGGCAGTGTAATGCTTTTAAGTTATGGAACTAGACAACAGATTTAGCTTTTAGGCTGAATAACTACAATCAACAGGGTCACTGGATCAATAAAAAAGGTCAGGCCAAGAATTTAGATAGTAAAAATAAGGGAAAGTGAAAAGTCCCTTTTTCTCCAGCAGCTGCTAAAGGAAGGTTAACATTTTCTTTTGTGGAAAGTGGGAACCAGTTTCTCTTCAGTCTTTAATACAAAATGGCATTTCCTTCAAAAAGCAATGAAAGCAGTCAGTGAAATCATAACCTTCAGTCTGAAGCTCCTGCCTGATCCTCTGAACAAAGAGCCATGCAGAAAAATCAGTTAGTAACACCACATGAGTTAATAAACCAAACTGTACATGACACCAAAGTCTCTCAGTAAAAAGCAGTTTTGGCAGAAGTAGTGGGAAATGCAACTGTATAATTAAATATGTATCCAAGAGTGGCATTTAACTTCTCAACTACACTTTTTAGGATTTTTGAGAGAGGATGGGGAGAAATTAAGCATTTAAGGACATCAACTTAAGAACAACTCAATCAAAAGTAACACTACAAATCTACTCCTATAAGCAATTGTTCTAAGGTTATTTAAAAGACACTAAATACATAAGCAAATAAACTGCAAAAAAACCCTCAAAAAAATAAAACATTTCTACTTAAAGAGCAAGAATTATTCTGATAGATAAAAGGTGAACTAGAGGAAAGAAAAAAGGTGATCATAGACAATAGGTGAACTAGACCTTTTGGAAAGATAAAACACAAAAAACTGAAAAGGCAGAGGCCACCTGCATTTGTATCTGTCCCATGGAAAAATACATTTCCCACCCACATTATGTTTCCAAGACTTACCACACATACATATGGGTTGCTTTTTTTTCAAATACACTGTTCCCTCCTTATTACAACACACACTTACGATCTTAGTTCTCCATCCAGGTCTTGCTGACGCAGTCTCCTGAAATCAGCATCCAGGGACTGATAATTTTCTTCTGATGTATCATAAAAACCAGGGGCAGGCTTCTTTTCAAATGGAATTTCTGCATTGTAATCCACACCTCTCTTCTTTTTTCTTTTCTTCTGGATCTCAATTCCAGCAGCGCGAAGTTCTCGTCTTTTCTGGAGAGCAGCAAGACGTCTAAAGAAACAGTAACACCACACGATTTAAAATGTAGAGTAAAGAAAAGCAGTCCCAGGATATGAAACCAAACGCAAGTTTACCGAGCTTCCTCCAGCTGCTTCTCCCTGGCTTTCCTCTTGGCCTTCTTGCCCTGTGTATTTGCCAGACGTGCTCGAGCCTCAGACAGCATTTCAAGCTCATCTACAATAGTACAGACAAATACAGCAGTGAATCTGCACTTAAAAGATGAGTCAGGAAAAAGGTGACATTAAGATCAGAAAACCATCTTTAAAAGATGAATTAATCAATCACAGGCATTCTGTGTCATCACTAATCTCCAAGTTGTCCCAATGTATTTACTGAATCACTGGCTAGGCGAAATGAACACTTTTAGAAAAAAAGCCTACTGCTGAAAATAGTATCAATAAGTATCAACACCAAATCAAAATATTTACATAGAAAGGCCAATTGGCCACATTAATGAAAGTAAAACTTCATTTGCATCTTTATCTGAGAGTATTATCTTGCAAACTTGTTAATTGCATTTATTTCCAGTGCTGAGAGTGCTGTTTTTGTGAACCTGTGACTGTTCAAAACTACCAACGGTCCATTCGTGGAATTTTAACAATGTTCATTTTTCAGTTTATAACCTTGCTTTGTGCAAGGAAAAAAAATATGAAGTCAGGCAGTCCTGCCCTTCAGCATGGATTAATCTGAGACGTGTGAGCTGATAGAAAATGATGAAGATACAGAATGCAAATGATCAGAGAAGTTGTCAAAGTAAAGAACAGCCAGTCATGGTAACAGACGAAGGTGACAGATAAGGAGGCAAAAAACACACCAAGAAAAGAAAAACTGGAAAAGTATAGCTGACTGGCCAGATACAGAAGACAAAATTTGCAAGTACATTAATGACTAGGCAGTGGTGGAAAAAAAGGAAGAAACAAAGGTACAATGGCTGTGTAAACACAAAAAACAAACAGATCACATTTCTGTCAAAAAAGGTAAACACACTCCTAACTCACCTTCATCCATGTCAATGGGATCTGGCCTGGCAGGTTTGGTTTCTGGATTTGGATCGATTTCTCCAGGTTTCAGTTTCCGAGGATCATCAGCAGTTTCTTCCTCATTGTCTCTCTGAGCAGCTTTGTCCCTAAAAACACATTGTGTTTGTTTTCCAGGTCATTGTTTTCCCCCAGAGCCACAATAACCACCCCTTAAATGTCTCCAAAGACTGATCATCAGCAGTAACCTTATGCTCTGTACAATACAGTAAATTTGTTATACAATTCACAAGTGTGGTACAGTTCCATAATCTTAAACAATACAAGAGAAAGAAACCAACATAGTATTACATCACAACAATAAAATATTATATGAAATATAATTATGATACAGCTAGTAGTAAAGAAATCCCCTCAGGTAATCTTTAACAATAAAAACAAGAATTGAAGCAGTGTAACAAAATTTTAAAAATCAAGTTTTCTATTATGTTTTTTATACTCAACCAGTTGCACCAGAATTAAGCATGCTCACAAGGGAAAACAGCACATTCTTTCTCTTCTCATGGCCAAAAGAAACTTCTTGTAGCAGAGATGGTATCTGCACATTCAGCCATTTCAACATGTGTTTTATGTCTCTTTTCTTTCTCACATACCCACTTCTGCTGATCAGTCAGTCAAAAAATGCTCAAACAGCCTAATAAAATCATAAATCTTGACGATCCCTTAGCCAGAACAACCAGGAGCAGAAGAGATATACCTATCTCTATCCAAGCTGCTCTCCAGGTTCCAGGAGTTTCTTTCAAGCTAGTGAAGTGACTGAAAACAATCTTTAAAGATCTGCTTACAAAAGGACTCAGTCAGCCCGAAACCACCCCAATTTACCATGGGAGAAGGGAATGACACACTGCTACAACTCCACAGATTTTTTGGGTATTCCTGGCTAGATTTTCCTCTAGGCAAGCAGAAACTCACAGCAGAAATTCATAGTGTTCCAAGCACTGTGCAGCAGTTCTCCCAATGATGGGGGCAATGGTTCTCCACTGGGTTGGCATCAGCTTGGCCAGGTGCAACAGTTTCTCCTCCTCCTCCCGAGACCACTCTGTCTTTTTGATGCTTGGGTCCAGCCATTCGTACCTGTAGTAAGGGGGAAAAATTAAGGATGACAGATCCAAGTTATCCCTTGATTTGTCCTCAAGAGTGTTTTCATGACATATGTATTTGAGCTTTAAAATGTATTATTTATCCAGCACTTTTCATACAGATACTTCCTCTTCTTCTTTTTCCCATCTCTATTCTAGCAAAGTAGAGTCATAGAATTACTCATGAAAAAGAAAAGTAAAAATTGCAACTATCAGAAATAGAGAAATGGTAAAATTGTTTGGTCTGGAGCCTTCAACAATTATCTTACTAATCCTCAACTGTGCCAGTACTGTTATCTCTACAAGAAATATGCTATTAAATATGTGCAGTTCAGTACTTGAGAAACTAAGTCTGATTCTCAAATACATTTATGCTGCATCAGTATTTGCATCAGTTTAGAACTCCTATTTTTTATAAAATATTAAATTTCACCGTGCAATTTCTTAACATTTACTCTCAAGCCAAACTCCCATTACATGAAATTAAAAAAATATATGTAAGAGAGATTAGTTTCTTACAATTTTACTTCCTTGGCAATATCCACTGATTAAAACATGTTTAAATAAAGGGAAAAACTAATGTTTATAATTTAAAGTAATCCTGCATTTGCTAACACTGCAGTCACTGTCAAACAGAACATCTGGCTACTTTTATTCAACTACTTTCAAGCAATAAGAATTTGAAGTTTCCATTATAAAATCAAACAGTGTTAAAACTGTTGTTGGTCTGGGGACATAAGCTAGTCTGTGGTTACATTTTTTCCTAAATTTCCATTAATTATGAATGGTCATATTCCCACGCACAGCACCTCTCACTTACCATCTGGCTTTGCACTGCTTTGCTGATTTCCTGTGCAATAATGAGGCAATTCGAGACCACTGGTTTTTGCCATATTTCATAACAGCTGCTTTCAGAATTTCATCCTTGAAAAAACCATAAATAAATACCCTTATGAACTGCAAAACAGAAAGTCTGAGCGCAAGCAAAGGAGAACATGGTAAATTTCATGGGCTGTCCCAGAGGAAGCAGCATAGCACAGCGTAACACTGCTACTTCTGTTCCATTTTATTCTCAAGAAAAATGAGGATTTGTATTTTGAAGGTCAATGAAATCTGTAAGATTAAATGAAATAGACACATAAATTATTGTTCCAAACTTCATATACCTAACAGAATTTCCCAAATGATTATTTTCAATACTCTCTAATGCACTGGTGTTTAAAGGCTCTGTATGTCTTCACTGAAGGACAGCAACAGAGGTAAGGAAGTGTTTGTCTGGTAAGATATCACAATAGGAAAAAAAAAGTAGAATTGGCAGGTATCTCTGGCTGGCTTGTTTTAAATAATACCATACAATTATCTATTTTTCACATTTTAATGCCATTGGAATAAAAATGTAATAGATTTAGCTTGCGAGCCAGGTTGTTCATAAACAACAAAATGTGCACTGAGTTTGATCAGAAGTGCCAATTCTCTGTCCATCCATCCATCCATCAGTCATTCTCTCACTTCCTCAATAGATGGGTTCATTATTTCTGGTTTATTCAGAGGAAGTGGTATTTTAAATACATTATAGCTGTTCTTACAGCCCTGTCAACCACAGATGTCTCTCTCCTGTACCCAGTGAATGTTCAGTGAGTGTCACACTACCTCCACTGACACCACCCAGAGAACAACAGCTTTAACTGTGAGCTTATGATCAGCTCTTGATCTGGCTTGAACTACTACAGACAACAACTCATATGATTGTTGTTCTGAAAGAAATAATAAATCCTCCCCTGTGTGTTTTTTTTAAACTTATTTGGTGCTCTATTGCACACAGGAGCTGTACTGGTGACATTAACAGGCTTTTTTTTGCATGTAAAGGATCATTTTATGAATGACCTAGTATCACCTGATTTCCCTTTCTCTGTCTTTAATGCTGCATGTATAATCAAAATGTTAAAAAAAAAAAAATCCAACACCTCTTTTATCTCTGGTATACAAAGCCTGGTGAACTGAGGATCTACTTGGCCACTGAACAGGCTCCTCAGGGCAGTGGCTACAACCCTAAGCCTGGCAGAGCTCAAGCAGCTTTTGGACAATGCTCTCAGGCACAGGGTGGGATTGCTGGGGATGTTGTGTGCAGGAGCCAGACTTGATGGTCCTCGTGGGTCCCTTCCCACCCAGGATATTCTGTGATTCCATTTAATGCACCGCTCTTCACCAAAATGTATCAAGTATGGAAGAATGGGGTGATGACAACATGAGTTTTCCTGTCCTCTGCTGACCCCAAATTTAGCTGCTTCCTGGCACATCACTGATATAGCACAGGTGTTTAAAAGCACATACTGCACATTTTATCTTCTATTACTTTTTCTTCACTGCTTCCTGGAACCACGTACATGCATGCCTGGTGTTCACACTATGCAGTGAGAGTGCTATATTTTACAGTGCTAGGTACATCCTTTTGCTTTAAACATGCATCTAATAAAACTGACATCCTTGATTTCTCATGTTATTGATTTCTTTTTCATGACCACTTGTGGTTCTGAAAGCTTGTGATAGCAAAATTGGAGGGGATTGTTCTTTTTTGGAACAGTAATTTCTGTGCACAGGATTCTTGGGGCTGCAGATGAAGAGCCCACACACATTGACAAGAAACAGACTGAAGCTGCACCAGGGGTTTAGATTAGTTATTAGGATTTTCTTTTTTCCTCCATGGAAAGGGTGACAGGCTGCTCAGGGAGTCTGGAGTCACCATTCCTGGAAGTGATTAAAAAACCATGTGGATGTAGCAATTAAGGACAGGTTAAATGGTGTACGTGGTCGTGGTGCTGGGTTGATGGTGGACACTTGGTGTTCTTAAGCCTTTTCCAATCCTAAAAATTGTATGACTCTGCCTTTGCCATTTTCGTATTTTTCAATATCTTTAAGGGCAAGAGATTCCTGCTGCTTCATTCCCACGGAGCACAAGGAACGTGCCCATGTAGCACAAGTCACGCTCTAGCCTGCGAGCGGGACATCTCCAAGCACTGCACAGCCCCTGCTTCCTCTCCAGTGGCAGTGGGAACAGTTTCTCTGGGGCATAAGGACGCAACACACACGTGGCTGAGCTTCCCAATCTGGTGAACATCCCGAGTGAAAAACAACACCAATGTGAACTTGTGACCTTTGCCCGCTGAAGCAGCAGGAAGAAGGCACAGGTTACTGGGGAATGCAGCCCAACAGAGAGCCAAGGGATCACAGAATCGGTTAGGTTGGAAAAGGCCTCTCAGATCACTGAGCTTAATCAACATCTGATCACCACCATGTCAATGAGACCACAGCATTCAGTGCCACATCCAGCCTTTCCTTAAACTGCCTTCAGAGACAGTGACTCCATCAGCTCCCTGGGCAGCTCATTCCAATACTTAATCACCCTTTCCTGTGAAGAAATTCTTCCTAACATCCAACCTAAACCTCTCCTGGTGCACTCTGAGGCCATGTCCTCTTGTCCTGTTGCCTGGGAGCAGAGCCTGACCCCCATCCAGCTGCGCCCTCCTGTCGGGGAGTTGTGGAGAGGCAGAAGACCCATCTCTGAGCCTCCTTTTTTGCAGGCTGAGTCCCTCCAGCTCCCTCAGCTGTTCCTCATCAGCCCTGTGCTCCGTTCCCTTCCCTGCACCGGCTCCTGCCGAGCCCAGACCCGCCGCTGTCCGGCCACAGCAGCCCCGAACCCCCGCGCAGGCGCACCGCGACACCGCCCCCTCCCGCGCCTGCGCACCAGCGAGGGCTCCCCCCAACCCCCCACCTGCCCGGCCCTGAGGGGGGACGAGGGCGCGAACCCCGCCGAGTCTCACCTCGGTGTTCCGCCACACGCCGCCTTTAATCATAATCCGCGGCATCTTGGCGGCGAAGGGAGGCGGGGACGAACCCCTGGAGCGAGAGAATGGAGAGGGGGCGGGAGCGCCACTGGCGTCAGCGGGGCCGGCCGAGACGGCGCACGGTCGCCCTCAGCGGCGGCGGGTGCCGAGGGTGAGGGAAGCGAGGCCAGCTGTCAGAAAAGCTGCTCTGTCAGAAAAGCCGGGAGCGGGTCCGGCGGCTTTCCCAGGGAAGCGGGACTGGCGGCTTTTCCAAGGGAAGTGAGGCCGCTACTCCTCCAGGGAAGCGGGTCCGGCCGCTCCGCGCATGCGCAGCCCCCGCGTGTCCTGAGGCGGCGCTTCGCGCTAGCGCCCCCTGCCGGCCGGAGGAGCACACGGCGGAGGAGCCCGCCCTTCATGAAACTCTTCAGATTCTCTCTTCAAGGGACGCAGATGAGGGAGGAAAGGGACAGCGGAAGGAAATCACATCTCCCCCGTGTTCCCAAGGTATTTTTTTAATTTCAGGAAAAAGCCCCATGCTTTTTCCTGAAATTAATAAATTCTTGGTTGTGAGGGTGGTGAGGCCTTGGCAAAGGCTGCCCAGAGAAGCTGTGGCTGCCCCATCCCTGATGTTGCCCAAGACCAGGCTGGACAGGGCTTGGAGCAGCCTGGCATCGTGGAAGTTGTCCCTGCCCATGGCAAGGGGTGGAACGAGATAATCTTTAAGGTGGCAGTGCAAAACTATTCTATGATTCTACAAGAGAGCAACATTGATGGTGCATTTGCATGTTAACACTCACATACACACTAAAGGAATGTATACAAGGTACATACCTGAATTTGGGGAATTTTCATAGCTAGGTACTCATGTCACTCAACAGGTGAAGGGCTGAGTCTCAAGGAGTGGGGATCTCGGCTCAGGATCTGTCACTGTCCCTCGGCTGTGGCCTTCCAGGCATCTCCAGCCTGGGAGCTGTGTGGCTCAGAGGCCCCACTCGATGGGAAGCGCTGCTCCCAGCCTCCTGCAGTCTGGAGGGCTCAGAGGCTCTGAAATATCACTGCTTAGAGAGTCACAACAGACTTGGCTTTGCCCATAGCAATTTTCCACCCTGGCTGCAATTCAGATTGGTAACTTTCTCTGAAAGTTCAAAACCAAAAACGTTGTTCCACCTGGGTGGTTATTCGGGGAAGAAAAGTAAGTTCCCAAAGGCTCTTGAAACCCAGGGAGCACCTTAGCCAGCACAAGCTCCTGGGAGCAGACAGTGTTTTGGATAAGCTCAAGAGGAGCTCAGCTCAGCTTGTCAAGGCCAAGCCCTAATGAGCATTTCTGAGGCCACAGTGTGGCCCAAACAGGAGGATGCACCACCACACCATACAGGTCTGACCAACTATTGTTCATTTACATCACCTCCAGTTTAACTTGTATTCATTTAATTAGCAGATGCACAGCAGGTGAAATGACAGCCTTTTACTCAGTTTGTCTTTTTACATTTCCCTGTTTTGTCCCAATTCAGGATATGTTCATGGAGAACATTATGAAACTTTTTTGGTTTAAATAGGAAACTTCATAGTATGATTTAGGAAAGGTTTTGATTTTTGTTTAAACTGCAGGAATAAAAAATAGTACACTTCTAGCTACCAAAAAAAACCCACAAAAACCCAAAAAAACTACCAACAACAGCCCATGTCTTCTTTGAAACTGAATATGCCTCAACCTGTAAATTTCACTGACTTAGCAGACTGAGAATACCTTTGAAACCCCAAAAATCCAATGCAGTGCATAAGGAACAGAAAGCAACATCAGGAGTCATTGAATTGCTTATTTTTATTAGAGGCAGTGACTAGGAATAATTACTTTTATAAAATCAATCTCTAACTAAAAATACCTTCTTGTTATTACTTAAATCTTGAAGTAACTCAGATTTACAAACTCTTTCAAAAATTTACTGCAGTTAATTTATCCCCCAAACCAGGCTCTTCTCATCATCATTGTACACTATGCTTTTAAATGACAGTGCTCAATCAGATTTAGCCCTTCTAGTCTCATCTGATATACAGGTTTACAATTCTTTCAGTATTTTTGTTTTCTCTTTGTACCTGCTCTTTTCAAATAAATTATCAGAACTGTAATGTAACGCAGGTAAAACCACCTCCAAGTTTGAGTAATCATTAAGATATCCCAGAAATGCTTTTCTTTCTTAATACAGGATAACATTCTTCTTTCTCACAACTGGATAAAGTAGCTCCAAGGTTTAAATCACTTATCTGTAACCACCATGGTTCAGGCACAGATACTTGTCTGACTTTACTGAAACTGCAAAGAACTGGATCACTTGAACATCTTTGCTGATCTGGCCTTAAATACATTCATCTGTCCATGAGTTTCAGTCCATTATTGGAAAATTGCCTTCCAAACTGCAGAATGGCTGCAGGGGTTCTGGAAGACAAGACCCTAGAAGATGCGCTGTTCAGGAAATTAATCTAAAAGGAAAGTCTAAACACACAGGCAAGATTCATATATACTATCCTGCAAGGGTTATTCATGTATTTGGAAAGAATGCTGTAGCTGTTCTCATTTACAATATTAGGTATGCTTGACAGATATTTGCAATTCAGAGTATATAAGTGAAACAGAGAAAAAATTTAACAGGCTAGAAATCCATTTGGATTTAGGTAAAATGTGCAGCTTTAAATTATTAGTAGCCTTGCTAGCATAATTAAAATATGCTGTTTAGTCTGGCAGCTCTGCAGCACTAGTAAAAACTGCCTCAGCTGAGGAGAAAGAATGCGAATTTCCAAGCTGAAGAGATAAGAGAGGCTCCTCGAACTTTGAAACAGACAAGGCAGATTGACCCAAGAGTTCTTTCTGTACTTTCTGATTAAAAAAAATAGCTGCAAGGGTAACTAACTGCAAGAGTAATGCAAAATCAGTAGAATGAATATACATAAACCTTTGTTGAAACTCTATGCATATGTAAACTAGTAAAGAAGAATAAAAAGGGATTTGGAGTTCTCAAGGGCACGCATGTCCTTTGAAGGGGAACGATCCCCATGGTGCAATAACACCACCAGCTTTACAACCTTTACAAGTTGTGAAGTTGGAGCTTTTATGCCAATTCATAAGTTTATCAATTTATGTATAGACATGCATGGAAATATACACACATTCTACTACAGGATTCTGTAATCCCAGACACCCAGAGCTGGCTGTCCAGGACTACATCCAGATGGCTTTTCAATATCTGAAAAGAAGGGAACTCCACTGCATCTCTGGGCAGCGCTTCCCAACCTGTCTCCTATGATACCAGAAAGCCTCTACAAGACATTATCTGTATTTCTACAGAAAGGCACACATCCAGAAGCAGAAAAAAAAAAAGCACTGAATCCCATACTTACATTCACTCTAAATTAAACCACAGGTTTGTTCTGCTGCTCCATGGACTGAGCTGTAGCATTGGGACAGTTTGCACCAGGCCTTTGCTGCTTTATTTCCTCACACAAGGGGATGACACACTGTTAATAAAACCACTTACCACACTCAAGAGTTCCTAGCACTGCATAACTCCAAAACAAAGAAAGATTTGTCTAGATTTGAATATAAATTGGAAGCAGCATCTATCTGGGTTCACCATACACTGGACCAACTGCTGCGTAGTGTACTAGCTCTTATACACCGTATTTTAGACTAAGAGTAAAGTTCTTAAAATAATTTTAGTTCCAGATATTGCTAAGGTTTTAAATGAAACTAATCAGTATTCACAATTATCAGCAACTGCTAATTGAAGTTATTTGAAAAGCATATAATTTAACAATAACAACCAACACAGTAACTACCAACCTGAGAAAAGGTAAGGCATTTCATACTAGATTTACACTGGACATTCACATAAAATTGAAGATTTAAAGATTCCCAGTATCATAAAATAGATGTTTCTGGACACTGCCATTTCTGTCAGATTACTCAAAAAATTATCAAAATTACAGACAAGGTAACAGCTTAATAAACATCTTATACATACAGATACATGTAAAACATTTTACTGTCATTTTTACCCAATGATGACATGCATGTTTTGTTTCTGTAATTTGGAGAGATACTATTTTTTTCCTCTTACAAGTATTGCATAAGCACCTGGGAGTAAAGGAGGCAACTTTCAGCAGATGGGAGGTAGCATTTAGCCTCCAGATACACTGATAATTTTTACATGAAAAGTTATTACTACAAAATATAACATGCTTTTCCTTCCCTCCCGTTACACATTCTTTCAGTTAGAAAAGAGTTTTTCTTATTAAATTTTTACAAGAAAATAAGTGGTGCAGAGTAACTCCTTAAACACAGATGAACACTGGCCAAAATAACTGACCTCTACTGAAGCAGTTACTCAGGGATGAAAAGTGTCTCCAAGATCTTCAGCACAGCCTGTGCTAGAATTGATGTTCCCACAAACACCTGCAGCAAACCAGTACCCCAGGTTTCACTCTCTTGACCAAAATGCTGGATGCATCCATTACCAACCACTGTTCTGGGCACAGCAAAGGAACATAAAGCCATGAAGAAATTCAGGACATGCAAACCTGTCCAAAACCAAGCACCAACTTCCAATTCTCAACCCGATATCCCAACCTTGTGCTGCTGCTTATGCTTCTCCATCAGTTTTTTGGTGGGCAGCACTACATTACACTTTGCACACCTGTACTTCTTTTTGTGTGTTTTTATGTGCTTTTGGAAAGCGTGTTTATCCACCGTGGAATACCTGCACCTCCTGCAGTGCAGCTTGAGGTGGGTCAGGAAGTGGCGCTTGAGGTGGCTGGAGGTGCGGAAAGCCAGGGAGCACTGCCCACACTGGAACGGCTTCTCCCCCGTGTGGATCCTCATGTGGAGCTTCAGGTTCCCATTGTGGGCTGTGCAATAGCCACACTCCTCACACCTGTATGTCTTGACAGGCAGCTCCTTGTGCTCGTAGAGGCAGCCAGGAGAGGAGGTTCCCTCCCCGGTGTGCGAAGCCAGGTGCCGCTTCAAGGACAGCCATTTGTTGGTTGAGTAGTCACAGCTCATGCACTTGAAATGCCCCAAGTTCAAATGTGTGAGTCTGTGCCTTTTGAGGTGACTGGAAGTACGGAACTTCTTCTGACAAATGGGACAGCTGTAGGGCTTCTCACCTGTGTGAGTTCTGACGTGGAGCTCCAGGTTGCTTAAAATGCCAGTAGCGTAGTTGCACTCTGCACACTGATATAGTAGTGGCTGATTTCGTGCTCGCACGTCATTTGCTGTGCCCCTCTGAACACCTTGCTGAACTGCCCAAACCTCTGAACCAAGCAAGGAGCTGTTTAAGCCTTTGCAGGAATCAAAATCCCTTTCTGGATATGTGCCTCTCTGGATTTCACGATGCAGTTCAAGATTCTCTAAACACCTCTCTACAAAGAGGCAACTTCCAAACTCCTGTCCATTTTTCACATGAAGAAGGCTGTGTTTCTGCAAATGGTTTGATGTCTTAAACGTCTCATTGCACTCTTTACAAACGAATGGTCTTTCATCCGTATGTATCTTCAGGTGCAGCCTGAAGTTGTTAGGAACAGCAGTAGTGTAACTGCAGTGCTGGCATCTGTATGTTTGGAATGTATTTAAATTAGAAGGATCTGTATCCAAGTTTTCCACAAAGTTATGAAATGAAGCATCATCTTGCACTTGTGAATGAGAGGTCTCTGATTTGAAGAAAGGCTCTTCTTTGTAAGTGACAGCGTCCATTCGGTAAGAGGTCTGAGGAACTTCTGATTTACTTCCAGTAGTAGCCAGGCTGTTGCTTCCTTGGCTGTTTTCAAGGAATTTCTTTCCAAGGTATATTTTCTTATTGTCCCACACATCATCTGCTTGCTCAAACTCCACTTCTGAAGCCAGGATTCCCCCACCCAGACAATCATTTTCTGTATCAAAAAGAGAGTGAGAAACATGGCCCTGAGAACCACCATCAGCTTTGCCTGTTTTGCTTTTACAGTATTTCTTGCTCTGATTCGTGTAACCATTAGCCTTAAACTGTTCATGAAATTTCTTGTGAAAACTGAGATGTCCTTTAGTGTAGAACACCAGGTTACATTCATTACATGGGTAGGTCTTTGGAGGAATTTCAGTTCTCTTTCTCCTACTCAGGCAGTCAGGTTGCTGTGCTTGGCACCTTTCCGTCCTTGCATGTGTCCTCCTGTGTCTCTCCAAGCCTGAGGTGCTGGTGAATGCCACCTGGCAGAGCTCACAGCAATATGGTGTATCCCCTGTGTGGATGTGGCTGTGCCTCACCATGCTTGCAAAATACAGTGAAAAAAAGGTGCAGAACCTGCACTGGTAGAGCTTATAGCCAGCATGCCAGTACATGTGATTTAACAGGTAGGAGAAGCTGCTGCAGGAGTAATCACACTGAGGGCACTGGTAAGGTGGTCTCTCCTTGTGTCCCTTCATGTGATGAATAAAACTCCTAGGACTGGATGAAACAAAGAAACAAATTCTGCAGGAAAAGCTAACTGGCACATCCAGAGGTGTAAAGTCCCTTTCAATTTTAATGAAAAATTTCTTGTATTTACTTTCTTTTTTCTTGGTCTCAGATTCCCCTTCAGATCCTTTCTGCCTCCCTTTTCTTGCACTTATTCTATTTTTTCTTGCCTTTTGCAACCTAGCAATCTTCTTATGAAATTTAAGGTGATTCTTAAGATTGAAAGAAAAGAAAAAAGTTTTTTTACAAAAGCAGCATTTATGTATTTTCTTATCTTTATGAGCTGAATAAGTATGTTTCTTTAGGTGCGTGCTGTATTTAAACACAGAACTACAAAATCTGCACTTGAAACTCAATCTTTCATTCTCCTTTGTCAAACAAGATCTTTTAGGAAGAGGTGTGATGGTCACGCTATCATTCCTCAATGTTAATCCTTCTTGCTGGCTCTGGAACTCTTTTGGGCTTGCATGAGAAGAAACAGCTTCTTGGTGCTGGTATCTTTTCTTAGAGAATGGTGTTAACATCTTGTAAATATGCTCTCCAGTAGCATTTGATTCAGCAGAAGTAGAAGCATTCATGTCAGGTTTCCCTACATCTTCTATATGTTCATTTAAAGTAGGAGAACATCCATTAAGATATGGATCAGAACCATTATAGGTAAATTTCTCTTCTTCTTTCAAGCCATGTTCCAAAAGAGAACTCAGAGTTTCATCTTCAAATTTGCTTATTTTCCTGTAATCAATTTCATTATCTCCATTCTTTGAGGAATCAGGATCTACAAGGAGATAGAAAAAGTCACATTTCATACAATCACAAATACTAATGATTAAGTCATAGTAATAATCCCAAATTGCCTAATTATTTGCTTGCTCTTCATTACTTCTGCTTCCTTATTACTTCCCTCTCTCCATTTTTTCCCCTAATGCCTCTCCTCATGCTCCCCTCTGCCCCCAACATTGAAATGTTGTTCCTAGTTAGAAGCCACCTTCTCTCCTACTTTCTATTTTAACTCAAGACTCTGAATTTCACAGGACAACACCACACCCAGTTTTTAACAGAACACCTTTATGCCAGAATGCCTGTCAAAGAACTAACACCAAAATTTTCTAATGCTCCATTCTCATAAATTTCACGCTTTTTCTGCATTTTTATTTTGAGAACATTTCCCTACTCAAGGCCACCCTTTTTCTCATTGGAGGAGAATGAAAAAGTACCAACATTTTGTAGTTTCACTGCCTTTCTCAGGAGTCTGTTAAAGAACTGATCATACTCCAGGCAATATTTTCCTTCTGTTGCATTTATGAATCGAATTTGAAATGCTTACTCTAAAAGAAATTAGTTTCATAGCATTTCTATACATTTTTTTATTTCAAAAGCTTAAGGTTTACTGTATTTCCTAAACTCTTGCAATAATTTTATTAACATATTACCTTCCATTTTAACAATTATCTCAAATTCCTTGTGGATTTCTGGTTGTTTCTGTGGACTGCTATCAAAAACAACACTTGCAATACTGACAGGTTCTTCTTCATGTTTGGGTACCACCACCAGTGTCTCCAAAGTGTCAGCTCTGTCACTGTCAGCAGAGGAGAGGAGAGGAGGAATCTTCTGAAAGCCATCATTATCACTACAATCTTCTCCATCACTGTATTTCACTATCTCTGGAAGCTCTGTTTTGCAAGACGATGTAGGTAACATGCAATTTTGACCATATTTATCCGTGTCTGCATCACACCCGTCACTTAAAGATAATTTTGATGTGTTACACACACTCTCAGCAAACCATTTCTCCTCAGAGTACTTAATACAATTATCTTCATTTGAAACAGTCTTGTTTGCATCCCAATTGCCTACACTGCTGCTGTCGTTTGAACGTTCCACTTCATTTTTTAGGCAAAGGCTGTTGTTTAATTTCAACTCCTGCTCCACCTCGGGAACGGACACTTCCTGATCCTTATCATCGTCCTGGAGAAAATCCTCATCGCTCAGCACCAGGACAGTGATTGGCAGCACAGTCTCAAACACCTCGGGCTCTGCGAGGAGAAAGACACACAATTATGGCAATTCCCAAAAAAACCCCAAACACCTGACAGCACCGCGTCCGCCATAACCCGGACGCACGCCCAGTGCGCATGCGTGCGCCTGGCGGGCTCGCCGATTCGCCTCGTCCTCGCCCTTCCCGCTTTCCGCGGCCGCTCGGGCCCCGCCGCTCCCGGACCGCGCTGGGTCCGGCCCGGCCCGGCCCGGCCCGGCCCGCGGGCACTCACCGCTGTCTGCGGCCGGCTGCGGGATTCCCCCCGCGGCCGGCTGCGCCACTGCCGGCTCCATCGGCATCTCCGCGCCGCCGGCGCGAACCTGCGGGCGGGCTCGAACCTGCGGCCGGGCGCGCCTGCGCAGCGCGGCGGGGGCGGTGCCGCCCGCGCCTTCTGGTTCGGGAGAGAGGCGGGGACGCCGTCTGAGGGATGGGTGGGATCCTGCGATCCGAGGCTTTCAAATGTGCGTTAAAGTTCAGTTTTAATGTGCTCATAAGTGGTTTAGAGACTCCGTTTAATCACCAACCTGGGCCAGGGAGCCCCCAGCCCTGGGCAGAATTATTCGAATGCTCCGCGAAGCCTATTCCCGGTTTAAGCAATTTTAATCGGTTGTTACTTCTTTTCCTGTGAAATTAGATTTCAGCTAATATCTCAGATGTGAAAAACACAATTAATTGTTTTTTAAAATTTTAAAAGTTTAATAATAATAAAATGATTATAAAATAGTAGTACAATTAGAGTAATAAAATTTAGAGTTAGGACAATTACAAGACAATAAAAAAAGCAAAGAATTACGGATGTCCAGATGCTCTTGGACACTAGGTCACAAAAAGCATGTTTTGTGAACAAAGGAATAACCCTTAATAAATTATATACTGCTGCTAATTCATACATACTTCATGGTTATGCATACATTCTATTTAAAATACGACACTCTGGAGTATGTCAACTCCTTCTTTTAATCCCTACGGTGTCTTCGAGTCTGGGCAAGGCCAGAAGAAATTAGCTTCTTCTGATAAGAGAACCATAAATTCCTCTTCTCTGGAAGACTTAGGTGTTCTGGGACTGTTATCTTGAAGTGAGTATCTCATTCTTTAAAAAAAAAAAAAACAACACATACATTGTTTTTATTTTAACTACAAAACTACATTTACCATACTATTAAAATGTTAATACAGCACTTCTAATCAATATAACATAATATATATAGTATTAAATTTAATATTTGCGAAAAGCCAATCATAAAATATGCATTTTTCACATCAGATCATACTCTTAAGATCAGAATTGTGACAACAAGAAGGCGCTCCCTTGCTGGATACAGAAAGAATCAAAAAATAATCGCAGGAAGGAGTCACAAAATTCATGGAAACATAAAACAGCACCTTTGGTTTCATCCTGTTCTCCTTAGCTGTTCAGACTGAATGTGGAAAATACATGAACTGTGTGCATGCATTATAGAGATGCAGGTCTTTAGATACATATGTAAAGTTATATACATGCAGAGTGTCCCTGCCTGTTACAGGGTGGTTGGAATGAGATGGTCTATGCGGTCCCTTCCAATAAAAACCATTCTGTAATTCTGTGAGTTGGGGCTGGAAGGGAGATCTGGAGATCATCCAGTCCAAGTCCAAGCCCCCTGGCAAGGCAGGGTCACCTGGAGCAGCTGACACAGGAACGTGTCCAGGTGGGTCTGGAATGTCTCCAGAGAAGGACAATCCACAAAATCCCTGGGCAGCCTGCTCCAGTGCTCTGTCACCCTCAACGTCAAGAAGCTCTTCCTCATGTCTAGGTGGAACTTGTGTTTAATTTTATGGCCACTTCTCCTTGTCCTGTTGCAGAGCACCACTGTAAAGAGCCTGGCACCATCCTCCTGGCACCTGCCTTGGAGATGCACAGATCATTGAGATCCCCTCTCAATCCTCTCTTCTTCAGATTAACCAGGCCCAGTTGCTGCAGTCTCTCCTCATGAGAGATGCTCCAGAGACCTCATCATCTCTGTGACCTCTCCAGTAGCTCCTTGTCCTGCCATCCCAGGGTTCTCCCCAGCTCCCAGCACCCTGACATTATTTTATCCCCACCCCCAGCTGTGATCCCACATTCTGCACTGCTAGAGGATTCCCAGTTTTCATTTTCCAGGCTCAGCACTCTGTAGTGGTGTCTCCAGAAGAGGATGGAATGTTTAGCCACTCCAATGAGAGGGATTTTCCCTATTCCCTGTCTTCTTCCCCCAGTAAAAATCATGGAACCAATTATCTGCCTTAATTTCAGAGCTTTGCACATCTTGTATATGGAGCTGCACCCATATGTAGGAACATTTGTTCAGTTTGTGAAATTTAGGTGGCATCTTTTTATTTTCAAGTAGAACTGATGAAACCTCGAGGGAGGAGCATTTCCAAAATCCTCCTGACTGGGAGTATTAAACTAGGAATAGGTGAGAGGAATATTGGCTTCTGTGTTTCAGCACTGAGGGAGTTTGGGAATCTCTACAGAGTGAGAAGACTAGATACTCCAAGGTGAGTGAAACAGATGCTGGGGTGAGCAGCATGTCTTGCATGGACTTTTGACTGCCTGAGCAAGCCACAGCAGGTGGAAAAACAAAATTAAGAAATTCTCCTCCTGGTAGAACCGTCTGAGTCTTCCCCACAAGATGGCTCTGCAGCCATAGGCTCTGCAAGGGAAGAACCTGGAAATACTGGTTATTTCTCTTTTTTTAAAGCATTAACTTTAAATTAATCTCCTTTGAAAGATATCTCCCTCACTAGAAAAGCTGCAAAATTCTGTGAAAACTTTACAAAGATGTTAATCCAAGTCTTTTTTTCTCAAAAGTGGCTCTTTCTACTCTTTTTCTTAAGGGAAGAAACTATACTCTCAGCCTAGTGCTTCATGATGCCATCATGCAGTGAACAAAGTGACCATGAAATGGCTGAGGAATGAATCTGGTCAGTCTGGCCTTCATCTTCTTCATTACAAGCCCTTTGCACAAAACTATGTTTTGCAAATTCAGCTTGCAATGGAGTGATCTGAACCTGCTTGCAACTGTGCTTGTGCCCACACTCCAACATGAAAAAAAGTTGTGGAAAGTATCTTGTAAGGAATAGCATGGTGGAAAATGGCTTTAAGATAAAAGAGGGTGGATTTAGAATGGGTATTAGGGAAAAAAACGATTCCCTCTAATGGTGGTGAGGCTCTGGCAGAGGTTGCCCAGAAAAGCCCCATCTCTGGAAGTGTTCCAGACCAGGCTGGACAGGGCTTGGAGCAACCTGCTCTAGTGGAAGGAGTCACTGCCCATGGGAATGAGATGATACTTAAGGTTTCTTCCAACCCAAAACATTCTGTGATTATGTGAAATATGAGATACTATGAAAAATTGAAGCAACTTCAATAAATTGTGATTATTTGAAGTGTGGATTTTTGGCATCTTTATGGCCAGAATGGTGGCAGAGAATTACTTCAACTAACATAAGACATTGACCTAAAAAGTGTAACTTGAGACTGTAGTCACGTTAGGCTGCAAGTAATTTTGTAAGATCTTGAATCAATATCCTTCACTTTACGTGCCAGGGCACATAACAAAAAGTCAAGCTGGAAATATTGAAAAAAAAAGCCTGAAAGTTGAGGGATAAAAGATAGTGTCACTTTTAGACCAGGGAGAGTCAGAGAATTGTTCCTGGGAAACTTATATTGTGTAGCTGCATAATGTAAGTGAATATGATCTGGCAATAAGAGAAGTGGTAGCTGAATACAAATCCAGCTGGAAAAGCATAGAAAGTGGTCTAGATAAGTTGCAAATGAAGTTATTGCTCAATATCAGCTAATATAAAGAGGGAAATATCTCCAGAAGGATTGGTCAGCCCAGTGTCAGCTGTATTAGGACTGTGAACTACAGGGACTGCGAGATTTTAACAGCCCAGATGTTGCAGTAACAAATCAAGGCTTAGTAACTAAATGCATTCTTTTACTGTAAAACCTGCTGGTTTGTTTTTCTCACGCTGCCATTGACTCTTACTTTTTTTTTTTTTTTTTTTTTTTTTTTTTTGGTCTCTTTTTGAAAATAGCTCAACTGAAGTCTGTTCCAGAGGGAAGAGAAGAAAACACATCAGTGAGGACAAAGAGCTGAGCAGCACTTAGGCACAGATCCTTCTCACACCAAATGCCCACAGAGAGCTGCAGCTGAGGATTGAGTCACACAAAATCCCACCACACTCTGCTTTCCAATACCTTCTGCCCCAAGCAGATCTCCTTATCACTAAGTTCACCTTGAACTTGTAGAACCTGCAAGACTAGGAAAAATATTCAGTCTTATGGTTAGGGCCCAGAAGCCAGGAAGTTTATTTCCATTCCCATTTTTTCTTCAGGTTTGTGAAAATTCCTATTGTTTGCAGAGTGTTTCAAGCTCTTCACATTGCTATAAGAGAACAGAGCAGTGCTCTTACATGTTTTCAGCTCTCAGTGTTGGAAGCTGTGTTTGATTTATTGCCATACACAGAATTTTCCTTAATATGGAGACAAATATATCTAAGGAAGAACTCAGGAAAACATGGAAATACAGAGTCTTTTCTCTGGAAAACTGAGCATGGTCCATTCCACTGATTTTGCTCTTTTTCTCTTCATAGAATCATGGAATAGTTT
This sequence comes from Taeniopygia guttata, assembly GCF_048771995.1. Taxonomy (NCBI): domain Eukaryota; kingdom Metazoa; phylum Chordata; class Aves; order Passeriformes; family Estrildidae; genus Taeniopygia; species Taeniopygia guttata. The sequence goes on along the minus strand of NC_133027.1, from coordinate 5,259,011 downwards.
AAGATGGAAGGACCTTTTAAAGGTAATTGAATCCAACTCCGCTGCCATGGACAGGGACACTTTCCACTAGACCAGGTTGCTCCAAGTGCTTTCCACCCTGGGTCTTGAACACTTCCAGGGATGGGGCAGTTCTCTTGTGCCTTTCTGATGGGAAAGACAGAGAACTTCTGAATCAAAAATTATTGTTTTTTATGAGGCCACATTGATCTCAACAAAGTTAGCCCAAAACTGAGTTATGGAGTTTGTTGTCTTTTGAGAGAGACACAGATGTGGCAAAGGAAATTTCAGCTTGGAAATTTCAGCATAGCAAGACATCATCGTGGAAAATGTGAGGAAATATTAATAGAAGGTCTTAGTGCCTCTGCCTTCTATAATAATTTGAAAAGTAAACATTAAAATACTGACAGTAACAGAGGGTAATGAGCCATTGCTTGTCAAACAAAAATAATATGTAGGAAAAGGTCAGATCTTTGGGAAAGCAAGTGCCTCTGGATTGACAAGGTTAATCATAAAAATAAGTGTATTGCTGCCGAATTGCCAGTTGCTGGGTGACCCACAGGTGAAGGGAAGGGCATTTGCTTAGTGGCAGGAATTTAATGATTCACCATCTGGATGAAGTTTTCTTCAGTGAACCATGTAATATTTTTATTTAGACAATGAATTGCTACCTGCTCCATTTGACCAGCTAATCTGCCTCGAGACTCCACTGATAATACTGGCTGAAAGCTTAGTGCAGTTGTCTGAATATGAATAACAATAAAAGTTCTCTTACTAGTTTTTCTGTATCCCTAATGGACTTAAATTAACTTAAAATTACACTTCCACACCAGATAAGATAAAATAACATAGTTAGTTTGTGGAAAAGGTGCTTCTTAGGCACAAGGTTTGAGACCAACCTGAAAACATGATAAACATTTTTTTTTTTTTAACAGAGCAAGGCAAAGGTGCCTCACTTCAAAGAGAGAACATTCTATTTACTTTTAACTGGATGTTAATTGATTGTTTACCTGTTTTTTCACATGGTTTTTCCATTAAATTCTTCCCTATGAGGGTGGTGAGGCCCTGGCACAGATTGCCCAAAGAAGCTGTGGCTGCCCCATCCCTGGAAGTGTCCAAGACCAGGCTGGACAGGGCTTGAAGAAACCTGGGGTAGTGGAAGGTGTCCCTGCCCATGGTGGGGGCCAAAATGAGATGAACTTTCAAGTCCCTTCAACCCAAACCATTTATGACTCTATGATTTTGTGTGGCAGGGCTTTTCTGCAGGTTGGAGGTCTTTTGGTGTGATCTGGTCATGTCCTATTGTGAATTCCTGTTACCCTCCTGAAGTGGGTCATTAAGGACATCTTCCACTTGCCAGGTGACTCTGACTTGGATCCAGGAAAACAAAAATTTCCAGGTTCAGTTTAGGAGTTAGCGTGGGCCAGGGCTAATTTCCCAGAGTAGAAATAAACAGAAGGAATGAGCGGATAAGATTAATGCCTGTACAAAATCAGATGAGAACCTCTGGCACTCATGATGCCATCTAGAAAGATGCAGGTAACTTTTTGTTTGTGTGTTTCAAAAGATTTCTTGAAAAGTCCCCCCAGACCTGAACTATATGGTGATCAGATGTAGTTTATGGAATTATAGTCAGTGTGGTTACTTGTCTGCAGCTGGAAGGAGTCTTTCAGCTAAAAGCAAAATAGATGCATGGTCTTTCAACTGATTTTCAACTTTGTTTTGTATTCTGCATCTCCTTCTAAATCACAGTAAAAATCAACAATATTATTCATGCTGACAAGATTGAAAATGATGAAAAATTATGGGAAAGGAGAAGCCAAAGCTTTTTGTGTTTGCAACCTTTTCCTCAGCTAAACATGTTGGGTCCCTCCTAGCTTATTTGTGTATTTTCCTTCCAGCTTAGGCTATTCCATTTTAAAATATTTTAGGTATTTTTTGCATTTTTAGCAAGTGCAAAACATTGGGTTTTTTCCTGTAATTTTGCCTTGCATAAGCGGCAGTTACGCAGCCCATTGGAAGTAACTGAGACATTCTCCAAGCAGTATGGATTTCTCATTAAAGTAGGATCATTACTAGGGTGACTGAGCAGTCTAAAGGCATTATATTTATATTTTTCCTGGTGAGGGTGGTGGAGGCCCTGGCACAGGTTGCCAGAGAAGCTGTGGCTGTCCCATCCCTGGAAGTGTTCAAGGCCAGGTTGGATGGGGCATTGAGCAACCTGGGCTAGTGGAAGGTGTTCCTACCTTCAGGAATCTCATTCCTTATCTGTATTCATTCCTTACCTGTATTTCTTCATGGAATATTTAAGAAACAGAAATCCAGATCTTACCCAAACCGGTCTGTATTCCCTGATAGATGCTATGAATCCATACATCTCAGATATGTCTGTTAAGTTCACCAAGTGCTCTAAGATTTCAAAATCCAGCTATTATGGAAATGGCCATTGTTATTCTTGTTTTTAATAGCTGCTGACAGTCAGAAATATTTTGAGGTAAGTGCCAAGTTAGAAGCTGTGTTTCTGAATAGAGTCTTTCAAATACTCAAGGGGTCTGTTATATTTGAGGTAATTTGTCTGGACTGTCATCCCAGAAACATCTGGTGGAAGGGGATCAGACTGGCACAACAAAGACTGGCAGTGGTACTCACATTTCCTCTTGTGGAGCCACTTTATGGGTTTGGTTGTGCTAAAGAATTTGAACACTTTGCAGGGCATTACTGGATTTTCTTGAGCTGTCTGAAACTCAGCATTTCCATTTCATGGCAAATGTTGAAGTTTCCCAGTATGTTTTTATCCTCAGTGTGAACATACCCACAAGTATAAAACCTTTCCTGCCCATTTAGAAAAGTGTTGTTTTAAACACTGAATATATAGAGAGAAACTTCACTTTAAAATTAAATTACTAGTTCAAAGCTCGGGGGGACCTTCTCACCCTCTACAACTCCCTGACAGGAGGGTGCACCCAGGTGGGGGTCAGGCTCTGCTCAGAAGGAACAAGTGATAGGACAAGAGGAAACAGCCTCAAGTTGCACTACGGGAGGTTTAGATTGGGTATTAGAAAAAAATTCTTTATTAAATGGGTTATCAATTATTGGAACAGGCTGCCCAGGATGGTGGTAGAGTCACCATTCCTGGAGGAATTCAAAAAACATGTAAGTGTGGCACGTGGGGACATGGTTTAGTGACAGGCTTGGCAGTGCTGGGTTAATGATTGCATTCAATGATTTTAGAGGTTTTTTCTGCCTTAAACAATTATGTGATTCAATGATTCCCTCCTGCCACAACAGTTCTAATGGCTTAGGACATGGCCCAGCTCATCACACTGTATCCTGTCAGGATAAGAACCAGGTAAGGATGCTATTACTGGGCAACCACGTGGGCAGTTTCCAGCGGATGAGATTCATCAGCAATTACCTAATTTTAGGTGGCTTTTTTTTGTGTCATGACTGTACTGGAGCTTGGTGGCCAAATTCCTGATTTGGAGAGGGATTTTCTACAGCCAAAAATGTGCAGTCCAAGTCAGTCTTAAATTAGATACCTCTGCTTAGACAAGTGATCTCCTATCTCCATTGCCTGTACTGAGTCATTCTTCACTAAGCATAATGGGAGTCTAGACTGTTGTAACCATGTCCACTAAGGTTTGAAGTTGGTGCTGAATTTCCCCCTGTTCTGTTCACCAGTGGGATGAGAGCTTTCTGAGAACTAATGAGTGGCAATAACTTGATGCCAATTATCCATTTATTGTTTTTATCTTTAAAATATGCATAAAACCGTTTGGGGCTTGTGATCCAGAATATGTAATCAGAGCGGGGTACATCAAAGTCTGTCTTGTCACTGAAATATTTTTTAGTTGATAATAGAAAATTCTATTGAAGCAAAGTTCTGTAGCTCATGCAAGACAATCAAAACCAACGGGGTTCATCTGAACCTGCCTCCATTAGGATCTTCTGTTGGCTTTGCTGTTAGATTTAGCAATCAGCTATAAAGGACAACATTTTCAAAGCCAGTCTAATGAAGATACTTAGAGTGATATTCTTCAACCACATGTTTGAATCTGGGAAAATTACTTCAGGCTTTATTCCCTTTATTGATGGGAAGAAGCAGTAATTTAGAGTGTGAGTAATCTGACCTATTTTAGATGTCCATTTTGGAGTGATGAGTTGCAGATTAAATGCTGATTTCTCCCCGTTGAGTACTTGAGGGCCAGAGGGGGATTAGTTTAGATGCAGGTGACTGATGGGATTGGAGGAACTCATCCCATCCTTACTTCAGGGTAAACATTTGGCCTTATCAGCAATAGCTTTATCACCCAGCAAATGCCATGACTGATATGGGATCACTCCCAGGACAAGTCTGCATGGAGATGAGACCAGCCACTGGAGCTCCATCTCCATCTGAGAATGATTCACTGAGGTAACAGGAATCTTTCCACTGGCTTCAATGGGCTTTGCAAACCCCAGTTTCAGCATACATTAATTTAGCAGCTGGGTGCCACAATTTAACATCATTCCTCCTGGGTTTTATTATCAATGTTTTGCCAAAGGTCAGCACTCTCACAGCAGTGCTGGCAGACCAAAGTTAGCCACAGACTAATACAGCAGTTCACTTGGTCATAAAGGCTCTGCATGTGCTACTCCTAACAGAATATTCCTTCCCTGGGTACCTGAGTCTCCTCTGCTTTGGTTTATCTAGTCCATAATCTTCATCATCATCGAAATCCATATTTAATTCCTTTTTCCATCTCCTCCAAGGCTGCCAGTGGTCTGTGGTTTACAAAGAACAGCCTCCCCATTCCCTGACATGTGATTTCTGTCCTTTCAGCCTTTGACCACTGTGAAGCTGCATCTCAGTAGCAAATCTGGTGGATTAACCAAATCACCTCTGATAAAGACGAGGCTGAAAGTACCTTTGATAAGAATTCAAGGTTGACAGAAAAATTTGAGGTAAAACCTGGATGTTCTTCCTTTCTGCTAGGCAGGCAGAGATGTTGTTTATTTGAAGGAAAACTATTAAGAGAAAATTCATTATTAAGTTGTATAACTGAAGATTGAAACTTCATTAATTAATAATTAAGTAACTTGAAAAGATATTATAGCTTTTGGGGCAAGTGAAGACTTTGGAGATAAAACAGAAGAGTTTAAGTATTTGTCTTATTTGTGTGGCATTGTGGGTTCTTTTGCAATACTTTTACTCACCCCACTGCCCCAGACATCCTTTTCAGCATCTGGGAAAAATTATTCTTTTAGAGTCCACAGAGTGCTTCAGAGAACACAGAAAAGCCTTACAGGTACCTACAATATTCTCCATCAAAAGGGGGGCAAACTCATGTTCACTGTGTTGGCCAGGTCAGTGTGATGTGACTTTCAGATCCAGATCATCCAAAAACTAATAACATAATTGTCCTGGTCATGTTTCTACAGGAAGGAACTAGTAATTAAAAACCTTTGGGAAAATAATATTAAAATTGGACAGCTAAAATACTTTGTTTTGTTTTAAATAGCAAGCAGGCTTCATGACCACTGCATGCTCTGAGGAATTTCAGTTTTGGCAGTAATGGAACAAGGGGAATATAACACAGTTGAAAGCCTTAACTCAAGATTTGAGACCATATATTCCAGCTCATCCTTTATTACAGGTTTCTTGTGTTTCTTAGAATGTCTGTCAGGGCAGGATTCAAATAAACCAAATTTAGCCACCTCAAACTGGGTGGCTTATTTAAGACACCTCTCTGGGATCTCTGTAATCCCAGAATGGTTTGCGCTGGATGGGACCATAAAGATCATCTTGTGCCACCCCCTACCATGGGCACACATCTTCCAATATACCAGGCTGCTCCAACCTGGCCTTGGACACTTCCAGGGGAGCCACAGTTTTTCTGGGAAACTGCTCCAGGGCCTCACCACCCTCACAGTGAATAATGATGGTATTATTATTATTATTATCATCATTATTATTGCTATTATTGCTATTAAATTTAATGTCAATAGGCACTTCCAAATAACAACTGATCTCATTCAGAGAAGGTGTGTATTTCTCCACCAAGAGTATCTTTCACTTCAGTGATCTTTCACTATTGACTCCAAGGGAAATCTGGATGACCAGTTTCAACCAGATCTGAAACTTTTAAATGGTTTTATTTATCTGAAATACATTCTCTGGTGAAGTTAGGGCTATAAAATCTGTTTAATTACATGTGACAGACTTTAATATAATCACTTACAAGCCAATAAATGTTTGCTTCAAATGTTTGGGTTATAAAAACCATTTCAACATGTGTGACAGGAAAATATTTTAATATATTCAGTTATAGGCAAAAATAGATTGGTATTACTCTGTCAACTCCACGCATTAAAATGTCACAAGTCAATATGACAGCAATGATGAGTGAAAAAAGGGTCATAATTATGGTTTTTTATTTACCTCATGGTTTTTGTGCCTGTTGTATTCATGCTGTCAGAGTGTTTTTAAATAACCATAGTGGATAGAGATGGCCTAGAATTTCCCCTTCTGAATGGAGTTTCTCTCCTGATGAGGATACGGAGTCTACAAACAAACAAACAATGCAGACTGAATGGAAAATGCAGCTCTACTTCCAGATAAGCCCAAGTGAGCCAGGAAATCTGTTTCCTCATGAAATTCAATGAGGCCAAGTTCAAGATGCTGTACCTGGGTCCAGAAGACCACTGATATCAACCCACAGAATGGATTGAGAACAGCCCTGCCGAGGAGGACTTGTGGGTGCTGGTCAATGAAAAGCTGGGCATGACTCAGCCACAACTTGCACTTGCAGCCCAAAAAGCCAGCTGTGTCCTGGGCTGCACCAAAACCAGCCTGGGCAGTGGGTAAAGGGAGGTGATTCTCTCTCTCTGCTTTGCTCTTGTGATATTTCACCTGGAGTGCTGCACCCAGCCCTGGGAGCACCCACACAGAAAAGACAGGGACATGTTGGAGCAGGTCCATAGGAGGACACAAAGGTGCTCCACAGGCTGGGGCCCCTCTGCTCTGCAGCCAGGCTGGGAGAGCTGGGGATGTTCACCTGGAGAAGAGAAGGATCCAGGGAGACCTCAGAGCCCCTTCCAGTGCCTAAAGGGGCTTCCAAGAAAACCAGAAAGTGATTTTTTAACAAGGGTATTTAGTGACAGGACAGGGGACAATGGCTTCAAACTGACAGGGTATATATGTGGGTTAAATATGAGGAAGAAATTCTTCCCTGTGAGGGTGGTGAGGCCCTAGCACAGGTTGCTCAGAGAAGCTGTGGCAGCCCCATTCCTGAAGTGTCCAAGGCCATGTTTGACAGGGCTTGGAGCAAACTGGGATAGTGGAAGGTGTTCCTGTCCATGGCAGGGGCTGAAATGAGATGAGCTTCAAGGTTCCATCCAACTCAAACCATTCTGTTCCCATGAATGTATGACAGTGATTTAGAGGATATAAGAAGAAAGCTTTTATTTGCATCCATAGTTAATTTCTGGGGTATTAAAGCACAGAAAGATTTAGTCTCTGGCCAAAAAGCAGTGACAGGAAGACTGTGGCAAGGCAAGGATCCAAACCCAGAATGCCCCAGGGCCCTCACCACAAGCCTTTTTTTTTCTGAGGGTACATTCATCTCCATTTTTTTCAGTGTAAATTAAGTGCAGGAAGTATTAACAGTTGCTGCCGCTGTTTTTGAGCACAGTCTATTAGAGATTAATCTGAACCAGCCTCTTAGAAACAAGACAATACTTTTCTGATGTACAGAAGATAACATGAGCAGCAAAGGAATTGATGTCATGCCTACCTGAGATGAAGAAGGCTGCAGCCATGCTTTTCTGAGGCCCTTCCTTGTCTTATGAGGTTTTCACTGTAGAGTGGCCCTGAGAAGGGAAGCAGAGGGATAACTAAATATTAGCAAAACAAACTGATCACTGTGTAAACATGGGGGAAAGAGCTGGAAGTTTTTCTGTGTGAATGCAGGGAGTATCCACTAAATATGTAACTTACTCCTGTAGAGTTGTGTTTCACTTTTGTTTCCTGTCAGGTATCAAGAGCAATGAGCAGAGGTCCTGGCTGCAAGTCAATAACACTTGTAGGATTAATTTTTTGCAAGTTTAATGGTCTCTTATATCCTTGCAAAGGAGTGAAGTGCAAAGAAGTAAAACCTAAAGCACTTTACAAGGTATGGAAAATGCTTTCTGAAAGTAATGTGTTGCTACAGTACAGTTAACCTTGAAAACCCAACTAAAATGGTAGTCACTAAGAAATAATAATTTTGAGAAAGTAGTTTTTCTTCTTTTCCTCACAGTCTTACTATGTGCCATATTTACAGCCATCTTGAGCTGCCAGTTTTGTACAGGGGGAATTAACCTCTACTTGGCTTAAAGGGTCAAAAGACCTCAGAAAGGAAGTCAAGACAGGATAGCTGTGGCTTCTCTCACTCATATGATTATAACCTGAAGGCTGGAAAAGAGACCTGAACATGATTTGATGAAGAAAATTACAGAGGGTCTTGACATGAGGCTTCTGGTGCTCTCCCTGCTGCTGGGGACCCTTCAATTCCAAGCAATGTCTTTCACTGGAAGTTAAAATCCCCAGAAGTTGTCTTAGCAGTAGTTTGCTGTGGTAGTTGTCAGTCAGGCAGCTCTCCTCAATGCTATCCTCAACAGGGTCATTGTCAAAGAGCTGCTGATGCCACCACAGTTTATTGCAGAGCAGAAGTTTTGTCTTCCCCATTCTACCTAATAAGAGATTTGTTATCATCTTGCCTCTTGTTTCCCTTGTTTCCCAATTTTTTTTCTTTCCCCATTAAACTTTGTGTTCCAGATTGAACAAGGAAACCTGCTCTTTTCCATCCAAGAGAAGCATCTCCATGATTTTCCACTCTTATCTACCTCTATATTTTTACAGGATTCAGTCTCAGCTATTTTTCTTTTCTCTAAATAATAAGTTATAATCCTGGCATTTTTGAATTCCCAGCATGGGTCTATTTAGAAATTAGCAAGAGTAATTCCAATATGAAACAAAATTGGCCTTTTTAAGCTATTGTTGTGTCACAATGGTGCTGAGAGGCACAAACCAGCAACGGCGCTGCTTTGTTACCAGGCACTAGGCAGAAATAGCTGGAGATCAGTCAGACCTTGGAAAATGTACAATTTCAGTGGGTCAGTCAGAGGAAGCAAGAAGAAGGAAGTGACTTGAGGAGTGTCACACAGTAGGCAGCATCAGAGCCAGGGCAGTGCCATCAAGTTCATCTGTAGTGCCATAGGACTGCACCCTTGAACATCCCCTCTGTCTATGTGGGACACAGCCATGCCTGCTCTGGGATCACATCCCTGGGTTGCTCTGTGCCTGTCTTGGCAGAGAAACTGGAACAGGGAACAGAGGTGGGTGCACTCAAACAGTGTTCAGAGAACCCATGGTGTCAACACAACTGGGTTACACCATTTGGGTAAAGATTATCAGTATATGACCAAATTTGTTTCCAAAGGTTGTGTTTATACAACCTGATCTTGTCTTCCACTCTGGTAACCTTTTCTCTGACTACCTTTAAATAAATGTAAAAACATTCCCACAAAACAAATCCCCTTTCCCCTCTTCAGTGATGCAAGGAACAACACCACCAGCTGCAACCAGTGAACTCTTTCAGAGGCAGCACTGGGAGGATTTCACTGTTCTCATGCCAGTGGCCAGGAGGGCCCTGCCGTGTTTGCTGTCCCATATGACCCTGCATCCCAAACTTGCCACCACAGCCTGCTTTGTCCCATCTGCGTTCTGCCAGATCCTAGTCCTGCTATCAAAGTTAAGGAACAAAGAGAAGGACCAGTTTCACCTGTGCTGCTGGAGGGATGGTCCCTCTCAGCATGGTTCTGGATTTCCTAGCAAAAAAGAGAGGATTGAGTTCTGTTATTCAAAAGAGGAAGGGGTGAGCCCAAAGAGCACTAGGTCAAGTGAAAAAAATGCAAAGGAGCAGAGGTGGGACTAGTCCTGAAGCAGGGCAGACTCCTGCAGAGCTGGCCTTACTGCTCCCAGTGCTGCTGGAAGAATCTGGGCAGGTTTGGTCCCAGCCCTACACACTGTGATCCCTTGTCTCCCAGTCCTATTTGCTGTTTTGTTGCTTCCAGAACATTTCTGATCTTAGGATCACAGACAATCAAGTCCTTGCTGCCATCATGCTACAGTAAAACAAAACTAGAGAGTCTTAAATGATCCAGTCTGTTGAATGTGTCTTTTTAGAGGGTAGAGTGTGCTTCATTCTACAAATTGGTTGTTTTTTTTTTTCCCATTGTTTGAATGATACAAAGGAATCATGAATAAATGGGAGTGCAGGACCAAAGTGCAAAGGAAAAGTCAGTGGAGCTTGCTACCAAAATCTACATGTCAATAAATGGTTGAAAAAAAACTGTAAGAAAGTGTCCCTGTGTGATTATTTGTGCAAAATACAGCATAACAGAGCATGGTTTTGTCTTTGAGCCCTTGAAAATGAGAGAATTATTGCTGTTCATACCACTGTTAAAATGATGTCTGGGAAAATGGTCATCATATTAAATATGAGCAGGTTGGCAAAGTCAAATTCCATAACATGGACAATGCATTTTATCCTTCTATTTTTTTTTTTGTCACAATAGTAGCTCTCATTTTATTTTAGCATCTTTGATGCCCTTTCCTTTCCACTCTTAATGTATTAGTGTCTGTCTTCTCACACCCCTGAAACAGCTGTAGTATGCTTCGTACTCAAATGTTGATTTAACTTCCAATCTCCCCTTTCCCACCTCCTGCTTTATTTCTCCTTTGCCTTGTTTGTTCAGATTAGAAGCTTTCATTGCAAATTTGAGAATGCTGGGGGGAAAAAAAGTTGTCCCTGAGAGGCCAGCCTATTGTCCAGTTGGAAAAAGCTGGTTTCTCATGTCAGGGACATCTTTACTCTGTGTGTGACTTTCCTCTCTGCATACCTGGTATTTTTTTTCACCAGTGCAGCATGAATATCATGGTTACAACAAATAATGACTTTGTTTAATAAATCTGAGCTTCTGGCTTCAGTTCCACCACCTTTCCCCAGCTCTGTTGCTCTTCCCTGGACACACTCCAGCGTCTTGATGTCTTTTTTGTCCTGAGGGGCCCAGAACTGGACACAGCCCTCGAGGTGACCCCAGCAGTGCCCAGCACAGGGGACAGTCACTGCCCTGTCCTGCTGCCACACCATGGCTGGTACAGCCCAGGTGCCACTGGCCTTCCTGCCCACCTGGGCACACCTGGCTCATGTTTGCTGCTGTCCCCAGCACTCCCAAGTCCTTTCCAGACACTCTTTCCCTGCCTGCAGCACTGCAGGAGTTGTTGTGACCCAAGTTACTCACTTGGACTCGGTTTACCAACATGCAAGTATTATACATTAAACTGGTTGTAGTGAAAGAGCAAAATGTATCAATCAAAGTGGATTCTTCAGTTCCTGCCAAGGTAAGTTAGGGAATTTAGTGTCCCTAGACTGAATTTACACTTTGTAAATAACCCCTCAGGCAGTAACAATGCAAGTCAGTGCAGGCAGCCAGAAGAAAACAATTTAAAAATTACTATGCTTGAGGTTGCAAATACCAGCTTAAACAAGATTTAGTTGTTGAAAACATACAACTCCATGAGGAGACTCTGAGAATGCTGGTTCTGATTTTCATAAATAGAGGTGAAAGCTAGAGAAGCTCAGCTAGAGGTCTCACTCAAAAATGAGCTTCAGAAGTAAAACTGCAGAAATAAATGAATGTTTCAAAGGAAGGAAGTTGTAGGAATTCCTGGAGAATACGACAAAGACGTCTCCTCCAAGGAGTTTGGAAAAGGTGGCATTTTTTAATCAAAAAGCTTGAGCTGTGCATCATGGTCGATGTGTTTTGCAGCAAGGAGAGGGCACTCAAAAGGGCCTGTCCCCACAGACTGTTTGCACACACTCTGCTCACTTGAGATCTCACAGTCTTTGCAAAGAGAAGATCTGGACAGAGCAGCCAGAGATAAACAGGAATAACAAAGTCATGTCGTCTTCTAAATAATATATGACTATTTTTGATTGACATTTCTGATAAGGACCCAGATTCATAGCCCTCCTCACATATCAGGAAATATCAGTGACTTTAATATATGGTACCAAACACAACCCAGTATTCACGTCCCAAACAGCTCCACACATTGAGACATTTTATCTCTCAAAATGAACCACTACCTAGTGGCAAACTGATAATTCAGAGCAATTCCCTTGTTCCTACAGATTCAGAATACTCTTTATGTTCTTCTTGTGGAAGGTAAATATAAAGTTGTAGGACATTCTCACTTGGTAGTGTTATGAATGAAGTTCTACATGTCTAATTTAATAAACAACAAGATTGAATTTAGCAGCAATTTTAATTGAGCAGTAATTTTATATAAAATAATACCATCAAATACAATCAAGCAGATACAAATGAAATATGGCAGTAGTTCGGATAAAGCATGAGAGAAACCGACCGGGATACAGGGAGGGCTTCTCACCCTACCTCACATACAAAAGACAAAGGAATCCAAACACAACTTATATACTGCATGCTAATACATATTCATCAATAATTCTCTGTAAATCTCCTATTTTCAATTCTTGAAATCTACATCACTGTACTGCATGGCGTCTGTGCCACTTGTTGCTGAGGGGTCTTTTGGCTTTTTGGTGGCCTTTTAGAGGACGGCTCGCCGCCTTCCTCGCTGCCCTCTGAATAACCTGGCAGGCTGTGCATGTGCATTGAGCTTTGTTTTATGTAAGTAAGCATTATTTTCCAATTAAGCTGTATTATTTCATAGATAAGACTACTACTTTAGATTCCCTCTCTGGAATCATCCCAACTTTATTAATCCCAAGCTTTGTTCCTGCTTTGGGAGTCGTCTTAACTTTCTTTGTCCCAAGGCCAATTCTGCTTTGGGATATTGCTTATCTAAATACTACGTCCTGTACCCTGTTTCTCACATGCAACATCTGCAAAGAAACCCATCTGCTTTGTAACACTAAACACATACACTTTGCCAATAATTTTCTAAAATATTGATATGATTACAATTTGATTAGTACAAATAATATACATTTATCACAGTAGCATCAAGTAATTCCTCAATTCATACCTGGTTCTATGCCAACAATGGGAACTTGTTTTATATGTATGTCCATATTTACATAAAGGATGTACAATAGTTTCATGGTGAGTTCATTTTTTGCTTGAAGTTTCACATAACCTTTCAGAAATCAGTAGGTATCAACTTCGTCCTTCCATCTGCCTCATTTCATGATTACTTTATTAAACCAAAAATAAGTTTCACAAAACAATTCTTAAGTATGATATGTCCCAAATCTGGGTCTGTCAAGATGTATAAACTTGGGCTGTTGTGAACAGATCATATGGCTTGATCTGATGTGCAGGAAGATGGTGATGAGCACAGCTTGCTATTGTTAAACTCCACATGAATAATGCACTGGGTTTGGGACCTGTCAGCTCTTCTGGTTTTAATCATTCATTTTCTTTTCTTCCATTTCGTAACTGGGCTGTTGATGTAATGCTACCCCATGTGAATGCTATGTTGAGGGTTTCACAATAAATGAAATGCCATCTAAACCAGTGCGAAAGAGCCACACAGTGTAATCTAAGGTGCCCACAAAAGCTGGCAGAGGACTGGGCTCCTAATGTAGCCAGTGGAGTCTCCAGTAATTAAGTAATAATTAGCAATTAAATTATCAGCAAAACATTTTAATCTTGCCCTTGGTCTCCTTGCTTGTGTGATGAAAGGCAGTGTTTTTTTCAGTAGAGAGAGGATGAACCATGTAACAAGTGGGAAAGCAGGAGATCTGGCTGGGACTGGGTGACATCAGGCTCCTTGAACTGAGCCCTCTGCCATGGTTTCACCAAGAAAGGCCAAAAAGAAACCTTAGGTGAGATGACTGCATAATACAGGCCAGGAATTTTATCCAAAAAGGGTTTTATCAGAATTAAAAGCTCTATTTGAGAACTTTAAAACAGTCAATCCTCATCCAATGGCTGCACCTTGAGAATCTAAATGTTTGCACTCAGGATAAGAGCAAAACCCACAGGCGACATCTGTGCCAGTGAACAAAACACTTTGTTTTCAAAGCTGATTATGTTACTGCTTGTGGGGAGCAATCCTGTGCTTGTTTTAGCCAACCTGTGCCTGGGAATGCCAGGACAATGCCAGCTGGCCCAGCCCAAATCAGTGCCAGGAACTGTTCTTCGAGTTTAGCAAGGTGATCAGTCAGATTCCAGCCTCTTTATGGTGATCTGGCATTGTTTAATTTACAATACAATGGGTTTGTGTACTGGATTAAGGGATAGAATGTGTCAATTTTCTGCTTTCTGCCATAGGATTTGTGTGGTTTGCTACAGTAGCAGACATTTCTGCCTGTCCTGGTTCTGCCCAGGTGCTATAGAATCACCTCCAGGTCCTGGCCATGCCCCTCCTGGCTGCTGTAAAATTAACCTTGTCCTGGTCAGAACCAGGACACTTCCTCAAAATGCTGCCAAGTGGTAATAACCTCTCTTCCTTGCACAGACTACACTGAATTGACCAAGCTGCTTGAAGCTCTCTGTACTGGGCATGTTTTTGAGACAGCACCTTTTACCTTTCTTATTCTATTCTGATAGAAGAACTTTCTGTTATGATTAACACTGTATATATTCTACTTTCCTATGCTAAATTGAGTCTTGCTTATAAACCCATGGCTCGAGAGCATTGCAACAACCACCCACATTCTTTCAGCTGGATTTCCTCTGCTGAGGAATGGTCAGTGAAGGACACCTGCACTGAGCAGCTCATGAGCAGCTGCTGGATTTCACGAGTTGGGTGGTGCCTTTGTTCCTGAACTGTGTGAGACTTAGAACAAAAAGGCACTAAAACAACTGTTGTGGAGTCTCCCATGCTTGGAGATTCACAAGAACCTGCTGAAACTAAAGGCTTTTAAAGTCTCCCAGATTCCTAAGTTTAGGCTCTTGCTGCTATACTTAAGCACCTAAATTCCACCTAAATCACACCTGAGATGCCTCCATGCTCTTGTGAATTTTAAAATTCTTTATCACAGAATCAAAAAATGGTTTGGGCTGGAAGGGACCTTAAAGACAATCTCGTTCCAGCCCCCTGTCATGGGCAGGGATGCCACCCACTAAACCAGGCTGCTCATTATGGTGATTTTAGGCTCAGATGTTATAAGGAGAAGGAAAGCACAGAGGTGAGATGTTCCTGTGGCTGCTTGCCAAGTCAGAACTCTGGAGTGTCACAGAGTGACCTCAGAGGTTTGTTCTCTTCTGGTACACTGCACTGGACAGAGCATCCTCTAGTTCTGCACAGGGGCAGCTTGGACAGTCCTGTCTCCAGTGGTGTGGCTTTGACCCTGCTAAGCCCCTGCAGCAAACACCTTTCCTCTAACACTTCAACTCAGAGACTCCTGCCCCAACCTTGTGTCTCCCATATCAGCCATAAAGCTGGAAAGCAAAACTCCCAACCTTCCTTCCCTTGCATGCCCCCACAGCCTGGCTTTATTTCCCAGAGTTGCTGATTGCTGAAGAACAATCAGTTTTTGCTCATCTGAGGGGGTTTGCATCGTGAATCTTCCCGACAAGCCAAGGAACAAAAGGGTGGGAGAGGAGGGGTGGGAGGAGAGATGCTCTGCCAGCCAGGCAGGCGGGATTGCTCTGGCAGCATCTCTGCCTGGCTTTCTGCCTCTCAGGGGAAAATCCTTCCTCTCACTCCAGGCTTCTGCCCTGCCACACCACAGGCAGGACAAGGAGGCAGCAGAAGGGTCCCTGCACTGCCAGCACCCAACACCAGCTCCCACCTGCAGCAGGCAAACCATGAGGACGAGCTCTTTGCTCCTGCAGCATCTTCACCTTTGATTGAAAACCTTCACCCATCTCCACAAGGGACCATGGAGGAGCAGTACATTTCCAAACTCCACCCAGTAGTGGATTATGGAGCTGGGGTCTTTCTTCTAATCATAGGTGAGTTCACAGCCTGCTTTTTAGCCTGGAGACAGGGAACAGGATACAGGGATTCCCTGTCTGTGCTATGGTCAGGCAGAAGAACCTGGAGGGAAATGGCAGCAAATATTTCCCCACAGCTTCCCCTGCTTAGTGCCTTAGAATTGGTTGGCAGCCAGGATTAATCTGCACTCTTGGATTTGGAATATTTTGTTTTGATGCTGAAGAATGGCTAGCACAAGTCTGCCTCTGTGGCATCACAAGTACTTGAAATAAGTTGTGTGTCACTTTCTGTGGCATCTCAGCCCTGAGAACTGAGCCAGGGCAGCTCAGTCCATGGTCAGGGGAAAGCAGCTGTGGGCTGACCCTTGGTGGGAGAGGTGTCATTCTGCTTAGGATGCACTGCTACAGAGCAGCAAAGTGTTTCCAAATAGCAGTTCTGGGTTTTGCAGCAGCCTGTTTGTCCTGCTGCAGACAGAGTGAAAATGAAAACAAGTGGGGATAGCTACCAGCCCCTAGCTTCAGTTAAGTGCTTTCTTCCTTGTCTGCTTCTTGCATGTACACAGGCATTTGTTTTCTACCCTCGTAGATTTGGAGAGGAGTGGAACTTGTTTAGGCATACTTTCCACCTGAATTTTACGTAAGATTCCTTCCTTCAGCTCTCTTGAAAACTCTGGTTGACATAAGAAAGGCAAGCCTATATTTTCACGTGCTTTAATACTGAAGCTGGGGGCAGATGTGCTGGACTTTAGCACTTTGTATTTCCTCTTGTTCTGCACAGCAGAGCACAACTCAGGGTAAGAAAATCCCTGTTTACAAAAAATGAAGGGCTTTTTCAAGTCAGGATGTCAGCTCCCATCTCTCAGAAGTGCAAATACATAGATGCAGTTAAGGAATAATGGGACGGGGCAACAAAAAAGGGCTGGAGGCTGGAGCTCCCTGTGTTAGTGTTCCACCATGCTGCAGTCTCACACCTCTCCTGAAGAACTCCGAGGCACTGAAACTCCAGGCACAACTTCCAGCCTCAGATCCAGAGCCGTGTGTGGCAGCCAGGTTCACTGCATCCTGCAGGGACTCTCAGAAACAAAGCAGTGAGCTGAGCTGGAATCAGGTTTTTTTATCCATATTTATTTATCCATAGCTTTGCCACCTCACTGGGCTGCACGTTTGTGCCCCGAAATGATGTTTTTATTAGGAACAAGGCCAGGGCATGGGCAGCAGCATTCAGCACCAGCTGTTTGGTTACTGTCCCAGAGTTACAATTCTGTCCTGTGCCAGGCAGCTGCCCACAGGTGTGGGATGGAGGGGAAGAGCTTCAGTCAAGGGGAAGGAGAGGCTGAGCCTGGGTGTCACCTCTGATGACAGAGCTGCTTCCTGCATCTTATGTAAGGTTGGGTTTTTACAGAAGAAGGTGAACTGTGTTCATTTTTCCTCCTGAAACCTGGGGTTGTTCTGTTTTGGGACCCTCACTGTGAGAAACAGAATGACTCCGGAGTGCTGGAGTGACTCAGCTAAGGAAGGGGCTGGGGCACCAGGAGGGGCTGAGGGAGCTGGGAAAGGGGCTCGGCCTGGAGAAAAGGAGGCTCAGAGGGACCTTCTGGCTGTGCACAACTCCCTGACAGGAGGGGACAGCCAGGGGAGATCAGCCTCTGCTCCTGGATAACAAGTAACAGGACAAGAAGGAATTGCCTCAAGTTGCACCAGGGCAGGTTTAGATTAGATGCTAGGAAACGTTTCTTCATGGAAAGGACTGTGAAGCATAGGAATAGGCTGCCCAGGGCAGTGGTGGAGTCACCATCCCTGGGAGGATTTAAAAGCTGTGTGGATGTGGCATCTGGGGACATGCTTTAGAGGTGGCCTGGTCAGTGCTGGGGAATGGTTGGACCTGATGATCGTAGAGGTGTTTTCCAATCCAAAGGATTCTATGATTCCATGGTTCCATGTCCAAGGCTCTGGAGAGTGCTCTGCCCACTGAGCCTCAGGTTGCTCTGCCAGCAAGTGGCCAAGCCCCCGTGGGCATCAGCCCATGAGTGCAGACCCAGAGATCCTGAGAGCTCAGGGAACCCTCCAAGGGCAGCCAGAGGTGGCAAGAGAAGGTGTGTGGTCAGAAAGTGAATTAAGGAGGGACATGGGGTCTCAGATTTGTGTCCCCATTTCAGTTAAGCCTTTCTCTCGACAACTTGGAGGATTATGTACTTATGCCAATATATTTATTCCATTTTACTGTGTGTGCCTCTATTAAGTCCTCTGTGGGCACTTCAAGTGAGGAAATGCAGCCTTCCTGCACTCACAGCCACAAGGGAACATGACAGAATCTTTTTCTGTCTCCCTCTTTCACGTCTGACTTTAGAGGACACCTTCTCAGAAAAATCTTTCATCAAAATGTTGCTACAGAACCATGTTCACTTGAAAGAAGAGAGAAAATTAGTTGTTTGGTGCATGTACTGCTGACACTGCTGTCACCAGCCCTTTGAAGGCCTGTGGCACACCTGAATAATGTATGTCTGACGGCTCCTTTTGCAAAGCAAGCTCTGGGTCTGTTGCACACCCCTGGCTAAACAACCCCCATGGTCCCACTGCTCTCAGAGACCACCAGAGCAGTCATGCTAATTCTCAGGGTCAGCAGGGACTCTGAGCTGCCCAGCCAGCACATGCCCACCACCCAGGCAGCTCAGAGCCCAGAGCTGGGGCTCCAGTTGAAGATGAGGGAAGTCACACAGAGGAAAGGCTTTGGGAAGTGCAGGGGACAGCTGGCTGGGAGGGCTGGAGTACTTCAGCAGGAAGGAGAAGTGAGGATATTCTTTCTCAGTGCAAGGAACACATGGACCTGCTGGAGTGGGTCCAGAGGAGGCCACAAAGGTGCTCTGAGGGTTGGAGCGCCTTTGCTCTGGAGAAGGCTGGGAGAGCTGCGGGGTTCTCTCTGGAAAAGGCTACAGGGAGATCTCACTGTGGCCTTCCAGCACTTAAAGGGGGCTTGTAAAAAAGACAGAAAGTGACCTTGCACATGGGCAGACAGTGAAGGACAATCCAAACCCTCCCATGGGCAGGGACACCTTCCGCTAGCCCGGGTTGTTGCAAGCCCCATCCAACCTGGCCGTGGACAGTTCCAGGGATGGAGCAGCCACAGGTCCTCAGGGCACCCTGTGCCAGGGCCTCCTCACCCTCACAGGGAAGGACACCTAACACCAAACCTAGACCTGCTCTCTTTCAGTTTAAAGCCATTCCCCTTATCACTACATGTTCTTGTAAGAAGTCCCTCCTCAGCTCTCTTGTAGCCCCTCTCAGGCACTTCACATACTTCCAGTGGATTTTCCAGGCGTCTTAACCATGCGATATTCCTGTGTGTGTTCATCCTTCCCTTTCAGCCATCCTGACAATCCTTGGCAATTCAGCCGTCCTTGCCACGGCTGTGAAACGCTCGTCCCTGCTGAAGCCCCCAGAGCTGCTGACAGTGAACCTGGCGGTGGCAGACATTGGGATGGCCCTCAGCATGTACCCGCTGGCCATCGCCTCTGCCTGGAGCCACGCCTGGCTGGGGGGAGACGCCTCCTGTGTGTACTATGCCCTGATGGGTTTCCTCTTGGGAGTCTGCAGCATGATGACCCTGTGTGCCATGGCCGTGATTCGATTCCTCGTCACCAACTCACCCAAATCCAACAGTGAGTAAATCGCCCGTCTGGTCACCCGGTGCTGCTGTGTTGGGCTGGGCTGCTCTGGGAGGTGCTTTGTGGAATGTGGCGTGGATTATCAGGTCAGTAACAGCAGAATAAACCTCAATTTTAATGAGTACCAAATCCTGGTGTTCCCAGAGGAATCTGATTAAATTCTGTATGAAACAATGAGGCTTTTCACTTCTCAGTTTTATCAAGTGAAACTACCTCAAAATGGAGAGCACAAATGTTTTCTTGGGCCAGACTGCCTTCCCTTCCTATTTGTATCCAGGCAGATACACTGGAATTTAAAAGGAAGGAATATTCTTCTGGCATTCCTGGGCTAGGACTACTGCACATTCAAGGTGAAATTGATCTTGTAAATCTCCCTGTCTTACTGAGCTCTAGGTGAGCACTGAAGGCTGTGTTCATGTCTCATCCAACCCTCTGACACTCTGTTTCTCTAGAAGCCCAAAGGTTAGGGACCTGCAGCAGCAGCCCAGGCATGTCTGGAGCCACCATCCTTCTGTCTAAGGAGAAGTTATGGCAAACCCCCACATGGCTGGGATGGGATCCATAAATGCTTGCTCTTCTTTCTTGCAGATAACAAAATCACCAAGAACACTGTCTGCATCCTGATTGCTTTTATCTGGCTCTACTCCTTGCTCTGGGCCATCCTGCCCTTGGTGGGCTGGGGCTACTACGGCCCTGAGCCCTTTGGCATCTCTTGTACCATAGCCTGGAGCAAATTCCACAACTCCTCCAATGGTTTCTCCTTCATCCTGAGCATGTTCCTCCTGTGCATGGTCCTGCCTGCGCTGACCATCGTTGCCTGCTACTTGGGGATTGCCTGGAAGGTTCATAAAGCATACCAGGAGATCCAGAACATTGACAGGATCCCCAACGCAGCCAAACTGGAGAAGAAGCTGACCCTGGTGAGTTATACTTGTGATGGGAAGAGCATGCAGTAATCAGGAGCTGGCAGAGAGCTGGCTCTGCTCATACACAGCTCACAGAATCATGGAATTACAGACACCTACACAGAAATTCTGTGTGGAAACAGTATTTTAATATATTAATATTAAATAGTATTTTTTTTTTCCAAATATGGACTTCAGTAGTGCATTTCTTGTGGAAAAACAGAATTGATCCAAGCTTTCTAGAGGCCAGTGATACAATCACAGAATCATTCAGGCTGGGAAAGGTCTCTAAGATCATCAGGTCCAACCATTAATTGAGCACTGAGAGGCCCACCACTTAACCATGCCCCTAAGCACCACAGCAACACATTTTTTTAAATATTGCTAAAGACAGTGACTCCACCACAGCCCCGGGCAGTCTGTCCCAATGACTGACAACCCTTCCCGTAAAGAAATGCTTACTAATATCCAACCTAAACATCCGCTGGTGCAACCTGAGGGCATTTCCTCTTGTCCTTTCATTTTTTACCTGGGAGCACAGCCTGACCCCCACCTGGCTCTACCCTCCAGGGAGTTGTAGAGTGTGTAAGCTCCTCCTGACTCTCCTTTTATCCAGGCTGAGCTCCCCCAGCTGCTCCTCATCAGACCTGTGCTCCAGACCCTTTCCCAGCTCAGTCCCCTTCTCTGGACACGCTCCAGCCCCTCAATGTGTCTCTTGTCATAAGGGCCCAGCAAGCACAGCTTCGGCTGTTGCAGTTCAGGCGTGGCCCCATGCACACCCACCCTGTCTGTGCCAGCTGCAAACAGCTCTGTTCCCTTGCAGATGGCCGTGCTCATCTCAGTGGGATTCCTGAGCTCCTGGACTCCCTATGCAGCCACCAGCTTCTGGTCCATCTTTAACTCCAGCCACTCCCTGCAGCCCGTGGTGACGCTGCTGCCATGCCTGTTTGCCAAGTCCTCCACGGCCTACAACCCTTTCATTTACTACGTCTTCAGTAAGACTTTCCGCTGCGAGGTTAAGAGGCTGCAGTGCTGCTGTGCCTGGCGGGTTCACTACTTCAGCTCCGACAACTCCGTGGAGAATCCCGTGTCCACCATGTGGAGTGGGAGGGACAACGTCCGTCTGTCTGCGGCGCCGCAGGTGCAGAACCCGGGAGCTGCAGCTCCCTGAAGTGCAGCATGGGGTCAACCCCGCCTCACTCCCAGGCCCAAAGGAGCAGGGATGCAGGAAATGAGGTTGTCACTCCCTATCTTACGTCAATAAAGAGATTTAAGTATATATTTTTAAGCAACTCTCAAATATTGTCTTTAAGCCTCCACTTTAGGGGAAATAGATTTATGTACCAAACATAAAATCATGTAAATTAAACTTATTTTCAGGTAAAAAGACATTTATTATTTTTGTTGATTTTTTTCCTATACTTTTGATTTTATTTAATGCAATCTATCTGCCAACTGTTGGCCCTACCAGTAAAACAGCCACAAGGGAAAACCAAAGGTTGCACACACTGTTAGCAGTAAACACAGCTGAGTGTGTATTTTTCCAGCAATTCAGACTGAAAACCAAGGTTGCACACACTGTTAGCAGTAAACACAGCTGAGTGTGTATTTTTTCAGCAATTCAGACTGAAAACCATATGGGGAGCAAGAAATGTTCACTGCCAGGAAAAGGTGAGAATGTGGCTGCTCCCAAAATTAGAGATCTCTGGTTCCTTGCTCTCTCAGAGGTGCAGCTCCAACTCCTCCAAGCACAAGTCCAAGGAGCAGAGCAGCCTTGGTCAGATGAGGTTTGGTGAAAAGGTGGCAGTCAGTGACGGATGCCTTCTGTGTGTCCCAAATGGCACAGTGGGAAGGGAAGGAAGCTCTCAGCAGGAGGAACTGTGTCCTTCAGCTGTTGCTGGCTGAGGCACAACAGCTCTTCTGCCACAGAAGCTGTTGGAACACTTAAGGTTGAAAAAGACCTTTAAAACCATGTCCAAACATCAACGCATCACCACCGTGTTCACCACTAAACCACGTCCTCCAGTGCCACATCCACATATTTTTGAAACACTCCCAGGGATTGTGACTCCATCACTTCCCTGGGCAGCCTGTTCCAGTGTTTTACCACCCTTTCTCTGCAGCTGTTTTCTGTACAGGATGACACAAGGCATTCCCCACGTGACCTTCCTAGCAGTGTCACCCTGCAGATGCAGTCCTGGCTCTCACAGCTTCCATGGGAGCTCCTGAGATCCCAAATTCCCCCCTGGCTAGAGCACTGACATGACTGCAACTGAGAACAGAGTTTGCTGATTCAGTAGAACCATAACACCAGGTTTGTTTGGTTGTTTTTTTAAGTTTTGAGAAGGTAATTTAATGGTCAAATTATAATTCCATGGTTATTTCCTACCCAGCCGTGGACTGTGCTGTCTTTTCAGGATGCAAGCACTGAGTTCAGGAGTGAGTCTGGGCACCTCATGTTTGCAATCACCAGTACAACCACCTCAATACAAAAAAAAAATTAATCTAAAATCTCCAACAGATCAGACCTCTCACATATTAGGAGTTTTCTCACCACTCTGAGGAGGATTACAATGCAGACACTCAACCTGAGCCAGCCACCTTTGGCTTTTTTCTTTCCATTGAGGATAAATGGAACTCCTTACTCCATTTATGACATATCAAGAGTCATAAGATATGACACTTTTTAAGCCATCATATAAAGATGATGACGTATAAAGTTGGATAACACAACTAAAACTCTGATATGTATTGAAATAAGTTTAATTTCAATGCCTTATTTTGAAAAAGCTTCTAGGCAGTCTCTGGCTATTAAGGCACAGGAATAACTTACTGATTTTTTTATAGAAAACTTCTGTTAATGGTCAATTTTCCATCTGCAAAATTAAATGTGATTCACTTCAGAACAAAGATCAAATTTGAGAGAGGTCATTATTCCAGAAGTTAGAGCACGAGGATAACATTACAAAGGCTTGGATTCCACCCCATTACTTTGCCAGTAATACTGTGCAACTTAAACTTTGTCTTGGATTCTTCTTTCACCCACATAACAGTTTTGGTGCTCATTAATGTAAAACACAAGCTCTTTGATGAACAACTTCACAGAATCAGAGAAACACAGCATCATAGAGTGGTTTGGGTGGGAAGGGACCTGAAAGATCATCTTGTTCCAACCCCCTTCCACTATCCCAGGTTGCTCCAAGCCCTATTCAAACTGGCCTTGAACACTTCCAGGGATGGGGCAGCCACAACATAACTCTCTTTATAAAATTATAGTTAGATAATGTTTGATTTTAATGGCTTAATAAGATACAAATGCTGTAGATGGCAGTAGCCTGTATAGGAGCAGCTGTGCACTGTACTCTGTCCCCATCACTGCCCTTGCCTGAGAAGCCCCCATTTCTCAAATCAAAGTGCTGCTGGATTCAATCCCATCTCTGCTGATGAGTGATACTGCCAGAAGAGTTCTAGGTCTACTATAACTATCAAAAAAATTCAAAACAAGTTCTCTGCATGCAGAAGAGACCAACCAAAGAGCTGCAGCAGTTATTTATAAGTACATCTGGAGGAAAAAACCCCAAACACAACTTATTTGAATTCCCTTTGCTTCCTGAAATCATAGTTCTAGAGATAAAATTTTCTTGTGGGTATCTATATAAATAATCCTCAAATAGAACAAGCAGAGAGCTTAGAATTTTTTTAGAAAGCACAAAACACGAGGCCAGGGGGCAGTGGGAGCAGAGGTTTGTGGCTGGCCACACCTTGCTGACAATCATGTGGTCGGTGTAAGGCTGCTGAGTTGTGACATTTCAGAGTCACATGGATTGCTGCCTCTTCTCCAGGCACTTCTCAATGTCATCCAACACCTGCACAGCTGCTTTTGGAATACGAGTGCCTGGACCAAACACATTGGCAACGCCGGCTTCATACAGGAAGTCATAATCCTGTTGGAAAAGAGATTTAAGGTCTGTAGTTAACAGTGAAACAGACAATTGGTAATTGATTTATAAATGGTTCATGCTCTGTCCTCTATGCTGGGCCTGAGAAAGCAACAAGTCCCAGAGAGAGACAGCACAGTTTCAAGGAAACGGGAAAAGGGTAGAAGTTAGAAAGTAGAAAAAAAAATATCCATAGGAAAGGGTTTATTTCTTTAGAGTCAGACTAATGGCAATCCTTGGAAAGTATTCAACAGTCAATTGTATATGAGTCTGAGTAACCTAACCTAAATTTAATCTAACTTCTAATTTTGAAAATACTTCTTTAAACAAGGGCTCGAGCAGATGACTGCCAGTGGTCTCTTGCAATCTAGAATTAATCTAATTTTATGACTGTCCTGAAATTTCAAAAAGACTTGGGAAGCAGTTCTGTATTTTCTCTTTCTTCTATACAGGATATATTATACCTTTACCAACCACAGGGTATTAGCATCCCATTGAGAGATACTGGACAAAACACAAATTGTCTCCTAGAAAAATACTATGAGTTTGTTCAGTTTAGAATTCTATCATTCCTGAAAACTTACTTAACTGCCTAGAAAAGGGAGAGGTGTGGAAAAAGGGAATAACAGGAGGTTTATGTGCAAAATCAGTTCTGGATCACTATAGACAGAGAATGGCTGTAAGGTGATGGAGACAGGCAGATTGTGCATTAGCTAAGGAAAATTTAAAGATGAAAACACAGATCTGATTGCAAGGGAATTCAACAAACTGCTCATCCGTTTAGGAGAATGAGGGAGACAGAGGGAATGAGAGGCAACACCTGCCTGATGATGGTGAAGGTGAGGAGAGGCTGAAAAATGAGATGTGCAGCCTATGGGTGATGGGACCTGACAGGGGCCTTAGTCACTGGCTGTGGCTATTCCCAACCACCACTGGAAGTCAAAAGGCCTCTTAAGACAGAAGCCAGCCTGTACCAATGATATGAAAGGACTGGTGATGTGAAACAACAGAGCATAAAGAACATCTCCCTGAAACTCATCTTTTCACAACATAACTGCATATTCCATCCCACAAACACTCAAAGTTAAACCAGGGCATGGTGTATAGAAAATCAGATCAGGGGAATCCCACCTTACAGACCTGTGCTGGCCCTGGTGACTGTACAGAGAAGCCCTCAGTGCTCTGACATTACAGAACAGGGGAAACAGCTCAACAGCTCAGAGACGGATCAGTCTCTTAGCTCGATGGAAATGATGCTGCCTGTACCTGAGGGGGGATGACTCCTCCACACATGACCAGGATGTCGGGCCGGCCCAGGGCGTTGAGCTCCTTGATGAGTTCAGGCACCAGCGTTTTGTGCCCCGCGGCGAGCGTGCTCACCCCGACACAGTGCACGTCTGCATCCACGGCCTGCTGCGCCACCTCCCGCGGGGTCTGCGGGCACACAGCGCGGGGGACAGGGCAGGGCCCAGCCCGGGGCTGGGCACAGCCCAGGGAGAGGGGATGCAAAGGGAATGCTCTGCCCGCTGCTCAGGCCTACCTGGAACAGGGGGCCAATATCCACGTCAAAGCCGATGTCAGCGAAGCCGGTAGCGATGACTTTGGCCCCTCTGTCGTGCCCATCCTGGCCCATCTTGGCAACGAGGATACGAGGCCTGCGGCCCTCATGGTCCACGAACTTGTTAACTCTGGTTGAAAACACGCATTCTGTCAGTGCAAGTCACAGTGCAATCCCACACAAAAAAACCCCAGCACTTTATGCAAGTGTAGCAAAATTTCAGCAAATAAAAAGATCTTCTAAGTCATGGTTTGGCTGTGCAATCTGCACACAACGTTAATATTCATGTTATGTTATTACTAACTCACTTCTTGTACTTAGCAGCCTCAAAAATAAAATATTCTTCATTTTAAAAAAATCTTCCCTTATTCTTTTGCTTTCTAACAGGTAAACTACTGAATTCTCTGAGGGTTTAACAAGCTGAATTACAACTCACCAAAACACATTTTTTAATTTTTAAGAATAATTATGACCTATTATCTCAAAAGTACTTGCACAGAGATGGGTCCTGGACATCACATTGTGCATTATCATTCCACTGGGTAAAAATCTGTCCATGGAAGGATTATTTTACCTCCTATTCTGTGCACTTGTTCCATTGCCCCTCTTTTTTTTGGATAGTGGCAGTTCATATTTCTGTTGTATTGATGGTACTGTGTAATCACAGCCTCAGATATTAACCTGTCATCATACTGCTCATTATTCAAGTACCACCAGCATCTATCTGTGGTTACAGGCTGGACTTGCTGATCTTAGAAGTCTTTTCCAATCTAAATGGTTCTGTGATTCTATGTAAGAAAGGGAGCTACATCCTGATTTTCAAGGGTGAAAATCAAGATTAGTTCAGTTCCCTTCCACATAAAAGCATAATTAAAAATAGTTAAATTTAAATAGTTAAAATAAAAGAACTATGGTGACATTTCCTAGCACAACTACTTTCAAGTCAATCTAATCATCACCACTGCAAAGCCATCAGCAATTCCCTTTCGGGAGAGCCTGAACTCTTAAGGGTAAGCCCCAGCACAGCAGGGACTGATTTGTGCTGCATCATCTCCCACAGCAGCATTTCAGGCTCTGTACCCCTGAGGGCAGCAATAAAGGCAGAAGCTGAGAAAAGACCCACAAGGCAACTGTTTTCACACATACCAGCATCTTGGGATGCCTTCTCCATCGGGGTATGAGTAATAACCAAAGATTGGAGGCTGTATGTGAATATCCAGACAGATTTTAGCATCAGTAAGAGTGAAATTGTAGGAACAATTTATGGGTAGATAAAAACAAGGTTTTGTAGTACGAACTGCTGGAAATATTTTAAAGATGACTATTACACAGCCTTTAAAAGAAGCAACCCAATGTACAGGGATTTCAGGCAATGTTTCTCAGTTTCTTAATCCTGCAGCAGCTTAGGCTATTTGAACAAAACCCTCAAATCATAACTTCACCTCAGTGAATTTTATTTGCAAGCAAATACAAGTTCTATTAAGTTTTGACTTCGTCTTATTGTACTTAATCCTTGCCATTCTACTTTCCTGGTTAAAAGGGCTTTTGCAGGTCATTGTTTTCCTCAGGGATGTCACCAGGTTTGGGAAATGTTTTTTTAGGGCACAGTCAGCAGCATATGTACCTCCTGGATTAAATGTGAGGCCATTGCATGTTTGGCTGTCTGGGAAGAGTTCTCACCTCTTGATGGCATGAAGGATTTCATCACTCTCCCCAAACTCCTGGCGGTAAGCCCCGCTCACCATGCGGTCGCTGGCTTTGTGCTCCCCGAACACCTTCTTCATGGCATCTGTTATCTCCCCCACGGTGCACCTGAGGCACAGACAAAAACCATTCCTGTTATCAGCAGGCTGAAATGAAAACAGAACACAGACATCACTGGCACTGGCCCAACCATTTGCCTTGCTGCTGGACAAATTTACTTACATTGGTTTCCCTTTCAGCGCTGCAACTGTGAAAATCCAGCTCACCCCACTGCCACCCACTGTCAAAACATGCACAGGCATTTTTAAGAAAATACTTTATTGCTCATGTGAGAATTGATTTACAGCTGGCAAGGCAATGGGGAATGGCAATTATATCAGATTTTCTGAATGGGTTTTTTTTTTTTGGGTTCAGACTGAAAGATCCTGCATTTGGACTCATGCTAAAATACATAATATAAATCAAGAGGAAAAAAAAAAGGGAAGAACATACAGAAGAGACTGAAATCTAACATTTTAACAGGAATTTATTTGCCTTTCCATTGATACTTTTATTTTAGTGTTTATTCTTCTCCGCTACTCCTGACACAGCTCCTTCACCCAGTAGATGCAGAAGGATCTGGGAAATTTATGTGCAAGTTACAAGTTTTGTTTGCTACTGGACACACTGTACATGTTTGAAATAATACTTCTGCTGTAGCACAAGTGAGAGAGGCAAACTAGGCTGTGCTGTCTTCAAACATCAGCAATAACAGCCTCTATCCCAAAGCAATTGAAAAATTGGTGAATACAACTTGCTGCAAACTTTGTCAAAGGAAGGAAATAAAAATACTACTCTTCTAAATCACTTCAAAACTGCGCTTACAAATATAGACATCAAAGCAGTATTAAGTATATAACTAATTAAGCAAGCACATTTCAAACCTCTGGAATTCATATTTTCTCCTGCCACATTATATTTATTCTCTACAACTCCCTAAATAAGGGTGGAGCCAGGTAGGGGTTACTCTCTTCTCCCATGTAACAAATGATAAGACAAAAGGAAATGGCCCTAAGTTGTACCAGGGGAGGCTTAGGTTGGAAATTCAGAAAAATTCCTTCACTGAAACGGGTGTCAGGCAGTAGCAAAGGCTGGCCAGGGCAGTGGTGGAGTTCCCATCCCTGGAGGGATTTAAAAGCTTGTAGATGTGGCCCCTGAGGACATGGGTTAGTAGTGGATTAGCAGTGCTGGGTGAGTGATTGGACTCAATGGTCTTAAAGGAATTTTCCAACCTAAATGATTCTATGATTTAACTAGAAACTACTCTGGGGCAAAAATAACTTAAGCATTCTCTAAAGCTTTTATATAAAATGCTCAGGAAAGACTGGAGAAGATGCACCTTGCATGTCCACACACCTCTGCTGCAGTTTCAGCAGGTACTGATTCCTACCACGTGCAAACCTGCCACACATGCCCCTAAAGTAACAAAGCATGAATTTCTGCTGCATTCACTGAATCTTTCAGTAAATTTCAGAGAGATATTTTACTTCCTGTGACCCCTCAACTAATTTCTTCTTTTGCTGGCTCATACTCAGCAAACTTAGTTACAAATGTAAACTATACAAAGGTAAAATGTCAGAAATCCATTTGTGATCACATATCAAGATCTATACAGCTCAGATATCTGAAATAGCCTCTTATCTCTGGCATCACTTTTCACAGTTGGCCAGCTTTGCCTAAAGACAGAATCACTCTGGAAAACACATTTTAAACTCATGTTATTGATACTGTTTTGGCCATTTTTGTCATTTCTCCTTCCCTGGCTTTCTGGAATTCTGTTTGACTCACTGTTAATCACTGTGCCATCAGGTTTTCATTTTCAGAGCATCTAAATAATCTTATTAATATTATTGCTTTCTATGCCTTCTAACAAAGAATGAAAAGTAAACTGCAAAAGTATGTTAGGGAAGGTGGCTTCCCCAAGGTTAAAAAGCAAGTTTGCAGCAGACTTAAAAACAGTGTCTATAAATACTGACTCCCTTTCAGAGTGCCAGACATCACAGATTGCAGCCCAAAATAAATACACTGCATGCACAAACATTGAAGGCTTACTTCTGGCAGTGTGGTGATGGGCTACAGTGGCATAAAACACATCTTTTTTCTAGAGAAAACTAAGCTTAGATAAATCTTTCTCCTCAACTTTTGCAGAAGCAGTATCTGAGTATACCTCAGTATTAAATAAAGCCCAGCATGGCTCTAGTGTGTTATTCTGTTCTTATTATGTAAAAGTGTGAAAGAAATTTTCGTGTTACAAATGAAAAATAAATAAGGTATAACCTGGTGCCTGGGATGAAATTGTTTTTTTGTACTGTACAAAAATTAAACACACTTCTTTCTTCTATAGACACTGATTCTGAAATCCCTGTGTTTTGAAAAATGTGTCCCAAATCTCTGCAACCCTTTAAATCTAATGCTTTTAAGTAATAACAGGAGTTTTGCTTGTAAACTGCTCATGAATACTTTCCTGCTGTTAACCAATAAACTTTATCTTTTTAAAATCTCTGCCACATATCCAGCCACAATGGAATAGCTGTCTCTGGAGCCACGAATACAGCATCCTTTTTATCAGTCTGTATTTGTGTGTGACTCTCTCCCAGTGGTTCACAACCAGCTGCAGAGCCTAAACACCAGTTTGGAGAAAGTCAATGACCATACTGTGCCTGTAAGAGCTGCACCGGGTCTGCTCAGTCTCAGCTGCTGCTGCTCCTCTCTGCATTTCCCCAGTAAGCAGAGGCAGCAGTGTGAAATCAGGTGAGGAAGTACCACGAGACACAGATTGGGCAGAAAAAGAAAAAGGAGAAGCACAAGCTGCTACACTGCATTTCTGCCTTCCCTTTCCATCACTGAACTGCAAGTCTGAAGAGGGACACAAAAACAGCACAGCAAGTGAGGGAGAAGAGAAAGAACTTTGTGTAACCTATCCCACTTTCCTATAATGGGGTTTCTCAAGAGACATGAAGCAGAGAAGGGAGGTACTGCTCTCATTGCCTGTAACTTCAGATCTGCCTTATTTCTTGTGTTAGAATAACCACATTAACTTTTCTACTCGTGTTTGTCAGCAATGAAATCTCTGTACTAGTCTACGGAAACTTTTCCATAGTTCAGCACTGATAATTCTGTGCTACTCATTTTATTCCAAGTCAGTTATAATACACCATGCTCATAATCCATCATTTTCCATTGGCCAGGAAAGAGGCAGCTGTCCCTCTCATACAGGTAACACTGGTCCACTTGTTTACTGCTTGTGAAGGGTGAATGTGTTAAGTTTGAAACCTTTTCCCACGTTGCACCCAACAAGAAGGCTCCCTGTACATGTTCCCAGAGCTCACAATCCTCCTTCAAACACAGATGCCACAACAGTTTCTTTTTGTGGTCACATCCCATATATAGTTTTGGGGCAGAATTGAGTTCTGTGGTTGGAACTTACAAAGTGCATTGTCAGTCCATTAAAGCTTTTACAGTTAACAAAAACAAGGTCACCAAGGAGAGAAACTAGGAGTGCTGTAAATCCAACACTCCCCTCCTGTGACCTTCCCATTTCCAAGACAAATGTAGACATACTGCTGGAGATTCCTGACAGGCTGTGGTTAAATAGATTTAAAATACAGTTATTAAGTATTCTAGGAATGGGAATGAAGGAATTTGAGACCTGACAGTAAAAACAGGGCAGCACTCCAATAGAATGAATTTGGTTTGCCCATATTTGGGCCATTTAGTTAATTAAGGAACAGACAGACAGGATCTATTCTAGAGACTGATGCTGACCTTGAAACAGGAAAGAAAACAGCCTCAAAAGCACCTTGGGTGAAAAAAAGAACTGTTCCCCTGGACTCTAAGGATGCCTAACACTGCTCAAGAACATTTCTTACAACTTTGCCTGACTAAGCAAACTGATTTCTCCTTCAGCCAAAAAATGTTTTCACACCAATCTGTGGTGCAAGGAAGGATGAAGCAACAGAGCATGATAAGACTGTGAATATCCATTTTCACATCTCAGACACTTCTTAAACTCCTTCACCCATGAAACAGCTGAGTGACAGAGAAACTCAATTACATCCTGGAACTGGTAAGAATGAGTTGTAAACAGCAGAATGTGTACAAACAGCCTAATTTCATATCAGATTATTTATATCCGTAGTCTTCCTTGTCAGAAATTAAAGCATTGCCTTCAGAAGTTGTAATATAGTAATAGTTTGTCTTAGAATGTGAAACTGCAGGCATTATTTACTTCCACCTCTAATGAAAAACCCCAAAATTCCAATCTTGCTGACACCACACCCAAGAAAAGTTAAAAGGTGAAAACGAACCAACAATCTTTAAATAAGAATTGGCTGTTCAACCCCAGTACCTGGCACGTGCTGCTTCCACTGCCAGAGCAAGTAAGTTGCCTTCCCCAGTGGCAGCACATTGTGTGAGAGCAGCTAGGGACTGCTGGGCTGCTGCTTCATCTCTGCTGGCTTTCACCTAAAGTGCAGGAGAGAGACAGTTCAAAGAAACCACAAAGTGAAATGGGAAGTCGAGTGTGGAAGACTAATTTCAAATATTAATTCTGGATGTGGAATTGTCAATATCCACTTCCTATTTCAATGAGATTAGAAGTCAAAAGGCATCTCGAACCTTAAAATGTGTACAAGTCCATAACATAACCCTAAACCAATTTTATCTGTGTTTTCACTGATTATGAAAGTGGATGTTGATTTCTGGCTCTGTAACACTCAGTAGCATTTGACAAGAAGCACCCAACAGTGAGTGATTAAGCAATGTTACAGGCTTTTAGAGCAAAACATCGCTTTCTATCATGTAAAGCTCTCAATTTTTAAAGGCTGGACATACAGATATATATTCTAGTTTCTAATGACGAGAATGGACTCTCATAAATTGGAAGGTCAAACTTCTGGCAAGCTGCCTTTACTTAATCTCTGTCTGCAATTAGAATAAGTTTCATTTTTAAGAAAGTTGTTCTCACCTTGTTGATTTTCTCGATCTGCTTGGCACGGACTGCAGAGTTATCAATGGCCAGAACTTCCACTGTCTCCTCTTTCTCTAGCTGGTATTTGTTCACTCCAACAATTACTTCAGACCCTATTTCCAGTGGAAACACCAGAAACTCAAAACACATTTGCAAACTATTGTGAAAAGACATGTTAACAGGACAAGAAGATTTTTAGCATTATTATGCATTGCTTTGCTTATATAACCATACACATTTCAAATATGTAAAATCTGCTCTTATAGAACAGATTTAAGTCTGTATTTTCCAGATTTTATGATGAGAGATTAAATGCATGAACATTCAACTCAGTGAATACTCCAGCAGAAAAAAAAAAAAAGAAATAGAACAATACTTATCTTGCAAACTGATTTAGTAATGAGTCCCTAAAATACATTGGCTATTTTTCTCTTTTTAAACTTACATAAGTGTATCTGACAGAACTATGCAGCAGTGCTGATCTCCTGCTTTGCATTTACTTTTCTGATTTAACAGATAGATAAGAAAGTGAAATTCCTACCTAAAACTACTCCATGTGCATAAAAATTAATTTATCATGTTGGAAAATTATATTTTAGGTTTCAATCATTATGGACTTACCAGATATTTTTATTTGCAGTGCCTGATAACATTAATACACTCTTTGAAGCAACATTAAATAATTTACCTTACAAGAGAAAACACAGAACTTTACTGATTATTCTTTATTTGCCTTAATTAAGACCTGCTTCAAATTTATCCTCCATACAAAGAAATCCATATAACTTCTTTCATGTTTGAGTTATTTCTAGTTTCTGTTCCTGGATTACTACTGGAATGCAGATGACAAAGAGTGGAATAGAGCTTTAAGCACACACGTACAAATACTTACTCTTTGAGTATATACACATATGTATAGCAAACAGGGAGCTGTATCATCCTCTGCTGTGATCTGACCATTCAGGAAAAACGGGCAGTTTTCCAGAAAAACCCAGGAATTTTGCCAGCTACGGTGAGTATCGCCATCTGGTGGCATTTCTGCTTTTAAACTCAGGAATCACATCTTAGAGCTCTTATCAGAAATCAAGCCATTCACTCCTGAAGACTACAAACACTCCTTTAAAATGATGTTTCTGCTGCTTTGTCTAATCTAATCTTGAAGATGTCAAACAAGACTTTTCACACTGGTGCTGTATTTTGTACACTCTGTCTCTTTCCAGAGCTTTCACTGACATAAAACCATCACCATTTGTTGTAGCACTCACAATCTGCTACTCCTAAACTGAGAAAAAAATCACAATGAACATGTCTGTAAAGAATGTTACACTGAAGGACTCTATTGGCAACTTTCCCTTCTTTCATCCCCTGGCTCTTACCAGAGTCAATCCTGGCTTGTCTCCGGGCTGCACACTCTTCAATACGAAGTTTGGGGATCCCCTCAGCAACAGCTTTGGCCATTCCACCCATTTCTTCTACCTCCTCAATAAGCTGAGAAATGAAGAGGATCAAGATAGTGAGTAGTAGCAAGGTTTAAAAATTGAGCTTTGTACCTGTCCTACCACCCACATTTTCATTAAACATTTTTTATATGCTTCTGTGTGCTAAACTGTGTTTTGTAAAGTTTATTTACAAAGACATCACTGAAGCAGAAGTGTAAAATAATTCCTTGATTAGAAGTTACCAATTTATCACACAGTCCCTTAGAAGATACTTCTCAAAACTCCTATCCCTAAAATTTTCCCAGAGAAAGTTTTGCAAACTGACCTTTAAAGCAGCTTCATAGACATCGTTGGTGAGGCACTCCATGAGGTAAGACCCCCCCCAGGGATCTGCCACCTTGGGAATCCCTGATTCCTCCTGGATTATGATCTGTGTGTTGCGGGCAATGCGAGCACTCTTCACTGTGGGCAGCCCCAAGGCTTCGTCAAAGGAATTGGTGTGCAGAGACTGCGTCCCCCCGAACACCGCAGCCATGGCTTCGATGGTGGTGCGGATGACGTTGTTGAAGGGATCCTGGAAGGAAGAGGGGAGCTGTGAAGCTCAGTGTTTCTGCCACGGGGCTCAGGTAGGTTAGTCATTATTGCAAAGAAACAAATGCAAAATTCCCCACTGAAACAGTGTAATCAAAACAAAAGCTGAAAAAAAACCCCAAATCAAACTGATTTATCACTTGTTGATATCTTAACAAAGAGATTAATCCATAAAGAAAGCTGCTCACAGCAACAAATAAAAGACTAATTTATGCTTAGTGGTGTTTCAAAGAAATGAGTGAATCCAAATTGGAGAGGATGGAACAGTATGCCTGATGTCTTCTATCCTCCAAATCCAGAATTCTTGGAGCAGTGAACAGTACATGTGTCAGACAAATTACTAGTCAAGACGTGTTTTGGAACTAAATGTGCTTAAATATTTTCATTTATGATGGCATCACATAAGGTAATTATAGAAAACTGTGATTTGGATAGGTAAGAATGTAAAACATAATTTATGAGTAGATACCTATCTAAAGGCATAGTAAGTATATTTGCCCTCTGAAACCTATAAGGAGAAAATATTGCACACTGAGAAGCTATACTAAAATAACCCACAATGTTTAGACAAAAAGAAAGAGTTATGATCTAGCCAGAAATATATTTACACTGGAAGGCAATTGAATATAATTTTGGTAATAATAACATTCTTGCACTCCCACAATACTTTTAATTGGAGGACCCACAGAGGCCACTGTTCAGAAAATTCCACTGTTTTAGTTTTGTGTTGTTGTAATGTAAGTAAACATTACATTTATTTGAAAAAAGGGAAAAAAAAAAAAACAAGAAAAAAAACAAGGCACAGAAGTCAATAAGGCTTACAATCACAACCTAAAAATAACTCCTATTACATGACTTTGATTGAGCAGCAGGCCTTGGGATCAGAGCTGGAACCCAGCTCCGATCTCACCTGGGAAACTGTATGCACTCTAATGGTTTATCTCCTTGCTGTAAGGTAAATCAGCAGGAAGAGCAGAGAGTGCTCCCAGTTTCAAAGGAGCAGATGAGCTGTAACCATTACTTCTGTCTTCAGCCCTGAGCATCAGGTGTGTGAAAGACTCCCTTGGCTGCTCAAATGAATTCTCAAGCCAGTGATCCTGAGAAAAAAGTGCCTCTATCTGCTGACTGCACTGCATTTTGGAAGGATAACTCACAGAACAAATCCAAGAGAGCTTCATCCTCTGAGTCCTGAATTGACATAAAGGTGTATCCAATGCCAGTGTGTGCATTTGTCAGAGTGAGAGGACAGCTGCTGCACCTTTGTGAGTAGCACCAGCAGTAGCACCACCCTTTAAGACACACACCATGAGAACACTTAAGCAAGGAGATTGATGAGAGTCTAATTTCTAACCTGCTCAGTGAGTGACCAGCCCGAAGTCTGACAATGAGCCCTCAGCAGAAGAGATTTGGAATCCTTGGGCTTAAACATTTTCTCAATCAAGTGAGCCCACAGCCGCCTCCCAGCTCTCAGCTTTGCTATTTCCATATAGAAGTTCATGCCAATTCCCCAGAAGAAAGAGAGCCTGTGATAGGAGAACATGAACAGAAGATACCATTGAATCATTCAGGTAACTCTGGATCAGTAATATAGAAGCCCTACAGCAAGGTCTCAGATTAATGCACTTTCACAGATGATGGGAATGTTCCTATTTGCTTGTATGTGTAAAAATAGTGAATTTGATATTAAACTCTATAGAGATTTTACCAAAAATTAGTTTAATACTTGCAAATTTCTGGAGCTCACCTAGGTGCAAATTCATCAATAGTGAGGCCAGCTTTAAGCCCAGTTCTGCAGTACTCCAAGCCATCTGCTATGGTATAAGCTAATTCCAGGATGGTGTCAGCTCCTGCCTCTTGCATGTGGTACCCACTGATGGAAATAGAATTAAATTTTGGCATATACTGAAAAAAAAAAAAAAAAAAAAAGATACAACATGATGTAACTGCAGAAGAGAGTATCAAATACTTGTTCTATCAACATTGACACAGAATCACAGAATGGCTTGAGTTGGAAGGGAGATAAAGGTCATCTAGTTTCAACACCCCTTGCCATGGGCAGGGAAACCTTCCACTAACCCTGGCTGCCCCTGGCCTTTGACACTCCCAGGGACGGGGCAGCCACAGCTTCTCTGGGAAACCTCTGCCAGGGCCTCAACACCCTCACAGGGAAAAATTTCTTCTAACATCTAATCTAAATCCTCTTTTGGCTTAAGTTCCTCCTTGTCCTGTCACTATCTGTGTAAAAAGTTGTCTCTATTGGTGTAAAAGGTTGCTCTCAATCTATTTTATAAACCCTCCCTTAGGCACTGAAAGACTGCAATGAGGTTTTCCTGGAGCTTTCTCCAGGCTGAACATCCCCAACTCTCTCAGCCTATCTCCAGCCCATTCTCTGAATTCCTTGCTGACTGCAAATACAACCCTTCTCTAAAAAGATGTGTTTGCAGACCTGGTCTGACTCAAACTTAAAATTTATATTATAATTGATGTTGGATCTTAACTTCTCCTACTGGCCCTTTACACAACCTTCTCTATGACATCTTTTTTTTGTTCTCCGAAGTGTCTCATAAACACTTAACCTAGTAATAGAAGTTATACATTTAAACCATGAATACCTTTGAGGTGTACTGGAAGATGTCAGCAATGATCCGCATGGATGGTTCTGGGGGGAAAATGTAGGTATTTCTGACCATGAACTCCTTCAGGATGTCATTCTGGATTGTCCCTGTCAGTTTGGCCTGAGGCACTCCCTGCTCCTCCCCAGTCACAATGAATGTAGCCAGCACAGGAATGACTGCCCCGTTCATTGTCATGGAAACTGACATTTTCTCCAAAGGAATTCCATCAAAAAGGATTTTGGTGTCTTCCACTGTGTCGATGGCAACTCCAGCCATTCCAACATCTCCTCGAACTCGGGGATTGTCCGAATCATAACCACGGTGGGTGGCTAAATCAAAAGCAACTGATAATCCCTGCTGGCCAGCTATATGAAAAAGAAAGGAAAAAAACCCAAAAATAACAAAGAGAGATGGTTAGAAGTGTTGGACAGACTTCCATTAGGATGGGACCTAAATTTATTCATTCTATTTTACATGATTCAGGCTTGGATGGCAAACTAAATTTTGATGTTACACACTGTTCCCTCCCCAAACCTGTCCAAGGTCTAGTAGTCTTAGCTTTAAATAAAAAAGATTTTAACTGGAAAAAAAAAAAAAAAAGCCAAAAAGGTAGTCCTTACTATGCTTTAAAAATTGCTGAATAACAGCTCACCCACAAGTTATAAATAAGCCTAGACAGGCAGTATAAGTGCTTATACACATAACTCAGCTTGGCTTTGCTGGGAACGGAAGTGTCATAAACTCTGTCCCATTACCTTCTCTTTATCACAAACTAAACACCACAGACTGTTCCCTGGCTCTACTGGCACACACAGTTATTTGTTAAACTCCAGTAAGAGAAAATTATTCCTATAAAGCAGGGAACAGGATAACCAAAGCTCTTGTTGCTGCAACCTGTAAGCAGAACCCAAAACTCTGCTGTCCCCAGGCATTCCCTCCTCTCACCAGTGACTGGGCTGTGCTACCAGCTAACCCAGGTTACCACTTCTGCTTCAGCTCCTTGATCTCAGCTGCTTGAACCCTGGGATGGATGCAAATGATGTCTATGTGTTAAGGTGCAATAACTAAAAGCAGCATTTAACACATTCATTCTCCACAGCAAAATGACACAAAGGCACTTCCAGAAATGATCCAATTTCCCAGTAATAAAAACAGTGCCACTGGGATCAGAAATCCAAACTCACAGCATAGAATAATCACATTTTCCATGTAACTGACTGAATTCCTGTCCCCCATTGCTTCACAAGGCAGTGTTGTTCCCAGACCAGCTGCCCCACCTTTGATGTTGTCTTTGTAGAACTTGTTGCTCTCCTCCACTGTACTGAACCCAGCATACTGGCGGATGGTCCACGGCCTGTACGTGTACATGGTGGGGTAGGGCCCTCGAGTGAAAGGCTTCACCCCTGGCAGCTCCTCAGGGAAGTCCTCCGTGTCCCTTTTGGAGTATAAAGGCTTGATGTCGATTCCCTCTGGGGTGTGCCATATTAAATCCTTTGGGTTCTTGCCTTTCAGCTGCTTCTGAGCCAGGACAGCCCACTCGGGGTGCAGCGGCTGCCTGTGCAGGGCGCGCCAGGCCAGGGGCGCACAGCGGCGCGGTCGCAGCCGCAGGACAGCATCCCCGGCCCTCAGCATGGCTCTCCTCGCAGGGTGGGGCAAGCTGGGCAAAATAAAAACATCCCTTTTGCATTATCATATGCACCTAACATAGCAGTTGTGAGGATGGAGAGGTCATGCAGTTTGCTAAATCCAAAGCAATCCCTCAGGAGAAAAACAAAATGTGTTGTGCACGCACTGATTTGACAGACAGCCCTTCCTCTTGCCTTTCAACCAGGAGCAGAGTTCA
Organism: Taeniopygia guttata; assembly: GCF_048771995.1. Classification (NCBI taxonomy): domain Eukaryota; kingdom Metazoa; phylum Chordata; class Aves; order Passeriformes; family Estrildidae; genus Taeniopygia; species Taeniopygia guttata. The sequence continues at coordinate 5,219,794 of NC_133027.1, read as the reverse complement.
GGAAAAATCCTACATTTTCCTCTAACCAAGGAAAACATTCCCTCAACTTATCAATATCCACATCTGAGATGTGTTACTTATTTCAGTCCCTCAGCATCACTGTCATTAATCAGTCACTGAAAAGCCAGTGTGAGACATGAAGATGGCATGGCCAGCTACCCGCTCACCTTCACATCTCTCATCTAGGAATTCCTTCATGTCAAAGAGTGATGCTTTTCCAGGTCTGGGGCAGCTACAACTTCTCTAGGCAACCTGTGCCAGTGCCTCACCACCCTCACAGAATTTCTTCCCAGTATCCAGCATCAAGGAGGCGCCCTGAAAGAAGTGAGCTGTCAGAAAATTGCTGATATAATCACACACTTTGGAAAATATGGCTTGGGCTGGATGGAAACTAGTGAGACATTGAAAAAAAAAGGAGAAAAAAAATGTGGTATGTGAGAACACAGGGACAATACAAGCTGCAGAGCTTGTCCCACCATGCATGAAACTGATAGGGGCAACAATGTGAACAATTCCCTGTGAGAGTGGTGAGGCCCTGGCACAGATTGTCCACAGAAACTGTGGCTGCCCAATCCCTGGAAGTGTCCAATGCTAGGCTGGATGAAGCTTGGAGCAACCTGGTCTAGTGGAAGATGTCCCTGCCCATGGCAGGGGTTGGAATGAGATGATCTTTCACGTCCTTTCCAATTCAAACCAGTCTGTGAGTTCAGTAGGTCTGAAAAGCTGTAAGCTCCTCTGCTTCTGCTCTCCATACCCTATCCTTGCAGTTCTTTACAAAAATAAAACCTTTACAGATTGGCTCCAAGGGTCAGTCACTTCCTCACTCTCTCATCTTTTTCACAACTCCCAAGAAACACATACTTCCCTGACACCTTTTTGAGAAATCCTGCATAAAACTGGAGAGCATCTGTATCACTGCAGCAACACCCTCCAAACATGTGCTTTAATAATATATATGCTAAGTGTGGTATGCCTATAACCTGAGGAGCACAGAGGAGCTCCTGAGGAACACTCATGCCCTGCGGGGATGTGATGCTGCAGCCAGGAAGGAAGGCAACCTGTGCCCACACCCCTGCATGGGTCACAGGATGGGTCAGGCTGGAAGGGACCACAGTGGCTCATCTGATCCAACCTCCCTGCTCAAGCAGGGTCATCCCAGAGCACAGGGCACAGGATTGTGTCCAGACATTTCTGGAATATCTCCAGAGAGGGAGACTCCACAGCCTCTCCGTGGAGGCTGCCTCTTCAGCGCTCTGTCACTGCAGAGTACAGAAGTTCTTCCTCGTGTCCAGGTGGAACTCCCTCGGCATCAGTTCCTGCCCGTTTCTCTGGTGCCATTGCTGCACACAGGGACACCCAGGGCTGAGGGCCCCTCAGGAGGCTGAACTGTAACTGACTGAATCCCTCAGCCTTTTCTTGTCAGGGAGATGCTCCAGTCTGTCCATCATTTTTGCCAACCTTCACTGGACCCACTCCAGGAGCTCCATGTCTCTCTTGTCCTGAGGAGCCCAGAACTGGACACAGCAGCCCAGATGTGCCTCAGCAGGGCAGAGCAGAGGGGCAGGATCACCTTCCTGCTGGCAATGCTCTTTCTAAAGCACGCCGGGATTATTCCTGCCCCGGAGCTGGACGCTGCACTGACCCTTGTTCACTTTCAGACAATTCCCCTCTGCCCATCTCCCATCCCCGCCTGTCACCCCTCTCCACACCCCTCTCCCCTCAGCACCCACAGCCGGACAGGGACGCTCCGCTCCCCGTGCCGGGACCGCGCCCGCCCCCACCACGCCCCTCGGGCAGCCAATGGGGACAGCCGGGAGCTGGGACAGGGGATAAGGACAAGGACAGGGGCAGAGCTTGGGGCTCCGGACATGGACAGGGACAAGGACAAGGAAAGGGATCGGGATGGGGTCAGGGACGGGATCCTCCCGTTACCTCACCGGCCCCTCCGTCAGCACGCAGCCTCCGCGCACGCGCGGTGGGCGGGAGCGGAGTTGCGCATGCGCCGCGGGAAGCGCGGGTTTGTTTTGCAACGTCCCGGCGGGCTGAGGCGGGGGAGGCAGCGCCGGGAAGGTGAGGATTGGGGAGACATGAACCGGGAGGAGAGGAAGAGTTTTGTGGGGTTGTTATCCGCGCTGCTCTCCAGAAGCACCGGGAAGCGGGCATTTGGGGATGCGAGATGGTATGGGTGGGGAATGACTACAACTCCCAGCATGCACTGCAACCTACGGATGTGTCTTCTATGCGGCGGTGGGGAGCGATGCGTGCCGGGAGTTGTAGTCCAGCGCTTATTTGCGGTCCGTTCTGAAAGCTGTCCCACAACATGGATAGTTAAGGGTGGGAGGGGGACATGCAGGACTTATTTACTTGGTTTAGGGCTTATTTACTTGGTGTGGAGTTTGTTTACCCGGCATATGGTTTCTTTACCTGTTTTAGGCCTCACTAACCCAGCCGGGGCTTACTTGTCTGCTATCAGTTTTAACACTTGCCTGGTGAGAAGTGACAGGACCTGAGTGAGGGAAAGAGTGGCCTGAGGGGGTGAGTGAAAAGCTGAATAAATCTGAATCGTGGTGCTTTAGAGGCGAGAAGGATGGTGGGGTTTGTGGCTATTCCCTTCCGTGTGATGGCTTTAGCCTCTGTCTCTAGAGTAAGAAAAAAAATCTGTTGGTTTAAACTGCATCAGACACCAATGTGTTTATGTGCTAAGCTAAAAAGTTCTGGTAATTTGATGACTGCACTGAAAGTTAGAAAGATGAATCACAGAATGGTTTGGGTTGGAAGAGATCTTAAAGATTATCTATTTCCAACTCTGTGCTGTGGGCAGAGATATCTTTCAAATGGGGATGATTTTTTGGTGGTCCTACGTTTAGGTAAATTTACAGGATTTGGGCTCTCGGTTAGCATATATTCAAACATTTCATCTCATTTAGGCTCATTTGGGGCTTATTGGGTTGTGCCTAATTTCCATGTTTTTTTTTAAAGTATGGTTTGCAATTTAAAGGGTTATAATTGCTGGATTTTAATTTTTTCTTTGTTTCCTCCTGTACCCATAGGTTTACAGATAATGAAACCCCGCCACGCATCTTCCAATGAAATGGGGAAACCAAGTGGTGGCAGATCAGCAAAAACTCCTTTAAAATCACAAAATCAGCAAGGGCCTTCCAGCAAAAAAAAGGGAGCAGATAAACAAGGAAGAAAACGAAGTAAAAAAAGACAGGTATTCATTATTTTGGATCAAACATGTAGAAAAGTTACTGGGGTATGATTGCACAGCAGAGGATGTCTCAAAATTGCCACATTTGTGGTAATTTTTTCCCTTCAGCAGGTCCCTCAGACAGACAAAAGGAAAGTTAAGGATCTGAAGGACTATTCCCCTGCAGGTAGGGTCCTGTTTTTTCCTGTTAAATCTGAACTGTTTTACAGCTTTGACTCCAGTCTGACTGAACTGAGTCACAAAGCTGTCTGTCCAGGTTTGACAAGTCATCCCTTTCCCTTTTTTCCTTTTGTGATAACAGGAGAAAATGGTTCTTCAACAAAGGTGAAGCTGTCCAGTGCTACAATAAGATCTTGGCAGCCCCTCTCAGAGAACAGTAGGCAATTCCTGGAAAATACAGTGGATTCAGTAGTACTGTGAGTGCCAAATATCCTAGTGGTTCTTCTTAATTTCCTCAAGCAACAAAGTAAAATCATAGTGTTACTTCAATGCGAAGTAAATGTGTTTTTTGATGTGTTCTCTGTGCTTGCACACTTTGTGTTGGACGAGACCTTTGTGATGGAAATTCTGCCTGTATTATCTTTCCAGATCTGTTTTGTCCCAACAGACAGAGGAAAAAGATGATGTTCAGAAGCACCTCAATGTACTGAAAAACAGGTAATAAATTATAAATTAAAAGAAAAGAGGGAGACAAAAGGTTCCTTCTACCCAGTTGTTTTGTACCATACTTTGAGGGTGAGCTAAAATATTCTCTCTGACATATATATATTTAGATATATATATATAAAGCTATGTATCATGTTTCATAAAAGCATTTCCAGGTTTTATTAAAATCTGGAAGCAGTTGCGGCCTCCTTTTAGAACTTAATTTGAGAAGCAGAAAGGTCAGAACTGGGAAAATATTTGGAAAATATTAATGAATGTTGGTTTATAGTCAGGGAGTGTAGAGGCCAATGGAATATAAGCCACACAAGGTCAGTGCAATAGCAAACATGAGAATTTTGGAATTTGTTGTTCCTGGTTCTTTCCTTGGACACCTGCTCCACATGATTTTGGAAAACAATTCAAGGCAGTTTTTCTTTCCCTCTGCAGTCATTTACTTCACTGGCAGCAATTAAGTTTAAAACTATAGTGAGATTAGTTTTCCCCCAGAATTTTCTTTTTGCTTTGCAAAGAACTCCAAACAAGTCATGCTTTCCTTTTTCTGTAATTGAAGGGTGCTGAGAAGTTTCAAGACTTTAACAGTGCCTCCAGGGAAGCTGGGCAACCTGAAGAATATCCTTGGCCTTCAAATGGCAGAGAAACAAATGCTTGAGACAAATGAGGAGTCTTTGGTACAACTGCAGGTAGGAAAAGCAAGGAAGGGAAAAAAATACCTTATCACACTGCTTGCCATGCTTGTGCTGTTGTGGAGGGGTGTCCAGTGTTCATTGTCAGCCACCTTTGCTGCAAAGCACTGTCTCTTTTTGGATGTTTTTTCAGTCACTCAGTGTGTTCTGTGGGAAGGATTCACCATTTCTAAAGTAAATTTTCTTCCAGTTTTGTGTTTGTTTGTTTTAGGAAGAAATAACCGAAGCAGAGAGATCAGCAGAGCTCATTGAGGAAAATATACAGCAACTGCAGTACAAAATCCAGGCGCTCAAGAACCAGTTAAAGAAAGATGAAGAAAATGCCAGGAAGGTATTTCTCATAAAAACTTGTATACTCCTGTAACCTAGAGGAATGGGCTGACTTCCAGAGCTTTCTCAAGCAAGCTGTTTCTCAGGCAGTGTCATTTAAGGAAGGCCTCATTTGCTTTTGGGAATGGATCTTAATCTTTCCAACTTCAGTTGCATAATTGAGCTTGTTTTCAGAAGTTGGATAATGACAGGTTATTTTCATACTTGTCTGCCTGATATTTGGCGGTTTGGATTGGTTTCTTTCATTCTCTTCTTCTTTTTCTAGGTATTTCAGGAAAATGGCAGTGGAGCACTCCAGCTTCCAGAACTCCCCAAGTGCAGTTTTCAGGCACCTACTTTGCAGGTGAGTGTAGAATATATGTTTATCTTTTCAGAGGGACTTTGGTTATGAGGAGGAAGGCAAGAGAATGTGCTTTTATCCTTTAACTTCTGCCAGAGGGGACAATTCTGAAAATTCAGAAAATTTGAATAGATTTTCATTTTTCATGTTATATTTTTGTTCTTTTCCTTGAGAACTACATGCTTATGCTTTAGAAAAAAGACAAAACCCTAAAAACCCTCCTCATCTCTGGAAGTGTTCAAAGCCAGGTTGGATGGGGCTCTGAGCAGCCTGGGATAGTGGAACCTTGTGGCAGGGGGTTGAAGCAAGCTGATCTTTAATGGCCCTTCCAACCCAAACAATTCTGTGATCTTATGATTTAAAACATTGCCTGTCTTTTCCTAGAAACCCTATGGCCCTAGGGAAATTGTAATTTCTGAAATATATCGATAATTGATAGAGGGAAGACTCATTCTGTGACTTTGTATCTATTTTTGTTTGAGCTGTAGCTGGGCTGCATGAAAGTGAAATTCCTCTTACACTCAACAAAAGTGGTTTTTTTATTTGTTGTCTATGATTCTTTCCTTCTTTAGGAGGAAATTTTGAAGGTAAAGAATCAGAAGGGCCTTTTAAAGGATATGAATGCTATTCAGCAGTCAGCTAACTTGAAGAACTTGTTAACCCTTATTGAAAAGACCTATGAGAAGGTGGATTTGCTTTGAGAAGCCAAATTGTGTGGAGTCTACATGCTGTGTTTGGAATCTGCTGTGTTCCTAATGGCTTTCCTCTTGTGACTGTTGAATTTCTGTTAAAACATTTTCTATTAACATTGGTATATAAATGTGCAGATACATTTTGGGACTCAAGTGATTTAAGTCATCTGTCAAGGTTCTTTGGGGTTTTTTTGACCTGTGATGACTTCTAATGATGATATATCCAGTCTTAGGAGAAGAGAGGGATTATTTGGGTGTTTTTACAGAATAAGGGAACTATTCCATTCTATTTGCACTTCTTTATTTGGAAATCACTGAAGACCGTGTCTTCTAGAAAAGTAGTTTTTATTTGGGAGTTTAAACCTGAAACAGGTAATAAAAATAAGCTTATCTAATATTCAGTTGTAAATCCCCTGTTCAACTCTTACTATTTTTTACCAAAAACCCTCGATTGAAAAAAATTGAATAGTTTTTATAGCATGTTGAAAATAGCTTTTACATTTTCATTACTTAATACAAAAACCAAAATCAAACAACATAAAGTACTTTCTCAGGTTAAATTACCTGCTGAAAGATAGCAGTGCTCTTTACATTGACTTGCTTCATAAACTCTTTGCTGTTTACAAGCTGATGCTACTCTTAATGAGACAAAAGCTAATTATCTCTCTTCTATGAGGGCTTGAAAGTCTCTCTGGAGTTAGAATAATGGAATATATCAAGTTGGAACGAACCTGTAACCTGATTTCAGCTCTTTACTCCTCATAGGATTACCTAACCCATGTAGGATCAGGAAAACCAGGCTAAATACTTGCTTTATACTGAATCACAGGAAAAGGAATATAATTATTTAGAAGTATTTCTCAAATTTGTTATCACTTGGCAAGGGAAGCGGTTACTGGTATTACCAATACCCAAAAATAATTTAATCCAGAGCATGGGTTAAAGATTTTACTGCATGCCATAAAGAGGTTAAATAAAAATATACTCCTTTGCTTTCATTAAGGGTGATTTACTGTGTGGGTTTTGAACTTCCTGAACTACATATAGACCTTTGCCTTTTTGAAAGTTTTTTATTTTGAAAAGAACTTGTGGAGAAGGGCAGTGAGTAGGAGTCAGATTCAGCTTCTACACAAGGAAGTTGAAATAGTAACTGAAGAATGAGCTTCTGCATTACAGTGCTGGATAGATACAGAGGCAAGTCATAATTACTTTAATTTTTTTCCCTAGGTGATTTATGATAGGTTGGCTGTGGATGTTGTTACTTTGGGGTTGTCATGCACACACAAACAGGGTAACGTGAACCATGGAACATAAATCCAGTCATTTACGAGGTGGTCTTATCTCAATGGTCTATACTCTTGGACAGAGTTGCAGAATGATCAGATTGTTGGTTTTGATGGGATTTGAGGCCTCTTCCAGTAGGTTCACTGTTGATCTGTGTGTGTCCAGCTGTGACCACAGCTCTGTGATTTGACAAGGGAGCACCTGAAACTTCAGTTTCACAAACCTTGGCTTTAAGTAGGTAAGATATCTTCCTCTGTGTGTATGCTTTATGCACTGAGTTTATCTATTTAAGGAATACTCAGGGGAAATCTTTAAGAACTGCTGGATTCAGATCAACTTGGCTTGAGGTTTTTCCTTAGAAGTGATCTACAGCAAGTACACAACTGTGATTTCTTTGCATATGGAAATGGAGTAGGGAGAAGAGCCAAGGGAAGAAGTGCACTGGGGAACATCAGGATATCGAGCCCAGCTTCAAACCTAGCTGACATCCAAGGTCAAACAGCCATTCTGTTCTGACAGCCTGAAACTCTGAACATCCCACATTTGTCTCCTTGTACAACCTAAGCACAGCTTCATAGCCCCTATGTCTTTTGTGAAAAACCTGGACTTGGGAGTGTTTTTTGGGATATGCTTTCAACAAACAGACAACATGGCAGCAAGAATAGGAAAGCTGAAGGGCCTGTATTATGTAGCCAAGATTAGGTGATCTAAGAGATTAATCCATGAGCCATCCATTACTTCACACTTCTGGTCCATTTCTGCTCTCTCCCAAAAAATAAAAGAACACTAGTTTAGAAGTACTGGAAACCCTCATTGAAATATGGATTGTTTTGGTCAAAGAATAAGACAGATGTCATAGAAAAATGATTTCAGCATTTTAGAAACACAATGAATGTCAATTAGAGCTCTAGGAACGTGCTACAGCACACATTTTGTAGGGTTTGGGGATGACATTAAATGAAATGGCAGGGCTGAGGTCCAGGTCTGAGCTGGAAACTCCAGGTGGAGGGTGGAAGTTGAACCTCTGCAGGAGACTGGTGAAGAAGAGGAAGAGTTCCATTTTGGCAAGAGTCTCCCCAGCACAGCTCCTCCGCCCTGGAACAAAAGGCAAAAGGACAAGAAAATCAGTGAGAGCTGCTTCTTCAGTACTGGAAGAAAAAAAAAACCCTTTTATCAGCTCTTGACCTGAAAATGGTTAATGGGAATCCAGAACATTTGAATGTTATATCCTAGATATGGATAAAGAACACAGTAGATTTTAAAACTCTTGGGTACAAGTTAACAGAGAGGAGTTTTGATCTTTAAAGGTATCATACCAAAGCCAGCTGGTGATGGTTTTTTATTTTCCTTTGTTTAAATGCTTGCATTCAGAGAGAAATGTATGGAAATGTACTCTGAATTCCTTAATTCCAGTTTTCAATAAAATCTGAATTTTTACTTCATATTTTTCCTCAACTTGGCTCAGGTTTTGTATCCCAAACCAACTGGTTTAGTCTAGACTTCAGATCTATTTTTTATACTAAAATTTGTCAGCAAATTCCTTAAAGTTTCACAAATTCACAAATAGTGGCCAGAGTGAAAGCAGGGTGGAGGGGATATTCTATGAATATTCAAAAATGCTGTAAATGTAAGTTCTATCAAATCCAGTAGCTAATAAACTGCTTTATTCATAACATGATGATTCAAGCCCAGAACTACCAAAAACCTGAACTAAAATTTGGTGTTAACACCCCTGTGTGACCAAAAATGGAGAACAATTGCATGGCTGTGATACGAAATGAGCCCTCCAGGGACTGCCCAGACCTGACACTCCCTGGATGTGCTTTCAGCTAGGACATCTAGACTTAAGTCTGGAAAAGAAGATCTGGGAACTGGAAGTGTCAAAAGTTCTAAAAAGAAAGAAAAAAAAAAAACCAAAAAAATTACAGTGTACAGGATGGTGAGTATGAGAAGAAAAAATCTTATTCAAAGATCGTACAGGGTTGATAAAAAAATAGAGACTGTTGTGGATATGACAGATAAATTAGTGAGAGACTGATGTATGGGAACTTAAAAAGAGCAATTACAGAGCCTGCAAAGCAGGAGAAATGCCAGAGGAGCAGGGTTGGAATTCCCCACGATTTGGCAAATGGTGCAGGTGTGTAAATTCAGGTGAATGTCACCCTCTGGGGAAGCCTCAAAGGGCCGGTCCCCTCTGGCTGTCCTTTGATTTTACACAGAATTTGGGAGTTTCTTCTTGTCACACCATATGAAATCTTGACCCACCTAATATTTTTTGTGACTTTTTAAAAGGGATATGGGAAAAGGAAGCAGGAAATGCACAGAAGCATCTTTACTGTGTGTTCTCTGTAAATGTAAAAGAGAAAGCACCTGCTGAGAAAGGCATGAAAGCATCTTTCTTCACAAATTTCCCATTGGCATCAAGGAAGTGCTCAGGATAGAACATGTCTGGCTTCTCCCACTGTGACTGGTCTTTCAGAACTGAGGTCAGTAAAGGGATGATGTAGGTTCCCTGCAAAATAGGACAGAGGAATGAATTCCTGGAGAAATTCAGAAAGAAGAAATGTTAGAAGAAGCAATCCTGTAGGCATCTCACCTTGGGGATGAAATAACCTTGGAGGGTGACATCTGCAGCAGTCTCATGAGGCAAATCCAGTGGCAGGATATTAGCAAATCTCTGAATTTCATGGATGACCGCATCTGTGTATGGCATCTGAGCTCGGTGCTCGATCCGTGGCGGGTTGGACCCTATCACTTGCTCTATCTCTTCTTGGACCTTTTCTGAAGAAAGAGTCAACTCTAAGATACAAGGGCTCATTCACTCCTGAGACACGGTGTGCTTTACTGATGTAAAATATAATAGATCTGGAGTACAAACCATAAATTCTCCAAAATTCTTTTCTTCCTTTGAGAAATAATGCAAGGTGAACAGGACTACAGTGTTTGATTGATTCTTTACCAACAAGAAAAGACTTTTTATGCCATCTCTTCTGTCTAAAGATCTATGTTCTGCCCAAAGGTTGTCTCAAAACCCCCATTTGACTCCAAACAACCCTGTACCATCAGCTGGAATGAAGCTGCCAGAAAGGGCAATTCCACAAATATTCTCAGGTCCCTAAAGCCTCAGTACAGTCCATTTAACATCTGCACAGGCCTTTGGTTTATTGACAGTTTCTGAGGGAAACCTGGATCAGAATCATTGACTAACACAGATCAGCCCTTTACTTACTTAATTAATGAGATTTTCCTAAGCAGAGGGCCTGGCCTGTATGAACTCTGTTCTGCTGACCAGTGTGACCCTCACTGGGTTTGAACCACAGGGTACAGAGACAATAATTGGCTGAAAAACTCAGCTTTTTGTAACTTGGCCTATTAACAGATGTGTTGATCCTCCAGGTTCCTGTTTGGTCACTAATACCCTGAGTGTAGCAGTTTCTATAATTAAACCACTTACTCTGGATTTCAGGGTACTTTAGCATCAGCAGAAAGCCCCAGTTTAGTGTGGTGGAAATGGTCTCAACACCAGCAGTAAATAAATTGCTCACCAAGCTTAGCAAGTTGCCATTATGGAAATACCCATTGGTAGTGGATTTCTCCTGAAAAAAGTCGTTGAGATAAAAGGATGAAAACTCAAAGCTTTCCATGTGAAAACGCAATTTATGTAGATAAACATTTGCTAAGATATAAATTCTGTATTTTAAAGAAGTGTGAAAGACAAGGAAGAGCTTTGGGCTTGTGCCTGGAAGAGAGTGCTGACATATCTTTGTATTTACTGGGACCATCTGCAAAGGGAGCTGCCTTCCCCATGGGGAAGGTGACCCAGCCATATCAGAGACCCCAAATAAGTCCCACTAAAGGCCAAGTAGTTATTCCATTTTATAATATGTTATGTTTTCAAAAGAACAAGAAGATCTGGGACAACAAAAAGAGCAGATAAAAAGATGCAGCTGTAGTAAATATATTCATACAGTCTGAAGAAAATAAATAAGGATAAATGTTCACTGATTAAAAGAGGTTGGAATTTGAACAGCTTGAAGTATCTGTTCAACTCTACCACTTTGTCATATGTATGTTCTCAGAGACAGCTTCCCTAAAGAAATTCAGCTGAAATTGTAAGGACTGAAAGAAAATTGTAAATGTCTTCATAGAGCTGTAAAAGATGGATTCAGCAAGAAAATTCTCACTTACCTCTTGCTGTTTAACAAGGAAGGCATCAATAAAACTTCTTTGGTCATTTTTGTCCAGGTTTTTGAGGTGCTCAACAAAAGTAACTCGTACAAAATCATGGAATTCATCTCTGTTTCGAAGGAGAGCCTTGTTAGCCCTTATGAGGAATCCAAGATATGGGAAGATATTGTACATCTAGGAGAGTGGAAGTTGTTAGAGTTTATCAGCCAGAGCTCTGAAAACACTATAAATACAAATTAGCAACACATGGCCTTCCTTGCAAATACAAAGTCAAAAACTCAAGATTAATATATATATATTTTTTTTTAGAACATGAAAAAGTGACTGGATGAATCTGTGGGAGAAAATTCATCAAGGACCACCAAATAGATGTAAAAATCTTACCCCAAATTACTATTTTTCAGGAGTAGTGTAGGTGTCAGGCTGAAACAGCTTCCAGCTGCCACCAGACAGATGGAAATGTTGACCAGCAACTTTTTTAATTGTTTTGGTCAGCCCTTCCACTAGCATTTTTTTTTCTTTTTCAAAACCTAGATAAACATAAATCAATCCAGGGTGTGGCAGCATTGCATGCAAGTATCTGAAGGTACTTTTCACTCGCTATCAGTCTTCAAACTATATTTTAAGTATGTTTTTGAGGGACTGGGGGCTTGATTGTTGACTTCATGATTCCCAAACTGTCCCTCAAGGTATTTTTGTCCAAGAAAGTTCTTTGTAAACCAATTGTTTCTCAAAGTCTCAGATTTTCCTAGTTAATAGAAGAAACTGATCACCAGTATTTTTATTGGCATGCAGTGGAACAACAACATAAACACGTGAATTGTTACCGTGACCAAAGGTTTCCCAGCAAGCCTCATGCTTTCATTGGTCAGATTTATAAGTCTCACAAATCTGGAGTCTTTGTAGTCAAATCGTTTTCCAAGCAATATTGACACAATTATATTAGCAACTGCTGCATTAATTGTTTTGCTGGCATCAACCGGAGTTCCTAGACAAGGAACAAGAGAATTTATTACACTGTAATAAAGATATGTAATTTGTAAATGTAAATTTATGATTTAATCCTGCTATTTATTTGTTATGATTGATTGCTATCATTGATCGTTATCCAATGTCAGAATACCATACCAAGACACAAAAATCCCAGAGGAGCCAAATTCATCAAATTAGTGTACATTTAATAAAAAGGTCTGAACTTGAGAAGGCTCAAAAACCATCTGCATACTTGGACAAAACTTTAGAGGTAGTGAGGCCCTGGTACAGACTGCCCAGAGAAGCTGTGGCTGCCCACTCCTGGAAGTGTTCCAGGCCAGGTTGGACAGGCTTGGAGCAGTCTGGGATAGTGGAAGGTGTCCCTGCCCATGGCAGGGGGTGGAGCTGGATGAGCTTTAAGGTCCCTTCGAACCCAAACCATTCTGTGACTCTGTGATTCTATGTGTTTGCAGAATGAACAATCCACTCACCGTTGTGTGAGGCAATGGAGTCTGCCAGGTGCCCGTACTCCTCCACAATTCGATCCTCAATGGCTTTTTTGCCCATCCCAAAGTCTCGTAAGGCTGTGAGGGTAAACCTTCGCATCACCTTCCAGTTTTCACCATGGGCAAAAATAACCCCTGAGACCAAGAGAACATTTCAAGGTGCAGAAGATTTTAAATCATTTTGTAGGCATAGAATAGAGCTCTTTTGTAGCAGTCACTTTTAAAACAAGTTAAATTGCATCCAGATGAGGAAACACACAACTGTGCCTTAAGTATTTTCAATCCTCAGCAATAGGTTCATTATACAAGCAAAAGATAAATACTTAAGGTTTATTTCATCAAATCTTAAGAAAAATATATGTCCTCAAAGACACTTGTCACTGAAAGAAAGTGGACATTGGAAATTCAAGTTCAAACTGCTGGTCATCATAGTTTGGAAGTGGAATTGAACAGTGATTTGGAAGATCTCTGATGACTGCAGGAAAAAAATTATGTAGGAACAAATGTCTTTAAAAATTAGGTAATGTCTTAAAACCTCCACCATCATTTTTTTTCACTGAAGTTGTTACAAAATTTAACTACCTCAGCTATGGTTTTCTTTTTCAAATTAAAAAATAGAGTGAAAAGTAAGCTTCTATGCAATAATATGAACAAAAGATGCAGCTGTTAAATGTTCGCAGAATTATTCCTGAATTTCTGCAAGGATCTTTGGAGACATAAATATGAAATTCTTATGAAGTTTGGGTGTGAAATTCTTATTTTGAAACCCAGCTCAGCATACAGTATTCCCCTTTTTAAAATAAATCTACAGTTCTCTATGTGCTACATGCTATCTATTATCACATTCTGAATTTAAAAACATTATCTACCACTGAAATGACAAAAACCAGTAGAATACTAATTTCAGAAAAGGTGATTCTATGGTAAGCCCAAAACTCCAAAAGTTCAGAGCCGTATCATGAGAGCTAAAAACTCTTCTCTGGCAAGGATGCCCTGTTCTAGATCCTGAAATTGTGTCACTAGCTATTTTCTGTTGCTGTGGTTATTTTTAGAGTTATGGTTGTTTTGTTGCCACTGTCAGTAGTTTCAAAGTTGAATAAGTGTGCTAAAGTCAATGAAATTGCTTCCTATTGCCAATGCCTTTTGTGATCTCTGATCCAAAGTGTTGTCCCAGCTCCTGCTTTCTCCATAGGGGAAAAAAAAATGAGTAGGTCAAGCTGATAAGGAAGAATAAGACCAGCTTACCATTTCCTTTGGTCAAATCTTCAAAGACTGGGATTTTCGGTCTCTCTGCAAATGCATCTGCCTGGTTTATGAGAGCTTCCTTCACTGTCTCATAGCCAGAAATCACTACAACTTTCCTGTGCCCCATCTGAACACTGAAGACTGGACCATATATTTTGGACAGCTGTCAGGAGAAAAGAACAGTGACTTACAACTTCTACAGCCTACAAAGAGATTCATCACTCTTCCAGTGCTGCTTATTTTCTAGTCCTGCCTTGAGGTTACTCACATGGTAGATATTTTCCGGACTACAGGGAAAGACACTTGATTTAAATGATGGGAATGTGCCATTGTGGTGGATAATGACCAAATGGAACAGTTGGGAGAAGAGTTTTGTTGTGCTAAACTGAGCAGAAGTGTCAATAGCTGAAACCCCAAGTCAGAAAAGGATTGCACTGAGAGTTCTGTCGTCCCTCAGAAACCCTTGTAAATTCAATTTTTGACTCATGTTTTCAGACTTAGCTTTATGCTATTGTATTTCTTTTGTGCACAGGCTACACCTAAACAACCTGTTCAAATGTTTGGTACCATTTATTAAACATAAATTTAATTATTATTAAAAATAAATCAGTTTATTTCTGGGCCAGGATTTAGCATTAGATACATTCAAACTTATTACACATGATTGCGTGCACCATGAATCTGTCTCAGAGACAACGCAGCAGCTTTTTATCCGGAACAGGCAGATTTATTTTTGTGTGACTCAATGTTCTTGATTCTTCTGACAGCTGGAGGGTGGTTTCCTGACTGCGCTCATTTTCTAGTAGTTTTTTGTAGCAGCCCTGCCGAGTCATGATGACTGTACCAAAATAACCCCATTTCCACATTTGGACCCTCATTATCTCTCTGTAAGACCACAGGTCATATTCACCTCGACCCTTACTACTGGACAATTTCCAACACCCCTGGAACCTATATAAAACCCCATTTCTGTCCAGTTCGGCGGAAGAGCTGCCACTGAAATCCTTCACAGGAGTTGCCAGTAAAGACACCACCATGGAACCTCATACAGCCTTCTCATCTCTCTATCCCCGTGTGTCTGCTAAGGCACTTAGCAAGCAAAGAGCTGAAATCACTGAAGAGCTGAATTCACCAAAGAGCTGATCTCAAGAACTGATCTCACTTAAGGCAGAGAGGGTTACACCACATATCAAAATCATTCCTTATTCTGTTGTCTTTTTCTCAAAATTACCACAAGAATAGGGTGGATGCTTGCTATTAATTTGAAAGTTGTTGAAGGTTGAAACCTAGATAAAATATTACATTAAAGAAACCATGCTGCATTCAATATTTTCTGCTCAAATAACCATCTCTGGGTCCCTTGCTAAAGGATCATGCATGGATGCAGTACATTGGGTGCAATAGGAGAAACTCTCTGACATCCGGGTCTATGGGGTTTGATTGATACGACCAACAAAAATGAAAATGAGTACCTGTAGGTAAGTTCTGTAGGGTCTCTTCAAGTCAAACAAAAGAAGGTTTCCAATTATAGGTAATGGTCTTGGACCTGGAGGAAAGTTCTGTCTTCGGTTGTTGTTCCAGGAACCTGCTGTTTTTAAAATGGAGAGAAAAGCCAGGATCAACACTAAAACAATAGAAGTGCTGCTGTTCCAGAATCCTGATGTTTTCAAAATGGATAGAAAAGCCAGGATGAACACAAAACCAATGGAAGTGCTGCTGTTCCAGCCCATCTCTATTCAGCCAAGTATTTGCCACAGAAAAGAGAAAATATGGACTCTGGATCTCTGTCTTCCTGGAATACTTTAGCTTGAGAGGCTCTTGTGTTAGTCCATAAACTTATTTTCCACCGAAGAGTATGTTTTAATCGCGGCCGGTGACCTGTTCTCTTCCCATGTGCTTCCTAATGAATCCTCAGAAGGGTAGAGGGGCATATATATATATAAGTTTTCTAACCCATGTGACTGGTTGAGAGTATGGGTCACTGGCTAAGTGTGAAAGTCCAAACACACGGATAACTGCAGGTCATCAACCTGACATTTGCTCTAGAAGGCATAAATTCTGCACACTGTCCAGGTTACTCATTATCTTTTTGCATTTAAACACAAAATTCCATGGCCCAGGGGTGTGGCGGAAAGAGGTATTATTTTTAGTATGTGGTGCGTGAATGAAAGAATGCTTCCAAGCTGAGATGTTTCTGTTTTTGTTTCGCAGTTAAGACACCATCTGCATTCACTAAGTGTATGTAAGGCACATTAAGAGTATTTTAGTGTGTAAATGCTTACAGGCTAATGTGGGAACCCAGGGCAATGGGAATATCCCCCTGTCTGCCCTGGGGTGCTCTGACTCCCAGGAAAACACTGACTTTGACCCTCATTCATGGAGAAAACTTCCAAAGCCTCAAGGTAAACTAGAAACCACAAAAGTGTGAAATAGATTGTAGAGATTGTACATAGTAGTGTAATATGTTACATGGGTGAGAAATTTAGGTTTTAGGATTTTTAGTATGTTATAGATGGGTTCAAGATGGAGGATATAGGGTGTGATCTCGAATTCCTTTCTTCTCTCTTCTTCTTCCTCTTTCTTCTTGGGTTTAGGTGGTATCTTGTAATTGGGTAGAAAAATCTGCATTGCGCGTCTTTAGGGGTCAGTTATTGGGTTAGAAAGGAAAATAATTTAGGTGTCACTCCTTAGTTGGGTAGTTTAGTTTTTCATTAGACTTAAAAAGACCTTGCAGCACGAGGCTGTTGGCCATTTTTGTGCTGTTTTTCCTGCAGGCAGGGTCTGGTGCAGACAGTGTGCTGAAGTTTTGATAAGATAACAATAAACAGAAGCTGAAGACCAAAAAGTCCGATGCATCTCTCGTTCCGGACACAGAGCTGTTCCAGGAGGGTCTCTCCTGCCAGGGGAGCCCCCAGGGAGTTACCCAACTTGAGGCCCGCAAACTCACAAGCTAACTCATTCCTACACGTGACAGAAGATATCCTCTTGGTAATAGATGTACACTGTTCACTTTTCCCCACACAACCCTCTAATAAATTCAGGCCTCTAATAAATCCATCAGCCTATCAGTCTGCTATTTTTCTCGAAGTCTCAAAGTTTCCGGACTTTGAGGAAACAGGCTGCCTTTCCTGTTTTCAGATTGCGTGTAATTTCTTTCTCCCATGCTTCCCAAGCCTTTTCACTGCTGTTTTCTCACAAAATTGTTTATGGGTGTGTCATGGTTTGGCGCCGGCGCAATGCCAGTGACTCTTAATGAAAATGCACTTTTTCTAAATGAGTGGTGTGAGATGTGATTAGGAACAAAGTAGACCAGACTTGACCTTAAAAACAAAGGAAAGAACATCCTTCGACAACGTCATCCTCACCACCATCGAAGCCATGGCTGCGGTGTTCAGGGGGACGCAGTCTCTGCACACCAATTCCTTGCTTTCCCTTTGCTCTCGCTCATGCTTCTTGCTTTTGCTTATTACTTTGTTTAGCTAGGCAGACCATTTTTTTTTTCCCTGCACTGTTTTTCTTTCCCTTTCCTGAATACCATTCGAACCTGCTCCACTCTGGGACCTGGGAAACACCAAGAAACACCGAGAGCCTGCATTTTGTGACCTGCAGCAGCCATCCCCAGTGCCAGAGACCGATGACTGGGTAAGCACTCCAGGAGAGACTTTCTAAATTTGTTATATGTTCAGAGTGGTGAAAGAGTTTTTGTCTTCTGGTGTTTTTTTTGTGCCAGGGAGTGCTTCTGTCTGTTAAATAAACAGGTTTTTTCCTCCAAGGAAATTCTTCCCAAACCAGGTTGTGGGGGAGGGGCCATGGGGGTTTGCTGTCTGGTTATATAAGAAAAGTTTAGCTAAAGCTACTCTATTATCTCTTTTTACTTAGGATTTTTTTTTTCTATCATCTTCTGACATCTCAGGTCATAGGCTGTCTCTCTTCTCTTTTAGATTAAGGAGGAGTAGTGTTTTGCAAAGTTTTTTTTTCCTTAGGAAAGGGTTAAAAGTCTTGAGCTCTTAGGACAGCTGAGATTTCACAGTGGGTTGCCAAACTGCCACGGCTGGGCACCTACCTCCCCCCACCACCTCTGTCTTCTCTGCGGCGTACTGCCACACATGACATCAAATTTCCAGGTGGAACGGACACTACAGCATCTTTGCAGCCTCTCTCCAGTCTGTCCAAATCTCTTTGGTACTGGAGATCCCAGAACTGGACACAGCACTGGGAAAGGATGTCCTCTGTTGGCTGAGGTACAGGCCAACTCAGGTGTCTCAGAGTCTAAGAGAGTGAGCAGCAGAGAAGAAGGTGTTGAAAGAATAAGCCAAGGGGAAAACTGGACAGGAAAGTTGAGTCACAGCCCACAGAACAGTGTTTGGAAGAGTTTTCTAGTAGAAATCCTGAACACTAAATTGCATGTGGCCTTGAGGCCAGAGCCTGAATGTTTTGTGAAGTGCCTCAAGGCTGAGCCCCTTGTCCTTCTCTCCCAAAAGTGTCAGGGTCCCTTCAGAGACATGGCCAGAGGCAGAGGAGAGGAGGGAATGGGGGAATTCCCCATGGAATGGGGGTGCAGAGACCTAGAGGAAAAGAGCCCTGGCACATGGCTGGGAGCCTGGGAGAGGGGCTTTAGCAAGCCTACTCTTGGCCTGGCTCACCCTGAGCCTGCTGCTGACCCCAGGGGCTCCAGAGGAGAGACCAGGACATTTCACCTACCTGGAAGATGTCCTGGGAAAAGTCCAGGGCCAGAGTCCAGCTGTGCTCCAGTTTGCCTGATTCTATTTCACCTTTCCAGAGTGGGTAAAAGGGCACTGAAAATGTTGAGTTTTCCACATATATCTGGAATTTAAATAATAGCAAGGAACTGAGAGGAGGCTGAAATGTGAACATTTTGCAGGAGGCTTGAGAAGAACAGGAAGAGCTCTCCTTTGGCAAGAGGAGACATATTTTTTTAATGTATTTTGAGAAAAAGTTAATCCCAGTAAGAGAGAAAGAAAACATCCCCAGGAAATGTCAAACAAATACAGCTGCTCATATGAACATTCAATTAGTGCATTTACCCAGCAGCAGATTTGAGCACAAATGTTAAAAGAAATTTTGTAAGCAAATATTCAGCCAATGGCTTTCAAATAAATTTTCTTTTCAGTAATGAAATACAAAGATACTGCTCTGACAGAGGTAGGAATGGACAACTATACAACTGCCTTCAAAGCTATAGTCACCCACAGGTATTTTGAAAAAAGCTGTCATGTAAGCTTGATCTTTAGTTAGTTTAAAGTAAGCTTTAATAACCTCTGTATGTTTAAATGACCTTTAGTATGTTTAATGACCTTTAGTATGACCTTTAGATAGTTTAAAGAGGATATCAATGAAGTTTTACTCATTAAAAAAACCCCAAAACCAAAAAAAAAACCCCACCCCACAATGCCTTATTAAAGCTCTCTTAATATAAAAAACCGTCAAACTGAGAACAAAGGTATGACAGGAAGAGTATTGAAAGGCTGTTGGAAGGGATAAAACATTGCCAGTCTTTTTGAGAAAGAAAAGAAATGCTGATATGGTGAGCCTCAAATTTAGAGTAGTTGTACTTTAACTTATGTTTAATTTTCAGTCCCATCCTTTAAGCTCATCCTCCACTCCATGTCTTATTTAACTCCTTACTTTCTTTTCCTGCTAGTGTAAGGCTTCCTCATGGAAGAACAAAAGGGTTTTTAGTAAAATATTTTCAGCTTCTGTCTTTGAAGCCTCCAGTCATGTATTACACAGAAATTGCACTTGATTACTAATGAAGCTCTGCTGATTCAAGTTATTCAAAGCTCTGATTAATTAGGAAATAACCAACCAAAGAAAATACCCTAAGCCACACAACCAAATGCCACTGGCATCTGCAATGTGGTTATGAGCAATTAGGGTAAAAAAGCTGTGGAGAAACAGGTTATATACTTCAAGAGCGCAGTCACATGGAAAAGAAAATAACATTTAAAGCCCTGGTAAAACAAAGGGATTCATGTCCCTACTCTATTTTTTGAGAGACCCTAAGGGATTGATTTCTCTGGGGAAGGAATCTTCTGAAAAAGAGGTCTGGGGACAATGAATACTGAGAGGATGAGGGTATGGATTACAATGGAAAGATTATAAGGAGAACTGGAGAACAAAAATGTATAGTTCATTTCTTCCCTTTTGGATTAAAAAAAAAAACAACCCTAAATATTATTATTGAGGGCATCAATCACCAGGGAAGTTTTAGGTTGGATATTAGGAAAAAATTATTTGCTGGAAGAGTGGTTAAACACTGGAACAGCCTCCCCAGGGAAGCAGGGGAGTCACCATCCCTGGAAGTGTTCAAGAACTGAGTAGACATGGCATTCTCAATGTGGTTTATTGGCCATGATGATAATCCATCCAAGGTTGGACTTGATGATCTTGGAAGTATTTTCCAACCTTAAGGATTCTATAAGTCAAATTATTAATTACTATAATTCAAATTATTAATTTACTGCCAGTGGGTGGTGCTTCTTCACTCAGGTATTCCTGTGTGGTCAGGACTCAAAACTAGTGAAATTTCCTCACTTTCTTTAAGGTGAATGAAAGACCCTCTGAACTCCCAAGCAGGAATTTGAGGGGTGAAATTCATGTATTGAAGATAAGATTCTTACAGGCTGTCCAGAGATGGAATCTTTTTCAAATACTTCAACACTTCATAAATTATGCACAAAATACTTCTAAAATTTTTACAAATGCAATATTTACATTGTTTACATGGTTTGACATGGAAGAGAATTTTCTCAGGAAGCTGGTAGTCAAACCAATCAGTGTCACGTTTTGATGTTGGCACCTGGAGTGACCACTGAAGGTTCTTCTGAAGTTCTTGCTTTTAACCCACTGAACACAGGGGGTTAAAAGCAAGAACTCCCAGGAGAACTTGCTCTCTTTGGTTCTGGTCATCAGAGGGTGCAGACCTCGCCCAGCCAGCCTCAGGCTGGGTTGGGGAGGGGAAGCCATGTGGCCTGGGAGAGAAGGGTCTGGAACAGAGCCAGCTCCTGCAGATGGAAGGGTGGAGGAGGAAGTGTGAGATTTCTTTGTTCCCCCCATCTTCCCCCCCGCCAGCCTGAAAACACCTGGAAGTTTGCCGGCAGAGGAGAAGGAGAAGAGGAGGGGAGGTGCCCAGCATAGGACATGGAGTCCTGGGCCAAGATTTCACCTGGGACTTTTAACCCTTTCCTGGGGAATGAAGGCTTTGTGAAATATCACTCCTCCTCGATTTGAGGGAGAGAGACAGCCTGGGACCTGAGATGTTAGGGAAAGAAGGTTGGGGGCAGATGATCAGTGGCTTTAGGCTGGATTTTTCTTGTTAGCCATAGACTGAACCAATTTCTCCTCCAAGAGAGACTGCATTTTAGGGGGATGCATGGTGAGCCAAGAGACCTGCTTCAGCAACTACCAGTGCAGGAATGGAGTGAACAGAGAAAAGCTGAGGAGGGTGTGATGATGCCCTCCGTCTTCAGGAAGATGAAGATCTCTGTTTTCACAGGGGAGGCTTGGCCTTGGGGAGGGCCCAGGGGAGGAGGAAAATGGGGGTGACTGTGGTCCCAAAATGAGACACTGGACTGTTGTTCCTGTTGGTCCTTGTCAAAGTATCCTTAAAGGAGCCCTGTGAGCAGTCTGTCCATGCATGGTGGTGAGAGCGCCGTGCATGGAAAGAAGAGTGTCACACTGGCAGATTTTCTCTGGTGGTGCCATGTGTGACATGGCAACACAAGAAGTGGCAATTGTGTTTCCTGGGGCTCTATGTTGCAAGCGAGACTCCTCTCTCCCTTGATGGACTGAGTACTGATTATATTGAAGGGTGATAACTTGATTAAGGGTCCAAATTGTGTCTCATTGTGATTTGTTGGGGTTGGGTGGGGCGAAGAGGAATGTTTTGGAAGGTTTTCATTTTGGATTTAGTGTGTGTTTTTTTTCTTTTTCCTTTTATCATAGTTGTAGTGTAAGAAAGTTTTTTTTCCCTTTGTTATTAAGCTTGGGCTCGCTCTGCTCTGTTCAGGATCACATCTCACAACATTTATTTGGGAAGGTGCATTTTCATGGGGGTTGCTGGCATTGCGTCAGCATCAAACCGTGACAGCCTGTTATTCAGACATCAGCAGTAGCTTTCCATGAATGATGAGTTGAGGCACTGTGTTCCTTCTGCTTGATTTCCACTTCCCATCCATTGTCTCTCAATGGATTATCCGATGCATGAAGGCACCTCATGGAGTTCCTTCAGATACCTCAATTTTTGTCTCTGAACTGAGCAGCCACTGTCATCACTTCTCCGATGAAGTTAATTTACCTTAATTTAGCTTCAGTTCTCTTCTTTTTACTTTTGCTTCTTTTAGGAGGAAGTGACTTCAGAGTCAGTGACTTGTCCCGTGGAAGTTCTCTGTGGAATCTTCTATAGGTTGAACATAATTTCTTTCCAATCAGTTCCAAACAATTAATGTTTTTCTGGAGCTGTTTTCAGCTTATATTTATTACCATTAACACTGCTACAATCCACTTATTACTGTTGAATAGAATAAGACCTATTATGCAATCACTTGGTTTTCATAGTTCCTACTTAGTTCCCTTATTATGTCCTTGAAACTAAATCTATGACAATAAATAATCTATGACAATAATGAATTTTTTTCAATTTCACTTTCTTTTCCCTTACAATAAACATATTAATAATTAATCTTGATACTCATATTGCCTTATCAATCACTATTCTGTGCTTTGCCATAAGAATTATTTCAACATTTTGCTTCCTGTCATAATCAAACTTCAAAATACAGCATGTTTCCTCCTCCATTGGAAAACAGGACAACACACTTTCTTAAAAATTTAAGCTGGGATACTCTGGTGAAAAGTTTGTTTGAATCCATATTAAAAATATAAATTAATTTCTTTTTGATTACCCCTATACAGTTGAAGGATGTAACTCAGAAGTCTCACAATTAAATATATTGTCCTGTAATAATCTTGAAACCCAAAGTTTATTACAACAGCTATATTGTTATCAGTGACAACAAAAGGTAAAATATAGATAATTTTAAAGAGCAATTTGTGGTGTCTTTTTCTGATGAACAAATATGTTAGAAGGACCTAATTTATTCACCTGAGCTTGGCATAATGACTAAGTAATCTAAAATCAAGCTTGTTTTCTTTTACAAAAATATAGCTATCTTCAGCATTTTCTTAAAAACCTGGTGTGGTTGGGATAATACTTGGATGTTGTTTCATTATTTCTTAGCATTAGAAACAGAAAAGAGCACCATTAGGACAAATACTGCAGATTAATTATTTTTCTACATGGCAGCTTCAAATCTGTTGTGATCCTCACGGTGCCTGGAGTAAATTACAGGTATTGTCTCCTCCTCTGGAACCTGCCATGAAAAAAAAAAAAGAGCTCAGTTAAGGATATATAGATTTGCTTTTGTCATAAAAGAAGACTAAAATGTGCCGAGAACGTAATTCCATTAGTATATGTTATATGTCTGTTTATAAACATTGATACAGCCTGACATGAGCCATCAATTCTGGATACTGAGGGATAAACTCAGGGTTTTCTTCATAGAAGAAGGAGTTTAATTTATCGAAAAAAGAATAAAATTTCCTTTAACTTCACATTTTATTTACAAGGAATGTATATTTATATATTCTTGCCTTGCCTTTTTGGGTTTTTCCTGGCATAAAATGATAAAGTTCAGATTGCCTAAATTAAGAATATGTCATCAACCTCTGATAAAGAAGAGGATACCTGATACAGTGAGCATGTAAGAGAGAGATAAAGGCCTCCACTGTGATATCCATTTGTTGTCTCTCTTTCTGCTTTTTGTTCAAGGTGAGTCCAATGAAAAAGGCATGATTACCTAAGATGGCCAAAAATTATCCTGAAGGTGGCCTGGCCTTGATAAATTCACAGCCTGAGGCAGAGCAGGATTTTTTAATTTTGAAGGGGCAGCCTTTCTGATTCATGTGTGCAAACCACAAAGCCCAGGAAAGTGGGGTTGCAGTGATTATACATCCTCCAACATAATGAAAATTAAAGGAGGTTGTGTCTTACCTCCCAATAAGCAGAGTCATCAAAGCAGTTCTGGTCAGATACTTGTCCCAAGAAGGGGAGTTTTAGAATAGCACCTGCAGGAAAACCAGCATCAGAGGTTTAAAAAATGAAGAAAATGACCAAATAAATGTCCCTCAGCTGTGCCCTAGGCAGCCAGCTACATTTTCTGACTGATTTCCTCATTTACAGGAGTGCCGAACCATCCTGGGACATCGGGTCAATTATTCTGAGGGGTGATGCAGATTTCATTATACAAACATAAATAAGAGCATAAATAACAGCTTGCTTTTAATTGACCAGACATCAGACCAAAATCTTCTATTTCAGCCTGACATTCTGTTTGTTTATTTGGAAGTATTCACAAACACATGGAAACACATGACACCTCACTGAGTAGGTCTTGATCTCAAACTAATTTCTGTTCAGAATTTAAAGTGTCTGAATGTGGAGAAGAATTCCTTCCAGAAAAACACTTTATTAATCCTATAGATATAAAACTCAGTATCTTTGGAGCATGTATTCAGCAAGATATACAGAATCACAATATCAAGAAACATTAAGGTTGGGAAAACTTCCAAGATCATCAGGTCCAATCTTAGACCAAACACCATCTTGTCAGCCAGACCAGAGCTCTGAGTGCCACATCCAGTCACTCCTTGGACACCTCCAGGGATGGGGACTGCACCACCGCCCAGGGAAGTCCCTTCCAATGCCTGACCACCCTTTCAGTGAAGAAATTCTTCTTGACAAACCTGAACTTCATTTGAAGACAAAAATATTGGAAAACTACTTTTCCATATTTGAGTTTCTGGCATCAGGACCCATTTTTTAAATTTTGTATTATTCACACAAAATTGTTGATACATTTAAGTTTTCCATGGAAAAACCTCTAAATTCACATGTGTATTTAGTCACTATAAGCATCGTACTAACCTGTGAGTGCTCCTCCCACAATTGCAATTCCAAGTGTACTTCCCAGGGCAGCAGCCTGCAGGGCAGGAGTAAGCACGTGACCATTCCTGAAAAGGGTAGAAAACCAAATCATTGCCCATCAAAAAATTGTTACAATTTGAGACTGATGATCAGTCTTACAACTTGCTGCATGCTGGACAAGGTGACTGATAGAAAAATATCCCAGAATCTTTAGGGTTGAAGACCATAAAGATTCTTGAGAAGACTCAAGAACATTGAGTCCAACAAATCCTGCCATTGCTGTATACAAGACAGAACTCATGACTTTAATTTTTTTTAGGCTACAGATGAAACCAAGTTCTTTGAGAATATTATTAATGTCCTGTATGCCATTAGAGAATACTCCCTACTGTCAAAACGACCAACATTTCATCTTTTTGGAGTCTTATGAGATAGTAGAAAAAAGCCATTTTGCCTTTTTTTTTTTTTTTGAAAACTTACAAATACCAGAAGTGCAATTGTAGAGTCATAATAAAAAAATTTCTATGTTATGGTTCAGTGTGCTGTTTATAATATTTTCATTTATTTATTTTTATTTGAGCTTTTAATCTGTAATAAGCCTGGTATTTAAACAGTGTGTTAAAGGCAGGAGATCAAGAAGAACCCAAATTA
The DNA here is from genome assembly GCF_048771995.1 of Taeniopygia guttata. Taxonomy (NCBI): domain Eukaryota; kingdom Metazoa; phylum Chordata; class Aves; order Passeriformes; family Estrildidae; genus Taeniopygia; species Taeniopygia guttata. The sequence continues at coordinate 5,194,021 of NC_133027.1, read as the reverse complement.
AATGAGAATACAATGCCTGACATCAAATCAATGATGCGTTTCTGAAAAAAATCATAAATAAATCCAAAGAAGGTAGCAAATTAGAATAGACCTTCAAAAATCAAAAAACTTCTTTCTCTCTTCTCTCTATAACTTACCTAATTTCCGTTTTTACTGCAGTCACTATGATGCCAGCAATACCCCCCAGAATTCCAGGTAAACCATGTAAGTTATGAACTCCACAAGTGTCTTGAATTTTCAGCTTGGATGCCATCACAGGCTGAAATGAGGGGAAATAGGAAACTTAGAGTGAGTTTATAGTTTTCCACGACCTCTAGATGCAAAAGGAAGAGCAGAAGTACAATAATCAAATCATTATTAAAAGTCATCATTACCTGGATTTACTGTATCTATCCTCCCTTTGTAGCAAACCCAGGGAGCTCCAGGAAAGCCAAAGATAAATAAAAAATGGGAGCAGAGCTGGGTCCCCAATACTTACAGTCAGGAACTGGAACCCAAGGACAGAGACCATTCCAGCAATGACCCCAATGAACATGGCAGAAAAAGGATGGATTTCCAGGTCAGCACAGGTACCCACTGCTACTCCTCCTGCCAGGGTGGCATTTTGAATGAGAACCTGCAGAGGGGACACAGAACAAGGCAGAGGTGACACATGAAGATCAGTGGCTTGTTTTAGGGCTGAGTGCCTCTGAAGGCTCCCTTGCACGTGCTGGGCTCAGACAAGTAACTGCAGCTGCTGGAAAGGAGTGGGTGAAAACTGAGCTGGATTTTAGGGCAAGGGCATAGAAGCTGGTTTGATTTTGTCTGTTGTGCAGATGCACTGAGATTTTCAGGGAATGGGTCATTTCCTTGAGAGACCATTTGGCTGTTGTAATAAGGAAACTCAAGTAGGAACTTCTCTGGAATAAGATTCAAAAGTCCACCTGAGCACTGGACTAATGTCTTTATGGTCCAACAGGTTCTGTGAACGAGAGAGAATCATCACAGAATCATTAAGGCCAGAAGAGACCATCGAGATTAATAAATCCAACCATCAAACCAGTACAACAACCATGCTCCCAGTCTACTACACTGCTTTCCACCCTTTTCTGTGAAGAAATTTTTCCTAATATCCAGTCTAAACCTGCCCTGATGCAACTTGAGGCTGTTTTCTTTCTTCCTGTCACTTGGTGTTTGAACCTTTCTTCCTCAGGGAGTTGTAGAGAGTGAGAAGATCCTCCCTGAGCCTCCTTTTTCTCCAGACTGAGCCACCCCCACCAGCTCCCTCAGCCACTTCTCATCAGACTTTATAGGTTTTACAAGTGTAATAGCTCTAATTCTGGCCATAGTATGGGGAAAGGCTCCAGATAGCCTGGACAGATAGATGGACACTGGGAATCTGCCTACTCATCCTTACTGGAGAGGGTTGACTCGATTTAGCAAGGGTTATGATGTGATTCTTACCATACTGAATTTGCCTCTTTTGTCCACCAAGCTGGAGAGGGCAAATGTTACGACGGTACAGGCAGCCAAGGAGTAGTAAGTGTTGATAATGGCTGTTACCTGGGCATCTGCAATGGCAGAGTTAAAACTGGGCCAAAAAAGCCAAAGAAACAGGGTACCTGCATGAATAGAAGTCAAAACAAAGCAAAAGCTGTTTAGTCACAAGGGCCAATACAACAGAGTGAGCAAAATGAGGACAATGATTAACGAGAAACATGGGATGGCCAAAATTCTGGAAGAAGTAATAGAATATGCAGAAGCTTTTGACACTGGCAGCTGGGATTATTACACATGGTCTCTTGTCAAATATTACTGGAAGGCTTTAATGACCCCTTGTCATGCCCCACTCATTGTCAGAGCTCACCACTACTGTGAAACCCGAGCCAGAACAGGAGGCACAGGCAACACAATTCACATGCAAATCCTTTATCCTCTATCAATAAAACTGAAAGTTTTAGCTGGTGCATTGGTTTATGAACAGTTCTCATGGACAGATAGATATATGGCTTCTGACATTCATTACCATGACAGGCACAACTCAATCCTTTTAATTATGGACAATTGCTTTGGCAATACTGCTGAAAAGCACAAGATTTAACAGAAAGCAAATCACCACTAATGCACAGTGCAAACACATTTTATTTGATTTTTCCATCCTTGGAAGCAAGGAAAAGCTGTAAAAATATGTGTACTACAGAATGCAGTGCATGCATGAGACTAAAAGGAATTTGCCTCCAGAAGTGTATTTGGGAAAATGAATGTAGCATAATAATAGGTAATGAGGAAAAAAAAGGGATGGGAGAGGGTTGAACAGCTGATCAGCTCTCGATATTACTTCACTTACCAATCATGGCAAACATGTCTGAGTGATAGGTGGATTCATCATTTTCATGTTTGTTAGTCAGACCAGGACGGTACAAGACGAAAGCTGCAGCCAAACCAAAATAAGCTCCAAAAGCATGGATAGTCATTGAAGCTCCAACATCTGTGGCCTGTAACAGGGACCCAGAATAATGCCACATATTTTATACAGCATAAAGACAAGGGTCTGAAGAACAAGAAGTCTGGAGGACTTAATGATTTAATTCTGTGGTGGAAACCAAAGCCTAGCATAAGCAAACTGGAAGTATTACAAAGTGAAAGTGTTTGTTATAAAAAGAAAATAATTGCTAAACAGTTGTACCTTAAATACTTTGGTAACTAGGTGTTCATTGCATGCAAACATGGTGATCTCCAGGAGAGTCAGGATCAGCATCTGAATGGGACTTGTTTTTCCCAGGAGTGCCCCAAATGAAATCAAAGCAGTTGCTGTACTGAAGTCTGCATTTATCATGCTGAAGTTCAGAAAACAAAACAAAACAAAACAAAAAAACAACCCAAAACACATTTAAAAAAAAAAAGGAGAAAACTAGTTTAAAAGCTGTAATATCCAACATGCCATTAAATGACATCATTAAAATTATAGAGCCTTAACTCTTCAGATACAAAATTAACAAGTTCATCTTCATGGAGGAAAATGAAATAAAAAATTTCCAGATGGATTTGTAAGGATCTTACCAGCTAGTGAAGAGTAAGTGTAGAAGTTTTCCTCCTGCTTACACCATACATGTGCTTTGCTGGTTGGAATTATGACGAAAAGGCAGCTGAGAAGTGTATGGGGATGTGCAGGGATGTCATGAAATTACAGAATCATTTAGATTGGAAAAGGTCTCTTAGACCATTTTTAGTACTGCCAAGTCCACCACTAAACCATGTCCCTCAGTGCTACATCTGCAGGTTTTTAAAACACTTCCAGGGCTGTTGACTCCACAGCTTCCCTGGGCAGCCTGTTCCAATGCCTGATCACCCTTCCTGTGAAGAGATTTTTCCTAATATCCAACTAAACCTCCCTTGTGTTTCTTCTTGTCACTTCAGGCCATTTCTTCTTGTCCTGTCACTCATTCCCTGGGAGCAGAGCCCGACCCTCACCTGGCTGTCCCCTCCTGTCAGGAGTTGTGCAGAGCCAGAAGGTTCCCCCTGAGCCTCCTTTTCTCCAGGCTGGGCCCCCCCAGCTCCCTCAGCTGCTCCTCCTCAGACTCACACTCCAGACCCTTCCCCAGCTCCTTTGTCCTTCTCTGGACAGGCTCCAAGGCCTCAATTTCCAGCCCTGACTGCCACCTAGGCTTCAAAGATGACAGTGGGGTTTTTGGTGATATGATTTATATAACCCTGGAAGCCTTGCACACCTGTCTGTCTCTGTGCACCATCTTTGCATGAGCTGTCAGGCAGGACCAGTGTTAGTATGTTTTGGGGATTGGCAAAGGTAAATAAAACCAGAAATTGATCAGAATCTAGAGCACAGAGAGGCACTAACCTATGGGTCCCTCTAAAGATGCCTGACTGTAAGCATTTGGGAGCTACTTTTATCATTCCTGCTTTCCTCTCAGTAATGTTATGATGTTGATAATTTCAAAATTGTTTACAAGTTGTCTCAGGAAACTGAGATGTGGAAAACACTCTGAGACCTTGGCAGAGGCAGGACAGATGAAGAGAAGGGGTGTTAAATGTGCTTAGAGATGTTGCCCATGAGGTCTCTTATTCTGTGATTGGTGTTCAGACCCTGCTGGAGTATGATGCTCATGGAAAGCATTCCTTGAGAAGTAAGAGAAAACTTCATGAGTGCACAGACATGCAGCTCCAGGCTTTTTTCTGTGACCCCATGTGTCATAGAAAGACAGATCCTTGCATGCCTGTCGGGTGCAGGATGTGCTGTGCTACTGCTGGTAATCTTCCAGCTTCCACAGCTTCAGAGATTCAGAGATTCAAATAAAAGCTCTCTACAGGACCCACACCTCCCACATATAATGTACCACCTCAAATTTGGTCACCTTGTCCCAGTGAACCAGGAGTGCGCCCCCTAATAAATGAAGGGCAGAACGATGTGGAGAGGAGGACAGTAAGGCTACTGACATTTAGGTTAAGTCTGACCCCATAGATGTTGTGGTTTATGGCTTCTCCTGATAGCTTTAGGGATATAAATATCCATTTTTGTTAATTCACATATACCTTTCGATGTTAACAGAAATTTTCCCTCTTTCCATATGCCAAAATCCTTGTACCAGAATTCCCCACTGGAGACCGAAGGCAGCAATGAGCATGTTGAAACCAACACTGCTGAATCCATATTTCTTCAGAAAGGTCATCAGGAAACCAAATCCAACAAATATCATCACATGGACATCCTGAAATGTAGAGACTGCGAAGAGTGATTAAGAAGGGTAAAAATCTGGGGAAAAAATGGTCATGCATGTGATCCATTCTTCCCACTTCATGACCAGTCTACCAGCTGAAAATGGAATGTCTGGAAAATGCCACACCTAAATATTCATTATATTTATTCCTAAATCATTATGGAAAGCCACTGGATTTCTATACTTGCAAATTTACTTGTGTCTGGCACTGTTCTCTCTTTGTGAAGCTACCTGGAACATCATCACAGCTTCATGTCCCTATGGAAAAGCTATGTTCCCCTTCCAATCAAGGTGGTCAGAGCCAGTGTGTTCTGACTGACTCCAAAATGGTACATGGGGTTTGTTTGCATGAATGCTAGGCGTCCCAGTGCAAAGGAATGCTTGAGATCCCTAAAAATTACTGTCCAAGACATTGATCTTTTTACATGGATAAAAGAAAACTTAATTTTAAGGCAAAGTTTAAATTTAAAAATTAGTATAGTTAATCAGGATACCATTAGTCTTCCTTCAAATATTTGGGGATTTTTTGAAATATGAATTTTGTTGAAATATGGTTAGTTCTTTTCCTACTTTTTAGAGTTATTACTTTAATTTTCTTTTTATGGTTTTAATACAAACTGAGTATATCACCACAACATGGATACTTTATATTTTAAAATATTTTTTTTTTACTTTTAAGCTTTATATGATTTAATTGACTCTAAACCAGATAGGTTTGAGTCCTGTAATCGCGATTTTTTTTCTGATTTTACTGTTAGTAAGAACCTCTAGCATAGAGAGACCATTAAAAAAAAAAAAAAATTCATTGCTCTTGCATGCCAAAAAGCATGAATAACTTGAGCTGGTTAGTGTAAATTTGGCTTGAAGTTGCAATTCCCACTACTTGAAGCATTCCACAGTTTTGCATTACCAGACCTAGCCAAAAGAGGGCCCAGAAGTATAAGAAGTTACTGGGATTCTGAATAAACTCTTTTATATTTGCAGTGTCATATTCCAGCCTGCCCTAGCGCTGAAATAAGCAGTAAGAGCCTTTACTTTGCATTTAAGAAAAAGCATCGTTGGTTGACTTGGGATTAGAAGATAAACTTTAAGGTCCCTTCCAACCCAGGCCATTATGTGATTCTATAGAAATGCAGATGGTTCACAAACACCTCCAACCCTTTCGCTTCCTCTTCAGGCTGGACATTTTAAAGCTGTCTAATCTTATTCACACAAATGGTGAATAGTTAAAGACCTGGTTAAAACTAGGTTAATTTATGTGTGTAGAGGACAAATTCCTTCTAGTTTAGCCTGTACCTTGAACTTTAACTATCTTTTATGCATGATTTTAAAGAGTAGGTCTCGAGTGACTTTAAATGATGAAGACATAGCATGATTTGAACTGAACTGTTTCAGTAACTAGTTGAGTTTGACAAAGCATAGCACTTCTGGGAGAGAGGAAAATAAAGATTGGGAAAAACATTCCAGCAGATCCTAACAAAGCCACTACACAGAATTCTTCAAGGCTGGCCAAGACCAGCATATTAACTCCACTGCAAGGTGGTCAATCTCAACACAGGGATGCTTCTGACATATTCTAGAGCTGATCTTGCTTTACCTAAAGTTGTAAACCATAGAATTCTGAACAAGAGGGATGCGTAAGTTTTCCTAAGCCATGAGTCATGGATGCTCACAGGACAATGCAAACAGGATGCCAATACTGCCAATACAAAAAAAAAAAAAAAAATCCTCTTTCAGTGCTCTAAGAACCATCACACCCTCTTGTTCTCCCATTCCAGTGATACAACACACCTGAAACTGTCCATCCAATTTGCCATGCCTGCACTTGTATCCACTAGAAACACATAAATTGCAAAACTATGCTTTGGGAATGATCTCAGCATAGCCCTCCTTATCTGAGTGCAAAGCTATGCTGATCCTCCACTATGTTTTTCATTTTTCTTCTGTCCAAAACCACCGAAACAGCTTGAATTCATGGTGCTGAGGTGTATAAGGCATACAGAATCAGGCCTTGCACTGCAGTCCTGAGAATACAAATTAACTCCTGGATGAAGGGACTAAATCTCTGAGGTACAGATGGGTTAACATCCTAAGGCATAGCATGGGAAGCAGTTTGATCCCATCATTTTAGGGACTCAAGGGAAGTCCTGGCTCAAGATACTTCCTAATACACCTATATAACCATAGCATTATATTTCTGCCAAGTCCTCAGGCAAACTGCACTTCTGTCTCCACTTTATACAGGTAAATTTGAGAATAAGGGATCCTAAAAGTGAAAATACAGGTGTTGTTAAAATCTACTTTTATTCCCATTCCTTATTGTGAATGACCTCTGTGAGGCCAGCATCTAAAAATTCAACATGACATCGGTGTTGTTTGCTTGGTTTATGTCTCTACTGGTAATCTGAACAGCCTGGCGAAAAGGAATATATGTTCTTCTCTCCTAAAACACTGTTCCCACCTTAAGAGTAGTCCCTTATCCATGCTGTGCCTAAAGCCATGCCTGGCAGGAGGTCAAGGGGCCAGTTTGCAGGAGCCCAAACCATTCCAGAAGGCTGCTCACAGGTCAACAGTGTGGGCAGCTGAGGGACAAGTGTGCAGGAATAACACACTCATACACTGCCTGTGCAGGGAGACGTGGGAAACAGCAGGAAATTCATCCCACACTTTTTAGACACTGATATTAATGAAGAAATAAGCATGGGTGATCTCTGACTGGGTAGGTTACATCTGAAGATCTATACTGTAGTGTTAGTACAACTACCTGTGCTGTCAAATTACTCACTTTGCTTAGGCCAACAATCACCTCCTGAGTGAGAGCGGACCAAGAGTAATTCCCAATACATTGTCTTGACAAAGCCACCTCATTTAGGAACTTGAAGAGTTCAATACAACTGGGATAGTTTAATATGACACCAGCTAAGAGAGCGGCATTTGCTCGGCCTGGAGAAGAGAAGGCTCTGGGGAGACCTTAAGGCATCTTCTAGTACTTAAATGGGGCTTATAAAAAAGTGGGGGAGTGACTTCTTAAATGGGCAGATAAAGATAGAGAAGAGGGAACACTTTTAAATTAAAAGAGGAGAGATTTATATTGGGTATTAGGAAGAAATTCTTCCCTGTGAGGGTGCTGAGGCCCTGGCACAAGTTATCCAGAGAAGCTGTGGCTGCACCATCCCTAGAAGTGTCCAAGGCCAAGTGGGACAGGGCTTGGAGCAGCCTGGGATAGTGGAAGGTGCCCCTGACCATGTCAGGGGGTTGGAATGAGATGATTTTTAAGGTCCATTCTAACTGTAACTTTCCTTTGGCTCTATGAACATCATTGACATGGCCAAACTGTGTCATGGAGAGCGGGCTCTGGCACAGCCCAAGGTAGCATAACTCAGGGACACTGCCACATCTCAGTGGAGCTAACCTAACTGTGAGTAATTAGCCCCTGATGTCCATCAGCAGACTTGCATCTGGAGCTGAATATGCCCTCATTTGCTGTTCTCTGACCCAGACAATGCTCTCTGGGAGAATACACAATATAAGGTTACTCCAACCTGGGATCACATGCCCCTGTAACAGCCACTGAAAGGACAGTTAGGATGAGAGAAGAAGAGGGTTCAAACTTACATTCAAAATTACACAGGTGCTACCTGCAGGCCTGGAGTTCTGTAGTCTAGGATCTTAATCAAGCACATTGCAATCAGGGCTTGAAACCATTTAGGCCTCAGAGCCAAAAAACTGAACAACAAACCTTCAATACAGCCAATAAAACAGTTTGCAGTGCTGCAAACTTAGTTTTCTATTAATTCACAATAGCCTTGTCTTTGCATGAGGGAAGTGAGTACTTCTCAGGCCAAGAGCTTTTTGTGATCTTCACCAAGTATTTGCAGAACAACAAATCAACAGAAATATTTTCAGGCTAAACCATTACTGCCTAATGGAGCCACTTCTTTGGAAGATAGCAGGGGGAGGATAGAAAGTGACCACTTTGTCACCAAAACTATGGCCCTTTTTGGAGTCCAGATTTCACAAACATTTTATAGCAATGATGCACATACAGCTCAATTTGCCTGTTCTCATAAGACACTTCTTTCAAACCTGGATGTTAGTAATGAAATGTTCCATTAATTTTAATTATTTAATACATTAATCAGGATAAAAGATCTGGTAAGAAACACCCCCGTCTCTGGAAAATGCTGGACTCTTTCAAAGCAATACACAGTTCTCCAAGTCTTAACCTGTTGTGCAAACACTAGAACTATTTCTCAGGCTCTTCTTTCCCAGAAAAGCAAACTTCTCAGCAGTTAGGTGCTTGCAGAATTTTCTGTCTGCTCAATTTGGATTAATCTCTGAAGCCTGCTACTTTCACACATCAGAAAAATGTGTTTGCCCCAAAACACAACTTTCTTTTTCAGCTTTATCAGTAGGTCTCATAAGTTATTCAGAAATCTTGCTTATGATCAGTTTAAAGAAATTTCAGCTTCTATAAATCTTAGACAGAAGTACTTACGTGGATATAAGCTTGAAGGAGGATCTGGGTCATAATCCACAAATATCCCATACAAAACAATGACAATCACTTCCAGAAAAAGTGCCAGGATCGAGAACTTGAACTTCATGTTGGTGTCAAAGTCTGGAGGCATTGCTGGAGAGCAGGTGGCTGTGAGAGCTTGATAATGGGTGTTTGCCTTCAGAGGAGCTGGCTAATTCTGTGGATCTGGGTGATATAGTAAAAAAAAAAAAAAAAAGAAACAGAGACGTGAACACACTGCCCCACCTACTATGGGAGGGAAAAAGTACAGGTCAATATAGTGATTTCGATTTCCCAGGGTACTTCTGTCTGTGAAATGTTGACTTGTATGTGTTTTTTTTTTTCTGGTTTGTAATGCAAACCATCTTATTCAACCACAATTGTACTTCTCACTGCCTATATGTATTTTAGAAAGGAAATAGCCTTCAAGAAAATCTCACAGAGCCTGGTTTGCTGAACATAGTAAGGAGCAGTGACCCTCAGTTGTGTTCCCTGTAGTCAATAATATTTTCAAGTTGTAGCTCTTCTTCCAAAAAGTAAATAATTTTGCATTGCAAATAAAACATGGAAAATCACCTCTCTTCATATAGGCTGTGATGAGCAAAGAGAATCTTTCAACAACCTGAAGATGTATTTTTTTTATTTTACAGTGAAGTACTCATTCTCAGCACAAGTTCTCATTGTAAACTTTGATTTAAAAAGAAAATGATTGTACTCCTTTAAATGTAAAAAGGATATTCATAGTTGTTAAAAAGGAAAGCTGCAATTACTAAAAAGAGGAATTTGAAAAGAGCAACTCAATTTTTAATTTTTAATGATTGCCAGTTTTTTTAACATCCCCCGCAGCTCAGACAATGGAAACAGGTCAGAGACCAAATCTACTACATTGTTTAAAAAGCTTACTTTGTAAACTTTCTCACAAATGGAGGAGAAAAATAAATTTCACATAGTTTATTGTTGGATCATCTCTTACTCTAGAGAGTCACCTTGCTTGTCAAAATTTGTTGTGAGTCCTCAAAGTTTTGTGGATAAAATATTGAATTGATGTGAGCAAATTCACCTGTTAATCCAACAGTCAGAGAACAGGGCAAAATTGTACATCAGGAGATTTTATTTCAGTAAAAATTGTATCTATTAAAAAGAGGGATGATACTGTAGTAGCTGAGTAATTGGTCATGAAGAAGTAATGCCAGAGTACAGCAATAAATGCTGTGTCAGTCCTTGGGTATAAAAACCAACTTAATATAGAGATGTTGGGAGAGATGTTAAGTTGGGCTGCTGTCCTGGTGAGATACTGCTGGAAAACTGCTCAAATGCTATGACATTTAAAAAAATCATTTTTTTTTTTTTTAAGGTACATCTATGCTGGTAAAAGGCCAGTGCTGTGATCTTTTCTCTGTTCCTAAGTCCAATTTAAAATTCCCGAATATAAAGGTAGAGTTAGACCATTATGCAAACAAAGTTTAAAGTTATCACAGCTTTTTCTTCCTGAAAATGAGTCTGTGCATTTGGAAGAGAAAACAAAGTATTTATCAAGAAACCACTTGTCTAACACATAATCAAGCCTGCAAGTGGCAAAGCTAAAATAAGCACATATGTGTTTTTCCCTTACATCACAACTGTATTTCATCTGAGCAGCTCAAAGAGAGGAAACAGAGCTTTGTTAAAAAGCTATCACTCACCCTTACTCCACCACAGGATAGGACACACAGCCAGCTTTGATTGTGAGGACCTGTGAGCTCCTACATTTGCTCAGAAGATGATTTAAAAAAGGACAAACTCATGAGCAAAGCTCATTGGGTTTTTTTTACTCATAACTCAGCCATGAATATCCTGCATATTCATTGCATAAAGGTTTTCCTAGCGAAGATCTCACATGACATATATGCAATCCTTATTGCATGTTAAGATGTTTTAGGGGTGCAAAAAAGTTTCCATGCTGAAATCTTGTCAGGAGAAGAGCCTTTTAATAGTGTTTAGAATTTAAAATGGGTCAAATCCATTCCATCAGGACTTTTTCTGAGGTTGTTATTTTATGTCCTAAATCTCATGTAGGCACGTACACAGTCAGAGACACACAATCTGTACTGGAAGAGCATTCATCCATGTCTTTCTCCTTTTTCCTTGGCCAGGAAGAATTACTTAGCTATTTTCCCAGTGAGGTGATCTAATGCCCAGCAGCCACAGAATAGCCCCTAGACAAGTACAGGTCATTTACACACAAATAGGGATACTGAGGAAATTATATTCCAATAATTAAGCACTCTAATATTTGTTCTTCTGAATAAAGGAAACATTTCTCTCTCACCACTAACAAGGTCGAATCTGTCACAAATTATCTGCAGATATATCCAACTTTAAGCTAAAAGCACTGACAACACAAATTGCCAGGAAGAAGGTGCTTTATCCAAGGGGTGGAGCTGGGCTATTTTCCTCACTGGACCTTTTGGGAAAACCCAGTTTGGCCTGACTTACTGCCTCAGTTTTTGCTTGCTGAGATGGGCTTTGGCCTGTGTCCTATTTAGGTCTGGGACATTGCTTCAGGAAATGACAGGTGCTTTGGATATTCACCTCAAGGCTCTGCAAGGGAAGAATTGTGAATATCCATACCCTGGGTACATGCACACCCAGTCCCACCAGCTGTGGAGAGTACAGAATGTCTGTCCTGTTAAATCATGAAAGCAAGGTCTGGATCTTTCAGCCCTACATCACAGTGGGAACTTTGTACATAGGAGGTCCTACATTTAGGTCTGACATATTTCCCAGCAGAGCAACTGCCACATCAACGGCTGCCTGTCATTTCCATTTTTTCCTGATTGCCTTGTTTCTGACAGAGGCTTTCCACATGATGGGGAACAGCCACCTCCAACATCTCCTTTCAAATGTATTTGTGTGTCCACCCAGCTGCTGCATAGGGCAATCAAAATGCACACAACTTGAACTATTCCTCTTTAGGAAATGTCTTTATGTCTCCTAATTTGCTTTATCCCAATCCTGGTGGCTTTTAATGCAAAGGAAAGAAGTGAGGGTGTTTGACAAATATTGTTGCACACCTGGATCTACTAAATAACTTTATATATTTGTCATTCAAATAGCTGTAGGATTTTTCTTATCCAGCTTTCCATCTAAATAGGACATTGGTGACATATCACAAACTTTATGTAAATAAATGTAAACAGTTATGGCAGAGTTTTGAGCTTCTGGAATTATAAAAATAAGAAATAAAGGTGTTGCTTGGTCAGTGTCTCACCTAAAGAATGAGAAAGAATGTGCATTTAATAATCTTCTTAGAGAATGCCCTCAAGCATCATTAGGAGTGGCATTCAACTAACCAGACACACTCTGTGCATTTCTGTACCTGGTCTAACCTGCAATGTTTTCCTTTTAAATCATAGACCCATGGAATGATTAAGGTTTGAAAAGACCTCTAAGATCACAAACTCTTACCATTAACCCAGCACTGACAGGTTCACCGTTAGACCAACACCACCAACTATACTCCCTCAGCACCATATCTGCAAGTGTTTTCTATTTGTTTTCCAGAAGAAATAAAAACTTTAAACAGCAATTGTTGTCATGGTAAAGGAAGTTACCTAAAATACCTGGCTAAATAGGCCAGGTGAATGGAAGCACCATTTTTGGTCATGTTTGATGGCTGACACAGGTTCAAATCAGACCCAGGATGTCTCCTAGAAGAGGTTGATGTTATTTAAGACTCTGAGCTCAGTTCACTGAAGTCTGAGCTACAAGGATTCCTCAGTCAATGTGGATTTACAAAGCATGACTTGGGTGCACATTAATCTTCAGTTTTCTTCCTTGGTGTGTGCTCTTCTTGTGGACACAGCTGTGGAGACCAGGGAGGTGGAATAAGGTTCATCTTGCCTCCACACTGGGACAAAAATATTTCTTAGATCTCCTGAACTTTGAGCTAAGTTTTTTTGAGAATATTGACATTTATCCCATTTCTGCAGTGTTGGAGAAGAAACACTTTTTTCATTAAACATTAACCTCAATTCTTCGAGTCTGCAGACCCCTCAAGGTGAAAGCTCAGCCAAGAAAATACAGTTTATCCATGCAGTCCTTAAATATACTACTTCACATTAAAGAGAGAAGTAACATTCAGTGGATTTTCTGATCCTTAGATAGCAAGAATAAAATCACAGAATGGGTCAGGCTGGAAGGGACCACAGTGGCTCATCTGGTCCCTCCTCCTTGCTCAAGCAAGGTCGTCCCAGAGCACAGGGCACAGGATTGTGTCCAGACAGTTCTGGAATATCCCCAGTGAGGGAGACTCCACAGCCGCTCTGGACAATCCATTCCAGTCTCGATCACTGCACAAGAAAGAAGTTCTGCTTCCTGTTCAGGTGGAACATTCTGTGCATCAGTTCCTGCCCGTTGCCCCTTTGTCTTGACTGGATCCAAATCACCCCTACCAGCCTCTTAGCTGATTTATTGTAAATGTAGGTTGATATTGCAGTGTCTTTTTCTAAAATGAATGTGCTTTATTTTTCCATTTGAAATATCACAGACTTTGTTCTCTAAGATCTTACTTGATTACTAGACAGTATTTTTAATCTTTCTAGTATGCAAAGAACATCAACAGAAGGTAACAGTAGAAGGAATGAGCTTTTTTCCCTACCTCTAAATAGAACAGGCCAAATAATTACATCCTGTTAGACGATGTTCAGCTAAAACATGACTTGCTGAAAGGAGCATGTTTCACTTAAAAACTTCACTCTTTCATTTCTACTTTTATTGCATGCATGTTGCAAAGCAGGAGTTAAACGCTTAGTGAAGGTGTATCCCAAAGTTGCAGGAAAGCTGTTTACTACTGTTTACTGAGATAACAGGGTTCTGCTCCCTTCTGCAAGGGCCAGTGGGCCTGTCTGAACTGCTCTTGTGATAAAAAGGAACCTCAGCTAAGATGGATGCTTTGCATAACACCTAGGAGCTCTACCTATTATTTTATGAAAGAAGTAAGAAATAATAGCAATTAGATGCCCATGTTTCAGTCTCAGATGGTGAGTGGCTAATCATGTATTTTTATTGACTTTTCTTATGTTAATGTGTTTTTCTTGCTCCCCATCAGTCCCCTGTGCTTACTTGTTACAGGGCACTTGATGTGGCTGTTCCTGCCTATGTGAAATCCTGTACAGAGTCTGGTTCTAAAGGCAAGAAGGTCTTAATCTTCTGACAAAGAACAAGGAGATGGCTTCAGACATGACAGTGAATCACCTCATTTGACTTTCCTTACAGAGGACTATCTGCCTCTAGGTTTCAAAATCCACTCCGTAGCTATGAGTACATCAGGATTTGTGTTCACTGTTTGCATCATGTCAGAAGAGCACTAGGAAAGGACACTTGTAAAGGAAGGTGAAGACAATTGCATTGAGTCTTGGATATTAGGAAGAAATTCTTCCCTATGAGGGTGGTGAGGCCCTGGCACAGGTTACCCAGAGAAGCTGTGGCTGCTACATTCCTGGAAGTGTCCAAGGCCAGGTTGGATGGGGTTTGGAGCAACCTGGGATTGTGGAAGGTGTCCATGTCCATGGGAAGAGGTTGGAAAAGGATGTTATCTTAGGTCGCTCCCAATCTACACCATTCTGTGATTCTGGGCTTCCATAAGTGCTTTGTTCCTCAGTGACCTTTCATGATGCATTCCTTCCTTAAATCAGCAGACACAAGCACAGGTCAATCTGAGCAATCCCAGAAAACCTCCTGCTAAGTGTGCCTCTTCCACCATTTATACAACCATCAGACTCTGGAGGCTGAACTGGGATGTTCTCAGTGGTACAGCATCAGGGTGTGGTTTAGTGGTACCATTAAACAGTTGGTCTGATCACACAAGGATTTGTCAAGCCTGAGGGAGACAGTAAATATAAAATTTCTATGACTCAGTGAGTGCTGTAAACTCTGAGCCACAGCACAGTTTAAACCCCAACATAAACCATGCATTTTGTACATATTTTCACACTGACCAACAAATTCTAATAATTTTGACCTTGGCACCAATTGCAAATGTGGGTAGAACAATTAGTACATAACAAATCCCTGTAAGAAACTCCCATATTATTTGTATTTCCTGTGTGCAACTAACATCTCCTCCAGCTGCCTGAGGATGTTAGGCAAGTGGGGACTTCTTTGCAGCTTGAATGCTGACCTGATGGAAGACATGATTGGTCACCTTCATAATTAATTTACATGACTGTTTTTTAATTGTCAGGAAGTAGGTGCTAAATCACTGAATATCCCAAAGTAGTCCTGTGCTATTGAACTGACAAGATGAATTTATTATTTCCTCACAATGGGCCAAGAACAAATTCAATGAACAACTATAGCTCAAATTACTATTTAAAATACAACACCCCTTCCGGGACAAGCCAACACAGGAGGTACTACAATGAATTGGGAGCAAATAAATATGAGTATGGAAGGAAAAATTGCCTCAGTGGAAAAGTCCAGTCTCTGAAATGTTCATACCAAGCTGTGAAAGGTACAAGTTTTTGTGCTATATCTCAATAGATGCTACATTCTCCTTAGATAAGTCTCATTTACCTCTAAAGCATGCACAGAGTGTTAAATAACTCATACAAAGCTGGATAAAAATCTTTATACTGATCTGTCTAAACCTGCAAAGACTCTAAGTGCAAGGCTACTGGAATAGCCTAGGATCCAAAGATTTAAGCTTGGTTTATGACATGTCATGGTTAATATTGTGTCAAAATGGTCTGGACTGGTTTTCTGTTTCCAGAAATGCACCCATCCTTATGTTTATTGATTACAGAAAGGATGGTCCAAAGCTCATCCAGGAGGCAGGACAAAAAGCAAGACCAGAAACAGACTGAGCCAAAATGATGCTCCTGGGCCATGGACAGGTGGTGGGAGAGGCTTCAAGGGGGCTAAAACCTCCTCAGTGCTCATTATTAAATACTAGGCTTGGTGATTGTTGATATTTCTGGCTATTTTTATCTGCCCAGCAAATTTCCACATCTTTGGCTGGCTTCTCCCTTATCACAAGGTTTGTCTCCCTGCATTCACACTCTACAACTTGTTTTCATTTTACCTTTCCCCTCCAGATTCTTTACACATTTCTTTTCCATTGCCTTTTTTCTCCTTTCCCATTTAAAAATTGATTTCCTCATGAACACTGAGCCACTGCTATCCATGGAAGAAGCATGATCACTGCTTCCAACACCTAATTTATTGACTGACATTTTTTACCTCTTCAATCATCCAGCTTTTGTCTCTTCAGGAGTATGGAATTTTTAGGTCATTGAGGACTTTTCCTGCAATTGTAGGTAGGTTACCACATAATACTTTCAAGAAATATTTTGCTCTTTGTAAAATTTTCATGTCCTTCATTCAGATGGAAGGCTGCTGCTGACCTTTCCAGTTTTAATCCTTAGAAATTTACTTTTTTCACTGAATTTCTTAATGAAGTATATATGTGTGTATATATATATATATATATATATATATATAATGTTGATTTTGTGCTGAAAACAAAGAATAAAATGCAAGAGGTTGAGAAGTATCTCCTGCCATAAGAAATAGTGGCATCTGCACAAGAGTCACTCCTAGAAAAAAGCATCAAATTAAGAGACTCTTTTAGGAGACATTTTCTGGTACGTTGTTGGGTGAGTGTGGAAAATCACTTCCATCATCTGACCGGAGTTGCACAGCCACATTTACATAAGAGGTGAATCCATTCTTGCTTTCAATTTACTGAAATTTTATAATTTCTGTGCTTCAGAAGCAGTAGTGCTCAGAAAATGTCCTTCAATGTGTCAGTCCTGTGCAAAAATCACAAGGGCTACAGTTCCATTTTTGCCAAAATAAGCCTCTTTTGACCCTTCAGCAATCACTTGGTGGGAAACTTATCATATGTGCCTGCAGAAAGAATGTTGTATATCACTAAATAAAAATAACACGTTTAATAGAAGATAACACTTCCTTTGATATCTTTAATGTAGTTTTCTAGAATTTGTTTGCATTGGGAAAAGACTTTTTAAAGAAGATAGATGAATGGTTTTGAGTGCCCTAAAAACCCCTGGTGGTTTAAAGTCAGTGCTTGAAATAAAAAAATCTTCTGGTTCATTCAACAAGATAAATAAAAGCCATAATTTGATTTTCATGTGGCATCCAGGGCTTTCCTCTTTTTCTTTCAGCACTTCATGGAGCAGTGGGAAAAGAGAAGAAACCAGAGGAGTGTTAATGATGCAAAACATCAAGTGAAAAGCATAATTTGATTTCAGATGGTCATTTCTGTGGAGAAAAACCCAAGAATCTGACAATAATGATTTTAAAAGAATAATTTCCAGTTACATGTGTTGAGCCTTGGGTTTTCCATCAGTGACCAAATTAATATTTAACATGGCTCTTTTCAATGCCAGTTTGCTACCTCATCTTTTCCTAAAATTTGCCTTTCTTCCAGCGTTGTTATTGATGCTGGTGTCAGAGTATCTGTCAGTCCTGGGGAGAGTCTGAGGACCCAAGGGCAGAGGGCTGAGACCAGTGACCAGCCCATGAACCTCAGACGTCACCGGTGGGTTGGGAGGGAGTGTCACGTCCTCGCTTCTATCTCCCAGTGCTCCCTGTCCCCCTTGGCTTTGGTTAAACTGAGATATAATTATGCTGGAGGTGTGGCCATCAAATGTGATATTATAATTTACAGGACCTAGAGCTTTGTGGGCTCTTTCTCAGCATTCACTAATTAATCTTCCTTGCCCTGACTGTTAGTTTATCTCTGCCTTGCAGTCGGTGAGGCTGAAGCTCGCAGGTCAAATGTCTTGCTTGGGGGTTAAAAGTCTTGCACACAGCCTAGAGTGGAGACAGGAGCTGTCAAAAAAGTTTTTAATTAGAGAGTCCATCTCCTGTTTATCACAGTTTAACCATGGCCTTTACATTAGAGGAATCCCATTTTTGGCAGCTTGTCCTGGAGTGATGGGAGCAGCCCAGGGGTGGGGAACATCCTTTACTGTCCCTGCTCTAATGGACCTTTTCTGCTTCGGCTTGCTCAAACATCTTGCCATGAATTTATTTTATGGGAATAAATTGTATATTCTGACAATAAAAATTTCAAATGTCATGTGAAGGTTTCCAACCCTTGCTTTCTATTTAGTATGAGGTGTTAAGGGAGTAGCCTCAAGTTGTGCTAGGGAAGATTTAAATAGGTATTAGGGCAAATTTCTCCATGGAAGGGGTTGTCAAACATTGGAATGGGTTGTTCTGGGAAATGGTGAAGTCACCAACCCAGGAGGTGTTTAAATGGCATGTGGAAGTGGCCCTTGAGGTCACGGTTTAATGGTGAAGGTATTTTCCGACCTTAATGATTCTGTAATTTCATGTTAGCCTGCTGGTGAGATTTGTCAAGAACAAGAGTGAGGCTAGTTTTGTGGAAGATTTGTTCTAACATAGCAGTAGATGGAGAAAAAGATGGGAGATACTGGCCCGTGACACTCAGCAAGACATTGGGATACTGAAAGCGATGACCTTCCCTTTGGTTTAGCCCAGAGGCCAAATTTGGTAATGGAACTGCTACCGTGGGGGCATTTTAAATATGAAAAATATTCTTTCTTCAGAAGCTGTCACACTGTTAAGTTACTTCATAACCTTTATTCAAAACTGTGTTTAAGGCCCGTTATGTGAAACAGCTGAAGAGCTCTTACACTCCTCTCCACAGATAAGCTTAGACTTGTTCTGTAGTAGTTGCTCTTATCATCTCTTAGCACATGTGCTTCTTGGGAACCAGAATAGAAATTGTAAGAAATTCCTGGTGTTATATTCTTCTTGCCTGGACTAACACCTAAAAGGTAGCCCAATTCAGCACAAACCAAAAAGCACATCTTAGAAGTGTCAAAAATGAAGCCACTGTCAAGATATTAGTATGAAAAATAACTTTGTGAAAAGTAACGGAGGGAAAAATCATTTGACATGCTGGATCTCAGCAAATGTCATATTGCTTTTACCCCATCTGTGTGTGATAAACACATATTCAGCAGCCTCTCAGCTTTCACAGGGACATGTACAACAAAGTGAAGTATCCCAAGCACTCCTTGACGTCAGCTCTGAGAAACAGGAACACCCAGGCAGCATTTCCAGCATTTCATCTCACGTCCTATTTGTTCTATTCCACATCAGTAGGGAAGCAGAATCTTTTGAAATCTCCTACAAAAGTACAAAGGTTGTGCCTGGGTACCCTGCAGTAACCCAGAAGGGTGTCTGGTGCTCCAGGGTTCAAGCTGTAGGAGATCTTTTCCATCTCCTGCTGCTGCTGTGCTCAAACATCATAGCTGGATATCCAGAGCATGAAACTTGGCTCTCTGGGGAGGGAGCTCTATTAGAAATCTCTGATAATAAACAAATTCCTTGTTAAATATTCATTGGCCCAGATAAAGGGGGAGGAAAGAGGAAAAACTTGGAAAATAACCCAGAAAACACCTGAGAGTTTTGCCAAAATTATGCATCCCCCCATAAGATTATTGACATTTTACAGGTTAGTGTTTTCTGAGGAAAACACTGGTGTTTTAGGAAATTTTCACCAGCATTACACTCCCTAAAAATCATATTTTTAGTCAAGGTTGAGGTTGGAAGGGAGATAAAATATCATCTTGTTCCACTCCCTGCCATGGTCAGGGACAACTTCCACTATCCCAGGGTGCTCCAAGCTCCATCCAACGTGGCCTTGAGCATTGCCAGGGATGGGGCAACCACAGATTCTCTGGGCAACCTGTGCCAGGGCCTCACCACCCTCAAAGCAGAGAATTTCTTCCTAATATCCAACCTAACCCTGCCCTCTCTCAGTTTGAAGCCATTTGCCCTTGTCCACCTGTCCCATACCATTGTAAAAATTCTCTCTCCAGCTTCTTTGGAGCCTTGCACAGTGGCAGTGGTCATGAAGGTGAAACTGAGCTTCATGAAGGTAAAAAATCAAGGTTACAAGAATTAATTTATGTACTGGAAACCATAAATTTCCCTAATTCAACACTCTAAATTGAATATGATGGTAATTTGACCAGCAAAAACAAGATAAAAGAATAGAGGGGAGGAAACCACTGCCAGACTGTTTCTATAGGTTTTAATTATTTATTGAGCCAATATAAACTAAGAAACTTTGTGCAAGGAAGACTAGGCCCAGAACTTTAATATCTAATAAAAGGAGATATCCAGGCCAGACTAGGTACAGAACTTTTATATCTAATAAAAGGGAATATTATTTATACAGATAGAAAAATGAAAAAGGAATGCAGGTTCATGTCTGGGTATGGCTCACCCTCTTGTGTCTTTATCTAGAATTGCAGTCTTGTGGAGAAAATTATTTTTACTGGCCTGAAATAAGAAGGGAAAGTGGTAAAGTGAGTTCTGCCCTGCTCAAAGTGGGTTTATGTGATTCAAGGGCTATGGAAAACCTGGACCTTTCAGGGGCAGCTGCTGGCCTGGTGGGACACCCGGTGTGGTGCAAGGTTAGTGGGAAAGAGCCACAGGAATAAAGTTATCATTTATCACCTTAGTTATCATTTATCATCAGGCAGATGTGGCAGAATTTTTGTGATTAGGTCAGAGGAAAAGTTGCAGATACAATGTGTGCCTCATATTTTGCATGTACCAAAATTTGCCTCCCCTTTTGCTTTGTACTTATTTTCCTTTCTCATCCAGACTTGCCTGAAGTATAAAAGAACCTTAAAATATCCATAAGGAATTTTCCAAATAAAAAAAAAAATCTACCCCTTTATTTATACATAACTTTAATGACAAGCTCTATTTGTGAACTGGTGGTAGATCATGTGTTTATTTAGCAGGAGGACATTCCATTAACAATCAAAAAAAAAGTTAACAGAAGAAAATTTAGTGGCATCTAACGAATTACACAGAAAAACCTGAAGTGTTTTAAAAGTGGGTTTCCCATTTAAAAAAATAAATCAGTGGCAGATCCACTGCAAGGAAAGACACAAAGTAACACATTAGTAGCTTAAAACATGATTTCTACAAAACCTAAAATAACATCAGAGGTTATTTTGAGCTACTAGTCTAATTGAAGACTGAAGTAATGGTCAGATTTCAGATAAAATTATTACCTATAGGTCAATCTGAGCAGATGTACTGAGAGTGAATACACTTTACAGTGAGTTCTACTCTTTCCTTATAATCTCTCAGCAGCTGCAATGACACCCAGCAGGGCTTTAGAGGATTTGAGTGGTGCATTTGCAGCTTGCAGGACACTTCTTCTTCACCAGTGGGTGGCTACAGCCAAACAACATTTGCAGATTTTTGCAGTTTCCAAGAAGGTCTTGATACTTGCAAGGGTTGGCTGAAATAAAAGAGAGAGAAGCAAACACATGAAATATTATATGGAAACTGAGCTCTGGTTTGCCGATTCTTCATTTTCCAGAAATTCCAATTGTCCATGTCTATATAAACTTTGTACTTTTGCTCTGCTATTAAAATGGCTTGAATATTATAGAATATGGTTTTTTTTAAGGAGAATGGAAAGACTTACTGCAAAGTCCTTTGTCACAGTGGCCAGGACAGTCAGCACATTTTGGTCCACTTCTGTAAGGCATAGCTATTTGCATTGGGTTATTTCCTCTGAAATTTGAAAGAATTACAAAACAAAACAAAATCAACATGAAGCTCTGAGACATTTACTGGAGTTTGTTATTTATTGCAGTAAAAGTAATCCAGAATTTTTTGTATAAAAATATTTTCATAAGCAGTCGTGTTTTAATTTCAGGTATTTATAGAATAGAAAAATAATTGTTTTTAAATAAGTGGGAAATAAGGTTTAGAGAAACAAAATTAATTGATTGATTGTATATGTATAGCATTATCTGCTAATAAAATGCATGTGCTTCCTAGCTCTGCTTCTGTAATAGATTTCAACTGATTGAGGTAATCATTAAATCACAGAATCACAGACTGGTTTGGGTTGGAAGGGACCTTAGAGATCACTTAGTTCCAACACTCTGCCATGGGCAGGGGCACCTCCCACTAGACCAGGTTGCTTCAAACCTCAGCAAAACCCTTCTGAAATACAGTTCTTTACCTCTGTGAATATTCATTTGCTGTTTGCTTCCAATTTACATCTGATTTTTCTCCTTTGTGGTCAAAATTACAGCATTATTTGTGCCTGATGCCTGATTCTGACAGAGATAAACCCTTGTTCATCTCCTAAAATTTCCCTAATATCTCTTTCAATGCAAAATAAAAGAAATACTGATATTCAGCATGCTGTTAAACCCATGATTCACATTGGTATTTTCAAAAGTTTAAATGGTTAAAGTAGATTGCAATTATTTTATCCTATTGCCAAGGATCTTTTGGAAACATATCCATAATCACCACGACTCAGTAAGTGGGCAATACGTACGCAGGGCAGTATTGGCAAACATAAAAGTATTTGTACGGGCCTGCGGGACAGTAGGAAACTCCACATCCCACCTTGTAACTGTTGTACCAGATTAGCTGCAGATTAAAGACAAACACATTATTTCAGAGTGAGTTCTTGTAAAAAAACCCCAAAACCTCACAAAGTAACAGAACCAGAAAATAATTTTTTTTCCTTTCATTTTTTTTTCTAGTTAGCTTTTAAATTTAAAGTTTAGCTATCATAAAGAATACATAGAAAAATGAGTTTCCTCCAATTTCCAAATGTTTTTGAACACAGTTTCTGGCAGCCTACTGAAGTTGAAATTCAAGTATTTTCATCATAGGTATTTTGCTTTGACACTTCTTAATCATGTATTTCAATTCCTGTATAGAAAATATTTATTTCTAAATTAAAGGTGTTTCTACAGACTAATATTTTCTTTTTGGACAGCTCTTCAAAAATACTGGTTCTGTTGCCTACTAATTAGATGGAAAAGAATTTTATCTTATCATTCATCTTTGGATCAGAGTATGAATTATAGATAATAGTTTGATGACAATGATAAATTTTTCCTGATTATGAATGACTCCCAGCTGGCTTTAGTGTACTCCTGTGATTCTGGTGTATCCCTGCAATTCGTTTCAAGTCTCCATACCTGAGTGTAGCTCTCAATATTGACATTTTTTGAGATTGGTCCATATCCATACTTGAAATTGGAGGACTGACTGTACCATACTTGGATTGCATCAGCCCATGTTCGTGGGTAGGATGACAGTAACACATTCTCACCACAGGTGACACCTGGAGTAGAAGTAAATTATTTTATTAGGAGAGAAGCAAAGTATAGGGCAGGAGGTGGGACAGAGGGGCTGTAGCTATGTGCTAAAAAATGCTATGATGCCATTCACTTTGCCCTGTGATTTTAAGGACTTGCAAAAAGTTGTCTTTCAGAATGTTTATCTGACAAAAATTATTTTTTGTTTAATAATCACAGAATCATAGAATGGTTTGGGTTGGGAGGGACTTAAAGATCATCTTGTTCTCACCTCCCTGCCATGTACAGGGACACCTTCCATCTAATAAACCTAAAAAGCTATTTTACAACAGATTAAAGTCATGCTTATTTCTATTTCACAGTCACAGGGGTCATCTGCAAACTGACATTAACCCTTCAGCTCAGGCTCCATGCTTGTCAGTACCATTAATAATTCTCCTGTCTCTTGGACTGATTTTCATCCCACACTGACTTGCCCATTTCTGAGCATTTTTGGCAGTTGTCTCACTCCACACCTGAAAGACACAAAGGAAGAAGTATCCAGGTCACAGATAGGTTAGTGCAGCCCATGAGAAGAAAAAAAAATAGGGAATGGCTTGGGTGTTCAGCACTGAATACTATGGCCCTCAACAGAAAGGAGTTGTGCTGATTTCCTCTCCTGGGGCACAGAAACCACATTTCTTCAACCCTTAAAGGTTTCAGAACAGGCTATCCTGCACAGTTCTATCACACAGTCTTGATCTCCAGATGGTGCTGATGGTTTTTATAACATACTACTGCTTTCCTTCAGCTTTGTGTCTGAATGAACACTGCAGGGTGCACTGGACTAAATGCTATAAATCTGATTTTCAGCCCAGGTGCAGCTGAGTTATGGTGATTAACATCAGCTGGGCTTTGAACCTGGGGAATGTTTCAGGCCTTGCTGTACAGGAATAACCCCAAAGCATTGACCAGCTAATCTGCATCGTGGGACAGGGAAAACAAGGACTATCAGGGGTGACAGGGATGGGAGAAGTTTTGCAGATCTAGGTCTCTTTTGCCCTCCTGACAGTGTGAGATTCACAAGCTGCTGCTCGGGCTCCCGCTCCCTCTTTGCTTTGCATGCTCTTCCCTTCATCCAGGGTTTGTTTCTCTTCTTAGATTCAGAGAATCGGAGATAGTGTGGGTTGGAATGGACCTTGAAGGGTCATCTAGAGTCAGTGTGGGTTGGAATGGACCTTGAAGGATCATCTAGTCTAAACTCTGTGCAAAGAGCAGGAGCATCTTAAACCAGACCAGGTTTCTCAGAGCCCCATCCAATCTGGTCTTGACCCATCCAAGGATGGGGCAGCCACAGCTTCTCTGGGCAACCTGTGCCAGGGCCTCATCACCCTCATCATAAAAATCTTCTTCTTCTATCTAATTTTCATCTACCTGCTTTTAACTGAAAACAACTAGCCCTTGTGCTACTGCAAGAGGCCCTGATAAGTTGTTTTCCCTCATTCTTATAGATCCCCCTTAAGTACTGGAAGGGGCTCCAAGGTCTCTTTGGATCCTTCTCTGCTCCAGGCTGAACATCCCCAGCTCTCCCAGCCTGGTTCCAGAGCAGAGGTGCTCCAGCCCTTGGAGCATCTTGCGGGCTCATGTTGAGTTTCTCATCCATGAATATCTCCAGGCCCTTCTCATCAGGCTGCTCTTGATCCCTTCATCCCACAGATTCCTTTGATGCTGGGTTTGTCCCATAATTTCCTTTAAGGGAAAAGCAGGCTAGCTGTAATTCATAGCTCACCATCTTCAGCATGTTCCTGGCTGTGGGAATTACAGATCTCCGTATTTCATTGTGTAGATCAAGTATCTGTTTTTCATTCTGAGGCTTAAAATGAGGAAAGGAGAAAGCCTTCACATTTTTATATGGGAAACCCTGAAAAAATAACAGTGAAGGTCCCAGTTAACAGAAGTATAAGAAGTAAGATAAATTATGAACTTCTTGTCACTTTTGTTTGGTCAACTGAACCTACACCAATAATTGATCTCATAAATCTTTTTTAACTTAAGACATTTATGGTGGTAGAAATAACATCTCAGCCAGTAATTTTAGGCTGCAGCTATACTCAGGTAAAGGAAAGTATCAACTTACAGCACCTCAGTAACCACCTCTGAGGTTCACCTCAGATTTATTGAAGAAAATGATAATTTTCTTTCCTAAAGTACTTTTTCCTTTTCATTCATTAATAAGAAGATCTTGATAAATAGCTCTCATGCAAGTACCTTCATAGCAGTTATCTTACAAACCTAATCCTCTGTACGAGATTTATGAATCAGATGTCTCAATCTTAAATTATTCATTTATTTATTAAAAATGTCTTTTTAAAATTAGCCCCATGAAGGGAAAAGGATTTTGATAGGCAGAATCACAGAATGATTTGGGTTGGAAGCTCAAAGAGCCAGTAGCTCCAAAGCCCCTGTCTTATACAGGGACACCTTCCACTAGACCAAGTTGCTCAACCAGTACAACAACAACAACAGCAACAACAACAACAACAATAACAATAATCTGTACTAAATTAGAGTTCATTTTCAATATGTTAACATATTAATAATACTTGCACCCCATAATTCTAAATCTCTAGAGATCAAAATATCAGACTATATCAGATTTCTATACAAAGGAGTCAATTATGGGTGTTTTGCACAGATGAATGTTCCTACCTGTCCATCAGAGTGGTGTAACAAAGCAGCCAGGAGAATAATTGCAGTTAGTAGATCCATTTCTACAGGGGGAAAAAAAAAACCAAAAACAAACCCCCAAAATCCATTAGTCTCTGTTGCATACATTTTATAGCATAATGTGATATGTGAGCAAGATACAAAACTGTTGCAAAGTGAAGCCTGAACAAAGAAGTTTATTTTAGTTGATCCTGAATATAGATGTGCTGGAACTGTGCATGGGCACCACTGCCTCCTACAGAGAGAAGACTCCACCTTGCATGGAAGCAGGGACTGTAAATAGAATAAAGTTGTGTGTTATTTGGAATAGGTG
Organism: Taeniopygia guttata; assembly: GCF_048771995.1. Lineage (NCBI taxonomy): Eukaryota > Metazoa > Chordata > Aves > Passeriformes > Estrildidae > Taeniopygia > Taeniopygia guttata. The sequence goes on along the minus strand of NC_133027.1, from coordinate 5,167,630 downwards.
GATCAGCCCCCTTTTGACTCCTTTATTCAAGGTATCTTGATTTTGCAGCATTTCCTTAATGTCTGCCTCCCTGTATATAAAAAAGCCCATTAATGTGTTCAGCACTGTTACATCAGAGTCCTTCTCAAGCCTCATCCATAGTGAGATTTGGTGTTTTGGAGTGGAGCACTGACCACATGGACTATAGTCTCCATTTCTTTCCCACTTCCCTGTTTCCGCATTAATTCAGCATCATAAAGACTCAAGAAAATGGTGGTGATCACCTTCATATTTCATCTAACACCTAGACATAAAGAAAACCTTCTAATATGATGTTATTAACAAATAATGTTGGCTACTGCACTCTGACTCCTGAGGCATCTCATGCAGGTGTATACAGACACTCTGAAACCCATTCATATGAACAGGATGCTTTTTCTGCACATCAAAAGGATCAAAAGTTATATATCTTTGTATTGATGAGGATATACACAGGTAAGAGTCTTTTTGGTAGTTAAAAAGATGTGGCAAAATCCCAAGAGAGATTAGCTTTGAGCTCAGCACGCTGCCTAAAACCAGACATGCAAGAGGGAAATAGAGATAACAAAACCCAACAAATATAAAATGTCTTAGAGCTGGCCTCTCAGAAAAATCCATGGTGTGAGCAGGACAGGTCAATAGAAATCTAGGAAATTCTGCTTGATAGAGAAACTATCATTGTAAAAAAAAAAAATGTCCCCCCCTTTAGTTTAGAATCACTAACCCTTGTCCTATCAAGTCATTCAGATATTCAGTCTTTATCTTGTTTTCCTGTGATTTCATAAGGAAATAATTTGCATGAGGTAGAGGCAGAGATATCACTGATATTAATGAAGAATAAATTCTTAAACTGCAGGGATATTTTTAGACACCGAGGAATTGTCTTTACCTTCCATACACACAGAAACAAAATCTTTTTGGGACTTCCCAGATTAAATTCTGCAACAGGAAACATAAAATATTTCTGGATACAAAGTTAAAGTTGATTAAATACTACTGCACATCTTCAACTGCCAGACTCTACCATCAAATTTGTCTCTTGGACTAAATGTGTTGGGCTTTACTTTCAAAGTCAAAGATGATGGTTCCCAGATACATTATCCTTCCCTGCCAATAGTGCTCAATCCACTAAATCACTTCTATGCTTCTGAAAAACAAATGCCAGCAATGCACTTTTAGGCTGGTCTACTTGAAAACCTGAGGTTTCATGAAAATTTGATTGAGTGTAAAATACAAAAAAACCCATTGATAGCTTCAAAACTGTAAACAAATTTCTACTTGAAAAATACAGTCTTTATGTTTAATCCTGGCGTTTCATTCATCTGTAGAAACTTTCTCCTGCCTTCTGATACAGCTTTCAGGGCATAGCAAGTATGAAAGTTTGGCAGAGTGGGAATATTTGTCTTTTCACTTATTTTGATGTTTTTCCTCTACCTTCTCTGAATTTACCTCATTAAATTTCATTAAAGTAATAAATTCACTCTCCATTAAGAAAAGTTAATCAGCTTACTACATACTATAATATATATATTAGACTTTTCAGCAGCAAATATACCTGAAAGTTTGGACAGATAGTTAACATTTAGAGATGAAAAAAATTCTGAATTCAGCTGTACTGGAGTATCCCAATACTCACGTGGTATAAATTTAACACCAGAACAATTCAAAAGACATTAGAAAAGCATTTCCCATGACTGACAACCCCATGCAAAATGGATTTTTATATGTTCACATTTGTAGGAAGAAGCAAGGGTAAAAGTGTTACATTTTGATCTAAAGAAATGTGGAAATTTGACTCCACTGAAGCAATTTTTGATCCCTACTCATGGTAAGTGTGGTTTCAGAGAAGATATGTTTTATTTTACATTCTTTCTCTGGGATATTATAAGCATAAATTTTCTTTCAATTATCACATTATCAATTATTGGTGCAACTTTGCTATTAACTCCACTAAAATTTGTAGCACAATAAAAAAGAGACTGTATGGATAAAATCTCTAAGGCTGAAATTGCGTTTTGCATACATTACCTTCATCCACCAGAATCCTCCCGTATCTGAGGAAGTAGCAGGAGAGTGAAAGGCTGTCCTCAGTCCAGGGTTGTATATATATACACATTTCCCTTTTTTTTCCCCTTGTCAATATTTATTGCTGATAAATGACATCAGCTTTGGGGCTGCCCATTCTGCAAGAAGAACTTTCCTTGAGGAACAGGTGATGAAAATGAACCAATCCAGATGCATTGTTCTGGATTTTTTTTCTTGTCTCCATGGCAAGGAAAAAGAGAAGACAGAAGACATGTCCTTTTGCAGAACTTCAGCTTCTAGTCTGATCAGCAAGCTACAGTGCTAATGTGTTCACAAAATAAAAGCTTGAGTTCCGAGCTGGTTGTTTTATAGCTGTGTTTCCTGTTTCTGGCAAAAGAGTGGGATAAATATTTTGAGGCAGAGACATAAGTGAGCATCTTCTTAGCTGTACACAGAACAACTGTGGGCAACACAGTGATATTTTCATCCAAGTGGTTCCTGAACTTCCATTTGCTGAATAAAAGTTATATTCCATTAGCTCACTGAGGCTGTGGCACTGGGCATAATTTTTTACCAGCACATATAATGAGAGGACAAAGGGGGATGACTTTAAACTGAAAGGGGGAAGAATAGAATAGATATTGAATAGATATTAGGAAGAAATTCTGGACTATGAGTGTAATGAGACACTGCAAGAGGTGGCCCAGAGAAGCTGTGGCTGCCCTGTTCCTGGAAATGTTCAAGACAAGGTTGGATGGGGCTCTGAGTAATCTGGTCTAGTGGAAGGTGTCTCTGCCCAAACACAAGGTGATCTTTAAGGTCCCTTCCAACCCAAACCACTCTGTGATTCTGTGATTATTGTACACATAACTCACCCTAGATGTTGCTCAAGACTGGCTGCAGATGTTTCATGTCTTCAGTCTGGAGAGATGTGTGGCATGTGCTCTGCTCTAGGGCAGCATGAAATTGTCAGGATTGAAAAGACCTTAAAGATCTCCAAGTTCCAACCCCCTGCCCTGAGCAGGGACACCTTCCACTATTCCAGGTTGCTCCAAGCCCTATCCAACCTGGCATCACTCTGCTCATCCTTCCTTCTTGCCGAACCTTTGTTTCCACTCTAAGGTAAAATATCACAAAAGCAGCTTTTACAGATCCTCTCAGTTCAAACACAACCTTTCTTGCTTCCTTCCATGCAGTCTGTTTGTATTAGAAGGCATAAAGCACCTGCACATCTCCTTATTCCTTTCTTTGTTCCCTTCCTCATCCTTGCCTTTGCTGTGGTGTGTTGCACACTGAGCACCCTTTTCACTACACTGGGCACAGGTTGCTGCCCATGCTGCAAGTCAATATTGCCTCACTGTTTCCAGATTTCTGCAGAATTCCTGCAGCTGCCTGCTGTTGCCAGAATTCTAATACTGTATTATAACCCCTGTGTTGGGAAACACAGCTGCCTTTGTTCTTTCTTTGTATAGTGGGCAGCACTCACGGGAAGTTGCCTCTGATAAGGTCTCCCGTATCCTTCCATGCTCTGAGATAAGGGCACAGTTACTTTTTTATCTGAAGTGCTTGTGACAATTTTGATGAGACCAGGGTTATCACCATCAGAAAGCCTCATGAGACACCTCCCATAGTTATTGACTGCATTTCTATTGACTGTGAGGGGAGGCAGTCCAGCAGCTCCAGATTCCCAATGTCCTGGGAGATACTTCCATTCTTTTACCCCATCCACCTTACTCAACAATTTTCATTCATTCACTCCAGTCACCCAAGCTTTATTTGAACTATTAAAATGAAATTATGCTACTACAAGTATTTCTTTAAAGCATGCCCCACCTGTTTGAATAGTGAAAACAATTTGTTCTCTAAAGGATGACTGTCAGATATGCTACAATTCTTGGTCTGTGGGTGAAATAATTGGGAAGAAAGAAAAGATTAATAAAACTGGCATCCGGGACCATGGTACAAAGAACAATTTAGAATAGCAATTCCCACTTCCTTATGTGGATTACCTGAAGGGGTGGGGTAATTTAATTAAAAAATAAATTAAGTATTTATGGGGTTCTACAAACATATGTATATTATTAAAGATAAATCTATGGAACGTTATTTAAAAAAGATCAGCTTGAGTGATTTGACTGTGGAAGTTCTCCTCCAGGCCTTGTGTAAACCTGAACTGCAGAAATCTGATTTATCTTTAACAATGAAGACAAAAATCCAGTTTCTTCAATCCTTTATTTCCACTTACGAAAATGACAGTAAAAATAGCACTTCAAATTAAAATCCATGCAGTTCTGAGTGGTTCTTAACATTGCACAAATCTTTTTTCTTGGCTGTCAGAACACCTTGCAGACCTGTGTTTAGCAAAAAGGTACAGTACTGATTTCTTCCACACAACCCAGTTCACCTTCCACTCCAGATTATTATTATTATTAGAGAGAAGCAACAGAGTCAATCAATCAAAAAGTTGCTGTCAGAGTAACCGTACATAAGCACAGTATAATGGAATAATAAAAATTTTATTCAGAAACTTTTAGAGGCCTATTCCTTCTCTTGTGTTCCCAGAAAGTGATCTGTAAAAAATAGGCTGCTCCTTAGAGATGTTTTTCTGTATGTTTCTAGAAAGTTTGCAACAAGGAGATTTCATGGCTTCCTCAGGTGATGAATATCATTCTTTCATAGTACTATTATTCCAGAGAGCTTTTAAAGTCTAACATACAAAATTGCAGGAGGGATTTTGTGCATGTGTGTGAAAGTCATTTTCAATAAGCCCAAAATGGATTAGCAAACGTTTCCATCAGAACAATCATATACTTCTCATATCAAAGTTCAATATGTGCCTGTGTTCATGCTCTTTTCAATCTTTGCTGAAACGTGGCAACGCTGAGCACTGTAAAGTGCATAATTGTCATTTTTAAGCATATAGAGATTTTTAATTCAGCTTCACTTTAGACATAATAAGTCATTGGAAACATTTTGTAAATCTCTGCTATGGCACATCAGGAATCTGACTCCAGAAAAAAAATCTGGGGTAAAACTCATTCCATCTCCTGGGACAACCCAATAGTGAAAGCACTTGCATTTCAGCTCAACTTTTTCTTGCAAGTAGTTAAAATACACCTCTCGAGTCACCTATGGGAAGAAACATATCTAATATATTTAAATGTTACATTAGAATAAGAGAAAATATCAGATACAGGTCAATGAGAGAGATGAGCTTCATCCCTTCAATCATATTTCTCCCATAAACCAAATAAACCAATGCCTGTTGTAAATGAATTATAACAACAGTGTGGAAGGATACACAGAAAGTGAACAGAGAATTCTGTGTAGAAAACATTAGAACAACACAATTTTTTTTTCTTTCTCTGTGAGAGTCAGGTGTAACTAAACCAAAGCCCAGCTGATCCTCTGGAACAAATCCCTTATTTGAACTAAATCTGGCCAACAGGAAACAGAGCAAACAAACTATAATGACTTTTCTTAGAATTCAAACTGAATTTTGATATAGGTGATTTATTAATTTTTATTGTTATTTAAAGGAAGTGAGAATACACCCCTTTCTCTCTAGTAGTGAAAGACACAAAGCAATGCAGACTCAAACTATCACAGATATCTCAAATGAAATGATCACCTGGAGGCCTTTGTTTATTACTCATGGATAAAACAGGTTGTATGTTCAATTTACATGGTTAATAACTTCAGACAGTTGTCTGAGAAATACAGGCTACACAAATTGAAGTTTTTCATGCACACCCTTTTGTTTGCTACATGTATTTGCTGGGAAAAGATTTTCTGTAATTTAGAAGTAGTGACAATGTGGGACCTATTACTGCAAAATAATTTTAAAAGTATGGGTGTGAAATTGATTCCTTAAAATGCTTATATTCCTTAAATGCTTTTATATAAGAGCACTTTAATCTTTTCATGCATTTGGCATAAAAGTAAACCAGAGTTGTTATAGAGGGTGCAGAAAGAAGGTTGATCTTCTTGTAATGGTTTCCAGTTGGTTAAAAGTATCTTGAACCTGTTGCAACAAAAATTAATGTTAACATAGAAAACAGGAAAACCTGACTTCCAAGTCAGTGAGTCTCACACAGAACATTCTATTGGACTGGTTACAGTAAGTAAATGAAAAATATTTGGAGCTGTGAAAAGAGGTTTTTATAGAAACGCCACTTAAAATCCTAACTTGAACTGTCATTTGGAAATTACATTGCTGATTAAATGCATTTTGACTCGTAATAATTCCTGAACCAACTGCATTTGGCCACAGCCAAGCTTCTTTGTGGAGTGACTTCTCACCTTTTTTACAGTCTGAAGCTGGAAATTACTTGATAGAAGATGAATAGAAGCAACATAACCAGAGGATATTTTAAATACCTGCTCAAAGCATATCTTGACTGAGGGGCTTTCCACACACTTTGCTGAAGCTGAGCCTTTCCACAGCCTGACTTCCAGGAGCCATAGAGCTGCTGGATGGGGAGGAAGGGAAGGGGGGGCATTTATTTGCTGGGGAAGACCCTGAGAAAAGTGTTGCAAAGGCAGACACAGATTCCTGGCTTCTGCATCCTGCAAAATTTTTCCCTTTAGAGAGATGTGATATGATGTGATAATGATAGAAAATGTACACACAGTCCAGAAAGATGAACCTAGAAAACACTGTTCTGTAATGACTGGCAGAAAATGATTGCTAAGGAAAAAATATTTCCTCATTGAAACTGATACACAACTTTTACAGCTTTCTGCTTTTGGGAAGTATCCAGCTGTTCACATGAGTATCAATGATAGCTCACTATGCATGCTTATGTTAGTGCTTTTCTATGGTTAAGTCAGGGAAAAACAAATACAGTGCTGTACTTTATGAATCAATGAACAAATTCTTTTGAAGTAAGTCATAAAATACACTTGAATTATACAGTTGTCTAACTAAAAGAGGGTACCTGATGTGGCAGCAGCTCTCTGACCACAGAGAGCAACACACAACTTTGCCAGGCATTGTCCTGGGGAAGGCTGTAGGAAGATCAGAGAAGGGAATTATAAACAATTCTTATCTCCACTTGTTGCACCTGTTGTTGTGCACATGTGGAATGTGTTATGGAGATTTGTTTACCAACGGGTGGGTTCTTAATTGGCCAGTGGTGATGGTGTTTGGATTCAAGAACCAATTGGGTCCATTGTGACTGTCTGTAAGGATGATGGGTTTCTTGATAAGTATAGTATAATAAAGTGATTGATCAGTCTTCTGAGAAGCACGGAGTCAATACTAATTATTACCTGGCTGGGGGCCTGTGGTGACAACCTGAAATATAGATTTCTTCTACATTTTCTATTTACAGCTAAGTAAGTTCTCCCACCAGAAGGAGGGAGATCTTCTAGGTAGGTGAAGACCTAAATTTCAATGTAGCAGCCCATAAAGAGACACTTGGCACCATCTCATATAAACCAAGACACCTTTTCAGTGCTAAGGATGTTGCAAGTGCATGTGGAAGACTTGTGCCTTTCCAGATTTTATCTGGAGCCCTGGCAGGATACCCTAGGCAATGTCAAGAAGTTGCAGACTCAAATGAACTAAATGCTTTGGGGAATATGAAAGGCTGAGAGAGTTGGAATTTTCACTCTGGAAAACAGAAGGCTCCAGGGAGACCTTAGACCTTTCAGCACCTAAAGGAGCAACAAGTGAGCTGGAGAGGGACTTTTGGCAAGGGCATGGAATGACAGGACAAGGGGTGATGACTCCAAACTGACTGAGGGCAGGGTTAGATTCAATGTGAGGAAGAAATTCTTTAATCAGAGGGTGGTGAGGCCCTGGCACAAGTTGTCCTGAGAAGCTGTGGCTGCCCAATCCCTGGAAGTGTCCAAGGCCAGGTTGGATGGGGCTGGAGCAAGCTGGGACAGTGGAAGGTGGCAGTCTTGTCCATATATGGCATTTCTGACACAGGAAATGTGAGAGTCGCTGCAACCCAAACCTGCTCTGCCATTTTCCACATCATATTTATTGTATTTACCATACCCAGCCACTTGACGTAATTATTCTATTTTAGCCTTGATTCTTTCAGCTAAACACAGGAAGGTTCTTATCTTTTTGTGCCAGCAGTTTGCATACTAGAGCAGCAGAGTAACAATTCCACATTTCTGCTTTGGGTATGTAAAGAGAAATGTAAAAGTTCCCTTTTAAGGACTTTGCTACCATGAGGCCTTTTCATCTCACAGGCTTGCTTAATGGAAGTTTTAAATATTAGATGTGTTTTGCCATCAGCATAGCTTCCACGGATTTATGCATTGTTTTTTCAATAATTTGATTCACAGTTTTTCCCTGGATTAGATGAGGTCAGTAACTGAAATGCTCCTTTAGTTCCCTTTCTGGGCAGAAGTTCCACATCCATCATCCCAATTCTCTAATGACTTTTGTGTGATGATTTTCTTCATGCAGCGGATGTTAAAATCACAGAATCTCACAATTGCAAGGGACCTTAATGATCATGTAGTTCCAATAGGCAGGGATGAGACCAGCTAGAACAGGGTGCTTAGAGCCTCATCCAACATTGCCTTGAACCTTGATCACGGTTCCAAGATTTATTCAATTACTTCTTTAAGTACTGGATGAAAATTTCATCAGCCTTGACTCCCCCTCTGTCATCCCATGTTCTATTGTAGTGAAAAACATTTACATGGACATTTATTTCATTTCCCTGTGTAGAAAAAGGGCTTTAAATTTCACTGTTTAGATTATCTCCATGTCTGTGTGGCTTTAGAAGATAAATATAAAAAAAGTTTTTACATTGTGATATTGTCATATGACAGACCTGCAGATTTTAGTCTCACAGACCTTTTTCTTGCTGGTCCTTTGCTCTGTGGAAAGCAAACACTTTGGGTCAGTGAAGTACCACTCCCACAGAGCCAGAGAGTGTTTACCAGGAAACTTGCCATTTGCCAAAGTAATTTTTCTTTAATATTCCATATTGCACAAGTAGGACATTTTTTCATCTGCTCCAAGGATACTTTTAGTGCCAAGCAACAAAACACAAGCTGTGTTCAGGTTATCAAATAATCAAGTTAATGTATATTTACCTTAAAAGAACGTCATCATCTGAGAGCCTGAATTTTTTAGCAAATTACTACTCCTTTTCTCCTCTCCTTTTTCCTTTCCTCTCCCCTTTCCTCTCCCCTTTCCTCTCCCCTTTCCTCTCCCCTTTCCTCTCCCCTTTCCTCTCCCCTTTCCTCTCCCCTTTCCTCTCCCCTTTCCTCTCCCCTTTCCTCTCCCCTTTCCTCTCCCCTTTCCTCTCCCCTTTCCTCTCCCCTTTCCTCTCCCCTTTCCTCTCCCCTTTCCTCTCCCCTTTCCTCTCCCCTTTCCTCTCCCCTTTCCTCTCCCCTTTCCTCTCCCCTTTCCTCTCCCCTTTCCTTTCCTCTCCCCTTTCCTTTCCTTTCCTTTCCTTTCCTTTCCTTTCCTTTCCTTTCCTTTCCTTTCCTTTCCTTTCCTTTCCTTTCCTTTCCTTTCCTTTCCTTTCCTTTCCTTTCCTTTCCTTTCCTTTCCTTTCCTTTCCTTTCCTTTCCTTTCCTTTCCTTTCCTTTCCTTTCCTTTCCTTTCCTTTCCTTTCCTTTCCTTTCCTTTCCTTTCCTTTCCTTTCCTTTCCTTTCCTTTCCTTTCCTTTCCTTTCCTTTCCTTTCCTTTCCTTTCCTTTCCTTTCCTTTCCTTTCCTTTCCTTTCCTTTCCTTTCCTTTCCTTTCCTTTCCTTTCCTTTCCTTTCCTTTCCTTTCCTTTCCTTTCCTTTCCTTTCCTTTCCTTTCCTTTCCTTTCCTTTCCTTTCCTTTCCTTTCCTTTCCTTTCCTTTCCTTTCCTTTCCTTTCCTTTCCTTTCCTTTCCTTTCCTTTCCTTTCCTTTCCTTTCCTTTCCTTTCCTTTCCTTTCCTTTCCTCCCCCTTCCCCTTTATTCTCTTTCTCTCCCTCTTTTTTTCAGCACTGCTGTGGTCCTAATTTCCACCAGCTCTGTGGACACAGATGGGTCTGATAGCTCACAAAAAAACCTGGGGATGCCAAATTAGCTCCTAATCCAATTTCATGGCTTTTAAAACTATTTTTTTCTTTTTTACATTTAAATGTTGATGTTTTCCTTTTTAAATCATTGAGCAACTAATACACAAATCTCAACAGTACCTAATTTCTCTGGCAGGGGATTGGAACCAGGTGATCTTTCAAGTCCCTTCCAACCCAAACCATTCCTCTGATATTTTCACCAAACCACTGCTCCTGGTTAGAACACCTGGAGCCTCAGAGCTCTGAAGTCTTCCTTGCAGAATGACAAAGCACAAAATGATGAATCTGGCCTTGAAATATTCAGTGATGTAACTAAAACCTTTGGTGTACCAGAAAGAAATTAGTATTTTCATTTGAGGAAAAATGCTTATTCTTAGTGACACCGGAGCTTCGACTGCTCAGTTTTCCACCAGAGGGCACTCCTATATTTTCAATGAAGGCAAGTTTGGGAACAAAACTGAGCAGTTTTGTGTGTGCAGTACAATTCCAGCTGTGACAGGGCAAGGGAAAAATGCAGGAGCAGAATGACCAGCACTGTCCATCATCTGGCACCCTCCACTGCCACCTGATGGGTCACAGCCAGGCTTCAGAACCCCGTGTGTGTGAGGCTGATGCACACAAAATAAATAACCAGTTCATACACAGTGTTTAATATGGCCCAGTTTAATTAAGGGATCTTTGTCTTCCTCCTGAGGAGCAACAAGGCCACGAGTGTCACCAGAGCTGGTATCAGATTTCAGTATTTTCCATGGAATACTCCATCCCATACACAGTCCTGTGGTTTTATCTTCATTCATAAAAATACACACTGTTATAAAAATCAAATCACTTCCACAGTTGGTGCAGCTTGGGTTGATTGTGTAGTTTTGGTACTCAGGAGTTCACATCAAAATACAATGCAAAACAACTATCTGCAGTCAAATCTGTAAAAAATGAAGAATCTGTTGGATTAGCTGAACTGTGTCGCTGTCAGGGATATATATTGTATGTACACCTCTACATATATGTCCCTATCATATAAACATATATATCCCTATGTATACATATATATCCCTATAATATATTACAGGGCTTTTTGACCCTTTTTAAGCTTTTATAACTTAGAATGCTTTTCAGTAATTACGGTAATATACTTGAATGAAGAAAATCCAGGCACTTTGTTTTTTGATGAAAGAAGAGAAATCTCTTTCTTTCTGATGAAGGAAGAGAAAGCATGATTTTGTGGAGATAAAAATAAAAAAAGCCAAGGCTCTGAATAAAATGTTTCAGAAATTTAGTAGTTTGTTTTATTTATACATACAAAGGTAACCCAAATTTCTGAATAGGCTCTCTCAAGTCTGAATTACTTCCTAAAGATGTATTAAATCAAGTTCATTCTTTAGTTACTGCAATAGTTGGAAAAAGTGGTTTAAGGAGGAAATAAGACTTTCTGGAAATTTGACCAAAATATAGATGAACTGGGTAAACAGAGATTGGGATTCCGATGCATTGAGCAGTTTAGAAGTTCTGACACCTAAAGGTGACAGATTCTCACAGCTACTCATAAACTGATCAGGTAAATACTTTTCCCTTCCTCTTAAGTCAGAGAAGAGGAACAGCCTGAAATCAGACTGTCACACTCAGCTCTGCTCCAAGGAACCATCTCTGTTAAACTGAACCCACACGAGACAACTCAGGACAGGGCCAGGCTGAGCAAACTCAGAGGAGAGCCAGGCTGAGCTAACACAGGTCTAAGCATCTGCCATTTTTTCAATCCTTCCTTCTCACTTGTATTTTTCCTACGAATGCCTTTGGCATGATTTTTGTCTGCCACAGTATTTTTTCCCTCCAGTTGATTATAGCTCTGCATTCTATGGCTGTATAAAGGTGACTTTGGCTGCCTGGTTATGTGGTGACTCCTCTCCCCTATGCTCCAGTAAATTCATCAGTCGCTGCCTTCTCTGGCCAAATCCATCATTCCTAATATAATCAGAGATCAAGAATATGGATCTCTTATGAATATGTGGTGTAGCAGATAACCTCTGTGCCTTCAGGATTTGAATGTGGGGAAACTGGTTCAGGTAATGGAACCAGTCACTTCAATTCTCTGCAGTGTTTCTGTTTCATGACTACTTATCTTAAATACTTCTTAAACTTCTTTTGACCCACTGCAGAAAATGTCTCAATGCTTAACTGACTGAATCCCACTATTCACTTCCTGGCTTTTGAGAACCTTTTTTCTCTGAAGACCCCTAACCTTCCAGCTCCACCCCGGCCAGGCCTGCTGTCATCAAAATCAACCTCATATAGCTACAGGTCTCTTGAACCTGCAGAGGGTGAGAAAAATGCCAGAGCATTTTCTGTCCCTGCCAGAGCATAATCCAGACTGCTAGGGTGGTATTTGTCTCACCAGGGCTCTACTTCAAAGCCATTCTTCTTATGCTGCCTTTAGAGGTAATAGAGGTTCTTCAGGTCTGTATTTCACCTTTCCTGCTTAGAGCAGAAGCCTGAAACAAGCTGGATGAGCAGATAAGGCAAATCACTGCCTTGACATCACCAAGAATTTTTAAAATAAGCATTACATGAGTCAAGTCATTCACTGTTCTGTATCTCTTTCTAGGTAAGGTTGCGGAAAACAATTGCTTGGGGGAGATGTAATAGTATGGATAGTACAATTTGTCTGTGATAACTTTTTGGGTCTTAAGGCCACTGGTTTGGCTCTGGTCAGGAGAGCTGAACTCTGCTTCTTGAACCATGTCTTCCAAGGTGCTAAAGAGCCCTTGGCATTATTAACCTGTTAAACATACCAAGGTTTTTCTAGAAGGTAATGCTATTTGGTCTAAGCCAAAATTAGTCAAGGACTAAGATTATAAAGGCACAGAAAACCTTTTCAGTGATCAGACCTGTGTTCTGACTCTGTGTAACCTGTCACTACACACAAACATGAAGAAAAAAGAATGGATGGAAAGGTTTCAGAGAAAAATCTATTTTAAAAGGCATGAAATTAAGAATCTATTCAGGTCATGCTACAGAGAAAGCATTTAATTGTCCTGCTGTAGAATGCTATCAGTGATGTACCCACAGTGTGTAGATATCCTCTGAAATGCACAGGGAAGGTGTTAGAGTGCAATGGACACATGATTCATCTCGTCAGTGTGTTCCCTTTGGAGCCTGTTGGATGGTGTCTGCACAGGGTGTGTAGGAATGATTAAAATGGGCTATGTTTCCTCTGTGAGAAGCCAGGCAAAATCACACCTCTCCACTTCTTCAGCTGCTTAGCTACTCACAGCTCCCTCATGCACACATGCACACGTGTGCACACACATCTCCTGTTCCTGCCTGGATCTTGGGGTGGTTTTCAGAGTGCGCCACAGTTGTTGATGTGTTTCCTGGTCATGAGGAGGGACAACAGTGCACAGACCATATGTGTTCCATATATGTGAAATATTCAGGCATGCTGAAAAATTGCTGTTTTGTCTTTGAAACTTGCCTTCTGCTTCCCCAGAACTGGGTGAAGACACTAATGCATATTGATATTTCTGAGTTTTCACGGGCAAACTCATTTGCTTTGGTTGAACCCAGCAGCTGTGTGGTCCATCTTGGCTAAGCAGAGCCTTCAGTGCTCAACCTGCACAATCTTGTTTCATTCTTGTTAACTGATAATGGATGGGCTAGCTGGCAGTTATGGTTTAGCCTAAATGGCCTTGTTATTTGCTGCTATTTCCTTAAATTGTGCAGAAAGGCATCCTATGCATTGTGTATCACCTCCTGGCAGGATGAGCCTCTTGCTCCCACCCACTGCCAGCAAAGCAGGTCTGATGCTGCAGTTCATGAAGTGAACAAAGGCAGCAGGGGCTCAGGGGAGATGCTTTATGCAGAGGATAAGATCAGGCTCAGACGCAGAGCTGCTTGGGGCGATGCATTATTAAATGCTATCTACTGATACTCTCCTTCTGTAGACACCCGATTAATGACATCCCACTTTATTATTCCTTATCTTTTATCTCCACCTTGTTTCACAAATGTAGCCAGCAGTACACAGCACTAACCAGAGACCCATGGCACTCATTAGATGGTGTCTGCTCCTCACAAGTGCCATCAGAGGTGCAATTTCCATCCCTGATTTTGCTAACGATGCTGGTTAACACGTTGCTGTGTCGCTGTTCAGGCAACCTAGACAACATGGTCTTGTCAGTCTCAAACTAGCTTATCTTTTACTTATGGTTTCCTTTGACACTCTCCTCTGATAAGCTGGGAGATAAACACAGACAGACCCTGCAATATATTCCCCTGGCACTGAAATCTTAGCAGTAACTCTGTAGAGGGGCTTCATCTAATGAGTACTTCCTTTAACCTGTTTTCTATTTTGTTTGAGCATTGCAGCTGCAGATCTTAAGGCACGTTTAAACTAGAAACACAATGTTGTTTAGCTGCTCCCTGTATCTCAGGAAGTGTTGTGTCTTTGTGTGAATGTGGGTGTTTATTTCCAGCAGCTACACCGTACAGGAAAGTCAAGCACATCCAGGTCCTGCTTTTAGCTTTGATGCTGTGATTAGAGGACAGCAGCTACCCGCTCTAAGAGAAAATAACCAGAGGAATATTTTTCTGCTGGGTTAGTGTCCTGGTTTATGTCAGCAACAGTTAATCAGGCACAATGATACTCTTCTTGAAGATAGCTAAAACTGCCCTGGTTGCTTTTCACAACCAGATATGGATTTGGTGAGGAGGGAGAAAAGGGGTGGATTAGGGAAAGGCAGCATCTTCTTAGTACTGGTGGTAATGGTGTGAGTCTTGCGTGACCAAGGACTCAAGGTCAGTCTCTCATCCTGAGGCTGCACCTGATTCTGGGAGCTCTATGTTCACCACCAAACCATGGCCCTAAGCATCACATCTTCACATTTTTTGTGATTTCATAATTTCCCTGGGCAGTCTGTTCCAATGCCTGACCAGTCTTTTAGTCAATAATTTTTTCCCAGTATCTAATCTAAACCTACCCTGGCACAACTTGAAAACATTTCCTCTTGTTCTGAATTGTCCTGAATTATTTCCTTCTGTGGCTGGCGGTCTCAGTACCAGATAATTTTCTGCCAGATTAGGAAGTGAGATTAGTTCAGTAAGGAGGAAATGTAGTGGTGGCACTGGTGATGCTCGTCCTCTTCCAACCTGTGTAACCCACCTCAGGTAACTTCACTTCTAAAGTGAGCTTTAACAGCAAAACTTATGGGAAAATTGAGAGCAATTTTTTGATACTAAATGATAATCCCAGAAAACTGTGGCTAAATTTATTATAGGCAGAGTAATAAACAAGCAGTGTCTGACACTTGAAGCTGAGAAAGTAAGAGGGTTTTTATTAACATATTACAGTGAGTGCTGGTTTGTGGACAGGCTGAGACTGAGATTAAAGGATCCCTACAGACATCTCAGGGAGCAATACAGCTACTTAAATCCAAATGTGTGGTCCTAACTGCCTCTGATAGCACTCTGCCATGCCTAGGGAAATCTTGAACCCTTGTGTATACCCCAGCATGGAGGGAGGAGGAGGATTAAAACTTTCATTCTTATTAAATTTAAATAGGTCACTTCTTGCTCAGTCATTTGTTGCAATTAGCATCTAATCTGGAGACACTTCCCTCCTGTGTAAGTCACAAGCCCGGGTACCAAACAGAGGATTGTGGGTGCCACAGATGGATTTCAGGGTGCAAAATATCAGGTTCTGGAGCATTTCTTGTATCAGCTGGGACACAGATGTTCTCAGGCCTCTCTGTGATCTCAACATGCATCTCCTGAGAAACCTGATGTTTTCTTTTCCAGCTACAAAATGATAAAATAATAATGATAAAACATATAAAACTATCTATAGATTATTTCTGTTTTCTTTAAATTTTATCTTTCTTACCTGTTCAGCAATCTTATACAGCAGAGCAGATGGACAGTGATATAAAGTCAGTAAATCAATCTGAAAATGGCCCAGTTAGAGTTAGTACAATGTTCATTTCTTCATTGTATAACACTTATCTAAAAAGCTTATCTGTGGCTAAATGTTGCAGATAAAATCAATAAGGATTATCTCCATACAAGTAGAAAAGGCAGCACCTTTCTGCTCAGATGATTAATATTTCAAGTGCAACAGTCCCATTTTTTTTTTAAGGTCATTATAAAGGACATCAAATCTAGAGAAAGAAGAAATTCAGTTCTGCCTGCCACGAGATTTTTCCAACTGCCATTAAGGGACATTCTCTTTGTAATGGCAAGAGACAGGACACTGCCTTGGCTGAACTGTCCCCATCACCACGTTCCTCTTAAAACACTGCACGAGTAAGATAATTCTTGCACTTAGAGAAGAAGTTATTCCAAACTAATCTTTGGTCAGGAAGTTGCACCAGGTACGTCCTCTTTAACTGAATTTATCCTATCCTATCCTATCCTATCCTATCCTATCCTATCCTATCCTATCCTATCCTATCCTATCCTATCCTATCCTATCGTGTGTACTTTTCCACAATGAACCCGGAGGTCCATCACATGGAGGGATGTAATTCAGGCCCTCTCCCAGAGCAGCCAGCTCTCTGCAAGGAGCTCCCTCAGGAGCAGGTGAGAAGGAGGAATAGGGAATAATCCCTTTCCACAAGCCTTCCCATGGAATCTTCTTGTTTGCTCTGGATCCTTGCTAAAGGTAGGCAGGGTATCAAGGGTTTCTCCTTGAAAGGTGGAAGGAAGCAGGAACAGGATGTGCTAGGAGGAAAGCCTGCTCTGCTGTGGGGATCTCAGTGCTGACAGAAGCTATAAGGGACAAGGCAAACTGCCTTCCAATATACACTTAGGAAGTGTATATTATAATGGCTGTTAAGTCTTTTACCAGCCCTGATTGCAACAGGACCCTTTGGTATCATAGTCAGTCACTAAGTATTTCTCATGCCCTAAAAACATCAATAGCTGGGCCTCACACAAAGTAGTGGTTTTAGAGCACATGTTTCTAGACATTTCTGGAGACAGACTCCACTCCCTCTCTGGGCAATGTGTTCAGTGCTCGGTCACTGCACAGGAAAGTTCTGCCTCCTGTCTGGGTGGAACTCACTGGGATCAGTCCCTGCCCGTTCCTCTGGTGCCATTGCTGGGTCCCAGAGCAGAGCCTGGGCCCTGCTCTGACCTTCCCTGCTCACAGGGACACCCAGGGCTGAGGGTCCCTCTCAGCTGTGCTTCCTCTGGAGGCTGAACAGCCCCAGCTCCCTCAGCCTTTCCTCATCAGGGAGATGCTCCAGTCTCTTCATCATCATTGTCACCCAGCACTAGACCCACTCCAGGAGCTCCATGACCCTCTTTTGCCAATGAGCCCAGAGCTGGACACAGCACCCCAGATGTGCCTCATTTGGTGTCCTTGCTCACAGTCCTTGCTCCTGGGTCTGGACATCTTGTCATCCACCAGGACCCCGAGGTGTCAGAGGTCTCTGTCTCCTCCCCAGCTTAGGATCATCCACAGATGTGTGTGTTCAGCTGCATGGATGTGCCATGTTTTAGTACTTTCACCTGAACCACACCTCTCAAGTTTGTTACTTAAGCCATCACAGTGTCTTCTCATCTGAGTGACTCACTGAAGAGAGTTTGTTTTGGGAAGATCAGCTCCTGAAGGATCCATGCTGATTTTTAATACGCTACTGGTTACAAAATGACAGGAAAAAAATTTGTTTCATTATCTTTCTGGAGATCTAAATCAGGCTTATGGACCTTTATGCCCTGGGTCAGATGTGTGATGATTGATTTTTACCTTATTACACTACTTTTTTCCTCTTAGGAGTGACTAAGAAATGAGTTCTTGTGGTTTCGCTTGCAGAAATCACTACAGAAAAGACATTGAGGGGATGGAGCAAATCCAGAGAAAGGAACGGAGCTGGGGAAGGGTCTGGAGCCCAGGTCTGATGAGGAGCAGCAGAGGGAGCTGGGGGGACTCAGCCTGGAGAAAAGGAGGCTCAGGGGGGACCTTCTCATTCTTTACAACTCCCTATAAAGAGATTGTAGGACATTGGCAACAAATTTCTTCACAGAAGGGGTTGTCAAGCATTGAACAGGCTACTCAGGGAAGTGTTGGAGTCACCATCCCTGGAAATACTCAAGAAATATGCAATTTTAGTTCTTAGGGACATGGTTTAGTGGTGGACCTGGCAGTGACAGGTAAATATTTGGACTCAATTCTATTAGAGGTCTTTTCCAGATTTAATGATTCTCTGATTTCCTGACCCATTATTCATGGTAAAGGAGTATTTTTTGAGTAAGGGTAATGGTTCTGCCCACTTCCTTATTGATAGCAACACTGGATTAACTATTGCAATTCTTACTTGGACCTGTGCTAATTATTTCAGAGTGTAGTAAGTAATGTTCCAGCACTCACACCTCTGCCCTGGCATTGCTTTATTTGCTTTTAGAGCTGACTCCAGCTGAGAGGTCAGTGTGCCATGGAGGGGAAAAATGGTGGAGATGAATGAGGAAAAAAAAACCAACCAAACAACCCAAATAATAAGACCTTTGAGTTGTGAAATCGAACTTTTAACTTAATGCTTGTCTTTCACACTAGAAGAAATGCCACTGGAATGAAGGAGTCAAATGTGTGATGAAATTATTCTGTGCCAAGGGCTCTGAGACTT
Organism: Taeniopygia guttata; assembly: GCF_048771995.1. Taxonomy (NCBI): domain Eukaryota; kingdom Metazoa; phylum Chordata; class Aves; order Passeriformes; family Estrildidae; genus Taeniopygia; species Taeniopygia guttata. The sequence continues at coordinate 5,148,941 of NC_133027.1, read as the reverse complement.
GAAATCTTAATTATGACAGCAGCTTCCTTACTAAAAGGGGACTGGAATGTGCAAGCTTTGTAAGGTGAGACTGAAATAATATTTAACCCCATTGTTAACTGCACAGAAAAGCACCGGTATCCCAAAGGTCACCGAGTGGGGATTGCAGGTTATTTATGTTAATTGTTATTTCTCTCTGAAAGGGAGTCTGATGGAGGGTTGCTTTCCTGACTTCTGGTTTTGCTTAGGAAATCTTCTCACATAACCTGATTCTGCTCATGCTGTTAAATATTTAGGCTCGCTTCAACACCTAATGCTAATAAAGTCACAACTTTGGTGCAGTTTAGAGAATTTTATTTCATGGTAATAAGAAAGAATGAAAATTATGATGAACTGGTCAGTGAAAAATGAGTAATTTAATGACTGATACAGTCATTAAAAAAATTGAAACACATGTCTACTTGTTATGGAAAAACAAAGTTTCCAAATGCAGGGATCTTCCCCCTTTTGACTATCTGTTATTGTGAATTAAGCCCTTTTCTCAGACAGTCATTTTTCTTTACAAGGTAGGTTTGGTCACCTGTATTTAAATGCAATCTTATACTATAAATAGGATTCTTAATTTAAATTAACTACATTTGGTTTGGTTTTTGGGGGTATTTTTTGTGTTTTTTCACAACTGAGCATTTTATAGTAGAACATATGTCAGCAACAGATTCTAAACCAGAATAGATCTACAGGAAACTGCTCTGCTCTCCTAATTTCATTTAAGAATTACATATTTCAAGCAATACTGTTTATCTGCTGGTCCTGTTAATAATAGTTTAAATTTTCAATCAATTTAAAAGTAGTTACATGACCAAGCATTATCCATCTATGCTAAGAACATAATAAACATATGGAAACACAGACCTTTCACAAATGTTTATTAGATAACATTCTGGGAAAAGAAAGATGAGAAACACTAATAATTAAATATATCTGGCAAACAAACAACAAATTTAAATTAAGATTTCTACCATGATCTAGACCATTATATAAATAGAATATGTACATCATGCTACAGATTTTTCTTGTGTGAGTCACTGTACTGAAGTCAGTCCTTCTGCATATGTTGGAGAGGCAGGATGGAACTGGTGTTTGTGGAAGAATTCATTAAGGAGATGGATATGCAGGAAGGTAGAAGTTGAGCTTGTTATTTTATTTCAGTTTTGCATTGACAGGAGCAGAGCAGTGGACTTGATGAAGCTCTGGGCTCATCCTGGACACTTTGCCAGGAGTGTTGGAAAAAAGCATCTTCAAACTTTCAAGTCTTGGCTGAAAATGATTTGAAACACAAAATTAATTGCGAGTGGGAAGTGAAAACTCGCATCATGTTCTTTCAGAATAATTTTTCATCAACATTATTTTCTCTCTAATGTTTTCTTCTCTGTTGCTATTTACTCCCCAGCAGCATCCCAGCCACTAATTTGACCACACATAGAAAATAAGTGTTGTTCTCAAGGAGATTTTTTACTTATCCATAAAGGCATTTTAAAGCTTTCTTTCTTTATGCTACAGCCTGTGATGGGAATTTGGTTAATTCAATAACAGAAGATATTAATTAAATCTTGCATTGTGAGACTCAGCCCATATGCTTTTATTTCCTGTTAGAATTCTAAAAACTCAGGTTTGCTGCTTGCTCTTATCAAATGTGTTGCTACTTCCATTTATCTGCCACCACTGTTTAAAGGATGTAAGAAGCAAAAAAAAAAAGGTAAAGAAGTCCCCTCCTTCCCTAGAATTTCTTAGGTTGAAGGATGAGATTTATCTCTCCTGGGCATGGAAAAGTGTTATCTCACCTAGGTAAAGCAGACAGCATAGTGAAATGTAATTCTCTGATAGTACTCTTTGCCTAGTATTTCAGCAATTTTTTTTTTAATCTGTTTGAATAAATTAATTGCTGTTTAGGAGTTTTTGTTAAGCATTAACTTTACCAGGTCACAATTAAAATACTTGGAACTTACTGCATAATCCATCCTCACAAGCACTGGGGCAATCCCCACAGGGCTTTCCTTCCTTGTAGGGTGTCTTCATTGAACTTATTAGGTTTCCCCTGAAACATCAATGTTACCAACATCAGCTGTGAAGTCACTGCACCATACCTGAGAGGAAAACTAATCTGTAAAGATGTTTAGATTTACACTCAGTTACTTATGTAACTTACTGGGACATTTACACTTGGTCCTTGGTAATATGTCAATTTTTTTCATGTCTGCTGGCTTTATTTGGAAATGCTTCTGCAGTGGGCAGAGAGGGGGAGGAATTTGCAGGGGTGGCTTTTGTGAGAAGACACCAGAGGTTGTCTTTGTTCCAGACAGGGCCAGTGTTGCCCAGCTCCAAGCTGGACCCATGTGATGGTTATCGTGGCTCTGTGATAACATATTTGAGGGAGACTAAATTCTGCATGTAACAGCAACCAGAAGAAAGGAGTGAGAATGTGTGAGTGAAATCACTCTGCAGACACTCAGGTCAGTGCAGAAGGAGAGGCAGGAGGTGCCCCAGGCACTTGAACTGAGATTCCCCAGTGCAGCCCATGGAGAGGCAGCTGTGTCCCCTGCTGCCCATGGATGTCCATGAAGACACAGAGATCCACCTGCAACCTGTGGAGGACCCACACTGGAGCAGGAGGATGCCTGAAGGAGGCTGTGATCCCATGGGAAGCCCTCACTGGGTCAGGCTCCTGACGGGACTTGTGACCCTGTGGGGGACACACATTGCAACATTCCAATCCTGAAGGAATGGAAGCATGGAAGGAATCCATGCTGGAGCAGTTTAGGAGGAACTGAAGGACCCACACTGAAATTCATGGAGGACTCTCTCCCGTGAGAAGGACTCCACAATGGGGTGGGGGAAGAGCATGGGGGAAGGAGTGGCAGAAGTGGCACAAGATGAACTGACCAGAATGCCCAGCTCCATCCCGTTGTGCTGCTGAGGGGGAGGAGGTAGAGAAAATCAGGAGTCAAGCTGAGATTGGGAAGAAAGTGGGGGCTGGTAGAAGGTGCTTTAGATTTGGTTTTACTTCTTATTATCCTAGTCTGATTTGATTAGTCACAAATGAAGTTAATTTTCCCAAACTGAGTCTCTTTTTCCCATGACAGTAAGTGGTGAGTGAACTCCCCTGACCTCATCCTGACCTGTGAACTTTTTGCCATACTATTTAACTGCTCCGTCCTGTTGAGAAGAGTCAGAGAGGCTGAGTGATCTACTGGTGGTCAGTCAAGGTAAACCCACAACAAGATATTGTGAATGTGGAAATTAATTTTAGGCACTATTTGAAGTCATCACTTTACCTTAACATTCCCATTAAAGTTTTTTTATTATTAATTATAGTCTTCACTGTACTGTACATATTGGTATACCTTTCTGAACCAACATTTCAAGTAGAATGTACAAAATATTTCTAATTAACTATTATGAAAGCTAGGATTTTTTGGCAAGTAACATTTTATCTCAAAATTATTGTCCCTTTTATATATTTTATGCTTTTTCTTGTTTGACAACTCTTTTGATGAGTATATTTCTGTCCTTTCATATTCCTAATAGAGTCTTCAAACCTGTTTCTCAGCTGCTGGTGATGTGCCCTGATACAAATTTCTCTAACTCCTGGCTAATTTTGGTAATGTAATAAGTACCAAAATCAAAATCAATACGTACGCGGGGCAGTACTGGCAGACATAAAAGTAACTGTACTTAGTGTTGTTGCAGAAAGCGAAACCACATCCAATTTTATAAGAATTGTGCCAAACCATCTGTAGGTATAAGAATAAAAATAATGGGAATATGAAAAATATACATTTGAAAATAATTTAAAGACAATATGCAACACAGAAATATTTGCAGTAATGTCAAGTCACTTTATTTATCCTTTGTATTAAAAATATGAGCCCCATTTTATTGAAAATCTGCCTTCACCCCTATTCAACCAAAGAATATTGGGGATAAAAACAATAATAATTCAAGACAAATGTTTATAAAACCTTTGATTTTGTATTTCTGTCTTCATTCAATTGAAACGGTCAATGTAGGAATGATGTAGTAAAATTTTGTATCCTGTGTTTTGTGCAGTTACTGTAGAAGTTTAGGATAAGCTGTTGTCCAGCTCTTCTGAGTCAAAAGAACTTTGTTGACTACAACAAACCTGTATATATTTCCTTGCTGATACTTTAATAACCCTGTTTTTCCCGTGTCTGGGTAATTCTCAGATGGTAAACAAGTTGATGCTTCCTGAAGTCTTGAAATACCAGTATCTTTACTCTTTACTCCTACATACACTTAGACTATTATTTTCATTTTAATTTTGTTACTTTACCTCTTATTTTCACTCTAATTATTTTCCTTTAAATTTTTTCATCTTTTTTTGTTAGAATAAGTCCCATGTCTCCTTTATATTTATTTCCTTTAAAGATGAGAGGTAAAACTTGCTTAGCTAACATTTATTTGTTCAGCCTGAAATATAAATATATATATGTAAAAAATACATCTACCTGAGTGTAATGGCCAAACATTGCACCTTTCGTTTTTGCCCCAGTTCCATATTCAAAATTCTTCTCCTCATTGTACCAGGCCTGAAGGACATCTGACCATGAGAATGGGGCAGAGGACATGAAGAGATTTTCACCACATAGTACATCTGAAAAGAGAGTGGTGCTGAGAAATGCATAGAGAATCCACACACGAGACAAAAAACCCAACAAAACAAACCAGCAAAAACTGGGATGACTTCCACAGACATTCTCATCCTAAATAGAACAGCGGGATGTTGTTTTTTTTCCAGCTGACTGACATCATCCTTTGTAAATACTGAAGGTGTCACTTGGCCACTTTGCAGCACGCCCTGTTTGGCTGGTGGTTGGTTGTTGGCAGACATTCTGCAGGAACACCTACACAGGTTCATGGCTGTAATTTTGCTGTTTGGAAGTTGCCAACATAATCATTACCCAGGTCACAGCCCAGTAATCTTGGGAAAATCCCAATAATCCAAATTTTACTCCTTGCACAAAAGAAGGTGTCTATACTGCATTTATCTACTCTTTTTATTCAGGTTTAACCCCACTGCATTGGTCCTCAATGTGCACCCTGGCAAAAACCAGAGGATTAGGATTTTAGGAAAAAATATTGACAGGACTGTCTGCATCTTAGATATGGTATGGGCAGAAGTCAGTCAACAGCATACTGGGCTGTTAACATGGTAGAGCTGTAAATTCAATATCTAGTGACTGACTGAAGTGTTAATCTGAACCTCAAAGACAGTTTTAGGCTGCAATGTGCCAGGGGATTTAAAAGCTCTAAGACTGGTCTGAGAAACTATGCTTAGTACCACCAGCAAATTTTACACCTTTGCCTTTTGCCCCTTTCTTCCAAGACATTTCAAACCAGCACATGTGAACTGGTTTTTGCACTTAAGTGGCTCTAGACCTCTAGATTTGGGGGTTTTAAATTGATATTTTAGAACAATATGCTTCATCCCTATGATTTTTTTTTTCATCTAATGTAGAAATGGGATATACCTATGTAAAACTGGGATGAGAACGGGATTGAACTTTTCTCACTTGCTGGGCAGATTTCTACCTAGAAATTTCCCTTTGTCCCATGACAAAAAAAAAAAGAAAATCAACATGGAATTAAAATTTCATCTTATTTCTCTGCAACAAGCAAAACCCCAAACTGGCCACAATAACCTGTGATGTTGCTCAATTCCATTCGTGCTTCACTTACTGGTTCTCCTCAGATGAGGAGGACTGTGGCTTAAAGTACATTGATTGGCCCAGTTTTGGGCATTCTCTGCGGCTGCAGGACACCATTCCTTAACGAAAGAAGAAAATATCTGTCACATACCCATGAATAACCCCTCATACATACGCCTCATAAAGGAGCAACATATAGAAATTACATTTAAATAAGAAAAAAGTCAAATGCAAAATCCTTTTCATCCTATTTTTTGAGGGGAGAGGGAGGTAGGAGCAAAGTTACTGTGCACCAAGGGAATAGAAACTGTGAAGCCTGATGAAGAATGCATCAGAAAGAAATTAATTATGCTATGAATCTTTCTTCTTTTAATTTTACTTCACAAGAGACATTACTGTTGATACACCACTAAATTTTCCAGTTTTTTTCTTCCACCTGCCCAGCCTTATGTTTCTCTTGGTGCTGGCTGTGCTCAATCCTTAGAAAAGGTCTGGAGAAGGAATTTGTGGCTAAATAAAATAATGCGACCCTGCATATAGTCCTGTATCTCTCATAGAGTCCACTACACATTAAAAATAGATTTACAGCACAAAAACTTACCATCTTCATCATGTTGCTGGCAGTTGGTTTTACTCCTCTCCTGAGGGCATTATGTCTGTCAACAATCAACTTTTGCTGCTCTGCTCTGCTGCTTGACAGAGCACTGAGAGCTTCAGTTTCCTAAATTGAAAAAAAAAAAAATGCTGTATTTCTCTTTTGTTTGAATGTTACTAAATCCTGCATTCTGTGTAGGAAATATTAAATTACCAAGATTTTATTATCAACCAAGGAGATAATCCCAGTGGAGGAGGAAGGACTGTGGTCCTCTTTGTCTCCTAAGTGTCTCCAGGGGTGCTTCCATATGGAGCAGCATTTCAGTGGTTCCACAGTGTAGAGGTTAGCAGTAATAACACAGATTCCTGTATTGTATCTTCCAACCCTCTCTGGAGGACCGAGATATCCTGGAATGCCTCTGTGCCTGTAGACTCGTACATTTAGGCAACAGAACCAGTCTTATTTACCAATATAATTTCCTAATGAGGTTTTGTGGAATGAGGAACTAAAAATCATCAGAATTTATGAATTGTGTTTATGATGTGTTTCTCTTCTGTCTTGTTTTAAACATCCCTATCAATGTTTTTCTATTGAAGAAATCTGTTGTTTAATCACAAGGATCATCCCAGGCCTCTTGTGGTATTTCAAAAGGACATTCCCCTGAACAGAAAATGTTTATACCTTTCATGCCTTAGATTTTCTTCCAATTCTGTCATAACTGATAAAATTTCACTTGTTCTCTAATTAAAAAATAGTCATGTGAGGAACTCAGCCTCCTCTTTACATCCATTCTCAGCTAGTCTAGACTGCAGCATTGAGAGGAGAAACGGAAGAATTAAGGGGAAATGCAGTCAAACCACTGATCACGTCCAGTGTTTCTGATGCAAAAGTAGCAAATTTCAAACTAAGTTTGGGTTGGGAGGAACCACTCTGTGTGTGCATTCAGAGTGTTAACTTGGCTGATGGAGGGAAATCAGGGATATGGGCTGAGTGGATGTGATTGTGAGCAGAGGGAGAGGCAATACCTCAGGACCTGGAGGATGAGAAAGGAAGGGAGGTAAGTAAACATGTGTGAAATTAATGGGAAAAGTATTTGATCTTTCGGAGGTCCAGATTATTGGATTTGTGTATGGAAACTTCTGGAAAATACAAGTAATGCTGAATCTTTAGATTTTTTTTGGTGCAAATGTGGAACCAGGCAACTGCTTTGAAATGAAGCAGACTTCAAGGATAAATGTTTTCCAGATCCTATATCTATTACTTCAAGGATAAATGCTTTCCAGATCCTAAATATCTCATCAGACTCTTTCTGCATATATTTGGTGTGCACAGGAAAGCTATATTCAGTTGGTCTACAAGTGCCTCAGAGCCCACCCAAATTTTACAAATAAGAGATATGTATTCTACCTGTCCAGTGGATGGAGGCAGCACAGCTGTGAGACACAGGAACACCACTGACAGAATCATCTCTGAAAAGGTGAGAATAAGGAATTAATTTCCTTTTTGGGGAGCTTTCATTTCTCTGAATACGAAATACATCTTTCTCCTGCATGTTTGCTGGCTTTTGCTCAAGATCCTCCCTCCCTGCCCATCCATTTTTAGAACTAAAATAATAAAATTAATTCTCTCTCTTCATTTCCAAATTTCTATGAATCAACTGCGTTTTACATCTCATACTTCCTGCTCTAGCCCTGATGTAATATTTCCACAGGTATTCACAGGGATTTTTGTTGCCCTTCCTGCAGGAAGCCTATTGCTCATTTTCAAACTGCAGAATGGGACGGGATGCTGCTCTCAGCCTGTTCCTGTGCCTAGGTGAATCTGAAAATTCCCCTCCTCCCCTTTGCCTGCTCTGACTGGAGTGCTTTGGTCGAAAGGGGAATTAGAGACTGAGTCCATCTGGTCTTTACAGTCAGGTATAGGAGTCAAAATCCAAAACCTGTTCAAAGCCTGATGACCAGCACTATGAAATTTTGAATGTGAGCAGGAGAAGAACTGGGAAAGACTTGATTCAGGAAGATTTTTTTTGTTTTTATCTGTTTTAAGACTATTCTTGATTATCTTACAAGTAATAAGAAATTACAACAGAAATTAGAGCCCTCTTTAACACTGTGATTCTTGATATTTCCTATGCAGGGCCAGGAGTAGGACTTTGATGATCCTTGTGGGTCCCATCCAACTCAGGTTATTCTACAAATATCTGATTCTAATTGAAGAATAATACACCAGACCCTGGACTCCAAGACTCCACTTGCCTGGGAGGCTCAAACACCACTCCAGCAACCAAGGAGGTCACTGCAAAGTTCAGGTATCTGCAATCAGTCACACGAATTACATCTAGCTTGTTTCTGCTCACCTACCTCTGGCAGGCAAGCAGGTGACTAGAGTGGAATTTACTTGTTCTGGCAATTTTCCCAGCCTCCCACTCCGAGGGAATTTATGGGCATGTTACCACAGAGGTATATTATTAGCTTAGCTTGTTTGGTTTTGAGGGGCTGCTGATTTTAGTTTTAAATTATTCTTGGGGAGAGGCCAGTAGGGTTTGCTGATCCTTTCATATTCAGCAAAGCCCCTTTGCCTCGAGGCAACCAGTTTATATAAAACACAGAGTGCTCTGGAGAGCACTGGTACTTGTGGAGAACATGTGGTTAAGACAAAACTATTATTTTCCAGGTGTTACAGCAAAGTTCCAGTTCTTCACCAGCCTCTTACCTTGCTCTGGGGGTGACCCACAGTGCCCAACCTTAGGCAGGGATGCTGCTCCAGGTCTGCTAAACAGCAAAACCCACAGACTGTGACTGTGGGCAGCTGGAGTTCAGAGACCAAAAAACTGGAAAGACTGGTCACATCTGTCCAATTTATCTCTAACAGCCTTCAAAATAAGGTGGCTTATTCCAAGCACTTGTATTTGAGGGAAGATCTAGTTGATCCAGGGGAAAACATATGGATACTTAATAGAATAAGTCATTGATCTCCTGTTCTTAGTACTGCTTTATGTCCCTTACTTTTAATTTTGACATCACCTGTTCCTCCTTGAAGTGGTTAAGAATCACAGAATCTTTTTCTTATTAACTTCTCAATGTGTATTTCTCAGACCTGTTACAAAACTTTGCACTTTGTCTGACTTAGGTGTTTAACACCAAAAGGTTATACTCCCAATATAATGAAAAAAGATGCTTTTCACTTAATTTATAACTAGAAAGTACATAGAATTTGGGCTAATTTTAGCTGTACACAAGTTACAATCAAAAATATGCCTTTTGAGTACAAAACATGATGAGATGCAAGTAGAAAGCAACTCTTTTGGTGCATAAAACATATTAAAGGAAAAAACTCTTCACTGAAATTATGAAGCTTTCTATTTTGCAAACCAACCTGAAGAAGCTAACTTAGAGACACGGGCAAAGTATTCATTCACTGTAATATTTTCTATGAATTAACTTACAATTAAATATAATTGGTAAGTTAATACATGATACAAGTTTCAAAATGCCATTGGAATGCTTTTTAAGACCCAGTGGGTTTCCCACTCCAAGATATTAACATACTTTTGGCAATCCCACTGATTTCAACCAAATGCTTACAGTTTATGAGATGTAAATTTAATTGCTCTGCATTAATTTCTAGGCACCGGTCCTAAAATCAGTCTCTCTCTCCCCCTCCCCTGCTCCCCCTCAATCAAACATAAATCAGGACATGTGCCAAGTCTTACTGACTTTCCTGCAAATCCATCTGTATACCAGGATCTGCCACTGAAAGATGGTGCTTTAGCATCCCTAGTTTGTATGAGTTTGGCAAACTCATGAGAATATGTTTTTCCCATCTCTCCTTCTAAAATAAAAATTAAAAAGGTGTATCCTAAATTATTCATTCAATTGGATAGCCATTACAAAAAAAAAAAAAACTCAATTATTTTTTATTATCTTTGAAAAAGACCTGAAATAGAATAAAGTTTCTGTTATTGCACTTGTGCAGCATTATTGCACAATGTCTACTTAGCAGCCAATTTGCAGAAGAGGAGTCAATTAAACAGGGTGGTAATTTTCCCACTCTGAAAATAGGTGGTGATGGAAACATGAACCAATAGAACTTACCAAGGTGAATATATATCCCATTCAATGGGATCCCATTCAATATATATCCCATTCAATGTGTTTTACTGTCTCTCTGTCCCTTTCCCTACATACATATAATTTACAAAGATGTTGCTCTCTTGATACAGGTGGCTTTTCTGGTATTTTAAACTGTTCATCTATATTCTGTACCTTTTTGTTTTAGCTCTTGTTACTCTATTCCCTATTTAATCCTTATTTTTCACTGAATAAAGTCCTCTTCTGTGACTAGTTTTTCAAAAAGTCTTCTGATGATAGGTTCTATTTTAATACATGAAAAAAATCACAATAATTTAAGCCAACGAATCAAGGCGAATCCTACCTTTTGTTTCCTCAAAGATCAGAAGTTTCTTCTGTCCTTGATCAGGTAGTTGTGGAATATGGCTGGAATTCTTCACTGGAGGGTTATTTATAGCTCTCCTGTTTCCTGATAGGACAAGGTGATTCAACGTCACCTTGTATTACAAAATTCATGTAGTGACCAGATAGAACAGCATATTTTTCAAGTTTAAATTCATCCAAAAAGAAGGTTGTTTGCTTGTCTTCCATTTTAGTTTCCTCTTACTTCTTGTACTGGAATAGATGGAATACTCTTAAATGACATCTTAAATTTGAAATTTGCAGTCAATGGGCAGGCCAGGTACAACACACCCTGCTAATGATTGACACATCCGGTTGTAGTAACATTTGATTCTAATCTCCAGCAATGCAAATAAGCTCAGCTAGCGACTGAGTTTATTATTATCAGTCTTATTATTTAACAATGCCTCCAGACTGACATTGTTGTAGCCAAGATGCAATCTTGCACATTGATTTATCCATGGGAGTTTAAAAAGCCTTGGGCCAAGTTCGTGTTCATGCTGTGGCTTCTTTACATCGGTCCTATACTCTAAAGGCCAAAAAAGGAATTTATATTTTTAATCAATATTGGATAAAATTGAAAGATTACCATGTGCACTAACATTAAAACACATATTTGTTTTGGCATTTCCGGGTGCATGGGGTGAGATGGGATAGCTGGGAACACTGCCAGATCAGAAGGACTTTTGTGTGTGCACTGACTGCTTCTGTCCACATTCAATCTTCAGTAACTGCTGACCAGAGCAGCTGTCACTGCTTTTATATCAAATGTTGCTGTTTTTCTATTTAAATTCAGATCTTCCCTCTTCATAATTACTCAGCTCCTCTCTGAGAACTCATGTTGTGCCTTCAGAACAGGTCTTTGCTTTTCCACACCTGGGAAAGCAGCACCTTGGCCCTGCCAGATGAAATGACTGTGGGTTGGTTGATGGTTTGTAATTATGTGGAGAGAAACACACAGTCAGCAAGTTTGGGGCTGACACCAAACTGCAGGGAGCAGTCCAGATGCTGGATAAAAAGCTATCATTCAGATGAATCTCAAAAAGCTGGAGCTGTGATTTGACAGAAGAGGTCTAACAGCAAACAATTGAGAGACACCAATTGTAAAGGGAACAGCTCTGTAAAAATACATTAGGGGTTGGACTTGGTCACAGAATATTTGGGTTAGAAGGGACCTTGGAGATCATTTACTTCCAAGCCTCCCACCATGGGCAGGGATGATCTGAGAGGTCTTTTCCAATGTAAATGATTCTATGAGAAGTTGCACAAGAGTCATCATGAACAATGAACTGTGCTGAATTAGCCACTGCATATTGCATGAACTGAAAATAGTGATTAAACTAAAATTTGAGCAATTCTGAAATGGTGTTGGGACTACTGTGCCCAGTTTGAGAGTCCCCAGTACAAGAAAGGCTTTAGCAGAGTAAGCCCAGCAAAGTGCTACTGTGTTGGAAAGGGAGAAGGCAGAGATTGACTCTTTTCCAACACAGACTTGAGGTGGAACATGGTGTTGGACTAGAGGAGCTTCAGAGATCCTGTACAACCAAAACTGTCCTGAGGTTGTGTGATTTTTATGTTACTTACACTGGAGAGGAACAAAGTGAGACTTGTCTTACTCCATTTGTTGACAGATACAATAGTTCAACACATGACAGTGGGAACCTCTAATTGCTGTATGAGAAAACAAGTGTTACTGGCATAATCATTATAACCATTCTAATGAAAAGTTCTATGCATGTGATCAGTGAGCAATGGATCATAGGGCAAAGACTATGTCCTGTTATGTTTGTCAGTCATCCCTCTGCCTAATACACACTGAGACCTCGTGAATCAGCTCCCCACTCAAGTGTAACAGCTGCCCATAAACCTGAGAAAATTATTCAGAACAACATCCTATCCCCCGACAACATTTCTGCAAATATTGTCATGACACCACATAGGTTGTTCCCATAGCTTAGTTTCATAGAATCGCAGAACATCTCAGGCTGGAAGGGACCTCAAAAGATCATTTCTCCAGCCTGTTGAGGTCCCTCTCAACTACCCTCTCAACAGCAGCTCAACCACCTGCTGTAGGAGCCCCTCCTTTCAAGGTTTGCATCACCTGCAAACTGGCTGCTTTCGTAAACCTCACTTCTATAGCAAGTAGAAGTCTCAGGCATTTATGGTCACTCTTTATGCCTGGCATTGCTAATAAGAATGCAATTCCTTGCCTTTAAATTTTCATGCCAGCTCCATCTCATTAGTCATAAGCTACTGTTCCTATTTTTCAGGTATGTAGAACTCCTATTTGTCTCCTGACATTCATCTTTCACCCAGTTTTCAGATTTTGACCATGATTCCTTCAGTGCCTGGTGATGAATTTAACCTGTTAATTGGTATATCTTCAACATCTTTTGTTTTGTTATGGGAAAGTGATCAATAAAAATTTGCAGTTTCATCTGGATTTTCTTAGTTTTGATGCCTATGAAATATTTCAGTGCGTTAAGCTAGATCTAGTCTGTGGATATTGTCTTATGTATAGATCAAACCTATTTTGTTTTTATTTTCTCCATTTACTATTCCCATTTATCTGTATCCCTCTTTAATTTTGTGTCCAGCCATCCAATATCTAGGGGGAAAAGCATCTGCCCATTCTTATTTATACAGCATCTTCTAGAGTTCCCAGAGCAGGGTCCTAGAGCCTATCACAGCAAGAACAAAAAGCACTAATAAACTATATAAATTATTTAGATTCCTCTATCTTTAGATATCCAGATGTTACATATCTAACACAATATAGGTGTCCAGATTCTCTCAATGTTCAGTAGACAGAGACACTTTTCTGTTTTCCTATCTTAGACTCCCATCATAGTAAATTAACTTCTCAAAGTATTGCTCTGTTCTTGTTAGCCACACAGTGACCCCGACTAAGAATAAAAGTCACAAAAGCCTCTGAAACTCCACTCTGCAGAGTTATTTCTGTATTGGGAGGCAGTCTCCAGCTATCTAAATGCTCCTTCTATTTTTCTACTTCGTGGTTGAAGAGAATGAATTAGAGGTAGAAGAAATTAGTTTTTTTCCAGTGTAGGAAAAATAATTGTTATAATAGATTAGGATTAAGCCAAACTAAATTTATCAATCTAAAAATGATTTAAAAATCTTTAAAGTGGTGGGTAACCTCCAGGTTCATCTTACTTAGAGACCAACCTTGGGTGACATCCCTGTTCACTGAATAAAGCAGAAACCTGAATTAAAGATGTCAAAACTTTTGAGATATTTTACCTTCACAACACCATACTCATTTTCTGTTCCTCAGTCCTAAATGGGTGGAGTTTCCTCATTCTCTGTCCACCACAAGCTGAAAACACAGATGCTTAGCTGGAGTTCCATTCCTGTTACACAAATGGAATGGTCAATAAATGTATTGCTCTTAAAGACTTTCTTGGCAGTTTTCCCACTGAAATCTGAGATATAATCAGCCACATTCTTTTCTCATATTCCATATGATAAAATTTTTTCTCAATTAGAGCATATAATTCTTTTATTAGCCTGAACAAAAGTGTGGTTTTTTCCTATGTATCATCTGCATTTATCTCAGGGAGGTAATTCAGTGCAGCCTCAGGTTACATGGCTTGATAAATATTTTGAGTCCATTACAGAGATTCCAAACTATATTAATAATCTTTAAAGAAACTTAATGCCTCAGCTTTTATTTCTACCTCAGTTTGTGTTTCCTAGGGTTTTAATTGTCCAAGTAAACTGATGGAAATCAGCAACCTGAAGGCTCCACTGTGTATCTCTAGGAATAGACATATTGCAAAATCAGTCACTGAGGTTTGGTATTTCCATCCTAAAAGTCATACTGGTTCTTCCAAGAGTCAGTTGCTCTTTCCTCTCTAACTTCGACTGAGAACACAAACCCGGGGCTCTTCTGTAGCTCTTCCCAGAGCCAGGAACTCTAAGCCAGCAGGACTTTGAAGAAGATAAATTTTTTAGTATTTTCAGATTTCTGCCATAGCAAATGCATTTAGCAACAGTGCATTTATTTAGAAGTATTCCTTTGCAAGGATTGACTCAACCAGGCAACGACAAGAGAAATGCAGCTAAAAATGAAATTAAATTTGCATAATTTATCTGAAAGAAGTGTCTCTGTGTTTAGGGTGAGATGTTGTTTGCCACTGTCTTAGCAGTATAGCAAGGCTGTATCCTTATGCCATACCACACTTTTCTATAATGTCTCCTTTAGAACTTTGGTACAGTTAATTCCCAGCATGCCTGCTGTTACCAATTCTGATTTTAAAATGTCAAGAAGAAAATGTTAGATGTCATGGAAGGCAAAGTTTATTATGAGTTTTTTGTGCCTGGGAAAAAAAAAGAACAGAAGCATTCTGTGGATTTTTATAAATGTCTGATATATATTTCATACCTTTTTTTGAGCATGGATCAGTGAAGAACATCCATGGAAAAGTTCAAAAATTCAGTTTCATCATTACTTGCTGCACTTAAATAGTAGAGTCTTTGTTTTTCTTCTTTCCAATGTGATTTTCCAGGTCTTTGGCCTGATCAAACCCTGACGTAATCTTAAACAAGTGTCCTTACAAGAGCAGCAGTGTCTTGTGTTTGAGTAGTGATATACATTATAAAGAAAATAGAATTAGATTTAAAAAATTTACTCTGTTCAGGTATCTAAGTGGCAGAAAATTTTATTGCCAAGTTGTACTTCTGTTTTTCTTTATCCCTGTGTATGTTTATTTAACTTTCCTTGGCATAGAGAAGAAAATACACTGGATAAGGAGAATTTTGTTCACAGTTCAAATCTGGTTTTCTCCAGTACTTGTAGTTCTCCAGGCACTGAACACATTTAGGTCCTCCTTAATGGCAGTGCAGGATTACACATTGTGGCCTATCACAGGAAAGGAAACCCCAAAATCTTTTTGATCTGCCTCCCCAAAAAAGGCCTTTTCTTAACACCATGCACAAGAAATGTTCAAACACAAATTTACCACTGTTGGAGAGCTTAATAATTATTTCTATGAATAATTTACTTCCAGTTTTATTGAGAAACCCCAAAATATTTGGGACTAATTCCCTTTTCTTCTAAGTTTGAAATCATATCCTGCTATCAAGTACCTGGACATAATCCCAAATGGCTTTGAAGTATTATTATCATGCTAAATCCTATGCATATAAAGATAATAAAAGATAGATCTTCTTGGTCAGGTATTATATGCTACAGACACAATAAACTTTATCTATCAACCTACAGGTCTAAAGAACATCTGTGTCAAAATTAAGCTGTGATAACAGTGTTAGAGATAATTGTACCACATTGTGCATTTTGATTTTTTTAAAGTAATAGGTCTTTGCAATTTATACATTATATCTGTGGCCATATCCTGCATTGATAGCTTTTCTAGTCACATCCCTTTTGAATCCACCTAAAACCAAATTTTGCCAGGAAAAATGACAAGACATTCTGAAGAAAAGAATATTGCAAAGACCATCAAGACCACTTTCTACAGGTGCATCTGAAATGTATTTAATTTAAATAACCATTGGCATCTACATTTGAGGAAGAGTCCTTTCACAGACTTTGAAAATTAACAGGTATTTTTGGGACATGTTTTATTTGATCCCAAACTTAACATCTAAACAAAATCATATGTTGTCCTAGGAGTATCTGTAATCATATTATGATTATTGAATGGCCCTATTAAAGTCTCATATAGTTTTAATTCTATCTTTTAAGTTTAATTATTTGTATTTAAATTATTAATGAAAAGGATACTAAAAGCTCACCTTATTGGGCTAAATGTGTAGCAGAAGCTGAGGAAATTTTGGTGAAGTAAGGGAATAACTAATTAACATCCCTGGAGAATTCATCTTTTCTGTTCTTCCTTTCACAGAGAAATTCTGCAGCTCCTCTTTGGTTTGTGTGGTTTCTCATGCTGGGGAAAGACACACTTAATGACAGACTGAGAAAAGGTAGAATTCAGTCAGAGTCAGAGCAAGGGGAAGAGAATACTAAATGCTAAATTGTGGAAGAGAAAGCAGACTCAGTTATTGCATAAAGGCTGAATTTGTGGAGATTAACTGGGGCTTCTTGGTGTTCACAAAGAAAAGTAAGAAGAAACAGAGAGGTGGAGAAAAGTGAGACAATTCAGCATTGTCAGGAGGAAACTCTCTGTCAAGAACCCCCAAGGATTCTAAAAGTTTCAGTGGCAAAGATATTTCTGGACATATTTGATAAGCATCAATGGATGTACCCACTCACGTAATCTCAGAAAAGGGGAAGTAATGTTGATTACAGGATGAGATGGAAGGAAATAAGAGGAAAAGTGTTGGTTGTCATGTTCAGGAAGGTTGTGGCTCAGTCACAGATGGAAGTCAACTTCTACACACAAAGCTAGGATTTCCTTTTACCTTCTCTTGAAAAAAAAGTCATTATGGGGATCTCAGCCTGTATGCTGAACATGCACCAGAAAGGTCTGAGCATCTTCTCTGGATATGTCTTCACCATTAAGTGTAGAGAACACTGAATAAGCTTGGATTATTTGCAAGAATCATAGAATCACAGAATTGATGTGATGTAAGTTGGAAAAGACCTCTCAGATCAACAACCAGCACTGCCAAGCCTTCCACTGAACCGTGTCCCTCAGTGCCATGTCTGCACCGCTGTTAAATTCCTTTGGGCCTGGTGACCCCACAACTTCTTTGGGCAGCCTGTTCCAATGCCTGGTCACCCTTCCAATGAAGAAGTTTTTCCTAATACCCAATCCTAACCTCTTGTGGTGAAATTTGAAGCCATGTGCTGTTGTCCTGTTGCTGGTTACTTGGGAGAAGAAACCGACCCCCTCATGGCTGGAACAGAAGGAACAAATGTCTCCATTCATGGAGCCATGTGCTCCCACTGCCTGGGAATGAGGGTGTCTTGGATTGCACACCAGACTGCACTGCTCTGTGCCATCACTGGCTGACGCTGCTCTGTGCTATTTGGGTGACAACTTGCAAGGTGGGGTCTCCAAATGCTCAGGGAAGTTGGAAGTGCAGGCACAAGAGAGGATTTTGTTGCTGAAACATGGACGTCTGTTGCCAATTTTGCTGTAGCATGTTTGAGACATATGCATGGTACTAACAGGTATTACACAGCACTTATGGGAGACTCCCCTTCTGGAGTGTCAGATGGAGGCAAGGTAGGACATTCTGCAGTACTTAAAATAACCCCAAATGTCTGCATGGAGGTAAATGAATCACATCCCCATTATTTCATGTCTGATGAGTCAAATTGCCTGGCCTCAGCAATGCTTCCAGCTCTTGGGATTTACCAGGCATTGTCTGCCAATTGCTTCCCTTTTCTGTTTGAGTATATCCAGGAGGTAGTTGTTCTGGCGTTTTTGCCTGCCTTCCTCTCTTTTTCGGGTACATTACACTAAACACCAAAGTCTGGGCAGCTGAGTATAGCCCACTGTCTGGTTCAGTCACTTTCCTTCAAATTTGATATCATTTGTCTCCACTTCAGTGCCTGGCACTGTCTTGGGATGCTGAAAAATATTCTGCCTCAACATCAGCTACTTGTTCAGAAAGTTTGAGCTTCCCACTGATGTTTTGTAAAATCTGACAGCCCTGGGTGGCTGCCTCAGACTTGACAGGGCATCTCAGAGAGCCAAGAATAACCCTCAGGGAGAGGAATGGACACTCAGCTGTCTAAATGGTAGCCATTTAGTCCACTTTAGGGCTCACTGAAGATAAAATTCAGACACTTCTATGAAATTTATATTTGACATGTTTTTTTCTCAATCTCAAAAAAAGGTGAGCCACCCACTGCAGGTGCCTGTATCTCTGCAGTGACAAGGAGTGAGCCTATGGCAGGATTCAAATTCACACACCTAACTGTAAATGTCTACCCTTGAGGAACATGTCCTGTAATCCCTGGAGTAAAATTCAGTTTTCTACAGGCATCCAGAGACATTAGGAATACCTTTGAATATTAGACATACTCATGTGGGCCATGGTTTTTGTTTAGATTTATAAACTACGCTGAAAGGGTCCTGCAGCCCAAGAGATCAAAAATATCTCTCTCAGAGTCAAAAACAAATAAAGGAGTTTGTGTCATCTGTGTACTCCAGCCCAGATGCTCTATCTGGTGAGGTTTTTAACAAAAAAGGCTTTTCAGGATCTGATCTCAGGCTGGATCCACCTGGGATGTTTCCTTTGGTTTCCCTGAGTACTGCATTGTGTTTGCAGGGTGCTGTAGGAGAAGACAATGTATTTTTGTTATTGTACAGGACCCAGAGAGGATATTTCACTTGGAGCAGAAACTAAAAAGTGATCTGGAATGACCCTGACTGATCAGGGAAGTTGGAGCAGGTGACCCATTGTGCCCCTTTCCAACCTGACCCATTGTGTCTGTGATTCTGTGAAAACCATAAAATATGCCTTCTTTGTTTGCAAGATCTCACACTTATATAGAAGCACTCTCTCCCTTGGATTTTATTTGAGGGGGTTTGGTGTGTTCTGTTGTTTTTTCCATGCTTGGACACGAGCAGTAGCCAGTGCTGGCTGTTTCTCTCTCTATGTGTGTGTGTGTGTTTGTGAGCCCAATGCCATATTTGAAGTCTTTCACCTCATGCTTGTCTGACAGCTGACCAAGTACTGAAAGTGTCTGTCACAGACAGATTTTCAGTGCAGTTCACAGCTCACATAACAGAGGGAGAGGGGAGGGGAAAGACAGTTCACAAAATGTATGAGGAAACGTGTTGGGAAGATGCAGGATCTCTGTGCAGACAGAGTGTCTTTTGTCTCTCGGGCAGAATGACTCCCTGGCTCAAAGCCCACCGTGAAGCAAATAACAGAGCACATTCTCTGTGCCCTAATGTTGCTACATAGCACTGTATTTGGGACTTAAATTATAGACAAAGGTCTGCTCTTTCCCTATTTTTTTTTTTTGCAATCTCTCTTGCTGTTGTCTCACCATTCAATAGGTTCTTTGTACTCACCAGACCTACACACACAGCCCAAAATTACCTTACGCAAAATAAGTTACAGTTGCACTGAAAAATTTTTATTTATATTAGTTTTCACTCCATTTAGAAAAGAACAAGGGTTTATTACTGATCAGAGTTATGCAAAACAGATGGTATTTTTCTTTTTTATATCAAAAGATAACATAACCATATTTAGGTATGAATGGTGAGATAATTTTTCTACAAAGTTTTCTTATTTTAAAGCCTGGCATCTGGTCTAAGATAATCGTATAGATGTCCTGTAGTGATTAGACTGAAAAAGACATCACTGGAGCAGGATTTAACCCACAAGGATCAAGACTAAAGACAAGACCTACTGCTTTTGAAAATGCTTGCACTGCTACATTGATGGCAGAGCTCTTGGACACACATCCCTGTCTTAAAAATCTGAAGTAAAAGACCATAATTTCTTCTGAACTCTCAAAATTTTGACTTTGGAATGAAATTTTTTCCTTCTACTTTGGTTTGGAGAGGTTTTGTTTGTTTGTTTGTTTGTACTTTTGTTTGTTTTTTGTTACACTCAGATGAAACTCCTTTTTATATAAATTTTTCCTGAGTAATTAATTAAAACTTTGAACAAGGTTATGAAAGAATCTGTAAACAGAGAAACAAAGAAAAATCTTGCTCATATTAAATAGTCATGTCAACAATTTTTATAGTTATTTACAGGTGGAGCAAAACATTTTCACCAGTTTTCTAACCAGTGTTTGTACCATTTCCATGCCAGTCCTGCCAGCACTGATAAATGTCCTATTTTCTTCTGAGGTTCTTGACACTTTCTGCTCTTAATTAGCTGCACAACCTTGTGTCATTCAGCTGCAGTGTAACTGTGAATTATTTTAGGAAGCGGTGGATCTGATCAGAAATAGTTCATAGTTTCAGTAAGATAAATCTCCATGAGATTTGATATATCAAGGGGAGCTCACTTGATGTTATAACTCTTCCAGATGACTGATTTCTTAAATACCCAGCAAAATCTCAGGAATTGCCATTGATTCTGCATTGATTACCACAATACCTCTGATTCTCACAGGTATACAGGAAACAATTACACAAAGGGAAAGGTGTTGTAAATGGAGGTGGGACAAAGATGTAGAGGAAAAAAGGTCCCATCTCATGGTTTATGTGTTGTGTGAAGCTTATGAGGAAGGAAAATGAGATCTTCATCAGCATTAATATTGTGGAAGAGAGTAATTCCCTACACTGATAAGGGAAAGGCTCAGTAACAACAGAAACACATTGGTCATATATTGGTTTTCCTGAGGAAACTAGAGCACCATGACAATCGCAGAGATCACAGGGATTGATATGAAGGATTTGGGTTATTCTGCCTTTTTTCCATCTCTCTCTTTCCTCCAGATATCTTAAGGAGAGATTGATTAACTTGATTCCCTTGCAGTCTAGAGATGTTCGCAGAGGATGAGATCTTCTGCTTTTGTTTGTTGTTTTATTTTTTTAAACTTTATCTGCTTGAATAATTCCTGCATTTCTTCTCAACATTTTCTACTTTTCATTTTTCTGACTTTCTTACTGCCAGTCTGAAACAGCTTTAGTTACCCAGGATAACCTATTTGGCAGTGCCTGTTGGGGGCACACATATGGTCCATGATGGAAACCTCAGGTTTACGTTCTCTGTTCTATGTAAATGCATGTCCTAAATCTTGTCATTTCCAGATCAATGGAACAACTGTCTTAGTGAAAAATCTTCTGCCAGTTGTTAAAGTGTGCAGCTGATTTTCTGGGGACTGCTCAAATCATAATGTTAAATATTCCTTGCTGAGTAGGTTCACATTGACTATGACTGTAGGCAATTAATATGAGTTTCCCAAATGACAGCCATTTTCTCTTGGTAGTTTCTTTTTGTTGTTGTTGTTGTTTGTTTTTGTCTCAGTAACAATTTCACATGGGCAGACTAAGACAGGTTGCTATTGTGAATCTGCTGCAATGCTTCCAGGTATCCATAACATTGTTTGCATTGCTAAGTGCTGTGAGGGGAAAGTATCAAAGTTAAGGGATTATGCTCTGCTGAAGTTGATTAAACAGTTCCTCCAGTTTCAAGAGTTATGACAAATGAAAACCTCTTACACAGAAACCCAAGCTATCCAGGTTGTCTGTTAATTAAACAGATGTCAGTTTGCTTAAATGCCAGGATTCATTTTTTTTCCTCTTCTTCAAGTCCTTGAATTTCTGCCTGAACAAAAGTGAGGAGTGTGCTCCTGTGCAATGTTTATCTATATGGTATAAAAACTCCTTAATTTGACTCCTCCAGAATTAAAAAGAAGATATTTTATATACATTTAAAATTTTTTTTTACAGAAATTGGATCATATTTCTTTGCTCTGGTTTTCATCTGATCATAATTACTCAATTGAAATGCAAATATATAGCAGTTCAGCAGAGGGTAGAATTGATCTGACCCATCTTAATCTTCTCACATTAAATGTCCAATTTAACAGTCTCTGTAGGCTCCCCATGTAGTAGATGAAGAGAGATGGACAACTGCAAGAGGGCTCCACATCACTGCAGATGTCTGAAAAGTGGCATAAAACATTCTCTGCAGTAGACTTTTTTTATCTAGGGAAAATGAAAAGGCTGCACTGGATCATCTCCTTAAATTTTAGAAATCTGCAGTTGGGCAAGATACTTTGAACTTTCTTTGGATGTTCAGAAACCTGAAAAACAAGACATTGCAGATCATCTTAGAATTCAATGGTGATTAAAAGCTGGAAGCAACTTTGTAACAGTAGCATCTTTCTTGAGTTCTCTCAAGTGGTGTCAAGGCAAATAACATTGAGGAAAAAAAAAGACTATGAGAGTCTGGCAATTTCAGTAAGGAATTAGGTTGGCAAGGAGATTCGAAGGGGATATATTTCTAGTTAATAGGCAGCAAAACCTAATAGAAAAGAAAGGCCAACTGGAAGATTATAATATGGCCACAGTGTAACTATAGAGTAAAGCAGACATAGTTTTTATAGATTTGAAAATAGTTTTTAATACAGATAATTTGCATTGTACCGCAAGAACTAACCTCCTGTGTGCCAATTGCATAGAGTTTTTTTATCAGTGATGCACTTATAGGAACCAGTACAGTGTTTTCAGACACATGTGTGGTTTTACTTCACAAAGTTTTGTTCTGACAAGATAACTGGCAAAATACCTGCACCAGCTCCACTGAAATTGGCTCATTTGACACTGCTTTTGTAACACTTTGACCCTACTTTTGTACCAGTGGTGTAAGTCCAAAGGAGCCATCACATTTGGGCAGGGGGAAGCCATTGCACTCCCAGACATATAATTTACCCCTTACCACTTTTATTCCCTAAAGAGATATAAACTCATATATCTTCTGCATTGAAAAGGCCATAACAGTACATCCCATCTCTGTTGATGTGTCAGGTAGTTCTTTATGTGAATATGAAGACATTTGTTAATACAAACAATTGTTTTTTAAAGCAAACAGGAAGACAAATCCCCTTCCTTGGACCTGTAATAGATCCACCAGCTCAACACTGCTGAAACCACATCAAATATCCACAAAAATTCCTATCAACTCTTCACTTATTCCTTAGTACATTGTTACAAATGTGAGGAGAGTTTCTGCAGGAGGTTCTTTTGGGACACGGAGTGTAAACATAATTCATTAGTTACCCTTTGAAATTTTGAAGTGATGCAAAATGGAACAATTTTTTTTCTTCACATCTGTTCCAAAGAAGACAAGGAATCTTTTTCTCTGGTACTGGAGCTGTAACCCAAAAATAGAAACCAGTATCTAGTACTTGTCTAATTTTCAGACTGCTGAATTCTAACTTCCGTGAAGTGCTGGGACTGGAAGAGAAATGCTGGTCTCACTCATTTCCACACCTTTTCTCTTGTAGGAAAAGCTTAACTATAGCATAATTAACCAAGTTCTGAAACTAAGTGTAGGTATTAATAGTACTTAGTAGCACAAAGCTGTTGCAAAGTCAAAAAGGTTTGGCACAGCAAAAGGTTTTTTCTCCCAATGCAGGATAATTTTTGTAGCTCAAACAATACCTGGGATTAATTTCTCACTACTGTTCTGGATGTGATTGGTTCATGGAGGTTTGAATTTCACCAAACCAGTCCTGGATTGAAGATGATCATGAGGTGTGCCTACCTTCAACTAAGGATTTTTAGCCACATGAAAAGTACAGATGATACATATTACGTCAAGGAAAATTTCTGAAATAATTGAGACCCCTCCAGATTTAAAGAGCATAGCATACAAATGAGACACAGCGAGTGTTTCAAAGTATCATTTTGGACACACCTTAATGATTTTTATTAGCTTTAGGCCAATTGGTTATGCATGCCTATACGTACCTTAAGCATTTTGACTGTGCTCCAGCACAGCAGGTAATTCAGAATTCTTGTATTTTTGGAAATAATGTTGTTATATTTCTTCTCTTCTTTTCCCTACATGCAAAAGGATGTCAAGAATCTGAGACAAGTTAGGGAGTACTTAAGGAAATCAAACAAACAAACAAACATATTTGTACTGTCTTGCATATTTAAAACTACAAAATAAAGTGCACTTCTCTGCTTAAGGTTGAACGTACTTTAAAGCAGCATCATGTCATACATCAAGAAAATAAGGGATAACAAATATTATTAATTCAAACAATAAAAGAAACCACTGAAGGGATTTTGTCTCATTTGGTGGCTTTACCTAAAGTTGAATATAAAAGCTGCTATTTTTGATGCCTGCTGAGAACTGAGTCTAAATCCCTAGAACCTGTTGCATTTCTTAGCCCACATATGTGGACAGACAGTTCTTGTCTGCAGAACAAGTGCTTACAGTTTCTTATATCCCTCATGGAAACTGCATTTCTCTGGATCTATAAAACAGGTAATCAGGTTTCTTGCTGACGAATTAGATCCCCAAACACGGATATCTAATCTTTGAAAAGCAACATGTTCTCAGTCACTTAGTGTACCAAATGTCTCATGAGATATAATGATAAACTTTTACCTTTAGCTAGCTGATTGAATTTTTAGTTAATATATACTGACCTAAGCCACATTCCTCAATTCCTTGTCAAACTGGTTGTTGTTTTCAATTCAGTACTATTTGGGGAACTGCTTACTGAATAAAGAAAACTTCCATAGAAGCACAAATTTCCAGCATTATTGGCTAATTAAGGCTTTGTCTACGCTGGCAGCTGGGGACTTTAGGCAATCTCATGCCCATATGCACTAACCATTTTACATTGTAAATCTCTTGGCTGGGTCTTAAGTGACAGTCTTGCCTGATGCTGCAAAAAATGTTGGCATGAGGCTGATCTGACCCCTTCATACCATGTGCTTTGAAATTATCTGGGCACACAATCTGTAAGCACTATAAATCGATCTGCTGCAGTCCCACAAGTCCTTGTTTCTGACTTCTTGCAGTTATCCTTTCTTTTCTTTTTGTCACCCTTAAGCACAGACAATCTCAGAAAAACCCAGAAAATTCACAATCGGCTGCTAAAAATGCTCATTTTCACATGCTATAAAGGAAACTGATTCACCTAACATTCAGTCAAGTAATATGAAGCAGCAGATCCATGGTTTATAATCCTTGGGAATGTGGGGGATGCAGTCAGGTTCACTGTGGATAATGCAAAATTGGTCATAAATATCAGGTGAGATTTCCCTTGTGCATCATGAGGACAGTGCTCCAAGGCAGCTCACGGCAGAGGCAAAACATTTAATAGGATAAAATAAAATTTACCTTAGAAACTTGTTTTATGCATGGATTTTTCCAAGGCTTTTTGCAAGGATCTTGCTTTTGTTATATGAGCACCTAAGAGCATATGAGCCTTGTGTGCATGTGCAATACATATTGAAGAAAAATATTTTCAGACTGATAGTCTTGAAAACTCAAGGAATTCTGGATTCTTCAGACCACTCAGAAAGTAGGTTGGTTTTATTGAGCCCAAAGCAAGGCTGCTTTTTTTTGTTTTGTTTTGTTTTTTGCAACTCTTGACATTTTGTTCAGTGGCTAACAGTAGTTTCAGTCCTTAATTTCTGCAGTTCCTCTCCTTTCTTTCTTCTCCAGATTTTCTGCATTTCTTATCATCATCAATACTATTTATTCTTCTGATGAAAAGGATCAATGATGATTTATAACCTCTACCTTCTTGAACTCTTTCAGCTCCACAGCATGTAGTATAGCCAGACTAAATCCTGCTTAATTTTGAGTTATATCTTAGATTTTTTTTTTTTTTCAGGAAGACTTCCTTTTCCTAGGAAGAAATAGAGGTGCTCACACTGGAGGAGGTAGACATTTACACTAAGAAAGCTGCATCCTTTGAGGTGGGACTGAATTTCCAACTGGACAAGGAAAGCAGGTGGGATAAGCAGACTGGATCTTCTTTGCAGAGACTTCAGTGTGAGCAGCCTTAAATGCGGCCTGGTTAGAAAGGGAAAATTACTGAGCAGAAGAAAATGTCTGCTGGAAAATACTGGCAGAGATATTCCCAGCCAGCCCGGCAGCTGTGAGCCTGGGAACTAAACTTTCATACTGCAAACATCCCCGACAGCTACATCTGGCCTCCTTAAAGAACAGCTGGGGTTCCCAGAAGCCAGAGACATCCTGAGATACCATCGATAAGCACAAGAAATTGTAACAGCCATTTATCAGCTGAAAAAGTGGAAACAGTTTGGGGACATGATCACGGTCTGAAAGAATCAAAATTATCATCATCTATTGGCTGGTTCAGGTGAAAAATTGAAATAAAAAACATCCATTGGCTGCTTGAAGTGGTGATGTCCTGTGCCTCCTTATGTCTCTATGATATAAAAAGGACCTAATTTTTATTAGAATTGGAGCCTCTGTTTCTGAGAACTTTTTGTGCTGTATCCCTTCCCTTCCCTTCCCTTCCCTTCCCTTCCCTTCCCTTCCCTTCCCTTCCCTTCCCTTCCCTTCCCTTCCCTTCCCTTCCCTTCCCTTCCCTTCCCTTCCCTTCCCTTCCCTTCCCTTCCCTTCCCTTCCCTTCCCTTCCCTTCCCTTCCCTTCCCTTCCCTTCCCTTCCCTTCCCTTCCCTTCCCTTCCCTTCCCTTCCCTTCCCTTCCCTTCCCTTCCCTTCCCTTCCCTTCCCTTCCCTTCCCTTCCCTTCCCTTCCCTTCCCTTCCCTTCCCTTCCCTTCCCTTCCCTTCCCTTCCCTTCCCTTCCCTTCCCTTCCCTTCCCTTCCCTTCCCTTCCCTTCCCTTCCCTTCCCTTCCCTTCCCTTCCCTTCCCTTCCCTTCCCTTCCCTTCCCTTCCCTTTTTTGTTTGCCAACAATACTTGAAATTTTCCATATCTGCTACAAGTGTTTCTTATGGCCACATGTTGGACCTCCTCAAAAGGCTTCTAAGGAAGTCTTAGCTGTCTAAGGGGTATCTCAAATCTGAATTTTATACCTGTGTAAGGTAGAAGAGATCCAGCAACTGCCTAGATGAACACCGGTGGTAGACTCATCTCTGAAAAGGGAAAAAAAAAATTGAATTCCCTGAAGTGTTGCAAGTTGCATCACCTGGAAAGCTTCCATAAAACTCTCTGACAAAATAATACAATTAATGCACCAAAGAGTGTGATTTTATTGAATGACTAATAAAAAAAAACATATAGAAATGCAGGAAGGGATTACCTAAATCTTGACAATAATTTTTGACTGTGCATGTTCATTCTGAAATGCTCCAGTGACATGTTACAGTTGGCTTTTTGGGCAGCCAGGGGAGTGGTGGAAATCTCCTGTTCTTCCTTCAGGATGAACAGGGACATGAAGAGAAGATGACAATATTTGGACCTCAACCATATCAAATGAGTCTTCAGATATTTCATATTTTCTTATATTTTTTAAAATATAGTCTTATCTCTGATGTAAATTAATATCAAATTCTATTCCTAAATTGATAGATATGGCTTTTCCAATACAGTGTATGATAACATATAGTTTACCACATAACCAGGGCAAATGTTTCCTATTACTTAATGCTCCATTCTTAGAGATGATCCCAGACATGGATATTTATAAGCCATAAAATCTCTGTCAATATTCCAGAAAAGTACTGACTACTTACAGTATTATTCCAGTGATATTGGCTACCGAAACCATTAATTTCTTTTAGCTGGCACTGAATGCACCAAATGATGATAATACAATATGTGACCTCTCCAATGCTTATAAATATTATAGATGCTTTTGCAGAAGTTTCAGCACTGTGTCAAAATATTTACTTATTTATTGTGGAATTGAGCTTATAATGAGCTAAAAGATCCTGCCTCATTCATCCAAAATAATTAAAGAGATAATTGAGTGAAAGCAATTTCTCCCAGCCACCTGCATGAGGAGCATTTGTTGAAATTGCCTTTTTTCTGTAACCAATTATCATGCTGGTTACTGACTGTATCACATTGAACTTCATTAACCAACAGCTCCTGGATCCTGCAAAACTGAATGTACTTAATTATTATCCAAGTCTACTATGCTTATTATTGCAAATGCATCCTTACTATAAAAATTAGATTTATCAATTGCAGCTTTAATGCTGAATGGAGCAATAGCACAAATAGATTTTTGTAGCTTGTGTTTGGCTTCACAAGCTTGGAGCTTGTGTGGTTGGGCAGGGAAACACAATATTGACAAGTGAAGGGTGTTTTGTTCACCTTTGTACTATCTCTCAAAACTGAGGGTGATATTGCTAGCTGACAACTTTGTCTTGAAGCATTTTCACTACTAAACAGCAATTTTGGGAGCAGTGGAACTGAAGATGTGATTTAGCTGACAGATAAAGACACTGGTACATTATTTTAGAATAGTATAATAGAGTAGTTTGGGTTGGAAGAAACCTTTAAAGGTCATCTAGACCACCACTTGTGCCACGGACACCCTTCCACTGTCCCAGGTGGCTCCAGGCCCCATCCAACCTGGCCTTGAACCCTTCCAGGGAAGGGGCAGCCACAGCTTCTCTGGGCACCCTGTGTCAGCTTTACCAATTCTGCAATTCTGTGATTTATCTGTGTAAATATTGCAGACTTCATAAGAAATATTGACATCATCACAATGAAAATAAAAGGAGTGGGATAAAAATCACTTGAACTGGGTCAGGACGCAGCAACAGAGCTCACAACAGAAGTATTACGGCATTCCTGTAAACACAGATGCCTGCATCATAGCTGCTTGATTTCTCTTAGAAGTAAATGGGAAAAAGGGAGCATGACTCGACTCTTACTGGAATTTTTAGTATTTCTTGAAGGCTGAAATCTAGGAATACCAGTTTCTTCTTTTGGCCACAACAGGAACACTAGTCCGCTTCCAAAGGGATTTTCACTTTCTTGTTTTCCAGAACTGCAGAAGCTGCACCTTCAGGGTTTACTTCAATGGGAGACTGTGCAAGCAAATTACGTGAAGAGTAGCATCTAATAGAGAGCAATTATTCCCTTGTGCTTCCCTCTGAATCACGTTGCAAAAGGACAGAAGTTTAAAGAACTAGCTATTCTTTTTTCTATAAGAGAAATTTCATTGAACATCAGCCTGCTAATTATAAATCATAGTCACCAGTATGTCTCTGTGTGTATATATATGTGTGTGTATATATATGTGTGTATATATATATATATATATACACACTCAAGTATACATACATAGAGTTTACAGTTTCCTCTTTACTAACACATTAAAGGGTAGTTTTTTTCCTTTTAGTCTCAAATCTTTTAGTTCAAAGATTACTTTTTCTTGTAAATGTGCCCACAAAACTTTACAACCCACCCTCCCCACAAAAAAATTAAAAAAACCTGTTAAACCCCTCAAACCACATTTTCAAGATCATTTTTGGTAGAGACTTTCTTTCCTTCCAGATTCACCATCATTCTTCATTGCCTTAATGTGGAGAATAGTTCCTTCCCAAACCTGTTTTTTTTTTTGGAATTGGGCTGCAATCACTGCAATGACACATGTAGCAAGAGGCCATTCACCCTCATGACAAAAAACTTTCCTGATGTGGGAAATTTCTGGGTGAACAGGCATCATAATTTAGACTCTTGATTTTTTTTTTTTGTTTGGTTTTTTTTTTTGTTGTTGTTTTTAATTCTGCTGCTGTGAAGAAAGAAAAAAAACATTAAAACCCCCACTAAACTGGTATATTTGAGAACTACCAGTGCCACTCCTTATAAAAAAACCCAAGGAAACACAATTTAAAAGGAGATACCATCACCTCTATCAGCAATGTGGTGCTCCTAGGACACAGGAGCAAGTGTGAGGTAGGAACAGTGACTAAATCACTGAGGTGGAAAAGGAACATGAGATATCCTGGATGAGGTCTTGCTTGTTTAGATGAATGTTCTATGGAGGCATTGACACAAAGAAAGAATTCTAGAGTCATATAATCCAATGTCCTACTCATTGTGAATTGAGCAGGAACTTTCTAAATGAGAAAAGTTAGTCTCTGACCCAAATCTTAGAGTTCTTGTCTCTAATAAGGCTTTAAAAAAACTTTAGTAATGAGATATTTCTGTTTAAAAAGTTATTTATTTAGTAAGACATTATTAATCTTTTCCTTTTTCTATATATACAGAAATATCATCCACATATTTTATAGCCGAAGATCCTCAAGATATTATGACTTTCTTTTATGTAGAAAATGAGATATGGCTGAGATCAAGGTTTGATAACCAGAACAGTAATGTTAGGGGCCAGACTAGATGACTTTTAAAGGTTCTTTTTCTACCCAAGCCAACCTATTATTCTAAGTTCAAAACAAACAGCTTTTACTACCTGGATAAGTGTGTTCAAACCTACAAAGAAATGATAAATATGCTAAAACTCTTGTTATCCTGGTCATTGAATTTAGCTCACCTCAGTGTTGATCATGATTTTAACTTTGGCCAGTCAATGACTTTGAGACAGGAAAACATAAATTGTGTCTATTTTTAAGTATCAACTTAATTTCTACAAAGTCAGTGCAAGAAAAACAGAGCCTCTTATTGCTTAGCACACAAGAAAACTACTTGGATAAACCTCTCCAGCTGCAGATTTATGTGATTTTTTTATAAAAGTGGTGAAGTGGTGGAGTCACCATTCCTGGGAGTGTTCAGAAAATGAGCAGATGTGATATGTTTCATGGTGATACTCAGTCAGAGGTTGGACTTCATGAACTTGGAGGTCTTTCCCAGCCTTAATGATTCTGTGATTCTCTTCTGTAATTAGAACTAGGATGTGTTTTAAGGGATTGGTCCATTATAAAGTTTTGCTCCAGAGATAACAAAATCTCATTTATGTTTTAAACAAAGCCAGTGGGTGTTGGCACACGCTTTGATTTAACTGATAAAGTATTTGGCATATATAAATTGGAACTTACAAGAATCAGTGGTTATATTTTAAAAAATCTGTTTTCCAACTCCTCTAGCTAACCTTAAAGTAATTTCAGAGCTGTAGATGCCTCTATTGTTTTGTAACAATAAAATTCCCCAGAGGCTGGTACACCATAAAACAAACAAGCAGATAAGTATCCATTTCACAGAATCACAGAAGAGTTAGTGCTGGAATTCATGTCTAGGTTCAGGTTTGACTCACAAACATGCCATTCCCTTGCCCTGTCTTTTAAGGAAGCAGACCTCGTAATCATGCTCTGAATATGCTTTATGTGTAACACAGAAACTGTACTCCACAGGGAATCCTGGGTGCTATTTTAATGAAATAAAGTGTAATTAATGTAATAAATGTCAGCAACAGAAGCTCCTGGATTATGCTGGCAATGTTCCACTTCCTCATGGCACCTCAATGACTAAAATACATTCAAGAAAAAATGTGTAGGGAAAAGGCTGTGTTTCTCTTCCTCCTGAATGGAAGGTCAAATGTTTGGTGTTTTCAACCCCAGCACAAACAACTTCTGCTTTTGACTCCTGATTTATTTTCATCCTGGTGTCCCTGTAGAAACTTGTCCCTTTGTTTCTTGCTCAGTGCCCAACTCAAGTGAAAGGGATTCAGTACTGCAGTGAGGATGAATAAATTAACATTAGCAAGGTGCTCAGCAGAGTGGGTAGATATTAGGAAAGAGAGGAAATATGGATCATTGACCAGGGCTTCCCATTTAATTGTAAAGTTTGGTTAATCTGTAACGACCTTCTCCTTTCTGGAAGAGCTGCTTTATTCTAATGTCATTTTACTTCCATGTAGCCATACTATACTCTGTGCCTATATCACTCTATATAGCAATAAAATACTGTGTCTACATAAATATAGACATTTATACAGAGAAAGAGGGAGAGCAAGAGAGAGGATGTTTTTGACAACTACTAGAATTTACTCAAATATTCCTCCAGCACAATGAAGTCTGGATGAATGGTTCTTCATGTTAAATCGTTCTAGAAAACCTGAGCCTCTAAAAAAAAAAAAGTAAGCAATACATTTTATTGTAATAAAATCAGAATATTAGCAGTTCAATCATGATTAAATTTAAGAAAAAATAGTGAAAGTCCTCCTATCCTATGACTTTGGTGATATTTTTTTCCATCCTCCCATTTTCCTCTCATTTTAACATATCTATGCTATAGCTAAATTTCAACTCATTCTTTTGAGCCTATTTTAAAGCATATATCTCTAGAATAGAGGCTGAGAATTCAACATCTGTAGAATTACTTAAAGCAAGATCCATTTCCTCTACTTTAGATATGGGCTGTAAAGCTCTTTTAAATTCTTCATCTAGACTCTTTTCACAGTCATGGAGAGAGAACTCCTGGTTGCAATTAATCTCATCCTAACTGGATGGTTAATAAAATGTATGTACATCAATTTAAATTGTCTCTCTGTTTTAGTTTAGTCAGTGTTCAGAAAAGAGCTCCTGTAGACTGGCTGCAGTATTACTGTGAAAGAACTATTTCCTGCAGCACATCTGATTTGGTTTCTTGTATTTCTCTGTCCAGCTAAAGAAAATACATCTGGAAGACTCAAAACAAAGGGAATGAGGCAACTCTGATTTTACCAACCATATTTTCTTCCAAACTGAGACCAGTCCCTTTTTCAATGAACCCACTTGCCTTGATCTGGGCTTTATCATAAAGAGGAAAGTCAAACAGGTGCAGAAACCATCGCAATTTAATACTTTTACTACACAATACTTAATTAGAAAGGTAAGGCAAGTCTTGGAGCAGTATCAGGCTCTGCCACATGGGCTGTAGAATGCACCCCACTGTGCGTGCACACATCCAAATACAGATGTTCAGGAGCACTTGTACTCACTTGAAATCCTGTGTTTGCAACTGTTAGTGATTTCTCCAAGGCTGTTGTGGCATCTTAAATCTTTTTCCTATGCCTTGTACGCAGCTGATTTGACATGTCTTAGGCAAAAAAGTCGCATTTTGCGGCTGTGACAGAAGTGTGAAGGTTTTTATGGAGATCGATGTGATGATGGGTGACAAGAAGGATCAGTGGGGTTCTGAATGAAGATGTGGGTTTGCAGGAAGTTTCAGGGATGTGAAGGGGGGCTTAGAGGTGAGACCAAGAAGTTATGATGAAGCAGTGAATAATTTCAAGAAGTTATTTCATGGTCAAAGCTGCCTTTCCCACTTCCTATCCTTTCCTTAACTTCCCCCTGACATCTGATCACACTGTGAAGTTGCAGGGCACCACAGAACACTCAGGAGACTGGCAGTCTCTTTGACTCCAAAAAGCACCTTCTATCTCTAACATTCCTTTATAGAAATGTAGAATCATAGTATGATTTAGACTGGAAGGGACCTTAAAGATCATCAAGTGCCCTGTGCCATGGGCAGGGACATCTTCCCCTATCCCAGGTTGCTCCAAGCCCCATCCAACCTGGCCTTGAACACTTTCAGGGATGGGGCAGCCACAGCTTCTCTGGGCAACCTGTGCCAGGGCCTCAAGACTCTCATTTTCAAAATATATCTTTTTAATATTTCATCTAACACTTTCCTCCTTCAGTTTAAAACAATTGCTCCTTGTCCACTTCTCCCTTTCCTGGCACTAGAGGCCCTCATGAAAAGGACCTCTGCCTTTCTTATAGGAGAAGGACCTCTGGACTCTCTGCAACAGGTCCATGCCTTTGCTGTACCAGGGAACCCAGATCTGGGTGCAGTGCTCCAGGTGTGCCTCTCACAAGAGTGGAGTAGGGGGGGAGCACCCCCTTCCTTGACCCTCTGGCCACACTTCTTGTGGTGTAGCCCAGAAGGCAATTGCCCAGGATTGACTCCCTGGGACTCTTGATTTTCCATCACGCCAGGGAAGACTGGGAAAGGATCTGCCAGGTCCTGCCTTAGGAAAATGGAATGGGGAGAAGGGTTGCAGGCAAAGCCTGTAACAGCCCTGGGAAACTGGGTTCAGGGCAGGAGAAGGCACAGCAAAGACAATGGCACTGCTGAGAGAGAGACACAGAAATGTCTCTAGACACTTGTTCTACTGTAAGGCAGCAGAAAGAGAAAGAGACATTTGTCTTGGAGTTCAAAATCTGCATTTTTTTCCTACATAATCTCAACCTCCAAACAGTTCAGGAGGCTGAAAGCCTACTTGGACCTGATGAACTCTAGAATCTAGTGCAGTTTGTCTGTTATTCACTGGGATTTGATAAATTGCATAATAAGAAAAGAATAACTTCCAAAAGTTTCATTGCATTCAGGGCCACAGTCTGGAAATGACAGCAAACATAGCTCAGGTTCCTGGTGCAATAGGTGATCTCAGCCCCATCACTGTCCTCTGAGGTAAATCTTGACAAAAATAAAAATTTGGTCAAAGGGGAAAGATGGTCATGTTAAGCTTTTCCCATTGTGCCTTCAGCTGAAAGATGTGGAAAACTTACATTGAATAACAGGAGACAAGGGAAACATTCTACAGGAGATCGGTCCTGTAACTCAGAGAAAGTTAAAAACAAACAAAAAACCACACACACAAAACAAAAACAAAAACAAAAACAAACACCAAACAAACAAAACAACAACAGCAACAAAACCAACAAAAATAAGCATCTGGAACTATTTCATGTCTGACTCTCTTAAATGGAGGAGGCCAAGCTCCAGGGCCCAGTATGTCACATACCAAAGCATTCATGTGTCCAATTTCACATTGTGGGGTCAGAACATGGATATGTAGCCAGATTCCTGGACTATTTGGCAGTGGTAGTTTCATCAGCTTCCACTGGTTCATTTGCTTTTAGCAGAGCCAGATTAACCAGCAGTGCTCACCCAGCAGAAATCCATGGCAGATTAGATGATGTGTTCTTCCAGCACTGCTCAGGACCCACAGAATGACAGATTAGCCACTTCCATAGCCACTGGAAAGCAGGACACGGGTTTTCAACATTTAAAACGTGGTGTAGAAAGTTGTGGAAGCAGAATGAAACTGAACAGCTTAAATAACAGACACACCCCAAAAAAGGGAGAAGATCCAGTGTGGAATCACAAAATCACAGAATGGGTAAGGTTGGAAGAGACCACTGGTGGGTTTATCTGATCCAACCTCCCTGCTCAAGCAGGGTCATCCCAGAGCACAATGCCTTACTCATTATTGTCCACTTCACAGTAATGGATTCCCTTTCTTATTTGAATCACATTTTGGTTCAAATTCTGCCAAAGGCATCAATGAAGCTTTCTGTATCCAAGGCCAAGGCCTCTGATACACAGACACCCTGCATGGAGGTCTTGTAGTTACATGAGGCTTTTAAATACTCTTAAGTAATTTTTAGGGCAACAAAATCAATGCCCAAGAAAGCTCTGAGATTAACTCATTCTTAGTTATCCATTCCTCAAGGAATACTGGGCTAAGTGCAGTGGTGTGGAATAAGAAAATCTGTATTCAAAGACTACACATGTGTTGTTTGATGCCACACCATTGTGCTTAATCCTCTGTTCAGTAAATCATGCTGCAAAAATAAATTGGCATAAAATAAAATATATTCTGAAAAGAAGTAGGAAGTTCCTCCTGACTGACAGCGGCTTGCAATGCCAGGGCTTGTTCTATATTCATACTTACAAAATGCAGATTATATTTCTCTCATGCTGGCAAGCCAATTTATAAGCTTCACTGCTTTTGGCATTCACTAGATTTTTGTCATACCTCCCTAATATGCCTTAAGGGTACTTGTTGATACCAAGAATTGAAACAAAGCTTATGCTTTTGGTTGCCAAGTCACTTCAGCCAGATGGAAACATAAATCTGGAGCCAGAAAATATTATTACTGTTATTTGAATTTGGAATGTAAATGGTGGCTTTGTCTTTACCATGTAAATGTTTCTTCTGTTGTAGATAAGTCTAACATGAGAAAATATCTATCTCCTTCAGGCTTCCTTTGTTGCTGTCCTAGCAAGCTGGCTTGAATATGTTGTGAGGTCTATAACCCAGTTATAAAAGAAATAAATAATAAATGAATTTTCCATGTCCCTTTATGGAATTTATTTTCTCTTCAGCTGAAGAAGGAATAACAATGAATAAAGGGTCCATGACAAAGCCAGACAAATCACAGCAGAGCATTGCACATGTATTTAACACAGAAGGATGAACATCCCTAATATTTCATCTTGATGCCTTTAAATCAGGCTGTCTTTACAGAATATCTATTCCCATGCAGCTTCAGGGGGGTTTAAGATAATACAGTGGTATATTGATATTGAGATATTATTGCTGTACTGCACAAAATATGTCAGAAATTGTAACCATCCCTTTATAAATCTATAAAATTCCAAAGTCAACAGTAAAGGTCTTCATTTGGGATTGTGCTCAGGACATCTGTAAAATAGCAGTACTTTCTCATTGTGACCTTCTTATATAAACATTATTTTTCTGCATATTTTATCTTGGAAGGTTTTATGAAAGGAGAAAAGTGATGTGGAATGGAGAGCAATGTATCACTGCAACAAATGAACTGCTTCAATAAAAGGAGATGTTTCCTCTATTTGAAATAAAAATGACACTAGTACACTGTTCTGAATATCAAGAGGTGGTTTTTTTTTTTGTTTGGTTTTTCCAGGAGATATTAATCAGATTAAGCTGACAGTTCCAGCCATTCTGACTACAGTATCTGCTTCCCCTGTTTTACAGCAAGCAGCGGTGAAATAACCAGGTTTGTTAAACTTTCCCCCGTTGTGGGACAAGTCCAGACTTCTCTGCAGGGGGGTGCCTCTCAAGAAAGGTGCCATATTTTATTCTGTTGTGGAACTGCCCATGGAAATAAAAACCACAGATGGGCCACGCTGTAGGAAACACCAGTCTCCTGATCTAAACTTTGCAATTTTCTCTTCTGTCCAGCCCAGTGAGACTGCAGAGAAGCAGCTCTCAGGGTGCCCGGGGAGCGCCTTTTGCTTTGGGATCGTATGAGTACCGATATTGCTGAAAGAAACCAGCACAAAGCCCTTTTTTTTTTTTTTAAATTTTAATTTTTTTTTTTCTTTTTATGGCTATCTCTGCATTTCTGGCTGTCTGTCTGTCTTCATGCGGGATAAGTTTTCTGTTCTGTAAAAATCCTTGTTCCCCAAAGCTCTGGAGTTCCTGCGCGGTTCTGTTCTGTGTGTGCGAGCACTGCGGGTTTTAGCAGCTAAAAGTGCGGGTTTCAGCAGCTAAAATGCGGGTTTCAGCAGCTAAAAGCACCATCTAGTGGCGTCGGGGGAGCTTACGGGGAACGGAACAATTCTGGTTTGCTTGGAAACATAAAATCGTCAAAGTTTGAAAAGGCCTCTAAGAGGCCTCTAAGGTATCTACATGTTTTTTAAACACTTCCAGAAACGGTGACTCCAGCACTTCCCTTGGCAGCCAGTTCCAATGCTTAACCACCTTTTCAATGAAGAAATTGTTTCTAATATCCAGTCTAAATATTCCCGGCACGATGTGAGGCCATTCGCTCTTGTTCTCCCTCCTGTTCTGTGGGAGCAGAGCCCGACCCCCACCTGGCTGCACCCTCCTGCCAGGAGCTGCAAAGAGCAACAAGATCCCCAAGTCTTTGTTCCTCATGGCTGAACAGCCGCAGCTCCCTCAGCTGCTCCTCATCAGACCTGAGCTCCAGACCCTTCCCCAGCTCCGTTCCCTTCCCTGGACACGCTCCAGCCTCTCAGTGTCTGTCTTGTCATGAGGGGCCCAGAACTGAATCCAGGACTTGAGGTGTGGCCTCAGCAGTGCCCAGCACAGGGGACAGTCACTGCCCTGTCCTGCTGCCACACCATGGCTGGTACAGCCCAGGTGCCTTTGGCCTTCTTGGCCACCTGGGTACACCTGGGTTATGTTCAGCCGCTGTCGCCAGCACCTTCAGATAATTTTCCATCTTTCCAGCCACTCTGGCCCAGCCTGTAATGCTTCAGGGGTTGTTATGACCCAAAAGCAGAACCTGCCACTTCTCCCTGTTTGAGTTCCTGCAATTTGGAGATGATAAACTGAAGTCAGAGACAGCAGAAGTTTCATCACCTTCCTCTGGTGTTTCTCTCCATGGCTGCTGTTGAAAGATGCTTCGTTCATGAAAGACAAGCTTGCAGGATGCACAGAAGAGCAAACCCTGCTTCACTGCAGATTCTACACCTTGCTGTCCCCCACAGCACTCTTTTGTCTCCTCAGAAACAGGATAGTGACAGTTTCATGCTTTTCTCCCAGAACCTGCCAGTAATGCTTCAGTCAGAACTTAGATACTGCAGAGAGGAAAGGTTTCAAGCCAAAGGAATTGTCCTGCTCTTTTCTGCCCACTCACCACAGCCTGACCCCTCATCGTCCCATCCCCCAAGACTCAGTCATGGGATCATTAAACCTAAAATCAAAATAATTCAGGACAAGAAAGCTTGCAAGATCATAAAGTCTAACCTTCATATTAGGCTTCACAACAGGATATGTTATTACTGGTGGCAAGACATATCTACAGACAGAGCACTCAGCTTTGGTCTGCACCTTTCCCCAGCTGGCAGCCTGACTGACCAAACCCCTTTACTTCTACCCCAACAAACTTATGGATTCACCTGTCTTACAGGAGACTCATTCTCCAGAAATACATATGGAATGGTTTGGGTTGGAAGGGACTTTAAATAAGGTTGTTCATCCAGTTCCAACCCCGCTGCCATGGGCAGGGACAGTTTCCACTAGACTACCTTGCTCCAAGCCCCATCCAAGCTGC
This sequence comes from Taeniopygia guttata, assembly GCF_048771995.1. Lineage (NCBI taxonomy): Eukaryota > Metazoa > Chordata > Aves > Passeriformes > Estrildidae > Taeniopygia > Taeniopygia guttata. Next base: position 5,110,095 of record NC_133027.1, on the reverse strand, counting down.
CCTTAAGCCCTTCTGGAGATGAGGCAGCCACAGCTTCTCTTAGCAACCTGTGACAGGCCCTCACCACCCTCAAAGGGAAGACTTTCTTCCTAATACCTAATCTAAATCTCTCCTTCAGTCATGCCCTCTTGTCTTAATGATATATCACTACATCTGTCCTGTCATGGTGTCTCACTTCTGTCGTGTAGGATTTCCCACCCATTCCCATGCCTGCCTCTAAAATGATGCAGTCTTAAGGCACCTAGAGATTAATACTGGAATGATGAAACTAATCAACTGGGTAGCAAATTAATGATGGAAAAGAAGGGCAGGAGCCAGAAGCCAGGCCTTCACCACCTGAGTTTATGCACACTGCTTTGTCAGATTTGAAGGCACATGCATTAAAATTTCTATCAAGCAGGTGTCCCTGTCCACATAACTGATCCATCTCCCTGCCTTTATCCACTTCCCTGGATATTGCATCATGCATTGCCCCTGTCACCTTTTATTACCAGCCTTGCTTCCTGATGATTGGAAACATCAAGGGTCAGATTCAAATGCTGAGATCATTAATAAACATGCAATTGGGATCATTATTAAACTTGTGAGGTCTCAGAAATTCCCTTCCCCTCACCCCTCCCATTTTCTGATGCATTTTCAAGTGCTGTATTACTGTGTTTTGTACAGGAAAAGTGCAAAAGGATTTCTGCTTGGTGCTGCAATGCTGAGAGTAGTGGTGAAGTTCTTCTTCTAACAAAAGTATTGGCTATGGGGTAATTCCAGTTTTTCTCCCAGTCATTTTCAGTCTCAGTACATTCCTCACCTGATCACACACAGCAGTTTGGAATCAGCCTCATTTCAATGGTTTGGGTTTAGTTTCTTCAGCAAAAGATGTCAAAATCTCATGGAAATCAATGCTCTCACCAGTTCAGGGAACTTCTACTGCAAAAATGTCTTCTTTTCTGTAATCCATGTCCAGCTACTGGACTAAGACAAATTAAGAAAATAAAATGAAGATGCCCTTCAGGCCTGACAATCCATTAATTTTGATTCTTGCCTGTTGGCTGCCCCAGTGGTAGGTCAGTTCCTTTATGAAGACGTGATTTTACATTGTGATAACAAAATCAGTTGTAATAAATGACATATGTTAAGAACATATACAGTCCTTATTTTTCATATAAAATGCAGGAGGAATATACCTTGCTTGCTTGCTATTTTTATAAAAATATTTAGAGTTGTCTTAAATCTAAAAATATTTAAATAAAATATTTCTGTCCACTTGACTGTTATATAATTACAACAGCACATAACTAACACTTGGACAGATTAACTTAATTAAGAAGCTCTTAGTTATATATTTTTAAAAGGTCGCATTTACCATACCTGAAGAAAATGATTTCTTCTTTCTCTGTAATACTCCATATCTGGTGGGTGGTTAGGGTTTTGGCTAGCTAAATCTAATCAGCAGCGCAAAAATCAGTCAAAAAAAGCAGTCAAGGTACCTTTAATACACTGAGACACACACTCCTTGGTGATATAAGCCTGGCCAAGTGGCATCTCTTAAGCTTCTTGTAACTCTTTTTGGGGTGAAAAAGCAGGTCTTGGAGCATAAACAACAACATGGGTAACAGTAATTAATGACTGTGGTCTCTAAGCCCAGCTGGAAGTGTGAACTGAGGCGACATTTGTGTGAAACAGCAGCTCCTGCCTTCTGCTGATTTACAGAATCAGAGCCAGGGAATAAAAGGAACTTGAAGGGGTAAGGATGGGGCGATGAGAGAGGAGGAAGGGGGAACAAGGGATTCAGGAAAGTATTTTGGTGGAAGGGCATTCCAGAATCAGGACAGTAATGTTCCTGATACAATATATTTCCCTGGCTTTTCACTGGGAAAGATTGGATATGTCCCAGCTGAACTGCTTTCATTTGTGCAGGAGAGCAGTACCCTGGTCCCAAACCTGCTAACATAATTCAGAAAGGAGCAAACATATTACTCAGGAAAACAACCTATTCCAAATCTGTGTTTGTCTTTAAGCTGCTGCAGGTGACAGCAGTTAAGCACTTTCTTGACTGGGGAGGTACACACATCCTTAGAAGCATACATAGATCTTAGATTTTGCTTGAATTTTTCCTGAATCCAGGTTTTTTATTTTATTAGTACTGTTACAATATCATGTGTGTAGCTTTACAAAGCAAAGATGAACCCAGCACAGAGAGAATGGAGAAGCAGAAAAATCAGAGCAAAACATGAAGATCATCAGTTCATGCTGATATCATATATCATCTGCAGAATTTTACTTAACATTTAAATTAAATTAATCCTCATTTTGGGTTGCTTAATTCTTGTGATCTTAACCTTAGCAACCTTTTCTTTCCTTTTTCATTCTGCTTTCCCATTGTAGTGAAACATGCAAATTCTGATACAGAACAATCTGATTTCTTTGAAACCCTAAAGTCTGCTGACAAGACAGGTTAATGCTGATTTGTCAATAGCTCATATTTGATGCACGGAGAAAATGCAGATATAAGATAAAATGTGATGACTTAAGAGAAAGATTGAACTTAATCTGCTCTGTCTGGGTGTACAGACAGACATCTGAAGTTTCAAAGTGCTCTCTCAAAAACATTTCTCCAGACAACACATAATCTTTAGAGGTGTTAAAATAATCAAGGAAAATATTGGGAAATTAAAAGTAGAATGGACTTAATATAGCTCAACCATATGCCACAGAATAGCATGAAGTGAGGTGGGATCCTTCTACAAGAATCATCACTTCAGGTGAGTATGGATCCTCTCTGGAATGTGCTAAAATAAGGGATATTTAAAATATAGACAAAAAATTTTATTACATACAGACTGGCTAACCATGCAGGTTGGAGTAGAAAAGATCCTTTGAATCCTAAAAAAGCAAAATGCAGAATTAGCAGAGAAAAAAATCGCTTCAGCTGCTCCTCCCATCATCACTGCCCAGCATCACGTGTATTCTTACATCACATCACACACTGGTCATGAAAACACAGAAGCTTTCCCTGTGCCAGCCCTCTCCTATGTTGTCTACCCATGGGGTCTGTGGACAAACTATCGACTCACCAAAATTAATTTAATAGTTGAAACTACAAAATAAAATTTTTCTTTGGAAAGGTAAAGAGTATGTGGAAATAAATGCACCAGGTTTCACAACTAAAGGCCATAGATAAGGAAGTTCTCTCTCAAAAAGATGTCTTGAAAACCTGATCTGATGGATAAATCGACTGATTGGTCAATTATTCATTTTATGTGCAGCTTTGTTAAGAAAAGAACAGCAAATTCTTTGTCCTGTCAGCACTCAGTCTAGGATTCTGACTCTTAGAGGGTTTAGGCACTTGACTCCTCTACAGCTGTTGGAAAACAGTAGCTGGAATCAAACCTGAGTGTTAAACACCTGCTGAGTATTTGGTACTTGCATAGTTCAGGGGAGGAATCTGGGCAGAAAAGCCCAGTTTCAAAAAGGAGCCACCACAGAAGTTGAATACTATTTTATGGGGAAGGAGCTATCTGACTTGGCTTCATTACAGATTCACACATTCAATCACACCAACATCACTTTTCAAATACCATCTCTTACAAATGGATGTTGTTAACTTTCCCCGACAGTAAAGGCACAGCATGTGATTTTCATCCATCAGAGGAAGCTTAATAAATCAACCAGTACATTACAGCTTCACGCCAAGTTAGCACCTTCATCATGGAATGAAATTAGCAAAGCAAATACACTGGCTAATTGTGAAATATGCTAATTACCAGCTCAACCCGTGAAATAAGGCATGAGTGATGTGTGACGAGCTTTGTACAGAGTCGTGAACGCTTGGAAATGCGACACTTAAATAAAGTCTAAAACTGCTTATGCAGAGAGAAAGGAGAACAGACAGGGCTAGGGAACAGGCATGGTGGAAAAATATTTTCATAAGAAGTTTGAAACCTTTTCGCTTCTGCTACTCTCATGGGATTATAGGCCAGGAGCAGGGAAAGGCATTGATAACAGGCTACAGACCATTTTCCATCTATTTCACACCAATCTGAATCTATTCAAGGTCATTACCAAAGAGAACTGAGCTACCAGTTTGGGATGAATTCACAAGTTGGCACAGTTTGACTTGAAGTCAACAGCGTGGTGGTTTTCCATTGGTAGAGATTTTGTTCTTTTATTTGATGAATTCAGACTCTTTTGCTCACCAACCAGGCACTGACAGTTGGGCTTTGCAAATGTCTTCATTTTTGAGAACAGGAAGATGATTCACCAGCCTAGGGCTTTCTCTGCCATTCACCTTGGCTCTTATGGAGACTCTTATTTTCATTTCTACACAAATCTCCTACTTGTGTTTTTGTACTTGTCTTCTAAATTATGTAGTGTTTTCTCTATTAAAACTCCTCCTCCCCAGATTTTCATCCTGCTACAGGAAGGGAAAAAGGCTCTGAGAGAAGGATAAAGTCTTACTGTGGTTCATCAACAAGGGAAGATTTCACAGATGCAGAGAATGAGCCGTTTTATAAAGTTTTCCATTTAGTGCCCAACAGTTCTTCCCCTCTGCTCTACTCTTGTGCAACCCCACCTGCAATACTGCATCTTGCTGTGGGGCCCATGCACAAAACGGATGCTCACTTGCAGGAACGAGGCTAGAGGAGGCCACCCATATGATCAAAGGGCTGTCTCTGCGCTGGGAAGTGGCTGAGTGAGTTGGGGTTGTTCAGCATGGAGAAGAGAAGGCTCTGGAGAGAACTTAAAGCCCATTCCTGTGCCTAAGATGGCTCAGTGAGAACTGGATAGGGGCTTTTTGCAAGGGCATGCAGTGACAGAACAAGAGCAAGGGCAGGTTTGGATTAGATACTAGGATGAAATTCTTCTCTGTGAGGGTGGTAAGGGCTGGGCACAAACTGCCAACAGCAGCTGTGGCTGCCCCATCCCTGGAAGTGTCCAAGGCCAGGCTGGATGAGGCTTGAAGCAACTTGGGATAGTGGAAGGTGTTCCTGCCTATGGAAGGGGGTGGAACAAAATGATCCTTAAGGTCCCTTCCAATCCAAGCCATTGTGTGATTCCATGATTCCATGGTAACTGTTATCTCATCACCTCCTTCCATGGAGGTCATCTCACATGGTTTACTCACACACAGGGTTGAAGTTCAGAGCCAAGCCTTTAGAGGCTCTGAAAAAGTCTGAAAATGTCCTTAATTTTAACTTTTGAGTATGGGATTAAGCCTTATTCTGTAACAAACAAGAAAATTCTCTATCTTTGAATTCAGAAAATAAGTACCTGGAACATTCCCAGCTATCCGTTAGATTCTCATAAATTCTCATGCGAGATTTTTTTAGAAAGATCACCTGAAAAAAAGTAGTAACTCAAGGATCACTTTCATTTACACAGCACAGTGCTGCTGCCAGAACGTCCTATCCCCAGCTTTTTACCCTCCCACCCTCCCTCATGCCAACATGTGTGTGATGGGCAATAGATTGCAAACTGCAGTCAAACTGCAGCAGCTCTTTGCCTCCAGAAGCCACAGAACAAAATAATGTGTGACCAGGGTAAGTGAAAAGTAGCTTGAAAGTTGTGTGAGGGGAGGTTTAAGTTCAATATTAGGAAAAAGTTCTTCACCCTAGGGCATGGTTGGGCACTGGCATAGGCTCTCCAGGGAAGTGGTCATAGTCCAAGGCTGCTGGAGCTCAAGAAGTGTTTTTACAACACTCTCAGGCACATGGTAGGATTTGGAGTGTCCTGTACTAGGCCAGGAGTGGGAATCAATGATCCCTGTGGGTCTCTTCTAACTGAGCACATTCTATAAATCTATCAGTCTATGAAACCTGTAGGGTTTCTAACTAGGCAGTCTGAGAGGCAGAACTCTGGCAGAAGTCAATTGCTGGTTTATCCCAGCACAGAATGGTTCAGGCTGGAAGGGACCACAGTGGCTCATCTGGTCCAACCCCCTGGCTCAAGCAGGGTCATCCTAGAGCACCGGGCACAGGATTGTATCCAGACAGTTCTGGAATATCCCCAGAGAGGGAGACTCCACTGGACAATCTGCCTCTCTGGACAATCTGTTCAGTGCTCAGTCACTCCACAGGACATTTTTCCTCCTGTCCAGGTGGAACTCACTGGGATCAGTCCCTGCCCGTTCCTCTGGTGCCATTGCTGGGTCCCAGAGCAGAGCCTGGGCCCTGCTCTGCCCCTCCCTGCACACAGGGACACCCAGGGCTGAGGGTCCCTCTCAGCTGTGTCTCCTCTGGAGGCTGAACAGCCCCAGCTCCCTCAGCCTTTCCTCAGCAGGGAGATGCTCCAGTGCCTTCATCATCTTTGTCACCCTCCACTGGACCCACTCCAGGAGCTCCATGTCTCTCTTGTCCTGAGGAGCCCAGAACTGGACACAGCAGCCCAGATGTGCCTCAGCAGGGCAGAGCAGAGGGGCAGCATCACCTCCCTTAGTCTGATGGGACACAGCTAACAGGATTTTATAAAGTGTCTTTCACAGAGTCCCATGCAATGTTGGCAGCAAATAAAACCCAGTTTTAAATTATTTTTTGGCAAGATCATTTACATTTTGCTTCCTGTGGGATTTATTGTGGCTGCAGAGCAAGGAGGACTTAAGACAAACATACATGAGTTTAAAGAATGGAACAACTAGTTCCCAATTATTTTTTTAAATTATTGTTGCATTTTGAAGGATTAAATAACTGAGCCAATTTATCAAAAGTTTGCTGGTGGATCCCAACAAGAAGATGCCCCACCCCTGGAAGTGTTCAAGGCCAGGCTGGATGTGGCTCTGAACAACCTGGTTTAGAGCAAGCTCATAGCAGGATGCTGGAATGAGATGAACTTTGGGAGCCCTTTCAACCCGAACCATTCAATGATTCTATGCCTCACCCTGTCATGAAAGGATATGGATGATGCTGTGTTGCCTCTATCACAGCACCAGTAGAATTAAGGTTGGAAAAGAACTTTAAGATCATGCAGTCCAACTGCCCAGCTGGACCACCATCATGTTCACCATGAAACCAAGTCCTTAAATGCTATATCCCCATATTGTTGAACACTTCCAGCAATGGCAACTCCCCAGCTTCTCTGGGCACTCTGCTCCAGTGCTTTATCACACTTTCTATAAATGTTTTTTTCCTAATATCCAACCTAAAACTCCCCTGTCACAACTTGTGGCCTCTTCCTCTCTTTGTGGTCCTTTTTCCCTGAGAGAAGAGATTGACCCTCACCTGGCTGTCCCCTCCTGTCAGGGAGTTGTGCAGAGTCAGAATATTCCCCCTGAGCCTCCTTTTCTCCAGGCTGAGCCCCCCCATCTCCCTCAGCTGCTCCAGCCCCTTCCCCAGCTCCGTTTCCTTCCCTGGACATGCTCCAGCCCCTCAATGACATTCAGAGGAAGAGAAATGAGATTTCAAACTCTTCTAAATTGTGGAATTAGACTTTATTAACCTAATTTTCTTCTCATTTGCTGGTGGCCTGAATCAGTCACTAAAGTCATGCCTGCATGAAGCTGATCAGTCTGACAGGAGACTCAGGCGTGAGATTTCAGCATTTGGAATTTTAGGTGTATAAGAGATGTGGGGGGTGGGGGGGGGGGAGCAGGATGATGTAAGGGGACCCAGTGTATTTAGAGGAACTTACATGTTCCTCAGTGCATTTCCCTTGACAGTTTGCAGAAATACAGTGAGTCAGCTGTCATCATATAATATATTAGTATAAAACAGTGTAAAAAGGGACAATATGCTTAGGCACTGATTGAAGAGAAGAGGGGAAAGGATAAAACTCCAAACAACCAAGCTCTTTGTTAGTGAAAGGGAATTGTGTGAAAGTTTGGAAATGTGCCTCCGCTCAACTTCAGGAATTAGTTTTCAATTAGTTGGAAGTATTTTCATTCCGGCTGCAAACCAGCCCAAAGACCACCTGCTGTGAAATAAGGGAGCACAGACCAGCGGTTATTATAGCAATAGCCATAAGTTTATTGCTTATTGGTACTAAACTTAAATTTTAGTAATTTTGAATTACTGAGTTAGCTTAGATTTATGGAGATGCAGGATCATTTAGAACTGCAGTCATTCCAGAAGGGTATATTATCTAAACCAATTTTCTTATAGAGCTGCAGTTGCAATACCATAGTTATGGTTGTATGGTTGTATCAGCCTTTCCATTATAAACTCCTATTTTCAGGGGCTTGTAATTTGACCATAAAAATTCACTCCTTGCTGAAATGTGGCATACAAGGTCTGAGATGAACCTCTCTTTTTTTTTTTTTTTTTTTTAATTTCAAAATTTAAAGAAAAAAAAAAATTAGGTCTGTTCAGCCACTTCTAGTGCTCCAAATCTACCAACAAGAAAAGTGACCAAGCAGAAGTTGGCTGTTTGACATCCTTCAGTGTCCTTTTACCATAATTCAGAGGAGACTCTTCTTGGCAGTTAGAGCATGGCAAATTCTAGTGGAAAGTGTCCCTGACCATGGCTGGGGAGTTGAATTAGGTGAATTTTAAAGTGACTTCCAAGCAACTTTTTAAGACTTTTTAGATGAAAAAGATGGCTTAAACTTTAAAAAGCTTTAGAAAGTGAAACAGTTCATGGAAATCACGGGACTTAAGAAAACACCTCCTTTTTTGCTCTTTTAGAAATGTTGATCAGAAGCATTATCAACCCCGTTCTACTAAAAAATTCCCATGACTGTAATCAAGCTAAAATATTAATGTTTACCCAAATTATTTCAACACTGATTCAATTTATTAATTTAAATTCTGATTTATTTATTAGCATTCCCTCATAAATCAGTAATGCTGATACATTAGCTCAGCCTGCTCATTTCAGATGTCCCTCTCTATCCACTAGAAGGCACACCTTACATTCTGATTAATGTATTTACAAACTGGAGGCCTATTCTAAGCCATGTTTAAAAGAACCTCTATTTTTCCATCTGATCTTACAGTAATGCAGATAAGGTCTGACATTTCAACCAACACAAAATATTTTAGTTTTGGCTTTAGCATTAAATGAATCTAGCAATGATTATTTTGCCTCTGGCTGCTAATTACTGCTGTGCAGTATTTGAAAAATACTTAAAACCATGGACTGTGTAAACATACAGCAAAGTTTGCCAAGTCACAGTTGGAGGAAGCACCTGCACAGCAACTGCTTGGGAAAAGACTTTTCTTAATCTCATGGTGCATTTAGCTGCAACTGAGACTCTGGAAAATCACCCCTGTGCAAGCAGTTCCTTGAATTATGAGAAGGATTTGTATTTTTGTTTATGTCTCCTGTGGTTAATAGGCCATAGAAATGGAAGGTTTGGGTTAACCTCGGAAAGGACGTTGTACACTCCCATTCCTTGAGGGGTTTATCCAATGCTCAAGGAATTCAATGGCAAAATGCCCATTGATGGCAAAGAATTGAGATTAATCAACAATAATAATTAAAAACCCCCCACAGTGTATTGTATGCCTAAAAATCTGGACCTGGACATGATTTAGAAAGTGGAAATGACATGAGTCAGCATTAGACACACATTTCACATCTAAAATAAATGTCTCTGATGAGGAATAGGAATAGGTGTCAGCCCTAGATATAAGGTAAAAATCCATGTCTGATTTATGTAAATCAGTATTTATTAATGTATAAAATAAAGTCCTTTTTCTATTATTGCGATTGTCATATTTTTTAAAGCCTCTTAAACTGGCTTTTATTTAATCCTGTAATTATGAACAAAGATCCAAAAAGTTGAGGTAGCATAAAAAGATAGGGGTAACACCAGGATTTATTTCTGCTGGCATCTGGATCTTTGAGCTCAAGCATTTAAGCTTTTATGCTAGCCTAACAATTTACAGTGCTTACAGTTCACTTCATTCAGTTAGAATATCTCAAAAAACAAAATAGAAATGTTGTACAGGAAAGTATTCATCATCCACAGAGTCTTGAAAAGTGCTGCGAAACTGTGTGATCATAGAATTATGAAATCACTGAACGGGTAAGGTTGGAAAGGACCCTAAAAATCCTCCAGTTTCAACTCCCTGCCATGGCAGTGACACCTTCCACTGTCCCAGGTATCTCCAAGCCCCGTCCAATGTGGCCCTGAACACTTCCAGGGATGTAATTGATGTTTTGAAATAAATTTTTCTGTAGACTTAAATACATAACTTTAATCAAGCAAACTTGATAATCTTGTTTTAACACGGAGCTGGTAGAATATTTTACTGTTGTCTTTTAAAGTTTGCATTATGGGCTTTATAATAGATATAATTAATCAGTTCTGTTATTGTATTTGTATTGGTGTCCTTGAGACTGGGTAATTATCAAAAGTCAACTGATGACAGTATTTTACTTAGAATAGAAAATATCAACTTTAGGTAAGGTCAAGGAACTATCACCTTTTATATCTAAAAAAAAAAAAATCAAGGCTTGGAAGTATCCCAAATTGGTGGCATCCTTCAGATTTAGAAAATGAATTTTACATGCAATACAGTTATGTAGGGGAAAAAAAAGTATTAGATATTCAAAGAAGTTGGTTGATCTTTCTAGATACTCCAGTTTCTCAAAGGAGCAATTCAGGATTGTATCTCCCTTATTCAGGGGTTGTTTTGATGATGGCATGAGCAGAGCTTCATCTTCAGTGGATTTTACTCTCAGTTTATGAAGTGACACCTCCATGGAAACTGAGAAGGAATTGTCCCCAGCAGGTGGAATTAGCCTGCACTTTCCTAATTCCATATAAAATTTATTGAATCCATATAAAATATATTGAACATTTAAGACTTCACGGGGATTTTTTATGTTCTCTCTGATGGCAGTGAGACAGAGGTGAATAACTCAAAATCAGAACTGACAGAAAAGTGCCTCTAAATCATGATAATTTTAAATTATCACACTTTTTTCCCAATTGTGGTACAAAATGAGAGAGTGAAACAGCAAAGATTTTTTACTAGACAAAATAAAACAAAATAGATGCTATTTTGGATCAGGTCAAAAACAATGTTTGTTTTCATCCTTTTAAAGCATTTTGTTTCCAAAGCAGGTTTTTTTTTACACTTTCTTAAGTGGCAAGTTAACTCACAGTTTGGAATGCTCTTGAGATAGAAAAATCTTTGAAAATTATACTTTCTCGCACACTGAAAAATTTGTTTCTGTGAAATTGGCATATTCTAATATTCTGCTGAGGGGAGAAAAATGAAAAGCATCAATTGGAAAATTTCTGAACATAATCACTAAAAATATATGGCTATTAGGATAGATGGCAGGAAAGGTTTGGATGGCAGCTTATCTTTCTTGTTGTTTTTTGACCCAGTTTTGGTTTGGTCACTGCCAGTGAGAGGACACTTGGCTTTGTCAATGTAGCTGTTGTGTTCAGGTATGCCATCTTCATGTCTAGAACTGCCTGCTGCCTTCTTCCCACATGGAAGATTTATTCACACATGCTTCTTGCTTCCTCAGCAAAACAGGGACCCAAATTCTCATGGATCTCACCTTTTCATGTCTGATGTCTTTTATTCTTGATTTCCACATTGGGCATGAACAAAAGTTTATATTTTATTTTATTTCATTCTAGTATTCTTATCCTAAAATTCATTGTTCTAGATTAAAATCTGGGTTTAAAAAAAAAAAAAAAGTGACAACATTGGCAAAGAAAACCATGTTTATGAAAGACAAACAGGGGTGTTGGAAATGGATGATCTTTTGGGTTCCTTCCAACCCAAACCATGCTGTGATTCTATGAATTGGAGAGTTGTAAAAATTCTTGTGCTTATTTCAACCCAAGCAAGAAAATCCATTGATTATGTAGAGAAAAAAAGGATCACCATAAGGAGAGGCATGGATTTACATTAGAGAATGAATCAGTACCAGCAAATAAAATGGACCCTTCACCAGAGGGACATGGTGTTATGGAGCGGTTGTTGCTTCCAGACAAGGCTTTGCTCAGGAATCTGCTAACAAATGGTGGGAAGACTGTGGGACCATGCTCAAATCTGGGTCCTGGAGCTGGTTTGCTTGTTTGTATAGATGTAGTCTGGGTTCTGTTATTTTCTATGTTTTTTAACATATATTTTACAAAGAAATAAAACCTCAGTAAACACTCCACCTGCTTATGTCTGTTTCCCTGTTTGCTAATGGGCATAAAAATCCTGACCTCTTTTTTGCAAAGATCCTTGAGATCTGCTGACAGAAAATGCTGTATGTCAGCAAAGTTTTTTATAAGCATTATGAACATAATCATTTCTAAGGACAACAAATTTAGATCACAAAGTCATTGCTAGGGAGCGAAATGATTTTGGCACCTCTCACTGCGATGTAGAGCTATTGGTGTGATTAGGGCCAATAAAGTTGGGACAACTTTGGTTCTTCCAGCCAAAACTGTGGCTTGCTGGCAAGTAAAAAACTGCTGAGCCTGTGCCAGATACTGCATGCACAGCTGTATAGATTATGTGCCATTGCTTTTCCATCCGTAAAACAGGGCCACATATCCAATTCTTCATGACTGGACTAAAGTTGAAAAGGAATTTGTTGGGCACAAAAAAAAGGACATGACCTATATCGTGAAACAAGAGCTTAAATATTATTTTTTTCAGGTTTTCCTCACTGCCTTTCTTTTTTCATACAAATCCAATAAAGTGCAAATTTAGTAGCATTAGTTTACCTATTACTATAGGGATCAGAAACTTTTGTTCTGATCTAGAAATTTAGAGAGACATTCAAAAAACTTGCTCCAAAACTAGAGAATTAACTAGAGTGTGTTCAGTATTCTCAGAAACTAAGAAAAGTTTTCTCAGGGAGTGACACATCCAGGGTGGAAACTAAGAAAAGTTTTCTCAGGGAGTGACACATCCAGGGTGCAATATGTGCCTAAGATCACTGTTTTAGGAAAGTACCAAATATTACCATAAAAATATTCTGTTTCTTTCTATTTCTTCTAACCAAGGTGTCTAAATGACCATGGAAACAAACACAGAATCCTCTGGCATTTCCCCCTACACCTGCCGAGACCTAGGGTGTAAAGACAAAAATATTCTAAAAATCATGGTAAGGGAAAATTTAGAGGGACTGGAGGAAACTGGGACAAGACAACTACAGAAAATAGAGTATTACCTGATTTCAAGAAAAACATCTTGGATTTTCTTGGTGAGCTTTCCCAAAAGACTCAAACTATATGACTCTGGGAAGCAGTTTCTGAGATATGACTAAAGAGGTTAATAACAGGACCCAAATTCAGTCAATTCTGAATGGTACAATAAAGAACAGTGAAAAATGAACTTCTTTATTTATGAAGTCAAGTGTGATATAACTTTACACTGAGTGGTCAGATGTATCATTAACATGTTCCAGCTTGTTAATTTGCTATTCTTTGAATAAAGATCTGAATTTGTAATGCTAAGTACCACAACAATCTGAATGAGAGAGAGACCAAACGTTCCTCGTAGTTGTAATGTGTTAATCTTTAATCTTCACTTCTTTCAGAAAGTATTAAAATTTATAGCTAAGACTTTGAATAATGGTTTTCAATAAATGCCAAGGTTAGACACCAAAGTTAGTGGTTGTAAGGACAGGCCAGCACTGGGTGTCTTGAACTGTCATGTCCAGGTACCCTTACCTTGCCTAAATCACTGCTTACATTAACAGTAGCCAAAGAGATGAAAAGGCAAAATGAATGAACACACAACAGAGAGTGGAGCCAATGTAGATCTCTTATTTGAATAAATAAATAAAATCTGTTTTCTTCTAGGGCAAATTGAATTTTCTTGTTCAGCTTAGACCATTTCACCATTTTGTTCTCTTTCAGTGTACTTTTATTGATAACTCAAAATTAAATTTTCTTTCAATGAGCTCTCAATGTTATGACTTAATTCAGTGATCTTTTGGCCTGTCTACTGATTCTGCCAATCTAAACTGAGGCATTTCTTTACTAGGACCAGTATGCCTGTCATTGTTCTTTTTTTTTCCCCTCTGCTGAAATCGTTATCCAACCAAATGCGCTGCAGTCCCCCAGTTTGAGATTCACTTCACTCTGATTCTCTGATATTTTTTCCTCCATAAATTTAGATTCAGAATTCCCTGCCCAGTAGGAGAGGGAGGAAAGATGCATGCTGGTCATTTGCATATTTTAACAGACGGAGCTGCTTTTGCTGTGCAGCTGTCGATGCAGAAGAAATATTCTTAGGGGTTAAGCACTAGGCTGGGCAAAAAAGCTTGTGAAGGCTTCCATCTCTTCCACTCCTGCATTTCCACCAATTGGAACAGAAGAAATTGTCATGGTATAGGATTATCTACTCTCCATTGTCACAAAGACAGGTATCCCTGGTGGCTCCTGGAAAGCTCAGCTCCTCCACACACTAAAATCCTTTCTATTTTAATACTCCAAGAGCAGGTGATTGCGCTTTTAAACTGCTTGGATTTTGCTAATCAAACAGATTGGATTCAATTTTATACTAGATCCATAAAGCAGAAAGATTTTAACTCAATGGTCAGCTGTAGCATCTGCTGCAGCAAAACTCCACATATTCTTTCTGGGAGAAATCAAGGCTTAGGACTGCATTAAATTCTGCTTCTTTTGCAAACCAGGTATTTACTACCATAAAAAATAATAGAGATTGATAAAGAAAAGAACAAAAGCTTTAAATCTGTTATTGAAGATGGTAGAATGGTTGGATTTATCTGTGTATTTTTAATTGACTGAAATTCAGAAATGCAGGAATGTTACTAACTCAAAGTATGTTGATAACAGAGGTCTGAAAGCTAAGCTGAACATGGAGGTTGTCAATGAGGAAAAATAAAAAACATCCTGAGTGAGTTATTCAGCATACCATAATATTTAATATCTAATGTAAAATATTGCCCTGAAGCTGTCCCATTTTATTAAAAGTGAGGAAATATTGATGATTAGCTTATACTGAGTGCACAAGTATTAGAAAACGAAACATGGATGTGAAAATTCCAGTGTGACTGGATTTACTGAACTGAAGCAATAAGAATTCATCCTGTCTTTTGGTAATGGTGCCTAATATGTCTGATTTTCAGAAATCTTCCTTTATATTTATGTTTTTCAGGTTTGAGGTCGTAAGCATGGCAATTTGATGTGCCTATTTAATTAAACTGTGTCCAAAATTTCTATGAGGATGGAGGTAGTTCCTGAATCAAAGGCAGTAGCACCCAAATATTGACAGGAAAATTAAAAAAATATGAACAGAAGACACGGAGGGCAAATAGCAGTATTTTATATACAATGGACTGCAGGGAAATAGCAATGAGTCAGTAACTCTCTGTATGTATCCAACCCTTTGTTCTGATCACTGCTATGTGACCCAGAGCATATTTATCAACCTAGAAAGTTTTAATTTAACTCTTATTTCAGTTCCCCTGATACATTTGCTGAGCTACATTTCCCACCATGCTCTTTGTTAGAGCATAACCCAGTTATTTCATATTCTTCACTTCTCAGTGCAAATGTCATGTTTCTTTTTTTTTTTTCCCTTTTCATTTATTTTGTATTTTATGAGCTCTGTCCAACAATACTGCCCACATATTTTAAAAGTGGCGACATAAGGAGTTATTTGCAAGAAGTCTTGAAGCACCATCAAGGACACCTGCTTGCAGGATTGTATTAAATTGAGATCAGCCAACATTACAGTGTATTTCAGCACTGGAATCAGCCAAAAATATGTCCCTAGCAGTGCTATTTTCATTATTCAGACCTTCACCCAAAATCTGTGTAACTGCCTCTTAAATTAATTTTCACACTTGCCTGTCTCTATAACTAGCTGCAGCAGTGTGCTGTGTATTTTAACTACAAGGAAATGCTGCAGGTAGAAGATTTCTCCCTGAAGTCACTCGAATCCTCCTTAAATTCAAGCCACGGTCTCTCAGTCCCACGCTTGCAGTGGGGGGCACCTGTCATCTTTTTCATCACAGCAAGCTGTGCCCTAGATTCTGCACCCCCTCCCCTTCCCACCATACAGGTACGTGTGAGAGTGTGTTCTTTTCCCACTGAATTTTTTATTCAATAAATAAATAAAACTTTCCTGAAGTTGCTAAGGTCTCAAAGGTGCAGGAACTTGTAATATGAAAAAAAAAGAATAAAAAAAGAATAAAAAATAAAAAAGAAAATAAGGGGAAAAAAGAGTTCAAAGACAGACAGCCAAGGTAGAAAGGAAAATATCTGTTCTGTGGGACATGACAGGAAAATGGAGTTGTTCTAGACTAACATCAGAGGAAGGATGGGAAATACTATTGAAGTTCAAATAAATATTATCTTGATTTTATTCATTTGGGTGAAACTTGGGTTTGCTGCAAAACCTAGAAAGAGAATCCACATTCTTGGGGAGGGATACTACCAAGCTTCCACTGGTAGCAACATACAGATTTTCCAGTAAGGCAGTAATTAATGGTACCATAAGGAAATTATCTCTTTCCTTCCAATAAAATGCAGCTGTACTGGATTCCTCTTCCTCTTAGCTAATGTGTAGACTAGGCTTTACTAATATATTAGGCATGTCTTACAGATCAATATCCGCTTTTCCTAAAATCAGACTAACTCTCAGTGTTTTCAGTGTTTTCACAGAATCACAGAATCACAGAGTTTGGAAAAGACCTCTAAGATCACCAATTCTAAACATTTATCCAACATCACTGTGTCCAACCCCACACTGTATCCTCAGGAGCCACATCCATGCACCTTTTGAGCAGTTGCAGGTGACACCACCACTTCCCTGGGCAGCCTGTTCCAATGCCTCAGCAATGCTTTGCCCCTCTTTTGCCAAGTCCCATACGTTGAAGCTGTTGCATAATCTCCTTTATTATATGGTACATCACATCAAGACCTTTGGGACTCACAGTGTTAACATTCTGTATCTGAAGGTATCATGTTTCTATCACGGCAACCATGAGATGTCTTAAAAGCAGAGTAAATGTATTCTGAGACTATTTTCTACAAATAATTTTCACCATTAACTTCAGGCTTGGAACAGCTTGGTCTAGTGAAAGGTGTTCCTGCAGGGGACAAGAGGATCTTTAAGGTTCCTTCGTACCCAAACCACTCCTTAGTTCTGTGATTCCATCTAAATAAGAAGTAGCAAACAGAAGCAATTTACGCCTACCCTGCTTTGAGTAACCTCTCCTCTCTAACTTTCTGTGTGGAGCACAGATTTCAGTCCTTCACAAAATGCTCACTCGCTGAAGACCAAATATTCAACATCCAAACCATTTGATTTTTGAGTGGGAGCAGCAGAGAATGGACAGATATCCATTCAGGAAACTTGGGACACCTGAAAATGATTTCTTGAGAGGAAGTCTTATACATTAAAATTACCAGTTTTATCTAAGAACAGCACTGATGCTAAAATAACTTTTTGTTCTGTCTCTGTACTGATAAAAAAATCAGCTTGTTTGTTGATATGGTTTTGGTTGTGGGCCAAAAGTAAGCATTTGAAATGTGTCTGTGAAATGTCTCAAAGTGATGTTGGTAGGCAGCCAGTGTCAAGGATCTCCTTAAGGTTTATTTTGAGCCCCTAAATAATTCCATTATTAGGATATTGTCTGGCTTAAATTATAAATATTTTAAAATAAATAATTTAAATTAGAAATAATTTTATCTGAATTAAATTATAAATAATTTTCTTGGAGAGGACATATGTCCAAGATGGATAACACTTCCTTCTTGCCAATCTTTAATCACAATCATCTTAAAGCTGTGTCTGGACAGAATTTCCTCAGTGATGTTTCTCATATCTTCCTTATGTTGTCAAATTCTGATGGCTTGGTGACCCCTTGCAGGGTAGTTCAGAAGAATTGTTTAAAGTTGTTGATTTATAATGGCCCAGTTCAGGAAATGTGGCTTCTTTAACTCACATATTTGTAGATTTAGGTGCTATAGGTCACCTCAGAGATTTCTTCTCATGCTGGTTTCTTGATTAAAAGAGGAGGGTCCTTGGGATATGAGCTTTTTGGACAATGCTGAATGCAGTGGTGCTGGAGTTCATGTCCTCAAAATGTTTGCATAGCATATGAGCAATCAGCAATAGCAGGCTGATGGTGTACAGGGCTTACCCTGGGCTTCTGCAAAAAGGGAATTTGGCCTGCTGAAAAAAATCCCCTACTGAAATAAAAGGAACCTCTGAAAGCTGATGCTGCTAGCATACTTCCAGCACACACTAATTTATCTTTTCCACCCTCCATGTGGCAATTTTCCAGATGATATTTCTAAGGCTGTTGTTTTTTGCCAGATATTTAATTTTTTAAATTATTATTTTGCATCCGTCTTAATTCCACTGAACTCATGAGAGAACTCAAACAAAAAAAATTTAAAAGAATGAGACAGAGAAAGAAGTTAAAAAAAAAAAAAGACAAACAAACCCATAAAAATGATAATTGCTAAGTTATCATTTGCTTGCTCTTTTCCAGTCTAGCTGCTGCAGCAGCTCCTCTCTCGTCTTCCACTCTGCCTTAGCTCCCAAATGGTATCAATTATCCACAAATCTCACAGGGCCTGCACCATCTGAATAACAATTCATTAACCTTCACTTTCCTCCTGCTGATTAACTCGCCCCCACTACCTCCCCGATGTAGGAGACAGCATGTCGGAAATTCAGCCAAACTTTTTAATTATGCAAATAATACAATACCCGGAGATAATTATTTAGCCCAGGACTCAGGCTGTATATTCGACACTCTGCTCTGCTCTCGCAGGCTTTTCAGCTCTGCTCTCTTCCTTACATCATCTTGGTTGTGTCAAGGAGAATGAAGGATTTTCAGTTTCGCTCGGTGCAGGTGATCACTCCCAGAGGCTGCGTGCAGATGTGCCAATAGCTGGGGAGGAACAGGCGGCTGCAAGGCTGGCCAAGGAACACAAAAAGCCAGTTTAAGTTTTCAGTATCTATCTTTCAGCTCCAGCAGCCTCCAGATGAACCCTGCATGGATCCAGAATCTCTCACTGCAGGGCTGAGTTTTGCATCTTACATCTGGTAGGATCCCATCTGTGCAGCTCAAGTCTTTGCACTGCTTGTGTCTGGTATGAAACTGCTGAGCACTCCTCACTTTTTAGCAGTCAAACCCCTCTCTTTTTCCAGGCCAATTTAATAAATGAAAATTGGAAATCAACTTTAAACCTCCAAACTTTTATTTTTGACAGAGACGGCTTAAAAGCCAAACAAATTTATGACCAGAGTTTTGTTTTGTACAGACACACATAACTTTCACCCAGAGCTAACTCTGGAATGGCAGGATGGATTTGTTTCCAACTCTCTAGCATGCTTTCTGACAGACACATATGGGATTATTTCTATTATGCACAGGGGAAGATTCTGAGCACATGAGATTTGGAACTTGGGTTGGAAATCAGTTCACCTCTTGGCTCTGACAAAGTCCCATAAATACGTCTTTCCACTAGCACAAATTTACCTTTGGAACTCTGGCTGGTCTGTTGAGTTTATTTACCATAAATATGGGTGGCATTGCTTTATGAGGAATTTCTAAATCTCTGAACTGAAACTTTCTTAGTATTACAGATCACATTGGCAATATTGAATTTTGCCATCTGCTGCATTCATCTGACATCATTCCGGTACAAAGAAAAGAACTGATTTTGCCTGATAACCAGCTTCAAATATACCAGCATAAACAAATCTTTGTGAGATTAGACAATGCAAAATTCAGGAAAGCTTGGCAAAGCCTTATATGTCTCAATTTAACAGTGTTTAAATTTCAGGTCATGATTGTGTAGTCAATATCTTCAATTTTTTTGTGAGGAATTTTTTAAAAGTTCAAGATTTCAAACACATGCAGACTGATTTCACTCTCCAGGATGTATGAGAGTAAAACTTTGGTTATAGAAATTCAAACTTCAAAATAAGAAATAATAATGCCAGACCTTTCTTTAATCTTATCGTTCTAGTTTTCTTAGACATATCAGAGTAGCTGAATATAATTACCTCAGTCTGGTAAGTATGACAGTGAAGATACAGGCAAAATAAGGCCTTGTTCTTAAATAATTTCTTAACCTCAACTAAGAATTGTTAAATCTATACATGGACTATGAAGAATGTTTTCCCAGGTCCTTAATGCAAGAGGAGTCCATTCCTCCTTGATATCTTGATTGTTCTCCAGGAAAACCTCCTTTTTCTTCAGTGAATATGAGCTACTTATATCATGGTGCTGGAAGGTTCATCACCTAAAATCCCAACATTTCACAGAAAACTTACTGCCTAATCTTTCTTGTCAGTCAAACTCAATCTACTGGGAAGGTGAAAGAGGTCTGGGTGACACAAAGTGTATAAATGTCCATATGATTAAGAACTGTGAAAACAGATTCATTTTTCTCTCACATTTCTTAGTCTTGCAGGCAGTCCTTTACTCAGGATATTGACTTCTCCAGGGCTCATCCTTAGGTATTCAGCTGTCCTCATACCATGTACAGGAAACACCCAGCAGCAGAAGAAAGATGCGACAATAAGAAGTCCAAACTCAACCTTTAGACCTAATGCCAAAAGTTATTTAAGAACTCAGTGCTTATGGAAATACCTGTCTCACAGAGTTGCTGAAAACCTTTAGCCATTACTGACTACCACTGAAGAGTCAGATCTCTTAATTTGTTTTGTGTGGTGCTGCATAATTAATTTCAGACACCCAAGTTTTAGCACTTCAGCCTATGAAACTGGAGAAGATCACACTGAAAAGCAGAGTCAGTGAAGAAAAAGGCAGCCTTAGCTCTGTGGTCCACGTTCATTGTTTCTGATTTTACTGCTTTATATCATTGCTACCTGTGAGCAAACATTTGCCTGCCTAGGGCTTGCTTCTGTCCTTTACAGTGGTCAGAAAATTACAATATGCAGAAAGCATGTTGAGAAGGTAAACAAAGAAAAATATTTGATATGAATGAAACATTTGGGACACAACATTAGGTCTCTGCAAGGATTGCTGGTGGAATAGGTTCACTCCCCCAAAGGTAAAAGAAGTACCCACTAAATATTTCTGTGAAAGCAATCCCTGGGAGAAGGTATAAATATCTAGCTTTAAAATGTATCCAGGACATCACTCTTACAAAATCTCCAATCTATGTGAAAACACAAGATTTGGTTTTTTAAAATTTATTTAATTTATTTTAATTTATTTAATAAGATCCTAATACCATAATGCCACCAGGGGACATGGGTTGGGTATCAGTATGGATATATTGGGAAAATTCTCTCTAATGGAGCTCCAAGACTATGCCTTGCACCATTTTTAAGGTCTCCACGTTTCTGGCTGCGCTTTTGTCCTTCAAATTTTCTTCCTTAAGCAAAAAATATCTTCCCTGCTATTAGTTCATTCTTAGCACCCAGTGAGTTATTGATGATTAATTAGTTTGTGTGGTTTTGGATACAGCCATATGCACACAAGTAAATTTTAGTGATATTGCCATGCCAGATATTTGGCAGATATATAGCATTGGTTATGTGGCTTGTCTTTTCATTGGTACAAACCTATATTCATCCTAAGCCAGGTTGGATGGGGCTCTGAGGAACCAGATCCAGTGGGAAACATCCTTGCCCATGGCAGGGGGTGGGAACTGGATGATTTTTGAGGTCCCTTGCAACCCAAGCCACTTTGTGATTCTGTGTTGATGAACTTTCATATTTAGAGCTGGAATAAGGTGCTCAGGTACAACTTAACTGCTCTTGATTCTCTGTCCATTTGGTCTGACCTTCAAAACTGAAATTGGAGGAGGACTCAGTTAATGTATGTCTACAAACTTGCAACTTGATTTTTATATAAGTGCTAAGCTAACTCTGTTTAATTGATTTTCCACATTGTACACTGAGAAATAGGATTTTTATGGCTCTTGAATAATTCAGAACTTTGAATCCTAAGGCAAAAAAATGGGCAAGGAATAAAAGCATAATTATCATTGTAGCAGAGGTCAAAAGGACAAGCTGGCCATAAGTTCATAATGTACTTGTGCTCTTGGACTCATTGTGGACTGTGGAATATTACCTTGTTGAAATCTTATTACTTAAGGAAGGGGGGAAAAAAAGCACACAGGCAGTTAGCTGCAAAAGAAATGGAGGAAGTGTTAATTTTTAAGCAAGTTTGACAAAGATTGAGTTTCATATGACAAATACTGTCAGCAAGACAGGATTCTGTCAGTGGAAGAAGTTTAAACATTAACAATTTCTGTCAGGCTGTTGACACAACCACGGCAGACATTTCCCAAGATGCTGAGATGACTGCTGGCATTTGTCAACAATCCTGTCACAGTGACAGCAATAAGACCATGTCTGGAAATGTGACAGTTTTGGCTTTGTGTTCCCCTGAGCATTGGCCCAGGTGTTCAGAGAAAGTGTGGGAAAAACCCGTATTTCTGCATTGTCATTCGAACGCGGAAAAAACACAGGAGGAAAATGAGCTGTCACTGCAATTCCCATGATGCTTTTCTGCTTAGCATAACTCCACTCCGCGGCCCAGGGTCCACTGGTCCATACTCTGACAGATAATTAAGAAAGCAGCAGCTTTTTCTAGACGGCTCTTCCTCATGATTTGCATTTTAGCCAGAGGCGACCAGTTATAAAAAAAACATGATGGAAAGATGGTAAGAAGCCAATTAGATGGATGGATGGCTGACTGACAGCTCTCTGGTGTTATTACTCCAGATTTCATTGTATGTAGCCTGGCAGTTTTCAACAAGAACCAACTTTTGCAGGTTTGTAGAGCTGTTAAATGAAGGACTATATATAGAATGCAATGGTTTTGCACAAATCTTTTACATTTTCCTGAAATAAACATTTATTACTTCAATTCTAGTTTAAGCACCATAATCTTTCTTAGTTAATCACAATTTACGTAGCTGCTGCATCCAGAAATTTTGGAAGACTTTTTATTAAAATAGCTCTGTTGATGCAGCAATGATTAAAAAATGAGTTGCAAGTTAAACTGTGACACTTCATGACATGGCAGTAATTAATGTTTCTAAGGAACAAGTCTGATTTTTAACATAAAGAAATGACACTAATTCACTTGTAGAAATAAAATATCTGAAAAAAATAAAGAGAAATCTGATTTTTGTTGTTTTGGTGGGAGAATTCGTTCTAGTGACTGTTTCCTTTGTTCTGGGGATATTTTTTTTTTCTGCTGTTTTTCGCAGAAACAAAACATTGTTTTGCACAGGACTTAACAGTTTTAAATATGAAATAGCTTGTAAATTGCTGCTTTCCAGCTCATCTGTGCAGCTCCAACAGCTGGTAACCAATCAGAAATATTCTTCTCTGCTTGTGCCTGGTGGCTGTATCTCACTATAAAATTTAAACATTAGCAGGGCTTTTGTTACACTTCTGTGTTGTTTGTGGATTTATTTTTTTGTTGTGAAGACCAAAGGTAACAAAGCACAGCAGCATTTGCAGTTCCAAAGCTACAACTGCCATGCGATGAGTAATGGCCTTTGCCAACATAAAAAGTCCCTCAGCTTTCTTTGGCTCCTGCACGTTTATCCAGTGCTGGCAATTATCTCTTGATGAATGTTTGGTTGTTTTAGCAAAGTTTCCCGCAAGCCAGTGCTTCAAGGAATATGACTTTGTGGATATGAGTCATCTGAATTGTTGGGATCATGGGGAGCTGAAAATGTTATTCCTTTCTTTTTCTTGCTGCAATGTAAAAAAAAAAAAAAAAAAAAGAAACAAAACCAAAGCAACCCCATTGGAATGTCCTTGTTCAGACCTTATTAGGATTTTTTTTCTTCAGATAAAAAATAAGGTATGAATCAAATTCACAACATGTTAAAGGACAGATTATACTAATGCATGTTAAATAGGAATCTGTGGGGCTTTCTCGCAACGATATAGACTATTGATAGAATCACAGAATCACAGAATGGTTTGGGTTGTAAGGGAACTTAAAGGTCTCGTTCCAACCCCCTGCCATGACCAGGGACACCTCCCACAAGAACAGGTTCATATTCATATTAATAGAGTAAGTGAATTTATAGTGAATTGCTCAGAGCTTGCAGAACTTCTGGAAGATTAAGAAATCTTCTCCCTGTATTGATTTCTGTATCACTTCTTTTTTCACTTCATCCCCATGTTTCAGATTTTAGGAAAAACCTGAACCACAACCTGCAGGACATATTGTGAACCCCCTGAGGAAAAAAAAAAAATTTACTCCCAATGCCAAAACTTGAAGACCTTCCCATAAAACAAGTCTCCACTGTGAGATACTTCATCTCCCTTTTGATCATGCAGCTGCACAAACTCCTTTCCAACATGATCCACTATTACCCAGCATAATAGATGGCCCTTATGACTCGTCATTGCCTTTTCACTGTATCTGAAATTTTCTGCTCTAATTAAGGCTTCTTTTTATCATTAAAACCTTTAGTTTTGGACTTTTTTTTTCAGTAGTAATACTAAACCACCTCTGTATTAGTGATAACCCCAGTGTAGCACACATTTACACAAAAATATCATTGCTTGGGAGCACTGAAGGTTAACTACAACACAAAACAGAAAAGCAGGGGTACCTAATTAATTTTGCCACCTTGAAGAGGAAACATGTTGACCTGTGGTGGGACTTGGAAAACTGGGACAATTCTGAAACAAATTGGTATAGGAATTGTGATGGGCTGCTCAGCAAGTTCTGTGTGGGCAAGGAAAACCTCATTATACTTTTGCTTACCTGAATTCAGGACCTCAGAAGCTGTGATAAAAGTCAGAATGCAGGCTTAAATCTATATTCATGTCCTTTGATGGGAATTTGTCATATTTCTTCCAAGTGGCAGGAAAGATACAAAGATGCTGCTCATGTCCATCTTCAAATGTAAATTTCCATCTGTGATTGGAATGGCAAAGAAGACTTAAGACAAAGTATTTCCAAACAAACTGAAAAGTCTGTTAATTCTGTATTTTGCAGACTATTTAAGTATGCTTTTCTCCATTAGGCTTATTTTTCTCCATTACTTATTTTAAAATATGATCTGTGAATTTTAGTAGTTGTCCATGAGAATTCCTCTTATTTAAGTTCACCTTTATTCCTCTCAGTCTTCAAAAATAAGAAAATGAAAAAAAAAATTAAATCATATTTTTTAAGAGCAGAATACTTTAATGAAATAGAGATCTAATTAAGCCAATTTTTTTTAGCTTGTCCCAGAAATCGTTATGTATATATAGATATATACATTCACAAATATGCATATGCATATATTCAAAGGGAAGGTTTTTGCAAATAAACCCAAAATTAAAGATCTGTCCTCCAGAAATTTGTATGTGTTTCAAGAGAAACAAGGTCTGGAAGGAATAAGAGAAAATGGAGAAGACAGAAGGAGGGATGTTAATGCAAATCATCTATTATAACATTTTTACAGTGCTTATCTATCTATTTAACTATTTATTTTTAATCTAAGAGTAGATTAATTTCAATCACTTGCTTATTTTACAACAGGGTGAGAAATGCTTATGGCATTTATTTCTATCAGTAAGGTAACACTGATCCAAAAAACCCATGGTGAAAATTAAATTGTCTTGACTTACCACTACTAGATAAGAAAGAAAGACACAGACATGGCATAATTTTAAACTTCTTCATCTGGAAACACCCTAAAAGTGGCCAAAGAAAACATTGCTAATGTTGTTTGCTTGAGCTTCTTGTTTTAGTAATAAAACAATATTTAATTAATTATTTATAAAACAATATTTAATTTATTTCTATTTGGATTTCTGAGAGTGGGAAGACAGGGGATTAACTGGGAAATAACACAATCATTAAATGAGGCATGGAAGGACAGGTGATAATTTGTGTTCCAATAACATTTCACAGATGATTTTATTGTGCCAGGCTGAGTGATCTCATTTAGAATACGAGAATGACACCTGAAACCACTTTTGTTAGTAAGATTTATGGTGGAAAATACCTTTCCCTGAGTAAAAAACTTAAACTTTCAGTCTAAGTTTGATTCTTCTGATGTCAGATTGAGAGAGTAGGTCTGGGGGTGATCCATCCTTTTCTAAGAACAAGTGCCTGGATACTTTGATTATTTATCTTTATAAGCTCTAGGAGGAAGATGAACCTCTGGTTTAAAGTAGTCACTTAGTTGTTAGGTTAGTGCTGGACAAAATAGATCCCAAACTCCCTGTACACATGGCTGTGCTTTGGGATATCAACCTAATCCAGTTCTTTGCTTTATCCAAATCTGTGAGTCAGGATATTGCTTGGCTCTGACACAGTGGCTGCCATTTCTTTAAGGAAAATTCAGAAATTTCTGTATAGGGCTTTTTTTTCCTAGTACTCAGGTCTGTCCAGATTCTTGGAAAAATATTTTATAAGCCTAGCAATGTTCTTAAACTAAATTTCTTTGTTCTTTCAGTGTAAATTGCTAGATGGGAACTGCTTTATTATTATTGTTATTATGAATACATAGTGAAAATTATTATTTTTGCCTTATTTGCCCCTCAGCACTGATGAAAGATTGCATATGAATTAAAGGCAGAAGACAGTGAAGGTAATAACTGCTTTATTATTCACCACTATTTATTATTTCCAGTATAATAGAAGACTAACATAACACTTCAAATATAGCCAGAATAATTTAGGAGAAAAATTTTGCCCAAGATTTTGAAGCCAACACCAGGATTATTTAATGATTAAATGGACGTACTGAACATGACACAACATCAGGCTCTCTAATCCAAACCAACATAAATGTGAAGGATGAAAACAACTCATAAAGTCAAGCTTAAAAGCAGAGCAAATGTAAGAAATATTGCAATATGTCTTAAGGTTTGACTAAAGACCAAGAGAAAAAAAAAAATCCTTCCATTTCCCCCGTGGCCCAGAGAGCAGGTTCAAAAAGCACAGGGCACAGCAGCAAAAGGTCTGATCACACAGGGGTTTAAAACCCAAAAGGAAAATCACAAGTATTTCCTAACTGGGAGGCCAGAGAGAGCAAAGGTAAGTAGCTCTTTCTAAAATTCAGAAGCAGGAACAATGAGGAAGATGAGGCATTCACTGAAATGTCAAGATAAAATCGATAAAGCATTTTCTGGGAAATCAGTGCAGAGAGTGGAAGACTTTGGAGATAACAGAGAGGCAAACGCTTTCTCTGGAGCAGATGAAAACTCCAACAGTGGCATTGAAAACAGGTGTTGTTTTCATAATTAAAACTCAAGGGAAACCTGCCTAAAGGGAGCTGTAATAATGAAATAGGGAGGGAAAAATACCCATGGAGAACAATGTCTCATTAGGAGAGATAAATTTCACATGTGAACAATACTGAGTTAAATGGAAAAATGTTTTTCTTAATGGCACTCTGGTGTGAGACAGGTTCAGAGGTTCTGCTTGTTTTGCTGCAAACTGGTGATAAATGACCGCAAAGGTTTCCACACAAGTGTGAAAGACAGGAGTGGAAAATGAAGATGCAAGTTGTCTCTCCGAAGGGACACTTTATAAAACCAGTGTCTGGGCAGAAATAGGAAAGCCTTTGAGAGATTAGAAAGCTCTTCTAATAACTGGCTGTAGAATGACCCAGTTTAGTTATTTTCTGTTTGGTTTCTAGTTAATGCTGTTTTCCCCTTGTAACTGATGCACACTAAAACCTCACAAATAAGACCCTGAGGCAATTCTGAAATCATCTACAGTGTATTTTCTCAGAGATAAAAAACATCAGCAGCTCCAGTCCCTCTGACTTAGCTTGGTGTGCAGGTACCATGGAGTCAAACGTGGTGCAGACAGGCAGAGCATTGCTGGAAACCCTCCAGGAAATCTGAAATGTCTGGGTGATTCCACACTTGATTTTCCATAACCTTATCGATATTGTCCCTCAAATGGGGATGCTTAAAGACGGAGAGAAACTGCTTATGTCAAGAGGTGGCTTGTAGGGCAGAGGAAAACTAGTTTAGTCTGAATAAAACTCTTCTGCTACAAACAGTGTTTTTCAGAGGTGCAGTGTAGCACAGGGATTTCTGATAAGGGATTTTTGGGATAAATGTCTGCAGCAGATCCAATGTTCTCAGGTTTCAGTGTGCTTAGTAGGCACAGCTGGGATTCAGGAGCTGTTACAGTTGACTACCTGCTGCATGCCCAGAAGTACCAAATAAACCAATAAATCCTCAAATCTGTAAGCAAGCAGAACCACTATTCCAGCAAGTTCCTGAGTGGGAAAAAAAGATACACCATAAAGAATTCTGTGAATTTTTCAGAGTTAAAATAACTTGGCTGTTGCAAATACAATGACTTGAAATATTTAGTCAAACATGGCTATTCAGCATCAACATATTTAAAATGTTTGGTTTCTAATTAACACTTTTTTAATAGATGTAATAAATAGTAAGTAATGATAAAAAAGTAAATAATATTAATTAAATAATATTAAAAAATAATAATACCAGAAGAGAAGCCATACTTCTAAACAGGAAAGCTCTGTTTGATTACTTGGTTTATCATCTGCAAGCAAAAAATTTAGGTTGAGAATTAATAATGTTCTTACATATGTAACATAGGGTCAGTAATGAATAGCAGTGAATTTGTCTCCAAGCTCATCACTGGAGAGATCAATACTTTATTGAGTTCGGAACTCTAGACATTAAAAAAGGATGTTGGAAAACTGAAAATCATGTGGAAAGCTCCTGCCAGCACTGAAACCCTTGTGGTGGAAAACTTAAGGAGTTCCACCTCCTTTAATGCATCTGTAAGGCTAAACAATGACAGCCTTGAATTTTTATTTCACATGCACAGAACCACATCAGGAACCATAAGAATCTTCTGCCTCATAGAGAAAAGTTCATAACACTGCCTGGAATTAATTGTAAAGCAATTTTACTTTAGAAAAAATATTTTTTCATTCAAAGCTATGAATAATAAGAAAAATAACATATGGAATTATAAATTATTTTTATGGAATTTAATAGAGTCTTATAATACCCATCAAAGCAATAGGGTATTTCAATAAAAGCTACACCTCCATTTCAAATGATTAGCTGATATAAATGTCTTAGAAGACATAAAACCTTCCTGTGATCTCAAATCATCCAAAGATCTTTCCCTGAAGGTGGCACATGTAGACACAGCATTTTCCAGCATATGGAATTTCAGAGTTAAAGAAACTTAGTACACCTCCTTCTGCTCTGCCAGAAAAATTCACTTTATTTTGGGAGTCAGTGTGGCAAACGTGAATCACAACTGAGAAATGCCCCATGAATTCAAGGGGGACACACATGTAAGCTTTTGCAATTAAAATTGCACAGGGAATGTGCAAAGGTGAAATTGTAATTATCAAACTGGAGCCTTGCCAGAAAAGTAGGACAACCTTGTTGTCTTTGTTTGCAATCTCAAATTTTTTCGTTTCAGGAAAAAAACATTTAGGATGCCTTTCCAGAGGCCTCATGCAACGTTCTGATCCAAACACTGCTTTGCAAATGGGGTCTGATAACACAAAATTTCCTGTTCTCAGCAGGGCCATAGCTCTTGCCCCTCCATCTCGTGTCCAGAGAGTGAGACAAGTTATTTTATTTTACAAAGAGATTATTTATGCTAAAGTATTTTAGCCAACCAAAACAAAAACCCCAATGAAAACAATATTGGTTTTTTGGGATTTTTTTTGGTGGGTTTTTTTTTGGTTTTTTTTTGGGTTTTTTTTGGTTTTTTTTTTTTTTTTCAACCATGGGGTAATTATTGCTGTAAATTGGGAATCACAGAATCATTAAGGTTGGAAACTCATTGGGTCTGATGGTTCCCCGTTCCCCCAGCCAAGCCCACCACTAAACCATGTCTCCAGCTCTCCATCTTTCAAATCCCCCTGGGAATGGTGATTCCACCACTGCCCTGGGCAGCCTCTTCCAATGCTTGACCACTGTTTCTGTGAATAATTTTTTCCTTCTATCCAATAAACTTCCTCTGGAAAAATTCATTGCTGGATTTTTACCTCTTTTTTTTTTTTTTTTTTTTTTTTTTTTTTTTAATATTTCCATTATGAATAACAGAGTTAATGGGTGGAAATTTGTCTACATGGCAAAGCCTTGACAGGAGGTGGGGGTAGAAGGTCCAATCTTTGCCTGTGTTGCATAAACTCTTGGTCACCTGATCCCAGTGGGATCACTTTCCTCTCTTCCAGATGTCCCTTGGGGTCCTGAGCAACCCAGATGTGTCAACAACAGCAGGAATCTCTCCAGACAAAATGTTTTGGAGTTTTGAAAATCTGTTCTTATTAAGGATAAAATTTCTGCCATAAAGGAAGTGTCTGTATTGGGTAGGGTCCCTTAGGCTGTTCCATATCAAGCATCTGCAATGAACTAACTTACTTTTCTCTACATTCTTATTGCAAATATTTCAACAGACCCTCTCCCAAGTCAGGGCACTCTTTCCCCTAGGACAATGGTAGTCAAATTATGCCAATCATGTTCCTCTGTCCTCTCCAGAAAACAATTCTCTGTAGATTATTGGTACTGTAAACATGACAATTTTCCAAAAGTTAAGAGTAGTACTTCAGTACAATCCTACACATTTTAAAAGTAAAGAGTAAATATCATGTGAACTTCTTCCACTTTTTGCTCACATTTTACTGTTTACTCCAAGAACAATACAGAACAGTAAGTACTAAGTACTACATGTATCTATACAGAGGAAATTAAATAATAAATTTTAGTCTAGTGACAGTAAAAATGCTTAAGTAGCCATTTTATCTTCTAGATTTCAACCAGTTGTTTGAGTTTTCTCAGTTTTCTTATGAATTTTATGTTGTAAAAGAAAAAAGAAAGAACTTTGCTGAAGTATTTGATTACAGTACAGCAAGAGGGGCAGTTGCAATAATGGATTTCAATGAAGTTTCATGAGGAAAGTTTTCAAGTGCAGCTGTGCTCCTAAGGCAGAGTCAACCCCAGCCCCAAGCACTGCCCTGTGGTAAAATTGCACTGTTCATTGCTGGAATGATTCCTGGACTCATTTTTGGCCCATTCCAAACAGCAACAACCACAGAGCATCTGGGGTTTGCACACAGGAATCACGGCTGGTAGAAAATTCCAGTGCAGTTGTTGGTTGTGGAGGGTGAAAAAGCTGATCTGTGTGGATGTGAACTCTGTCTTGGGTTGGGGAGAAGTCACTGGCTAGTTTTATAACCATAGAAATATAGTAGAGTAATAAATTGTTATTAAATGTAATTTCTAGCATAATCATTCCTGGTTAAACTTAATTTACTACTTTTATAGTCAGACCAAAAGTCTGGAAATAGAGTCAGAAAGCCTGCTGCTGGGTGGTAAAAGAGTCATGAGAAAGCCAGAACAAGGCTGGTACAGGCAGCTATTTCTCCAGTACCTGCTCCAGACTCCAGCAGCTGAAGGCCTGGGGCATTCCTGACCCACTGATTGTCTGAGGTATTGAAAACCCTTCCTGCTTCTGAGATCAGAGCTCTACAGAGAACTTCAGCTTCTGGAAATTCACTTGTCCATGAAATAACATTTAATTGGCCAAAGCAGCATCCAAGTCTGATGCCAGGGAGTGCTTGAGCTGCGGGGAAAGCAGAGAAGGGAGATGTGCTGCAGTCCAACAGGAATGTGCTGTGATGAGGATTTGCTGCAGGAGCAGCTGATAGCCACAATCATCATTGGAGAGCTTGAGGTCTGTGCTCACATAATAAAAAGAAAATTTTGTCTGAGGAAAGTTAAAAGAGGAAACAATAATAAGAAAAGCAACATGAGAGAGGAAATAATATTCTATTCCTGTTTCTAGGTAGTGATCAGAGGCATAATGAGAATAAATGATTTGCCCCTGCTTGGAAAGAACGTGTGTATCCTGAGCAGGAACTTTTTTCCCCTGCTTTTGCCTTAGATTTTCTTCAGTTTGGTAAGATACAAACTGCCTCCCACATTGGCCATCAACACATAACAATTTCTAAGGAGCCCTGCAAGTAAAGCCTGTGTCCTAATGTCTGACTGGGCAGGGGGACTGAAGGTCTGCAGGAATTTGGAGAAAGGAATTGAGAAACCACAGAATGAGGAGAGCTACTTGAACTAGACCCCAAATGCATTTTAAGGCACAAGAATATAAGGTATATTTGCAAAAGCATATTAGCAGGAAAATGCAGTGACAGCAACCCCCCTGAATCAGTCATCATACACTCATTTTAACAGACCTGCCAAAACTCCTAATTAAGGCCTCCCTCAGGACTCTTGTTTTCTATCTCATTATTCTGATAAAGTGGACACCAATGAGTCCCTTAATGAGGATTAAACTGTAGGATTTAGTTGAATTTGCATCTCACATTTTCTATCGATGAGACTCCTGAAATACACCAGGTACACTTGCCAGTTTCTAATTCAGAATTCAAAATACTGTATGAAAAAATCTGGCAACAGAATTTTGCTTCTTTACCTTACAATTGTCCAAAAATAAGAGATAAAAACTGTCTGTTTTGATAAATGCAGCATTTTCCCATCCACAGGCCAACAGTGTGTGTCATATTGTGGTGAATGTGGCTTAAAAGGGACAGCTGCTCCAGGGATCTGGAAACACTCTCTTTAGTTTTTAACAGAAGGAAAAACTGAAACGGAAGCAGATGTTTGTGACTGTATCATGCGTGAGCTAAGGCCTTTGGAGACTTATTTTTTTTCCCCAACAGCAAGTGTTTAAAGTCTCGTCTTCCTTAAAGGAATTTTGATTTCGTGCCTGACCCAAGAAATATGCTTTGTGTAAATTCACATGACAGAGTTCCTCGCTGATGGTTTTAGTCAACACTGAGGTTGAGCCTTTAGGATGTTCTGAACACAGAGGTGATCCATGGCCAGGTGGGAGTTTGCTTTTCTGCGCCTCCTCCACTGTGCTGCTCTTACCTGTGAGGTAGCACCACCAAAGCCCACACCCACACAGGGGCCAGGAGCCTCAGAGGTCCTGGGAAATGGAACCTGCTAGAAATCAGACCAAAAAAAGGTTGGTTTGCTTTCCTAAAATCTGCAAGTCCAGAATTAATGTCTCAATTTATCCAGAATGTCCAACAGAACTTAATTAACACCTTCTAAATGAAGTTTATGTCCATTCAGCAGAGATCTGCAAACCAAGAAGTTAATTTCTTCCTGAGTATTCCTTGCTCTTCAAGATGAGCAAGGATCAACACTGATGCTCACAGGAGGTTCTCATCTTCTTACCTCAATCAAATCATTGACATCTGAATGCAGATTGGTGAGAAAATGTATGCTTCAGAAAGGACAAGGACAAGGGGTAATGGTTTTAAACTAAAATAGGAAAGATTTAGATTAGCTATTAGGAAGAAATTCTTCCCTGTGAGGGTGCTGAGGCCCTGGCACAGGTTGCCCAGAGAAGCTGTGGCTGCTCCTGGATCCCTGGAACTGTCCATTGCCAGACTGGATGGAGCTTGGAGCAACCTGGGATAGCAGAAGGAGTCCCTGCCCATGGCAGAGGTGGAACTGGATGAGCTTTAAGGTGTCTCTAAACACAAACCATTCTGTGTTTCTATGGTTCTGCAATTTATAGATCTTATTTAGGACTCTCAGGGGTGTGTGTTCCTGTGTGTGACCTGGCACACAAGTTTTTAATGGCTAGAAGTTAAAAATTTCTTAAGAAGTATTTTCCATCATTTTTGAATGTCATCATCTACCAAATCTGAGCTGGGAACCACATTAATGCTACGGAAATGAGATCAATGGCCCTAGTGAGGTTTGGGTAGGAAATATAACACCAATTGTAACCATAATAAAAACAATGACATTCGAAAGTAAATCAGACACCCCAGGCAAAGCCAGAGGAAATATGTAGGAAGACTTCAGTCACAGAGGCAGTTTTTTCCCTACTTTGGCATTACTGCCCATAAAATGATGACAGAGACAGGTTTTTAAAAAAAAAACTTTTTTTTTTTTTTCCCATCCAGCAACAGCTGCCATGACCAAAATTCTGTTATCTGCTGTGATGCCAAAGCAGTTTTCAGCTCACAGTGGGGATTTCTGTTCAAAAATGTTCCCCTCTACACACAAGAGCAGAGGTGGCTATAGGGGTGTCCAGACTTATGTATCTTCCAGCAGTTGGAGAGTAGACCTGTTTTGACACAAGCATTTTCTTTTTTGCATTTCATGGCAAGAAACGGGTCACACTTCTTCAGCAAACTGTATATGTTTAGGAATGTTTTTCTTATAATTCAGTAAAAATTGATACCTGGGAGAAGAACTAAACTGATTGTGGTCTTGGTGCAACAGCGAAGTGTATCCAATGAAAGAGCAGATCAGAGATTTAAAACAAGCTAAGAGAAAGTCTCTCATCATAGAACAGGCAGCCAGCCCATGGAACTCTGTCTTTCCAGGCACCGATATCAGGTATTGCAAGGGCTAAATCTTCTTATAATTTCAGGTGTTGCCCATACAGCCTTGTAGACAAGAAGTTCATGGTGTTATGTAAACAGCAGGATTTCAATCTCATGAAACCCCTGAGCTGTAAATTATTGCAGTCTGGGAGAGAATTCTGAAGAAATATTGTATATAGACATTAATTTTTGGCTTCTGCTGGATACAGGATATTGGTCTAATCCAGTATAGTGATTTTTTGTTCTTAAATATCAGCACATTTCTCTTGGCCTTACAATGTGCAATATTTTGTCTTCTAGTCCTAAACTTCTGAACAAGATTTTTTTTCCCTTCAAAATTTAAAAACAAGAAGGAAAAAAAATCAACTTTGTTTTGTTCTTATTGATCCAAGATGACTTTTATTTTGCTTTTCTTTTTCAACATTACATTTGTAAATATGTTATTTGCAGTCAAAGCTAAGATTTGTTTTATTTTGTTTAGTCTCTTACTCATTTGGACTTGAATTTAAGCAGGTTTGCATAATGACAGTCTGTTATACTTCTTAATTTGGGAATTAGGGACCTTGGAGGAACCCTACTGTTTACCAGCTTCAGTAAAATATCAATTTAAAATTCATTTCAATGGGTTCGGTTTCTGCTCTTCCCTGTGGAGAAGTACACCTCATTTTATGTGGTGAACTGATTCCAATGGCACCCCAAATGATGGATGACCAAAATCTCTTGTTCCCCACAGACCACACCTCTGCACATGAGACCTCACTGCTGAACGTCCTGAGATCTGTTTGTTTGGTGACTGTGATAAAGAAACTATTTTGAGTAAAGGAACTGACAGCTTGGAATTTTCTTCAGCCTTTTGCTAATGGTTAGAACATTTCTGCAAATCTTGTGTCTACATAAAAATATTCTCAGTGAAACTGCTATTAAAAAAGCATCATTTTGAACTGCAATAACAATTGCACTATTAGGATTTTCATGTCTTCTTTCTTAGTTTAGCAAGACCTACCATATATCAGTATTCTAGCACTTCCACTTTTGGCTATAATTGTAACAATTTAATTCAGGTTTTCTATTCTGTTCTATGAAATGAGGACACAATTGTTAATGGTCACTGTCATTGTGCCTGACCTCTTCCTTCTGAACAGCCTTGTGCTACAAGGACTGAAGTGATTGATGTTCATGGACAATGAGCATATTGACATGAAGGAACTTTTAACTCTGAGGTCAGAAAATGGGTTGAATGTGGTTTTGAGTCTCAGGACAACATTGGGAAATAAATTGGATGAACGCATCCTTACCTTACTTTTCAGGAAGTCATTTACAGCAATACCTGCTCCGAGTTATGTTTCCATAAGCTCCTGCTTATGTTTCCATCATTTAGAGAATCAGAGAATTATAGAATGGTTTGGATTGGAAGAGACCCTAAAGACTGTGTAGATCCAACTCCCTGCCATGTCTCAGAAATAAATCCCTCCCTTTAGCAGTGATGAATGCCAACCTGATTGTCTTCTCTACATTTCCTTAATATTCAAATCTGGAAGTCAAAGATTGGTTGAGATGGGGCCTACATAGTTCAATGGAAAGAATGAATCCCAGGTACTGGAATGCTCCAATTTTACTTTAAACACAGATTTTCCTGTGCTCATCTGAAAAACAAAGCTTTGTTCATCTGTTATTTACACAAATGGAGATTACGGTATAATGACAAAGATCACCTCCATATGACAGAGAGAACCAAAATCAGATAAGCATCATACTTATAATGATAAATTTTAGAACACCAGAGGTATTTCAGAGAAGTCACATTTTACCAGGGGTTAGTCTCTGTGCAACTATATCTCTTACTTTTAAAAGAAGGAAAAACACATTACAAAAGCATTAAAAGGAGTAGAAACTCCTTCTATAAGTATCTACAAAGTCATGTATGGAGCTGGAAGCTCCCCTTGCCAATTTTCCAAGGCACATGATGCTTTCTAAAGACACCAAGTTGATGCTTACTATATATTTCAGTACGGGACCAAAATCTGTCTCCGAGGTTTTGGACACCTTGTTACATCCCATTCCAAAATCTGTCAAGCATGTGATGACAGCTGAGGCACAGAGGAATATTTCTCTGGTTCAAGAACAAGAAGGCCCAGAAGGAAAATTTACTGATTTGCTAAATTCTTTAAGTTTGCAGATACAGCTGTAGGACACTGAGCATGTCTCTGTAAAGCACCACAAATATCAAGACTTTTGTCTCCATGGAATATTGAGCCAGGCAGCTCCTATCTGAACTGTCCCCATGTAACTTGGGCACTGCCAATAGAGTAATCCTGAAATCTCATGTTGACAGATAGAGCTGCATTTGGATTAATCCAAATCAGAGTTGCCTAGAGGTTTTGATGGAACAACATTTACAGGAGATTTCAAACCAGAACTCTAATGACTTGTGTTTTCTATCATTGTACAGACACATATTGCCCTCAGAGAAGCAAGAAACACAGTTCTGTGTGTATTTTTATTATGATAACTGGTAGCAATAGGGGTAACCAGTCTGAGAGAGTTATTTAATATATCCATGCTGGTGTGAAATTAATATAATTGTTCAGTGATAAAACATGGACAAGAGGAAGATGATTATATTTTACTTAAATTTTGTGATAGAGGTATTCCCCAAAATGTTGTCCCCAGCTTAGTACCAATGAAACAGTAAGATGTGGTGTCCTATTTTTTAGCAGCAGATGCCTATGTGCTCTTAGAGCCTTTGTAGACCAATATGACTTTAGCTAAAGCACCTTGTCTTTGGTTAAAGAGATTTCACTAAAGTCTGAGACTTTAGTGAGATCTGAGACTTCACTAAAACGGTGTTAAGCATTGGGACAGGCTATCCAGGGCACTGGTGGAGTTACCACCTCTAGAGGGATTTAAAAAATGTGTAGATGTAACACTTGGGCACATGGTTTAGTTCATGGCCTTGGCAGTGTTTGTCAATGTTAGATTAACAGTAGGACTTGATGACCTTACAGGTCTTTTTCTACCCTAAAAAAATTCTATGTGTCTATGAAAACAATGTGATAGTGCCCAAAATTAAATTTTGTATGAAAAGGTACAGGTGATTTAAGTGACTTTTAAACTCTTTCTGTGTAGGAGCAATTCAAGACCACAGTCTGCAGCCAGTCTGTTTCAATCTCATCTCCACATCTTTTCTGCCAGGAATCTCCCTCTTGCAGTGGACCTGGAAATATGCAGAAAAAGCAGTGATTTCACTTGGAAAAAACTCAAATCAACACAGTTACAGTGAGCAAAAATTTTAACCTTGTCCCCAAGACTCTCTAGAATAGATGTTCTTATGTTGTTTTCTTTTGGGAATAAAATCCTGTCTCTCCCCTGCAGGTATCCTTTCTCCCTTTACAGTAGCTTCGTTACTGGGATCCAATTTAAAATGTTCAAAACCCCAAATTCCTCAAAAGGCAGTGTGAAACTATACCTCACACATCAATACAAAAATAAGCAAGTTTTGATTTATTTCAGAAATGGAGTTTTCCTTCACACTCACTAAAAGTTTGTTGTACAGGAGAGGTGTTATCCTGTCTAAAATACACGGTTATAAAGATTCTGATTCTTTTCCGAGCTTTGCTGTAATCTACTCTTTGAGTGTAGAATTACACTCACCTCACCTACAATTTTCTACCTGTAAGTCAGGCATCCAGTCAGAATCCCTATGGCTCCCTAGATAATGAACAGAGAGAATGAAAATGCAGAGAGGATATTTATTGTATTTATTACAATAAATACTGATAGACACATGTTCATCAATAAACACGTTTATTAATAAATCAAGATTTTATTAAATAAATTCTTATGTAGGTTGAATGTATTTTGTTGTGTCTCTATTTATAGAAGGAGTCTAGATGACCAGTTTGGATTTTACTTATAGCTTTAGAGCAGATAGATTTCAATATTATGAATTCCGGTTTTTTTTCAGAAGTGTGCAGGTATTGCATCAGTTTCTCATCTCTTGGGAGCACTTTACACACACTTTAACCAAGCTGGATCACCCCCAAACCCTACTGTATTTCTTGCAGCCTGTCCACTCCTTTAAAATATAAGAACCTTTTAGACAAACTTGTTTTGTACTTGTTTTGGTTGCTAAAACACACCATTTCCCAGGCTCTGGCTGAACTGTACTGCAGGAGCACTAGGTGGCAATGCTGTTACAGCGAAAACTCCAGCAGCTCCCTAAAGCGCAGCGATGCCAGCCACAAGCTCAGAGAGCTGCCACCACTTCTCCAGTGGCTGTAGGACATCCTTTTGATTGTCCCCATGTGCCGGGCACTGGAGAGGCTGCACCTCGAATCCTGGGTTCGTTCTGGGCTCCCCATGACAAGTCAGAGATGGAGGGGCTGGAGCGTGCCCAGGGAAGGGAGCAGAGCTGGGGAAGGGTCTGGAGCTCAGGTCTGAGGAGGAGCAGCTGAGGGAGCTGGAAAGGGGCCCAGCCTGGAGAAAAGGAGGCTCAGGGGGGACCTTCTCACTCTCTACAACTCCCTGAATGGAGATTGTAGCCAAGTGGTTGTTGGACACAAGAAATGCTGCCAGGGGATGGTTAAGGTGATTATTACAAAGCAATTCTTTGTGAAAAGGGTTGTTAAGCCCAGACCGCCCAGGAAAGATGCGGAATCACCATCCCTGGAGGCATTTAAAAGGTGTGTGGATGTGGCTTAGAGGTGGCCTTGGCAGTGCTAGTTTAACAGTTGAACCTGATGACCTTAGAGGCCTTTTCCAACCTACATGATTCCATGATTCCGTGGTTTTGTTTGCCCAGGCTTGCTCTAAGTGAGGAGCAGGTGGTTGATTTGTTTCCACTTTCAGTATAAAGCAAAGATGATAGCCTGACAATTAGCACAAGTTTGGTCTCCCCCATATAATTTCTAGTGGTTCCAGGGAATATTGAATGACAAATATTGAACGGGGAATACACAGGAATGAGCTGACAGTCCTGCCAGGCTGGGATTCAGCTATCTCACTGGGGAATGTGAAAACTGAAGCCTAATCCTAATAATGTGGGTGAGATCATAAAAACCTTCAGCTGCGCTTCCTCTTTCCATGTGTACTACTTGCAGTGAAATCAAAGACAATATTCCTGATATAAACTCTTGAATGTGGACAGCTTTTGCTAAGATAAGTTATTTTGAAGACAAAAAAGCCAGTGCAAGTGTTCTACAGCTACCAGTTCAGTACAGCACAGCCAGAAATCTGTGTTTAATTTACTCCAATACTGTCACACTATGACACGAAATAACTCACACATGGATGTTAGATGTAAAAGGGGAAAGAAAAGAACTCAAAGAGAGGATTTTTTGACTCCACTACATATAGAATAGCAAA
Source organism: Taeniopygia guttata (assembly GCF_048771995.1). NCBI lineage: Eukaryota > Metazoa > Chordata > Aves > Passeriformes > Estrildidae > Taeniopygia > Taeniopygia guttata. Next base: position 5,070,512 of record NC_133027.1, on the reverse strand, counting down.
AGTGACAGTGGATTGGAGGGTGAAATTGCCACTTCTCCAACCACACTGGTCAAACTAACAGTCCACGAATTCTCTCCACTCACAAAGAAGAATGTAAAATAATCATTATTTACATGAACAGTGTGAGAAAATTCAGTAGAAATATGTAAACATAAGAAGGCATAGAAAACTTTTAGAAAACTTTAAAACTCTCAAAAGAACAGGGTGACACAATACAATACAATTAATCAGTATTATCAGGTCATGACTTTGAGAGTCCTCTCCACACTTCCACTATTTATTTTATCCATTTCAATTAATATAATTTACCATTATCATAAACTCTGTGAATTATAGCTATGGATACCAGGAGAACTGTTGTGGTCTGAGTTTATCCCATCACTACAGGAACTTGTTTTTAATTTATTTTTATGGAAATACTGCATCCTGTTGATAGCAAAACTGGTCTCAGTACAGAAAACACCTCCCAATGTCCCAGAGTGAGGAGAAATTTAATCTTCACTATTTTTGTCCTAAAATGCTTTTATAATTTTATGTATTTCATATGAACATTGGACTTGATGATCTTAAAGCCTTTTTCCAATCTAAGTGAATTTATGATTATTTTCCAAATGTAAAGCTAAGTAACGATAGATAAAAAAAGTGAATGGATGCACATCCATGGACTTGTTAAAGTTTTGCATGAGTATGTGTAGCAAATATGTGAGATTGTTTCATGCATTCATACTTGAAATTCTAAATTTAGACTTTCTAGCAATTTTCCATAGGAAAAAATGAGTAGTGCTGCTAACCTAAAAGACAAGTACATTTTCCTTTTTAATTCTCCCATTTATATAGATTTTTTTTTTTCCTCACCAAAATGCATTTGGAATATTTATCACAAGCATGTTAATTTAGCTACTCTGGGTTGAATTGTTTTTGGACTAGTTCATTGATCCCGATTTCACAAATGATATGAACATCAACTGCCCCAGAAGTATTCCTGCTTTTTCCCTGTCTTATCTGACCACATTTTCCTGCACCTCCCTAATCACTGAACTCTCCTGCAGTGTGTCAGAGCAGGGAAATTGACTGTTTAAATATATTTCTTCTTGTTTGTTGGGAGAAATCCATGGTCTGCTTGGTGGTTGAGGAAATATACTGCAAAAAAAAACAACCAAACAAATGAATAAATATATAACAACCAAAAAGTAGATGCTAGTCATAAGGAGTTTTGTAGGTTTGGATTTTGTTTGTTCCCTTAATATGTCATTACAAGATGGGAAGGGAAACAAGAAAAGGTTGGGTTTTTTTTCTATTATGGAAAGAGTAGTTTATTTTTCAGACTCAGAGCCATCCATTTAGACCAGAATAAAGACTGGAAAGAAATAAGGGATGTTTGCTGGGGTTTAGCCATATGATCCTATACAAGCTTTGACAGCACAGTGAAGTTGTGCTGATATCTGAAGAAAAATCAGAAGCAGCTATAAGGTGGAAAGTTTAAAGAAGTGAAAGGATGTGCATTTCTGGCCTTATTCATGTCTCATTAGCTTCTGGCACAATAAATTGCCTAGACCAGCAGAAAACACTTTTTCTTTTTTGATGCAAATTTTTTGAAAAAAAATTGTGATGTCAGGGAAAAAAATATGGTGCCCAAAGAACAGACTGGATGTAACATTTTCAAAAGTATCAGCTGTGCCAATTTAGAGTTTATGTCCACCATCCCCCTTCCCAAAGGTGTATCTCCCCATAATTCCCTCTGAGAAAACATATCAGCAAGTTTTCAAAACTCTATTCTTGCCATTAGGTTCTCCATTCTTCTGTGCTCAGTCAATAAATTCCTTTGACCAGGCCAGGGATATGAGGACATCTACAAAGGAATTAATTTAATTGAAATTAGCATAATGGAATTTCACATACTGAAATCAGTAGTATTTGAATGATGCCTTTTTCTCATTACATGCCTTACTGGGAATTTCCAGAGGTTATTGGATGCTGAAACATGTGACTAAAATTTCAAACCTTTTTGAAATGACACTACCCTTCCAAACATCAAAATATTCCTGATCTGGTCCCATGGATCGCAGTGAGATGACAGCCAAACAAATACCCCAGGCAACATCCAAACCTTCCTTTTCCTTACCATTCCAAAATGAATGACTTCAAACTCCTTGATGAAAAAAAAATGGGAAGAGCAATACCCTTTCTCCTTTCTTGGAGAAGACACCATGACTCAAGAGAGGCAATTTAACACCACAGGACTTCCTTTACACAGAGTGGCTCCTGTGTGATTTACCTCCCACAGCCTTAACAGAATTCCCAAGGAGGAACCCCAGGGAAGAAATTTAAGATTGAGAAAAGGCACATGAGCCCAGTCAGATGTCCTGGAACTGGGTAAAGAAACCAGATCATTAGAGCAGTTGGAACATTCCTGGAAAATGCCATACTCTCTGGGAAACTTCTAGCTGGAATGTGAATTGTTTTTTGTTTCTTGTTTTTTCAAAAAACGACTTCCACCCCCCCATCCCCTGCCTTTGAACCTCCTTCCCATTAATTTTCACACCCATATATTTAATAAAAGACTTTGGTAAATGGTGTTTGCCAAAAGCCATGACAAAAAAAGGCTTTTATTTATTAAAACTGAAAACTACAATTAAGAATAGTTCTATGATTGTTTCAGCACAGACAATTAAAAACACATATCGGAGTTTAAAAAACTCAACTAACAAGAGACCAAAACATCTTATTTTTTCTCTTTTAGTGCTATTTTCTTTCGCGTTCAGAGCAAATATCTTTCAAATAAGCAGAGGAAATTCAGTAACTCATAGAATCATAGAATGGTTTGGGTTGGAAGGACGCAATTCTCTCAGCTTTTCCTCATAGCAGAAGTTCTCCACCTCTCTATCTACTTGGTGGATTCCTTTAGATTTGCCCCAAGATATCCATGTCCTTCCTGCGCTGGGCACCCCAGGGTTGGATTAAATTACTTAATAGACATGACCCATTAATGTATGGTTTCACTGTGCAGTTTCACCTGTTGTAATTCCAATCTCAGACAGGCAAAGACACACATTAGAGTGAAAGACAGCATTCTTGATGCTTCTTGCATCAAAATCCAGTGTTTTAAGGGTAACCTGGGCCTTCACGAAGCCCACTTTGTTTTGTTATAAACTGTTAAAGCAAAACTGGTTGTGAGAAATATGTTAATTCTGGCACAATGACTTGGAAAGTTTCATGCCACAGTGCAGCATAAAACAGTAATTAGATGAAGAAAAATTAAGCAACTCCTTTTGTTTTAATGGTGATGTGAAACCTTTCAAAGATGCAGCTACACAGTCCATGACTTTCCCCAGACACATAAAAGCAAAACCTTCATTTTTCTGCCCCTCTCAAACCCATAAATTTTGTTGGATTACACGCCAAGTTGATTTAAAGTGGTTGCTCAATGAAAAGGAAGTGTTAACTCTAAATTTCAATGCTTTGTAATGTTCTGAAGGAAGCTGCAATCTTCTTTCAAGGACAAAATGAGACTTTTCACTCTTCAGATTGCAAAGTTTTAATTACTGGTCTTATAGGATAATCAGTGGTTTTAGGTTTTTTTACCTGGTTGAAGTTTTTTTTCTCATTTTTTTAAAGAGGAATCACTGATTGCTCCAAGCAGAACTCACTCCATATCCTCTGGAGTTTCTGTCCCACCTGTTCAGATGTTTGGGTCATGCTGTGTGACTCCAATCTGTACAAGGCACAGAGGGCTGAGCCCTCCTCACTCTGGCCACTTGAGATTCCCACTGAAGCACTGAATGCTGGATTCAGCCTTCCACAGCAAACATATGTCAATACACAGATGGTCACACCACCAGAATTTTCCCACAGACATTGGCTCGATATTTTTAAGCAAAGAATGTTTTTCATGTCCTCAGACCTGTTGCTCACCCAAGTATTCCAGGCAATTTAACCTGCAGGCAGTTTGGCTTGTTTTTTTTCCCTGAGAAAAGCACAGGGATACAACAGCAAAAAGAACTTAAAAAAAATAAGCTGGGAAGAAGATGAATGAGCCAGATGGACAGAGGGACTGATAGTCTGATTTTCAGAAATAGTTTACTTGTAGAAAATCCAAAAGGATATTTAGAGAGCACAGACTACAGCTTGTAAATGGTAAGAGTTCAAAGTGGGAACTGGGTATTCCAAGACAGGCTTGTGTAGGCTGGGAAGTAAATGTGTGTGTGACACAAAAAGGCTTACTTCTCAAAAGAAAAAATCTCTTTTCCCCCCTGAAAAACAATTATTGTAACTGTAAGGTAAATATAGATGAGACTGGGACACACTGAATAACAGGAACATCAACAGGAGGATGAAGCACCTTCTGGAGAGATTTACCTCCACAGACCATGGTAGAAAATCCAGATGACTAACTGGGGTGAAGGGTTATCTTTTACAAGGTCACAGTAAAAGGCTACCAAATCAACTGGTCAAGGGCAGTTTTAGCAGTCTTGGGATACTGCAGTTCCCAGAGAGCTGTAGAGCCCTGTCTTGAAAGAAAAGCCCTTATGATACTGAAGTCTCAATAAAGTGTGAAGCAAAGCACAGGGACAGAGATGAAGGACAATATAAATTAATCTAACTCTCATGGGAATTGTGCTGATGCCTCAGGTTTTATATTTTTCAGATTCTGTTCTGCTCGAGTGTGCAAGTCTAGGTTTCATATTAGGGGACAGTAAGCTCTCTTCACAGAATGAGTAGACAAAACAATTCCTTCTCTAACTAAGCACCCAAGGACAGCTGATCCAGGTCTCAAGCCCAAGAGCATAAACAACAGTAGACCAAAGAAAGAAAATAAGAAAGATGAAACTTCATAAACTAAAGCTGTAATTAGACAATTACCTCCAATATGCTAATTAACCAAAATTTATAAAAGCATGAGACCTCTGGTTGTCCATTTTTGTAACCATTTTGAGTTGTGCTACCCAAAGTAGATCTATTAAAGCCTCTTAATAAATGCTTACTTTATTCTTTAGCTCTGTCTAGTCTCTGTTCTAAGACAACCTTCACAAGGCATCAGTACCAAGTAGGTAATTTGTCCTGAAGAAACAGAAACAAACAGTAGTGGTTCTGTTGTACAGAAACTGGAGATTTCATGAACACCTGGCTGTGGATGAACCTTTGTCATGAAAAATGCAGAGAGCTTTAACATACCCAGGACATGATTAATTCACTCCACTTTTCTGCTGGATCAGTCTATGTGTCACAAAAACAGGATGGCACCCTGACTGGTTGTAGACTTAGGATTTATTATCTGTCAGTATCATACAAGCAAATAGCAAGAGACACAGAGAAACAAACGTCTATGTAAATCTAGATTAAAGACAAGATGGCAGCTTATGCAAAGCCTTTTTCTACATATTCTTTAAACTAATAGCATAAATGAAAAAGTACAATGTCATCATATTCTAACTAATAAGAAAAAGATCTGCGTGAGTTTAACATTAACAAAAAGACGTCTATGAGCCTCAAACAATACAAAATAATTCATTATATAAGATTAATACCTTTTCTATTTTTGCAAAGCATACATCTAAGACTTTTCACATCTCGAACTATCAATAAGTTCTTGTTCTTTCTTGTTTCTTATGATAAATATAAATGTATTCACTTAGTTCTTATTTTCTTAACTTCCTATAAGAAAGTTTTAAAATTTCTCAGCCTTTCTCAACTTTTGTCTACTTTCTAAAACCTTTTTACACTTTCTAAAAGCTTTTACCTTTTTATATTCCTACACACTTTCATCGAGTTCCAGTGCATAGGACAGTCCAATGGTCCTGCGTCACACACTGCTCTGTAGATAAATATGTATACAACTATGTAGATATGAGACATTCTTCAGTAACAGTGTGGTCAATGACCATTCCCCCCACCAAATATTTCAGCATCTAAATAACTGCATCCCTTCTCTGTCCCACTTGGGATATTGAGAGAAATTGTTGGACTGCTTTTTCTGACTCAGTTTTATGGATAAAACCAGAATTGCCAGAAGATACTGTATTGGTGCAATAAATATAAAAAGGGTCTTTTAGCCCCTGTTAAATTAACTGATCTATTCAGTAATTGATTATTGAAAGGTTTAAAATGATTTATCTCTCCCCATACTCTTTCAAGCACCCATTATTAAATTCTGAGTAGCTTGAAAAATTAAATTTCCTCTTTCAATACCCTCATGTTTCTCCTGCCCCTTCATTTAGATTTCTAGTAGGCTTTTGTAGCAATCAGATTTCTCAATCCTTCCCTCCCCTTCCTCTCCATTTTCTCCTGCCTGTCCACAGGCTTGATTTCTCCAGAGTCCCACAAGTTTGCCCCCTGCTCTGCTCTCCCTCTTGTATTTCTCATCTCCATCTTCTCCTCAAACATTCTAATGTCTGATCTAATACAGGCTCACCCCCTTTGCTGCTGCTCCAGACTTGGCTCCTGTGATGTCAATCAGCATCTCCCTGCTGCCTTCTCTGCAGCTACCTCCAATTTACACCAGCTGAGGATCCAGCCTTCTGCTGCCAAAAGTACTAGTGATTTTGCAGAAATATGGGTCTCTCTCCCTCTCTCCCCTCTCTTTCTGCTTCTTTTTTTTTCTCACAGCATGAAAGACCTAATTACAAATTGCTGAAGGCTTGCTACAAATAATTTTTTTTTTAAAAAGGAGAAAAAAGATGCCCTTTTGACTCTGCATTGTCTGTAACAATTTACTGAAAGGAACTGGTTCTATGTTTTTACCCAAATAAATATTTCTCCTCATGAATACTGAGAACAACTATTCAGTGAAATATCTCCATGGAGAGGTTTTAAACTTATATTCACAGCTGTGAGTTTGTTCAGGCTGATGTTGCTGAATATCAGTACTCTGAATGATAGCGACATTGCCATGGTATAATGTGAACAGAACCATCCACACTGGCTTCCTGCTCCCTGGAAATACCTATTATCCAACCTCCCAATATCTTCAATCCAGTGGGTGGGATGTGTGCCATATTTTTATTTGTTATGATTTTATTAAGCATGACAGCACAGTGAAGACAAAGGCAACATTCCTACTGGTAGGATGAACAGTGTGAGGGCCTTTTCTCTGCCCCTGGGGCCAGCTGCAGCTGGGGCTATCCTGATTTTTCCTGAGTCTTCTGTTGAAGTGTGCCTGGGGAAAACCAGCTGGGTCATGGCAAAGGGGTCTCTGCTTTGTGATGCTTGATGGACCCAAAAGATCTTGCAAATAAATGAGACAAAGGGATAGTTGGCACAGAGAATGCTCAGTAAAAAAGACTCTTGTGGGATTCAGGTGGTGAAGAAGGTACAAGACCCCTAGAACTGTTTCTGCCAGAGGCCTCCAAACCAACTGCTGCTCCATCAGACAATAGTTAAGATTGAAGTGACCTCTGGAAATCATCTTGTCCCTCTCCTCCTTGCTCATCTTGTCCCTCTCCTCCCTGCTCAAGCAGGGCCACGTAGAACAGATCATCCACGACCACATCTCCATCTTCTTTCCACAGCTGGACTTTAAGAGCCTTCTGATCACAGACTCAACAATCTTCACTGGAACATCTTCCTCCCCAGTTATCATCCTGCTTTACTTATGGTGCACCTTTTGCAACTAGCTGGTACCTAGGAAAGAATAGAAGTCCTGCTCACATAACTAGAAATTGTTCCACCCTTTTCCTGTAGGCACGGAATGACCTTATTCTGTCTTCTGAAAGGATTAATTACCCTTAATTTGTAGTCACTTACCACTGTAAGATCCCAACAAAACAAAGGTATAGAACTGCACATATCCTTGTCAGAAGTGCAAATGACAAAAGACAGTAAAGGTGATGGCAATGTGGATTCAGAGAAGATGGGGAAGTAGCACATGCCTCAGCTGCCTAAGCCTATAGTCCATGAGCTTACAGGAATCCTTCTGGAGATGTGACTCAAGGCAAAGAGGGCTCATTGAGTCACAGAACATCTTGTGTTGGAAGACACTTGAAATATAATTTCTTTCCAACTCCTCTGCCATGGGCAGAAAGCTTCCACTAAACCAGGTTGCTTAAAGCTCCATCCAGCTTAGCCTTGAACACTTCCAGGGATGGGGCAGCCACAGCTTCTCTGGGCAAATATTCCAAGACATTTCTGATATCCATAGTTGCTCTTGGCTTGGCAGATGCATTGCACACTGGATGGCTTACTCTTAAAATGAACCTTCCCCAAATGTCTCTAACCACATAAGCCATCAAAATTGTGATGGAAAAGAAAATATATCTTCTGAAAAGAACACTTTTGAGATTTACACCTCCTCCAGAACCACTACTAACACCAGCATGGTGCTCCAAAACTGGAGTGAAACACTACCAGTCGCTAATGTTAACAAATTTGTTTATACATTTGAGTTTTATGGTAGGTTCCTGTTGGTTAAATATGGTCATGTAGGGACATTTGAGGCATCTTGTGCTATGTGCCCAGAGTGGTCTGGTCTGGCACTGGGTTTGCAGATGTGTTTCCTTGGGAGCTGCAATGTCTTCCCAAGTGACACCAAAATAAGGAAGCTGAGCCCTGTCTGCAGTGTCTCTACAAAGAACAGGGACAAAGAGATCATCTCATTGCCTTTTTCTTAGAAAACTCTCTGATCTCTGTAGAACAAGCACCTGGAGACTGTTCACCTCCTGCCATGAAGAGTTTGTCTATGACTAATCAAACAACCCAGGTAATCTACAGAGAAACCAACAGATTTCCTTAAGCCTTAGCAGTGAGCCTGCTCTTTCCAGCCCCTGAACATGTTTTAGTTCAGCTTATCATTGTTCATCCTCTTATGGTTTACAATGCAGGTCATGAACTTGGAGTATAATATTCCAGCACTTACGTTTTTAAAGTGCAATCCATGTACCATTTTAAGCAGAGAAAATACTCAATTAGAAGGCAGCATGATACTCCGAGTACAATGCTGTGTGACAGGGCAAACAGGAGAAGTAATTGTATTTGTTTAATTCAAGAAATCAAGTGGACAAGGGTATCCAGACCTTTCTCTTACCCTTATTACTTGTTTCAATTTTGTTGCTGGTATTTTTTTTCCTCCTGTTTAATAGGCAAGGCAGCTGACAACTGAATTAGTACTCTTCCCCTAGTATGCCACTGGCTCATGACAATAGCCTTAGGGGTAAGATATAGATAACTGAGAAGTTTTCTCACTGTTGTGATATATTTTTTCATATGGTTAATAAGGCAATTGAAATGACATCCTGTCACAGTGGTAGAATCCCGTGAATTTGTGATGTCCCTTGCGTTGCCACTAGGAGGAGATGCGCTGTGCTGTTATCCCCCACGCCTTTTCTTGGAGAACACGGTGAGAGGATATGACAGTCTGCAAGCTCCAGCGTCCTTTAGTGCTGCTAAGGATTAGCTACAGTGCTTAGTATCACTAATGGGGAAGGACTTAGGGCTGAATTGCTGTTGCTCCACTGCAGATTTTGCTTCAAAAGCCCCACAAGAGTGCCCTTATATTCCAATCAGTGAGTTTGGCTACAGAAGCACAAATAAGAGAATCATCAGCAATTAAAACAAAACAAACAAAACTATAATAATGGCTAAATCTGCATAAGAAGTCTATTAGTTGCTTATGAGCAATTGCATAGCTTTCCTTTTAACAGAGTCTATCAAAGTATGTTGGGCCCAGACGATTTCCAAAAAAATCAAGTTAAGGTCCTGATGCCAAATCCTGTTATTGCCAGAGTAAATCAAGGAATTTACACTGAAGGCCAGATCAGCTAAAGCCTCTGCTGGGTCTGTTTGCATCAGGATGCCCTGTCCTGAAAGGTGTGAAAGGCAAAGTGAGGACCCAGCGCCGAGCGCCTTGTGAGGGCAGGGCTTTTGTCAGCAGAGATCTACATCAGCACCAGGCACTGCTCTAACACAGTAATTGATTATTTCCCAAAGGCCTCTGCACCATCAGCTCTGATTCACATAAAACCAGTGCCTCCTTTCAAGCATCCACAAGAGCTCCAGTGGCTGCAGGGGAAGGAGGTAATTGGAGTGGCAGGGAATGCCCTGTTCTCAATGGATGGGCAATTGCCCCATGGCCAGGCAGAAGTGGAAGGTGGATTTATGCACAGGCACATATTGTTCAAGTGGCCCCTGCCTCTGAATATGCTGTCTGCACTTGAAGGGCTCCAGCTTGAGCGTTACAGGTCCTTAATCTGATCAGTGTCTAAGCACAGAGCTTTCAGCTGGAGTTTGGCTCACTGCACACAGGCCATTGGAAAGAATTTTTAGCTCACAACTCCTGAACTGGTTATTGGAAAAATCCAAGGACATAAATAAAAGAGTTCCCCTTAATCATTAAAATCGAGGCACAGTGTATGTATGTGTATATGTATATTTCTTTTTTGCTTTACAGTTGAAAGCTTTCAGAGATCTGGAGTTCCATCCTTTCTCCCCATCTTTGAGGATTACTTTGTGCTCAGATCTCTCACATCTCCTACTTTGGGGGTGCTCTGTATTTATTTGGTCCTATAGAATTACACCTCAGTTTTCAACTACTTCTTCCACTCTGTGACTTCCCTGGCACTGTTTTTGTTTAGGCAAAAGCCGGTGGGATCTGGAGAATGGGCTGGAGACAGTGGTGGTCAAGCAGCCAGAGAGTACAAGTTAATGGAAACCTTCACTTTTCAACGTGACCTAATGTCCCCATCTATGGGGACTTAATGATCCTGAAGATCTTTTCCAACCTAAATGATTCCATTCTATGACCTCATGACCACTTCCTGCTCTGCAAGCTGAGTGTTGTGAGCTAGTTAACCAATACAGTGATGGTCATGCAGATATGCTGGACGCAGCTCCAGGGTGTTATTAAACCTGATTATGGCACCTGAAATGCCAACTGCTGACCTGCTGCTCCAGAAGAGAATGGGTATCTGTAACCCCATTTCACACTTGGTCATTCTTCTAGGTGACCTGGTTGTTCTGAGGGCTCTCAAGTAGCACTGGACCCCACTGTACAAGGATGGGTGGGCTCACTGAGTCTATTTTTTTCTCCTTATTTTATAGTTATTTTTGTATTGTAAACCCCTGGACTTTGTGCAAGTTTGTAGCTGAGCAGTTCAGAGGACTATTAAATTCTGCATATTTCTGGAAGGAACAAAAATACACCCAAATTCAATCACATTTTTTTAATAGTTTCATTGAAATAGAGCTTTAGAAAAGACGAAACATTAAATGACTTGGCATAGACTTTTCTTTTTCAAGTTAAATGTTTGAAATTTCCACTTCAGAAGGTTTTTTTTATTTTAAAATCAGCTTACATTTTTAAAGGGAATAATAAAGAAGTGATAAATTAGACCAAGATACTTTGCTATTTCAGCCCTTACTGACAGGAGCCATGATCCTACAAGCAGGTATGCACACTTTAAGGCTAAGGACTCTCTCCAGCTTTTTCTCTCTGCTTAGATGCTGAGAATAACATAGGTATATTCTTTTGCCGGATGGAGGCCCAGCTGAGTTATATTTGATATTCTGTATTTGGAAGCAATGAGTGTATGAATAATACATCTGAATGGGCCTGAAGATTTAATGGCATGACAGGAGGGGTGCAGAGTACTGCGAAGCAAATAGAAGATTTCCAGTAACTTCAAGGAAATTTAGAGTTAAATAATGACATATGAGGGTACAGACAGTGATCAGTAACTCTTGATATTTTGGCAAAACCAAATTCTATGAGGCTACATGGATGGGAATTCAAAAGCAAGTGCTTTGCTCACATAGCTAGTGCAATGCACCTGAACAGAGAACATCAGAGAACATCAGAGACAAAGTATGTTTGTTGGAAGAAAAGTTCTCTGCATCTGGACTTTGTTTTCTGCTCTAAAAACCCACACATGTAGTGAGATTATCCAATCTAAACTTCTCCTCATGCCACTTGAGGCCATTTCCTCTTGTCCTGTCACTTGGTACATGGAAGAAGAGATCAATTCCCACCTGAATTCACCCTCCTGTCAGGGAGTTGTGGAGAGTCAGAAGGTTCCCCCTGAGCCTCCTTTTCTCCAGGCTGGGCCCCCCCAGCTCCCTCAGCTGCTCCTCCTCAGACCTGTGCTCCAGCCCCTTCCCCAGCTCCGTTCCCTTCCCTGGACACGCTCCAGCCCCTCAATGTCCCTCCTGAACTGAGGGACCAGAACTGGACACAGCCCCCGAGGTGATCCCAGCAGTGCCCAGCACAGGGGACAGTCACTGCCCTGTCCTGCTGCCACACCATGGCTGGTACAGCCCAGGTGTCATTGGCCTTCCTGCCCACCTGGGCACACCCGGCTCATGTTTGCTGCTGTCACCTTGATGAACATCATGAAATTTGCAGTCAATAAAATGAAGCCACAGACAAGACTGATTTTCTGTTTCAGCTTGGGAAACTGGGCTCCCCAGGATCTTGGAGGGTCAGGTACTGTATCAGCCCAGAGCAAAACCTGCAGGAGGGGTTACAGCCCAAGGAGGGTGTATGTTTATTTGAGCATTATTGAACCTGATGGGGTCTCAAGCAGCATGGTTTTGGCAAGAGCTCTTTTGCAGAGATTGCAGGTGCTGACTTTTTCCACGTTGCATTATACTATTTTTTTCCACACTGTGATTTCAATGGAGCAGCTCACCCAAAAAAAAAAAAAAAGAAAAAAAAAAAGAAAAAAAAAAGTAACTGGATAAGAGCAAATAGGTCAGACCTGAACCCTTTGAAGGTTTCTAGAGCTTGTGCTATTGACAGTTTCTTTCTTGAATTTGCTTTGTCTTTGTGCCTGGTGAGTATCTGACTGCTGTTTTAGGGACTACTAGCATATTCTACTGAGCACTAAATTTTACAGTACCCCTACAGTAAGCTTAATACCTTTTATCTTGAATACTGTAGTGCATGTACCTTTATTTATAATGCATTGTACAGCCTGTGATGCTCACTAGTGCTGTGTTTTTACCATTAGCACTCCAGGAAATGAAAGCACTGTAGCTTACATTAGGACAGGGGCAATTCATGGCAGTCATATTTGTCAGGGCAGCTTTCATTTAAATTGAAGCCTGAAGTGGTCTACAGGAATAGGGAATAAACAGCTACTAGGCCAAAATACTAGAAAAAACTCAAACTGAAAAAATAAAAGCCCACAGAAGGTCATAATTTTGCTTTTCAGTTCATTTTTGAGATGCACAGTGGAGCAGAGGTGGAAGGCTATGAAGAGTCAGGAACTAGTGACTGGAAGAAGAGACCTCTGCTACCTGATGGTATTAAGAATGGAGAGAAAATGTAGAAAAGAGTAGAAAGAACAAAACCTGAAAAAGAAAGGCTTAGAGAGTGAAAAACATAAACTAATTCAAATTTTGGAACATAGCTGTTGCCTAATTTAGTATTAGAGCACTCTGAAGTTCTTGCTGTGACTTCAAGGTGAAGTTGAGGTTTCTGCCATCAGCATTTTGGCTCCATTTCCTCTTCAGATGGTGAAAAAGCCTCTAAAAAGGAGCCATTGCTCTTGACTCATAGTGGGGTTGAAGTGAGAGGACCAACTGAGTGAAACAAAGCTCCTGGGGGATAGGAGAAAAATATCTACTGAGGCCAAAAGTGAGATGGAGGAAAGGAATAAATGCATGTGGAGAGTGGAGGCAGCTCCATCATGTTCCATGACACCTGTGGTGCATCACCACAGGGCTGTTGGCTGTGTGTCTGCACAAGGGATAGATCATGCTGGTATTGGCTGGGGTAAAGTTCTTCACAGTAGCTGGGTCTGTGTTTGGGTTTTGTGCTGTCAATCGTGTTGATAAGCCTGGCAATAGTGGTGATTTTTGCTGTTGCTAAACAGGGCTTACAGAGGGTCAGGGTCTTTCTGTTCCTCTGTCCATCACCAGAAAGGAGGCTGGGGGTGCAGAAGAAGTTGGAAGGGGGCAGAGATTACTCCAATGGGCCAAAGGGCTATTCCAGAACAGATGGTGTCATGGTTGGCAATAAAAGCTGCTGGGAAGAGGAAGGAAGGATGGGGAATGTTCAGCTTTATGGCATTTGTCTTCCCAAGCAGAAATTACATGTATGACACAAGACATGAGTCTTGTTTCCCTGGACACCTCTTTGCTCATAGAAAGTGGAGAATGAACATCTGAACACAATGGCTGAACACCTCTCTGCCCATAGAAAGTGGGGAATGAATTCTTTATTTTGCTTTGCTTTTCCCCACAGATTTTACTTTACCTATAAAACTGTCTTTATTTTGCCCAGAAAGATGCTTTATTTTTACCTCTCTGATTCTTGCCCTCTTTGAACCAGGGGGAGGTAAGTAAGCAGCTTCCTATAGGGGTTAAACCACAGCAGATGGTGAGACCTTGGATTCCAAAATGGGCAGTGCAATGCAAGCCAGAGTTTTCCACCTGGGGCTGAGTACTCTGGAGCTGACCAACCCCACTGGAAGGTTTGTATCTGGACAGAGTTAAGAAAACTTTTATCATCTAAAGGAAGGCCCTGTACCCAATGTGCTACCTTTTTTTTTTAATTTATTTTTGCATTAGAAGCCACACCTTTGGGAAGAGCAGTTTTTTGTTATCTACACAACAGATTACAAGGAATACAGAGGTCCTGATCCCGCTGACAAAGCGTGTGCTGCTGATCAATGACAAACTTGTATTGACTGAAACACCATCAAGCCCAAAACATGAAAGCAAATCTGGAATGTTGTGATCTTTTTTTTTGTGTTTGCTGGCAATGAACTATGCTACAGTAGAAAAATGGGGTTGATTCTGCTTTCTCTTCCAAATGTGTAAAAGAGGAGTAATGCCATTGAGTTCAATGGAGTTTGTGTGAGTAAGTGGAAAATCAGATTCAGGAGCTCTGTCGAACCCAGCCCCACATCTTGTAGGAGCCTGCATTTCCCCTTCTTTCTCACAGGAGCTCTTTGTTTGTATTTTTCCCCTCTGTGTCTCTCTTTATTTTCTTTTCCTTTGAAGTCTTAAATCCTAGAAGTGACCAATCTTTTATCCATAATCTACAGCATTCAAATTAAAGGGAATGGTCTATAGATTCTAGGATTTTCTGCACACTATGGCTAAATCCTAGTGGAGTCCCCTACGAGCTAAGAAAGCCAGGAGAAGAGTGTGAAGTTAATTTGATCTAATCAATGTGCCACATGCAATCATGTTGTGTTCATTACCAGTCAACAAATGAGAAAAAGCCCTACATATATTTCTTATTTTTACTAAGCTGCTGTTTTATCAAGAGATGGGCTGGCCAAACATGCTCAGCAATCTCAGAAATTCCTGTTCTTGTTAATCATTGTGAAGCCTTGAAATTCCCAAGATTCCATAAATCTCCTGCTCCTGAACACTTCTAAAATCCTCTTTGTGTTATTGCAGTAATAAATACAATCATTTTTCATAGCAATCCTGTCTATTGCTTTAAAGAAAATAGATAGACTGTAAATAAGTGCATTTTCCTGTAGTAACATTAAACAAAAAGGTTAAGCTCCTACTGTCAGGAAAGATGTATTTGCAAGTGATTAGTTATATTTCTACCATAGCGCTTGTCTGTGTTCTTCTTTTGATGTTTAAACAAAGCTCTTGAACACACTGGGTTGTAGTCTCTGATGTTGATTTATAGGTAGGACTGCATTCCAAACACTGAACTCATAGGCAGGCATTAATAAAAAGGAGAGACTTTCTTCCTGCTGGTTAATATGTGACTAAGCTCTCCTGTTTTAGGCCTCAATCTGTCAAGAACAGGTGTATAATAGGGGAGTCCTTGAGGCGCAAAGACTGGAGCTATACACAAAGGGTTTTGTTCAGCTGCACTCAGGACAAATGTTGAAACACCAATTTACAAAATTGTTTTGACACAGAATTATTTTATGGCTATTATGACACAGACATAAAATTATTTAGGTTATCCGGGCCCGAGAGGATTGGTGGGAACTCCAGGTGGACCCAACTAAACTACTGTAGGTAATTGGGCAACACAATGGCAGATGAAATTCAACACAGACAAGCAGAAGACAAAATGTGTTGGGAGAAGAATTTAAGTGCTAAAAACCCAATAGACTTGAAGAACTGATAAGAACTGAAGAAATCTCACTCAAAACACCCAGTTCAGTGTTGATGGCAAGTATGTAGAGAACAGGGATCAAAATATTTTTTTCTTTTATATCTCATTTCCAGTTGCAAACAACCTCTTACATTTCAGAGGAAAGTAAATCATCAATGGCCAATATATTGCCCCCAAAAAAATTCTGTCACAACACATATCAGGCTAAAATTGAGAAACATGATTGGAATTGTAAGTATTGCCTAAATATAGACTGTGCTTTTCCTGAACATGCAAAAGACCTATCACCATGGATTTCTTCCAGGTACTTCAAGTGAGGCATTTGGATTCCTCCTGCTGCTGCTGCAGATACAGACCAAATAATTATTGCAACACCTAAATCAAAAAGTATGGGTAAACAGAGGTCAAATTACACTTCAAAAAAAGCCAAAAGCCAAGTGCACCTGCACTGGTCAGGTGCCAGTGAGCCACATGATCTCAGTGCCAGGGAATTCCATCTTATTTAAATAAATTCTATTTATGTTAACTTCATCTTCTAGACACTGGATGTTGTTACACCCTTGTTAGCAGGGATGACAAGCTCCCTGCTATCAAACATTTCTAAGTACCTTACACAGTGATCAACTCACCTCTCCATTCCCTCTTTGATAATCTGAGTTGAGCTCCTTAAGCCTGATATCGCAGAGCTTGTTTTTCAACCCAAGGATCAGTTTTGTGGCATTCCTTTGAACTCTGTGAAGTGCATCCCTCTTCTCCTGAAAATTAGCTATGCTCTCTTAAGGAAAGCAGTTTATGGTCACAACATTCCCCTGTCCAGCTTCAAATTCATTTGAAACATTTTTATAGAGGCAAAATTATATCAAGTCTTTCAGTGGTGTTTGGACTGAGTGTTTCTGTGCTCTAACAAAGCACAGTGTTTGCATATCCATCAAATACTTTAAATAATAGCACTTTAATACAACTTTACTCCAACTTTTAAGCTTTGGACTCAATGATCTCAGAGGTCTTTCCAATCAGAATGATTCTGTGATTCTGTGATAGTTGACTATGTACCTATTTGGTGTCTCTGCTAGATCTTCTCTGAAAACAACATCATGTTCCTAAATCTGTTGCAACTAAATTTGAATAGAACCCTTAAGGTTTCCAACTTTTTCTCTTTCTAAACCTTTATAGCTGCCTTTTAACCCTCAGTGATTCAGCACTAGGTGGAACAAATCAGAGCAGATCACTTAGGGCTTGGAAACAGCAAAGCATCCATTGTATCACCCTTCTGCTGCAAAACTCTCTGAGGCTCACAGGCAGAGGTGTGACTGTTCTGAGACCATCCACCCACACTGGGTTTCAGAAGCCTGGCCTTCTCCCTTCATATCCAAAATTATGGCATTTCCTGAAATCTTGAATCTTCTACAACTTTATTCCTGAGCATACACTTATAAATGTGTATATATATACATATATGTGTATGCATTCATGTGTTTATTTATTTTTAACTTTTATTTCTTTTTGTTTTGTCTGTATATACCCCATCAGGCTTGTGATGCTGATCCTGAGCAAGAGCATCAGCAGGGACGGAAAAAATATAATTCCTTTGGTTTCAACTGTTCTAAAGAAGGTTATGCAAGGTGAGAATCTTTAGTATTATCTTTACTTTTTAGTGGTGTAAGATTTTCTTAGTGATGGCAGAGCAACTAAGATCAGTTAGTCCACAGGTTGCGACTGTATTCTGATCTATACAGCTGAAAGAAAGTGTTCATTTAACTGGAAGTGGAGTAGTGTCAGGTTCTTTTCTCAGAAAATTATTTAAGTAGATTAAAAAAAGCCTAGGAAACATTGTCTTCAGTTCACTTTTTATGCCTGTGTGATACATTAGTGAGGGGAACAATTAGATGAATTCTGCCGGGCTGATTGGGATTTTGCTTGAACAAATGTGTATCAGGCGTTGCTCCAGAGATGTCAGCAGAGATAAAAAGCATCAAAACAACACACAAATCGAGCAGTGAAATTACTACAAATGCAGAAACTAAAGCAAGAATCAGTATTCTTTTCATAAGAGTGTAGAATTTCTCTTTCCTGGTCTGAATTTTCCCTTCTGCAAATCATTTCATAACAAAACATAATTGTCGAAGCCCCTTAAGATAAAAAACAAACTGGAACCGAATATTACTGTCCCAGGCTCTCACTCATTCTGATATGGAACAGAAAGGAGATGATATCAAACCATAACCACAGATCTGAGTATTAAATGTCTTTTTATGCTGGCTTAAAATTTCCTTAAGCTCTGTGTTGGCTTAGTATGATACTTTCCCCCAAATATTTCTGTATGTTTCCCAAATAATTCCATAGGGAATAATTTAGAAAAGGGTAATAGCTCAAAGAACATATAGACAAGAAAAGAGAAAAAGAATGTCAAACTTTATGGAAAAATATTTAGGTCACTTAATCTTGTGCAGCATCTTGAGTGTTCTATGATGTTGAATTTTTGGGATTGCAAAAAACCAAAACAACCAAATGAAGGAATTATTAAAGGAATTTGTGAACTTAATGAGTAGAGAAGGAAAATATTCTCCACCTTCTTATGTGATTGACCCAACCTTCATATTGAAGTTGCTACAGAGTTTTTCACTACATCCAAAGGGTTTTAAAGCTCACCCAATAAGCAAAGTGATCCCTCTGATTTGCTGTGATTCCTGAGAAATCTGTTGTAGTGGAAGATGTCCTTTCCCATGGCAGGGGGCTGGAATGAGATGATCTTTAGGTTCCCTTCCAACCCAAACCATTTGTTGATTCTATGAACTTTAGCCAAAAATGAAATCTGTGAGCTGCAGTCAGAGTCTTGAATTGAAATAAAAGCTTCTGGAAAAATTAAAAGGAAAATAGAACAAACACAATCTGGGCCAGTCTAACAAAAAAATGAGGTGGATTTTTAAAGTATCTTTCAGCACTAAAAAGTTTTCAGTCACAAGTGAAATTGTAAAATTGATTTCAGTAACAACATAAACCTGTCCTCATTTTTATATATAATTGCTAGAAAACTCAACATACAAAACACACAGCTGAATGCAGTCCTCGAGGTCCCTGTGTCTTGTGACTGCAATATCCCCTTTCTGTTATTAGAGTAGGTGGGGAGGCGACTTGGGATTTCTCAAAAGGGGACAAGAAATAGAACAGTGGTGGGGAAAAAATAATAATAAGAAGAAATCAGGATGCCTTATTGAACAGCCAGAGTCGTTTTATGTGGCGTTTTCCCCCTCCAGCAACCAAATGGAACCCAAACAAGACTATTTCTCTGAAAACTTGTTCCACCCACCATTCCCCAACTAAAATACATTGTAATAATATCATAAAACAGCCGAGGATGAAGAGTTTATTCTGATGGACTGCTCAACATCCTCAAAGAGTGGAAATTAATATACCTTAGAATCTCACAGTTGAAGCATTTTAATGCAAACTCGTGGTTTGCAGGGAATTGAAATACTTCACCTAAATAATTTATATATGTATCTGTGTATATTAAAAAAGTGGAGAAATGAAATTTCATAATAGCAATAAGTCTGGGGATGTTGTTATCAGGAGATAATCACATCCCGTGGGGGTTCTTTCACTCAGCTGCTCCTCCTTTCCCTTCTCTTCCACAGTCCTTGTCTCGCCCCTGAGGTATGATTTTTCTCCTGATAATTCTTATTGTGCCTCTGTGGTTAGTAATAATAATTAAAATAAAACACTTTATTCACAACTTCCCTGAGTACTCAGCATATGATCCAACTCCCCGCCCACCCTCTGTTTTCGTTACCTCCACTATTTTATTAATTGCCTTGGAAAGAAGAAGAAAAAATAAAAAATCCAGTGAGTGGGGTTCTGTTTTCTGACAGAAAATGCAGAAGGCTGTTGTGGCTGTATTGATCGGGCTGGGAGAGCGGCATTGCAAACAAGCAGAGCTCTCCTGAGAAATACACACTGAAGATCCATACGTTCATTGACATTTTATAAGATGTCTAGACTTGCTAATCCACTATGAAAAATGCAAGCTTTGTAGTATAAGAGGATGGAGAGGGGGCCGTGTCTCTTGCTCACAGGAGCAGCCCTCTCATGTACCAAATTACCAACAGTTTAATAAGGATGGAAAGTGAGTCCAAATTAAGATTTATTTTCAATGGCTGGGACACCCTCTGTATTTCCCAGAATGCAGAGCTGCAATTAGCCTCAAGCCAGAAAAAGGTTCTGAAAGGTTGGTTGAGATGCTGGATGGATTTTGTCTGTGTATGGGGAGGAGAAGAGAGCTGTAGCTGAAATTTTATAAAGTCTGAATATCTCTGTACTAAATGTTCCCTTCCAAAGTCAGACACTTTCCTGCTCCATCTATTCACCTTTCACAGCAACTTTTTCCCCCTGCAGACTGGTAGAGGATAAAGTAGTAAATACACAAGTTCTCAGTGCCCAGCCATCCCTTTCTACCAGCCTCCACGGAGACTTCTGTAGGCAAAGATGAAAATGGAGAGAGAGTTGGCAGAAACCACATCTAGAGGCAGCGGCAGAAAATTTTGCACCCCAGAGATGGGAGGAAGAAGACAGCTCTAGGTCACCTTTGTGGCTTCTCATATTCACATTGTTGCAGCAATGCCTTAGAGAGAGATTCGAGCCTGGCTCAATTGCTCCAGCATCTTAGGGACCAAAACTGAATTTCTGCTGTCTGGCAGCTTGTTACCCTTGGAAAGAAACCCTCCTTGCCCCCTTTGCAACAGCCTCCAGTAAAATTTGTCTGCCAATCTAAAATAAACATGTGGGTTTTTATGAAATTAGAGAGTGTTTCTTTTGTAAGGTGAAAGCAAGGGCAGGACACTGCTGTAGTTAAACTAGAGGTCTGTAACATCTATAAGGAAATTAGGTTACAACTAGTAGTTTGTCCTGAATACAAATGCAAGTGCACTAATGTAGTGTGTTTTGTGTACAGAGTTAGTGTTGTGGCAACACTACAGCAGAGCAGTGAAGGTGCAGGAAACCACGTGGGATTTTTTAATAGCTTGGAGTGGCATGACAGCACTCAACGAAACTAAGTCATGTACCCAGAAGTTCAACTACACAGAATCAATAGAACAGTTTGATTGGAAGGGATGCTTTAAAGACAATCTCATTCCAATCCCCTGCCATGAGCAGGGACACCTTCCACACCTCCCAAGTCTTATCCACCCTGGTCTTGGATAATTCCAGGGGTGGGGCAGCCACAGCTTCTCTGAGCACCTATGCCAGGGCCTCACCACCCTCACAGGGAAAAAATTATTGACCAAGAACAATTAGTGTCAAAATTACCATACCTTAATTCTAAACCCCCTGTACAAACTCTGACTTCTTCACAGATGCTTTTAAAAACCTCTCTCTGAAGGTCTTTCACTAAGGAAAGAGAACTATACTGGATTCATGCAATAAATTTTAGTCAACACTCACAGTGCATTTAGGATCTGTTGGAGAAAATACTCTTTGCCATACAGAAAGACAGACTGTAAGTAGAGTTAAACTCCCCAGCAGTAGGAATGCCTTTGGAAAAAATACTGTTAGGCACAGAGCTTCAAATTTCAAAAGCCAAGAAAGGACTTCCTTCAACTGCATGGGCATGGAACCAGCACTCTAGTGCAGTGTAAATATATACAAATATATGTTTGTATAAATATTTTATATATATATATATATATATATGTATATATTTATATATATTTTTATATATATATATATATATATATATATATATACGTGGCCCGTAAACCCGTAGTATTTTCTAATACCAATCGTCGTCTAGGGCAAGGCTAAAATTATTGATGTAAAAAAGACAGTATAAGGTATTATATTCAAATTCTATTGAAGCGAGAGTTTGACAACCCAAGCTTTGCAGGGAGCTGCACAAAAACTTTATTATATGATCCAAATACGAAAGTCCAAACTTACAAAAGAGTTGGATTTTATCTTCTGAGAAGCTACAGAAGCCCCATCACAACTTATCAGGAAGTAAGGTTTTAATACTTTATGGAAAATGTGATCTGTTCCAAAGGGTGCATGGGACTCCAGAAGTGCCCATCTCATTGCTCCCGTAAGGCCATGCAATAATCTTCCAAAACAGAAATAAATATATGTCCAGGCAAAATTTTGCAAAATTCCTTTATTATTATCTTCTTCTGTCTTTTTTTCAAATTATTAAACAGCATTGGAGAGCATTACCTCCAATCAGGACATTTAATTTTTTAAAACTAAGGCTTGGTAACAGCAGAGGAGGTTTTGCCTGAAATCATGTTTCAATCTATGAGATAAATGTTTATGTCTGCTGTAGCAATTTTCACTGTTTAATATTGTCATTTTCTAGCTAGTATTAACTGTATAAAACCTTTTGGGGTAAAAAATCTCAGTTTAGTAGTGATCTATTATAACCAATATTGCATAGATTTTCACCACTTGAGTTGCCACAAAATTGGTGCTGAATCATGTCTGATGATAATGTTCAAGGGATGAAATAGAAAAAAATAAAAATCCCTCTCCCATCCCCTGATTATGAATAGAAATTAGCAGTAAGCCAAACACATGTAAATTCTTAGGACCTCTTGGGCACCTAAGATTTTCTGATGAACTCAAAAATGTTGATCTCAAAATACCCAATACAAAAAAACCAAAAAAAAAAAAAAAAAAAAAGAGCATTAATAATTCTTGAAAATTAGTCTCACTTATGGTGTTCAAAGCAGGGAATTAAAAAAATATATAAAAAATATCAGCAGGAAGTCCAACTAATAGTAAACGAGTCTGAGTCTGAAAAGACAGATCTGAATACTTTAAAAAAATCAAGATAAAATACTCTAGACAATTCCTTAGTTATGGAACCACCCTTTAGCTATTTCTCAGTTCCACCTGCCTCAAGGAGCAAGTGAAACTAAGAAACCACTTTTTAAAATAATATTTTCTGGAAGCCAAGTAAAGTATTCCAGGAAGTTCAGCTCTGTGAGAAATTTGCAACTGCTTTCCTTTTTGATGTCCCTCCAGTGACAGGAAAGTCATTTGCCCCAGAGTGTGTATATAAATAAGAAAGAATAACCGTAAAAGAAGATATTTTTTTCCCTTTCACAGTTCCTATGGAAAAGGGCATTAGTCAAAAGAAGTAAAGTATGCTGGATCGTGACTCGTATTCATTACAGCTTCCTCAAAGCCAGCTTGAGTTCAAAACCACATATTTTTAAATTAATAGGTATGGGATCAATACTTTTTTTTCTTTTTCCAGGATTAGTGTCCTGGCTTCTGACAGAGGAAAAAAAAGTAAATCTTGGGTTTCTCAGTACAAAATCAAGAGTCTGTGACTTGCATATATAGTTAGCCTTGGAAACTGAGTTAAAACCTTTGTAATACAGCTTGGAGTTACATTGACTTCCATTGAGCTCTTGGCTGAAAAAGGGATCAAAATATGGCAATTCTGTTGTAGATGTACAAAGAAAACAGTGAACTTGACAAAAGATTTTTTTTCATCTAAATGCTGCAGTTAATTTGACTGATTCTTTGTTTTGTTTCTAGGCTCAGTCTCTAGATCATCAGTGCCACATATATGGTAATTCACTACAGGGCTTCCAAGTGGAGAAATAAAAATAATTAAGTCATAGAACCATTTAGGCTGCAAGGAATCTTGGATGATCATCTAGACCAGATTCTTCTTCAAAGAAGGAACATTTCTGAAGTTATATCAGGCTGTTAATTCCCATGCACTCCTCACATCCTGGTGCAGCTTAAAGGAATAAGAATTTGACAGACTAGACTTGGAGATCTGAAATTTGCCTCTTCTATTTCCTACTGAAATAAAAATATTTTGCCACAAGTTAGCGTTTCTTTCATCAGCCTTCTTTTCTCCCCTCCTCAAGGGTACTGCTCATGGGTAAAGTTTATTATGTGCAACGTGCTGTATAAAACATAAAACAAAAGTTCATTCCATTTACAGCACAGAACTTCAAACGACATTTCAGACTTCCCAGGTTCCCCAATTACATCTAAGATTAAAAAAAATAATTTCAGCAGCATATCTACTACTATTATTGCCACTGTACTACAGGGTAGGGCAAGCATCACAGAATGATTTGGTTTGGAAGGGACCTGAAAGCTCATCTCATTCCACCACCCTGCCATGGGCAGGGACACCTTCCACTGTCCCAGGCTGCTCCAAACCCCATCCAGCCTGTCCTTGGACACTTCCAGGGATGGAGCAACCACAGCTTCTCTGGGCACCCTGTCCAGGGACTCACCACCCTCACAGCAAAATTTTGTAATTTCATTCTCTTTAAGGCTTTCAGGATAAAGTTAGGACATGTAGCCCTAAACACAGATTTTAAAGCAACCTATGAAAAAATAATACACCAATGACACCACCAGAAGAGAGTCACAAGGCAAATTATATTATAAGTCCAGGAAAAAGGTCCTGTATAACTGTCTTTATTGATGAACAAATTGAGAGTACACCAAGGACTGACTGCTCTGACATTTAGTGCCATTTGAAAAGACCAAGGATGGATGAAACACCAACAGAGTGGCATCTGTGTTGCAGGACATAGATGGGTTTATTACCCTTCTGCACTGATGGGTGGAGGAGAAGTAGAGCACTGTAAGGTATTTAGAATTTCATTAGAGGTGTTGGTGTTAGAGAAACTTAACGAGACTCCACATCTTTGCTTTGAAACTGTGAATGTAGATTCCTATTATTTGGTTATACTGCCTCAGCAGCACCTTTCTGTGCTGCTTGTGAGAGAGATGAATATGAATGCGTTATAGCATGAAGTGTGTCACCAATGATGTTTTCCATCCAGATAGAAAAAGCAGAGAGAGAAAAATTGCTCTTTTTTTTTCACCTTGCAATTATTTCTGAATGATAATAAAGCAAAAGAGAGATAACAAGGACCATAACTCCTAATGGCTTCCAGGGTTTTAGAAAATTGTTTGGCTTTTTAGACTTTTAGAAATTTTCATAGGTTTTAGCATGTTTTAGCATCATCCTAAGTGCTTCTTAAGCAAAGTCTCTCACCCAAAGTCTCACAGGGCTAAACCAAGCATTCAGCACAGTCATTTCAATCTGCATCAAATACTTTAAGCATAAACCTGCACTCGCATTTTTTCAGTCGAGTGGGAGAAGGGTTGATCTCATTTCTCATTTCCTACAAGAGTCACACGCTATTTCCCTGGAATCCTGCTGAACACCAGCCTCAGGTGCCTTCCTGCTCTCATGTGTGTCAGAAACAGTCTGTGGAAGTCACACTTTGAGACGAGCACAGCGACTGAGGCTCACCTAACACAGCACGGACCAGGCAGGCGACAGGAGCAGCAGCCCAAGCAGTCAGATGTAGGCCATTCCTCTTGTAGCTGAACCATCTTCTGTGGACTGTAACTCAGGAAGGCTGTGCTTCTGGCTGAAAAAATAACATATAGTACATGGCTGTTGGTTAAATTATTAATTTGTAAACCTTAGAGAGAAGCTAACTTATATAAAAAGTCCAAGCAGATAAAGACATACTGGATCATTATGACAATGAAAATAGTGTAAGGATACAAGAATGAGAAATACATTACAAGGTGTAACATATGCTTTATTTTTTGCTTGATTGCTTAAACGAGGTAGCAGTGGGAGACCACTATCCTGTGACAATGTTATGCTCCATTGACTTTATAAACCAAAATAGAATTACCCCTAACTAATCTGAAGACAAAATTGCTCTAAGGTAACTGTATAGATATTGTTCAGTGGAGGATATGAATTCATGTGCTTAGTTTGCCTATAACCAGAAAAACACTCCAACAAAATGCTGTTTGAATTTATGAATTCAAATGCAGTTATTTTTCTCATTCTAACACCCCCTATACCCCAAACAAATGTGAATGTCAAGAAGTTTTCCATTTTTCTTCTATTTGTTTGCATCATGCTTGCACTCTAAAATTCCATTCTAGATAAGCACGTTTTTATGTAAACATATTTGCATCCATGTGTGTGTATACAGAGCCTCCTGCATGTCTGTCTGTCCTCAAAATCCACCCTGGGCTTTTCCCAGCAAACCCATGGCTGGGTCTGACTTGAACATGGGGATTGAGCAGCGTTTGGGAGCAGTAGAGGCAAAGCCCTCCCTGGCAGGCAGTCTGAGGATCACTCAAAGCATTTTGATGGAATTTAAGGCAGAGTGAAACTGCCAGAACTTCCTCTCTGGCCACATTTTTTCATGTTTTTTATCTTTCGAAATAGACTGATCTCACCCTTCTGCTCCTCTGGAATAGTGCTGAGACCAATCACAGCACTCACTGTTTGAAGGGGGTCAGTGCAAGCTGATCCATGCCAAAAGATGTCAAGGACTGCTCTAATTATTTATTTCCATAAACAGATAATTTTGGCATCCGATTCTGTCATCCTGACACTAATTTACTGGCAAAGGAGCAACCTGCAGGTACTATCCCCAAGGCTGATGCAACTTGATGAGAATGGGGGGAACAGTTCCTTCCTGTGCTACCAAAAACACACTTCATACCATGAAATCGTCATGTCAAAATTGTGAAAGAGTTTTCACAGGTAACCCTGGAAAAAAACCCTCTTCAAATAGGAAGGCAGGAGGTGAATATGACAAGATAAAACTGGCTCGAATACTGAGCATTTTTCAGAAAAGAAATGCTTAGTTTAGAGCATCAGCTTAAGGTTACATCTTATAGACAGAAAAACAAATGATGTATAGTAGGAAAAGGTTTTGGTTAAGAATTTATCAGTATGTATATTTAAAATATAGCATTTTACACCATTATTATGAAATCACGGATTTATTGTCTTGTCTTGAGACAAACAGGATCTCATACAAAGGCTTGTGTTCCTCATCTTCCTTCTTCTGGAAGATTTTTGTGCCCAAAACCTATTTTTGTTCCAAGAGATATGGGTTATTTCATGGCTGATTGGAAAGGGAGGGCAATAATGAGAATTTCTTTTACACTAAATCTGCTTTGATTTTCAAGGCAAGAAGCTTTTTGGAAATGAGATTTGACCTTAGGCTTTGATCCTGCTAAGAAAGTGTGTGTAGAAGCTTAAATATTTGCTCATGTACATCCTGTGAATTCAATGGGATTTTTCACATGAGGAGAAATACAGAAGAGTGTGAAAGATTTACTTTTGACTTCAGTGGAAATAGACCATGGAAAAATGTACTTAAAATTCATGCAGCAAATTAAATGCTTAGTGTTTGCGATGCAGGAAAGTTTTATTTGCGATACCTCTTTTGCTATGCAACCTGACAATTTATTTGTGGTTTTAACACCTGTAGCACATTAAGAAATCACATAATCATAGTTCTGCTCCTTCTCATGTCTCTGGTGGGCCAGGACAGAGCTGGATTAATTCTGTGTTACACCTTCCTCAAATACAGAACCCTGGTGGCAACTCAGTGAGGGACTACACACTTGAGAGACACCTCCTTACGGAAACTTCAAAGAAAGAAATCATCCAGGAATTAACATAAGCAGCTGAAGAAAACTGGAACAATTCTCTTCCTTGCTTACACTAAAAAAAAAAAAAAAAAAAAAAAAAAAGAAAGGAAGGAAAAAAGAACGCCACTGTAGATTTAAGTGTGGAAGCATGAACATAGAAAAGGAGGAGGGCTTTTGGTGGCTTTTCAAGAAATAAGTGTACCTAAATATGCAAATACACCCTTGCTGCTTTGGTGTTTACACCTGATTCAAACGTATACAAACACATAACAGACAGGCCATTACATATTTTTGCATATATATGTATTTATTCATGTGCACACAGACACACAATGGTGTGTTTGACAGATCTAAGGAAAAATAAAGCTCTGACTCACCCAGTATTGTTTCCTCTGTTGATGCCAGATTTGCTTTTGTTATTTTGTGTCTTTTGTCAGTAGTAAACATGCTACTATGCTGATGAAAGTGGAAAAGCAACAAATTTTGCTTGTCCTTTTTACACCTCAGCCATTGTTAGGGTTCCTTATCTACAAGAGTTTTAAACCAATTAACTACATTTTCCTGCACCCTTTGGAGATCAAATGAACTAGACAACCATGAGTTTAATATAAAAGTCAATCCAATGGACATACAAAAGATCTCTACCCTTTATGACATATTGGGGGGGGGGGGGCGGGGAGCCTGGAAAATTATGCTAAGATTTTTCTGATTCTTGCAGTTGGGTCAGAAATCCAGAATCTCAATGTTCTAACTCACAGAGGAATAGAAAAAATTAATTGTCACAATCTTGCTGCTGATGTTTCCCATTTAAAGGTTAACTGCTGATCCCAATAAAAGACTTTACTCTCTCTCCAGTGGTTGTTTGTGGCAAACTTTATATGAATTTCAGAAAGTCAGATCTGGAGATATTCTCTTTTGGTTTAGCAAAAACACCTCACCATAAAATTGCAGGAAAAAACTTGTAGAACCTCAAAGATTGTATTTTTTTTCACCAGCGTCACTCAAGGTAGCATGAGATGGTGACTTGATCACATGATTCAGCATGACAGCACAAGGCATAGAAGTGGCATCTTTTAATCCAAGAGAGGCATCCAGTCTTGAGATCTAAAGTGGCATCTTCCCTGAGTTTACTTCATTCTTGATCCTCTCATGGTCTCTTTGGTAAACTTAAAGGACTTTGTCACATTATCTTGGCCATGGTGAAGCTTCAGGTAGGAGGCAGAAAAGTTCTCTCTGAAGCTGAACTTCTGCAGACGTAGATGCAGATAATGCTAAGGACCCAGAGAGCTTGTACAAGGGCAAGGGAATTGTACAAAAGAAAGCATTAACAGACATGGAGGACAGGTAGGTTTACTGATATTTAAATGAGTTTTAGGCAGACTGAATTGAAGAAAGAATCCATGACCAGCAAAAGAGCCCAAAAGATGAGATGGAGGTACAGTGTGTCTACTGTCACATCATCAAAATAACAATATCTCATTTCAGAACACTGTGAGAAGGAAGCCCTTACTGGGGCTGTACCACGGAGTTATGATTTTCCTCAGAGGTATTAGAAAGTGTTGCAGATATGATGAGGTCCACTGGAACATGGATGAACTAAAAACATTGCCATTGTTACAGCATTCCCTGCTGGTTGTTTGAACTGCTTCCAAAATCTTGGAGTGTACAGACACATACACAGACACACACAGTTTCAATAAATACACACACATATTAAAGGAAGATTAAACTTTTGCAGTTTCCATTTACAGGTCCATTAGAAAGACATCAAAGGAATAGTCTGACATTTCTGGTCATAATCCCAGGCTATGCTCAGAAAGAAGTGTTCTGGCTTGATTCCAAGTTATATTCAGCTCACCTGAAAAAGGTACTTTCAGGTGAAAAGGTTATCCTTCACTCCCTCTCCAGAGACCCAGGCACACGCTGAAGACAGAGTGGCTGCAGTGCTCCACCTCAGAAGTGGCTGCATTTCAGAGGTGAGGGAATAATCCCATTTGTTCAACTTCTGCCAGTGGATGTGCACTCGTGGGGGAATCAAACTTTAAAACTGCAGGCTGGAAAATGCTTTGGGACTTTCCAGAGTAGAAAGACAGATTTAAAAATAAAAGGCAAGGAAGGAAAGGAAATAGGGAAAATGAGGAATTAATAAAGAGTGAATAAAAATGGTAAAGAACAGAGGAGGAAAAAGAAGTAGGAATTCAGAGTACATGAATGATTTGACATTTTTCTAGCTAAGCTCCAGGGAAAATCTGAAATGTAGAGAAGCTCCTACTGAAGAAATGTACCCAGCTGGTGGCTCAACTTGGTCTTATGATTCTGGCTCAGCCAAAGTAATTTAGCCATAATGGAATGGGTCTTGTCAGAAATCTTATTATTCCTTCTGGTACTTTCCTGAATATTACAACCTATGGCAGGGGAAAAGCAAAATCTTGGCTCTTACTCTTGATGATTTACAAGAGGGAAATGAAGTCAAAATGTCTACAGATTTAACTGTAATTTTTGACTAAAATAAGAGCCAAGCAGACTTCTTGTTTCCTTGCCCTCAGTAGAAATGACTGATAACTGAACAAAAGCTATTGCACCAAGTTCCAGATTATTAAGGAAATTCTTTCAGCACGGGGTCATTCACAAGCCCAAATGGTTTTGACAGAACAGATAAAATTGATTTAACTTAAGAAAGCAACATTTTTTTTTCTGGCCAGACACCCATCAAACATTAAATATATGATGCAGAGGCACAGTGATCTTGAGCCAAAGCAGACTGTACTCTCTTAAGAGACCTGATTGGTTTTTCAAACATACAAAGTGCATCCTCTATCTGTTTAGGAGGCTGCCATGCTTTATTAGAGTCAGATCAGCTACATGATGGTGTGAGTCAGGCAGAATTGTTCCTCCCTGTGCATTGAACTGTCAATATCCACCAGAACTCTGCAATCTAAACTTGTGTATAAATAGTATCTAGAAATGCTCCAGAAGTCCATACACACAGAATTCATCTATGAAGAAGAAGAAGAAGCATCATCAAGCAAAGATTGTGTGTGGCACTGAGGAGGTATCTCCCGGCTGAAAAGGGGTTGAAAAAAATTTTAAATTGAGCATTTTAATTGTGTCTGGGTCTTTTTGCTTATTGAAGTCATGATTGCTGAAGGACATAAGTGATCTATGTGCTTCGCCTGTCCTGGCGAAATGTCCCTGGCATTTGTGGTGTCTGAATTATGTCCATCCACTGCTCTTTGAAGTAAAACATGCATGGGGTGATTTTGATGACTTTTGGGAATACCTAAAAACCGTGTCTAGACAAAATCAAGAGAATACAAAGAATAAGAGAATAAATTTACCTCAAGGGCCTTCAGGTACATTTTGGTCAGACGAAGCCCACCCCCTCCAGGGGCTATACCAAAAAATGGACGACAGGTCATGTGTTCATACTTTTATAAGTTTGGTCTATTTGCATATTGGGCGTTAATCTTCCAATTACAGCTTCAGGTAATGAAGTCCTTTAGCCCAAATTTGCTGCAGCCCAACCTACTTTCGTTTACATTTCTTAGGACCTGAGACAATGAGGTGTCCTTGATTCCCAGGCCTAGAGAGGAATAGTTTTGTCTGACCAAAATGTGAAGACAACAGCTAACACTACATGGAGTTCAGAGCTATACTCTAAAGAATTACAGGATTACAAATATATGAAAACTATAAAAGTTCCTCGCAAATATCTAGCAGGAATCGATGCTAGAACAGCAGAGATTTGGGGGGTAGTTTTATCCTCTCCCATTGTTCTCAGCCTTCCCGGTGCCATCCCTCCGGGCCAGAGGTGCCACCATCCTCAGGCTGGGGCTGCGGCGGGCGGGGAGCGGTGCCCCAGCATGTCCTCATTGTCATTCCTCGCGTGTCCCCCCGTTCCCTGTGCTCGGCAAAGGTCAGCCCGAGGTCTGCGCTGCCGCGTTAATGGGCGAGCAGCGCTCGCCGCCGCTCCTCCGCCGCTCGGGCGCTCGGTCCCCGCACATCAAGGCGCACCTCCCTCCCTCCCTCTCTGCCTTGCAAATGACTCTGAGGAGCAGAGGCTGGTGGATGATTTAGATCGGGGGGGAGAGTGAAAAGGGAGGGGGGGTTGAAAAAAAAAAGCACTCAATTTTTTTCCCCCCCGATTTTTTTTTTTTTTTTTTTTTTTTTTTTGAACTGGGCTCCCAGAGAGCACTCAGGGCTGCCACGCAGTGCACGACGCCTACCTGCTCAACTGCAGGGAAACAAGCTTCTGAAGGCTTTAATGGGATTTTGCCCGAGGCTGTTTTATTAAGATGTCGGCTTTTTCTGCTGCCTCTGCAGCTGACACCATTCACTGTCAGCTGCCCCCCTTCCCCAGTCCCCCTCCTCCCGTCCCCCCCAACAATGCACCAAATTACTCGCTTCATTTAGTGCTCATGGCTCAGCACAGGCAAATAAGAGGAAAGAGTTCGACTTGACCAGATGAGTCTCAGCGAGGGGAGGTGAAAAGACACTGCTGCTTAACTGGGGGGGTTTCAAGCAGAAAAGGGAAAAGATCAATACCACTGGGGCTTACTCCCACTCTATTAGAAAGAATCATATTTCATATTAACATAGCCAATTTAGAAGCCACATTTACATTCCTAATTTGCATCCTGGCTTTAAAAGCTCATTTGTAATGCATTGTATAATTATTGATGCCTTATATGTGAATATACCACACAGTGGCAGGTTGGAAAGGGGAGGAAATGCCGTCTGGTTTCAATAAACAAACTAGTTACAAGTTTTAATGAATGTTAGTCGGTAATAAATGACTTTTTTTTTTTTCCCTTTTTCCATCTCAGATTAAAAAAAGAAAGAGCAGAGCTGGACGAGCTAATTAGAGGCTGTGTATTTCAGTAGCAAGAGTAAATGAGATACGGCACAGCAGTGGAAAATGTTCTGTGTAATGCCCCTTTCTCCCTTGTTGTGCCTGAGTGGTACTGGCAGACCGAAGGATGGTTTCCTATCTAGAACTAAGCAGACTGAGGAAATCCTGTCTGGAAGGCAAGGCACGCTTTGCAAGTGTCGGAAAATATTATCTCCGATATCTCTCATTAAGTTCTCCAGATTTCCATGTAAGCTTAAGGTAAGCTGAGAGAAGGAGAGGAATGGACAGGAAAAGTAATGATCTGTGAGTCTTGGCATACACGTCCTCACTTATTTCTTAGTAGGTTATTTTTTTGGTTGGAAGGCTGGAATTATCACTGAGGTGGGGAAAAGTTATCTCTGCATAAGGAAATCAGAAAGGTTTCCTAAACCTGAGGATAATATCATCATCTAGACCTAGGACTCAGGGGCTGGGCTTGCTGCCTCTGCTGAGGACATGGACGAGAGGAAAAGTCTGGGCAATTCAAGCTCTGACTTTCAGAAGTGAAGACACAAGACATAGAAACCCTCAAGAGACCCCTGTGCTTAACCCTCTCGTGAGTGGGCCCACTCTTTGCCTCTAGTCTTGACAATAGATAAAGCTCCTTGATAAATATCCTTGGCTCTCACAGGAATTTCATCCATTTGAATGAAAAACTTCTCACCAGAACACGCTGAATGAGCCTTTGCAGGAGGTTTGTTTGATGGCAATTCTTGGAATGTCCTGGGTTATGTCCAAGGCTTTTGAACTGGGAATTGGGAACAGAGTGATGGTGTTTTACCCCAGCTGAACCCAATGCCACTTTTTTGTGTGTTCTGAATTTTGCAATTTGTGGTATCCTTTACTTCTCCATTTAATTTATTTGATCTGTCAGAGCAAATGCTTTCTGATTTGAGCTGTTTGGGGTTTACTCTTCGGCCTTCATGCAAAAGGTTTTGCTGCTTAGTACAGGACATCAGTGACTGTTATAGGCTGACAGATTTTGGATGGTCTGTGTAGACAGCATTTGAAATGCATTGTGTTCATATGACACATAAAAGTTCAGATTCAATGAGTACAGGTGGAAAACTGAAATAAAGGCAGTTAAAAAGAAAAATGTGCCAAAAATCAAAATATGTCTTCAGAACCTATCAAAGAAATAATTTTTAAATTGTTTTTATAAAATATTTTATAAAATATTTAAAATTTCCTTCTATTCTGCCATTGCAATTCCTAAGCCCAATCTCTATTCAAAACTCTTTCTTGTTTTTGTCAATTTAATTTATCTCTATGCAGCTTGAGAAGACTTCCAGGGGCTGTCAATGCGTACCTAGTGCATCTTCCTCATGTAACATCAACCAAAACTGACAAAAGGTCATGAAATGTGTCTCCCTTTCATGAAGTATTGTGCTTTTTAGTCACACTGGATGTGAAATTGCTCAGTCACTCCCTGGGGTACAGGGGTGTTACTACTGTGTTGATAAAATAAAAGAGTAAAATTCTTCCCAATGTCCTGTTTCTCCCTCAGGTGTGAAAACTGATGGAAAGAAGATGGTGCTGGTCAAATTCATGGCCAGCCCTCTGAGTCAGGACATTCCCTCTGACCCTGCAACTTACTTGTTCTTGCACACAAGGAAAATTACCCACCCATCAAATCTTGGTCATCTTCCAAACACTTCCCAAACAAAAAGGAGATGTTGTCCATGTGCTAGAAATTTAGGAATTTCCTGGAAAACAAAGGTAGAGGACGGGATCCCCAGCTTCCTACTGATTCCCAGGGCATGCTGGCATGCTGTGCTATGCCTTTGTCCCTCTGCATCACAGATGCATGTAAAAAGGGGAGCACGGGTACCTGACTGTACTGAACAAGACAAATTACACAGAAAAGCATTCTGAGAACATGACAAGTTACACACTGAAGAGGGATTGAGTATAGGCATTGATGTCTTGAGGGTTTTCTTGGCTATCTGTCCTATAAAAGAGAGAAATTGGCTTTTTCAGTTTCCTATTCATCTTATCTTAAAGTAGACATTTGTAATACATCATATGAATTCTGTCTTAAAAGTACTTCTTTTCATTTTATAAAGGAAAGACTTCCTATAAAAATAATCTCCTTAGAAGTTGACAAGTATCATATGAATGTCTAATATGAGATCACTTGATACCTTCCATATCAGGGAGGGCTCTGAATAATTTTTAAGGTCATTTTCAAATCAAACCATTCTCTCAATCCTACCTTTAGGGTTTA
The DNA here is from genome assembly GCF_048771995.1 of Taeniopygia guttata. NCBI lineage: Eukaryota > Metazoa > Chordata > Aves > Passeriformes > Estrildidae > Taeniopygia > Taeniopygia guttata. Next base: position 5,035,916 of record NC_133027.1, on the reverse strand, counting down.
GATGTCAGTCTGAGAGGAGGAAAGACCAGCTCAGTGGTGGCATCTGGAACTGTTTTGTCACTTTTTTCGTTCTGGTATAAGTGAAACTGAAATCAACCAAGGCTTTCCAGATGTTTTTGGAGAGCTTGTCCATGTCCCCACTTGAATCTGACATCCCTCTCATTTGCCTCCATGTTAAAACAAATGGTATTTTCACACACAGTCAAATTCAAGTTTTCCCACACAGTTCTTTAAATGCAATTAAATTTGAAAAGAATATCACATTACTGGACTCAAAGTGGACACTAGTTAATTATGGCAATGGGAATAGGATCAACACTCAAAGCAATAGGGAAAAAAAGACTTTTCTGTGGAAAATACATGATGCATCTTTTGGGTTTAACTTCTGCCACAAGTTCGTTCTGCTGCCTCTCAGTAAATAGTGTTTATACACATGTGCCTGTGTTATAAATAACAACTGAGAAGTCATTGAAGGGGATTGAGCAATCCTATGTGAATTATGCTTTCATGTAATTTTGTTATTTTCTAAAGACATCAGTGAAAATAAATTTTTATCAATTACTTTGAGTGTTAAAAGAACTGCAGAAAGTCTGATTTCCAATAATCTGACATATATTTAATACAAACAGTTATTCATACAATATCCTGAGCTTGCTATGAAGTAGATCATCCCTGTAGCACTGTGGATGGAGGAATGAAAGGAGTGAAGCAACCTTGGTTTTAAGCATGCAGTTTACTTTAATCACCAAAGATTTCTGTGTAATTAGCAGAGAGAAATCAGCACCCCAGGCAACTTCAGCTTTCAGGTTTCTCAGAAGAGATGGAAATATTAATCTTTTGGAAATATTAATTTTCTCACACTGAGGAGAAATAGCTTAAATGAATAACACAGAGTAGACTAACTTTCCAAAATGAAAGACATCAACAAAAATTCAGGCTTTCTATCAGGTTATTATTCCATTTACCTGGCTGTTGGGGGCACACCTGGCCTTTCCCAAGGCAGAAGTGTTGGCTATGTAGAGAATTCAGGCACTTCAGGAAGACGGGTTATGACTGTAATACCCTGTAGAAACACAGGTTTGACTACTGTGGGAATTAGGAAAATAATAATAATGTTCATGTAAGGCTGAGACTCTCTGAGTGAGTTTCCTTGGGGTTTTGTTGTACCTTATTAAGAACCAGATTTCATACATTCTGCAAAATGCCCTTTTTCCACTGGAGCCATGTGGATATGACAAATTCATTCTGCTATAAACTTTGTGCCTTGCTGAGAAATCATATACTCCAGAGAAATATGCGTATACATGTTTCCTGACTATCTGGAAATGTAGGTAGAAGTAAATGCAGATAAGGTAGAAGTAAATGCAGATACATGCATATGCAGACACAAATATGTGAATTATCCACATATGCACATGTAGCTGGTTAGTGTCTTTTACAGTCAGAGAACAGGTTTGCCTTCAGGTATTTCAATTTAATGATATGAAGCACCTCAGCTACTCTATAACTGTTAAGCTGAATTTTGTTTTGCATTTTGATTATAAATTAGAAGAGCGGTACATTAACTCTGTTTTGAGGATAAGATTTAAAAAGGGCTCTGTTTATTAAGCTGCTACCGTGGTGATATTTTCAGCATACATTACATTTATAATTGACTTATTAAAACTTATATACTGCAAATTATAGTGATAGCACCCACAGGCTAAGAAATCATCAAAATATATAATGGCAATTTAAGGAGGTTTGTATCCACAAATGGGAATTTTTATCTGGTGCTCTCTTGTTCTAATGTTTTACTCACAGCTTTTGCAATATTCAAATATATAGCTGGAATGCTGCAAAAAGATATTGAAAGGCAAGCATGAAAAAAAAAAAGAATAATTATGTGATAAAAAAGAGCCAAAGTATAGCAACATAAGACTATTTCAGGTAGGTTTTAATTCAAACTTAAAGGAAAAATAAGGGAGTCAACTGAGTAATCTTTTTATTCAAAGCTATGGATAATGTGGACTTATCTCTAACACCTTATCTTCATAAAAATATGTAATTATTTCCCATCTAGGCTATTAGAACAGTGGAGATTAGCACAGTGATGATTGCAAAGCATTCAGAAATAAGTGCCTAAAAAACAACTGACCTCCTAATAACATCTAATGAGCTCTTAATGACTGCCATAAAATTCTTTATCTTCCTACCGTGTAGGCTGCCACAAAAGTGCGAACAAGGAGCGTTTTGAAAAGCTCCAATTTATCCAAGCTTCAGCTTGAATTCTTTTGAACATATTTGGTGGCAGCTCAGTGACATGGACTTTTTCAGGCTTGGTGCCACTGCACAAAGATGGTCTGCAGATCAGAGGTGGGGCTGAAGAGGTGCAAGGCAACAGGACAAGAGAAAACACAGTGCAAAGCCTCTGCCACTCATCACATAACCCAGCTGCATAACCCATGGCTGCAGCACTTTATATCACCTGTGATTCTGCAGTGATTGCTTTGCTTTGGCTTGTCCTCAGGACTAAGTAGCTAAAGATTTGTTTATCTCGATATACTGGCCCCTATCATCTGGTAATCGGGATAGGAGGCTGAAATTTAGACCTTATTTGCAGACTCTGCTGGCAGGGATGACAAAACTAAACACAAAATGGCTAAACTTTAAAAAGATCATAGAGAATTGTTGGAAGATGATTTATATTCCTAGTAATAGGAATATAGACAAGACAGACAAAAACACCCTCTCCCAGTCAGCAGAAACAATAAAAGGATCTAAGTAAGATCAAAATTCTTTTGGAGAGTAGCCAAAGGTCGGGAAGGACACCTTGAAATGCTGTTAAGGAAAAGAATCTTTATTGATGATGTTGATCTGGTCTACATTGGCTGTAAAGGGAGCTTTGTCACCTCATTTGAGTATGGAGACCACACTGATGCTCTATAGACATTGAAATGTTGCTTCCTCATCTTGGAGCTGAATGGCACTTTGTCAGGGTAAACAATTTGTAGTTAATTAGTAAAACAGGGATGAGAAGAGTATCTTGTATCACGTGCTACAGACCATGTCTAGAATCACAAAACTCAGAACCGAGTCAGGAATTTCACTGGCTCCGGCTCTTGTGACACTGCTACAAGTCAGCTCACCTCTCTCGTGGTGGTTTATCACTGGCATCTGAAATATACAAAGTTCTAGGTAACAAATATATCTCACACAGGTGCACTTAGACTGAGTTTTTTGAAGCTAAGATACCTTGTCATGAAACAGCACATTCCCGGATTTCACTTCTCCTCGTTTTGAAAACTTCTCTTGTTGCTTCCCCAACTCAGAAAATAATCAGACAGAAATGCTGGGAAAGTTTCAGTAAGTTCCTTTCACCGCAGGGTTTTGTGCAGGGTCTATCACAGAAATGTATCCTGCTCTGAGATTTGACAGAGCTATGACAAAGCTTAGGTAACCCTAGGCTGTTCCGAGCCAAGAACATATCCTGAAATTATGTGACATTCACTTCACTGAGGTATTTATTGAATGTCACTGAATGTGGCAAGTCAAGCTACAAAATGCTGAGACAGATATGGATCAAGTCCAGAAATAAACACCTTTTAGTTCTGTTGAAGGATGGTTAACATTGCATCTCACTGCAGCCCTGTGTCAACACAATTTAAGTGAAGACTGGCTGAGGCTTTGCACCCAGAAAATAACATTTATGGAAACACTAATGGCCATTGTAGCAAAATATACAAATCACAGAACTTAAGGGATCCTGAGCACAGAGCTGCAGTGTATTTTCCAGCATGGCACACATTTTCTCAGGATATCTTCTGCTGATATTTATATTTATTATCAAACCAAAAAAATTGTTATAGTAGGGTTTTGTTAACTTTCAACATCTGCTCTTTTGCTTGTGGATTTGTTTTTTAGACCACACAAATGCAGCTGAGTTATTCATAACTAATTTGTGTATCACAATATTGGAAGGATGAGGGGAAAAAAGGCATGAATACTTCCACTGAATAGCTGTCATGATTTTGAATGCTGCCTGATTTCTATCTTTTCTGCTGCCACTTATGTCTGAGATAAACTATTCAATGAATATGAAATGTTAATCTTGACTAATTTAATTGGGTGTCTGTGAATGTTTTTCTCCTTTAATTTGTTTATTAAAACATTATCACTGAGAAAAAAGTATTTGAAAAAGGAGCCACGAATAAAAGAAACATAAAAATATTTACAATTTCATTAGTTCCTGGTGGGATCTTTGTATGGACAGGTCTGGACAGAGCAAATGAGAAGAACAAAAATATTTTTTAAAAATTGAAGTCCAAAAGACATCAAATGTTTTTTAATTGAGGTTGGAAACATTCCAAGTTTGACTTTCAAAAAAGGCTTTGATTTACAGTAGTTCATGTTGGGCTCATGTTGTGCCTGCCAAAAATCCAAAGTAGATCAGAGCTTTTTTTGAAATAAACACAAGCCTAATCTGATGTAGGTATTTCAAAACTCCCACTGCTTTAGTTGTAACATTGTCTGTTACTGAATGATTTATAAATCATCCCTCTACAAGCACATTTCTGCGAGGCTGAGGGCGATATATTTTAACTTTGGGACACAAGGAGATGATTAAATTACAATTGATGATGACTCGCCACTGTTTTTAAAACTATTTGCGAATTAGAATGTCTCTGTTTTCCTGTATATTATACAAAAGCAGTAGCTGGAGTACAAGGGTATGATGGAGTGTTGTTTCATTGCTTTTTCCCTCAGTAGAAAAGGGACAAAGAGGGAATACCGCTAATAAACATTTAATCAACTGTACAGGAATTTAGTGCCTTTCTAAAAGAAGGAAAAAAACACCTAATTTTGTAATTTTTTTTTTTTTAGAAAAAGACATGTTCACTACTGGGTATTTGTTTATTAAAAAAAACCACTTTATTGAAAGGGATCATTTCACCTTGATGGGGCAGGATTGGTTTCAGCTCCGTTTAGTTATCTAAAAGCAGCACATTTCTCATTTCCACTGGGGTAGATTCCTTCTGGAGTTGATCCCTGGGTGTTCTCTATCTCACAGAGGGCAACTCTGACCACTCTGACACTGGCAAGAGTATTTACCCTCAGGAATATCGATGTGAGACAGCTTTTGCCTTCCCAGAGGGAAATGTTCACCTCTTAAGCTGGAAACCTGATCAAGAGGTTGGAATAGGGGATAACCTGGAATGGTGGTGAGAGCTGCCCAGTCGCAGCTTGGTCAAAGATCCTACAAGGAATGTGGAGAGGAACTGTTAGCAAGAGTAGCTGTAGATTGGATATTGGGAAGAAATTCTTCCCTGTGAGTGTGGGGAGGCCCAGGCAGAGCTTGCCCAGAGAGGCTGTGGCTGCTCCATCCCTAGAAATGTTCCAGGCCAGGCTGGACAGGGTTTGGAGCAACCTGAGCTGATTTTGGCTGGGGTAGAGTTAATTTTCCTCACAGCAGATGGCATGGGGCTGTGTTTGGGATTTGTGCAGAACACAGTGATGATAATATAGAGATGTTTTTGTCATTGCTGAGCAGGGCTCATGCAGGGCCAAGGACTGTTCTGCTCCTTGAATGGCCATAGCAAGGAGGCTAGGGGTGCATGGGAAAGGGAGGAGACACAGCCAGGAGAGGTGACCCCAACTGACCCAAGGGATGTTCCAGACCATGTGATATCATGCTCAGTATATAAGAAAAAGGAGGAAGAGGAGACATTTGGAGTGATTGATTTTGCCTTTCCAAATCACTGCTATTCATGATGGGGTCTTGCCCTCCTGGAAGTGGCTGAACACTTGCCTGGCCCTTGGAAAGCAGTGAGTTAATTCCTTCTTTTGCTTTACATACATTTGTGGTTTTTTCCTTTCCCTGTTAAACTGCTTTTGTCTCAATCCAGGAATTTTCCAGCTTTTACCCTTCCAATTCTCTCCCTTATCCTGTGGGTGGGAAAGTGAGCGAGTGACTCCATGGTGCTTTGGTGCTTGATTGATGGCTGGGGTTAACCCATGGCACTCTTGTCCCTGCCCATGACAGGAGGTTTGAAATCAGACAATCTTTAATTTCCTTTCCTTTAATTCTGTGACTGTGATTCTTCAATGCTAGAAACAGCAGGAATGGTCTGGAACCAAGGGCTTCAGTCAGAACTGACTTGGTCTGAGTTCCACAGTACTTGGTCTGAACAAAATGCTGCAAATACAGGACTGAAGTGGAGCAATCCTTCGAGTTCACAACATTTTTAAAGAAAATCTTGTCTCATCAATTAAAAAAAAAATAAAATTAATAAAGTTAATATATTTTTTCTCCTATTTAGGAAGCACAGAAAAACATCCAGGATATGCTGATGAACTCTGGACTAACTTAATGAAAATCTAGAAAGAATAGTATGCTTTCCCTTCTCCCCTTCATTTTAGATCTTAGGTGTAAAAACCAATCCCTTTGATTTTCAAACTTCAGTACAGAAATTCAAATGCTGATTCCTAACTTTATTATGACAGGGGTATATATCTCGTCATTGTGGACATATTCTCTGAAAAAAATGTTATGTTGCAAATGTTTTGGAAACAAAATAAAGGAAGATTGATAAGAAGGCATTTTAGAAGCATAAATTATAATTTTGAGATTAGAGGAAAAGCAGGGTAGAAAAACAAAGGTTACAAAATTCTAATACTTTCAGGCAAATATTAGATATTTCAGATTAAATATTTCAAGTCTACAAACAGGATCTATTTTCTCATTAGTCATACTTCTCTACTCTTTCCACAAAAACACACTGTCTTATTTCAGATAAACTTTACACCTTATTGAATTATGTCACTTTTTTAACCTGCCACATCAGAAGAACCAATCAATGCATTCCACAGTTTGATGGTTGGAACATCATATTAAATTTTTGAAAAACATTGCATGGGTCAAATTTACAGTTCGGTAAAATTCTTCAATATGTTCAAGGCTGTATGAATCTGCATTAAAAACCACTGGACTGTATCATGGCAGTCCTGAATGATGACCTAATCTGACCCTGTGAATGACATCACTGTACGTTAACAATTAGAGAAGCAAAGAGCAGTTTGCTTCTAAAACCTCTAAAAAAAGAGCATTTTATTAAAACAAGAACCCCAGTTCACTCTGAATTTTAAGACTTTACCTGTTTATTTTCTTTCTTTGTCTCTATTTTCAGAAAATATTTATTTTAGGAAGCATATGGCAGACAGACTGAGATATCAGGTGCCTTCTCCCTGGAAAGAGTTAATCATCATCCCCAAACAGTGAGATTAATCTAATAAACAAATATTAAGCTCCTTTGCATTAGTTTGGGTGGAGTGGCAGAGATGCTAAATTTTATTTTAATATGTTAATCTAATAAAATGATGCAGTTTATTTTATATCTTCAGGGAGAGGTGTTGATATTATCTCAACTTTAGATGCATCCTCGCTTGCCTGTACAGATCAGCCTTCCACTTTATCAGGGTGATGTTACTGGATATGGCAATTTATAATTGGAAATGGCAGCCTGGAGATTTTCTAAAAGCATTGGCTTTTTTCTAAATACTGTGGAATTTCATTAATTATTATTATTTTGACTATGAAAAGAGGATTTGCCCAAGGGCAGTTTTGAGGCTCCTTAAAGATTATATTCCTCCATGGAAAGTTGCCAAGATTTCAAATTTCTCTGTCAAGACGCAGCTTTTTTGGTGGGAGGTGGCTGGAGTGATGGGAAGCTTTTACAGCATTGGGAAGGAGACCTCGAGCATTTCTCATTCTCTTTGAGGCTCTTTTACCTCCCTGGAGTGGGGGCAGCTCTCACAAATTGTAGCCCACCACACATTCCTCACCAAGGCTGCTTTGCACAGCATAAGGAGGGACTTGGCAGCTCTGTTCCTTGGGCAGGGTGTACCCAGCTCAAAGGACAATGGGTTTAAGCAGGGTGGGGTTATTTGCAGCCTGTCACATGCCAGTGAATAACTTTGCCTCTCCAGAAAGTCCTTTCCTCAACACAGCCCAAGAAATAAATGGGAAAGGAAAGATTTGGCATGAATACTGAAAGCTGAAGCTGTAATCACAGAGTTTTAGAGGCAGGGAATGGTTGAGGTTGGAACCTCTGAGGTTCACTTGCCCAATCCTCCTGCTCAAGCAGGAACACCTAGAGCCAGTTTCACAGGAACATGTCCAGCTGGCTTTTGAATCTCCCCAAGTGTAAAGAAGCTACAAAGAAAACCAATTTGCAAAAATGGACATTGCAAGTAATGAAAGTACTGGTAAATAGATCTATTTTTGCCTAGGTTGTGGAAGAAAAGGGCTAAAGAAAGAGCAGCTGTAATCTTCTGCAATGAGGGCAAATAAAATGAGAAAGTGAATTGCAGTGTTTTATCAAAATCTGAAAATTGTTGCAAAACTTTTGAAAGATAGAACTCCCCACTAGCTTTTTTTTCCTCCCCACCAAAGAGATCCTTGTGGAAGAACTCTCTTCTTTCATCCTTTTCCATTGCACACATGCAGAGGAAATGGGATCACGGCCCTTTTATACTCTGAGCCCTTCAAACAATTCCCAGCTGATGAACAAAGCACAAAGAAGTTTGGATCCATCCAAGGGCTGTGAGTGACTAATCTGTCTGGAGCAGAGAAGTCCTTGTGATGAGTCATTTTTCTTTTGATGCAAGTTTAAAAGTAATTAAATAAAAGGTGAGGATACAGTGTTTTAGAGCTCTCTTCACTACAGTAGTTAGATAAAACCAACATCAACTCTATTTCTGAAGCCTCAAGGTGTAAGTATCCTGCCTAGCCATGACGGGAGGTTTTCACCTTGATATCGGTGCCTGTTGGAGATGAAACCTCCATGGGCACTACTCCAGAAGTCAGTGCTCCACACTGATCAGCTGCAAATCAAATCCCTCAAAGGCTGGACTTTTTGGTCAAAGACTTGATGAACTTGGAGCTCCTTTCCAATCTTAATGCTTCCATGATTCCATGAGATGAGACACAGCTTCCACTCCAGCTGATCTACACAATAAAAAAGGAGTGATATGGACAAAAATAACTCTAAGAGCCTTAGGAAGAGAAAGACTGACAAAGATGAGTTACCAAATAATTAAAAAATGATTCATCTACCCATTTATCTCTCCTCTGTAACTCACTTTCACATTATAAAGCTGTGTGAGAATATTGGCTTTCTTCCATTCAGTGAAAGAAAGGGATAAAGCAAAGACATGATAGCCAAGGAAAATATGCAAAATTTTCTGAAATATGCAGGAGGAATAGCAGAAGGTGACTTTTTTAGTCAAAACTTCAACTCCACAAGTCAGCAGCCCTGTTCAGCCAGGTGTTGCAGACCAGAGTTTTGTCCATCCATAGTTATTTCCCGTGGATCCATGAAAAGGTTTAAAGTTGGAGAACTCAGCTAGTGGCTGCCTCTCCATCAACAAGTAAGGACCACACACCCTACAATAAATCAATGTCTGGAGTATAAATACTCCAGATTTTGAATTATTTGGAAGGATGTCAAGCGGTGGGTGTGACCTTTAAAAGGAATTTAAATTCTTCAGCATTTGTACTTAATCAATTCCTCAGCTATAACCAGTAAGAAAGTTTTTACCTTGAAGGGGGAATCTGCTGTCATGTCATTATTTATTTTTTTCTGTTTTCTCCTTGTTGTTTCTGCTCTAATTTTTCTCCTTTCTGTCTGGGTTTTCTCTAGTCTTCCACCTGTCTTTCTCTCCCTGCAGCAATTCCTAACTCACAGACTCACTCTACTCTCTCTACTGAACTTGTTAACAGCAGCAGAGATTTAAGGCATATGCAGAAACTTGAAGACTTCTGAATATAATTTTCTTTTGGGTTTGCTTTACTTCATAGTGAAAAAATTGGGAAATATGTCACAAAAGAAAGTATTCATAGCTGCTAATATTTTTATTGCAGAAACAAAATGAGGCAAAAACACAAGGACTTGCATACCATACTCATGTAATTAATAGTGCTATACAAAAAAAAGATTCTCCTGTGATTGGAAGAATAATGGTGTATATGGAATTCCACACATTTGTGTCCAGCTTTTAACCCAGTTGTATCTTAGATGATGAAGTGTTTTGGTGGATTTGGCATTTGGACTCTTTATATTTCACTGTCTTTCAGTTTTCTCCATTTTTGAGTCATCTTAAAGACCAGGTGAGCCAAAGGGGCACAAGTGAGGAAAAGCTCCTGTGGTGGTTGTTCTCTGGAAAAATTATTGAAGTGGCATTTGAGCTATGACTAATTTATTTAGTATTCAGAATTTAGTGAATTCTTTTGTCACATCACCCATCATAAATAAAAGGAAAAAAATAGGAACCTGTTTGATGCCTCAGGCATGTTTTAGTTCGTTGTTCAGGTCAGTTCATTTCAATGCTTAATTTTTAATGGTTCATTTAACATAACTGTTTAGACTTGAAAATATTTTTGCATAAAACCTGGGGTTTTGGGGTCAGTTGCTGTCACCTCAAAACATTTTAAGTCCCAGATGACAGATTCAACATCAGTTGGAAAAGGTGGTCTCGTTGTTTGGGCATTTGAATGGGACTCAGCAGACTCAAGCTGAATTTAAATCTCTGCTGCTGATTCTTTATGTGACCTTGGGTAAAACATCTATGTTGCATCTCCAAAGATCTTAGAGTACAAATAGTTCTCTTCACACAGTCACTCACAAAGTTTTCCTGTTTGCCACACAGTGTCTTTTCTGTGGAAGAAAGAATCTAGTACACAGAGAAAAATGGCATCCAGCAGTGTCAGAGGTGTCCAAAATCATTCAATTTTAGAGAGTATGGGAGCTTCTACTTAAAAATTATTTTCTAATAGACAACATGGTTTTAAAAGGCGAAGTTGTGGTGCAAGATTTACTACATGAGCAGCACAGTTTCAATCCCTCTAATAAGCCTTACCCTCTATATTTCTTCTTCATTCTTCTGGGTCTAGAATCATAGAATCCCAGAATGGTTTGGGTTAGAAAAGACCTTAAAGATCATCTGGTTCTGACCCCTTCCCATGGACAGGGACACCTTCCACTGTCCCAGGTTGCTCCAAGCCCTATCCATCCCAGTCTTGGACACTTCCAGGGATAGGACAGCCACAGCTTCTCTGAGCAACCTGTGGCAGGGCCTCACCACCCTCACAGGGAACAATTTTTTCCTAATATGCAATCTAAACCTACTGTCTTTAAGTCTGAAGCCATTTCCCCTTGTTGTGTCACTCTTGTAAACAATCTCGCTCCATCTTTCCTGTCGCTTCTGCAAGCACTGGGAGGCCACAATGAGGTCACCCCAAAGCCTTCTCTTCTCCAGACTGAACAATCTGAACTCGCTCAGCCTTTCCTCACAGCAGAGCTCCTCCATCCCTCTGATCATCCTGGTGCCTCCTCTTGACTCTCTCCAGCAGCTCCAGGTCCTTCCTGTGCTGGGCCCTAAGACTGGAGGCAGCTTTGCAGGTGGAGCATATACTCTGTATATGCTGAGTATATACTATGGCTTTCTTTCTCCTCAAATAAAAGGAAGTCTCATCAGTAATTTCATAATGAAGACCACTCATGATGGTTTAAGGAAGGACACAACCTAACTTTGTGTTAAGTTTGCCCAAGATCATTACAAATTTATTGATTAAATGCTCCTTTTATTGAATAAGTCATTAATAATTTCACTGAACTCTCAGGATTTTCACCTTCAGGACTTTCCTACATCCTCAAAAAAACCATGCATGTAGAGCAGTGTTAATGCTGCTTACAGTATCTGCAGATAAGTGAAATAATCAAAAACCAAGGTTATAGTGACTGAAAAGAGGGCAATTTAACAATGGTTGATTATATTCCTATTGTCAATTTTTCTCTGATCTTTAGACCAAGAGGCCTGTCTTTGAATAGGTATAGATATGTATGACTGATTGCTACTGAGTATATTGGGTGCAAAATATTCAGATTTGCACCCAAGCCCACACCTGGAGGAAGAAAATCATAGAATCATTAAAGTTGGAACAGGCATCCAAGGTCATTGAGTCCAATCTTTGACTCAACACCACCATGGCAACCACACCATAGCACGTGTGCCACATCCAGTCATTTTTTGAACACTTCCAGGGATGCGATGGTGACTCCACCACTTCCTTGGGCAACCTACTCCAAAGTTTAACCACTCTTTCAGTGAAGAAAAAAAAGTGTGACTCTCAGAGCAGTTACCTTAAAAAACATTTTTAAATACTATGAGATCATGACATTGCTGTGAAGTGCTGGAATAATTCATAAAACTAAGCTGAGATTCTGCAACTGGAGTAGACAGATAATAATAATTAATGAAGAAGGAGATTTTCTTTCATCCCAGAAAACAAAACACAACAGTTTTACCTGGTTTTGCTAACTTTTCCTGTCTGTGGAAATGATACATCACTATTTTGTGTAGGAATTGCAGGGCCAGGACTAAGTGTGGTTTAGCAGCAAGAAATTCTCACTCCTGAGAGCTGAGTTGTGGTTTATAATTCTACCACCTACATGATAACAGCCTTCATTAAACTGCTCATATTTCTTTTCCTTATCAACTCTGCCTGTCTTATTCATGTGGAGTGTGCATTTTTGAGGACAGGGCTTTGCTTTCATGTATTTGTGCAAGACCCAACAAAAGGAGACTTCTGTTACACACCTACTGCTATTCCCAGTGTTTGCAAAGTGCTTTCAAACCCTCTGAGGAGACGTGATCGATGTGCTACAAGGCATTAGCACTGTAGAGAGATCCATACTTTGCTATATACAAATAGGCTGATTTCCCTGCCTTCAAAGGGAGGCAGGAGCCTGCTCAGAAATACTCTGCACAAAGCTGTTTATTGATGCAGTCAGACAGCTCAAGTCAGCTCTCAAATTTTAAAATACAAATTTAAGCATGAAATGCAAAAAACCCGCTTGTTTTGTGGGACGCTTATTAGACACCCTCAGCACTTGCAATGGGGATTTTCTCCCACAAACAGCTTTCTCCTCCTTTAGTAATGTCAGGGTAAGCAGAGAGTTCTTTCAGCCACAATCTCAGCCTGCCCTCTGCCAGGCCATCACTCTGCTTGTTAGCTGCCTTCCAAAAGTGCATCCGGGCGCTCTCCTGTCCCGAGGAATCTGCTCTGATGAGCTGGGAGCCGGCAAATCACCTGAAAAAGAGCACCACGAATTTCAGCACCAGGGCTTCCCACAGGAGACATTACACCTTCAAGGGGGAGAGGCAGAAGGGGAAGGGGGCAGGCAGGGAAGGAGGACGGATGCGGAGAGGCAAAGCAGCCGGAATGTCACTTACAGTCGGTTGGCCACAGTTGTCAGGGTTCACTTCCATTAAGCTTTGTGTCAGTTCAGAAACTTTACACATGAGGCTGTGTGAAGCGTTCTGCCACTGCTGAGTGCCCGGGGCTAGCCCACAGTACCTATCTTGTCACTGGTTTTCCAGAAAACCTCTCTGAGAATTTGTTGCATATGTTGGCCAGACTAACCAGAGGAGGAGAGGTTTTGCTTCTTATTTGTCAGCTTGGGACTGGATTTTTATTATTATTATTATTATTATTATTATTATTATTATTATTATTATTATTATTAGGTTTAAATATTTTTGTCTTGTTTTGCAAGGGGTGGGTCTTGCTCTGGAGGTTTAAGAAAGAGTGAATTGTTGCAAAATGCTGCAAATGTTAACTGAACATTTAGTGTCATAAGAAAAAGAGAGGAGTGATGTCAATGAGGTGAGTTCTCTTATCACAAAGAAAAGTCTCCACTATGCACTTTTAGCTGTAAAAAAAGCATCACAAGTGGCTGTAACAATGTGATAGGATTTGTTCTGAGACTGTATTTCATCTACCTTAAAAATATAGAGTTTTTTATTAAGAGAACTCCCATAAATTTATGTTGCATTCAAAATGGAAAAGTCTATTTCTATATAAATATTCTATACCAAATTTGGAAAAGTCTCACAATCCTTGTCCTTGTGGAGGATTTCCACTTACCAGACCCTGATGGAAATGCAATACAGATGAGAGGAAACAATCTAGGAAATTCTTGGAGTTTGTGGCAGAGAGCTCCCTAACATCTGGTGAGGGACCCAGCTAGGGAAGATACCTGCTGGGTCTGTGTTTGTGGACAGAGAAGGATGTGATGGTCAGAGGCTGTTTGGGGCACAGTGATCAGGAAACAAGAGAGGTTCTGATTCTTGGAGGAGCAAGGAGAGCAGTCAATAAAAAACACTGCCTTGGACTTCCAGAGGGCAGATTTTGGCCAGGTTAGGAGATGGGTGAGAGATTCCCTTGGGAAGCATTCCTGAAGGGCAAAGGAGTCCAGGAAGGCTGGACTTTCTTTAAGAAGGACACCCTAAAGCAGAAGGAGCAGCCTTTCTCATGTCCCAAAACACAAACTGGTGGTGGGGAAGATTGACCTGGATGAACAGAGAGCTTTGGCTGGAACTCCAGGAGAAAACTGAAGGACCAAAACCCAGCTAGGACTTAATCTGGCTACTACCATAGCAGACAGGCAAGGAAGAACCTTCTCACTCTCTACAACTCCCTGAAAGGAGGTCAAAAGCCAGGTGGGGATTGGTCTCTTCTCCTAGGTAGCAAGTGACAGGACAAAAGGAAATGGCCTCAAGTTGTGTCAGGGGAGGTTTAGATTGGATATTAAGGAAAATTTCTTCACTGAAAAAGTGGTCAGATGTTGGAACAGGCTGCCCAGGGAAGTGGTGGAGTTACCATCCCTGGAGATATTTTAGAAGTTGTGTAGATGTGGCACTGAGGGACATGGGTTAGTGGTGGCATTTCTGGGCTTATGTTGGACTTGATGATCTTAAAGGATTTTTCCAACCATAACAATTCTTTCATTCTACAATTCTATGACTTATTTCCATAATATTGCCAGGTATGAAGCTAAGAAACTGGGACTAATTTTTAAAACTATACATACCATTGCATCATTTAATCAATCAGAAACAATTACACAATGGACCAAAGTTTAGCGGTTTTATTCTAGGAAAAATCAGTTTTGTTTCTGCACTGGTTGTCTTTCATTTTCTTTCTGAGTTAATTTAGAAAAGAATGTACTTCTATAATAAATTACTTGTTCCCATGCTGTGACTGGGGATTAGTGATTTGATAGACTCTTCCACACACCAAAAGCTAAGAAACTATGCTGTGAAAGTTTTTTCAGGCAGAAACAGAGCCTGGGAATGCTAAACTGAATTTTATTTGATCTCTGAGCACCAAGAGCTGTGCTCACAATAAACACCACCCTCTGCCCTTTGCTTAGGCTTTGCTTATGCCTTTGCCAATCCCATACAAAGGCTGTAAAACAGGAGGAAGGCAGGAATAGAAATGTCCTTTTAGATGGCAAACCTGTGACCTAGAAGAGCTATATTTAAGTTCATGAGCTGGTTCAGATAGGAAGAGCAAATCCATGTGTGCATAATGCAAAAGGCATTTGTCTCAGTGGATAACAGGAACTGGAGTAGATGCCTGAGCTCTTTGCAGAAAGGGGGTCTGACCCTGACTCCCCCAAAGCCTGTAAGTAAATACGTCTTAGATCTACACTTCTTCATTTTCCTTGGCTGATAATAACCAGTTAACATCAATCTGAAGACAATTTTTACTCTGATTATAAACCTTAGGGTGCAAACTTTGTCCTCATCTCTAATCTCTGCCTCACATCTCACCAGTCAGGCTGCTCAGGTTTAACAAGTGAATAATGAAGCTGGGAAAATAAAAAGTAAAACTATTTTTTTTGTAATGTGACAAGTTCATAAGCCAATTCCCTGCTTTTAAGAAACACTTTTCTTGTTCTTCTCAGAAAAGCAAACACATTTTTTTAAATTTGATTTTAAGTTGCTCTTTTAGGTTTGATATCCCAGGTCTTTTTATTTTCCCTTCCTCGGGCTTTGTTTTTGACTTGTAAAAGGGAAAAAGGGCAGGAAAGGAAAAAAGGGCAGAGAAGAAAAGGGAGAAAATGAAAGCTGAATATTTGCCAGCCAAATGTTTTTGAAACATAACATTTATACATGGAATAGAACTTTCCTTCTTCTTCAAATCCTAGCTGAACTCCTTTAAACTTCCAAGTGTCTACTTAAGATTGTCTCTACAGAAAAGAGGAAAAGCCATCTACACAGGGCTCATTCCTCCTGGTTTTAGATTGGTGATTTAGGATGGGATTATCTGAGGCAAAATATCCTGATGCCTGTCAGCAGCTTATTATTAGGCCTTGTGTCTAGTATAGGCTTCAGCTTCCTGTCTACAATCAGAGGACAAAAATAAGGGAAAAAGTTTAAATGAATCAATCTCAAGACAAATATTGGGCTACATGGACTAAGTTACCTTCTGAAAGCTTCTATTTCTTCCCATTAAAGAGGGAAATTCTATGTGCTCTGTTTGCAAGAAAATGAAGTTAGGCACATGACCCAGCCTGCTAAGAGCTGCTTTGATGTCATTGCTAAAAGTTCTGGACTCTTCAGTCACAAACCAGGACTTCTGCAGCCACAGGCAGAAATGGATGTCATAAGGTGACACCCATTTTTCTCTCTAGGGTACATTTAACACCCTGCAGAAAATAACTGAGCCAGATGAGTTATTCTCTAGAAATGCACCTTTTTTTTTAATCTAATTAATTGTCAAGAAAGCCCTAGGTGAGTGAATCCCCTCTTACAAGGCTTTACTTTTTTAAATGCCTTATACTGGGTGAAATGAACCATGTCAAGAGTCTGACCTGGTCCAAGAAGTTGACTAGAGCAACCCAAGTAATTTGGGATCAGGTAACCAAAGCTGTGGCTGCCACATCCCTGGAAGTGCCCTAGGCCAGGTTGGGGCTTGGAGCAGCCTGGGATAGCAGTTGTCCCTGCCCATGGTAGGGGAGTTGGAATAAGATGACCTTTAAGGTCTATTCTAACATAACCTTCTATTATTCCAAAATTTGTGTACAAATGACGCAGAACAGGTATATAACCAGAACTTAAAAGTCTTCTTTGATTGAAAGGATCAAACATTTTAGAATATCTCTCTCTGTTTTGAACTGCAAATCCTGGGGAATGGCTGAACTTTACAGAAGACCATGAATTAGTATGCCAGTAGCTCTGTTATTCTCAACTTTCCTCTGGGATTGTGCCATCGCCTGTCTAAACAAAAGATCACTTTTTTGTGGAAAGTGTCAAGCCACACTGCAACTTTATGACACAAAAAATTCCAGGGAAAACCTAAAATAAAGGATAAACCCAGGTGGGCTTATGTTTTGTTACATCTAAACTACATATTTTGAAAGAAGGGAATGGAGACATACAGGCAAAGTTTAGTTGGCAGATAAATGGAGATTAATGATGAAATAAAAGTTCAGACTTGAGGTCTATCAGTATCAGCAAGGCTGAGAGAGATGTCAGAGGTACAGGGACTTCTCTGAATTTCTGATTATGTTGGTGTGAGATTATAAACACTGGTGAAACCGATCAAGGAGAATCCTCTTTTATTTTTCTGCCTTCCACTGAGGAGCTGAAGAAGTTCCTTGTTCTGTGCCCCCCAGTATTGCTCAGATACACATATCCAGCCACTGTCAGTTATCACTAAAATACAACCATTTCTACAAACTAATAACTCTCAGTCCTCTTTATGATGATGGAACAGCAAAAAAAGCTTTTCAAAAGTGGCTCTAAACCCAGCCCACAGGTACTGGGGTCCTGTGAGAAGAAGGCTCTTGCTAGGAGGGCCTTCAGCTTATAAGCCAGCTGGGACAGATGGTTTTCTGAAGATGTCCAGAAAGGTCTTACTGAGATAAATCTTTCAGCCTCCAAAATAATTTCCATATATCATCACTACCTCTTTGTTAGGAAAATATTCCCTTTATCAAGCATGTTCAAATCCTACCATAGAGAAGGAAGGTGCCAAAAGTCCCTTAGCATTGTGCTGGGTCTGGTCACTGTGGGCCAGAATGGAAAATACTTTGGTGTTTTGGAGAAGTTCACACTTTTGAGCCACATAAGAGGTCCCAGGTACTGTGCATCTCCAGGTGCACCTTCTGTGACTCTCTGCATCATAGATGATGAGAAATAAATTCCCAAAGGCTGAGCTACTAAGTTGCACATGATGTCAGACTAATCTGTGTTTTAAATCCCATCTTTTGCCTTTCCACCTTAATACTTTTATGGTTACATAAAATACTTGTTCTGTGGTGCCACAGCCTTTCTCCTTGAGGCTGTTTCATGCTAAATACAGATGGATAGGCATTTCTGAGGCACCCAAAGTCCATTTTCAGAGAATTCCTGCACAAGCCAGGCCAAATGGTAAATAGTTGGAGAGAATAATTGGAGGAGGAAAGTCAGGAATAACACTACAGCACCTTGGAGATGGTGAGCAGTGCAACAAGCGCTGAGATAGTTAAAAAAGGCTGCACAGGGAGAGGACAGTTTTTTAAGAATAAAATGTGAGGCAACCCATAAAGAGCCTCCAGAGACCATGCAACTCCTTTTAAAAAAGTAAAACCAACCAAAAAACCCCCACTGCTCCTCATTCTGGGTTACAAGAGAGATTGATAGCTTTTGTTATTGTCTGAAAAACAAGGCTCATGAATGTTTATTTCTATGTGCATTGAGAGCACTTAGGAAATGCCAGAACTATTCCAGTCCTTTGGAGGAGCAAACAGCAGAAGTGACCTCAAAGAATACAGTTTTGAGCTATGTATTAGTCAATAATTAGCTAAAAGTTAAACTGGAAAAACTCTTCTTAGAAAGAATGGGGCATTTTTAATCTTTTTCTTCACACAATATGTCTGACTGCATGTTTTTTTTTTTTTTTTTAATTATTTACCAGTCTTATATATTAACAAATAACAATTGTATTTAGTGTGGGCGTGTCGGGCTTTGTATTTTCGAAATGCGTGAAAGACATCAGAATGTTGTGGCATGGTCATTTTAGCCTTTCATGTTCAATCAGAAGAGACTGACAAAAATGCTAAAAGATAAGGTTAAGTTTTGAAAAGACAAAGAGGGACTAAATTTTCTCACTCTTTTAATGGGAGCTGGAAACCTAATTGTGATTTGTGCCTTGAAACTCTCTCCCTATTATAACCAAAAAAAACCAAAAAAAAAAAAAAGCCAAAAAACCCCAGATGTTCACTGAAAATAAGTTTGAGATCTGTGGACACCCGTATTTCTTTTTCATGTGCTGCATCTATAACTACCGGGTATCATGTGATGTGAGCATAGTTCTTTGAGAAAAATATTATTTCTGTATCCTCAGTGGAAAATTTATGATTAAATCCTATATAGGATGTTTGATTTTAAGCACAAGCACTTATTTATACTTGGACCAAGTCTGTTGTAATTAAGCAGACTGTACTTCTCTCTCATTTGGGACCTGTGAGTGCTAGGATAAGCATTCAAGTGATTTTTGTAGGGGAAAAAAGCAATTAATTAAGACCTATGATTTCTGTATTCTGCTCCTAACCTAGCCAGATAACAGGGATGAAATTATGTCTGGAAATTAAATTCTCTGTAAAACATAGGGAAATCTACCAACCTCCTTTGTAGAACACCTTGCAATCCCTTGAGGATCAGCAGTAAACAAGAATATCATCACAATGAGCTAATTACAAAAAGAGAGGCTCACTCATTAAAACTCCAGGTGCACTTTAACTATTGGGGGTGATTGTAATAACAAATAGCTCCTCGCTGTGCTCCCATTATCCACTCCTTTCTTCAATCCTTGAGTTCTGTAAGGTGTGGATTGCAAGACATTGATGTCCTGAAGGGAAAGATCAGAAAGGTTTTAAGATGCTGGAGGTGTCATCGAGGCTCCAGAAAAACAAAGGCTAAGGTTAAGAAATTCTGTGGGTGCAGCCAGGTTTGAGGGTGCAGAGGTATTTTACTCTTCTTTCAGAAAAGCAGATGGATACTGCATATTACACAAACTCTCATACAAAGGGAAAGGTATGGAAATTAACTTTCTCTCTGGCTATGATAAACCACCAAGGGAAATTCATAGCAAATCTGTCTACTATGGTTAGTGCTGCAACAGAGCTATTACAGAAAAATAAATAGTGGCAATGGTCAAAAGAATGTCATGATGCTTTCAAGTTGGCTAAACAGACACTTATATCCTCCAGGGGCTTAGTGCACTTTGTCCCATCCCTGCCAATCTGTTAAACTACTGATGCTTCACTGTATGAGGTCAGGAGTGGTGATTTCTCACATAATACCAAACAGCCCAGAAAAGCCTGTAGCATTTGCATCGAAAATGCCTCCTAAAGAGGAAAGGGAATACAAACAGATGAGGTGAAAGTAGATGGTGAGGAGGAACTCACAAAGCCTGCATGAAGTGCACTTTGGACTCTAGTAAAAATTCAGCAGAAAATATGGCCCACTTGACAGAATGTTTTTGAGGCTTGATAAGTGGATTCTAGCAACACTGAATTTAATAATCAGCATTTAAAATCTATTTTTAGGAGACAAAAATACATAATGAAATTAAACAGGAAGTACCAGAGAATCACCCGTATTTTAGCCTAAAATATCCTGATGTAAAATCATACACAGATTAAATATATACCTGATTTTGCTATGCTGAACAATCAACAGTAGATTCAGCCATCCAGCATTAAAAGAATAATTCCTTAAAACTTGAGAGAAATTAAGTCCTATGTCAGCAAATAAAGTTTCAGTGACAAACTGAACACTGAGCCCAAAATCTTTGTAGACACAAACTGAAGTTTGACCATTGCCAGCATAATTGCTGGTGCAGCTTTCATCCAGAATACCTACAATATCCTGAAACTATTCCTAGGTCCTGTGTAATTCTTGGGATGTGTCAAAGTGCATTCCCAAAAGGTAGCTTTGACATAAATACTAGCATTGAAATAGCAGGGAAGTATTTGGAGAGGGTTTGATAGGATGACAGCAGCACAGCATTGGCTTCTTGGAAAGAATGGCTCCTGGCATTCTCTAGCTTGCTAATAGAAATATGTCCTTGAGGTAAAGCTTTCTCAGACTTCTTGAGGTCCTGCCAAGGCAGAGCAATTCAAGAAACTTTCCACGAAGGGCAGATTCAGGAAGCTGATGATGCTTTTGTGTTTGTGTTTTGGGAAGCACTCAGGGATGAAGGAATAAGAAAAGGTTGACCAAAATAATCAATATAGTTATTGAAAGAAATTACATGACTAATTAGTGGAGGGAGGGGAAAGATAATGATAAATCATTGATGAGAATGGTATCCAGACACAAAATTATTAAGCTTTTGTACTAAGTGTAGATTCCTCTGGCTGAATGCGAGATAACTCTGGACAGAATATTTACGAATAGTAAGTTAAACTGGTACCTACAGTAATGGGAAATTATTTTTTTGTTGTTCCAGCAAATAATTTCTCTATCACAAGCAATTGTTTTTTGATGCAGGACTTCTTGGGATTGAAGGCTAATTTAATTAAGAGACGTTGGTGATGATAAATTTTTCAGGAAAAGTCACAAAACTGTTCAGGCAAAAATACTCTTTTTTCAATTTCCTCCTTAAGCTGTGCAGCTTGACACTGAGACCCAAAGAAACAAAAATACTGACCCTCAGCTGCCTGACAGCCTGGTTAATATAGAATCTTTGAAAATACTGGATAAAAGTATCAGAATGAAAGCTTAGAAGCCTGTGTAGAAAATATATCCCTGTCTGTAGAATAAAGAGAAAATTACAGATTATTGAAATTGAATTTATTTTTGGGGGGTGTGTGTAAAAATAATTTTCAAGAAACACCTTTCATATCAGCCATACAATTTTGCACCCTTACAGCAAAAGCAGAGTTCTTTCATCTGAAGAGCCATCACATTGAGACACCAGATCAAAACAGAATCCAGACATTCTCACTCAGAGTGTAATCTAAAACAAACAAACAAACAAAAAAACCCGGAATTTTTTTCTAGTGAATGCCTTGATTTTTTAGATCAGAACAACGGCCTGTAAATCCCAAAATGAGCTTTCTTCCTCTTCCTAGGCTGGACTCACAAGATCTCAAGATGATCTTGAGATCATAGGATAATTCAACTGGGAAGGGACATCAGGAGGTCTTTAGTCCAACCAGCTGCTCAAAACATTTTGGGGGTCAGCACACATTACTGCATGCAGGATGTACAATCTCCCAGGAAGAGTAGCCCCAATACCCAGTTGAAATTGTCCTTCATTTTGTTTTCTCTTACTCCTATTATCTCTCATTTTCTCACCATGTGAATAGTCTGGCTAGACCTTCTTAATAACCTTATTATGAATACTAGAGGTTGATCTCAGGCTTCTCCAAGCATCCACTTCTTTGGGTTGAACAATCCCACCATGTTCCTGCACCAAGGAGCTGCTCCAGCCCTGAGCACACTGGTGACCCTCCTTGAACACACTGTGGTTGGTCAGTCTTTTATGGATTAGGGGCCCAAAACTGCCGTACAGAGTTTGTGATCTGAGTGCTGAGTGAAGGGGGATAATCCCTTTCCTAGGACTGCTGGCTCTGCTCCGGCTCATAAAGCCCAGGGTGCTGCTGTGGGCATTGGCCACAGAGTGCCCAGCCTGCAAAAGGCTCTTCCTTCCCGTGGGCAGGGCATTTGTCCTTGCTGAGTTCCATCAAGCTCCTGTCAGCTCATCAATCCCCACTGGCTGAAACCCTCTGGTCATAACTCAGCCTGGGACTGTATCAACTGCTCCCATCAGTTTGGCATCACCTGACAACTTGCTGAGAGCAGATTCCATCTCCTCCTTCGGGGCACCAGCACAGAAATTAAACATGATCCCAGGAGGGATCATCAGTTACTCACTGGCCTCCAGGCTGAGTGTGATCCATTAACCACCAACCTCTGAGCCCAACCACACAAGCACCCTTATGTGCCCCATGGTCTGTATCCAAACCCTCTCTCACCCAATCTTTCCAGAGCAGGAATCCAGTCTTCTTTTGAGGAATTTGATACCCCTCAATTAAAAATAAAATCTCAATCCCTAATTAGAATCCTGTGTTTTATCACAATAACAATAAATGTCACAAGTTAAAAATCTCAGCTACCCAAAGGATTTTCTATTTTTTTTTTTTTTTTGCACATTGGTGGTCTGTATTGAGTTAAAATGTTTAGAATAAGAAACATACCTGGGGCAATTAATGACAATGATTTCTAAAGTTCTCAATACAGCCCAAATATCAATATCTAGGCTGTAAGTATTTGAGTCTAGATAATATCAAGTTGGTGCTAAGAAACTGTTCTGGCTGCCCAGGTTTGATGATAGACAGTTCAGCACATTGCTTAAATAGCTAGGAGCAATGCCAATTAAAGTGAAATTCTGCTCTAACACTGCCTTACAAGCCTTTTAAACAGACTGGCAAATCAAGAAACAGACTTCACTGGAATATTTTGGTGTGCATGTTTCAGAGGAAATTCTTTAAACCTTCATTAAAAAATACACCTAGTATCACAAAGCATGAAAAATATTTTTTAGGCAGCTGGTTGTAAAAGGAGGGCAGCTAGGGGAAGTCTTATATGTTCATATTAAAGTCCAGAGCAGAAGGTTCAAGTTGCTGGTTCCATTACAGAAATATCCCCGTCTCTATCAAAAAAAGTCTGTTTCTAAGGGGAGCTCTTTATTCGCTGCGTTGAGATGGAAACACGAATTTGATATCTATGAGAGGCCAACAGGGTTAGCAAGAAAACAGAGAGAAGAAAAGGACAGAAGTAACCCTTACAAAGTGCTTCTCCATCTGATACTATTGAGTAGACTTGGCTGAATAATCTACCTCAGATATTATTCATCAATGTGAATGCTGGCATTTTTCTCACCCATTCCATCCAAATAATGATTTGTAAATAATTCTTATTTGCAGGTAGTCTGCTAGTAAAAGTGCAAACAATGGCCATCAACATTTAAGTGTTTACAAATTGATTCTTCCTCCTTCTTTGCCTTCCACCACCCCCCCATTCCCTCTATCCTGGCAGATGCAACTATAAAAGAAATCCAAAGAGGTGAAGCGAAAATTATATTCAAGTGCGTATTTTCTTGGAAACATTGTGAGGAGGCTGCAGCTTATGCTGCAGAGGGGAGTAAGTGCTCTGAGGCTTAAGCAGCACATTAAATGGCCAAGAGCAGCAGAAGCCAAAGCTCTGGACATTACATACACAGACTCTGATGTGTCCCAGGAAAGCTGGGATCATTAGTCCTGGTTCACTGCCTTAGAGTTGGAGGTTCCTGATGAAAAGGACATAACACCAGGCTCAAGCTGAGACTAATGGGAAACAATACGCATCTGCAGACTCTGATGTTGCTAATCCAGCTCCTGCTGAGGATGAACAATTGGAGCAAGGGAATATTCCTGAAGCACTGACAAACTGCAATTGAGGATTAGAAAAGCCCCCTGAAAGTCTGCATTTGTAATATGTCTCCAAGTTGGCATTATTAACAGTTGTCCCATTAAGCAAAGAATCTTTTCTCGCTCAGGAGTATTTTACCAAAAATCATAGCAGCGTTAAGCTTCTGGTGGTGGTGGTTCCTTTCTTCCCTTATTTTTTATCTTGCTGATTTGGCAGGAAATTTAATATGGCTGTTTGTATCAGCTGCAGATAAATGAGGCAGAAAGAACCCTGACACCTCAATACAGTAATTTTCAAGTCTAGTACATATAATTTTGTGATACTTTATGTCACCACACACTCCCATATTCCCCGTGTCCTCTTGAAGGTTCAATGTAGTCAAATATGCAGCAAAATCTCATCAGTGACCAAATTCAGCATTCAAATATCCGTCTTGTTTTGTAAATTGTTTTGTGTCATATAATATGGACTCTAAAATTTGATTTTCTGCCCCTTTGTATTATTAGAAAATATCAAGTGAGTTGAGTTTTTGGCTCAGTTTAACTACACCTTCCAGCCAGTTTTCAGGCACTGTTCAGGAATTATCTTTGGCACTGACCATTTCCAATAAGCATTTAGGACGTGCCCACCTGTTTTGGAGAGCAAAAGAGTTCAATATTGTGGATGTAGCCAAAATATTACAGCTGACCTCAGAGGAGGAGCCACAAGAACCCTCAGAGTGCCAGGGTAAATTTGGCCTAATTGTCCGGGGTAAGAGCCACTGCAGTTCTGAATAATTCTAGTTTTTACTACAGTATGGAGCTGTCTGGAGTCAAACTAATTTGTTTTTAACAAGGTAATAGAAGGCAAAACCAAGGCACGTCAGCCAAGAGTGGCACTGCTAAACCTGGCAGAGAAGTGAGCCAAAACAGGCTGGACCTCCCAGTTGGACCATCCCGATGATCTTGCAGTTGTGATGACCTTTCTATTTGCAGATATCTACATTTTTTAGGCTGGGGGATGAGCTTTTGGATAGTGAAGTTCAACTTGTTGATAAAAGGCCCATTTCTTTTAGTGGCTTTTCACAAATATAGGAGGATTCTTTGAGCTCTAGGCTGTACCTGATCATAGAATCGGAGAATGATTTGGATTGGAAGGGACCATCAAGATCATTCCCTTCCCATGGGTGGAGACACCTTCAACTAGAAAAAAGTTACTCTTTAATTAATTCTTGTTATACTTAATAATTATTATTCTTTCTCCTTTCAAAGCTTGTGCTAGGGGCCTATCCTGGACATAGGTTATATGTATAAGGTAAGTTTGGGGGAGGAAAAAATAAAGTTCATTTTTTACTTGTCACTTTATCCAAAATTGACAGCTTTCAGTGAAAAAAAATATATTCCACGTAAAATCATCATGGAGCTCCTTTACAGCTCCATTTTACTGAAAAAGGCAAAAAACAGGTTCACTTTGTTGACTCAACTCAACAGAATAAAAGCCTATAACAGAATTTATAATCCACTTTGGTTTTTTCTTTTTTAGTCTGAGATTTGGAATTTTACATTTTTCTATAGAACAATTATTTTCCTTTTTTTTATAGGTAGTGGAATTTTTCTTTGAATGCTGAATACTGTAGCACTGAGTTAACCAATAATCTCTGCTCATTTTCATGAATAAAGAATATCCTTTTCAATCTTTCTTGAGGAGCAATGAACAGTTAAAGTGGAAACAGAAAGGCTGAGCAACTGTTAGGTACATATTTGATAAAAGTTCAAGGTTACAGATCCTACTTTGTGTCCTCTTAAAAGGAATTAATTCTGCCAAATACACATCCAGAACTTCTCTTTAGAATCAGGCTGTGATTCATCTTCTTCTGAAGCAGACATCTAATATAAATCAGTAATGAGTTCAACTAAAGACGTTTGTTGCAGACACCTAATTTCTCATAAAAAGAAAAAATTAAGGGAGCTGAATTCCACCCTTTTCAACTAAATTTCTGAGTATTGACCCAGATTTTTAATTGTACAAACCACTCTGTAACTCCTGTTAGGAGCTACACCCATTTGTACATATTGAATATCTTGCCTTTTTCTTTTTTTTTTTTCTTCTCCTTACACCAGTGACATCAAAAGGTAAAAAGTGTAGATCAAAGCTCCTGCTGAAGATCAAAGATAAAAGCAAAAAGAAATTCAAGAGACACAGTCAGTTTTCTAAAATCATGGGTAGAAGAGGATCATCCCCTTTTTTCCCTTTTATTTCGGGGAGAGCCAATAACCATCCACAAACCAAGGTTTGAATCCCTGCTCTGAATCAGTTACAGCAAACTGGTGGGGTCTTGGTATCCTTGTCCTTGAGGTTTTTTTCCCTGATTTTTTCCTAAATTCAGCCTGTGTTGTTGGTTTGGAATCCATATTTACCTGAACCCAAATACAATTTTAGCATCTTTTTCTTGTGGCAAAGAGCTGCCCAGCCTAATTCTGCATTGGGGAAATAAACACCTTTTTTATTTGTTTTGTCCACATTATCTGAGAATTCCATTAGATGCCCCCTTGTGTTGGGAGAGCCAAGGAACAATCATTTCCTCATTTTCTCCTTGCCACTCAAGATTTTTAGAAATGTCATATTTTTCTTCAAGTGTTTTGTGCTTTTTCTTTTTCTTTTCCCTTTTTTTTTCTTGCCCCCAGGCAAAGAACCTTGTCTATGTAATAGTCTGACATTCTTGTTCCCACACTGTCTTCCTGTTCCTGGCTTCTCCCAGAAAGACAGCAGCAGCAAATTCTTTATGTGGGGTGAAATGGGAAAGCAGCACAACAAAAAAAAGTCAACAAAAGTATTCTGTTGTGGTAAAAATGTCTAAGCATTTCCAGATTCAAAAATATGAAAGCAGAATGATGACAAAGTAAGAAATGGGACATTTTTTCTTTTTTTTCCTCGAAAATATGTTAGATTTGAAAGAAATATTTCCTAATTTGCTTTGCTTCTATTTTCTGCTATTTTACTTTTTTGCTAGCTGGAATTCAAGGCAAAGATGATGAAAAATATGCAAAACTTAGAGAAAGTAAGTATTGTGATACTTGATATTCTAGCAAAAAAAAAAAAAAAGTGTCATAAATTTAATCAGACACATTATAATTACAATATACCTACCCTAGTTTCTGCTATTTAAGAATTTCTTGCCCCAAGAATTCCTGCTGACCCCTCTGCCCCAACCACCCAAAAGCATTATTTTAAATTAATTCAGACTAATTGTGTCAAATTAAGGTGAGGAGTTTGCAGACAGATTGCTGAAACCAGGAAAAAAATGTTATAGAGTTGGTTACACAGTATTTATAAATATTAGTTAAATATAGTTTGCTTCCACTCTGGGCATCTTTTAGTACATATCTTGACTTTTAATAGTTATTTGAGGAAAATCTCCTCTTTTCAAAGGAGGCAACTCCCACATCAGTAAGACTTTTGCTATTAAGTCCTGGCTGCTGGCAACAAAAGCAATTTTAAAACCTCAGCTGCCATTTTTTCAACAGTAGTTATGCAAACTTCTTCCATTATACAATACATAACACTCATAATAAAAACTTTGTCGAAAAATCCTAATTAATGCCCTGCAAAAAACATTGCTGGGGAAAGCAGATTTAATGACTTTCCCATTTCAATAAAATTTTTAGAAGACTTGAAATATGAAAATGCATTTTTATATGATCAGAGCTTGTCAAATGTGGTGGTGGTACTAGGCTGAGGACCTTGAAGATTCTATGAACTTTTGTCTTAATATGACTTTTCGTTTGAAAACACTACTTCAGGAATAAATGATAATTTGTCTTTTAATTTCAAATTATTTAACTCAAATATTTCAAATTAACCAAATTTTGTTTAAATTAAAGTTTTTATAGATGAGCACTTAGGAAATTTGAGGGTTTCATCCAACTTCAAGACAAGCAAAAAAACCCTCAAAACCTGAAATACAGAAGCACTTCTGCCAGTCCCTAAGATGCACTTTTAAAAGGACATAAAGGGGCACTTCATGGAAAAAACACCACCACCTTCTTGTTTTTAACCCCAAAATCCAGAGATCCGTGTGTAACAGCAATTTTATAGCAGACTGATATTGGAATATTCAAGATTTAGAGGAGACAAACTACACAACTGATGGTTTCTGTCAAAGTTAATAATTAATACAATAGCTTACTTTAAAAATTATCCACAACATTTTACTTATAACTTTCTCCATTATCAGAGCATTCTCCTATTCCAGTGTAAATAACAGTGAGTCTGAGGCAATATCCCCACAAAATACCTGTGACCTTCCTATTAATGCTCACTCTGTTTCACTGACCTTCAGGACACAATTCCACATTTCTTTACTCTTATCCACCTTTTACAAGATCAAAAGCACAACACTCTTAGCGCAGAAATACTGGTTTGAAGTGGTCCAAGATGCAATAGGAAAAAATTTCCTTGCAGTGAATTAAACCTGTAATGTGAAATTGCATTAATTCTGTGCATAAAATAATACACTGATTGTGGACAATGATGTGGATTGAGAACACTGCTAGACATAAAAAGTCATTGGTTTAGTTTCAAACTTTCTTTTTTTCGGCTTCAGTCCCATTCCACCAGATTATTTACACTCCGGTCATAAAACACATACATGTTTGTCCTTGCTTTATCCTTGTATTCAGGATAGGAAATAAGATGAACACTATGAAAAGGTAAAGTCAATAACAGGTTTTTTACCTGATTATTTTATTTTTAATGATGATTGTTCAGAGGAGTTGGTTGGAGGGGAAGAAGGTGGTTGCAGGATTACTCATGGAAATAATTCACTTGCTATTAAGTGGTTCTACTAGGTATAGTGTATCCAAAAAATGCCCTAAGCATATCCTCATCCAGGATGTTCTTATGCAAATATATACAAATAATCTTATTGACTAAGCAATATTGAAGAGAGGAAAACCAATTCACTGGCATTTAGCTTTTCACGATTATGAACCAAGAATTTCCAAATTAAAGGACCCAAGGCTGCCTCAATCTGCTCCCTAAAGTGTGATTTATAGAGAGCATAATAATATAACATGCTACAAATTGAGAATTGAATTGCTTTTCCATTAAATCAGTTATTTTCTTTCTGCATGCTGTCCTGTTTTCAGATTGACCAAATATATTTAGTAAAATTACCAAGAATTTGGAAAGAAAAATTTTGCTTCTATGTGTATTCTTCCTGGGGTTCTCCAATGTTCTGTTGTAAGCCACGAGTCACAAGGGATTATTTTGTTTCTTATGCTGAGCTTGGCTTTTTAAAATTTCTGACTGAAATAAATAACAATGCAAAAGTAGAGAATAGTGGATATCAAAGGACTTAAAAAATATAACAGTTAGGCATCTGAATATTTTTGGCAAAAGTCTAAAAAATAACCATTGCAAAATGAATCAGAATCCAATTCACTTCTCCTAGGATAATTTTTAATAAGATATTTTCATTCCATATCTTTAAAAAAACCTAAACATTCTTAACATTTGATTTTTGTTTGCACTTTCTTGTGTTCAAAAATTTTCAATTCTTAGTGCCAAAACCTGGTAATTTTTTAGCTTAGAATTTCTCTGTGAAAATTTCTATCAAATGAGAATCCTCAGATGCAGCTTCAATTCTGTCAAAATGTTATTTAACACTTGAGAGAGGAGGAAACAATCAAACCCCTTTATTTTAGCCCCAAGTATCACTTTCAAGTCCTCTTGGATCATCTCAATTTCAAAAATTATCATCTGATGTTAGGAGCTTGAGGCAAATGACTCCTCTTGGAAATCAGGGTCATCCCAACCATCACATTTTCCTTCATGTGCATCAGGATTTACACATTAGTCAGTATTTGGCCACGGGCAGGTGAAATAAGACCAAAAGCCAACACTGGGAGAGATGTCCTAAACTTTCCTGAAAGTTGAGTTCAGCCACGCTGCTTTGCTGCCACATCTCCCATGTCAGTCCAAGACACGTGCCCTCATGGTTTCCTAATCTGGAGACAAAACCATGTCTAAAGATCTCTGCTGAGAAGCAATGAATATAAAAGCCCTTGGTACCAGTTAAAGCATTTACTGCTCCTGCTGCTTCCTTGAGGGAGGATGTTCCCTGTGGTTGTTTTACTCCTGGGTGCCTTAAGGCTCCAGGATGGGAAAACCAGGGAACAGATGAGGAAAGAAATCTCTCCCTTCATTCTGCCCAGGGTTCATTTGTGAACTTTGCCTGCCCCAACTTCTTGGGTTTGTGGTTTTGTCTTTTTTTGGGTGTGCATAAACCCCCTGAAAAAACATTTTCATTTGGGTTTTCTATTTTCATGTCATTATGCTTCACTTATTCTTATTTACTTGGTTTTAGGTTTGTCAGATAGGCCCCCATCAGTCTCTGAACACATTTACATAATTTAAATACAAAATGCAAACATGCTGACTAATGTCTGCCTTAAATAGATTCTCTTAGGATAAGCTAGACATGTTCCCTATCTCCAGCCCCTCAGGCAAAAACCAGAGAACAGAGATGAGCTTCATGCATTGCTCTGCAAGTTGATAAAGACTGGCATGGGCCAAGTGCAGGAAGCAAACTCCAAGGTTCAGGGGCCTCCATTGATGATATCCAGGCTGAAATGCTAATCTGAGGAAAACAGGACATTTTGGAAAAAGTCCCAGAGTTGTTAAAACTTTTAATGTTGTTTGAAGTACTCTCTCAGGTTGAAGTGGGTCCCCATATTGTGAAGTATCATGTAACTCATGCCAAGTTCCTTATGGCTAAAGGCATTTCCAGGCAAAATTTGGTGAGTTCAGGAGACTCTGAACTACTCCTGTGACTCAGAAGGCAGGAAAATGCTCTGCATTTAACCAAAATGAATGATTCCTCCACAGCTTCTCCTTTCCATGCTGATAAAACAATATTTCTTGTCTTTCCCTGGCCTCACTTTTCCATGGTGGGGTTTTGAGGCATCCTTCAGCCTTATACATTAAGGAATTCATTTCACTTAATTTCTGTCTTTATTTTAGGTGTTTCAAGTTTTCTCTGAAAGAGTTGCCAGGCTCCCTCAGTAATTCATGAAGGAAACCTCTCCAGAAAGGCATTCACAGCACTTCCTCAAAACAACTTTTCAAGGTGAGATGAGTTGATTCTTTATTGATCAGGGGCCAGGACTTGATGGTTCAGATCAGAGGTGAAGTCTTAGATGGTTACAGGTGGATTGGATCAATCCCAAAGTGTTTCTGGATAAATAAGGAAGAGTTTCATACTGGGAGATCATGAAGAGCCTTGCACAAGAGTGACCTGCTGCTATCTGATCATAGAATATCCTGAGCTGGAAGGGACCCAAAAGCATCATTAAGTCCAACTCCTAATAACAATATCCTACAATAAAAATCCTGATCGTTTTTAAGAGAGTGTTTAGGTGCTTTTTAAATATACTTTAAGGAAATTTTTAACTCAGATATACCTAAAAGGTTTGGAAAAAGGGAGAAAATTAGACATTATTTATACTCAAGGAATTATGATACAAATATTGAAAACTGGACAATCCAAGTCCTGTCAGAAATGGACATTCCCAAGTCAAAGAGAAAATATGCAAAGCCTTTTCTTGCCCATGGTGATCTTTTGCATGTACTGATACAAAAAACCCAAGCTACCTCTTTGAGAAACTAAACATTAAACACATTTAGACTTACCTTGGGTTATGAAGTGCATCTTAAATATCTTCTCTAGAAATCTTTTTAAGGAAATTTTTAGGCACTAAATAAATGAAAGATACACCATATGATGTAGCCAGTAGTAAGACTATAAGATTTCTAAGACCATAATAATAGTAAGTTCTAGTAGCCATTGATGATTAAAAAGTGTCTGATTTTGTGATTTGTCTGTATTTGGTTTGTTTTACTTCCCATCAGATCGTGATTTTTAATCATTACCTTGATTCTGCACTGCAACAATTTTCCTCTCTTTCATTTTCTTAAGCTATTCTTTATCTTTTGATATAATTTTCTTAAGCTATTCTTTTTCTTTTGAAGAAATTAATTAATTGTTTTTATCTTTGCAACTATAGTTTTCTTAATTTTCCTGTAAGTAATGGTGTTTCTTGATAGAGTACTGAGACCACCGAGATATTTCTTGATAGAGTACTGAGATCAGTGCTTCTGGTAGCATTGTAGGAGCATTTATTCCATCTTTGGTTTCCTCTGAATGATGTGTTTGGAAATCAGTGTCACCATACTAGCACAGGAAAAAAACAAAAATACACCTCAGCATCCTCATTGTTTGGTCTTTGACAGGTATGAACCAAATTCCCCTGGAGTGAGCCTGCAGGGTTCCACACAAACAGTTTCACATAGACTCTGAAAATTAGGAAACAACTTTATGGAGGTTGGCAACTTTCAGCCTGTCTGGTTAAAGAAATCAGAACAACTTCCCTCCTGATGATTTTATAGCTCCACATGAGGGACCTTTTTTGTCATAATAAGAAAATTCTTCCCTGTTGCTCATTTGATTAAAGAATAAAGCCATTGTGTGGCAAAACTGGTAAAGCAGAAGAGTTCTGGTTCTGTTTATGGCTCTGACACACCCTTTGAAATAACTGCAAATGCTTTATTTGTTTTCATAAAAAACATTTTACTCACTGAAACAGGATATTTGAAATCAGATATTTGTCTGTCTCCTGAAAATCTGAACTCCTTCAGAATATTGAAATGATTTGAAAATCGTGATTATAAATGCCTTTTAATATAATATCTTTATTTCATTCAGCTTTCTGTGAACATCTTCTTCCCTCCTAAGACTTTGGGAATAAGTTTATCTGTCTGGAATCCCTTTCCTCTTTTCAATCTGGTTTTTTTTTGTTTTGTTTTTTTTTTTTTTTTTTTTTTTTTTTTTTTTTTAATGTAGAATGAAAAATGAATCTGTCTGGCAGGACACAGTGACTGCTTTCTAAGCAAACTGAGGCACAGATACAAATACTGATACTGAGGACAAGGAGAATATCAGCAGGTCAGAGCATCTCTTCTCTTTCTGTCACTATTCTGTTACTCCTGGAGAGGACTCGCATCTCAGTGAAGCTGTGGCTTTCATTTGTCATAAAATCATGGAATATCCTCAGTTGAAAGGGATCCACAAGGACCATCCAGTCCAGCTCCTGGCCCTGCACAAGACAACCCAAACAATACCACCCTGTGCCTGAGAGCTTTGTCCAAACACTTACTGAGTTATGTCAGCACTGGGGCTGTGATCATTCCCTGGGGAGCTATACAAACTCCAGAAAATAAATATTCTGGAGTCCTGAGTTGTCAATGGTTTCAAGTTCATGACTGAAAAGAGAAAACCAAAAAGTAAAGCACAAGCTGGAAATTAATCAAGAAATTAAAGACAGACATCTGAAGTAACCTCGGTTGTTCAACACTGGGACAAATTACCAAAAGAAGAGATAAATTGTTCACTTTTTTGGAGACCTCAGCTTAAAACCATCAGCTCTTCCTTTAAAAGTGCTGTGCTTGCACGCAAGCTGGCAGATTTAAGATGAGAATTGCTAAATGAACTTCTTATTTAGAAAGCCCAAAGCAGACATATCCTACAGGTAATTCATCCTGCTCACTCTTTCTTCTAAGAACAGATAATTCTTTTTGAAAGTCCTTACCTACCTCCATTGGCTAAATAGAACCCACAAAGTATATTTGGTTGGCTACCTCAGTGTGCATGGCTAATGCAAATATTTTCTGTTTTGTTTGGCTGGAAATTAATAGCAATGATACAAAAAAACCCAAAAAAAACCCCAAAAAAACCAAAAAGAAACACAAAAAACCTGAATCACAGAAGCATGAAGTGATTTATTCAAAGTCACAGGACAAGCAAATGGCAACAACAGGACCCACATCACTTCAATCAGTTTTGAAAATAGCTGGAGCTACATTGTAGATAAACCTCCAGGTAGAATGAACCACCTTACTGGGGAGTTTGTACAACACTGGAGTTCTGTCTACTTGTCAAGGTCCCTATTTAAAAATAAAATAAAATAAAATAAAATAAAATAAAATAAAATAAAATAAAATAAAATAAAATAAAATAAAATAAAATAAAATAAAATAAAATAAAATAAAATAAAATAAAATAAAATATTAAATAAAAATGCATACATCAAAAACCCACCCCAAACAAACATATAAAAACAAAAAAAAACTTCCTATTGATCTATTAGATTAAGCAGCTTGGTGGATTCAAGAGTCAGTTTGAAAACTCAACCTAAAGACATAAAACTTTAGGATAAGATTAATTAGTTCAGTAATTGTAGAACTATTTGTTACTGCACCCCAACATAGAGGAAGCTCCTTGGAGCTAGACCTATGGCAAGAAAGGTGTGTATCCAGCAGGAAGGGCAAGGAATTTTTGGGTTCTGCAACCATATTTTATAACTGTCCTTATTAAAAAGTGTCTTAATGGTGTGAGCAGAAAAAGTAACCTTTGTTCACACATATATTTCATTTACAGGTGAATTTATTGATTTATTTTAATCAGAAGGCTGGTGGTTAAGCCTAAGCATGAGCTCAGCTATACAAGTACAAGGATGCTGCACTAAGAGTATTCCCCTTTTGGGAGCAAACCATATTGGATAAATAGTTCTAATACTGGGCTCAGGCTAGGGAGGTTGCCCAGATGCAATTACACTGGTATAATTGGTAGTGCTTTGGTGTGGAGGCAAGGCTTCATTGTGGATAATTTGTTGACAAAATGATTAATCATTTATCATTTGACAGTTAATCTCGAAGTCTATTAATTCACTTCTTACTCCTCCCCAGACTCTCTCCCCAGCACTCACTTACATATCCCAGTCTGGGCCAATAATCCAGTCTGGTGGGCCACTTGACGGCTCACTGTGGGGAATTGAAATTTATGTCACTTTTAAATTCATTTTCCTACTACTGGAGAGACCAAATCTTCCTTTTTTATTATTATTTTTTTTCCCCTGATTTCCTTTTCTAATATGCAGCTTTCAAGTCTGGTATTTTGGGCTCAAAAACTGACCTCCTGACCTCATCTTTCAAGCTGAAGCATGAGGCAATATCTGACCAATTATGCTTTAGTTGCAAGCCCTATGTAGATGGAATATTTCTCAGGATGTGGATAGAAGTCAGTAGTATTTCCCTTTATGTTTAAATGGCTTTTTTAGCCACTTAGAGATTAAGTGGTGAATATAAAGGGAGAGACCAAAAAAAGGACTTTAAAAGGTGTTAAATTTATCATGTGCCATAAAAGCAAAGATATCTAATAAGCCACCAGTACTTCTTGGGTGGTTTTTCAGTTTCGTTTTACACTTTTGAGATTAAAAGATACATGCAAAAATATGTACAAAGTACCTTTTAGAAACTTTGGAAGAGGTCAAGGAGAAAATAGCTGGATTTCAAAAGCTGAACTTTTCAAGGATTTTCTCTGATTTCTCTAAAACAAGATAGCCTCCTCCTCCTCTTAATAGTTCTTCAATGCCTTTTTGGTAGCCAAAATCTTTGTTCTTTTTTTTTTTTTTTTTTTTAAGCAGCTTTGTAAAAGAAGAACTAAAAATTAATTATGGCTATGGAACTTTTGCATAGAAGAGTTTAAAAAGCACAGACGTAAAGAAGGGAAAAAGATGAGGGCCCATTTATCTCATATTGACAGGACTAGCTTCAAAAGATGACCTTGAATCATAATCATCCTAATGAGCTGAAAATATTTCACTTTAACAAGTGAAACTATAATCAAATCAGTTTCTGAAAGCTCTACTAATGAGCATTTCCTTTGATGAAAACATGGTTCACTGTCTTAGTCTGCAGGAGGTGCACTACAGTAAGAGGCCAGCTCATGACAACTCATTAGCTGACCTGGGGAGAGACTAATTTGAATGCTTTTGATAAAAATTTCAAGGCTTTTTACTTAAATTACAATTTATGCACTTTTATAAATAGTCTAATTTTTATAAGTTGGGGGAAACGGGTAAGGAAGACTTCAAAGTCAGGGAACAAAGTTTGTTTACAACATTTATTCTGTAGGATCTACAGAACTTTCAGGGGAGAATATTTTTAGTTGGTACTTTTATTTTTTTCCTTCATAAAAAACAAATGTCCTGAATTCAACCAATTCTTATGTTTGTTTATGCACAGAAGAAGAGATCTGCTCTCCCCAGCTCCCTTTTTTCCTGACTGATGAAAACACTTTAAACTTTATAGCATTTAGCACTGGCAATATTTAAAGTCACTATTATTTACTGTGAGCTACTATATCAATTATCTCCAGAAAAACAGGCTTGTCTCATTAGGAATCTCAGTAATTCATTCAATTTCTTTAAACTAGCGGCAGAACTGAAATGAGAAACGATTACACAAATCTGGTTTACTACCGTCGAGCCCCCCTTCCAGGGATTATTCATTAGGACTATTCATCATTTTAACTCCTGCTCTGCTCAACACAGAAAATCACTTTGCTGGTTTTCCTCCCTGCATGGCAGAGTTTCTGTCAAAGCTGCACTTCACACTGGAGTGTTCTTCAGCTGTTTTAAGTTTCACTGCCAGGCAGATCTTGGCTTTCAGAGACTTTCCTTTTCCCTCTTCAGCACTGCCTTTGCTGCAGACTTTTAAGGCTGTTCGACTCGTGTGTGTGTTATGTGTCAACGTGCTCTCCTCATCCTCTGTCTGCTGCAAAAGCTGCGCTGAGATGCACAGAATGTGCACCTTGTCACTGTTTAGCAGATTATCCTGACTCTAACTGAAGAAGGGGATGTGATGCTTCCAGCTTGTGTCCCACTCAGTAGGTGATTTTTCTGCAGTACACGCAGCAAGGGCTTTGTACATTGAGTATAAGAGATGTTATACTGCTCTTGCCTAGAAAAATTGGGGCTGCCCCATCCTGGAAGTGTTTAAGGCTGGGTTGGTTGGGGCTAGGTACAACTTGGGATAGAGGAAGTTGCCCCTGCCCATGCTAGGGGGTGGAACAGGATGATTTTTAAGGTCTCTTGCAATCCAACCATTCTATGATTCTGTGGTTCTATGAGTTCAGCATAAATCTGTGCTGGCTGCCTGGGATAAGCATTGCAGAGCTCAGAGTATCTCCTATCAGCTACAAAAATTCCTGAAAATGCACTTTATTAGTGCTTTGCAGCTGGAAATTATGGTCTTGATTCAAAAGTTGCTAAGGAGATCTCCCTGATGTCCCCTAGTCATGGAATCACACATGGAATCATTAAGGCTGAAAAAGACCTCTAAGATCATCAATCCAGCCTTTGAATAGCACATGGATTAGTATCACATTGTGAAGTACAACATCTACTCATTTTTTGAAAACTTCCAGGGATGGTGACTCTACCACTGCTGTGATTAGGGTGTTCCATTGCCTGACCACTCCTTTTGTGAAAAAAATGACCATAATGTCCAATCTAAAACTCTCCTGGTTTGACTTGAGGCCATTTCCCATTGTCCTATCCTCTGTTGGGAGCAGAGCCCAACCCCCACCTGGCCACAGCCTCCTTTCAGGTACCTGTAGAGAACTGTAAGGTCCTCCTGAGCCTCCTTTTCTCTAAGATGAGACAACCTCCCCCAGCTCCTTCAGCTGCTCCTCATTACATTATTCTTTGGACAAGGCTTTTTAGTGGTTGTAATAATTTGGTGGTTCTTAGTTTGAGCATTTGCAAGTGCTACCAGCAAAGCCAGTCTTTAAAAACTGCTAGAATGTTCAACAGGAACGGTAATATAAAAAAACAGGAAGGAAAATTGAGGCAGTAGGTAAATTTTTCTTTTTATTTGTAATCCTTTTATAAACTCAGAACACAAGCTAGTCTGTGCTTGGAAGGTCACTGTAAGTGTGACATCCCTGGTGCCCAACTGAAACAAACAAACAAACAGAAAAATAAAAACAAACCCAAGCAACTGCAGGCCATGATTTTGAATAATTTCCATTTGGGGGGAGGCTTTATAGGATTTTAATGAATTTGGACAAGGAAAAGCAAAGGTATTCTCAAAGTTTGAAGTGGAACAAGGCATCACGGTGAAGTGAACATTGCCTCATCTCTGCACAACTGGAAAATGACAGGAGGCAACCCTAAAAACGTAAAACCAAACAGTAATGAATAGGACTTACAAATTCCTGTGCTTCTGGAGCTCCTTGCAAAAATATGTATATTCATGGGACATCCACAGTTTTTTTCTGTCACAAATCAAAGGTGGAAGTACAGCTTTAGATGAGTTTTCCTCAAATTTAATTTCAAGTTTTATTTCAAGGTCAGGTTGGATGGGGCTCTGAGCAACCGGGTGTAGTGGAAAGTGTCGCTGCCCACGACATGGGAGTGGAATGAGATGAGCTTCAAGATTACCTCCAACCCAAACCATTATATGATTCTGTGAAGTTTTTGTGCGAATCAACAGAATTGAATCATTAAGAGTTAGAAGAGTTTATCACTTAAAAATTAAGCCAGCTCTTGGAAGCGTTAGTCAATTTTATATTTTAATTTCTTGGGTTTCACTCATCCTTGTGGCAGTACTTCCATCAAGGGGGAGAAAAAAAGTAAAAACTTTCTTTGGTCCCTTGTAGAATTATACTTTTTAAGTCTTTGCAAATATAAAATAGAAGCAGTGGTGCTTTGACAGAGGAGGGAAGCAAGGGAAGGAAAAAATCTCCTAGAAGCCTCCAGTAACTGAGGTGGGTGAAGGTGATAGGGCTCCAAACTGCAGCAAGCCAGTGGATGGCATGAGCTCCTCTCTGGAGGAAGGAGAAAGTGGACCTGCTAAAGACTCTGACTGATGATCCCTGTCAAATTTAGTTGCTGTGACTGAGGAATTTGCCAGCTTAGCTGTCAAACCGTAGTCATGGTCTGCAGCTTGCTGTTCTTTTACCAGAGGCAGAGGAATGGGTTTATGCTCCTGGAATATTAATTTAAAGTCCTTTTGTTATGGTTTAGGTTTTGCTAAATCTGACAGGGGTTGTTAAATTGAGCCTTACATTTGCATGTACTAATTATTACTGCTGCAGTATCTTCTTACAATCCTCTTGGAGCCTTTGTACCTCCTGCACCATCATGGTGTGGTGATTATATTGTTTGCAGAAAGAGCATATTTTAGGTGGGGTACTTCAGGAATAACCCACCTCATGGACTGAGAGGATCTTTTACCTTCTTTTTCCCCTTTCATGAAAAACCAATAAAAGTGCACATTCAACTTTGCAAACTCTTGTATCCCTCCACTGAATATCCCACTGAAGAAACACTGAAAAATCTGATAGGAGAATCCAAAAACTCTGAGGCTTAATAGAAAGCTGTGATCTCCTTTGCACGTTATTTCTTATTGCAGGGCTTAATTCTGGTATAAAAAGAGTGAATTTTCCTCTGAAAATTATGAGAACATGAAAAAAAAAAAAAACCCAAAGCAATCAACCCACAACATAAAGAATTAAAAGCAACTAGGTTGAAACATATTTCTAATATTTTCTTTTTTCACTTTACAGAAGTCTTAGT
Source organism: Taeniopygia guttata (assembly GCF_048771995.1). Classification (NCBI taxonomy): domain Eukaryota; kingdom Metazoa; phylum Chordata; class Aves; order Passeriformes; family Estrildidae; genus Taeniopygia; species Taeniopygia guttata. The sequence continues at coordinate 4,996,167 of NC_133027.1, read as the reverse complement.
GGGAGAAAAATCAAAGGATAGTAAATAGTGCAGGAGAATTAAGTTAATTAGGAAATTTTGTGGCTAGCCCAGGATCCAGCTGTTCTACCTAATAGAATTAACTGTTCATAAAGCAAAGCAAGAAAACTCACCACAGAAAAGTAGAATGGTAGAAATAGTAAAAACTCCAATTTGTGGATGTTTTCATATGGGAAATGAAAACTTTTATTTTTCATTATACTTTTTCCATTTTTCTTTTTTAGCATCTTGGTTGTGGCAGAGCCTAAAATAAGCCATCATTAGGTATCAAGAAAAGAAAAGTTGAATGTGCTAAAAACTTCAGAAACCTTGAAAAAAAAGTCAGTGAGTGCTCAAGTGGACAAAGAATGAGTATTTGTGAAATCTTCCATAAATTATGATGTTCTCACAAATGTTAATACAACATAATATTCTTCCAAACATTTATACAAGACACCATGCTTCACCATCTACTTTAAAAAAATAATCTTCGAAGGGAGAATCAGAAGGAATTATGCATGACTTACACAGCTAATCATACATCTCGAGTAACAAACATCAAATAGTTGCAGCAAACAGCTCATGAGCAACCAAATGTCTGAAAATTACTCATTAAAATAATTCTGCTAGTAGTTAATAATCATGCGGGGAAAAAAAATAATCACAAAGAGCACCTAAAAACGGAGTGAGTCTGTGAGCATTTAAAAAAATATTTATGCTTCTGAAATAGACTAGGATATTTGGCCTCAGGGACAGAGGACAGGGTCTGAGAGTGCTTCATGCCTAGGACTAACATCTCCCTATTAAAGCCATGGGATCACTTTGAGAATGAAGTTTAGTAAAAGACTTTTATGATTTTATGATTCTTAGACAATTTCTTTACAAAGACCCAGTGAGACAGGAAGTCACCCCCACCCTCCACCTGCTCCTTTTAAATGCCATGGAGGCATTTAGGTAAAAAGGCAAAGTTGCTGAACAGTGCATAAAGGGAACTCAAAAAAAAAAGGGAGAGAAAATAAGGATAGGACAAGGAGGAATGTTTTTAAATTAAAAGAGGAGAGATTTATATTAGACATTAGGAAAGAAATAAATCTTTCCTGTTGGGGTGGTGGCACAGGTTGCCCAGAGAAGGCTGCCCCATCCCTGGGAGTGTCCAAGACCAAGTTGGATGGGGTTTGGAGCAGCCTGGGATGGTGGAAGGTGTTCCTGCCCAGGGCATGGGGTGGAACTGGATGATCTTTAAGGTCTCTTTCATACCAAACCATTCTGTGATTCTATGATTATTTTATAAATTGCTCCTTTCTAAAAGAGATTATTCCAATCCTTACATTCTCTTCCGTTTTTTTTCTGGCTTGATGGTCTTACACAACCTATGCTTTCCACCAGTCTTAGTCCTCTTTGGAAGGATTTGCTTGTTATTCCAGAAAAAAATTATTATCCAAGAAGAAGCATGGATAGCTCTTGGTCTTTCAAGTGCATGACCATGAATGTTAGTGCCAAGTACCTGAGGAGGAGACAGGCTGGAGTTCAGAGGTGGAAATCAGTGGCCACAGGGAGGGAAAAGGGAATTCATGATAGTTCCATGGCTGGCAGTGTTACTCTATTGTGAAGTTTCAGTCTGCGGATGGGTATGGATAAGGATGACCATTTCTTCCATAGCGGGATAGCTAAAAAACGTAAAAGCAGGAAAAGAAGAAAGGCGAAATGTTTCAAAACAGACAACTATCTGAATTATTTCCATCTTTCCTCATGGTGCTCAGCAGCTAGGATTATGATACTAAGAGATTCTGAAAGATATATCACAAAAAAAAAATGGTGCATAAAATGTGAAAAATGCAGGTGAAGATTTTCTTAGTAATCGAAATTTTTCATTTTCTTATATCAATATTAGAGCAAAATATGTACGTGCATGTATGAATACACAATACTGAAATGTAGACATCAAAATTTATGTGTTTATCTTCTAGGATGCAAAAGGAGACAACCTTAGAAAGGGTATATATACAGTTATATACATATGTTCAGTATTAATTTAACTGAAGATCTTATTATAATGCATAATTTCTATGTAATCATAATGAAAAAGTAAAAATTATTTTTAAAGGGTGTTTACTAGCTATAGACATTGAAAAATTAATTTGATATAGTCTCATACCATGTTCTAATTTTTCAAGATGCTTTGTTAAAGAGAGAAAAGGGATTCAGCTAAAAATGTTGTAGTGTTGTTGATATTTACATCTATCCTGGCCTTACCCAAACTTCTGATGTCTCGCTTTTGCACAATTATTTTCCTGATGAATGTTGTGTTTCTTGCTTATTTGCATTTTGGCACTCATTCATTACTTCTGCTCCATGGCTGGTATTTTAGGTGCCGGTGAGCTTGTCTGGTAATCTGAGGATGAATTTATAGGGTCAGGAATGGAAAGCAGAGGCCACCTCCATGTGCCACAAGCTGCCAGGAGTTGGAACAGGTGAGACCTTGTCCTACAGGTATCTCCTTTAATGCTCACACCCCTGTTTGCAACCCAGCTCTGTGGCTTCTCCCCAGTCAGATGATCTCCTGCTTTCCTCTTCCTGCTCTTTACCTGGTTCAGGTGCCTCAAACCCTGGGAGAGAAGAAATTTCAGAGGTTTGCCTGAGGGTGTGAGGCTGGAAGCCACGCCAGACAGAGCCTGCTGCCTGACCCAGCTCTAATGCTGTGGATTGCTGCCTCCAGGATGCCTGTAGCGTGTCCACATGGTTCTGCTGGCTCTCTGAGCCTGAAATGCAGTTTAGACCTAGTTAGTGGGAGCAGCACACGAAGGGACTGACTCAGACAGCTACACTTGGGAGGGAAGGCATCACTTTGAAGCTCTCTCTGAAGAGGCTTTGCTTGGCTCCCTGCTTGTCCCTCTGTCCTCATGACATTGATAGTTCACAGAGCTGTTTTCCAAAACACATTTCATACTTCAAAAGGAGAAAAATGAAAAAAAAATATTTTGTTTTGAACAATTTTCCCTGATAAGTCTGTTCTCTTGACAGAAAAACTTGTTTTCTGAGCAAAAATTTAACTTAAGTTTTGAAATTGTCATCTAAGCTTATTCAGAAAACAAAGTGTTGGCTTTTTCCCAATGCCATGGATTGCTGTACCTTTTCAGGGAATATATACAGTTAAATTACAAGAGGAGATGGACTCTACCAAGTGTGTATTTAGAATGTTTGGATAGATAGATAGATAGATAGATAGATAGATAGATAGATAGATAGATAGATAGACAGATAGATAGATAGAGATAAACACACTCCACTCTGGTGAGACCCTACCTGCAAAGCTGCCTCCATCTCTGGAGTCCCCAGCACAGGAAGGACGTGGAACTCCTAGACAGAGCCCAGAGGAGGCACCAAATTGATCAGAGGGATGGAGTAGTTCTGCTATGAGGAAAGGCTGAGAGAATTGGGATTGTTCAGCCTGGAGAAGAGAAGGCTTCAGGGTGACTTAACTGTGGCCTTCCAGTGCCTGAAGGGAGCCAACAAAATGATGGAGAGGGACTTTCTACAAGAGTGAGATGACAAGAGGGAATGCTTCAAACTGTGAAAGAGTAAGTGTAGATTAGATATCAGAAAAAATTCTTTACTGTAAGGATGATGAGGCCCAGGAACAGGTTGTCCAGAGAAGTTATGGGTGTTCTACCCCTGGATATATCCAAGGCCAGGCTGAATGGGGAGCTGTGAGCAGCCTGGTCAAGTGGAAGGTGTCCCTGCCCATGACCGGGAGCTTGGAACATAGTGATCTGTAAAGTCTTTTTCAACTCAAACAGTTCTATGATTCTTGATCTTGATTCTATCTTGATAGCCCAGATATCTCCATCTAGCATCATCTTAAGAAGATGAAGAAACTTAGAAAACAGATGATGGAGTTGAAAATTCGTTTTAGCTCGTGTACTTACTGCTTCTTAGTACTTCAGGATTTATTGATGGCTCACAGCCAGGCAAAACTAGAACTGACAGAATTGGCTAGAATTCAGCTTAATGAAATGGTTGTTTCCGTGGATCTTCCTTTGTATCAAGCCTCAGATACTTGAGATGTTTTTGCTTCTTCAAATATTTTCCTATTGGTTTCTACAGCGCATGTACTGTTGAATGCAATAAAATTGTTCAAAGGTTAAATCAAAAAGATATGTGCTTATTTTTTCCTTTAGAGTGGTTATTAAACATTCATAAACATCTATACTTTTGAATCAGTTTTTTTCTTGCATCATATTATTCATATTTTCATATCTCTTTGCACTTATCCATGGAAATGTCTGAGAAAAACTAAACCTTTTCAAACCACAGAGGCTCTCACATTCAGACACTACACTTGTGAACACTTTGTGTAAAATAAATGCAATTTTAATCCCTGTCACTTACAGGCTGCTCTGTCATTGATCCTTGCTGGAAGTTAATTCTCCTTCACATGTAGTGAAAAGCACCGCGTGAATACTCCTCACCTGCTTTCAGTGCAAGTTGTTCTCAATATAAATCATGACAATAACACTTTTAGCTCATTTGGGTTCCTTTGCTGGGACACAGATTGGGATATAGTGAGAAACTGCTTCTGGCAGCAGGACTGGGGATCATTAATCTTCAGCTGATAGCAAGAAACAACCAAAGACAGAAATGCCTTGGACAAGTAGAGCTTAGATTGAACAGCAACAAGTGGAGTCATAGAGGTAACAGTAGAGGTGGTGAGAGATCATTACACTCATCCAGGCAGCACAGTTTTCTTGAGTTATTTAATAAAATAGAATTAAAGATATACCCTGTTTAAATGAGGTGATTAGCTTTTTACTATCAACTTTTTGGGGTTAGAGTGTGAGCAAGAAAGCAAAGGGCATTCCTCTGTCTTCCTCAAGGTTTCCTCAGTCTTCATTTTTCTACTTTTTTAGCTGAGCTTAACTTCTTATATGATTATTGCTTCTATATTACAATCTGATTACACCAACTTGACTGCTTTTAATTTTCATTAATGTGGAAAAATACAAATTAAATGGGTTTCTGGGTCATATTTGTGATGTTTTTTCTCTTCTTTGCCACAGTAACTCTCTTCCCTTTGATTTAACTGCTTTCATTATTATTTTCTCATGGTGTCCCCAAAACAAGAATCAACAATCTTATTGCCTTTAAACCATTGTGTGAAAGAAAATTAAAATGGAAAAAAAGGAGAGAGAGTGGGGTAACTTACCTGTTTAAGAAAGGTTAGATGCAAATATATGTGAAATTTATTTTTTCCATCTATATTTGAGTCCAAATAAATTTATTCCCTTCCTTCAGGAAATTCCATCTGTCTCTTCCCTTAGCATATAAGTGATGTTTTGGCTGTACTGCTTATAAAAAACTGACCTTCCTCCTCCCCACTCCTGCCTGGACACCCTGGGCCTGTTTGGGTACAGATTTCGATCACAAATATACCATTTGCTTCAATTGCATTGCTTGTATTGGAAAACATTATTGCACATCAGGAAGAAATTCAAGGGCTGAATTCAACTTATCAAGTCAATAGCAATTTCACCTGTGTTTTAAGAGAAATCAGGCCAAATTCTTAATTTGCTCTTTCACCAGTACTAGATACATCAGCTATAAATTCACTGGCACTGAACAAGCACTGAAACTTGACTGTTGGTACATGATCTGTTAGACACAGGAAATAAACTTTTCTTCAAATAAATTAGGGGTTCCCAACCAAAAGGGTTTGGAATATTAATCTTCCTTTCTTCTCTTTTCTCTCCTTTCTCTCATTCCCTTTTTCATAAATAATTAGTTAACCTATGGCAAAGGGGAATAACCTAAAGTTCATTTTCTAGGCTTAAATAAAACATTAGCTGGTTTAGCATTTTCAGATTTCAAAAGCTTCTTTCAAGAGGTAAAGAGAGTTCTTAGATATTAAAGACTAAAGCCAGTAATAATTGCCACTGGGTTAATTGGGAATGAGAGAGAGCGAGCTTGGTACCCACTCAAATTAGTTATGGATTAATGAAGCCAAGAAAAATAATAAGTTAATGTTGTAATTGATAAAGCTATATCAAAGGCTGTGTGTTTTGCTTGGGTTGTTCACCATTTCTTTTTGTACCCAGAATTCTCTGCTCCTTCCACAAAATATTAATAGGTAAAATCTTCATGCTCTACAAATCCAGAATAACTTCAGCCTTCTCTTCCACAAAGGCAGGATTTTATGATGCAGACAATCACTGTTGCTGCATGGGGAGAAAGAGCACATATCATCACATCCTTAATCCATAGAGAAATCTGTCTCTGCTGCACTGGAGACAGTGCACTGCACCTCACTTAGCTCTCAGGAAACATAATATGATTCTCTCAGGTCACAGATAATTTCTAGGGCTCCTCAGGAGGAAAGGGCAAAGAAACAGGGATTATCTCTTGCCCAGGATAAGAATGTAAGTACAAGAATAAAACTACCTAGAAATATTATAGCTATCACTGATATATGTTAGTTAACCACCGACATTTGCCATCTGATAGTTAATTTTCTTAGAAAAGAGAGATTAACATCAGAAAATAATTTGTCTCACGTTGATATAGAACTGCCTCTCTGTCACTGTCCCAGGAATGATATTAAATGTTTGGTTTAAGTGCAATATTAGGTGTTTATCTTCTAAATGGGAAAGAATTCTCATCAACCCATAAAGAGAGAAATTGAAGCAGAAGCATTGGGACGTTAAAAGTCATTGGGTCTTGATGGCAAATAATTCAACTGGACAGGGTTTTTTTCTTCACAGGGCTGCCTCAAGAGTCCAACAGACTTCTAGAGCTGAAGATCCTGGACAAGTGATTGACACAGGCTGTAAATTCCTGTATGATACCTGGGGATGATCTACATCTGCCAAAGAGTTCTGCGAAGGTTTTGGCTCCATGGATGGAATATGGAATCCACTGTTATAAGCAGTTATTCATCTGCCAGGCTGGAGGTCTTTAAGGGTATCCTAGGGCAGGTCCACCTCTCCTCTTGGATCCATAGCCCATGTGAAGAGCTGAGCTACTTAGGATCCCTTGATAGATATCCAATCAAAAAGGAAGCAATCAATCAGGATAAAGTAAGAGAAATCTCTTAGGTGTTAGAAAGGATGGATAAATATAATTGCCTGGCAAAAGATTCACAATAGCACAGCCAGGATGAAAACAATCCCCCCTACTGGCTGGACAATACCCTTACCTACAGATAGGTCCAAAAGTCAAATGGACTGTTCCATCTCAACCCCCAAAATGTATGGTTCATCCCACACCTGTAACCCTACCCTGAAGCATCAAGTGTCTGTGACCCCATTGGCCCAAGTCTTGTTCCAGCCCACCTTGAAGCCCCGTGAAAAGGGGTCAGGTGCTGTCTTGGACCTTCCACTCTCTTGGATCTTCCCCTCTCCTGGAACTCCCCTCTCTTGGAACTCTCCTGTCTTGGAGCGCCCCTCTCTTGGAACTCCCCTGTCTTGGAACTTCCACCCTCTCCTAGAGCATCCTCTCTACCCCTTGTCTCTCGCCTCCCCCATCCCCTCAGGCCTTGCCACGTGCTGCGTCTGGCAGCTCCAAGCACGACCTTTCATCATCCCTAATAAACCTTATATTCTAAGAGCAGCCTTCAGAGATCTCTCGTCTCCATTCATCAAAGCCGTCCCAGAGAACAGCCTTCCCTACACTTAGGGATTGTTTATTCGCAAATACTTTTCTCTTTTTTTAATAATCAGAATATATATAAGTATAATTTGTAGATGTTTAATTGAGTCAGATAAATGTTATCATGTACCCCGTATGAGGAACACCCTTAGAGACATCCTCTCTTCTTACATGATAATTTCATTTAGATGTAATTTCAAAATTATGGACATTTGTTAGAGGCTTCCATCAATTATTTTGTATTCAGTCCAGGCAAAATGGGTCTTCCACTTTAATCTTTCCTGTCCATATACTCTGCAGAGGCCAGTGGATGGTCAAGACATTATCTTTCCTTTATTGTTACTGGACTGACTCTGTACAGTACAGTAAAACCAATAATTTTTCTGTAAATGCCAGATAAAGACATGATAGTCTTGCTTCAGACACAGTGGCCAGGAGCATGCCTTCTCAGCTGCTAAAAAACTCCTAAATTTTCTCCTTGCTTGGAAGTCTAGCTTATCATCTTAAATAGAAGCCCAGATGTCAGGAATTACAGGTGACTGCAGAAACTAGATAAGAGAAGGACATAAAACTGAGAACATCCCTTAGGTCTGGGGTCTGGATGAAGGGCAGAGTTCCTGATGGAGCAGGAGGCACTAAAGAGAGGTTGTGTTTCTCCTGAAGCCTTCCTTGTATCTCTTGCTCCTACAGTCTTGAAGGGACTGTTAAGGCAGAGCACTTCTACATCTCCAAAACTCACTGAAAGGATGGATATTGGCATTTCACGGAGGTGGAGACAACTGAATATCATGTCTTCATCAGCCTTCCTTCAAAAAGTTCCACTATCCTGTTCTTTGCAGTATATTGCTCTTAAAATAATATGTTGACTGAACCTTTTGCGAGATACTTCAGGTCTTGGTTTTTATTTCTTGAACTACATGCTTATACTAACTGAAAAAAAAAAAACCAAAACCAAAACCCTTCATCAAAATTTTATGTACTTCTCCAGTGTTTGTTTGCAGTAATATCAGGTTGTAACACCTGGGTTGAGTAATAGTTTATTTATCTATAAATAGGTTATTTGCAGAGCAGTCACTAATCATCACCCTAAGTTCAGATGGAAGAACCTGACCCTGAAACACCACAATGCAGTTGAACAGTTGACAGCATTTAAAGACTATTGAAATCCTATTAATGGGGCTTCTGTTTAATTTGCACTTTCAAAGAAGACTGTAGTCTTGGAAAAATTATTATCCATCAAATGCGACCTTATTGAGACATCACAATGAATATTAGTCTGGGGTAATATGTAAATGTGGGTGTCATTTGCATGACAATGCAGCCTAACCCACCCCGTGCTTCCATCTGACAGCCCAGTACCAACACATAAACTGTACACAATAAAAGGGCACAGAATGGCCCAGCGGGGGTCCCGCACCACGCAACAACAAAACGTCTCCTGCAGAAACAAAGCCCAATCCGTTACTTTAATAGGAGTGAAACCAATTCAGGAGCTTTCTGGTCAAAGATCTGACACAATTTCCAAGCTAGTCCACAACACTGCTGTCATGATCTACTGTAACTTATGGTAAGACCCAAAGAAGTTTAATCAAGCAAAATTGCTGAAAGTAGAAATCTTTACCACATTACTAAGAGCTCCTTTTTAAAGACTGGCCTTCTTTTTATGGGAAGCTGACATTGCATGCTTCAAAAAGTATTCTCTTCAAAACAGTTTTCATAGAGGGATTAGGAACAGGACAGTAGAAACACATAAGCCTTTAATCAATAGGTCACCCGTTAAAATTTGGCTTACAATAGCAGTGTTTGCAAGCGACTGACATCTGTGAGCAGCATGTGTAAACTGTCTAGGCTTCGTTGGTGTCAAAGAAACTAAGATAATTTACCCCACTTTAATATCAGACCCCTGAAGTCTTCCTCTCAGTCACTGGAGGGGAAAATTTCTATGTGTGATTCACAATTCATGAGTGGAGTCATCCAAAAACTGTGGCTGTATTTTGACTCTACTGAATACTGATCTCTCGTGCCCTTCAAATCTAAATAATGAAAGTGCTGATATACTCTCTCCTACAATGCAATGTAAATGAGGAGAGGAGCTCTACTGAAGTTTCCAGTACCGTGGAATATGAGCAACACGGCTGGAGAAACAACTCCATGCCCATAAATGTACCTACCATGGAAAGTGATGAACTCTGACATAGCACAGAGGTTAAATTTTGTTTGAGTCAGGCAAAAAATCTGATGGATTTCCTGTACCCTACAGGTAATGTGAGCAGAGGAGTCAGCAGGTGAAGGCACCTGGAGAATGGACCTGCCTTGCTAGTACTGAGTATGAAACACACTCCAGAACTGTATCCTGCATGCTGAGGTTCCCTGTTTATTGTCTGAGGAGCATTGAGCACCTCAGGCATGAAAACCTAAATATGACAATGATCCCTTGGCCAGGAGATGCTTGGTTGTGCAGGGCTGTCTCTGAGATCCTACTGGTCTCCAGAGCTTGGCAGCTGGTCTAAGCTGGAGTCAAAGATGTTCCTTTACAGTTCAAAGTCTTCTCCACTTTTTTCAGTGTTTGGAAAGACATTTGTTTCTTTCCTTTTAATGCGTAGAGATGCTTTCACCCACCTTTACACTATAAAGTGCTGGATGTGCTCTTGCATTCCAAGCAGGAATCTTGGGTTTCTTCCCTTCTTGGCTCAAGGTCAGCCATGCAGGTTTACTGCTCTTCAACAAGAGCATACTAAAAGATCTTGATGTTCTTGTCTTGACATCAAACATCACTGGAAAAACCACCACTGAAAACAAAAAAATAGCTCAGGAATCAGCAGCTTGAACCCACCAGATGCTGTGGGCTCTCTTCTGAGTGGAGAGAAAATGAACCTGTGTCCTTGAGAAGGAACATGGCCTTCTTTCCCACATGTGTCTGTGCTCTAACCATTGGATTATAATATGAAAGACAGACATTGTCACTCTTCTCAATAGAACGTGTCTGTATCTCTACTTAATGAAGTGTCTGAACTGGTAAACTGGTAATCTGAAAACATCTGCCAGTTCAGCTGCCTCAGGGGATGTCGCTGGTATCAAAGCAGTCACACAGGAACATCCCTGAGCATGCACAAAAGTGGAATTCAAGGAGCTTCAGAAATGTTCAAATAAGATGAGAAACACCATAATAGAATAATCTCTTCCAAAATTGGGCAGCTATTCACTTGAATAATCTCTTCCAAAATTTGGCAGCTATTCACTTGAATAGACAAATAGATGATTTGGGTTTCAAGCCCCATTTTATGCATCCAGACTCTGGATGTGAAGTTTTTAGAAAGTTTTAGGAGGATTTATCAAGCTCAATACTGACAAAAATGGAGATCACCTTCACAGGCACACTTCAGCTCTTCAGACTTCCAGTGCGAATGTATAGTTTCATCAGTTTCTGGACAAAATATGCTATTCTTTTAATCATGTGAGAACTTAAAACAAAATATATTTTAAACCATTTTGCCAGAGAACTTCTGAGCTTTTCGTGCTGATCCTGTTTTGGTTTGGGTTGGGTTTTTTTGTTTTTTTTTTTGTTTTGTTTGTTTGTTTGTTTGTTTGTTTGTTTGTAATTTATACTGCATTTTCTCATATATATGTTTGCATTATATAGACTGTATTAGACACACAGTGGAAGTGAAGAACCCAAACCTTTTTTTTTCTTCCATTAAGTCAATAATTTGATTACTTTACCATGAAAATTTTCACAAAATTATAGTGTTATCGAAGAAAGTTTCATTTTGTCCAGTCAGCATCCTCCCATGTTCTTTTGGAACACTTTATTACCAGTTCTAACTGAATTCACATGAGAAAGGTAAAGGCAGCAATATGGCAAACAACGCCTATGATATTTCAGAGAACAACTGCTTGACATTTATATTAGATTTCTGGCCGACTATTACAATATCTTTGATGAGTGAGATCTTGATTTAACTCCTCCTGGAGGTATGAATGCACCTCCCAGAGCCTGTGAAGATGCGGTGCCAAGGAGAAAGAGCAGATGGTGTTTGCCTTGTCCCTGCCCCCCGAGTATTACCCCCAGGGATGACAGCTTTAAACTGCACCTTGGCTCCACGGAAACCTGGTGAGGGAAGATCCCATGTGGTCAAACTGAATGAACCCATCTCCTGCTGCTTCTTTCATAAAGTTGTAGAAAAACAAGTCTGGGAGAGATCTCAAGAGGCTGTGCCATCCATTCCCTCCTCCCAGCTGGCATCAGAGGGTTCATGGCTGACGCAGCATGGTTTTGGGGGGCTCTGTCAGCTGAGAGTAGTTTCATGTGCAGGCAGCTGGGGATTAGGTCTTGAGAACCTTTGTAAGAAGGTGGGATGTTAATAGATTTGTTTCTCAAGTTAGGCAGAGCATTCTGGTAGACAATATTGGAGTTTGAACACTGCTCAACCTTACAAAAGCAAGAAAAAGTCAAACAACTGAGAAGTCGTGCCACAACGGTAGAGGAGGAGGAGGAGGAGGAGGTCCTCATGGCTTTGATCCAGGGAGGAGGTAGGACCTATTGTTTCAGGAAGATGCTTTAAATCCTGGCTTTTGGAAGTATGCCCATGTACATGACTTTGAGATAGTTTCTACTTGCATATCCCTGGTTTACAGAGTAGCATTTATTCTCATTTTTATAGGAAGTTGCCCAAACAGTGGAGTCCCCAAATCAGTCTTTTAGGCAAAGATGCTTGTCAGTGCTTTGTCAGGTAGTGATGGATTTCCAAATATATTTCCTGTCTTTTAGAAAGCAGCTTCTCTCATGGAGTCACCTGCTTGGGGGAAAGAATTCAAAGCCTTGCTGAAGACGTATCTCAGAGAAAAATGTTTATTCTCCTGGTTGTACCCTGGATTTTGGTTTCCACCAACAAATGACAGTGCAAAGTTAAGTTTAAATCAGTTAAGTATTGGGAATATTAGGAAGAAATTCTTCCCTGTGAGGGTATTGAGGCCCTGGACAGGTTGCCCAGAGAAGCTGCCCCATCCCTGGAAGTGTCTGAGGTCAGGCTGGAGAGGGCTTGGAGCAATCTGGGATAGTGGAAGATATCTTTGGGAATGAGATGAGGTTTAAGGTCCCTTCTGAACCAAGCTATTCTATAATTCTATTAAAACCAGAGTATTTCCCTCTCACTACACCTGGAATCCTCAGCAAATATATGTTGAAGGACTTTTTCTTAGTATTTTCTCTAGAGGACCAGCAAATGAATGCTACTGTGAATGAGAAAATTGTAATCCACAAAAAATCTGATACTTTGTTTCAGTCTAGAAGAAAAGGAAAAAAGGGAAAATAATTTTTGTTTCCTACATTTATAGATCCTCTAAAGTCATTACCTTATTTTCCCTGCTTATTTACTGAATTATCAACATCACTTTCAAGGTAGTGAGGCATTAGATTGTGAGTATCAGTCATTACCTAAGGCAGAGCCTATGCTACACAGGTAAGCAGGTAAGTGGATACACGGTACTGGCTGAGGCTGACACTGCCACCCTTGTTACATTATGGGGTGGTAAGGGTGTGATGGTGCTTTCAGAATCTATTTATCTATGGTGCTTTCAGTATCCATTTATCCTTGTTTCTTGAAAAAATATACAGCTAGTACCATGTCTAATATGTATGCACATGTATAAGTGTACCAATTTTCTGGAAGTGGGAATAAGCTTAAAATGGTTATAATAATCAGTATGGGCTATATTGTGCCTTAAGGCACAGCCCTAAGCAAGGGCTGGTGCATAAACTAAAAAGAACAGGTTGGATTTTATTTCCTTCCCTTTATTTCCTCCCATTCTCCTCCTGTGCCTAAGGAAAAACACAAGGGGAAAAAAGGCTAATTGCAAAATTCTCCTTCAGCCTTTTCTGAGTATCATCCTATCTCCGAACAGAAGCAATGAGACATTTTGGCAACACCAGACTCTCCTTCTCCCTGTGCACTCATCCTTTCTATTCCTCGTGGGCTCTCAGCTTCCTCGTCTCTTTCCACCTCCCCCAGGTCACTTCCTTCTGCTTCTACTTCGGATTGTTGGAGACATCTGGGCTCTCTTTTTGGGCAAGTGCAACCTGGCAAGTCCTTGGCACATTTGCCTGTATATGTCACATCTTCATTACAACAGCCCTCTTTGGGCCTCTTCATCTCTGGTTTTGTTTTTTTCCTACCTTGTTTGGATAGGTATTTACATCCCTCTTTATGGAATGAGATGGGGGACAGGTTGCAGGGTGAACTCTGATGGTTCAAACACTTTGTGCATGGGACACCTGTGAGCTGAGTGGATTTAAGCTCCCATTTATTGCCCACCAGTTCCTGCAAATGCAAATCTTGCAGTTATATTTGGTTGTCTGAGTGCCACACAGGGAATGTCTTTGACTTCTCTCCCTTTGCTGGGGTATTTGGTATTTTTAGGCACTTGGCTGAGGGATATATTTTACAAGCCTGCTGACTCTGAGCTCCCCAAATAATCAGTGGAGAAAGAGAGATGAGCACATTGGAGGGAAATGTGTATCCTGGGGGTGCTGACTTACCCTCTGGTGCTGTCTGTGCCTCCCTGTAGGGAGCTGCTGGAAGAATAGACTCCTTTCCCTGCAGTTACATGTTGTGAATGTGGGTATTTGTTTCAGACAACAAACTGACGGGCATGTTACATTGATTTGTTTACTCTTTTTTATGATAAAAATGATCATGTCCCATGAATCATTCAAACTTATATGAATTGCTTTGCTGTTCTCTCTGTCTGATCTTTTTCATTTGATCATTGTTGATTCTTCCATTTACAAGAAGGAATCAAAAAGTCATGCTAGGGTCAAATACTCTTTATTTTAACATTTAAGATCTCACTGTAAAGGAGGAAGAAAAGTTCAACTATGCGCTCTTCTTCGAATGCACTCAGTGGGTCATGCTATTCCTACATCAAACTGAGATTTATTTTAATTTAACAAAAAAGGGAAGGGGGAGAAGATTAAGCCTGAAGACTCAGTTATTGCTGGTTCCCCAGTCACATCAGTCAGCAACGTGGGATTTAAGGTGTCAGAATGACAAAGAACAGTTCAATTTGCTCTAACATTGCACCTACCCTCGTGTACATATTAGACAGCAATAAAATCTCAAAGAGCCACCATTTGAAATGCTCTGGGTTAAAAGGGGGCAATTAGTGGGCAAGATGAAATGAAGGTACAGTTGTAATTATTTCATATCTTGAAACAAAAAGGAAGGACTGAGATGTAATTTCACTGCTAAGGAAATGCAAGGCTTCTGGAAAAAAAAAAAGGAAACTTTTTAGAACTAATTGCTTGGCTCTAATTAGAGAATCTAACCTTTGGAGGAATAGTGGCTGTTGAAACTCCAATTTTATTTGCATATATTAATATGTACATGACAATTACACCCCCAGAGAAAGTACAGCCTGTGCCCCAAAAGCCTAGTTTTAAATTTAGAAGCAAGAAAGAAATTCTAAACAACTTAAGAACATTTTGGTGCTTCTGTAGACTTAGGATCCATTTTATGAAAACTTTGGAGTGTTGAAATGACATATCTATTTGTCATTTCAGATGATGTGGAGATGCACAAGCTTATGTTTAAATGTTTGTACAGAACTGTCCTTACCATCAATATTCATACATGTGTAAGTGTGAAAAAAGATGGAATTATAGAATCATTAAGGCTAAGACATCTAAGATCACCAATTTTATACATTTATCTAAATATACAGATACACAGGAAAGTTCTTAATACTTAGTCTGTATTTGCAATAGATGTTAGCAAGGGGATTTCCCATCATACCCAGCAGTAATACAGGAATGTAGAAAATACAATATTGTTGCCAGCAAATATCAATAAATGTAGGCAAAATTGAGAGAATTTGTGAAGCTATTGATACCCCCATGTTACAATGTCATTTTTGAAATGTCTGTTAAAGGTCTAGATTTGTGACCCTAAATTATTGCCATTGAAACCTCAATTACAATGATATTGAGGATAAAGATTAAATAGGTTGCAGGGGACAATCAAGTGAGTTGCAGATACTCACACAGGATTCAAACACCACACTCAAGACAAAGTATTTCTGCTGTTTCTCATTCAGATGTACCCTATAAAAAGTAAATAAAAGACAGGAAGCTGTGTGAATGGTTAATCAAGAAGGCAATAAAAAACCAGGGTTATCATTGTTGCGCTTAATGGAGAATAAGAAAGGTATGAAAGGAAATATCTGTGAAACCTTTACTGAGTCCTGGGTACTCCCTTTGGATGGAACGCCAGAAAATGTATTGCATGGAATAATTTTGACATGACTAGTGAATGGACAGTAGTTTTCCCAACATAACTTCTAATTCCATGGTAATTTTGTATTTTTGTGTTATCACAACAGTTCAAGCTCATTGACAGGATTTCTTTTCTTTTGGGTTAAATATTCTGGTTGCTGTGGCACAGAGATGGAAATGAGTGATTGGTTCCCGTTATCAGATGTGTTGTTGCAGTTCCCTGAACATGGAGTCAAACATACATGAGGTCAAGAATATTCTCATATGTGTCTGTGTGTAAATTTTAAAAATGCAAATATATTTATTTTAAAAATCAGAAAAAATCAGATAAATATTTTTGAAGAGGGAAATCTCAGAATAAAACCCAATGATTACAAACACTTCATATTCACAAATATAAAAAAGTCTTCAGTTTCAAGTTATATATAATTTACTATCTTTATTCTGAAATATCCCTATTAATTCAAATCATGTTATTGCATTGAAATAAATAGCTACAAAACAAAACCAAATTAAACCTTAATCATTTTACTGTATTTTTTACAATCTCAAGCATTATAAGAAAAAAAAATAATACATTTAATTACTATATGTTGCAAAACAAAAGTCTACCCAAAAAATCTGGAGGCTTGGAGATTCAAAATTCAGCAGTTTCTGGTGCAAAAACTTTGAAAATGAAATTAAAAAAAAAATCCCCCCTAAACAAATATAGTTCATATAATTTTTGATAGATCTGTTAATCAAGATTCCAGAACAAAACCTCAGTTATGCCAACATAGTAAAATTTCAGCATAAGCAGTCTAGCTAAGTTTTTTGAAGTATTTAATAACATTTTATCTTTAAAAGCATGTCACCTTTAGTTGTCACAGCTGTTAGATTTTCTTCAGGGTCAAACATTCCAAACTGTAGATCTGATATCTGAGAAATTATATTCTTGATCCTTAAGAAAACTCTACTTTTGAAAATTATGTCCTTTTTTTCAGTGCATAAAAGGGAGTCCTGCTCAGCGTTTTTAATAAATAAGGGCAAAATTTATTCACATCAAATCAGTGAGCAGCTTGAATTGCACAAAGTTCAGAAAGATCATCAGGACACATGTTCTGCATCTATCCCAGTTCATGAAATATTTTTATAGCCCTTGGCAAAGGCACTGGAAACCAGTGTTAAGCTGCCACCATTGTTCATGGCAAGCACTCTCCCATTTCCTGAGAAGGTTTAGGAACTCACCTGGCCCAGGGATTAGCCCCAGCTTGGATATAGTGGGATGCAAAACTCATGGAGAGTTTGAGTATGGATAGGTGGCAAATTGCTCATCTCAGAGCCAGAGAACAAACCTGTATTCTTCAGCCAGAGTTTTCAAAATCCACTTGGATTTTGAACCTGAATAAATGTAAAGGGCCTTAAATTCCTTTCTCAGTGATACGGATAAATGGCAGGCTGGTTTTGTAATCTAGATGGCAACCTTACAATAATCCATTTTACAAACAAATCTGTTTACATTTAAAGCAGAAAGGAAAAATTTTCTGTGTGTGAAGTGTTTTTCCAATTGCCACATTCAAACAAGCGGAGTCAGGCCAAGAGTAGATTTCTGAAATAAAGGATAATATCCACAGCTTCTAGTCACAGCTGGACTTGGTGATCCCAGAGGTCTTTTCCAACCTTAATGATTCTTTGATACAAGGAAATATCTGATTTTAGTGAAGGCAAAGGCATTTCAGTACTTCTAATGAGATATTTAGGAGCACCTCCATTCTCAGTGGCTATGATGTCACTTAGTCCATCTAAAATGTCTATAGAGACCGAGCTGTGCCTGTTGCTAATTTTATTTGCACTGCACACAAGAGGATTCCAGTGAGCCATTGGCAATGTCCTTTTTTTTTCTTTCTTTTTTTTTTTTTTTTTTTTTTTTCCAGAATCTAGAGGCTTTCTGCTGGAAAACTTCTTCTCCTGAGGGGAAAATATGAATAAAATAACAAGTGAAATTTATGGCATCGCTGATTCTGAGACCCAAGTAATGTGTCTCCATATGAAAGTGAATGTGTATTCATTTAGGAGTGTAAATGATGGCATGATGGCAGAGGCAGTGTGTGGCACTAGGATCATTCACATCTTGTTACAACCAGTGATTATTACAGAGGAGTCATTTTGTAGTTCAACAGCATTACTGAGGCTTATTCTCTGTAACAAATGATATCTTTTATTTTATTTTGTGATTATCCAACAGATCACTGAACCATAAAGTGCTGCTGCTCCCAGCTAACAGAAAGAAATACCAGGGCCATATGTCTCTCCTGGAGCTGTTACTATTCTGTATAGAATTATCATTTTTCTCTCTGCCACTCACACTGTGTGGGTCAGACTCCAGTTACGTCTGATATTTTTGAGACTCTGATGGAAACGATGGGAGATAGAATTTTTGTAATAAGAGATGTAATGACTAATCATTCTTTTTCCCAAGTCGCTGTGAAAGATTGCTTTACAATTCAATTAAAAGTTTCAGCCTGACATCTGCATGATGACAGCCATTTAACATCTGACTTGCACAAATATTAATAATATCATCTTCATAAAAGCAATTTATATTTTTTTATTTGCTTACTGAAAATGGTAAGATCAATGATCCTTATGATCATGCTGATGTCATATGGATTCTGAACTGCAAAACCATTTTCATTCACATATATGAGTATATATGAAATTACTGGTATTACAGATGATGCATTTGATTATACTTGTCTTTCTTTCAGTACAAAATCTATCCTGTCTGATCTGCAGTGAGTCCTCTGTCATGTGCACTGCACACTGCTCTACACACCATCCTCATTTTGCTTAAGGAATTATTCATTCCTATATTTTTTCACATTAACACATAAAAATATAATCCATACAGCCAAGCTAAGAGCACACACACCAGTCATTCTTTTCCTTCTCAGAATTTACAGAGACAGGACAGAGAAATTTGTAGTTATTTTATCAACTGTATCCTTTTGAGCCATATCTCCTTCAGAAACCTCTGAGTCCCACTGATTATTTCTGGTCTAACCAGAAATACTTCAAAAAAAAATTTTTAAAAATATTTTCTAATAGCAATCCATAAAATTAAGTGTGATTTCTCTATAAAGGAATAAGAAGCTGTCTGAAATCAGATGCCATGTTCAGCTAAAGTGATCATGTAATGATGTGGGGTTGGCCTCTTCTTCCAGGAAACCCTTGATGGGACTGGGGGAAATGGCCTGAAGCTGTGCCAGGGGAGGTTCAGGTTGCATAACAACAAAAAATTCCTCGCTGAATGGTTAAGCTTTGGAACAGACTGGTCAGGGAAGTGATGGAGTCACCCTCCCATGAAGGGGCACCTTATGATATGGTTTAATGGGCTGCTGATACCCAGTCAAAGGATGAACTTGACTTTGGAGGCCTTTTCCAACCCTCTTGACTCCATAACCCTGTGATTGTCAGCCCCATATTAACTGATTAAAAGGCTCCAGTGTAGACTATCCTGAACAGGAACCAAATACAGAGCTGTTTTTTAGGAATTAACATACACACCCCGTTGAAGGATAGGACAGGAAAGAATGTCTTTAGGCAATGGTTTTGAGGCCATATGCTGGAAAGGTTATAAAAGATCTCCTCACAGCTCTGAGCTGTAGGAACTTGGTGATGAAAAGAAGGCACATATGAAATATTTGTGATATTTTCAGTAGCAATGAAGAGACACAGGACCCCTTATGGTATCACCTGGGATAATTGATGTGTTTTTCAGGAGATCAGGCTCAGAACTGCCAGAGAACTGGGAAAAAGCTCAACCCAGCAGCACCTGTAGTCAAGAAGCATGTTTTAGCCTGGGAGAAAAATATAAAAAAAAAAAAAAAAAAAAAGAAATGAAACCTGCTTGGTTTTGCTACTTTTGAATATGTCCTGGGAGCAATTTGCTTCAATTTGTCCAAAAGAGTAAAATCAGAAGACAAGGAGCCAGCTGGAGGGACAGCTTGAATGAAAACAGAGATATGACACACTGGAGATGAGTTGGGAGAAAATGGTGCCATTACAATCCGAAACATTTGAAGAAAACTTCTTAAAAAGATATTCATTGTCTGAAAACTGGGGTACAAGAGAATCCCCTACTGCTAATTCTTGCAGTTCTGGCCATTAGCTTCTCTCACTTCCCAGCCCTTGCTTGATCCCTAATCATCTTAAGGAACAAAGTCCATTAGCTCACTTAGGTTTTTTTCTCTCTGATTTATTTGCAGACAGAGTTATCTCCACATTACCTTAATTGCAAACAAATCAAGATATCCTAGGGAATTATTTCCATTACCTAATAAAGTCCATCTAATTTAAGTGACCAAATTAGGGAGCTGTCCTTCTATAGGCTCTACAGCTGCATCCACATTAGAGAAAGTAAAAGGCCCAGGACATGACCAAGGTAAAGGACTGTGGCCCTAATCCCTGACATGATTTTTCTTTGGGCCAACTCTCATAGTGAGCTGTACAGGATTAATCACAATCCAGGGTGAATTGATTTGCCAGTATGGATTTAGCCAAGAAGATTCCATGGAAATGGAAAAAAATACTTCTATGACAGATTATTCCAGTAAAGATATACTAAATGCTTTGACTGTGCTCTGAAGGATCCTCCCTCTTCTCACTGCCAATAACAGTGGCATGAGGACAAGATAGGTACATTTATAAGTTAATACGTGTGCCTAAAGTGGATGGATGGATGGATGGATGGATGGATGGATGGATGGATGGATGGAAGACAAACTGATGGAAGACAAATAAATCTTTAGAGGACAAATAATCTTCTTAATCATAGAATCTTAGTATCACCTATCTTGTAAAATACCTAGATTGCTTTATATTTTATCCTACATTTTTCATTTGGATCTGAAAATGGAAAAGATAAAAGACCAGTTTCTTGTGCTGATTTGTATCCTGTGATGCTGCAGGGTTTGCACATCTGAAAAAAAAATCTTGGGTCTAAATCCTTCAGGGTAAAATCTGCAAGTTTTTCTTTACCCGGCAAGCTGATACTGCAAGGAATGGTGACTTTCAGCTCATAGCAGGCAAATGTAAGGATTTTTCCATTTGGATGTGGAAATGTGTTTAAATTAATCTCTGGTGTGCTTCCATTCATTCCCATGGAACTATATCAGGCATACAATTGACTAAAGGGACCATGTTCTCAGCTTCTACAAAATAACTTCTCTGTCTGTAGTGTATCCACCCAGATTTACACTTTTTTAGCCACTCTAGAGATGATTATTTCCAGAATAGTTTAAGTGAATAACACAACTCTTCAAAAGTGTACCACAATCAGGTGTTTCTATCCCTATTTAACACCTACTTCATAACAAGAATAAGAACCAATGCCAAATTTAGCATCAGACAGATGAGGTAGGGGGAAAATTTTATGGTCTACTACAAAATTAGAGCCTTAGAAGTCAGAATTGACTAAGAATCTACGTTACTAGTGCTGAAAATGGCACAGCAGATTTTGAAATTTAAAGTGCTGAAAAAAAATTGCAGAAAAAAGCCACGTATTTTTTTCATCTGCAGTTCTGTCAGCTGCCTTTTTAATCTGATTTAAAGGAGTCTACTAATGGAGAGTGAACTGGTTCCCGGAAAGAGCAGTAGTTCAGGATAGTCAA
The DNA here is from genome assembly GCF_048771995.1 of Taeniopygia guttata. Lineage (NCBI taxonomy): Eukaryota > Metazoa > Chordata > Aves > Passeriformes > Estrildidae > Taeniopygia > Taeniopygia guttata. The sequence continues at coordinate 4,974,609 of NC_133027.1, read as the reverse complement.
AACAAATAACAATTTTCTTCCCTTAGTAGTATCAAATGTAGACATCAAAAATAGGTACCAGCGAGTATGGCTGTGCCCTGTGCTGCATAAAATGCACTTCGTGAGACTTTCAGAAATACACCAAGGTGATGGAGCTCCACTCCAGATAAGATGAATGTCAACAGTAATAATTGCACTGGAACCAGAGTTAAAACATCTGAGAAGATTGTAATGCCAAAAATGTAAAGTCCATAAGTGGATTTTAATCCTGAGAGTCATCAATGCATGTTGGAGTCAAGTAATTCCTTTCCTTGACTTAATTTACATGGAACAAAAAATGCTACCATTTTATAATCTAAGTTTGGAATACCTAATTGCAAAGTAGTTTTCTTCAAAACAAAATTATATTTTCCAGAAGAATTTAATCATGGAAAATGTTGATAAGCCTTGGAATGGACTAGGGAGGTGGTGGAGTCTCAATCTCTGGAGATGTCCAAGGAGCAACTGGATGTGGCACTCAGTGCTCTGGGCTGGGTGACAAGGTGTGGATCAATAGTCTTAGAGGTCTTTTCCAAAACAGATGGTTCTGTGATTTTGTAGTGCAACAAGTTTTGTATTCACAAGGAGATCTTTTGCCTTGTTCTATGATTTCTGTACCTACCTGATCACCATAAAATGATCCTGATATTCAGGAGACAAATCTTGCAGAAACCCTGGAGATTCTGGCTCAAGGGCTCCCTGGTATGATGCAGGCTTCCAGTTTTTGGCCCCAAAATAACTTGTCTCATAAAGTCCGCAACTCTACTTTGCTATAGCTCTCACCCTGCTCAGGAGAATGTCCCAAACTCACTTCCTGAACCAAATCTGGCCCCTGGGGCTGCTGTCTTCATTCTAATTTCCAATTCCAAGTGCAGAACTAGCAATTAAAACCAAGCCAGGGTATACCAAGGCTGACTGCTGCTGCTTGCCAGAAAAATAGAAACACAAACACCCATGCACAATAAAGGTTATTCTTTCAATTTTGTAATCTTGTAGGGCCAAGTAGCTCCTGGATACTCTCTTTCAAAGCATGCAGTTCCTCCACTAGATATAAAGAAAGAATATTATCAGCTATTTGTTTTTGTGAAATCATTTTTATGTATAAATTGTGGCAACACATGGACCAAACTACACCATTTACTAAAAAGTATAAAAGCATATGCCAGATGATCCCAGTACTATCAGTGCATTTAGCACTAATATTTGAGTGCTGTCATTAAAACTGAAGCTGCAGCAATATTTTTGCTGTCTCTGTACATAGAAGATTTCTCTATTACTTTGTCCATGAACGTTTTCCTTGGATGATTGGTTGACAATATCTAAAGGATAATTTTAGGTCCTGGAGAATTAAACACAGGTCTATTTTTATGAGGTGGGACAGATTGGAAACCGTTTTTCCCCCTTGTTCCAATGAAATTGGAAATGAAAAGAATGTGTGTCATATGAGGGACAAGTGTCATGAAGCCCATTTGAATTATACTTCATACCCTACTTTATAGCCTAATACTCAACTATATCCATTTTACCTGGCAATATTTTGCCCATCAAAAACAAGCTATTGACACTTATGTCTCAGATATAAATCAGATCCAGCAGTAAAAGTAAAGAAGGTGGTTTCAGAGAGAGTCAGTGACGGGGTAGAATAATGTATTTGGCTTTTTCCTCTAGGATATTACTTTAATATCACCCAGAAACTGTGGCATAAAATCATTCCAATTAAATGGTCTTAAAAATAAGATATAAAGCAAATTCAGGTGATCTCGTTCTGTTCTACGTGTCAGAGCAGACACCACAAAACTGAGCAGAAACAGTTTAAATTTAGCTGTCTTAGCATATGTGTACAAGGATTGAGAATGTGGAAATTGGATTTGCTTCACTGGAGTCAATTAAGAAGGACTCTCAACAAGGTAGGGTTGAAGTGCATTGACAGGGCACAGGGAATACTTCTGGTATTGATTGGCACTGGCTTGGGTACAAATAAAGCAAAGCATTCTGGTTTCTGACATTCATTTTTCTATAACAGTGAAATTACACTAATGGATAAAATGATAATGAAAAAGTGAATGCAGAGAATAGGAGTTCTCCATGGAGATATATTCCCTTCAGACATTAAACTTTAGCTATGCCCTCATTATAAAAGATTTTCCTGCCTAATATACAGCTCCAAGGGTTTTTTTCCTCCTGTTACACTGACCTGTGCTTTTTGTTGTCTCCTTAACCTCTCACAAATTCCTTGTTTATGAGGGCAAAGCTTAATGTGATCAGCAGCTCCTATCACTCTATGGAAGAGCAGCATCTCAAAGCCTTACCTTCTTCTGGTAGTCAATGTCTTTCATGCTACTTTACAGGCGGAAATACTCATTCATGTCTATTTTCCAGTTGGAGAGGATGAAGCAGTTCTGCTTCATACTAGATCATCCTTTTTTCTCTCAGGTATGTGTGGAGGTAGGAAGAACTAACAGCTCCTGCTTCCCCATCCTCAAAAGAGCTAGATATGGAAATCATATAAAAGCCTTCTTTATTTCTGTTCTCTTTGTCATTTATGAAAAGTTGTTTGATGATCCTATCCACAATCATCAGTGTGCATCTGATATTTCCGGTTGACCAACACAATGCACAATTTCTTCCAATTGGATTTTCCTTTGGGATGCACCCAATGAGTCCACAGGTTCACCTGCCTATCTCTGAGCACAGCCAAAAGGACTTGCATGAAATCTGAACTGCAAAGGTGATTGCTGCAAGAAGGAAGTTCAGAAATTTTTTCCCCAAAACAATTTGCCTCCTAATCTCATGAACTGTGGTGGTCTTATGCCTTGTAGTGTGTCCTTTGCTTTCTGTCTTTCCCAGGCTTCTATTTCTCAGTAAAATCTTTCCTGACATAATTATAAATGTATAATTTCTGTCATGGCATATTTATGGAAGTGTTTAATCTATTAAAAATATTTTGTGGGTGTCATCTGATCCCAAATTCTGGAGGCAAATAATGCATTTTACCTTTTAACAAAGTAATATTTACTATATTTGGAGATTTTGTCCATGTCTTATGCATTCATTAATTGCTGCTGCAAAAATTCTTGCAGTATACCAAACATCCAATCAATCTTGAAACACTTGTAATGCTAAGAACCCCAGCCTTTTCTCACTTACCTCTGCTTTAGGACAGAAAAACTACTTCCTCCAGTGCCCAGGCTCTGAGTGGACACCCCTGGAAAGAGAAAGGCTCAGAATAATTTTTGTGACTGTACATTTTCATGAATGGTAATAATTTGTGATGTCCCTAATAGAACATAAACTGTATTTTTTCCAGAAGGACTGGAGGGAAGCAGCAGGTGCAATACTAAATCCGTTATGAGATTAAGTTTGGTGACATTATATGACATGCTTGAACTAATTAGCAGCATATCAAATCTTATGAATTGGCCAGTTCTGTGTTTGCCATCATAAGATTTGTCATAGTGCCTGACAGATGCCTCAAAACTTTTTGTAGTTTCCCTCAAAACCTGTGTTTGGAGCAAGGTGCTTTAGGTACTGTAAATACCTAATACTGTTCCTGGTGTGAACGGAGGAAAGGCTGAGGGAGCTGGGGCTGTTCAGCCTCCAGAGGAGGCACAGCTGAGAGGGACCCTCAGCCCTGGGTGTCCCTGTGAGCAGGGAGGGGCAGAGCAGGGCCCAGGCTCTGCTCTGGGACCCAGCAATGGCACCAGAGGAACGGGCAGGGACTGATCCCAGTGAGTTCCACCTGGACAGGAGGAAGAAATTTCCTGTGCAGCGACTGAGGCCTGAACAGATTGTCCAGAGAGGCTGTGGAGTCTCCTCACTGGGGATATTCCAGAATTGTCTGGACACAATCCTGTGCCCTGTGCTCTGGGATGGCCCTACTGGAGCCAGGGGCAGGAGCAGATGAGCCACTGTGGCTCCTTCCAACCTGACCCATCCTGTGATTCTGTGATATTTGGAGTTACTTGAAGATGGTCTTGATCTTGGAACTTCTTTATCACCACAGCCTTAACTGATTATTTGGACTCTTAACTGAATCTTGTTGTCACCACCACACCTCTGCTGACCTCTCTTAAGTGACTGACATGTTTGTTAATGAAGCTGCTGTCTCTGCTGGTTCTACTGTCACCCTGGCTCCTGGCTTCTCTTCCCTTAAGAAAAAAAAACAAACCTCCCTTGTTCTCTGATATTTAAACACCAAGGAAATTTCCCATCCCAACATAGAAACACTAGTTGATTTCAAGTGTTCCCTGGGTTGAGAGACCAAGACCAATAATTAATCTCTGAGGCCCAGCAGCCTAAAGTCTATTCTAACTGATATTTAGAAAGAGTTAGAGAGTGTGATCTGAAGCAAAGTGATATTTCCAATTTCACACAAGTCTTTGGCAGCTCAGAGACCACCCTCATAATTTCCCAAATCCAGGGTTAATGTCTGAATTTCTGGGAATGGCCTTTCCACCTTGTTGCAGAAGCTTCAAAGAATAATCAGGTTTTTAATTTCCTTACCTATTATTTTTAAGCACGCACATGCACAGAGAAAATGGTTAGATGTCTGCAGGGCTGCAGTACAATGTGAATAGTGATACAGTTAGGGAAAATGTTAAATTATACAAATAATTTCTTGAATATTAATTTGGATTATTTCTTGTTTAAGGTTATTCTGTTTTAAGGTTATTTGAATCAATGACTGATTTTATTTGAAAGAGTGATTTTCTTTCATCAACCAGAGCTAGGTCAGCTGTCTTTGATCAAGGAGTAATGACTTGTAAAAAGCCAAGCCTGGACTGTTTGTCCAGGTATTAATAGTAGTTTGGATGTTCTGAGTTTGAAGATTGGAAAAAATTCAAACAAAATTGTTTGAATTTAGTTTCTTAGTTCTTTGATGATTCAGGTTAGCTTTTCTGGAGAGGTCGGTACTGGACTCTTTGAAGAAGGTAATCAAAACCAAGGTTAAAATCTTAAAACCAACAGGTTAGAAAGCCAGTGTTGTTGGACAAGTTTCAACTCCAACACCTGTGAAACATCCAAGGTATAAGATGAATGAATGACTTCTGCTGATTTAAGTGATCTTCAGCCAAAAACATTCTCATTTATTTCTATAAGAATTTTTTCTGCATGCTGTTCAGTTCTGTAAGCATTCTGCTCATCAGCTTTGTACCTGCCACCTCTTAGGCAAAACAGATTTTTTTCCACAGAACTTCTTCAACTGTATTCCTACACCTTTCACAGTGAACCTTTTTCAGAGATTCCCAAGGAATGGTAGTTGAAGCTGAGGAGTTTCTTCTACACAAAGATTTTAATACCGGCTTTGCTGCTGGTCCTGACCCAAAGCCAGCTGAATTCAACACCCCAGTGACATCAATGAGTTTCAGATCAAAGCTTGTAAACCAAAAGTAAACAAAGGTAAGTGAAAATGCAACAATGAAGGGGATGAGGTTGGGAGCAAACAATTGGAACTCTTCTTTTTTTGTGCTTTGCAAGGACAGAGATTGACTTGATGGATAAAGAGAAAATAAAAACACAGGGTGGAACAAGGAAGGACAGAGATAAAAAGGGGGAGAAAAGCAGGTATGGAAAGGAAGATGAGTATAGAATCTGGAAACTGAAACAGCAGGAAAATTTGGGAAGACCAAACCAAAAAGACACTAGCTAAAAAATAACAAATATGTGTATGAGAGAGTGGATGGTTTCAGCTAACCACTGTCACAGATAGTGTGGAGATCTACATTTGGAATACCAATATAGATCAATTTTACAGAAAAAGAGGACAAAAAATACTCCTATTTGTGATTCATTTGATAGTACATTAGGGATCTTATACAGGTCAGACAATCATATCCTTTTCCAGGGGTTGTAAAGTGCTTTGAGTTGGCCTGAAGGAGAATATTCAGGTTGCAGATGCCTAAATTAAGAAGGTGGATCTATAAATATTACTTATTTATCAATTTGTTTTATTTATATTGAGCTTTTGAATTGCTGGAAATATATTTAAAATATCAAGGATCTTTCAGGTAACACCATTCTATTGGTTCTGAGATGGGTATGTTGTCTTCTCAGTTTAATCTAGAGGTGCTGTGTTTGAAGTCCAGAGGCTCCAGTGATTGCTGGGCTCAAGAAATTTCACTGGAATCAAGAATTCTCATGGATTTGACTTTTGGATTAGTCAGAAGGAGTGATTAGAGGAAGGACACATTTATGGTCCCATTGTGCCCCACATGAGCTACTCTGTGTGCTTTTCCCACTCATCTATAAATACAGCAGGATGCAAATACACCAGAGAAAGGAAAGACTATTCACATCAGACAGCAGTTTTGACTCAAGACCAATCTGGTTTAAGATGCCCATGAGTAGATTTCTGATGGAAATTTGATATAGGCTGATAAAACTTCAGAGGAGGAAAGTTTTGGAACAGCCCTGAAGTACAAGTACTCAGAGCAGAAAAGCACCTCCAAACCCTAATTATTTTCCAGATGTGTTACAGGGATCATAACATGCTCCTGCAATAGCTGGGGAAGAGCTTGTAGATCCAGGATATTTTTTCCAGTCCAATATTCTTAGGTTCATACCTGTCAGTCTTTGGAGAGAAAGGCAACACCTCTGTGTATTCTGAGGGAGAAAGTGTAACTTCCACCAGCAGCAGCATCAGACCATTTGTGTGAATGTTATTTGCAATATTTCTTCCCTCTCCTATTTCCCCAATGGATATGTCTGCATTTTCAGATCCCAGGGAAAAAAAAAATAAAAAAGAAGGGAAAAAAAACCCCATCTCTACCCAATGGGGACTTCCCTCATTCTCTCTTCTGATGTTTGGTTGCTAATTTGCACTTTTCATACACCCAGAAGCAAATGCCTGTCTGACAGAAAATAAAACAAGCTGCTTCAAGTGCTGTTTGGTTCTATAAGAAGAAAATAATTTTTGAAAATAAAATGTACTCACCAAACAACCCACCAATGCCAACTGACATTCTCCATGGTGTGTCTGACAGAGGCAAAATGTAGCACAATACAGAACAAAGAGGCATTTTATATGCCTAGCAGAAATTCTTAAAAGTCTTTTTCTTCTTTTCTTTTTATTTCCCCTGGAAAATAGTTCTAAGTTTTACTAAAAAGTAAAAATCACCCACATAAATGCTGAGAAACTATTAATTATGAAAGTAGGGAAAGAGGGGCTAAACCCCCCCCCCTCTTTCTCTTGTACTTCTTAAAATAAATAAAAATAGCTTATCTTTTTGAATTAATTTGCTTTTTTTACCTTTCATCCTTTCTTCTTCATTACAGAATTATTCTTCATTTGACAGATAGCAGCCATGAGATAATTTGGGGTTTTGTTTTGGGGGTTCTTTTAATAGCAAGTTGGAATCTTTGTTTTCAGAGAAGAAGCCCACTAGGCACAATTTGGGACTTGTTATTAAAGACAAACTAACATCCCCCAAAGATTTTCAAACACTTCATGCCAGAATGTGATATTTTAAAGCTTTTCCCATTTCACATAATTGGATGCACGTGGCTTAGCAAGAGAAAGACAGTTTCAGCAAATACAGGAATTAATGCAATTTATTCGAGATGGTCTCACAGGAGAGATAGAGATTTTATGCATAATTCTGAGGAAGATAAAAATGTTGAAATCAGTTAAGACTTCTGCATATTGCTTCAAGACCACTGACCTAAGCTAAGGTGGTTATTATAGACAAGGATGGAATTTAGAGAAAGTTGTCAAATTAGTATTCATCCTGGATCCCAAAATGAGCACAATTATCATCCTTGGGAATACAAGTTCCATCCGTATACTTTCTTGGGATGCTTAGTCAAATAATTAGTCAAACTAGTTCTAATGTTTGCATAATAATGAAAATATATCCATATTTCATGGGAAAAAAAAAATAAAACCAAACCTACCATAACTGAAATGTCAAATTTCAGTCCTTTAAATTGATTCTAAATTAAATTAATTTAAGGCAGGCTATGTGAAATTCATTAAATTGGTTTCATATTTAAAATCTGCCTCTCACAGATCTGGGACCCTGAGGTTACACAATTATTTAACACAATCATTGAAGACCCTGGAACAAGAAAAGGGAGTTGCTTAGACTTGTAATATTTATTCTTATAATTTCTATATCCCAATCCCTATGTCAAATGAACATCTGCACACTTTCTGTTTTCTCTCTTGGAAAACTCTCTGAGACAAAGAAGTAGTATTATCTCCTTTTTTTCAATGGGGGTAAACAAAAGTGTGCATTATACAGATATGAAATCCTGGTTTTAACCTAAGTTTTGCTCTTTATTTCAAGAGAACCAGCACTTTTTCCTTTTTTTATTTTTAATCAATTGTAGAAATCTAAAGTTATATTGGCATTTTGACACACAGACATTTTTCTCTCCATGCCATGATATATGTTTAACCTATAATCCAGCAGTGCTTTACTAACTGAAAAGAAAAAAATAGTTAATTGCCAATAAAGTTTGAGGTAAAACTGCCTCCTGTAGATCTGTATCCAAAACTTCACCCTGAGACACTGATACTGAGAGATTATGGTAGTTTTAAACAGGACATTTTAATTCACTTTGAACTGCAAATGAAATTATGTAAGACCTCATGATTTATTTTGTACCTGCTATCATTTTCCTTGCGTCCTTTTGCATATAATGTTGATAACAAAGGCTATTTCACTAGTTCAAAGATGTTAGTTTTAATGCTTTCTCCTGGAGGTTCTTTTCATTCCTTGTGGCATTTTGCTCATCTGTGTTTTAATCTTAATTACATAATTTGGTGGTCAAGCATTGAAACAGGCTGACAAGAACAGTGTTGGAATCTCCATCCCTGGAAGTGTTTACAAGATGCGTGCATGTGGCACTTAGGGACATGTTTTAGTGGTGGTGCTGGCTCAACCAACTGAATTTGATGATCTTAGAGGTCTTTCCTACCTTAAAAATTCAATCATTTGCTCTATAGAGCTCCTGAAATGAATTTGGTGTGGTTTTATGACCTCATGATAGGGGGAAGTCATTCACTGAGGAAATTCACAAAAGGAGAGGGCCTTGATCAGTGAACCAAAAGAAACATTTGTCTCCAAAAGTTGTGCAGAATTGCAAACCAGAACCACTAGAGAAACACTTCTAATGTCTTCACAACTCATATAAATAGATATATCCTGGGTGCTCAATATTTAGAAGGTTTGGAGCTTTACTGTGTTATCAGGTTACATTCATATCAAGGTAAGTAAAAAGCTTTTTAGTGAAAAAAACCTCAGGAAATTATCTTCTAGCAGTCATCTCTAACAAATTCCCCACTAACAAAGCAGAAAGTCAAATTGTATTTATAAATGTTTTCAATGCCCATCCCAGAATGCTGTAAAGTGTAAAAATGTACTGTAAAAGTTTCTATACCGTAAAAATACTGTAAAAATTCCTATTCTCTTTCAACCCCACCTACCCATAATTTCTTAGGGTCTCCATTTCTTCTTCTTCTTCTCTTCCCTACCCACAAAGTCCTCAACACTGTTCAATGAGCAATGAGTTCAAGCAGCAGAGGGCCCTACCACCCTCATAGAAAATAATTTCTTCCCAATATCCCATCCAACACTGCTCTCTGTCAGTTTGAAATCATTCCACTCTGTCCTATAATTCTAGGCCTGTGTAAAAAGTCCCTCTCCAGCTCTCCTGGAGCCCCTTCAGGCACTGGAAGGGACTCTGAGCTCTCCCTGGAACCTTCCCTTCTCCAGACAGAGCATCCCCAATTCTCTCAGCCTGGCTCCAGAGCAGAGGGGTTCCAGCCCTTATCTCTGTAAAGGACATAAAATCACAAGAGATCACAAGATTCATAGTATTAACAAAACAAAAAACAAAAAAAAAAACTAGAAAAAAAAACCCAAAATCAAAAAAACCCCAAAGCAAACAAAAAAACCCAAAACAAATTTAATTTTGGAAAGTTGCAAAAAGCTTGAAAATAAATAAAAATTGCTTTCTGATGATACAAACAAAGAGTATTTGGATGTTTCTACCCTATGCAACCCATTTAGATCCAAATCTAAACTTTGGATCCACTTTAATTCCCCTGGTAATAGGGCTTCCATGACTGAATAGGCAAATATTTACATAAGTAAAAATGTCTAGATTTACCATAAAATCCCTCCAAAATATATAATAATTGGTATTTTCATATAATTTTTTATGCTGGAAAGACTTTCTGATTTGTAATTATTTTGTTAGCAGCCCTATTTTTTGTTTATATTTGTATACATACATGTACAGAAACACACCCTTTTTTAGGGTTTGGTTTTCTCCAACACACACAAACATGTAAAAATGCTCATATAAAAAAATCACAAACAAGTTTATTATGTAGAAACCAGCATGGACATGAATCCTCAGTCATTTCATAGCATTCCTGACACTTGACTCCTTCCTTGGATTATGAGATTCTTCAGAAGACAGAAATAAATAACTGGTCTCTTTTAAGAACAAAGGCTGAAGTGAATATATTTAAAAGCTGCACTGTGTTTTGATGTTATTATAGTAATCAAAGTCAGAAAATCACAGTAACTGAGTAATAGAGAATTACTTCAAAGCCTAAAGTCTCTAACAATGATCTGACAACTGCAGCAGTTCATTTGTATTTATGTAATTTATATTATATACACACATATATTTATATTATACACAAAGCATATAATTTATGGCTATGTAGTTAAAAATAAAAAAAAAATCAGAATATAAACACTAACCTGCTCTGGTGTCATGCTACAGGAAAGATATAGATGTATGTGCATTGTACAGAATTTATATGCAGTTATAAACCAGTAGGTCTATATGCAATTGAAGATCTTTGTGTAGTTCCTTCTGTGCAATTATAGACCTGTAGGTCTATAATATCCATGTGGTTTTGAAAATTCGTCTTCTTTGCTTATCACTTTCCTTATTCTTCTGCATTTTCACAGCAATGTGTCATTTCTAAGCCTTTCAATCTGCCCTGGAAGTCCAGCCTGAATTTCACTGAAACATTAATGTTTGATATTTGTTCTGAACTGGGAAACCAGGAGTTATGAGACCCTTAGCAGCTGATTGATAGTTTTTCCTTCCTTGTAACTGAGAGGATAAACTTTTTCAAACCACCAGTTCTTCAGGATAGGAGTGTCACTTCAAGCATATTTGTTTATCTCAGGCCATAAAGCTTGACATTCAGTGGTGGCTCAATCCAACGCTAATATTGCTTCTATTGAAAGATCTACTTTCGATGAATGAAATTTTTTTGTTCGTTTTTATTGTGAACATTCAAGAGTTTTCCATGAAATTATGCCAATAAAATTTCCAAAACCTGTATAGCAATGAATTTAAAGTCAGTGTCATTAAAACTTCTCCCTGATTATCATAGTAGATTATTATAGATTAATATAGATTGTTATAGCATTGTCTCATCTCTGAATTGTGTAATTTCCTGCAACCAGTTTGGTTGCTGGGTACTGAGTTGTGGAGGATTTGCAGGTTACAATGACCCCAAAGGCAGTAGTTGGATAATCTTCAGCAGCAAAGCCAGATGGTGGATCTCCTGTTCTCCCAGTGCACATCTGCAATCCACACTAATCACTCACTCTGTTTTCCTTATCCAGATGCTTGTGAGACTGCTCACAGAACTTGCCAATATCCATCTGATAAAATTAAGATATCAACTTGAACTAATTTAAAGGTTAGGGCAGAGAAGTAAAGGAATTAATTGCTGGACATGGATTTTAAAAGTCTGGGGTACCAAAGGTGGAAAACAATCTCATTACAGTCATGTCCTTTAGACTGAGATTTGGGCATTTGGAAAAATTGCCTTTCCATAACATATTCCACCTAGAAAAGTTAAAAATAATAGAAATGTGTGAGAGAATTCTCCCAGGAAACTGTACAAAAGTGAGGAGGGCAGAGTTGTGCCTTTCCCAAGATGATGTGTGTCAGTGCAAGTCTTTGGCAGAGGGAAACACAGCCTCAAAATTGCCCTGCATGAAAAATTATTTCAATTGCTGATGTGTCACTCTAAGTGTATTGCTAATTTCTTTTCCTATTAATTGGGAGCAAAACACTGACAGCTTTTCACTATTAGTTCAATCATTGTTTTATTAACTTAATAGTAATTAAGTACTTTCCAGCTCCCTGATGACTTTTAGACCCAGATATCTATGACAGGTCATTAGTTGCAGAGAAGACTGGTCAGGCACTAGTATTAAGCTATGAAATTGCTTATTCATACACTGCAGAGGTTAGAATTAATAATCATGGTAAATTGAATCTCATGAATAACTAATAAGGAAAAACCCAAAACAATTTGCTATGGCTACCAGAAGACATGTATTTTTAAGAAACAAGGATAAATTACTCCTTGTTTCACCTGGGTGTAATAATGAGGACTAGAGCTATTTGCCAGCAGGTGAAACAGAAACTTGGGAAAAAGTAAATGCTGGAAGAAATTTGGGATGAGAGTAAGCAGTAGAATTGTTACATGCCTGCCATGTACTACAGCAGGAAAAAATAAATAACATAGACTAATGTTATTTTGGGAGACATTAAATCAAAGAGCCAGAGGAGATTAGTATGCTGCTATTAAGGGCTCATGAGAACACACCTGAGACACCTGCTTGAGGCCTGTACTCCTTGGAAAAAAAGTAAAAATGCCAAGAAAAATGAGAGCAGAAGAGATTATGAGGCACCAGAGGAGAGGCAGTTACTTGGAGCTCATGTAATTATAAAACAATTCAGAAGATGGGGACATATTTTAAGAGAAACATGCCATTTTCTTGAATAAAATTATTCCTTGGTGTATGTGTTTATGGTTTTGGAAAGCCAGAGATGCCTGAATGTATCAGTACTGTCTGCTTTTGTGTGCACGTGGGCTGCACATTGCCTCAGATCCTTCCACAGGAAGATGAGCCCTTAGGGAAAAGCAGAAGAAATAGCAGCATGGCATCATGTCTGTGCAGAGAGGTTGAGATTCTATTCCTAAATCTTATGGATTACTTCCTCAGCTTTTCTCTCTTTTTCCAACTCTGGGAGCTGTGAACTAAATACATCAGTGAAACTTCACCAGTGGAGGCCAACCTGGAGCTCAGGTATGATTTGTCTGCATCCCTGGCAGCTGATCCCAACCATTCCTGGGCTCATAGGGGCACAAAGGCTGACAGCTCCCATGTTCTTCCCCCATGGAAGCAGCTGATCAAGCAATAAACACTGGGGCATGGGGTGCCCAGCCCAGCCATGTTCTTCAAAGGAGCTGTGGGATTCCTGGGAAATCATCATCTCCTGCTTGTGAGCTCCCCCTTCCCATCTAACTGAAAATTCCTGACTCTGAGTTGTGCAAAAGTGGGAGACTCATAAGTGCAAAATAATGATGAATGGCTGTGTTGGGTGGATACATGTATAAAATAGTGATTTATAGTGTTTGAGGGACATCAGAAGAAAGAACATTTATTTAGAAGGGTGAGGAAAAGCAGATGAACTTAAGCAACAAGGATGAGGCATTTGATCTTGTCCAGATAAAATACTGATGTGTTTTAAACTGGGGGAGAAACAGCTTTTAAAAACATTGCCTGGGACTGACATTAAGAACTAAAATCTTGTTCTGACTTCAGGAAAATCCCAGAAGTCAAACAGCTGCACTGGTGTTGAAATGCAGCACTGGATGTCCAGCAGGGCACCTGAACATTCCCTTGTTTTCATGGGTAAGCAAACCAAGGCTATTTCAGAGGGAGATACAACCAGTCTACCCCTCCTCTTCTCCAGTGAAACCATCCATGACATTTCCCCATTCAGCAACAATTTTGAACAACACCTGGGTGGGTTGCAAAAAGCATTTTCTAAACACTGCTGTCGCCAAGCCTTCACAATTCATTTGCGTATTAAGCTCCTAATTTTGAGTGCTAGCATGAGGTTTCTTAAAGTTCACATAGTGTAATTGTTACCTAAGGCTGGGAGACTCTGCTCTGCTTTCTAGGTTATTTAGCTGCAGATAATTTATGAGATTGCTGGGGAGGTTGAAAAATTGTTTCACCTCTCAGTTGTTCATGCTTGCCCTGGTTTTACAACAGATGGGAGAGAATTTTGCAGTCCTGAATATTTGATTCATGCCGGCTGACTGCCTCCTCTCAGTCAGTGGAGACAAAAGCCAGGAGGCTGGAGAAGAGCTTCAGTGGTTTTTAGAGGGTTGGAGCTGGTTTGAGAGATGGATACACATATATCTCAGTATTTTTAAAGCATAAAGTGATTATTGCAGTGCTTTGTTTTCTTTTCTCAGTGAAGCTGCACACGGTATCACAAAGACCTACAGAAAGTGAACTAAGCAGGAATAGACTCTTTGGGAGCTCACTGTAAAAAAATAAGCTGACACTGGTTTCCAGAATTGCCAGTGATTTCTGAGCTAATTTTTTCCTGGTACATACTATTTTAATTGTCTAGAAATGCCAAGTTGGCCCATTAATAAGACTGCACAGAAGTATGAATACTGTTATTTCAGAGTTTTTGAGAAGAAGGACATCATGAAGCCCAGAATGTGGGATTTAGTCCCCTCTCTGGTGATTAATTTCTGACACAGGTCAGAAGAAACCTTAAAGATCACCCAATTCCAACCCCTGCCAAGGGCAGGGACACCTTCCACTATCCCAGGTTGCTCCAAGCCCCATCCAACCTGGCCTTGGACATTTCCAGGGATCCAGGGGGAGCCACAGCTTCTCTGGGTAACCTGTGCCAGTGCCTCACCCCCCTCACAGGGAAAATTTTTTTCTTAATATCTAATCTAAATTTACACTCCTTTGGCTTAAAGTTATTGTCCCTCATTTTATCAAGGATGGATGATTAACTTCTGGGAAACTAAAATCTAAAATAAGTGAGTGAACCCCAAACTGGGCACTTCAGTTGAAAGCCTGACATTAAGTGGGATCTGGGTCCTTGCCACCAACAGATGCCTCCAGGGAGTTCTGTGAAACCAGTTTCATTATGAATAGACAGTGAAATCTATTTTTGGAGTTAGACTTGTATCTGTACCTTAAGTGATTATACACTAAACTGCTGATAAGATAAAAAATCCACTTCTTATTTTAGGAGGAAAAAAAAACCAAAAATAAGAGCTTAATTGCCTCTAAGGAGCTTTTCAGGTAAACCAGGCAGTGGAACACACTTGGAAGGCACTGGGTTTGATATAATTAGGATTTCTAATCACTTGGTGGCATCAGACACTAGGGACTGCTGTGCCAACATATTTAAGGGACTTCAGGCATCTCTAGAGCATGGACAAAATTGAACAGGGCTCAAGCAAATCCCAGTAACATCAGAATATTGAATTCAAGAGATTAGAGAGGCATTTGGATGCTCAAGTCTGTTTTTAGAGTGAAGCTTTAGCATTTCTGTGCCAGAGATCATCAACTGAAAAACAGATCTAAACATCATCTTCCTATGTTGAGGAAGCACTGGATAACACAATGTCAGTAAAATCCAAATCCTTCTGTAATAAGGAGTGTGAGAGGAGGAAATGGACAATTTTATATCTATCTATTTATCTCACTAATGGTGAGATAAATAGATGGTGGTCAGAATTTATAATTTCTTTATTATATACAAAAATCTCATTTTCTGGGATCTTGCAGAAGCTGTCTCCGTAATGTCTCCATATCCTATTTTCCTATTTGCAAAATAGAGGTTGTAAAACTTATTTTATCTGTCTGAGTTGTTCAGACAGAAAACACTTCAGGGCAGGGACCATCTCTTACCATAGAGGAGTATCATATAGGAAAGGTAATAAAAAAGTATCCATCCAAATTGTTTTAATAGAAAACTGTGTTTTCAAGAGAGGATATAGGCGCACAAATCAATTATGAGATATTGTAAAAGAGATAATGTGAAACTTGCCCAACATCCCCTTGAGGCTCAGCTCTATGTGGTTACTTGATGCGAGGTAGGTTAAGTTATGTATTGTCATTTCTGGTACTCAGTTTCTTTGTTGCATTTAATGAGGATGTAAAAAACCTCCTTTTGGTACCATGGAGAAGCTCTATTCATGCTTGTGATGCATCTTGAGCCCATCCAATGCTGGCTGAAAAACTCGATTATTGTGACATGCAAACAATAAAAGTTGGGGAGTAGGAATCTCCATCTCTCCCCTTAAACATATTTGACTTACAAGCTCTATAACTTTCAAGTAAGATTAGCCTTATCAATAAATCACCGGGTTCGCAGATGAGGAACACGACAGAACGCCGTGTTGCTGAGGCAGAGAGAATGACAATAGGTGCCTTAGCAGCAGTTATAACAGTGCTGCAACAGATTGTGCCCTAAAGCAGAAAATATCCTGCACACAAGAGGTTATTCAGGTATAGAAAAAAAAAAATTAAAAGTTTAGTTATCTTTGCTAACGTTTTTCAGGGTAAAGAGATAAAGAGAGCAGGAGCAGGAAGGGTGGGACTGGGGAAAGGAACTGGGGAGAAATTGCCAAGCTCTCAAGTTTTAAGGCAGCTCAACCAGCTGTCGGGTAGGAAAGCAGAACAAAGTAGAGCACGTTTTGGGAGAAAAGCATCTCTATTTGTAACCATGAGGGCATCCACGGGTTCAGTGCTCTCACACACTGCAGAGTCCTGATGACACGTATCATGTCCTGCGAGTCCCACGCTCACTTTTCTGACAGCTCTCTTTCTTTTTCTCACACATCCTCTCTGGGTCCCAGGGCACACCTGGTTCTTTGGCTTGTTCCATCCAATATCAATGAGAATCATATTATCTGTGTGCCAGGCATGCATTGAAAGCCTGGTTTGCCACCAGTCTTACTCATCCTTTACTGCAGGGAGTGATAAAGAAGGAAAAGAGAAGAGAAAAAGAGAAGAAAATTAAAACCTCAGAAATGCTCATGTAATTATTCATAAATCACACTAGCAGGTCTCCAACTGTAAGGTTTCAGAAGGTGAACAGACTCTTGAGAAGTATTTTAAAAGGGGCATTGACTTTTTTCAAACAAAGGTAGTGGCACTGAAGTTCAAATCAGGAGCTGGTACCAGTGCATGGCCAGGGCTGGAATCAGCAGCCAGGGCTGCAGGGGGCTCTGAGGGGTGAAGGTGGGCACTGCAATGTGAACTCTGGGATGTCATGGAATCATTTAGGTCAGAAATGAGCTCTGAGACCATCGTGTGCAGCCATTAAACCATGTCCCCAAATGCCATATTCACAAGGCTTCTAAATCCCTCTAGGAATGGTGACTCCACCACTCCACAGTTGTCCATTCCACTTGAGCTGAGAAATCTTCTTTAATTTGAAGGTACTTGTGCAGTGGGGTAATAATTAATATCTGTATGTTCCAAGCCCTTCATTCCCACAAGGCTACACTGGAGTCAGAGATGGATCGCAAGTATCTTCTGTACTAAGGACCATTTTCTTTCACTGTTTTAATAAGGCCCAGACAATTTACTCTTCTACCCTTAAATCAGAATTAACAGTTGCTGCAGCAGGGTAAATCTCCTCAAAATCCATTATAATTATGTTCTAGCACATTGATTACTTTTTTCCAGGAGAGGAATTAGAGCTATCTCTGGGTAGTTAGATGACACAGTATAGCTAAGATTTTGTTTCACCTCAGATTTCTTGTATGACCTAGAAGAACCTCTTGAGAGCAAGTTACCAAACCAGGAAGAAGGGACTACTTTGTGTTGCCTAAAAACTGTGTGTCCCTGCTCGAATTATTGAACCTCACAAGCTCAGCCTCTATGAATAAGGTCCCCATTCCTGGTTTTTTTCCTCTTTTGGAGAAAGTTGCTTCACATGGATTGTGCCTAGTATTGTTCATTTGATTCATCCTTATGTAATTTCAGTGAATATAATGTTCAAACTGAGCATCAATTTGGCAGACTATCATCTGGCTTAGATTTCACACCTTCTTCAGGGTTCTTAGCACTGAAATGGGGCAGGAGGAGGTTGCTGCTTCATTCTAAGCCTGGAAAAGGGAAGATGGTTCAAACTATCTCATCTTCTAAAGTGCTTTCAGGGTGTTACAGTGACACAGGCAGCCTGTGGGTCCTTCCTGCGTTTGCAGTTTGCGATAAGCCAAGTCCCAGCCTACTGCTCCAACCTGACAGCATCACTGCTCAAGGATGATTTTTTGTTCTGAAAGAGGATGATACAGATCTGCTGGCACAGCAATAATCACCCCCTCCAGGCTGCTGTATTAATTCTTCAAGTGACATCACACAGAAAAGGAGAAAAGCTAACACATAATTCCTCTGGGACACTGGACCCCCAGGGTAGATGAGAAATTCCCCTTGTCTCTGCTTTGGCATTCCATATCACCCACTGTCCATGGCCCCGTGCTGCTCCAAGCCATTTTCTCATCACATGTCTTGGCAGGAAGAGCAGCTGAAGATGATGGAGAGAGTGGAATGTACCAAGAGAGAGAATCAATCCCAATGTGTAGCTTAGTTTTGTTTTGCAGTTCTACTTGCCTATCACCTGGAACAGAAAGGGAATCCCAAAATGCTGTTGGCACAAATGGCAGCTGTCAGAACCAGAATTCCTGCACTGCTCATGCGGTCAATCAATCAGATATTTTCTTCAAAGCTGGAGCACGGGATGAACACATTCCCTCAGGACTTCTACTGTGACTATATTCATTTGGAAACAGGTTTTGGATTAAACACTTAAAACTTGGAAAAAACCTTTCTCTTCATTCCTTCCAGCTGAGCAGGGACACAGAGAGTGACCCTTTCCCTCACTCATCCCTTGACTCAGTTTCTGCAGATTAAAGTCATACAGCAAAGCCAGTGAATATGAGAGATCAGCTGAATACAACAGATCTGCTGCAGACACTCATGGATTTTAGGTTAGACTGAAAAACCTTTAAAATTAAAAAAAAAATTAGAAATAATTTCTGATGTGTCGCATGGCCACCTTTTAAATGAGAATAATATCTACTTTGGTGGCGTAGGAAAAGCCATGGGGATGCAGGGTAGGTCAGTATTTGCATGCAGGGATGCAGTAGGTACTTTTTCCATACTGGCAGGTATATTTTTCTATACTGTGAAATGGGTACAAGAGAAACACCTTGTTTTGCCTTATCAACATTATGACTTTATGCACATTTGAATGCTACTTATTTTCATTATAGAGGTATTCTCTGGAGAGGAAGCTTTTTATCCATTTTAACACTTTCTTACAAACAAGGACCAAAATCACTACTTTAAGTTATTATTAAATTTCCATAGCAATTACATACAAAGGTTGTTCCAAAGTGTGCCAAACAGTTTAAAACAAAATGAATATGAGAAAATAAGTTATTAGGTCAGTATTAACAGTTGAAGCTGAAACATTTAATTGAGTATTTTACAGTGGAGATGTCTAGGGGCTAAAAGTATGAAGCCCATCTAGAAATTGTCCCCATGAAAATACTTTTGGTCTTAGAATGAAGGCTGGGTTTAGAATTCACTGAATTATCAGCTTAAAAATAAGCAGAGATAGTCAGATTGAGAGCTTTCCTTGTTTTCCTCTAGTTATTTGAATAAAAATTGTTCTTGCTTAAGCCTGCTCATACCACAACCTTTTCATCAAACTGAAATAGGGGCTCATAAACCCCTAATTATATGCAAGTGTATCACAAGCTTTTAATTTATATTGGTTTTTTAGTTATTCCATTTTTCTAATTGTAAATCATTAACATGTAAAATCAGCCCCTATTGCATTTAATGCTTTAAAAGTAGTTTATTTTTGAAATAGCAGCTTTTTCTGGGAGAAACAATTTGTTTGTTTATTGATTTGTTTATAGGAAACTGATTCTTAAGCAATAACTGGATTTCCAGACCTGGAAATCAAGGAAAATACTGTTGTTATAAAAAAAAAGTTAATATGGTAATTGATCACCTTGGCTCAAAACACCATTCAGTGTCAAAATCTGGGGACAGATACACACACAATTATACAGATTGCAGACTCTGCTTATTTTTCATGCTCCTGGAGCAACACCTGACACTTGGAGTAACCCTACAAATCAGTCTAAAAGCAAACCTCAAATCACTGAAAAGATGAGTTTATTGGGACTGGAAAGAAGAGCACTGGGTAGATTTTTTGAGTAAACTGGTGATTATAAAATTCAAAACTGGACCTTCTTTTTTCAGGCCATATTATGCTTCTGTTAGAAATTATTATCTTTTTCTGACATTAATAATCCTTCAGGAACTTACTGAATTTACTGCTTTGAAGAATGCTCTTCCCCCCCCCCCCCTTTTTTTTTTTTTTATATAGAAAACTTAACTTAATCAAATCAAAACACATTTTCATGGGGTCCTTTAGAATGGTTTCTTCAATGCATTTTCCATGCCAAATTCTGCCTCTGGCCACATCTCTCTAGAACTGTTTAATTAAGCATTTCAGGGTTGGAGGTTTTAGGTGGTTTTTTAATTACATGAAAAAGTTTTTCCTCTTTAATTTTTCCCTGATTCTACTATCCACCAAGCCAGTAGAATAATTTTAGTTAAGCTCTCCTTCTCTCCAGGCATGAAACAAAGCCAAGTTCAGTTTACATCAACAGAGATTTACTTTACTCTCCAAGAGGGAGACAGTGTTTAGTTATGAGATTCTGCAAAATAAATTACTGAGCAGTGATCCAGGTTATCCATTTGAGTAATCTGGCAGTGCTCTATCAGTAGGCTGAAGTTGTGCCAATTTACAGTAATCAGTGAATGAGACAGCACAACACTGCATTAGAAACTGTTAGTGAGTTATTGCTAAGTTGCAGTAAAGATGTCCCACAAAACAGATATTTCCCATTTGATTTTTCCACCAAATACCAGTGCTCTGAATTTCAAACTAGACCTACAAAGAGTAACTTGGGTTGTTGTTTGTTATGTATTCATTTTCACTTCCCTAAGTCTAGACTTAAATATTAATGAAGGGAAGATTAAAAAAAAAAAATAAAAGCAAATCCCATAAAACCCCTCCAGCCATGCTAGGGGAATCCATCATTTTCTAGCTAGTGGCAATACAAATAATGTAATGTCTTTTTCCTCCTCATTTTTAAGGGTAGTTAGAGATACCTGAACTACCTGGAAAATAAGTAAATAAAAACAATGGAATATTCAGCTGCTTATGTATTCTTGGCAGAGGGATGGAGCACATTTCTTCCTGATTAGAACAAGAGTTGTCTGTCGGCTCTGCCAAACTCCAGTTCCAGTGCTCAGCACTGAAAAAACTCCCTTTTGATGCTTCTTTGGCCATAACTCAATCTTTCTAGTAACAACAATAGTTGGATAAATGAATGTTTTTCAGTTTGCTGCTGAAATAACGAGCCTGAGGAAAATTATTAGGCCGTGCTGAATTGATGGTGAATTTTTTTTTAGATTTAATATGAACATTTAATCTAAGTCTATTTTGGTTAGCTGTCTTCGGTTTTAGCTTTCTTTTAGATTTAGTGCTCCTTTTTAGGTGGATGTTTTTTTAATGAAATATTGCCTCCATTTTTGTTTTGAAAATGCTGAAACATCTGCCTACTTTTACAAAATGAAAGATTAAAAAATTCAGTTAGCTATCTCTATATAACATTTATATCAATTTGGGGAGCTGGAGATGGCCCTTTTTTACCTGTGTGTTTAATTTTGTCAAAAAATACACATAGAAGTGAAACTTCATTTGAAAACCTGATTTAGATTTTATTTAAAAAGTAATAAATGTAATGTTTATATTTGTTCACAATCTTGGCAGGTGAACACAGGGCTCAGAGCTGTGATTTGATGAATTTTAAAAGCAACCATCAGAAAGTGTCAGAGTGCCTGAATTTAGGTGCAATAAATTCATTTCAGTACCATGATGGGCTCTAGTGGAAGGTGTCCCTGCCTATGGCAGAGGGTTGGAATTAGATGATCCCTTCCCAGGGGAACTAGAAGGTCCCTTCCAACCCCAATGGTTCTATGATTCTATGATTTAAATGAGCTAAACACAGAGATTGATTAATGAATCCCAACACATGATTTACAGAAAACTGAGAATAATTTCCAAGGAAGATTTATCCCATCCTAAATAGCTCTCTTTGAATACTATTTTGATTGTCCTAAAATTTGACATATTTTCACTGCTTGTGCACAGCAGAAACAAGAAAGATATAAGAAGCTATAGTAGATTGAGGGATAAAAAAAGCAAAAGGAAAAACTAATCATAGAATTAATAATGTTGGAAAATATCACCACAATTTTTATGTCCAACCTTTGACCAAATACAACTATGACCATGTCATGAAGTGGTATGTCTGGTAGTTTTTAAACATTTCTGGGGGTGGTGACAGCACTGCTTCTCTGGGTAGCCTGTTCCAATGCTCAATCACTCTTTCAATGAAGAAATTTTCCCAAAAATCCAACCTCAGCCTCCCCTGGCACAATATGGGGCTGTTCTCTTGTCTCACAGATGGATGTCTGAAACCCAGTGATTTTATGTTACAAACCTAACTAAACCAGGTTATGGCCAGACTTGCTGCTGCTGGGAAGGCAGTAAAAGTAAACCCAGGTCCAAAAGTTCTGGATTAGCCCACGGATCTCTTTCAATTAGCTGTTTAGCCTTGTTCTGGTGTTAATTCATCTTGCCTCTTGGATTAGATAGAGCTGCAGCAGGACTCAGACTGCAATAGGTAAGCTGAGTGCTGCAGCTGATCTCTGAGTAATGGTGATTTTGGGGTTTTGTGGCCAGGTTTTGGCAGTGATGGGGCTACAGGAGTGGCTTCTCTGAGCAGCTGCCAGTAGCCTCCTCCATGTCCAGCAGACCCAATGTCAACAGCTTCAAGATGGACCCACTGCTGGCCAAGGCTGGGCCAATTAGAAATTCCCTGTGTCCCTGCATCACTTGGAGAGCTGGAGTGATGGGGAAAGGTTTTTTTAAATTTATTTTATTTCTCATTATTTTACTCCCATTTTGTTGATAATAAATTAATTTAATATCCCCAGATTGAGTCTGTTTTGCCTATCATGGTATTTGGTGGGTGGTCTTTTTCTGTCCTTGTCTCAGCTCATGACTTTTGCTGTATTTTCTCTCCCCTGTCCAGCTGCTGAGGGAGTGATAGAACAGCTTCAGTACGTGCCTGGCATCCAGCCAGTCTCAACCCACTCAAGGCCACAAACAGTGTATTTCTGAGGTAGTTCCCATTTTAATTCTGTTCAGCCCTCTAAAGGAAAAAATTATATTAAATACCAAATTATACATGCAGACAGATACACCAGGAGGAGGTGTGTTCATGGAAATGGTGATTCCTCCTGTTGTAAAGTTCACAAGCAGTGAGATTAAATACTCTGGAAGTGTTTTTCCCTTTCCTCTGACTATTGAAATAGCTTATGGGGCTTGTACAAATCAAGTTTTAGACACTCAGCATTGAGTAAAATGATCTCGATCATGATGTCCTCCTAATTGGAATTTCAGGTGCCCTGACACAAAAAAAAAAAAAAAAAAAAAAAAAAAAAAAAAAAAAAAATTTAATATGCAAACCAAATATTCTGTCCTAAGTGTGAGGTGTCTGCAAAATTAATGAATTTGCTTCATTGCTTCAAAAACCAGTTTAGAAATGCTGAGACGTCTTTCTGGTCTTAAAGACCAAAGAGATTCAGGTTTTGATTTTCTTGAAAATTTCTGTCTTGATTCCTGTTTCATATCATTTAAAAAATGAACAGAACTTATAAATAAAAAACCCCACTGACAAGTGCTGTATTTTAGGTTAAACACAATCCACAATAAAATTTGTGAAGAATGTGAAAAGGTTTTACTGGATTACAGAAAATGTCTTTAACACTACCAAGTTTTAACAAAAGTTTCATTTTTAAGAAAAGTCAATTCCTGATGCAGAAGAACATTCAGCAGCCAGGTCTATTCATAAATAAACTTAATAAATAATTGATTTCGGAGTTTAGTCTTCAAATCTAAAAATGAAAAAAGGGAAAAAAAGAAATCCAATTGCTTAGGGAAAAATCTCAGTTGACAAAATTTAAGGTTTTCTGATAGAGCTTTCAATGGTAAAGAACCTTTTGTTTTTATTCTGTAATAAATTTAAACTAAATTATTAAAATATCACTCAGTATTTGAAAGCTTAAAACGTATTCTTTAACATTTTTGGGCTTTTTGAAATATTTTTCCAATGCTGAGATTTTACCCACATGCAAAGATGCATTTTTCACTAAGTGTGATATTTCCAGGCACTTAGTGGGGTCTTACCCACCCTAAGTGGCTTTGAGGTAGCTATGAAAGGCACCATGACCCTGATAACGAACACTTGGTTGAGTTATGTTGGCATCACCCTTCACATCAGATCCACCCTCTGCCTTCCCAAGACCTTCTGGAAGTCTTCTTGAATTTTTATTTCCAGTAATCTGAAGGAGAATGGTCACAGTGAGCTTAATTTAATCACCATCTGTAGGCAACTCTGTTGAAGTGCCATGATACCCACTTTTAGCATGGCCCATATATAGAAAATTTTAAAACTGTCTTAAATGCTGCTGTATTTGCATTTCCTCCCAATGAACTATTAATGACCAGGCTTTTTTTCTGTAGAATCATGGAATCATTTAGATTAGAAAAGACCCTTAGGATCATCAAACTTCCAAGCCCATCACTAACTCACGTCCCAAAGTACCAGATCTTTTAAATACCTCCGGGAATGGTGACTCCACCACTGCCCTGGGCAGCTTGTTCCAATGCTTGGCAACCCTTTTGGTGAAGGAAGTTTCCTTAACAACCAATATAAACATCCCCTGGCACAGCTTGAGGCCATTTCTTCTTGTCCTAAATAATGCTTTCACCTTTTTTTTTTTTCATCCCATCTTAATCATTTTATTTAGTTCATTCATAAAACTTAAATAATAGTTCTTTATTAGGTAATTAAAATCTTTCTCGGGTTCATTCAAAAGATTTCCAATACTAAGAAAGAGACAGGAAAAAGAAAAGCTTAGTACAATAGAGAAAAGCTATGCAAAGCAGAAGAGAATAATTGGTTGCCATACTTTGTTTAATCAATAGAGAGCTCAAATGGATAAAGCCTGAGTGTAAAAGGGCACTGGCAAGATTAAACACTTAATTGTGGTGATTCTGACTTACATTACAGGGTTAGATTCAGGGTGAGAAATTTTCTACATTAATATACTGGTAAGGGAAATCTCTATCTTTGTGGGAAATAAAGGCCAAAGAACAGGAATTAACATCAAGATGATCTTGTTCCTATTCTAGAACTGTGTGCTATCATCTTCCTGTGTCACACCACAAAACACTGGAGATTCTAACCAGTAGGGTTAAGAACATTCTTTTTCAAAGCAGCATGTGAAAATGTACCCAGAATTGGTCCTATTGGGTTATTTTTCCTGTAATTCATTAGAGCCTTTTGCTTTAGTGGCTCCAGTTGTAAAACCACAGATTATTATTGTCACTGAAGAGAGGACTTGGAGACAGTGTTTGATTTTAGAAGGCTTTGTACTATCTTAACACATTGTTTGCTGCCTCAGACAAGAAGAGGAAAGAAGCAGCAGTGAACAGAAATCTAAGCTCCAAGGAGCATGGCCTGATGTTCTTTCCAAAGTCCATCAGTCCCATCAGACTGAATCTATTTACAGAGCATTTATTCTTGTTTATCTTTACCTGTATGTCATCTTGCATGTCCTGCCTCTCGGCTACTTCTGTGCATTGGTGATAGTTGCTTTAAATATTCTGCTCATACAGACAACACCATGATTTATACCTTAAAATATATACATATATTAGGTATACAAACACATAGATTTACATAGAGTCCCTAAGTAGCTTAGTTCCCGTGAGATGATATAAATGGATAACAACTTTCCTTAATTCTTTGAGAATCAAGAAGCAATAGACTGATCCAGTGGTATTTGCTGGATTAATGTAATTATTTGCTCCAGTTCTTAAAATCACTGCCAATCTGCAATTGATGTTCTTCCAGTTAAGAGATGTGTCCCTATGGATGGGATGTGCTCATGTGGGTGGAATTCAGCCATACCATCCCTGGTGATGCCTTACTTCTTGGAAGATGTGACTGTGTGGGAAGGATGGAAGAATCAGTCTCCAAATCAGAGGGTGAGATGGTGAATCCGTCGTGGGCAGGAAATGAAGGCTTTTCCAGCTCTTTGGAAGATCTGTGAAGACCATAAGCTAGGAGATGTTTTGTTCCTGAGTCTCAGAGTGCCATTTGAAGCTCACATATGGATAAGGGTGGACCTCCTGCATGTACAAAGTCCTTGACACAGTCACATAATCATAGAATCAGAATTATAACAGATCCTGACTTGGAAGGAGCCCACAAGGATCATCCAGTTGTCTTGGTTTGAAAAGACAGGGGTCTGTGAAGGAAGGCAAAAGCCTCCTGTGAAATGGAAAAGGTAAACCCCCTCCCTCCAAATTACCACAATTTTTTAAAAAAAAGCTCTCAGGCAAAGATATGGGAATGGGAACAACAGTTCTTTACTAGGAGAAAACCAAATAAAAATAATAATTATAAAAATGCAATTAGTACAAATGAAACTAATGATGGAGTCAGAAACCTGACACCTTGAGGAGTCAGGGTGTTGGTAGTAGTCCAGTTAAAATGGTGGCTGCTCCTCCTGGAGTGGCAGATGAAATGCTGCTGAAGCGGTGATCTCTAGAAGGGTGGAGTTTTCTCTGAAGGTCTGGTAGTAGTTGGGCCTGGTCTTCCTCTGGGAATCCAGCAGAGAAGAGAGCTGCTTCTCTGGGAATCCAGCGAAGGGGCTGCCCAGTGTTCCAAAAAATACTGATTTTATGCAGGTAAGACTGTTTGGCTCCTCCCCTCTGGGTGGAGCATCTCACAATGGGATGATGTAACTTTACAGGTCATGCAGTGAGTCATTCAATAGTCCATTAACAGAAGATATCTCCCTGGAGGGAGACATTGTTCTTGGAAGAGATAAGGAAACTGCCCAACCTCCAACAGATGGCAATAGAATACATGCTTATTTTACAAGCCAGGACACCAGTCCAGCTCCTGGCCCTGCACAGCACAGCCTCAAGAGTATCACCTGAGAGCGTTGTCCAAACACTTCTTGAGCCCTGTCAGGCCATTGTTGTGCCCATGCTCCTGGGGAGCCTTTTCAGTTCCCAACCACCCTCTGGGTGAAGAACCGTTTTCAAGTATCCAATCTAAACCTCCCCTGTGATAAGAAGGGATCTTCCCTGGCTCTCCAGGACTGTCCATCTGCCAAGTGTTCACAGAACCACTGTACTCTGCCACACAACCCCATATGCTGGACATGACAGCTGGAGCTCTACTGACTTCAAGCAGAGAAGATACTTTTGGCAAATGAGATTTAGGTTCAATGTTGAACACGAGCACCTTCCAATTGTCACCTCTTACACAAGGCTGAAAGAGGAAAAAAGAGGGAGCAGGCAAGTGGGGAGGAAGAAAGAAACAGTAAATGGGTAAAGCTGGGGCAGCGCTGCCAGAGCAGTAAAATCTTGTGTTTCCAGGTCACTATGAGTTATTGCCTCCTGCCCTGTAGCTAAAGGGATTTGGGGAAAGGATCATAGCACTCCCCACCACAATCCCTTCCTTGGGCACTCCCAGAGAAGCATAATTACAATGCCACCCCTCACTCAGGACACAGCCTTAGGGCACAGTGCAGCCCAGAGACACCAGCCATGGAAAAGACCTATTAGGTCCATTTAGCCAATTCTCCTGACATTGCAGGAGTCTTCCCTTTCTGCCATGTCCAGCCTTGATAGCCTTGGGCATGAAGCTGTCACAGAGCTGATGGCTTTGCCACTTCAGAAGCTCATGTGTTGCTGGGACTTCTGACACTTCAGCAGCTCTTCAGATGTATAATGGATGATTCTGTCACTGCACAGCCCCCATGGGTGTCACTGTGGGTAACAGCACCATCTTTAATGTTGGCTCCAGTTGACACCACAGTACCTGCAGCAGGTGAGAGTCAAAAGAGGGACTGAACAGCAGAGTTGATCTGTACAGCCTGGCCAATGCATGGGAGTGGTACAAAAGTAGTTTTGCTGGGTAAAATGGGAAAAATGGACCACAGTCTTTGATAGATGTGTCAATATGCTGCATAACAATAGGTGAAGGAGGCATTTAGCCTTTGCAATTCTCCTCTGAGGGCATCTTCCCCATGTAAATAACATAAAGAGCAGAGAAGTTGGGTCTTTTGCTGACTCAGTCCTTCAGAGTCTGCTTACCACTTTGTCACACAAGGTTCTTGGCCCTCAGGACAGTGTGCTAGCAGATTTGCATCTGGAACAGCTGCCATGGCTTCTTTGCTCATTTTTCTGGAGCCACAACAGTATCTATTTATGAATGATCCTTGTTCATGTCCACAATGCTTCCCTTGTTTTTTCCCTGGTTAATATTCTACTCCTCTGTCCAGAAATAAAGGGAAACAATGCGCCAAGCTTCTTTACATCTCCCATTTCTCTTGTTCCTCTGCTAGAGAGGCAGCATAAGCAAACAAATCACTTTACTTCTCCTACCTGACTGTGTTTCAAAGTTCACGTAGCCCCTTCAGGAGCATCAGAACATTTTATTCCCCTGAATGGTAGTTGAAATCACTCTCTGGTTGTTATAAATTTAAACTAAAAAATAAAAAGTAAAGAATAAGAGAGAGAGAGTGTGTGTGGGGGGGGGGGGATACCTGCAGATGGAACAACAAAGAATTGTGTTCTTTCTTAAGGATATAAGGAATGGAATAAATATTATTTCAAGAGCTGAGAAAAATGTTGTTTTGTTTTGTTTTGTTTTGTTTTGTTTTGTTTTCTTAAATCATTCTCCTCTTTAAGATTTAAGACTCTGG
The DNA here is from genome assembly GCF_048771995.1 of Taeniopygia guttata. Taxonomy (NCBI): domain Eukaryota; kingdom Metazoa; phylum Chordata; class Aves; order Passeriformes; family Estrildidae; genus Taeniopygia; species Taeniopygia guttata. The sequence continues at coordinate 4,945,816 of NC_133027.1, read as the reverse complement.
GCTTTTGCTGTAAGACATTTAAGAAGTCACACTGCCTATCTCCTTTCAGGATTCAGGCAGCAGTATTAAGGTGCAGTATTAAAACTTATGTATATATCTAAAAGGTTTAATTAGGCATTCTCTTGGTGGAGGGTAGACCTGGAACCTGGAGAATTTACATGGTGAGAAGCCAAATTGTTATATGGGTAGATCAAGGTGCATTCCTCAGTCCTGCCTCAGTCCTGGCTCTCTCACTTTTCAGGGAGTCTGAGTCATTCCCCACATGAATCTGAGAATGAACCTCTTCCTATCTCACTTCCACAGCATTAAAACAGAAATAGTATCTTCCCTTACCTTGGAGGCTCATGAAGGTAACTTCATAAGGTTGTGCCTGCATAAGCATGAGTGCCTGGGCTAAAATGTATCTTTAAAAGTTATCATCAGGAAGCCTAAAGTAAATTATCCACCTTTTGCAAAATTTTCTTGAATGTTCTTTCCTCTCACTGCACCCAGGTTGTCAGCTCTGTATTTAGGGATGTTTTTGCCAGCTGAGCTGTGCCTGTCCTCATGACCTGCACTCTGGTTTTGCAGCCTCCAAACCCAGTGTGGTCAGCAGTGGTTAAAGAAAACATGTCTCAGAAGCCACAAAGTCTCCTCTCTGGAAGTAACATCTTCCTTTTCCAGAACCTCACTCCCAGGGAGGCAGGAGTTACAGACCAAGTCCTGGACCTGCCTGGTTTCACAGGTGAAATTCAGTTGATCACAATACTTTGGCATCCCACGGCTCTTGCCTTTGCCTGCCTCAGAAATTTTCCAACACAGTGCCATGCTCTTTTTTGGCTCTGTGAGTCAATGAATGAGGTCCAGTTGAATGGCCTCATTTGTGTTCCACCTACAAGCTATGGCTGACTTAGTGTTATGGAGGAGAACATGGAGTGTGAATAAACACCTGGGACAGAGACTGTCAGGCGGTGACCATACCTTGAAGGAGGCCCAGAGCAGGCATGTTTAACACCCCTGTTGTATGTTCCAACTGGACTGAGATAATTGCAAAATATAAACATTATCCTAGGTCCCAATGAAAACATTTATAGCACTATTTTGTAGAATCATAGAATAATTTAGGTTGGAAATTACCTTTAAGATCATTAAATCCAACCATTAATCAAACACCACTAAACCATGGTCCTGTGCAGTGCCAGGAGCTGAACTCAATGATTCTTGTGGGTCCCCTCCAATTCAGCAGATTCTGTGATCTACAACGCTTTTAAATCCGTGACTCCCATCACTGTCATGGGTAGCCTGTCCCAATGCTTGACAATCCTTTCAGTGATGGAATTTTTCCTAACCTTTGCTGGTGCAACATTTCTTCTTATCCTGTCATTTGCCACTTGAATTTGTTCTGACAAATGACACAGGACTTCCATTTCACTTTCTTAAATTCTGTTCCTGCCAACTGACCATTCCCAGTTCCCTGGATGATGGATAGGACACATGAGGCTCTCCTTTGCGTCCTGTAACCCCATGGTGAGCACTGAGAGTGGGATTACCCTCCACTCTATGGACAGACACCCATTTTCAGCCCTAGCACCTTACACCTTTTCTGCAACCTGACCAGACACATCAAAACTTCCCTCTTCTTCTCATGTGATAAGAAATACCAGCCATACAAGAAAATATGAGATGTCTCCTTGTCGTGCAGGAGCTTGGAAATATACATCTGGGTCATTGAGTCAACCAGATTTTATCATCCCAACTTTATTCCATTACATCATCTTGTTCCATCAGTTATCACTGCTTAGTTTTATCAACAATTCTCTTATCAAGACTTTTCCACTCTTTTTAATCATTAGTTATTACTTTAAATGTTATCAGGAGCTGGGCACACCCATTCTGGGCTGCTCTGGCTGTTGTAATAGAAATTCAACTGCTCAATGGGAGAAAAAAGCAGAATCAAGTCTCTTGAATATCTCCTGGCTTATCTTCAGGATAGAGTGACTTGTTCTGTATTAAAAAGCAACAGTAAGGGATATTCCCCATTGTTGGAACTCATCTTTCTCTATCACTGTATCATTAAAAAAGCTCTCCTCCATATGTTATTTGGTCTAAAACAAAAGGGTTTCTCCTAAACAGGACCCAGCGTGGTTGGGATGTAGCACAGAGACCATTCCCAGCAGTTTACTTAGATACAGGTATTTTAATACAAAGGAAGAAAGTTTAAACACGTAGGTGCAGATCATCCCCTCTTACTTAACTTCAATGCCTTGCAGCCACTCTTAACTTTACTTGCACAGACAGAGTCGGTGCCTCTCCCTGAGAACTAACCTCTCATTTTAAAAACCCATATGGTCTAAATGAGCCTCTCCAAGGACAGGTGTCATCTCCTCTCCCGTTTCATAGAGGTAAAATCAAAATGCCTTATAGGCCGTATATGGTACTGAAAGGTTTATACTGAGGTAGCAATCCAAGGTCTTTAGAAAAGGTTTCACCAGATTCTTCTTTCAGCAGTGACAAAAACAGTGGCATGGTCACTACAGTCACTACACCACGTTGCTTAATCACATTACTCCTTTGCTCTAATTCTTCACTTGGAAGCTTTTTTTTCTGCTCTGAGTAGAACATTTGCAATCTGCCTTTTTACTGTGCATGCAAAAAGTAGCATGTTTTTAGCTTCTGAGAACTCATTCAAGGAGACAGCATCATTTTTGTACATGGTGTTCTCTGAGAGTGCTGCACATCCTGCATGCTTGGTTGGTAGCTGCTTAATGCTGTCATGGTCCTCCAGGGGCTTGTCCCATGTGGTTATAATTAACTTTTAATGTCTGCCTTCAGGGCAAAACACTTAAGGGGTTAACCAGTTTTCTCCAACAGAATGAATAGTTAAATGGTAACATACGTTTATCAATATATTCCACAAAGCAGAGAGAAATATCTAAGTATTTTTTCTGCTCCTTGTCTCGTATTTGTCTGATTCAGAGCCATTTGCCAACTTGCAAGTGGAGATTATCCTTTCAAATCTCATAATATAAATGTGCTTGCCATATGGTTAACACAGTCTTACTAAGTAGCTGAGTCAGTGTGAAGCTTTGTTGGACCAGATCTCATTGGTATTTAACCATTGCAAGCATTTACAGTCTTTCTTTCTCCCATAAGTACATGTTGCATCATGCTAAGACCTAGGAGAGTGACTTACTACAAGGACATGCATGACTTTACAACCAAACCTGACAGACTTTACTTATAACGTTCCAAGAGAGATGGGGAAAGTTACTGTAGAAGGGTATAATTGCCTCATCATCTGGCTCTGCATCTTTAGAGTGGGATTCAGTTCCTAAACATTACAGTGTCACCTAAGACACCCTGGGGTACCCAAGGCACTTATTCAATGCTTAAAATAACACTAGATATCTGCATTTGGGGAATACAATCCCACCTTAAATTTCAATGTTCACAAAGCAGTCAGCTCCTCAAACACAAATACCTGGTGTAATTTTAGTCACTATGGGCTATCCTGCAAATGCAGAAGGGTTGAGCACTTCTGTAAATTCTTTAAGACACAAAAACATTTCCAACTATACCAGTTGGTTGCATTCAGCAAACTAAATTCTTCTTACAGAATGGGCACCCTACAATCTGGCACCTTTCTGTGGATACCTGGCTGAGCTCTAAGTGATCCCTTGCCTGTGCAGGTTGCAGTCGAGCACAAGAAGCAGCTGGCTCTGAAGCAAGAGGCTTAGCAGGAGAGTTGCCTGAGTTCTGATTCTGTAGTCAGCACATGTGCAGTGAGCTCTCAACACTGCGTGGTGTGGACATACCTTCCAGGGCTGGTCTGAGGCTGGAATAAACCCATGGAAAAATGGCCAGTACTCTCAAAGTCTGCTGAGTGAGCCCACAAAGGGAATCTAACTTGTCAAGAAGTAAAAATGTTGACCAAAAAAGTATGTATTGTCCTGTTTTGCTCCTGTATGCTTGGCTGTGTAATTTTTTTCATTGATGTACCATCCAGAAATCTTGAGAGAGACTTAAGAGTGCATAATATAAAAGATTGTTTCCTCTTAGATGTAATGGAAGATTAAGTCTGCATCTGAAAATCTTCAAACTGATTCACTGTGTTCTTAAAGAAGTTCCAGTAGATTCATTTGCTCTAATAATGGGCACTACAACTGGGGAAATACTTCAGTAAAGCACTTATGGCTACATTCTCTAAGGTATGGTAAAACCAGATAGAACAATTTGGGGATGTTTCTTCCTCAACCACCCCATCCCGTTGTGTGTCACTGGCTGCGGACCACAGTGTGTTGCAGGATTTGAATTGATCATCTCTGGTGAGTACAGCAAATTGCTGGTACACCCTCCTGCTCCTCACCAGGAACTGCAGCAGGGAAAGCTCAACCTTTCAGCTGAGAAATCTTACATCCTCTACTGCTCCTCAGCAGCTGAAGGTAATCACAAACTCATCAGAGAAACAGAATGGTTTGGGTTGGAAGAGACCTCAAAGATCACTCAGTTCTAACCCTCTGTTGTGAGCAGGGACACCTTCCACTAGACCAGGTTGCTCCAAGCCCCATCCAACCTGGCCTGGAACACTTCCAGGGACAGATGGAGCAGCCACAACCTCACAGTAAAGAATTTCTTCTTAATATCCAGCCTAAATCTCCTCTCTTTCAATTTAAAGCCATTCCCTCTTGTCTGAATATTGATCTTTGTGTACCACTGAGTCTGAAGAGTGACTGGGCCCATTTTGTCCTGTCTGCTGTGGGATCCAAATCCTGAAATAGTGAAACAAAGAGGACCTCCAGGTTGATAACAGCTCAAACAACACAAGAACTGAATTAGGTCTGTAGATAAAATTAAATTAATTACATGGCTTAGCCATTTTCCATCCTTTGTAACAAACTACAGGATAATGATCATCCCTGGTTTAGAGATGGATGGGAACAAGACACCCAGAAATAAACTGTCTGCCCTTACACCATTTGGCAAATTAGTAGCACAAGTAAACTAAGTGCCAAGATCTCGTGGGTGAGTCTTTCAGCTGACCACACTTTCAAGTCTGCACGATGTTGTAAAGCATCATTTGCTGGCTTCAGGCTGTTAATTCTTTGCATTGTCAGCCTATTCTATTGAGACACGACTGAGCAACATTAACTTTTATACTCAGTCATTTCCCTATTGTTGACTTGATCTGATCTCAGTGGAGAGTTGCTGTCAGTATCCCTCAAAGAAAATGGGCTGCGTTAAACACCTCTGACTGGTGCTCGAGCAAAAGCCTGAGTCCTCTGTCCAACTTTACTGCCTTGGCAAAAGGGAAAAAGGGAAGGGTAACACAGCCTGATACACAGCTTATTAAGGGTTTCAGAAAATACTTAATACACTTGTCTGTGTATTGTTTGTAACTCCAAATTCACCTTACAAATTTATTATCCAATTCTTGTGCATGTCAGAGAGCACAGCTATCAAGTAAGACCTCATAAACTGCATCACATTGTTGTCCTCGCTCTTTTTAAGGCTCACATATTTATTTATGAGCAGAGTCAACCTTAAATAACAGATTTCATTGACATTAGGTAGCAGCTGAGGTAGCTAGGGTAGCTCCCTGGCAATCACTGCAATGACATGTGATATTCACAGTTACATAGTACAGCTTTTAGTAATCTCCAGTTAAATCACCCACTTTTAAAGAACAGCTCAACATTATGAAATCAAAAAAGTAATATCCATATTTTCCACATCCCTCTCCCCTCTGAACTAAAAGAAACTAAACCAAAGTATGTCAGCCCAAACTTTATGTTCTCCTAAATCAGATTCCTTTTTCAAAAGCATTGTAATATGTGGACACCCTAAGAATGAAGTTCCAGTCCCCATCCGGAAATATCCTAATTATCTTTCTTTTGACTAAGTTATGCTTCTTTATCTCTGGAGCTATTAAAACTTTTTGTGACATCATGTAACTCTTCAGACTCTTCCATAATACACAAAAACTTAATGTTTTATGAAAATCATGGTAACATATTGGAAATCTTCCCTATTGCTGATAATAAATTACATTTATTAGAACACTTTTTTTGAAAGCTGGTGTTATGTATGTGCAACTGAAACTGAATTGAAACTTTTTTTCCTAAGGGATCTTCTTGGAGTGGGAGAGAAATAATGGGACTTTCTTTTCTTCGTTAAATTTTGTCCAAACTGCCACAGAACTCAAATCTTCACTTTTACATCCAGTCATTTAACACTCTGCCAAGCATTTCACAACTGGAATTTAAAGCACAAACAGTCCCAGAACAGGTTTTTGTTGAGAAATTCTGATTTATCTTGGGATAGGGATTAGTGTAGCTAAGTTTTGCAGTTTGGGTATGACCAGACCTCACCATCAGTCTGCAGAGCCAGGGAATGGACTTGGTAATGATCTTAAATATTTATGAACTCACAGGTGGGCTAAAGCAGTCAAAGATAACAAACTACACAGAATCATGGAATCATGGGTTGGGTTGGAAGGACCTTAAAGTTCATCTCGTTTCATCCCTTCCATGGGCAGGGACACCTTCCACTATTCCAGGCTGCTCCAAGCCCCATTCAGCGTGGCCTTGGACACTTCCAGGGATGGGGAAGCCACAGCTTCTCTGAGCAGCCTGTCAAAAAAAAAAAGAGTTTCCATAGGATTTTGGAAAGCCATTGCAAGACCAGAGTGATAAATGACTCCATCAAGATCTTGAAGGTCTTTTCCAGCCTTTATGATTCTCTCTCTCATACAGAAAAACCACAGACAGCTGGTTAGATTTGCTGCCTTCAGGGGGTTACATTTAGCTGAGATTAATTTTTCCTCTCAGATATCTACACAGGATCCAGCCCCTTCTGAAGATTTCACAGTCAGGTGAGGTATATTTACAAGTCAGGTTATTGAGTTGGATTATCCAGTGCTTTATAATAAATTCACATAAAGAGCTGATGAAAGCTTGACTAGCTCCCCACTACAACACATAAAGGAGATAAATTGTATCTTCTGCTAATAAAATATTCTCCCTTTATAATGTCTGTGTTTACTTATATTATGACTCACCTGAATACAGATTGAAATGAGGTAAAGAAAGCCTTTTTTTTGGTACATTTTCATGGACTTTGAGCAGGGACATAAAAAAACTATATTTGGCATAGGTCTATAATTTTAATCCTATCTTCAGCTTCCCTAAATTATAATATTTCTCCAGAAATCAATAGAATTCCGCATTTTCTACCTAAAGATTTCTCTCTTTATATACATATGTTTGGGTTTTTTTTTACTTTAGGAAACTTGGGAACATTTCTCTTTATAATTTTAATATTTATTTTTGTTTTCAGTTCAATCTTTTCACCAGTGTGAACATCTAAACTTAGTAAAATATACACATGAGAAACAGACACATCAGTGAATGCTATCATTTTAAACTATAATGGTATAAAGAAGTACTCTATTTTTAGTTTCAAAATTGTTTATCTTCTTTTACCCCCCTTGGAAACATGGTCTTGACTAATAGTTATTGTGCACATTCTTCAACTTTTTTATAGCTTTCCTTTGGGGAGTACTCAGGGAATAAAATAAAAAAAAAAAAGCAGAGTTTAAAAGATGTTTCAACTTTTAGTAATTAAGCTCTGGTGAGCGTTACAAGAATATTTAATGCTCTGCTGCTCTGTCTGAAGAGGATCTGGAGTCTTACAAGGAATTACAAGAACATGATTTACAAAATATAAAGCTCACGTTGTCAGACCATCCTCAGAAATGCCTTCAGATGAGAATTTTTTTTTTCCTAGTGTTTCATTAGAAACAGTGAGCAGGGAGAGTCTCACAGCGTTAAGACATTTTTGTTTTGTTTTGTTTCTCTCTGTCATACTTAGGAGTAACTTGTTGGTTTTTTTCCCACCTCATGCTCACTCTCGCAGATGAGCATTAGAGAGAATTTGGAAATGGAAGGCCTTTCTGTCTGCAGCTAGCAGGGTCAATTCAGTGTGGCAGCTGCGAGCGGGTGACATAGACTTATATTGACACAACCCACTTTTTGCTGCAGAATCACAAAGCGAAAGCACCCGGGGCTCTTCTGCCTTTTTCAATAAGATACGAATTTTTGTCTTCCTTGTATTAAGCAGAGATCTGTCATCTTGGCTTGTACACTAAATGGTCCATTCTGACTGCCTTGTTTGTGTCCAATCCCAGCCAGGATCTAGAAACATGTGTTAACATTCGGCATGTTTGGGGCGAGCGGGAAGGGCCTGAGGCTAGACTCCCTGATGTCTGCTGGAGGGTAGTCAATAATCATTAGCCCTTCAAGTGGTAGATGCCCAACATAAACTGTATTAATTTATTTAAAAAATCTTTACTTTAAGCCACAGGGAAAGGCATTTTATAGAACGCAGCTCCCCTGAAGTAACGAAGCGATGATAAAGACGTAGTGCCACGGAAGTGAAATTCTGGTTTATTGAGGGGGGGAGCATGGTTTTTTAGCACTGTGTCATCAGCCAGAGCAATGGGAAACTATTAAAAGTAATTAGCCCGTGCCTGTCTGTGATAGGCACACTTCTTTATCACCCTGTGGTGATAAAGAAGTGTGATTAGCCCCAAGTCTTTTCTGATTGCCAACATCTGGGCGCTAGCCACAGAGCTAAACCTGTGGCACTGGGGGAGGTTCTAATGTTCATTGTTGTCAATGTGAGGTAAATGAAGCTGGGCTTTTTAATTTTATTTTCGATGGAGCTCAAAGAAACCAAGTTTTTGTACTAATTAAATATTCAGAGAAACTGTGAAGCATCTCATCTAACTGTGACTGTTTATGTGTGGATAGGTGTCAGTGGCAGGCCAAACATTGCTGTCATTTATATTTCCACCCATCTTGGCATGAGTTGGGTGGAATGGTGTTGATGGAGAGACTTATTTAGCATAGTTATTTCTATGTTTTTCTACTGTACATATAGATCAGATGTATTAAAGTGATAGAGAAAAATTCCAGTAGAAGGCAGTGAACCTGTAAAATAGCATTCATGCACCCAACACTTAAAGTCCAAAAGTGGGCAGTTAGTCTTGCCACTTGCAAAAGACAAAAAGAACCAGGGACATCCAAAGTGCAATTCAATGCATCCTAAAATAAATGGAATGGGTTGCCCCCATGAGGTATCTATTCCCGTCCTTTGGCTATAGAGAGATATGTGAGGTTTGTTATCCTATTTTCATACAGCTGAAATCTTATCCCATTTTCATATAGCTTAAATCACATGAGAGGAAAAACAGAAGGATTCCCACACTGGGAGTAAATGTTCAGATCCAAATTAATTTAGTTTATCATAACCTTCTCATTTCCAAGAAAAAGAGCTCCAGCAATAGGAATTCTGGATTATTTTTGCTATATTTTAATATTATTATAATTTATTTTTGTTACATTGTTAGCATTTAACAAGTGAAATACATAAAAGGAATTAAGGGTATTCCTCTAAGACACTGAAAAAGCCAAAAGTCCAGCTGAAGCCTCTACACCAACATAGGCAGCACAGGCAATGAACAGGAGAAAATGCCAAGTGTAACAGGAAGGGCTTCTCCAGGTTGGTCAGCCAGAAGAGGAAAGTCAAAGAAAATGTGCTCCCTGAAGAGCAAGGAAGGCAAACTGATAACGTGGATGAAGGGAAGGCTGAGATACCCAGAAAGTTTTTTGCCTCATTCTTTACTAACAGTGTCTCTTCCCACACCTTTTGAGTGGGCAGGGATGGGCTAGGAAACATGGGATCATCATCCCTCCCCCTGTAAGAGAAGACCAGGTTCACCTAAGGAGCCAGAACATACATGGGTCTGTGGGACTTGGTGAGATGCATCCCCGAGCATTAAGGGAATCAGTGATGTAATTGTCAAGCCACTCTCCATCATATCTGAGAAGTCATGGCAGTCAGGTGAAGTGCCTGGTGCCTGGATAAAGAGAAATATCACTCTCATTTTCACAAAAGGTGGAAAGAAAGACTCTGGAAACTGTCAAACTATCATCTTCACATCTGTGTCCAGGAAGATTTGGAATGGACCGTCCTAGAAGCCATGATAGGGAATATGGAAGACAGGGAGGTTATTTGAGAGAGTCTACAGGGCTCCACCTGTAAGACAAGACCTACTTGACCACCTTTATGGTCCTGTATGATGGAGTAAGTGCATCAGTGATCAAGGGAAGTTCTGTGAACACCATCTACCTGCATTTCTCTGTGGCTTTTGACACATTCCACCATGACATCCTTCTCTCTAAACTGAATTTGATGGATTGGCTCTAAAGTGCATGAGGAACTGACTGGATTGTAGCATCCAGGATGGCAGTGAATGTCCAGATGGACATCAGGGACAAGTGATTTTTTTCTCAAGGGTCTGTTCCAGGACCAGTACTGCCAGAGAGGTGGTAGATGCCCCATCCCTGAAACCATTCAATGTCAAGTTGAGTGGAGTTATAAGAAACTTGACCTAATTGAATACGTCCTGCTCATTGCATGTCGTTGGACTAGATGATTTTTAAAGGTCCCTTACAGCTCAAACTATTCTATGATTCTATGATTATTGCATTTAATAACATTATTTAAAGGTTTAAACCTCGAATCGTCAGATTCAGTAATTTTTTCAGATTTCTCAGAACGGTTTTCATGGCATCTGGAATGTGAATTCATAATTTTTAAGGCTCTGTTGTAGTAATATATTTAGTTCAACAAGCCTTCCTCTAAGTGTCTCAGTGAAGCCACAGGGATATGCACGTGCCCATGTTTTTTTGCTGAACTGGGGCATTAATCTTTAATATTATTGCTTTGGCTGTCCAGCTGGATGAACTGTCTGCAATTAGTTACCCTAAAATAACCGCATATGCACTGACAGCTTCAATATCCTCTCTAATATATTGGAAAGATAGGTCCTAGGTGGAGAGCTCCAAGAAGCTGCTGGCAAAATGCCATAAGAAAGGAAGGCATTATTTGTCAGTAAGTTTCATTATATCCTCCCTTTAATGCCATAGTTCTTCTGAACACATCTCAAGTTTAACAAGACTGGGTGGGTAGTGTAGCAGGCTTTTCCTGCACGGCAGATGGGCATTGACACGTGTAGACCTGTGTGTATCCAGAGCTGACACATCTTGTTTAGATTCTTGTTGTACTGGCAGGACCAACTTTTAATTTGTCCCAAAAATTTCCCAGTTATCTATCTGATGCTTTAATGTACAAGCCACTCAGACAAGTAACTGCTAAATGACTCACATTAATTCTTTTAAAAATATTGAAGCCTTTGTCGTGACCTAATTAAAAATGCCTTCCTCCATTTGTCCTGTATTAGGCCTATTGTGACAGTGCCTTGAGTAAATGACTTGCAAGAAATTCTTGTTTTCCTGCAGGATCTTCCACCTAAATAGCCAATTTTTCAAACTGTGAGACAAGACATGCGATGATCAATAGCATGCTCTGCTGGAATATGAAAGGGAATTTATTGGGAGAAAAACAAAACCATTTCCCATGGTGACTTCATAGATAAGGGCCACAGGCACCAGAGGTGTCTTACAGGACACAACCCTGGTGCTTTAAACCTCATTAACAAATATCTCTCTTCTCAGTTCTCAGAACTGCAAGTGAAGGCACATCATGGGAGTGTGGATCTGCTATTCTGCCTTTCAAGCACTGAAATTTCAATGTCCGTTCCACGCTCATCATTGAGTATCTCCATAGCCAAACAGAAGTTACATATTTTTAGAAGGTGGCACCACAGGTCCTATAAAGGTCTTTCATACAAATAAGAATCAGAAATTTTAATAATCCTTTCAGAAAGCCACTTTATACCTATATTTTTTCTCATGTTATTTTGTTTTGCAATCTTTTTTTTTGTGTTTAGTTGTCGCATTTTTTGAGAAATATGTTAATATTAGTTTGCTTATTAAATAAAAACCTACAACAATTTAATTACTTCCATGAAATAAACCTTATTTTTTGTTTTTTTGACCTAGTGTTTCTTCCTACTGTTAGCAGAAATATTCTTTTACAGATTTATGACTGCAGCTGATCTTGATTCTGCAGCATTCCCTCTCTCCTATTTTTTTCATTGATCCACTGTCTTACTAAATATTTACTGTTATGTTTCAAATTCACCCAGCTGTCTGTTTATTTTTTGTATTATTCTGAAACATCCATCTCCCTCTTTCTTCACAGACCAGTTCTTAGACCATGTGACATGCAACATTGGTTTTCTCTATGTTTTTTTTTTGTTGGGTTTGTTTTATACTAGGCTGTTGGAATGTTTTCAGGAAAATCCAAATATAATTAAGATTATTCCATCATGTGATTCTTTTCCCTTTCTTCTTGTTTTTGTCTAGAACAAACTGTGCATTTTACACCTGACTCCCAGCTCACTTGGAAGAAAAGGTAACTCCTTACAGAGACACTTCCAGAGCAGAAATATCTCCTTGAAAATCTACTGTAAGACAGGATGAATTCCTCTTCAAGTTTCTTTTTCCAAGGACTGTAGATGGAAACTAGAGAACTCTAGGATTTATCTGATTTTTAGGTGAGGTGAATCTCATCAACTTTTACTTCTTTTATCTGCTCTGCTGACAATGGTCTATAAGAGTGATTGCAAAAGAAAGTAGGAATGTCCTTGGCAGCTGCACCTTTGGAGAATTTTCAATATAAACATCAACTGCAAGGAGCTCTGAATTTCTTTTCATGCATTAATTATATATTTTTTAATATGTCACTTGCTATTTATTCTCAATTAGTTGGGTCTTTTATGCCTGCCTGATGCAAATTAGGAGACTTTGTTTATTGATTAAGCATTTTAAAATTATCATTCTGAAATACTATTTTACTTTGGAAAATTATTTGAATAAATGCAGGAAAACTAAGAGGAAAAAAACATATCTGTTTTTTTATTTCTATTTCTATTGAGTAGTCTTTTCTTCAGGGGGCTTAGGACTTGTATTTTGTGCATTTCCAGGGCAAAAGCACAGCTGGACAAATGCTAATTTCCTCGGCAGAGTGCAGTTCAGAGGTCTTAGTCAGAAAGAAACAAATCATCAGACATTGCCAGGATTAAATAAACTGATTTGTTACATCTGTTCACTTTCCTGAGAATCCCTCCCTGCCTTTCTACCTATCTTCTTCTCTGAACCCCTGGAGCAGGAAGATTCTGCTTTAAAACTACTGGGATTAATTATAACCAACTAATACAAACTCTATTTACCCACACTGCTTCACAGAGGTTTAGAGAACACCTGAAATCATCCCCAAATGTGAGCACATTTATTATTTAGGCTGTCTTCCTCAGATTATAATTTTAGTTCTTCTACTCACTGTAAAAATGTCTGCAAAAGTAAAGGATTGGGGGGTCAGAAGACAGAAGAAACATCCCAGAATAAAAGTCCCACTGGCTTTAGGGCAGACAGAAAAAATTCAATAGTGCTTATTTTAAAATTTTTGGACAAAACTGTTACTTATTTTTCTCAGTTTAATAGTGGGTTTTTTAAAATAAAATATCCTAAAGTCCTGAACCTGTAAATTCAGTGTTGAATGTTTTCAGAGCAATGGTTTAGGAGAAAAAAAATGACTTTTCTTTATGGAAAAGTTGTTTTCTTGTTTTTTTTTTTTTTTCCCATGGGAAACAAGAAAGAGACACTTGTACTACCTTGTGCTTCTCCTTTTCTAATCAACTAATTTTCCATTTGACATTTCCTGGCTCTCTACCAGTTTCTATTTCTCAACCATCCCTCTTTCAGGGTTGCTGTTGCCTGCCTGCTACTGATGGCATCCAACAGGATCTGGGCTGTTGAGAGATGTGGGATGAGATTCATTTCACCAAGAATCATCTGGTGCCTGCCTTCCCTTTGAAGATAAAAGAGAGAAATAAGCATTTCCAAGGAGAAATTTATGAGTCCCAAAGTCTAAAACAGGTCAAATATATTGTTCAGTTAAAGTCAGCTTCTCTGCTGATGCTCAAGAGAGGTGAGAACAGCTAACTCACATCTATAGGTCCATTCACATGACTAAACTTAGGTGCTGGCTTGATCCCAGCTTCTCCCAATGCTAAGAAGGACATGAGAGGGTGTGGGACCTTATAGAATCATAGTAGAATCATTAAGGTTGGAAAGCCCTCTAAGGTTACCAATACAAACTAAACCCAGCACTGACAAGTCCAGCACTAAAACGTGTCCCCTACATGTTTCTTGAAACTCCTTTGTAACAAATTTAAGGCTTTACTACTGCATTTATGCATGTATCCACATGACTATGCCTTGAAAACAGTGATTATTTTATCTCATACCTGGGCTGCATCTAATTTATTCAATTTAGTCAAAACAGTGTACTTCTTGCTTTTACTTCGATTACTGTAGATCAGATAATCTGATTACTTGAAAAGACAGACAAACCAGCACCAAGGGCCACAATTCACCTCCTTTTATACCCTGAGTTTCTCTCCTAGAGCAAGAGTCGAGTGTGAATTCAACCAGAGTCATTTTCCAGTCAAGATGTAGTTGCACCTACAACTCCACATGCTGTTTATACTCACATACCCTCAGCTTTCCCATCTTCCTTCCTAAATCCCTTGCCTGTGTACTTAATAAGCCTGTGTTTCCAGCTGATTCTGCACTGCAATAAAGGCTATACAGTCCTTCTAGCTGCTTTCTGCTGTAAATGCATTCTTCCCCTTTATCTATGCTATCTATTCATTAAATATGTATCTTTCTACTGGAGTTTTTAATCACCACAGGGATCTATTCTATTTCCATGTGAATGATTTGTTCTTTTTTTTTTTTTTTTTTTGTACAAAGAGGAAAACACACTTTTAATGTAGAGAGTACACTACATGTTGTACGACTAATTACATCTTGCCCCTGCTTCATCCTCTTTGTACATAAATGTACTCATGTCACACATTTCAACTGCTGAAAGGACAAAAAGTTCAAAATGGATGGAAGAAGACATTCTTAACAGAATGCTTTTCCAGTATCTCAACCCTTGCTTCCCTCTCTACCATGAGTTAAAATATTAATCATAGCAAGCTCTTTAAATCTGTCTGCCTTTAAAAAGGAGTGAATTTAGCATACAAGAAAATAAGACTCTGGCTGCTGGAGCACAAGTCAGGCAAGTGTTATCTGCAGCCTGGAATGGAGGAGGGCATCCACATGGCCCTGCCAGTGTACACATCCCTAGGCTGCTCCTACCCACACCTTTTGGGAGAGTTTATCCTGTGCTTAAGGACACCACCATGTTTTCAAATGGTTAAACAGCAAGCTGGACTGCTTTGGGACACTTAGGGAAAGAATGGAACAAGTCTTGCTTGAGATAAATAGATAAAATACAGTCTTATCTCTCCAGAATGGGAATAAATGGCCCTATGTTGTGTCAGGGTAGGTTTTTGGAAAAAATCCTTCACTGAAAGGGTGGTCAGACACTGGATAAGTATGAGAGCACCAGGGAGCCAGGGAATAGGTACCAGTGAAGTGGCTGTTACCATTCCTGGAATTGCTCAAAAGGGTGTGGATGTGGCACTTGGGGATGTGGTTTAATGGTGAACAGAATGGTGTTGAGTTAATGGTCGGACTCAGAGGTCTGTTGCAACCTAAATGATCCTTTGATACCCTATTACTGCTGTAGACTCCCTTGGTAGAAATTGGTTGGATATTAGAAAAATTTTGTTTACCAGGAGAGAAGTTAAGCATTGGAACAGTCTCCCCAGGTAAGTGGTGGAGCCACCATCCCTGGAAATGTTAAAAAAAATAGGTTTACAGGGCACTTCCTGATATGATTGAGTGGGCACAGTGGCATTTAGTGAAAGATTGGGCTTGATGATCTTGGAAGTCCTTTCCAACCTTAAGGATTCTATGATTACAAACTGGAGTAGGATGTCTCCAAAGGGTATTAGCCTTTGTCCTAAGGTGGAGTGAGTAAACTTTGGGAGGTGCTTTTACCTCCCCATTGACAAACACCTCAATCAGACATTTGGTTAGTTTAATTTCTCTGTAGCTGTAATTAAATGGGATGAATCTGAATTTTCTGATTTCCTTTACCACAAGGCTCAGTGGTCCTCACTAAGGGCAATAAGGCCTGGCAGCAACTAGCAGGCCAGTGTTTATTCTGGAGTAAATCCTTGTTAGCCCAAAGTTCCTGTCACCTCCGAGCTCTTGGCTATCTATTCTCATGACAGAATATCAAAAAGCAGTCCTTTTTTGGATCAACACACATGTCACTGTAGAGTCTATGAAAAATAAAACCTCTGTCTCCTCAGAGACTTGTGGAAATTTAAAATGTTTCTTGAGGTGGTTGGATTGTGGATCATGGCTTTCCTGTGGGCCTGATCCAACAGTTAATTGTGCTCTGTGGCTATAAGATTTTCCTAAACAAATAAGTTATTGGTAGAAGAGGCTGTATAAAGATAAATGAGATAGAGTCTTTATGGTATTTAGTCATTGCATAAAACTCATATTCCAGAAAAGGGGTGTGAGGAAGAGGGAAATTTTCCTTTAGGTATTATAAGGCCTTTTTTATTTTTTCCTAAATGAAAAGACAATGAGTAATGACCTGGTATTGCTTGAGCTCCCACTATTATTTGCATCAGCACCTGATGCTTGATATAATTTTTGCTGAATTTTAGCTTTTTGGAAGCCAGATTTCTGACCTAAGCTTAGCAACTGGTTTCTGTTTGAGCAGAGAAATTTCCAAAGAGTCAACCATCTGACTCTGTGCTTCCTCGTACTTCTACAATTTACAGAAACTCGCTTGAAAACTGGGAATATTTGGATATTGGAAAAAACTCCACCCTTAAGCTGCATGCAGCTTTCTAAGAGTAGGAAGAGGTAAACACCAGGACAAACTCAAGGGATGCAATTAATTTACTTTGCAAAAACAACTTTTCTTCCCCCTTGGGAAAAATTAAGTTTACAAATTAATTTACATTTCAATATAAATATAATTGTTCAAGTTAACTGAAGATGACACTGTGTCAGTAGACTGTTTTGGACACTTCATGGTGTTGTCCATGACATTAAATTTTTTCTCATTCTTTTGCCTAACAAACTGTAGAGAATACAAAAAACTCAGCATTGTCACCAACACTCTCAAAACATTTCACTAGCATGGTGAGCACCACAAAAGTTTGTTCATTTAACTAAGTTCCAGTAGCCCAGATTAAAAAGGTCACTCACATTGGGACACTCAAGTTAATTTGTTTTTATTTAGAGACTTTAATAAAAAAATCACTTGTAGCTTTTATTTTGTAAAAAAAAAAGTTATAATCTGGACAGAATTAGTAATTAAGATAATATATTATAGTTAACCGTGGGGTTTTAGCACTGATAGGTTAGTTGCTGGGTAAAAAGGGCAGGGTGGATGAAGTTACCCAGAGTTGCATCTGAAAGAAAAAGTAAATTCGAATTTACCGATTGCTTGATTTTGGTTTTATTTAACATTTGTTTCAGGGCTAGCCTTTTTCTCTTTGGCATTATTTAACCTTTCACTTTTATGAACAATTAAAGGCAAATGAATATAAGCCCTTCCAAAACCAAGAATCTACTGAAGCCAAAGGGAACATCATCATTTTGCAAAAGAGAAAAAAAAAAAATTACCTTTAGGCTACTTAAACACTCAATTTACCAAATTACCCCTGTTTAGTGTAATGGAATAAATGGCATACATAGAGGATTGCTGTTGGCAGGGTATCATTAGAGCTCAAAAGGTAATGGGCCCTGAATAATGCCCTGAGGAGCCCTGGATGCTGCCAGCTGCAGCTGAATGACCATCTATCAGAAGTTAGAGGGCAGAAATCCAAAAGCTAAGCTTAAAATTTTGTTGTTTTGCAGTGGAGATCTTATACATGACTCTCAGATTAGCATGAAAAGCATATTTAAATGGAATAATTTTCTTCAGTTGTAAATGCTTGGACGTGAGCTGGTAGTCCTAGGCTGTCTTTGTGGTCAATGGGAAGAAATAAACATTTCCACAACTGAGTGGAATTGAGCCCACACAGACACCTAAAATAGGTCAGATGAACACCCACCATCACCAGCAAGTTCCTATTTTGTCATCAAGCTGAAAGTTAAGTGAGTAAGTCCTAGTCAGCATGATTATGGAGTGGGAGGGACTGAAAAAAGATTTTAGCCAATGTAAGTCTTAGGAAATCAATATTGTGTGGATCTTGGACTTATATTCAAAGACTGAGACTATGAGTAATTCCTGAATTCTCTGTGTGGAAAGGATGATGGGACTGCCAAAAGAAAACTCTTCACCTTTGCCTGCAGGACCGCCCTGACACCACTCACCTTCTATAGCATATAATTCCAGGATCACAGAACAATAGACCATCCTGAGTTGGAAGGAACCCATCAGGATCATCGAGTCCAACTCCTGGCCCTGCCCAAGACACCACAACAATCCCACCTGTCCCTTAGAACATTGTTCCAACACTTCTTGAACTTTGGCAGGCTTGGTACTTTTGACCATTTCCCTGGAGAGCCTGTTCAGTGCCCAGAGAAGAACATTTTCCTAATGTCCAATCTAAACCTCCCCTGACACAGCTTCATATGGGGTATTACAGTCCTGCTATCACTGAGCTCAAACTCACAGGGTGGACATCTCTCTGTAAAGTGTGTGAATGACTTTGTCCCATCCACCTACACTGAAAGTCTCCACTGAAATGTCTCAATTGTTACAGGATTTACCTCTCCTCCTCACAAATATAATTGCCTGCTTCCAAAATCTAAGCAAAAACCATCACCAAAGGTCATTTTCCCATCTTTGCAAGCAGACTGTCTTGTTAACCTTCATATCCTTATTAACTGTTCCTTTCCTTTTACATATCGTGATTCTGTTTTTTGTTTCAAGTTTCCTTGTTTATTTTTGTTCTTTCATTTGGAAACAAAGGATTGATCACTGCTTTAATTTTGGCAGTAATTGTAATTGATTCAGCCTTAGCAACAGACCAGGAATAAGGAGGAAAAATAGCAATTCCATTTCATTGAAGATTTCACTGTATTTAAAAAAATATATATAAAATTACTGTTCATCTGCTGCAAAATTTAATTTTAGGCATTTGTAAAAAAAAGCCATAAACAAGTTTGATTCACATCATTGCCATAGAAGTAAACCTTTTCTACTGAACAAACAAGAAGTTAGGACATTCGCTTTGGATGTAAAAAATAATTTCAGTTCCTCTTCTATGCACAGAGGGGATTAATCCTTTATCTTTCAGTTGGTGAGGGTGTGTCTCCATGATCAGTGTGGAACATACCCTGAGGTGGAATGCTTTCTGTCATTCCTGGTGGTGCCATTTCTCTCTGCATAAATAATGAAACATGCACTGAGCATAGACTGAAATGCAGCTCTCCCACCTCTCAAGTGATCCTCCAAACACCAGGACACAGAGTCCTGGCTACTTAAATATTTTTAAACAAAGTGCAGTCACTTTAGAGGGCTTATAAAATGGGGAGAGCAAATTTATACATGGGCAAATATTGATAGGATAAGGGGAAATTATTTTAAAATAAAAGAGGAGATATTTAAATTCAATATTAAAAGGAAATTCTTTATCTAGAGGGTGGGGAGTCCCTGGCACAGGTTGTCCAGAGAAGCTGTGGCTGCTCCATCCCTGGGAGTGTCCAAGGCCAGGTGGGGCAGGGCTTGGAGGAATGTGGAAGGTGTCCCTGCCCATGGCAGGGGGGTGTTAGAACCAGATGAGCTTTAAGGTTCCTGCCATCTGAAACAATTCTGTGGTTCTGTGACTCAAAAAGAGAGTGTAAGGAGAGGTTACCCCTGAATATTAGAGGAATTTGGGATGAGTAGAGGCTCATATACACACAGGTACAGTTACCAAGTGAATTGAGTCCTGACAGTAGCTGTATCTCATAAAAGGTACTGCAAAGCCCTGTTTTCAATAGTGTATTCTTTCAGCTCTTCTTGATAGTTTTGCAGTAGATAAAATTATTCCAATATTTTAAAGTATTTGGATATATAAGAATCTAAGTTGAAGTATTTAAGTATTAAGCCAAAATTATTATATCCCAAATATATTTCTTATTCCAGATATCACCATTCTTCTTCATTGTCTTCCTAATATTTACATTTTCTCTGTACTATAATATTGAAAAATCTATTTCTGCTTTGAATCCATTTTACTACTTTTATGCTCTCCCAAAATGAAACTTTAGACTTTAGACTCATCTCTAGATTTAGGGTGAATGAGGAATTTTCTTTAGTTAACCTTTGTTTGAACTCTGGAAAATTGTCCTAATTTTGGTCTAAAAATATTCCTCATCAGAGAGGTTTGGCACAAAACCTTGGATATCAAACAAAGTCTTGGACTTCTGTTTGCCAGGATCACATTATGGCTCTGAGTGCTTTATTTTTTATCTTAACTTTACTATAAGGTGTCAGAGCATCCTCTGTGATCTGTGATATGTTTCTTCCCAGTGAGAGGAGGTTCTGTGGCATTTGGGGCCACGTATTTGTGGGGTTTTGTTTCAAAGCTTTATTCTAACAGCTCTCTAAGGGACACAGATTGCAGGTGGCTGAGTTTTAAGATGACCCTGCTAAACTCCTCAGCAAGGGGCCCTACCAAACGTGGAGCAAACACCACGACAAATGACAGAAAGCTTGGCTGCGTCACTGTGTCCATCCTCAGCTGACGGGAAGGAAGATGGGCCAAGGGTGTTGAAGGGAGGCCAGAAATGGGGCTGTGTCAGAGCTCATTAATGTCACAACAACTCCAAAAGCCATACGTTATTTAGACAAGCCCCGGGGCGATCCTAATTGACAGTGTAGAGCTCAAAGCCACCTTTACTCCCTGTCCAGTGGCGTTCAGCATCATTATAAAATTTATTTCTCTTGATCTACCCCTGTGAGGAAGGGACTGGCTACCCTATTTTAAAAACAGGTATAGAAATAGCAAACCACTTGATTTATGACATCCAGGACATTTATATCTGAGCCAGAAAGAGAACATTGCCTATTCTTTAGGCTGGCATATGTATGCCCAAGACCATATTCTCCATATGTCAGATGTTTTTTAGAAATACTAAACAAATTAATATTACATGGGTTAGCAACAGATTAACAGAATGATTAAAAAAAATCAAAAAGCAGTCCTGGAGTCTTCACATTCACATTGAGCCTACTTTAAAAAGTGCTTTGATGATCGTCTCTCAACATAAAAAGAATTCAGCTTGCATCCTAAACATAGACATGCAAAATCTAACACTCTTTTTCTCTTTCTTTCTTAACATTACTAGGTTCTGTTTCTTAAACAGAAATTACTGATTTCATATTCCAACTAAGTTATCTTTTTTCTAGAGATGGTCCTGTTTCAGATGGAGGGAGGAACAAAAATGAGAAAATTAAAAATACAGTCAGGAAGGGGAAAAAATCTCTTTACTACCTTACGAAAGAGTCGCACCTGGCTGATGGGTAGGACAGGTACCCTTACTTCCCCTTTAAATTGGATCTAAACTCTGACAAAATTTTAAATTAAAAAAAATCATTGCTGCATGTTGGATTTCAGAGTCTGTTTTTTAAACACAGAGTGCTTACCTCAGAGAGGCTTTTATTTAAAAAAGAAAAGCCAAATTTCATCTAGCTGGTATCAGTATCTCACAATATGTTTATTGAATGCTGATCCAGACAAAAAAGAACAGCTAAGTAGGAGGAAGTCTGCATTTTTGTGTATTAAAAGTGATAGAAAGCAAGATCCTAACCTAAAAATATTTTATTCTGTAGTCAGTAAGTCATGAAATATCAAAACAAAGCCACTTCTGCAATTTAAGAGGATGCAAAGCCAAATCAGTTTAAGTGTTTTGATTTTGATTTTAAAAGCTGAGTGGTGAACCACCAATGTTAGAAATCAAAGAATGTGAAGAAAAAGACTAATTTAGATCTGAAATCTCATTCTGGGCTTTCTTGAGGTTAAAAATGAAACACTATTTTACATAGAGGTAAAATATACCTGGCAATATTTAAGGGAGATCACAGTGATACTACATCTGATGAAGCAGGTACAGACAACAGTGTCTGATGGAAAATACAGAAAAAATTATCAAAGTCCCTTTTGATACTAAGCATCACAAATTGGCACAAAAGGTGGCCCTGAAAGTAAAGAAATAAAATAAATATTGAGGCTTTTGTAAAGCAAATGTGCTGTACAAATAACAGCCTGAAGACTATTGTGTTGTGAAAAGGACTGAACTTAAGGAAGATGAACTGAAGAAATAAGAATAGATGCAAACATTCTTACACATACAGGTCACACACAGAAATACACCACATGTACCTAACTGTGGTGGAAACAGATGGGTCCATAAGAATTTCCATCATTTCTCTACCTACATGTTTTATTTCACTACTCCTGTTATTACAAATAAAGAAAATATTTGTCCAGTCTCTGAAGAATTTAGTGTCATTGTGTTCTTTCCACTCCAGACAAAGCTAATTTTTTACATTAAAAATTGAGAGCTCTGATCAAAACATTAAGCAATTTTTTTCTAAATTTCAAAGCAAATATTTATCTCACGCAGGAAAAATAGTTATTCTTTTTATGCAGCTTAGAATGGAACATTTTAACATTTTAGAACTCTCTCTTGAAACTTAAGAAAATGAAATTCATCAAAATCAACTCTTAGTTACAAAGAAGTATAAATTTCATCACCTACATGTATTTAAAATTTTATTTAGAAGAAAATATCTTCTAAAACCTCCCAAGTGTCTTATAACATTTGATCTAAGAATGAGACCAGGGTCCTGAAGTGGCCTTTGGCATCTCTTTCCCATGGCTTGTTGAGAAGGACCTCAAGACTGCAATCCATCTTAAATGCATGATGACTTTTCCTGTTCAGATCCTTTCTATCCCTACTGTCATGCTGTGGCATCCCACCCTTAAGGGCAATGGAGCACCCAAGAAATTCTTGTGGTCAAAAAGGAATGACAAAAGTCAGATGGTCCACAAAACTTACAGAGTTTTATTCATAAATTATTCACTTGAATTGAAGTGAGTGTTAGTCCCTGAATTTCTAGCAGACAGACATGGTGGATTTTGGGTAAGGGATGGGGTAAAAGAGAAGAGAGAGAAGGAAATTATGGAAAGAGTAGGAGGGAGCGAAGGAAGGAAGGAAGGAAGGAAGGAAGGAAGGAAGGAAGGAAGGAAGGAAGGAAGGAAGGAAGGAAGGAAGGAAGGAAGGAAGGAAGGAAGGAAGGGAGGAAGGAAGGGAGGAAGGAAGGGAGGAAGGAAGGGAGGAAGGAAGGAAGGAGATTCCAGCCATGTTGGGCAAGAGATAAGGTAGAATATTTGACTGTGGAGCAATAAAATACACTTTTCCCAACAGAGGCAAAGAGGATTTTGCGTTTATGATCTCCCTTTATGTCATGCTGAAAGACTTGCTTTATTTCAGTTACAGAGAAAATTTATCCCTCCTGGTTTTTAGCTCAGTATCATGACCATAGATTCACTGCAGATAAGTGATAAGCAAGTCCTTAAACCAACACAGCAGCTGTTCAACCTCCCCCTGAAGGTTTTCTCTCAGGTAATTAAGTAAACTTTGTCTTTTAATGACATTTTCTTTGGTTTGGTTCCTTGACCTATCTTCACTCAGTGACAGAAGAAGTTTTTGCCTACAGATAATCATCTATTCCACATACTGAATATTCTTCTGTGGATATTAATTTGAAAATGGCTCTTTGGGTTATTCTTGCTCATTGCATCAAGAAAAAAAATGGACAACTAACACAGCAGGCTAGGCTGTGCAAGATGCTGAACTTTGAATTTCAACCTTGAGGAGATTAAAACTTGATCACCACCTGCTAAAACTCATATTGCCATTCCTTGGAGACTGGAAATCAAGGGAGCATTTTGATCTGTGTATATCACCCATCTCTGAAATAGATGGAGTTGTGGGCTGTGTTGACAACCACAGCTCTCCCGATGAACCTCTATCTCGAACACCTACAGATGGAACAAACGCCCCTTCAGAGACCCAGGGAAGAAAACATCCCACTCTGCATTGACAGACAGGTGGTTGCATGGGGATACAAACCTTGGTTTAAAGATCTGGCCGTGCATCAGTGCTGTGGGTTCACTTTTGGGAGGGTTGGGTAGCTGAAATGCCCCATCTACCCTCTGGCACAGAAGCCACCCTGTGTTCAAGAGGTGTTTGTGGTTCCATTTTCTGCTGTTCAGTGCAGCTCTTTGTGAGCTTGCTAACGTTTAGTAAGAGATAACAGATTAAGCCAAGTGCAGGGATAATGAAATATAAATTAGTAGGTTTGCCAGCCTTTATCCACAGCACTGTCAGAGTGTATTATCTGGTATATCTAGTTCAGAGCAGTCAGTTAAATTTCCCCTTATCAGAAACTGAGTGTGAAGTGTGGTAATGTTGCTAAGTGCAGAACAAAAATCTCTCTTTTTTTGCATCCCATGACTGCTCCAGGCAACATTCTTGGAAATCTCTGAGTAGGAAGGAAAAGAAGACCCTGAGATATATACACTGTGACAAGCCAGGAGGCTAAGCTCCACCGGTAAACCGTCCTGTGAGCGGCAGTCGCCTGTGGCTGTGACATTACCACACTTTGCTCAGCTTCAGAAAGGGAAATTTAACTGACGACTGCTATGAACTGAAGCCACAGCCTAAACCAGATAATACACCCTGACAATACTGTCAGGCAAAAAAGGCTGTGTTCCCATTGATTTCATCGCATTGGAGACATATTACCCAGGGCTGTGTATGTTTGAGGGTATATGTGAACACTGTGGGAATATCAAAGGGAAAGACACACTGATTTGGGCAGAAACAGGCCTCACAGAGATAAATCCCTGAAGTGCACTGACTGAAATATATATTATTTGGAGAATGGGGCATGGAAAAGATATTGATTGTAATTATAACTTTATCCTCAATCTACATCTGATATACCCTGCTGGGTTTGTTTAAAAGAGTAGAAAGCAGGGAGAAAAACACATTTTTTTGCATCTCTGGGTTGTTTCTGAATGTTTGGAAGTCCAGTTTGGAAGTCAGTATTTTCAGATGGATGCAAACATCATTAACAGAAAAAACTCTAAAGGTTCAGATCTTGGGCTCAGCTTAGAGAGGATCCCTGCTTCTCTAATCTCTAGGGCCTTGGACTATAGGTCTCAATAAACATGTTTTGTGATCAAATGATAAAGGTGGCACATATAGAGCCACAATAAGTATTCTAAAATAATTTAAGAAGTGTTTTAAAACAAAAAAGGTTCTCATACTTTAGAACAGCCCAGAATGAGAGGCCAGCCTCTAAATATCTGGCTTTAAAGGAAATCTTTCTGAAGTTGGAAAGAAAAGCTTGTGTTCATCTCCCTCTTTTTTTAACACTAACATTTGTTAACCTTCATGATTGTCCCCTCACAAACTGTAGACATCAATGCCTGCAGAAAAATGCTACTTCTTAAATTTACCTTATTTGCATGATGCCCCCATTTTGTTTGGCTTAAGAAGCATGAGAATTTTTCTTATAACCCCTTTTCTCTTTTACTTCTTGCTCATTGATACTCCAAAGCTTTGGAGCATAAATGAGGAAGGAAAGATGAAAATAAAGGGTCCAAACTTTAAAATAAGCTGGTTTGTCATGAAAGTATCCAGGCTTCCAGGTGGTCAGGATTTACTCTTTGTGGAACCTCAATCTACAGGTCTGTTGGACTGTTGGTGTCAATTTTTCCTCAAGGACTTGGTGAAGAGCTTCTGGGTGTTAAAATTCAAAACTTTCTCTATTTTCAGTGATGAGCAATTCCAGATCCCCTCCTTCTGCCAGAACATGTATTGCAAAACTGGAATGAGTTTACCATGAGCATCTGAGTTTCTCCAAGGGCTATCAGAAGAAGGTGAACAAGCTTCATTGGTTTTAGTGTATATCTACAATGTCAGGCATCCTTTGGAAAAGGGAGGGAAGGAGGAAAAATATTAATAAAACAAATCATTATTAATTGCACCTTTTATAATGGAAGTGTAAAGCATAAAAAAATGGATCCTGTCTCCATGTAGAATATTTATTTGTAACATTTGCAATTAACTCACTTCTCATTTCTCTGCTGCTCCTTAAGTTCACATACTGTCTTTTTCTCATTCTTAAGAATTCAACAGCTTCAACCCCAGCACTCTGCAAAAGCCATAAATTAGGACCTGAGATGAACTGATGTTTTATTTGAAATGTTTCATGCTGGTTTGCAGCTTCAAAATTAACATGAAACAGCACCAGAGGAAACAGAAGGATTCTCCTGCATTGTACAAAGAGCTATGTGAACTTTTGAAATACTGAGATCTCATTACTGACAACATTTTGACCTCGGAATTTTCATGCGCTGACCTGGAGTCTACCTTTGGAAGTAGAAATGCAGATTCCCCTATCAGCATGACTGCATCGGTTTATCAAGCCAGGATTTTTTTCAAATGCAAAGCAAGGGTACATGGCTTTCAAAAATGAGGAAAAGTAATTAAAAATTATAGATATGCAAGCAGGAAAAATAAATGATCAGCTAGGAAAAAGGCAGATAGAATGCAGTCCTTTCTGGGGTACTTTTGGTAAGCTTTTATGTTTTGTTGCTAAGCCTGTTGAATCCCATCCAGAGATCTGGGATTAAAAGCTCTGCAGAGGCTTAAAGTACCAAACAGAAAGCAAAGAAAGAGCAAGAGCTACTCGTCTTCTGAAGCTCCCTCTTGTTACTCCTGTGACCCAGTTTTATTGGGAATGCTACTCAACAGCAAAAAGAAAAAAACATATCTGAGATAAGGCAATAGAACAAATACTAAGGAAACATTTTCTGTTTAGTTGGAAAAGAAACCAAGCAAAATATTCTGGTTCCACAGAAGCCAAAAGCAGTCAGTGCTAATGTCAATAGACCCAGAAGTTCAATACAAAACCTTCTCAAAATTTGGAGCAATTATTTTAAAAGACTTTCTAATTCAAAACCTGGGGAATAGCAATGCATTCTCACTTTATGGGTTGCAGGAATGAGGACCTAAGGGCAGGGGTCTGGAAATAAATTATCTTTAAGGTCTTTTCAAACCAAACCATCCTGTGATTCTATGAGTAAGTGGCTTACAAAGTTTCTCAGGGCTCAATAGAATTGTATTTCTTACAAAAGAAAGCCCAGAGACAAATCTTCATTGAGTCCCACCCATAAGAAAAGTTAGGTTGCACCAGCTAAAAATCTAGCCAATTGATCACATTTTTTTTCAACCTCTCTTCATTCAGTTCTAATGTCATGGAATGAATTCAGGAATTCTTCAGGGCTTGGACAAGTATAGAAACCCTCAGGGAATGGGAGCAGCAAAGAAACGTCTTTGCAGGGAAAGAATGTCACTGTCATCAGGGCAACGGGTCACTTTAGGCTTGGGATTTAACACAGATTTTTAGCTGCTTTGCACTATGTATAAATCTTGTGAGCTCAACACTTACCACTGATCCCCCTGTTCCTTTGTGGGATTGTTGTATTCTATTGCAACAAAATAATGCTGCAAGCAATTTCATCTCTCAGTGTCATTTTCATTCCAGATTGCTCGGTGCTGGAAATTAGCTGGATGGTGTTGTTTAAACTGTTTTTAAAACACAGAGTGTAAAAACCTCACCTCCAGACTCCACAAGACTTCCCTAACCGACTATGACTGAATGGAAAATTCTGCCGCTCTGATTAAACTTATATGTAGAGGTGAATAAAATATAAAAGAGGTCTTGAGCATCATCTTTTATTTAGTGTCTTGTCCGATAAGTATGATCATACTTTTAAGGATCACAGTATATTTTTAGACACCTTGTAAAGCACTCAAGCTTTTGCTTAGAGTACTAAGAGTGTATGGTTTAATAAGCCAGTTGACAGAACATTAGTGACATCAAAGCCATGGAAAAAACCCTGTTTGCTTGCTCTTCCTTTCATCTGACTTTAAAATACAGTGCAATCGACAGGATTAGGAGAGAAAAGCACACATACACACACAAACCAAGTGCATTTCATGAATACTGTGTGATGAACTGTTTGAAAATAATGATTATTTTCAGGAAACAGATATTCTTCTCCTTCTAAATGCACATCAGATTTTATGCAAGCCCACTGTCTCAATCTGCTCGTATGTTGCAATTTATCAAGGGATTTCTTGGGGATACCAGATTGATGCCATCTGGGTATTGTGTAGACAGGAAAAGTACACGATGCTTCGCCTCCTTTCTGCTGTTAACCCCCAGTTTGTCAGGTTTGCTCTTGAAGACAGAGAATATTCAAGTTTCTATGTCTAATGTCAGGCTAGAGCCCCAGGAGAGGTGGTAGGTGGTTATATCCATCAGGTCACATCTGACATAAACACCACACATGGGACACATCTCGCTCAAATAAAAATGTCCACAGAGCTGGTTTCCTGCAATACTCACCAAAGCCAACACAGAGCAAGGGAAATTTAAGCAAATAATTAATCTGACCTTCTGAGATATTTATTTCAGATTAGCTGCAGTGATTCCTAAAAGTGCTTTTTCTCCCCACTTCATTTTTCCTTTCTCTTTTCTTTCTGCAGAGAGGTAGAGCATGTGGTTACATGTATCTGCATTGTACATAATGAAAGATACATTATACAAACTTTGTTGCATTTCTGCAGGATACTTGGACTTTTCCTAGTTCTATTAACCCCAGAGCCATCTCATGTCAGAGGATATGATACAGTTTTGGTTAGGCGTTTTGCTCATCAGAGAAGATCCTATAATATAAAGGGAAGCTAATTGAAAAGGAATCATAACCAGCAACCCTCAAACCACACCTGGGTGCAGAAATATTGAAATACCATCCAGTTTGCACATCATCACCTCCAATTGGCTGTCTAAAATAATGCATTAATGAGGAAGATTTACTCTCAAAACACCTGTGGAAACATAAATTTAGCAAAAAGATCACCTTTGGGTTAATTTTGTTAGTCACTTCAGTTATTCACCTCAGAAGCTGCAATTCTGTATGTTCACTCTTTGGTTCTGCAAAGAATGGGGAGAAAAAATTTGGCTTTTGGATTGTGTACTATTGTTTGATAAGAAGGTACAACTCAGGAATAACACAATGCATCCCTCTGAACACCTAAATTACAGACTCCTTTTGTTCCAAATATCAACGCTTTAGTGCTACTCCTCTCAACAGCAGTACTGTGTCCATTATTTGACTTCACCTTGGACTGGAAAAAAATTGATTTAAAAAGTTGTTATTTGATTTATTTATAAAGTACCAGCTGGTCATTTTCATATGACCAAAGAAGCTGTGGCTGCCTCATCTCTGGAAGTGTTCACAGCCTGGTTGGATGGGGCTTGGAGCAACCTGGGATAGTGAATAGCATGTCTGCCTGTGGCAGGGGGTGGAACTAGGTAATTTTTAAATTCATTCCAACCCAAACCATTTCATGATTCTGTGATTGTTAGGCCTTCATCTGCAGGTCTTGAGGCCTGTCGTTAATGGGAGAGCAATGTATTTGAATAAGAGAGCCTTTGCAGTTTACACATTGTGTATCATCTCTGGTTTTCCAATACTTTGCACAAAGTGGTAGAACAGTAGGATTTCCTAATTCACTGGGAAGCCAAGTGCTCATATCTATGTTACTTTCCATATAAAACACTTAGAATACACTCAGCTGTGAACGTAAAGCCAAAGCTGAACAGTGAATTCTCCTTAAGGCCTGATTTTCCAGGCAGTATTTTGCCTATGGAGATGTTTCAGCATTAATTTTGATCATATTCTCTTTCACACCCTCTATCTAAGGTACTAAAAAGGGAATTCACAGGAATTCGTAAGGTGCCATAAGCAATGTTCTCAGAAGTGTAAAAGAAATGAATACGATAATAGCTTTCAAACTAAGTTCTTCTCAATGTGTTTAGTTCACTGGGTGTTAAAGAACATTTAGTAACAGTTTAAACGAGTCAAATGAGGATTCAATCAGAATTCATCAGGTAAGGCAGTACCAAAACTGAACATTATACCCTCTTTATACATGCTCTAAAGGTGTCTCTCCCTTCTTGACCTGTTCAGATGAAAGCTGACTGGCTCCTTTAAAGCACATTTTTCAGGGACATTAATCAGAGCATTGAAAAAGTTGATTTTTTAAAAATCTTTTTAAGCCTAGCATTTAATATCTCAGCCCACTCTGCACAATGGGAGCTGTTAGGCTTCTGCTGGAAATTTCTTTCTCAGCAAGGGCTGCACATTGGGCACGTCCACCTCTGGAAGTAAAGCCTATTTTCTCTGGTGTTAAGAGGTTTTTGCCACTCAGGTGGATTGCAGCACATGTCTCATGTCCTCTCAGTTCTAGGTGTAGGAGGTCAAGATCTGTAGGAAAAGTAATGAGCTGGTTGAAAAGTTTTCACTTTTTTCATCACTCATCCTTGAGATATATGGATTAGATTTAGATTAGATGTTATGAATAAATTATTCTCTGTGAGGGTGAGGAGGCCCTGGCACAGATTCCCAGTGATGCTGTGACACTTCCATCACTGGAAGTGTCCAAGACCAGGTTGGACAGGGCTTGGAGCAGCTTGGGATAGTGGAAGGCATCCCTGCCCATGGCAGGAAGATTGGAACTAGATGACTTTCCAGGTCCCATTTAACCCAAACCATTCTGTGGTTCTGTGATTCACTGGTATTAGCCCCATATGGAAAATTCCCATGGACTTTCACTGGGGAAAAAGAAAAGGACATCTTCTCAGAAATTCTTAAGTGCTCAAATTGAGCAATGAATTTTTTTCCCTCCATAGGATTGAATATATTCTTCCACAGGAGATAAGTTGTTCTATATGCTGATTTATATATTTTCAGTATGATTTCTCTTAAATTCCTTGACAAAATATTTCCAGGTGTGAATATTTTTTTGTTACACTCCTACTTAATACCTTAAGACAGAAAGAGTAGGTATTTAGACTGTCTTACAAAAGTATCTGAAGAACTTCTGAATTTAAGGCTAGAGACATTCTTGTATACAGGATATTATTGACAAGTAACTCCCTTCAATTATAGCAAACAGGACAAATTTACCAATCAGTCTAATTTATTTGAATATTTTGCAGAAACACATTTTACAAACATATTTATTTGAATATGATGCCCACACACAGGGTGTGAAATGAGACAAAAGGATGGCAAAACGTGGGATAGATAACTGGAATTTTAAGCAGCATGAATGGATGATGGTGTGAGTATTAGTGCTTCTTTTTTTTTCCATCACATGGAGACAACATCGCTTCAAGTCCCATGCTGATGGTTTCACCTGGCACATGTGCTCAGGGCTGGAGATGGTCACCTGGATTCATGTGAGGTGTCCTGTTTGCAGCTATTGATACATAAATGCATTTTCCCCCCCCTAATCTCTGCCAGAGCTGCCCTGACCAAGGATCTGCAGCCCAAGCTCACATGACACAGGAGGTCATTGAGCTTTTGAGGTCCCGCGTCACTGCTCTCTGTGATACAGAACAAATTGAGATGGAACATGAGTTAAGACATTCAGATTCCTCTTATTGGAGGAATACATTCCAGGAATGAGACTTAATACATAAAGAGTCATAGAATTTTTTGGTTTGGAAAAGACCTCTAAGATCATCAAGTCCAATCACTAAGCCCAGCACTGCCAAGGTCATCACTAAACCATGTCCCCAAGAGTCACATCTACACGGCTTTTAAATCCCTCCAGGGTTGGTGACTCCATCTCTGGCCTGGGCAGCCTGTTCCAAGGCTTGACCACCTTTTCTGTGAAGAAAATCTTCTTAATATCCAATCTAAACCTCTCCTGGAGCCCCTTGAGATCATTTCTTCTGGTCCTATTTCTTGTTTCCTGGTAGAAAAGCCCACCCCCAGCTGGCTCCACTCTCCTGTCAGGGAGTTGTAGAGAGTGAGAAGGTCTCCCCTGAGCCTCCTTTTCTCCAGGCTGAGCCCCCCCAGCCCCCTCAGCTGCTCCTCCTCAGACCTGTGCCCCAGACCTTTCCCCAGCTCAGCTCTCTTCTCTGGACATGCTCCAGCCCCTCAATGTCAATGAAAATACGAAAATATCTCAACCTGGTGGGATGAATAGAAGCTCATTATCACTCCAAGAAAACTGACAAGCAATAAATAAAACTGTCAGATGAAATTTGTTTTGATTATTTAAGGTAAGCAATAAAACTGAAGTTCAAGAAGGTTCCTGACACGGGTAGGTGGCATTAATTCTTGACACAGGCAGCCTTAGAAGAAATAATTTGAAATATTCATGTAATATATTAGCTACTAAGTCAGTTGTGAAGGGAACACGCCTGCACATTGCAGGATAAAAAATGATGCAAATCTGCAATGCGTAAAAGCCATAAAACACAAGGGATGAGCCAGTCAAAATTTTAGGAAGAAATGTAATGCTATAACTTAGGAACACATTCTGAGTCAACCATCCCAATCATCAGGCAGTGCTTTGCTGTTTTGGACAACCACAAAATACAACAATGTGTCAGAGCATTAACTTATCAAATTTCATGTTAAAAGCTCAGAGTCAATGGGCTGCTGGGACTATAATTCTTGAGATGCATCTTTTGAAGATAAACTGAAGAGCTGGAAGGCTCTCTCTAGTTCTAAGTTCTGGCACAGGATGGCCACATTCACGTCATGAAACTCTTGCTTCCCCATGTAGGTTGACCATGGACAAACTACCTATTGAGAAATGTCCATAAACCATATTAGCTCTGTGAGCAGAAAGTTCATGGGACAGTGTTGACCAAAGAAGTACATTCTTCCAACAATATTGATAATGCCCTCTCCTGACACAACTAATTTTGGGTTTTTGTAGCCCTGATTTCCTGGGTGATCCTCTTTTACTCAACAAGTTGAGTGATTAAACCCTTCATTTCCATCAGTCTTTTCCTCAGGAAAGACCAGGGTTTTTCTGACTGACAAGTTATTATGAACAAATGAGCAATATCAGCTCCTTTGGCTCTTCATTCGTGTGCCCAAACAATGAACACCATAAGGACTTGTGGGGAGTGAAAGAAGAGTATCCAAACCAGGAACTATGTCAGAGTAACTGCTTTGCTCAACTTCCACCTCTGTAGGTGTTCACCAGTGTTTTCCACAAAATTACCAGTACTTTTTAACTAGAAGAAACTTATGTCCTAACCTCAATAAGATTAAGTTGCTGACCTTAATATTTTGGCTGTGAAATTCCTTATGATATATTATGGGTATCAGTGCAAGATTTAGAAAGAAACTTGATACTAAAATATGAGCAAAACAATTCATATTTTTGCTCTTCTGAGTTTCACAGTCAGCTAACTAAGCAAATATCAGAACCACCATTACATTTTTACTGTTCATTTAGGAAGGACAAACCAAATTAGCCTTAAAGACTTCCCTGGAGTATTAGCCAGGCAGGCAACACATGTGACCATATACCAAATATCTGCACATTTTCTGGGTTTGAAAACAAAGCAAACACTTTTGAACATGTAAGTTTGTTTAGGGATACAGATGGATAAATACAAAGACACGACTCGGTAATCTTACAGGTCTTCAGGCTTTCTGCATTCCCTTTGCAACCTATTAGTGATCTGTCTACTAATATTAAATAAGCTCCTTTAAAGAATTTTCCCTAGATTGGTTTGAATCAGGAACTTGGAGATTTGAAATAGGCACTCCTTCCTTGCAGTTAAAATAAAATTGTGTTTCTGCTGAAAAGTCAGTTCAAGAAAACTGTACATGTGTTCCTAAAACAGGACAAAATAGTCTTAATATGAGGAGGAAAACAGGCATAGCCTGCTACTCAACTCTTGTGCAAATACTATAAATTTTGGGCAGGATTTTAATCACAGAGACTTCTTAATGACCACAAGTGTTTTCTTCTCAGAGGAAAAGTGCAGAACTTTGCTGTGTTCTGCTGCGGACAATTGTGTTGAGTTTAAATGAGAATGAACCATGTGTTTTGGTAAATTACAACTGTGGCAGTTTGAAATATATCATTGTGCATTAAAATGTTTATTTTAATAAGAATTTTAACACCACTTTTCACCTGGTGCTCTTATTTTTCAAAGAAAATAATTCTGCTTTCATTGTTTATTCTTTGCTACTAAACAAAAAAATATGAAGTACTTTTTGGTGCTTTCTGATAACCCAGAGAAAATAATAAAATGTTCTTAATTTATTTAAATAAATATATGGATTTTCATACATATATTCAGCCTTTTCATTGTATTGGAAAAGGAGAAATAGTCTTATTTACCAGACAGTGACTGACATTTTACAGCCAGTTTGTACCAAGTCTGAATCCATGAGTATGGGGATACTCAATGAAAATGCACAACATTGACAGTACAGAGTTGTGCTCTTCAGGTAAATATTCCCCTCTCTTGTTCCAACTTCCAGCTGTTTAAATCAACAAAGAAAACTGTAGCTGGAAAAATGCCAGGTGACTGATGAATAAACTGCAGAATTAAAATGAAAATTATTTGTTATAAGCTGAAAGGAGAGGTAATTAAACAAAAAGCTTTGAGAACTACAGAAAACAAAAATATTTACCTTTGAAAAGTTAGGAAGAAATTCTACATAATTTTAAAGTCTAAAATTTATTTAAACCCTGACCAAGAAAATATTTATGTCCTTGTTCAGCTTTACTTATTTAGATGGTAAAGACACAGGTGTGTATGTGTTCTTATTTTTTTCTTGCAAAATCATTAGTATGTGGAATACATCAGATAACTGTCAAGCTATACTTAATAAGGTGTGATTTAAAGCATTTTACTTTTAAAATGTTATAACAATTCCCTGTTCTGGTCTTGCCTGTCTTACCTGTAAGACTGATTTGAGAGCTTAAATACATGAGGGGATTAATTTGATTCTGAATATTATCTTTAATTTATTGAAATGATGTCACTGCATAATGACAAATGGTGCCTCTAATTATTTTTTTTTAGTTTATTTTAGCATCACCTTAAACAGGAGTTAAATCAGTTTTTGTAAGTAAAGCATTTAAAGTGAAATTATCATTCTCAGTTTTTAAATTACCACAGCAAAAACAGATGCTTGTTCCAAGTGTTTCTAATTTCTTTCTCAGAATGGGATCCTAGAGTAGAGGCATTAGAAAAACTGCTTTGGCAGGCTGGGTTTTTTTGTGGGTTTTTAGTGTTCAGTTCATTTTCAGGTCTGTATTGGATTTTGAGAGACTGGGATAGCTTTTGTACAAATCTTTTATATACATATCTTTTTTTCTGATGCTGCACCAGACACCCAGGCAGTAGTGGGATCAAGGAGTGCTCAGAAACTCCAGTCTCACTTCAGCAGCCCCTGGGACTCAGCAAGATGCGCTGTGGGATCCCTGATGGACTAGGGATGACCTGTGTTCCCTTTCCAGAACAAAGCTGTCCCTTCTCCACTCTTCCTCCTCCTTCTTTCTCTCTGTCTTTCTTCACTGCCCCTTGTTTGTCCCTTTTAGTGAATCTTTTTTCCAGTTGCCTGTGTGATCATGTTCTGTGGCTGAGTGATCTTAAACAGAAAATACCCAAGTTCACACCCCCCTGTGTGTACAGACATTGCAAACAGATCCTATAAATCAGTCTGACTGTTTTATTTGTATAAGGACTATTGATTTTCTCCTTCTCTCCATGAACCAGAAGGTGGCATCTGATTACTGGCTTGTAAATTTGCATCTCTTCTATCTTCACTGCCACAGTCAACTCCACTGAATCCTTTTCTTTCCATATTCATCAGTGTGAACACACAAAATTTATGCCCACCTGTCTATATTCTTCAGTCAAACATACACAAGCATAAATATAATTTTTAACCACTTTTGTGAACACTTTTGCTTTAAATCTGAAATTACAGTGCATTTATTGACAGGTTCAGCAACACAATCCAGGAGATTGTTTTTACTCCCATTCTCCAAACTGGAAAATGAAAGCAAAAGAGATCAAAAGGTCTCCTTCAGAGGCAGACAGAAATGTTGGGACAAAGCATGGAATATTTAAACTTCCTTGCTTTCACTCTTGGTCCTTCAGCTACGAGTCGAACCAAGCATTCTCTTTTATCAAATCATGGCATTTGTAGACTCCTCAAGTCCTCAAGTGTCCATGTATTCAGACCTCAGTGAATAATTAGTGTTTGGTCCTCAGTTCTAATGAAGATGAACAAACATTCTGCATCCCCAGAATAGCTGATCCACAATTAAATTATTTTTTCCTGTTGACATGTAATCTTTTTAATAAGTATATTATGCTTTTAAACCCAAAGGTGCTTGGTTCAATCCCCTTTGCACTAGAGGTAGGTCTTAAACATCTTTTTAATATTAGAGGGGATTTTTATGAGACAAAAAGTATAAATAATTGGCTTTTTCTCATGAGAAACAGCTGGGCAGAGGTGCAAAGAAAGCTTTCAGTGAAGTCTGTGAGTTCATAGTGTAATGACTGTCAAGATCTACACTTTGAAAATGTTTGGAGGAGTTATATCATGTTAACTGCTAAATGTGAGGATTCAGATGTTTGGAACTTTCTGGCTTCAATCATCAGAGTCTTTTTGCTGTTGAATGGTGTTTTCCCTGACAGAAAATGTTTTTATAGAGCATGGACAGGATCTCCTTGCACAGCTTAAGAGAACAAACTGTGCTCTGGACAGCTGGAAATATTAATGCATGACACATGCTCTGTTTGTCCTTAATCCCATAAACAGAGAGCTTGAGCCATGAAAGATCATTTAGAAAAATGCATGGAATTTCTGAGCTTCATGACAAAGCCAAAAGACCAACCTCCATCTCCAGGGAAAGAGCAGGAATTACTGGTGCAGGTTGTGAATGTGAGTATTGCAAGGTGACAGGAACATGGGGAAGCAGCAGCCAGGACTGGAAGATGGGAACTGACAGGAGTGAGCTGTGCAAAATCAAAAAGAATATAGTTAAAGGTGATGGGATGCTGATTTATTTAATGCAACAGTAAAGAAACAAGAAGGGGTATCCTGGGTGAAAGGGAAGCTGTCTGGGCCAAAGTCACACAGGGGAAGAAGGATGAAAGAGTTATCAGTGCAGTTATTCTTGCAATCCCTTATAGATCGTCAAGAGAAGCCATGTGAATAGAGTGAGGTTTCTGTGACAATCTCATAAACATAGTGCTTTAAATAAACATATATTTGCATAGACTTACAAACATAACATATTTTACATTGCAGTGTGGTTATAAATCATACACTCTTCACATTTACAATATTAAATTGTCATTAAAAACCAAATAATTTAGGTGTTTCGGGTCTCAGATAAAAGATGAAGAACAGCAAAAACTAAATTTCCAGTATGATTCACTCACTCCTTTTAGAGCTGGCAAATTCTCTGACAAATTCAACAAGAAAACCTGCTTGTTATCCAAATTGCCTGGATTAGGTTTTGCCAAATAACAAGGATGCTGCAGAAAGAAGATCCATTGGAAAGGTTATGTACACCCAAGCAAGGATTCACTGAACCTGGATGGTGGCTGAGGTACACAATCTGTTCCACTTCTTTGTGCTCCACTCACATGCACAACTTATTCTACTTTTTTCTTACTGCATTTGAATCTGTTTGCACTGTTTTAATTTCTTTTCTAGTTCTCACTTGGTTTGATTTTACAATTCTGCTTTCATTTTGTATGAGGCATCCTTTTCCATTGTGCAACATCTTCTAAATCCATTTCTATTTATGATTTTGTCTCTGACTATGATGAATACTCAAGGAGAGATAAATGAAATATGCCATGAGACACAAACTCTATCTGATTATCTAAGAAAAGAAGCTTTGAATAAAAGGGTTCCATTTGAAATTTATAAAAATAGAAAGATTTTGGTCATTAAAGCAGTGCAGAATAGCCTTCAAATAGGAGAATTTTGAGAATAAATTAGTCTCAGCTCACAGGATGGATTCATTGTGCTCATCAAAATTTTCTGATACCAGTGTTTACAAAAAGAGCAACTATTAATAATTATAATTATCACTGTATTACAGCAATAATAAAGGTAGTTATTCAGAAAGACTTTTCTGAACTTTACAGAAAAACAAGAAAGATAAAATGCATCTCATATCACATTAAATGTCAACAGAACAAACTCTGCAGCTAGAACCATGCCAGACTCCTTTCACAGTTGATGGGGAGACAAATGGCCAGTGCGGGGTCTGATATAATTTCTCCCTTAGAAATACAATTTTTTAGAAGAAAGAAACTATTTAGAAAAGGAAGCTCTACAACTATTTTGCTCATAGGTGTCCCTGTTTGGTTTTCATATCCAAAGATACCACACCAAAACCTACAGAAATGGGTCTGCTCATGTATTACACGACTTTGAAGGCTAAAAAAGAAATCACATGCATATGTGTGCATATGTACCTGTGCAGCTTCCACAAATGAATCCAAAGGGGAAATTATATATGAACATGTAACTATTTCATTACATTTCTTCCACCTTCTGCTGCCACTGTGTTACACAAAGCTTTTATTTAGAAAAGGCAGTAATTTTGTTCTAACGTGCAGAACACCTGGCTCCCCAGAATATCATTATGGGGAAGAAACGC
The DNA here is from genome assembly GCF_048771995.1 of Taeniopygia guttata. Taxonomy (NCBI): domain Eukaryota; kingdom Metazoa; phylum Chordata; class Aves; order Passeriformes; family Estrildidae; genus Taeniopygia; species Taeniopygia guttata. The sequence goes on along the minus strand of NC_133027.1, from coordinate 4,907,336 downwards.
TTTTATTGTTTTATGATGGTTGCTATCAAAAAACAATAAGAAGAGTAAATGTGTTAACCGATATCTAATTGTCTTTCTATGGCTGGTTTGGCAGAATAAAACACCAGAACCTTCTGGAAGCAATTAAAGATATTAATAAAATGGATTTGCTGTGCACATATATCACTGATCACAGCACAGAGCACATGAGCACACAGCATATCTGCAAATTACATTATAACTCTGCATAAAGTGATCTTTTATTTTACCTGGACTTTACTGTTCGTTGTTGTGACCTGAGAAACAAAACCAGAGAGAAAACAGAGTATCTGGTTCAAGCAATAAATGAATAAATAATTGCATCACTAGATTCTTTTCTCAATGGTTTGCAAACCTTGGGACAAACTTACCTGTGACAGGTAAATCACAGGGAGGAATCTCTGGTCTGTGTTTAAGTACAAATACATTTCATTTTATTTGTGAAGATTAACAGGTTTATTGAATTGATTGAAACACTAAAGTGCACCTACTGGAATAGACATAGAAACCCCTGCTCAGCCAGTCCTTTCTCATCTATTTCTGATACAGGAGCTTCTGCTTAGGGATTTTCTCAGAACAGGTGAATTCTGAGTGTGTGTTTGGATGTGTACATGATTGCACAAGTTGAAGAATGAGGGCAAGATTTCTATCCAGAAAAATAAAATTCAGCTTAATTGTGGAAGTTAAGCCTACTCCTTTAAAGCATTTCCATACTGTGAGCGTTTTACAGCTGCAAATAGATTAAAGGGGTGTTTAAAGGTATAGCATTAAATGAGTACAAATAACTGTTTTACGTAAGTTGCCTGGGGTACATCAGTAGCCTTCTAAATGATCAAAAGGTATAGCTGGAGGCAAGGTCCAAAACCACCTGCTTATATAAAAGCCTTTTATATGAGGTAGCTGATATCATACATTTACATTGATCTTCCTTTAAACATGGTAATGAAATCAGCATCAAAATTATGTTAAAGTACTGTTATAACTACCTGAAGAGATGGGAGCTGGAGAAGTACAGTTCCATCTTTGCATTGCCCCATTTACCAGTCCACTGAGATCATGGATTCCACCTGTACCTGGCTGTGGATCAGCAGGACTGAAATGTCTTAAGCTTTTTTATGAGATTTTGAGATTGATTTTAAGCTCTGATAAATGTTCTTCACCTTAAACATATAAGCAGTTCCAACCACCTCCACGAGGACTTCAGCTTTTGCCTCAGGCTTGAGCATGGATTGGCTGAATAAGACCCAGACCAGATACAGACACTGATATTCCAGACACTTTGCTGGGCTACAGGGTTTTCAAGCAGCATTAAGTGGAAAAAGTTTATCTAGAAAAACCTGGAAGTATAGCCCTTCCAAAAATTTCAGACTCTACAATTTTGCATATCTTAACAGCTCAAGTAGCTTCATTTTTCTAAGCAAAGTTAAATCACACCAACATGAGGAGCATTATTATTCTCTATGCATTAATGATGTTATTTTTTCAAGCTTTACCTTTTTAATCAGTTCAGCATATCTTGATATTTGTAACAAGCCCACTCCTAAGCCCAAGGGGTCTTTTAAACAATAGTACTTATGCAATCAGTATATAAAATACTTCAGGCAAGTTAAATATTTTGATAGAGCAATAACTGTCTGTCAGTCTGTGTATCAGAGGCTGGACAGGGCTCTGAACAACCTGCAAGGTGTCCCTGTCCATGGCAGGGTTGGAACAAGAAGATCTTTAAGATCCCTTCCAACCCAGACCATTCTGTGATTCTGTTTGTCCCCATTCCTGCTGAAATAACCAGGTACCAACACTACAACACAAACCAAAAGCACTTTGAGGTGATGACTAGAGGCAGAAATAAATAAATCTGAATTTGGAGTATTTTTTTATTCATTGACTCCTATGGGAGGATGATGGATTAACATGGAACTAGAGGCCAAGTTAGGAGAGACAAATTTCATGTTGTAAAACCATCACTGACAAAGCCAGGAGTACTTTTCTGTTTCTTATTTACCAAGAAGAGTTCTAAACTGGCAACTGGAGAAAGTGCTCATGTTATGGTTTCTCTGAGGAGTACTTTAACAAAACTGCAGCCCTGTCTCATGGTTTGGAGGATGTGGATCCAATCTATGCCTGCAAAGCAAATAACCAGATATTTCTTCATATAATATTCCTGAAATGTTTATTAACTATTAAAAGACAAAAATCTGAATTTGGACCTTGACTGATTAATTTTGCTTGCTAAAATATAGCAATGTAACTGCTATTTATTTCCTCCTTAGAAAATGAAATATTTAGTTCACTTTTAACAGGAAAAAAAAAAAAAAAGAAGAAAAAATGAACCCAAGAAAAAGTCCTAAAAAGAAACCTGCAAACCTTAAAGGACATTGATCAGCTCCTTCTCCCCCATGAACACATGCATGAGAGAAATCTTTTAAAGTGCCCTTATTGTCAGGATACTGACCTTGTTTAAGAAAGAAAATGACATCTTTGTGTTCTGCATTTATTCCCTAACTGGGTAAGTTCCATCCAAAAACAGGGGAAAAGAAAGAAAAAAGACCAAAAACAAAAGCACTTTTTTTGAGATTTATTATACTTAGACTATATTGCTTATAAAAAGATGGAAGACCCCACAATTATGTGCATTACTTTTACAGAGAAAATTGTTTACAAAGTCTAGGGAAAAGGAAACAAAAAACTTCAGCCAACCTCAGGGTTTAAAAGCCTTTTTCAAGATACCTTTTTTCTCTCCAAGGTGCTGAGCTGGAGTCGATAAAAGACCTCTCTTTGAGAATAAAATGCAAAAAGTCAAAACAGTTTTCCATTTTAGAGGAAGCCTTTCAGTGCGTTTGCCACCATTTTAATGAGTTCTTCCCCTCTCTGGGTAGTCAATATTGGAACGTTAACCATATCTTAAGCAAGATAAAAACAAACAAAAAAAAAGTTATTTGGGCTGGTGCTTAAAGACTGTAAAATTATTGGTAAAGTCTGGCTAAAAGGCACTGAAATAAAACCTGTGAGGCAATGGCACACCTGAAAAATATATAAGTATCAAAGGAAGGGTGCTGGAGGATGGGCCAGGCTCTACTCCGTGGGGTCCAGTAATGGAACAAGAAGAAAGGGAAGGAATGCCTGATATCTAGAAATTCCACGTGAACAGGAGGCAGAACTTCTTTTCTGTGCAGTGACCAAGCACTGAACAGGTTGTCCAGAGAGGCTGTAGAGTCTTCCTCACTGGAGTTATTCCAGAACTGTCTGAACACAATCCTGTGCCCTATGCTCTGGGATGACCCTGCTTGAGCAGGGAGGAGGGGCAAGATATGAGCCCCTTGGTCCCTTCCAACCTGCCCCATCCTCCTGAGTCTGTGATCCTGTGATATGGAGCTACTGGGAGAGTGAGAAACCAAAAGAAGATGGAGAGGTCTTGTAGACAGAAACATCTCTTGCAACTTGAATATGGCCTGGATTTTTTCTTCAAAGTCCATAGAGCAATGACGTTGAGCTGGTGCAGAGTGTAACTCAGCCTGAAGGGAAAATGGCCCAAACAGGTAATTTTGCTAATTAAATTATGAGGGGAAACCACCTAGGTCTGCCTTGACAGGTTCACACCTATTTTGAAACTCAGTTCATTTGTTGGATCTAATTACCATTTTAGGTCCCTTCCAGCTGAACTCATCTACTCCATTGGAATCAATGTGGCACACATGACATGGCGTATGAAAGAAAAACAGGAAAATGGAAAAAAAAAAAAAAGGTAGCAAGATATTTCATGGTCTCAGATAATTAATTGAATTTAATAAAGGTACACAAATATATATCTATCCCCAGTAGTCCTTTCCTAGACACTAGCAAGCTGATTCCTTCTAAGCATCTTGTAGTTTTTAGGAAATGTCTGCAAGGGATGCAGCTGTTTCTAATTCACCATCAGATTTCTATAAAAATGACTAAGATGAAAATAGAGTGCAACTCATTAAAACTCAAGGATAAATTAAAAGAGGCTGAATTAAAAGCTTCCCTATAACAAAACACAGAGAACGAGGGAACACAGTCTTTCTTTGAAGTATAGATGGTGGTGGAGAGACCACCACTGCATAGAAAAATGAATTTCCAACACCTTAAGTTACTCATTACCAAGAAATACATGAACTGGAATAACTACTGTTGGGAGATGAAGAATGTTGAGCCAGCAAATGTCATCTATCATCTTTCTGCCAACAAATGCCGAATTCACCACCTCCATTTGTGATACAGGATGTAGGAGACCAAAGCAAATACCTGTTGTCAACACCTGGAACTAAAAAGACCACCTGCCAGGATTGATTGGCATGACTCGCCTTGAACAAAAGCTGCCTCAAAAATCTACAGGACAGAGACAGACAGGCAGAGTTCAGAAGGAACTTAAATAGCACCACACGCTCCCCATGATGGCTTTATCTGAACCCTGTTCAAAGCTACCTCCCCTTACTTTTTAATTCACAACTTACTGATGTCTTCAGAAGTGGAAAAAGAAAGGAGGAGAAGAAAGGAAATAGCTTTCCCTCTGCTTTCTGCAAGGATAACACACGGTCTGTTTGGCTTTGGTTTTGGGTAATGGTAGCTGTATTTTCATATTGATGATTTAGTCCTATTTCACACAAACATGGGTTTGGGTTGAAGACTACAGTGACTAGAAAAAAAATAGGTTGTATTTAGGGGTCTGACAGTCTTGCAGAGGTCATGTCCAATCCTAAGCTTTTTCCACAGAATGTTTTCTTGAAGATGTTTGTGCCAAAGAAACCACTCTAGGAGACCCTGCCTTTCAGCAGGAGAGTGGCTGCCAGCTCCCTTGTCCTGTTTTCTGTTGTCTGCAAGACAGGAAGGCAGTGAGGGAGCTTGCAGCCTGACACCTCCTGCCTCCCACTGAGGTGTGCCTCTGAGTGCCACAGCTCCCACTCCTGACCCTGCTGCATGCCATTAGAAATCTGCTCACCATGGGTCTGTGGTGCTCATTCCACAGCCTGCTGAACCCTGAAATATGATTAAATCCATGTATGGCAGCAAGTGCATCAAGGACAGCATATTTAATTTCCTGCTGGCTGCAGCCTGGCATTATCTGTGTTTCTGAAAATTGCTGCCATATTGTAGCAGTAACTATTTTTAAATTCCTAGACTTGGTGCAAATAATGAAGTAAAAAGACAATGTGTTTGTATGGGGATCGCTGAAACTGAAGAGAATGGGAGCTACTGATGAAATAAAGAGGTTTTGATAAACATTCTCTTAAGGTCAAGTTGTTTGATAACCAATGTGGAAAGACACCTCTGCAGATGACCATCAGGCTGCCTACAGCTGCCAAAAAACCATAATGAGGAGATACGTGAGTCTTTGTCCAATGGTGACAATAAAGGTGGGGCTCCCAGTAAACCAGTCCAGGATGAAACAAATAGACATTGGCCTTGGACTTCCTTATGATGGTGTACAAAACTTTATAACTACCAGCCATCCTAAAGTGTTCTTATCTTTTCTTGAATGAAAAGGGAAATGAGAGAAGCTGAGAAGGAAATAGAATTACTGGAAAAGGATGAGAAGATCTCTTTTTGAAGAAGAGATCCAAAAGATTTCTTTGGTGTTGCCCTGTGTTTCATTTGTTAGGATTAGAAGAGTTATAAACAGGTCTGTAACATGTTGGGCCTGAATTCATTAATTTAGAATGAGTCATGGGGTCACATCTCATGAAATGTAAAAAATAAAAACTGTGCAGAAATTTGGCTGGGGGAACCCTACTAAAAGATACTTTTTAAAAAAATTATTTCAGAGAATACATATCTTAGTTTGTTAATTTACTGATTCAATGCTTCTTTCAATGTTTATCCTAACAAGATCATATAACAGACTTCTACAGAAGCTTTCCTAGAGCTCAATGACACTGAGCTCTTCTCTTTGAAAGGAGGCCTGCACTATATTTCTTCTGCTAAATACTCTGTATAGGAAGATGATCACTATATAAATGTGTTGGTTTAGCAGAATCCCAGGTAGCTGGGAAAAAAAATTAAAACTTAAAAAATAAAAAGTTAAGCAACTGGTGGAAAGACTTTTCTAATGAACACAAATGTCTACGAAGCCTTGTGACATGGATTACCAGTTTTCTTTTGTTATCAGGAGCATGTCATGGAATGCTATGTGTTATTTAGGTACCTTTCAGGCCTTACCTCAGTGGTGCAGCCTAAGGAAAGGTGCCACTGGTATTTATATTTCCCATTATAATCTTCACTGGGTAATCAGATGTTTCTGTGGGAAATGCCTTGGCTTTGCTGAACTGGCTATGCTCACCTAGAGCAATTTTCCAAAAAAGGCCCAGGTTCAAGGAGAAAATATTAATTCTACTCTGTCACTTTAGGGATTTATGTTGTTGAGCTTCCTCAGAATAAAGCCTACTAAGCCTCCAAATAAAGTTACTAAGATTGCAATCAATTAAAATAATTTTTAAAAATACAGAGTCAAAATAAACGCACATAAGAGCCCATTGATTAGATCACTCATGTGGAAGGCAGATGACCTGGCTGGAAGACTTTTCTCAAGTTATGACAGCACTTTCCACAGAATATTCTCATTACTGTAACAATCCATAGACAGATCTTTAAATATTTGCTCCATTGCCACTACTCAAGACTGGCAAGATTCATGGGGCCAAAAGGAAAGAATGTGCAGTTCAGGTGTTTGGATGGAGGTAGAAAGATTTTGTATCTTCCTTTTGCAATGTTTATTGTTTGTACAAAATAACTATTCAAATTAAAAGAAACATTAGGTTTTGGGGTTTTTTTCCATCTGGCTCAGAACCTTATATTGTAATGTGGACACTTAATTCTGCCTCCTCCTGCCTGATTGTTTAGCTGCTCACTTTAACACCCAAATCCCTGTGTCAAACACCTCAGACCATGGGTGAAAAACTAGGGAAGAATTTCCTTCCCTGCAGCCTTCACATCCAAAATCTGTTTGGTTTGCAACGTTTTTGGGAAGTGATGTTTTCTTATTAGGTTCTTTCAGAGCCAAATATATGCTGTAAGTGGACTGCCATAGTCTGAAGGAAATGTTAATAATATAACCAGAACATGTTACTGATATCCATACAAGCCATTATTTATTTGAAAGAGTAATTTCAGCCTTTTTCTCATGATCTGCATGGGGTTTTTTCCTCTTCAAAATAATTTGAATTTCCAAGCAAATAAATTCAGTGCTTCTGTGCAGAGAATTTTTAACAAATCCTAAGATTATATTGGCAAGCTTACAGTATCTAGCAACCATTTTTATTATTATTCTTTTTTTACTTACATCCACACTAAGGAATACACTGAACACCAATGGATATGTTTTATGGATCTCCACACAAAAAATAAAGAAAAGAAGAAAAAAAAGAGCATAAGATAGAGCCCCAGCGAAAGAAATGAAAACATTTTTCTTTCAAAGCTTTCCTTTGCTTGCTAGGAAAATATTTATGAAATGCAGTTTAATGCATTTGCTGAAAATTAACAGAGATGCATTTGCAGCTAATTAACCTATTCTCAAAGAAAGCAATTGGGAAATGCTTGATTAATGTTTAAGGCATAAGATACACACAAAAAATGTAGGCAAAACTTCATCATGGCACCCAGGAGATCACTGTGTGACACAATCTAGAGTCTGTGTGTAGCTCACTCTCCACAGGAACTAATTTTGAAGCGCCAGAATGCTGTGAATTGTCTGTAAAACACTGTAGAAGAAGCTCAGCGTAGAACAGAAGGCATGCTTTCCCTAGGAAGAATGCTGATAAAATTTTAATGAAGTAACATGTTGTCATGGGGATTTGTTGCTATTCATTAATTCATTGTGCTTTTCCCCTATAGTTTTGCTGAAGTTGAGTGACAAATTGTCAAGTAGCAGTCTTAGAGGTTTAAAGTTGCTCATTGATAATCCAACTTCACCGCAAATAGTTTTAAAGTATCCACTGTTTATGGAATAAACCTTCTGAGGTGCTGGAGTTAGACTCATCCATGTGGTGAGAGTGGGCTGTGTTTTCTTTATTCCCTCAACTGCCTCACTATCAGTCACTGAAAAATCCACCTCCCAGGCACAGGTTCTACCACATCTGAATATTTCCAGACATGTTCATATTATCAGCATGCCCATCTTTAAAAAAAAAAAAACAATAGCTCTGAAAAATGTCTGTCCTTCCCACGAAGGGTGGGGTGAAGACTCTGGCCTGAAGCCTGAGAAGGACAATGAAGCTGGGGAAGGGTCTGGAGCACAGGTCTGAGGAGGAGCAGCTGAGGGAGCTGGGGGGGCTCAGCCTGGAGAAAAGGAGCCTCAGGGAGAACCTTCTGGCTCTGCACAACTCCTGACAGCAGGGGACAGCCAGGTGAGGGTCGGGCTCTGCTCCAAAGGAGCAAGCGACAGGACCATAGGAAATGACCTCAGGTTGTGCCAGGGGAGGTTTAGATCAGATATTAGGAAAAATGTCTTCAGGGAAAATATTGTCAAGCTTTAGAACAGGTGGAGCCGCCACCCCTGGAGTCATTTACAAGCTCTGTAGATGTGGCACCTGGAGACATGGTTTAGTGGTGGTTTTAGTGGTGATGATGGAAGAACTGTTGGATCAATGATCTTAGAGGGATTTTCCATGATTCTATGGTATTGTTGCTCCCAAAGCAAAAAAATAATTTTATCCTCTTCTCTGGGTACTTGGGTGTGATATCTATGGGGATTCTATTCTATTTTTTTTTTTTTTTCTCATGGAGGCTTTATCAATGCAATCCCCATCAGGATGTTAAGTATCTATGGAATTTACAAGAAGCCAAGTACATAAAATCCCCATAAAAATGTTTTCTTGACTGACCTCAAAACCTCAATGGTGAAGTGCGTGGAAAAAAGAAGTTTAGTGGGCTTCATTTGAGAAGAGATGTTGAGTCATTTATGGTTTTGGCTCTTGAGAGCTGTGTGCTGTTTCCTTACTCAATGTGTGCTTCCACATCAGACAATGTCTTCTGTCTTAATCTTTGCAAATATCCACACCCAGCACAGACTTTTGACTTTTGTAATTTTTTATGCAAGATAACATTTTTGTACCTGAAAAGTTACCCCAAGGTTCCTGAATGCTGTAGACAATGACATTTGCTTCAGCCAGTGTCAGCTGGATCAATTTTTCCTTATTTAAGCTATTCCAAATTTTCAGGGGTTTGGTTTTTATTTTTTTTTCTATACTGGGTAAGTACCTTCAAGGTTTTCAGGAAGAAGATGGTCTAAATTTTGCACAACAAGGTGATATTCAGATAACAACACATTGCTAAAGTATAATATTTTCCAGGACTTGCTTCCAGCTGTTTTCCAGATTTGCTGACAATTTGCAATGGAAATAGTTAGAGTGTAATATTAGAAGTGATTATGACAAGTCCTGGCCTCCAGATTTTAATTTTCCAATAATATAGCTGGAAATGAAGGTGATGATTTTAAACAGACATTTTGAGACATCTCTGTTTACCCAGATTTCCCTAATTATCAGCAGTGAATGTGGATATTTAGACAGTAAGGGATATGTAGGAGACAAAATTATTTCATTAACAGCATGATCTTTGCTTAATTGTTCTAATGGATGCACACATAGTTTTGAAACTAAATCTACAGCTGGAAGAATTTTTCCGTCAGAAGATTGTAAAAAAAATTCTCCTTTCCAGTTCTGCACCAGTATCTAGAATAAATCTTCCTACCCACCACAAACCGGAGATTTAAATTGTTCAGTCTACCAGAAACAGTCTTAAAACAATCTCTTAAATTATTAAATTTCATATCAGCTGTGTATTATCAGAGTTCACCCCTATACTGTGTTGGCTGGAGAAGGCCCTTTCACAAGGGCAGTGGTAGAGCAGGGGCAAATGGCTTCAAACTGACAGAGGGCAGCCTAGAGGTTTGATAGGATGAAGAAATTCTTCCCTCTGAGGGTGGAGAGGCCCTGGCACAGGTTGTCCAGAGAAGTTGTATTGCTTCATCCCTGGAAGTGTTCAGGGGCAAGTTGGAAGCCAAGGAAATTCATGCATCTCATACCCCATGCTTTTCCTCAGAGCTTTCAAGTGGTAGAAAAATTGAAGCAGTAACCAGTTACTGCTGAGGCTGTACCACGTCTAAACTTAGAACTAAAGGTGTAGCAGGCCACCACTGCTACCCATTCTATCACCCAGATATACTGGTTGTGCCTGTGGCTTATTTGGAAACAGGACGACTCCAGCGGTTTAGCTTGTCTGTGTTGCATCTTCTCTGATATATTTTTTCACTTTAATATGGCTTGAGTAAACGTGTGATTGAGAAGCGATAAGAAAAAATTGACTAAAAGAATGAAGAAATTGAGGTTATAGGTCTAATTATGATGACTCGTGGAGCCAAAAATTTGAACTCTGAGTTGGTTAAATCAGTGTAATCATAGATCAGTATAACTTTATACCAGCTGAGAATCCAGGGCAGAGCCTTCTTTGTTAGTGTTAAGTGGGGAGTTAAGCCAAATTATCCTGTTACAAACTGGATCAGAATCAAGCCTCTTGTGATCCTCCACCTAGATTTTCCTTGCTGTCTAACCTTCTGCATCTAAATCTCCTTTTAAACACACTTGTCTTTCATTCCAGTAGGACCTTAGCATAATTTGCACTTTAATTCTACCTTTTGCTAAATGATCTTAATGTCCTTTACAGGAATTAATTGATTAAGGCTCTGGCTGCTCTTAAGAGTGCATGCTTTCATCCTCAGTTTATCCGGGGGGATATTGAAACATATCCAAGTCAAGTAACAAGCTCAAGGTCGCGGGAGGGGAGTGAACAAAACTGGGAATCGAAACCTCCACGCCTGGATCTGCCGAGCTGCAATCCCTGCACTCAGTTCTGCTCATCACCCTGCCTGTGCAGGCAGGTCTGGATCCAGCAAGTTTTAGTGAAGCCTTGCAGTGAGATGTAATTAATTTGTTACGAATGCCTATAAATAAAATAAATGCTGAAATGATCCACACTTCTCTGTTGTCAAAATCATCCCCATCTCTCGCAATCCCCACTCACTGGCTGCTGACATTATTTCTTGGTTATTGGATGACAGTTCAGTGCCTTGAGTGTTCCTCTCGCTGTAGGGTTAGTAGGATAATTGACAAACCACAGGGACCAGATCCCTGGATTAGGATGACCGGACTGTCAAAACAGCCATGACAAACTCTCACATCAACTTCTACAGCAAGTCAAGTCTATGAGGAAAAAATGCACCTTGGCAGAGCCAGAAGGGAAGTCTTTAGTTTAAATCTTTTCCCACTGCACAAAAAGCTACAGCAAGGGGGAGGAGAGAGCATGGATCTTTGTGTTTAATTCATAGAAAACTCTGTTCCAGCAAGCCACAATTAATTAGAGTACTTGAGTAAACATTTTGGGGTCCTATTGTGTTTGCTTAATGTGTTTACTGGAATGCATGACAGATGTCACTTCTGTTTCTTATTAAAGACTGACAAATGACTGTAGAGTCTGTGTGTGTGTAGCCCTCAAGAACACCCACACACAAACAAATCTATTTATTTTGCAAGGTGAATATTAGCATCTAAAAGTCATGGGTACTATTTAAAATAGTTACTGTCTACATAGGAACTTTAGAAATTTAAAGTATTATAGAAATACTGTTACTAGTATTACTGAATAATATCTTCAGGGCTTTTTCTTTTTTTGCATTAAAATTTTAAAAAAGAACACTTGAAACAAGAGTCAAATCATTTGCTTTTCTTCATGTCACTTTTAACATGTCTCTTAGACTTTCAGAAATTCAGTCACACGTCTTTGAAATGACAGCTAGAGTGGCATCTGTTTATAAAGAAAGAGAAGTGTTCTCTGTATGAAAATCTATATTGCAAAATGTTGAAAGAAAATTAAAATGCAAACAGAAGAAGGTTATTTACTTCATTCTGCAACTAACACATGGGATTGGGACACCTAGGATTAGAAATATTCAATTGTTTTTAAAATATAAAACTTGAAAATTATTTTTCATGCTTCACTTGGGCTTTGCAGTATGATCAAATGGGTTTAGAATAGCTAATCAGTTTTTGGGGAGTTTATTTTATTGAGAGTCACGTTTAAGAAAGAAAAGTGAAACTAGAAAAGAAGATTCCACAGTGTCTTAATGTCACAGAATGCAAAAGAAGAGCTAAGACTCATAGTATTGAGGATGAAAATCTAGAGATAAGAAGGAACCAGTGTAGGAGGAAATGACATTTTATGCATGAAAACTGAAATTACAATTTTGGCTTCCTTTTTTTTAAGAATTTTTTGGGTTTCTAATTTTTTTTTCTCTGAGGCACCAAGTTTTCTGGTAGGGGAAAAGATTTACATCCTGAAGCTGACTGTTGTCATTCAGATGTGAAATGCCCTCAGATTTGTGGAGACACATAGTTTGAATTAAAGATTCTTCTTTATTATGTTGTTGTGGTTTTTATAACTGCAGAATCAATTCCAGTTATTGTACTCTTTAAAGTAGGTTCCTGGTCCATCCTTTGATTAAAGAAAGCACATAGACATGTGCACCAACAAGTTTATTCATGTGGTTCCAGAAAAATCTTCAGAGAAGAAACAGAAGTGGAATTTTGTTTATTTATTTTCCCCCACAGTGTATAAAGTAAGCATTAAATACATCTAGACATTTTTAAAATATGCTGATATATGGCCAAATGACTCTTTAGCTGCTGATAGGATTTAGGAGTGAAAACCAACATAAGGCATCCCAATTAACCCACCCATCATCTAGAATTGTTTTTATGAGTCCTGATCTGAATGAAATTTCATTTGCTCCAGGGAAAGTTTGCTGAAGTTCTGTGTTGGAGGAGTCAAATCTCCATTGCTGAGGGAGCCAAATAAAAAGTTTATTTTTGGCCTTAGGCCAGTCCTGCTTGTTACCTATGAAACTCAGTGTCAGTGGGAGGTTAGAACAAAACCTTTCTTTGACCAGCCTGCTGATTCCTTCCCTCACATTGTTCTTCTCCATGTGGTCAAGCAAATTTGGCAGTAGGGGAGAAGAATCAGCAGTGTGTTCTTGTGGTTTCATGTTGTGCCTGCTGGGTCTTCGCTTGCAGGAGGCACAGCGAAATTTTCATATTATGCCTTGATCATAAAATCACAGAATCACAGAATGGTTTGGGTTGAAGGGATCTTAAACCTCACCCTGCCATGGGTGGAGACACCTTCCACTAGACCAGGTTGCTCCAAGTCCCTTCCAAACTGACTTGAACACTTCCAGGGATGGGAAGTCCACAATCTCTCTAAGTTTAGTTTTGTTTAGATTACTTAGCAATTTTTAGCTCGGGTGTTTTAATTTCTGTATGACTGATACTTCCTCAACCAAGTTAACACCATTGTCACCCTCCAAATCACAGTGTTACCATATCAAAAATTAGAAGTTAAAACTGTTTTAAAAAGTTTTTATTTTTTTTTTTTTTAAGTCATTCCAAGTGAAAAATCTGAAAGTTTCCTTTTTGGAGATGATGACTTAGAAACATATCATTGTTTTTGCAAACACTATTTTATTTTTCTTCCTGCTCAAATTAAATCTGTGAAACTGAATTAAGTGCATAAGACCTTTTGGTAATACTGACTGCACTTCTCACAACTCCACTGTAATATGAGAAACTGAAAAAGTATTTACAACATGAAACTTAAAATATCAGCAAGGATGTTCCAAATGTATAATTTGAGCTTCGTAGCCTACTTCTATACTCTGATTCAACATTTCTGATATAAGTAAATGTATGTGATTGGGAAAATGATAGTGGTGCCAATTCGTGTGGGATACAAGCACGTTTGCCACATAAAGGAATGACATTATTCAACGTGGTAGAAACTGCATCACTACAGTTTGAGTATGTTTTCTGTAAAATGTTACAAGTCTTCTCCCAAAGAAAATATTGTGCTAGAAGCAATTTTTCAACCTTTTTCTTTTTTCAACAGGCTTCATCACTGCTGAGTTCCCAATATAACCCAAAATACAGTTTTTCATTTTGGACTTGCATGGATATCACATATTTCTGATCCTGCTTGCTTTTTATGCAATTAACAGCACATTTAGAGACTTATCTGGTAGCTGTCCAGGAAGACCAAGCTGACATCCTTGCTGACATCCTAATTTCAGGGAATGACCAACCAGCAGTGCCTCACACCCCAGCACTGGCTCAGCTGCCAATTGTTACACTGGTTCAACAAAGACCCTCAAATGCTTACAGCAGAAAGGAGATGAGTTTCCCCAACTTTTTGGTAAGATGAAATTACCAAGATTTCTGAAATCAGAAGCAAAGTCAGTGCAATTGGTGAGTAATAAATGGGATGATCTAACGAACAAGGCCGGAATAAGAATGTTTAATATGCTAAAAGCAAAAACAGAGCAGAAGAGACTGAATTCCTCAGCCATTTTCATTTAAGAAACCCATATTGACCCTAAGAACCAGAGCTGAGTGTTTATATGGTATAAATCAGGACAGTGTTATTCAGTCTTGTGTTTCTGGAAGGAAGGAAAGAAAGAAACATTAAGTGTGGAAATTATTTTCCACTTATAAAAGTAGCCCTGTGTTTTTCAGAATTTATCCTTAACTTTGGATCCACTTTCTCATGGCATGACTTGGATTTTTAATCAAGAGCAGGCACTGAGAAGTGAGTCAGGAGCATCTCCCCCAACTTCTGTTTCCTTCCTTGTCCTATCTGAGCAGAAAACATAGAGCTGAAATAGAGATGGGTGCAGTAGAAAGTGGCTCAAGGTGCAATTTGCAACCCATAAATGACCTGTCTGAATTCAGTGGCTGATCCAAAGAGGGGCATAAACTTGCAATGATGTACAGTTAAAGGAATTTTTAGCCCAAATAATGAAAAATCCAATTTTTATTTGGTAATAGTTTGGGATAAATTGTGAGGTCAGAATTGTTTCTTCTTCTTCTTTTAGTGAGGCAAGAACCATAAACTTGAACTGTTAAAATCAGAGATCACCTATGTTTTCATCTTTCATTTGTGTCTTAGAACTGGGATCAGAATTATATAAAGAAAAAGTAATAACTGAACACATAGATTATATGTACTTATAAAACCAACAGTAGATATGTCTGTTAAAGGAATTAGCGAAAAAAAAAACCAGTTTAAAATCGAAGGCTGAACACAGTGGAAGGTTCTGACCATAGTTCCAGCAATAACAGGAACATGTTGAGATCTGTCAAGAATCCAAACCAGGATGAATGAAGAGGTCCCCCCTAGGTACCCAATGGCAGCCCATAATGTCTTGCCTTCAGCCTGAGTACTGCAGGCAGCATTTTGCCAGCCTTGCATGGGCTCTTAGGGATCTTGTCTAGCATACATCAGTAGAAATTTTCCATTTGGATTCAATTACTTTCTAACAGAATTCATAATGCTGGATTCACAAACTTCCAGCCCAACTGGGAGTCGGAGCTTAGATTCCTCAGGGTACAGGTCAGATGAATTTTCCACCTACCTGAGGTTTAAAATTATGTGACTTTAAGGTCAGATGAAGACATTTGTCTGAACCTGCTTCTGCTATTTGATTGCATTTATTAAGAGCAACAATGCTTTTTCTGGGTCTTGCGTTTTTCTGATTCTTGCATTCAGTACACGGCTGACACAGATCACACTTTGTGCAGTACTGAGAGGAGAGTTGGAAATGTGTGGCTTTGTTTCATGCTTTCATTTATGCTCTCAGTCACACTCATTCTGGTGCTTACCACATTTTACTGTGCTTGGTAATAAGCCATTGAGAAAAGAAGCACCTTTTTCATAGGATCACAGATAAACAGAATGGTTTGGGTTGAAGGGGCCTTAAAGAGTGCCTTTTTCCAACATCTTCCCATGAGCAAGGACATTTTCCACTAGACCAGGTTGCTCAGGACCCTATCCAACCTGGAGCATGTACACGGGGAAGTACAATTTCTAGTCCTGCAAAAGAGCTCAGCTTGGCCCAAAGCATGAGGACTCTCTGGACTAACTGAGAAGAAAAGCTCTTGGTTGGCAGGGATTTTTGCGGTGCTGGATTTTTCACATTCTCCATGCCTGTAAATTGTGTACACTCAACAAAATAAGATATGGAGTCTGGGATGGGCTCTGACAAAGCACAGCTCTGCCTAAAACAAAGAGAGACCTGTTTGCAAAGGTATCTTCCTTGCTGCATCTTCCTCTACTGACTTCCAAACAAAAATATTTTAATTATTTTTACTGTTGAGATTGACGTATTACAAGTCTGAGATACCAATGTTGGAAACATCCAACAGTGGAGAAGCAGCACTTTCTATCAAAGATAGTGCAGCAAATTTAAAAGACATCTATCATTTAAAATAGCATCAACATGGGCATTTTTCTTCTCTGAAAACTTTCCTTCTCTGCTGTACCTCCTGCTCAGTGCCTGCAGTGTCTCAGTGCAGAGTCCACAAAAGCACAGGTGATCTCACTGCTCTCAGCAGAATTATTTTTAGTCAGAAGAACCATTTGCAGCAGCAAACTCTGAGCATTGCTTACAAGAAAATCATCATAATTGAAAGGGTGGATGAAATTAAAACTTAAACCAGTAAGCACTACAAGGAAAAAAAATCTAGTTGTGTTTATGCAATCTATATCTATTTATATCTAACTAAAGTTCTACACATTTTTATTTATATGTCTCCAAGCAGGTAATAATTAAGACAGATGCAGATACCTATAATACAAACCATTTTTGCTTGCTATTGTTTGTGCTGTATGCTCAGGAGCTTTAGTTATGTTTTGAACAACCAGTGAGTTAAAATTGCAAATACCTACAGATCTGAGCCTGCCTTGAGCAGCCTTTTTGGTTCTGATTCCTGACCTACTTTAGAGGGTTTATTTATTTTTTTGCTGAAGGTAGCACCCAGCTTTTCAAAACAAGATGCTGAGCTAGAGGAATATTTCTAAACAATAACTTAGTTTGAGAGCAGTCAGTAACTGTAGGCTGTGTAAGCTCTGGGAATGAAGGATTATATCAAACCAAGGACCATCAATTTTGTTTCTCTAGGTAAATGCACAGTGACTTCAATTGGATTGTAGGGGGAGAAATGTAGGCAGTGGAGGAGAAATGTAAGAATGAGGAGAGGGGTAGGGTCTAAAGTTTATAGGTATTGTATAAAGCAGAAGAGAAATTTATTCTTTGAGTGTACCATAATAAAAAAAGAAATTTTTGTGTGTGCTGCAATGTTGCCTTGGTTGCATGTCCAGAGAAATCACATTATGTGACATTATGTACAGCAGCTCCCCATGAGTGACTTCCACTTTCACTGAACTTTCTTCCATCACCTGTCATCTTAAAGCAGTGTGTGCATGACTCAGAAGTCAAAATCAATAGAAATAAGGAAAATGTAAGTCCTTTAGACCCACTCACTGCTAGTTTCAATGGCAATCCAGCATCTGAGCACTACATTGACAGGATTTCAGAGAGACTTTCTGCAAGACTGGTGTAAAATAAAGTGCTATTATAGTTAATCTATAGGGTTCTGAAGAACAGGGTTTTGTATACAACACATTGATATGAATATGTGTTATTTAATTTAATATTTATCAGATTATATCGGGAAAATAGACCATCTCTAGCAAAAGCAAAATGCCTGTGGTTCTATAAAGTGGAAAAAATCTAACAGATTTCCAAATAAAAATTCAAATAGGCTTTAACTTTTACAGCTTTGAGTGCCAATAGGTAGATTAAAAGTTAGCTTGAAAAAATGCCTGAGGGAGCAAACAGTTGCCTAATGAGGATACATGGAATGAAATTAAAATGCAGCCTTAATAAAGATAAATTCAAAATGTAATGTTAGCAAAGTCATATTATTTAAATCATATTCCCATCTATAAAGTGACTACATTTGGTCTATCTGGAAAAACAGAATGAAGAAAACATACACAAACCCTCTAATGATCTCCCAAATCTCAAAGGTTGACTTCAAAATTATGGAATAAGATTTAACCCACAGAGAATATGAATGGTTACATACAGCGCAGAAAACCTCATTTCAACTTAGGGAATCTTCAAAGCTGTCTTCCCAAAAGGGCTGGATGTGCATGTTTTGGCTAGTGAGAAACAGATTAGTTTTGCTAAATATTAATAAGCCTTTCCTATATGCCTTAATACTTGTTATATTCTCATGCTGTTTTCCTCAGCAGTAAGAGTGTCTTATTGATCTGACACAGGTATTTCACTGCACACGCTGACACCGAACACACAGATGGTAAAAATAAGACCTGCCAGAGCTAAGTTGACAGACATTTACTTCAGCAGCTGCAGGTACTTCATCAGGCACAGCTGTGATTCAGCTCAGCCTATGACCCCATCGTTTACAATACTGTTCTGGGGTGCCCTGATCTATTGTCCATGAGCTTCTTCCATCTGTGTCATAGAATCACAGAATACCCCGAGTTGGGTGGGACCCACCAGGATCATCAAATCCAACTCCTGGCCCTGCACAGACACCCCAACAATCCCACCCTGTGCATCTCTGAGAGCAGTGCCCAAACACTCCCTCAGCTCTGGCAGCCTTGGGGCTGTGCCCATTCCCTGGGGAGCCTCTTCAGTGCCCTAAAACCCTCTGGGGGAGGATCTTTCCCTGATATCCAACCTAAACCACCATGAAACAGCATCATGGTGTTCCCTTTAGTCCTGTTACTTGTCACCAGGTAGGAGAGACGGGTGCTTGTCCCTCTGCTGCCCCTCACAAGGAAGCTGCAGTCTTCTCTGAGACTGTGTAAGGTGGGAGTTCAGTGCAGGGTATCTAACTCAGTGATAACACAGTGGGTACACACAAACCTGCCACACCCTGACAAATAGCCCATTACACAGTGCAGCAAAATGTACTCAGTGTATATGGAAAGTGGAAATGTTGAAAGGAAGTCTTCACCCTGCATTCTAAGTGGCATTTCTTATTTAAGGAGCTGGTTGTAAGATCCAGACAAACCACTGAGAACAATTGGCTGTGTGGTAAAACACTCTCACAGAGCTGAGGCAGCTGCCAATACAGCATTGTGCACTGCTCTGAGTCTGATTAGAATTCTGGTGAGCAAGCTTCTACAATTATGATTTGATTTTAATTAGTTTAGATATTAACAGAATAGGCCCCAGCAGTCTTTAAATGTCACTGAGTTTCCCAGAAGGCCAAGGGTGTCTCAGCCATCTTTCTTGCTTTGTCCAAAGGGCCTCCGGGAAACCAAGAAAAAGCCAAGAAATATCAAAGCCTCGAGTACACTGTGGTCACCCACACTAATCAGCATTGGGTCTGTCAAGTGTCTCTGTGACTCACATTACCAAACCTTTTAAAAGAAGCACATTTTAATAATTTCCTGAAATTACCCACTAAGGGCATATGTAACATTTACCACGTTATTATATACACTGCACTGAGGTTCACCAATCAATCAAAACAGAGGGTAATGTGCATGTTTAAGCTACATGACAAAAGAGACTGTTGTTGTTGAGAACTTTTCAAAACACATTGGTGCCAGTCTACTGGGGTGGCAATTAATTAGGAAGAAGGTGACCGGTGGCATTGTGTACTGGGAAATTATTGCCAGGTTGTCTCCGAGTGTAAAGCAGCTTTTTTTTCTTGACTGAAGCAGTTGATTTGCTTTTGTGAAGCTCAGAGACTGAAGGGTCCTTGAGGAATCTGAAGGCCCTGATTGTTGTTCAAGTCAGCCCTTTAGTTTTAAAAAGAGAAAGAATTGTAGAGCTAAAAAAGTTAGAGCATAATTCTGTGGAGGGAATTTAGCAGACAAAATACTGTGCCAAATATTATTTTTTCATTATGCAATTAAAATAAGTTTCTAGACTTTAAAATGGCCCCAGTAGATTATCAATCAGAAGGTTCAAGAAAACTAAGTGAAACTCAGCTTCAAACTTAACTGTCTGAAAGTACACTGAGGGTCAAAACTCTCCTTATTATGGGATGTTCAACCACTGGAAGTGTTCAAGGCTCTGAGCAACCTGATCTAGGAGGTGGCATCACTGCTTATTTTCATTTAGCATCAGTGGTAGCTATGAAGGGCTGCTGATTGGTTTTAAAGAGCAGAATGCACTCAGGCAGCACTGGTTTGGCAGCGAGCAAACACATAGGAAAGTTTAACCAGAGCAGGAGAGGAATGGCTTTCTGGAGTTGCAACAGTGGATGGCAGACTAGGGTATCACAGACCAGTCTTGATTTGAGGAATTTTACCTAATTTAATTGAATTTTAATTAACACAAACTTCAGATTACTGAAGAAAAACCTAGGGAAATGTATCCTCTCCCCCTCACTCAAGCTGAACTTCAGTTAGCACCTTTTGTCACCTCTGCCTGGTTTCATACTTCCTATTTTTGGAGTTTTTTTGAAGTGCTACACTTCAGTCATTCCCATTCTGCTGATGTGCTGTGTGGCTACAAGAGATTGTTCATGGCTTAAATATTGCTTAAGTCGTTGGAGGACTTTTTCCCACTACAGCAAACTGCAAAGCTGTTCATCTGCAGCTACTGCAGCCCACCCCTCCCCAAATATGCCGACCAATGTAATTTGGACTGTGACTGGAACTTGGGATAAGACAAAGGGGTTACTCTTGTCCAATCTCATAAGTTATGCCAGAAGAAAGACTGGAATGCTGATGGCTCAAATATTCAGGGGGTAGCTGCTGATGTGCAAAGTAACTGCCCCAGCACAGCCCACCAGCTCAGGCTCTGAGATAAGGAAAGAGGCAAACCCTGGAGGAGGGTCCTGCCTCTTTGTCCTTATCAAGTTGTGATAACTCTCCTGATGGGGAAGTACTGAGACAATCACATGAAGCCTGAAGGTGTTCACATCTGCTGATGGGCCAAATGGGCTGTAATAGACTCAGGTGGGCTTGTGTAATAGGCAGCTGGATTGTCTTACAGGGTGTCAGAGGCTCACAGCATCACCTCATCCAGCCGAAGCTCACCACCCCACAGGAGGTACCTGGGCATTCCCACCTGAACCTGAGTGAATATAAACCAAACAGATATTAGGTTCTGGACTTTCCCCCACCACTCAATGGATCTAGTCTGGAATCATCACTTTGATCCAGTCTGTGAACACTTGAACCAAGAGACATCGAAATTGCAACCTAACTTGTTGCTAGGCCTACAGATAATGAGATCTTTTTACACTTATCCTTTCCTTCTCTTTCGTAAAAATTTTCACTAGTGATATTTTTATGCTTTCATATCATCACAGTCATACATAACAACAACCAGAATGTCATTACACCTGTTTTCCTGTGCAACCAAATTGTTCTGCAATAAACCCTACATATGTGTATTTACAAACATGGATCATTCAGTGTTGTTTTACTGTATTAAAAAAAGTTGGGGTTCCCCTTGCCTCCTCTGACAGGTTGTAAGAGAGGCTCAGAAGGTTGGGCTCATGTTTGTAGCAGAGTCTGGCTCTTTGCTTCTTATTCATTCAGTGTGGTTCTGGTGTCCCCACAGGGTGGTTCAGCCCTGGTGTGCAATGAAACAGTAGATTTGTGGGCTGTTCTCTCTGCCCTGAAGCAGTTTCTCAACTCTAAGTTACCACTAAAATCATCAAGGTTGGAAAAGACTTCCAAGCACATCAAATCCAGTTATTGACAACCACCATGTTTACCATTAAACCATGTCCTCACATGTTATATCTGCGTTTTTTGAACACTTTGAGGGATGCTAACTTCACCGCTTCCCTGGGCTGTCTATTCCAAAGCTTTACTTACCATGAAGAAAAAATTCCAATACCTAGTCTAAACTTCCCCTGGTGCAACTTGAGGTCATTTCATTTCATTCTGTCACTTGTCACCTGGGAGAAGAATGCTCCACGCCTGATTCTTATAAAGCTCTGTAGTCTGTGAAGTTTAGCTGGGACTGTGCATGTGTCTGCTTTCACATGTTCATCCGTTTCTCCCTAATGACTCATTAACATATTTTTCATTGTCAACAACTCTTCCAATGGCATCAAATTCCAAGGAATGTTATGGGCTAGCTCAGTAAAGGAGAAAAAATATTTTCTTATGATTCCATCACGAGACAACTGCAATATAAACTCAACGGATGTTTATTAGAGAATCACTGTAGAAGGTCCACTGTGTAGCTTAGGAGTGGGAAAATCTCAGTGTTTGCAGTTTATTAGACATCAGAAAGTCCAAATGCTCACTTCAAAACTTAACAAACCAAGCTGCATTATTTCCAGTATTTTGCAAAGTTATAGTTGGTGAAGCGGGTGACCTTCTCCAGAGTCAGATGTAGTATCCCTGTCACAGAATGTCTTATATTGGAAAGAACCTTAAAGACCACCTAGTTCCAGCCCCCTGCCATGGGCAGGGACACCTTCCACCATCCCAGGCTGCTCCAAGCCCCATCCAACCTGGCTTTGAACATTCCCAGGGATGGGGCAGCCACAGCTTCTCTGGGCAAAATTCCAGTACTGCACCACCCTCCTGTGGTAGAACTGTTTGAGTAAACTGAGAATAGATATTTTTCTTTATACTATTTCCTCCTGTATTTTAAGTGAAATATTTTTTTCTATTTTATGTATCAATACCTTGGATTTAACTGCTGTTCTACCTCAGAATTGATGAATTAGCTGTACTGGGTTTATATACCTGCATTTAATGGTCTAGATTTTGACCTGTTCTTACAGCATCAGCTTTACTTACTTTTCATTTGTGAATGGAAAATGATGCCAGAAGATAATTAACCTGCACCACACAAGAACTGTGGTTCTTTATACCAAATCCTCTGGCCTACTTCCTCATACTTGCTCAGGGCTTCCTATTTGTTTACACACATAGGCCGGATTCTGGCTTGAGGCATCACACAGCTGATCAAGGGCTGTGCAGAGGTTTTTGTATCCTTTTGATTAGCTCAGGCAGGAGTTGCATCAGAGTTGCCTCTGCCTTCTAGTACTCCCTGTACTTTGTTCTTCTTTCTGTGTATTCATGAAGCAGCATTCTCCGGATCTCAGGCTTTAGGAGGATGCTGCCATCCACCCGGCAGCCACATCTGTGTTATAAAACAACTGCAAAATGCCAAGGTAAAGCAGCTTCAGCTCTTCACCAGTTTTCTCCAAGTAATTTCTTATTATTCCTTGCCTACTCTGAGCTCAGGGAATAGGCAGCCCAAGTTCTGAACAGAGCAGGGAGCAAAGGTTGTTTGGATCTGTCTTTTCCTGGGGTTGAGATGACACCTACATCCCTCCAGGAATAACCTGTCTTCACATGGCACTATTTGGTCACAAGGATGCCACCAAAATCCTGTGATTATCTATGTTCTGACTTCTAGTCAGGAATATTTCCTGCTGAAGCTACAGGACTGGTATGTCATGAGCAACAAAAAATCAGTTTTCGGCACAAGTCTTTCTTCTCTTGTTTCAGTCACTCTCAGCTTTTGTCTAAGTGAAGTTATTTCATAGAGGAAAAGCAACTGAGAAATGTTACATTAAAGAGCCTATCATTGACAGTGTTTTATATTTAATTACAGCTTTGATTCCTGTTTGAGAATAGCTATAAGGCATCTATTGTTTACAGTCACCTCTGTCTCATTAACAGCAGGAAAACTTTCACTCTTTCATTATTTTTTTTCACTAGCATTGTTTGCCACTGTGAAATAAACAGTGGATCAAGTCTGACAATTCTGAAAGTCTAACATATAACAGATATGTGTTTTTAAGGGATTATTCATATTGTTTATTTTTTAAAGGATAAATCAGATATATATTTAGCGAGAATTTCCTTTACAGAGGAACAATTTCTTTTCCAGAAATTATCAAAATTTTCCATCCCTCTGGACAGAAGCTAAAAATACCACTCATCCAGGCAATATAAAAACCAGAAAACTTGCCCCCTATATGACAGACACTTTATTTATTAAACAGAGAACACATCAATTATGTATAGCAGTTATACTTATGTCAACTATTTTGTTGCACAGGAAGATTTATACAAGGGTGGGAGGACAGCAGGAAAGTGTGAAAACAAAGGAAATAAATCGTTTCCTGGAAAAGGCTGAAAGATAGACAATCATTCCATTTTGATACATGTAAGCACAATAAAAAAGATATAAAGAGTTTAAGGACTAACCTGATTATGAGAAATATAGACATTTAACAGGGCATTGATGCTCTGCCACAGAAACATAACCACAGATAATGAAGCACCTGAAAATGCCCCTCTGAATATTTTCTGTGTTAAATGAGACATTTATTTTTATTTCACAACAGGGATACAGTCAACTGTAAGCATTCATAACAGCAACTGTAAACACCTAATTAGAAACTGTGACAATGAGTTAAACGTTAAGAAACCACATCTGCTCCCCAAGTTATTGTCTGCTGCGAGAGTTCTCTCCTTCTGTACATGGCTAAACAAAAAGGGCCAGGGCTCCTTCTCTGTCTGTAAGACCAGCTGGGAGGAGACAGCTTGTACCCATATGCTTAGACACTCTTCCTCCTGAAAGCAGAGTGGCTGCATCCCACCTGCTGCCTGGAAATGGATCCTGAATTGTGTGAACCCCTGAGCAGCATGCAGACACTGTCTGGGTGGGTGCTGCTTAACAAGGACCAAAAACAGGGCTGGGAGCACTTAGGAGAGTCAGGATAGTCACAGGATTGACAGGATGGTACCCAATCCCTTTCTGTGTTATTGCCTGGTGGATAAATAGGGCCTGGGAAGTGAGAAATGGATGGAGGGATCAGTTCAGGAGCTCTTCATATGTACAAGGAGCTGAGGGAGTCGCTGTGATACATTAACCTATCTAAGCAATATGCAGGCAAGGAAGAGACAATGGGGTCACCACATAGCCCAAAGTGAACACCAGAACCCTGAAATACATTTTATACCACAGACACAGAATCAAGAAATCATAATATGGGTTGGCTTGGAAGGCATCTTAAAGTTCATCTTGCTCCAAGTTCCATCCATCCTGGCCTTAGACATTTCCAGGTATAATACAGCCACAGCTTCTCTGGGCAACCTGTTCCGTGGCCTCACCATCCTCACAGGGAAGAATTTCTTCCTAATAGCTAATCTAAATCTACCATCTTTCAGCTTAAAGCCATTTTCCTATGTTCTACCACTATATATACTTGCAAGAAGTCCCTCCCCAGCTTCCTTGTAGGCTTCCCATAGGTACTGGAATGTTCTCTAAGGTCTCCCTGGAGCTTTCTCTTCTCCAGGCTGAGCAGCCCCAGTTCTCCCAGCCTGACTCAAGAGCAGTGGGGTTCCAAACCTTTGATCTTCTTCAACACTCTGTTGTGTCCAAAAGTTTAGAAATAGAATACAAAATATTTTCTTATCCCCTTTCTCAAGTCAACATGTTGAGAAATATGTTGTATATATGCCAATATCATGGAGTGAGAATTAGAGGTTAATCATAGCATGAGCCCTTATTCTAGACTACAAAACTTGGTGGAATCAATCTGTCCTCTCCAGTGATTTCTGCCACATGACATTATTAGTGGTTGGAAAATGTTCTTTCCAGCCTCTTCCCCCTTCCAGACTCACAGAACCAGTGAGCTGAAAAATGTCATTCTTTTGTCCTCATCTTTTCCTGTGTTGTTCTTGTTTTCTCAGCCTCATCTTCCAGCACACTGTACTACGAATATTATAGGTATATTAAGAGTCGACGAGTGTATTTATATAAGTTATAAAGATTCCTGTTCATCCAAAGCAGCAGGCAAGCGAACCTCATAGTGATTTCCTTCTTTTCTTGTGCAGAAATTGGAGTTTGACTGATTCACACCTTTATCGGAATTCAGTCATAATGTGTCTCTGTGTTTCCTTAAGGGATTTTTAGCTATCCGTTTCCTTTGGATGTCTATTTAGAGTGTTTTTCCTGGGTCTCTCTCTGTGAAAATTGCATCTGTGGGTTGCAGTGCCCTACTTTGCAGCTACAAGAGCATCAATCCCAGGTACCCACAAATAAAAGGAAAACCAAGAAATGTTTAAACTGCTCTTCTCTGTGCCTCAGCTAGACCTTTCCTTGCAAAGGGGCAATGGGAATACTTATTTTTCCAGTGTTACACTGTCAGAAGGAACACTCAGGCAGCACGCAATGTTACTGCTGCTTATAAAAGCCTTTATTCACAGATGAGGGGTGTGGGGTTTTATTCCTTTCTTCTTTCCTTTTTTTTTTTGTTTTTTTGGTTTGGTTTTTTTTTTTTCCATTCTGTATTTAGGGTCTTATTATTCTTTGCTATGATGCAGCAAAGCCCCACAAAGAATTACAGCCATAATAATCTGAAGCAGTCAAAGTACCCAGATAGCATGTGCTAAGTAAGGCAGGATAAATCCAGCAGGGCTGAGTTAGCAAAGGGCTCAGTGGATTAGGTTCGAAGCTTGGTTCTCAGGGGTTGGAAAGTGAACAAACACCTGGCACCTTCTTTGGAAACTGAAAAAAAGAAAAGAACAAATGAAAGGGAAATGTAACCTCCTGTCTCAGTGTTCCCTTCTCCACATCTCATCTCTAACTTCACAGAATAATTGGCTTCCCTGAAAACTTTCTTAAAGCAGTTCCTCTTTGTATAACTTCATAACTTCACCCCACACAGAAACTTTTTTTTCTTTTTGCTTTCAGGATGGACTGGAAGGAAGGGGATGAAGAATCTGTAAAGGCAATGAAGTTCATGGAAGACTGTCCTCCAGCTACTCAGCCACACAACCAGCTTCCTTTGGCCATTATTGGTCTTTCATGTCATCATGGTATCAATAAATTGGGGAAAAAATTACTTCCAACCTTTGCCGTGTTGAGTTTGAACTCAGAGACTACAGAGATTTTCAGTGGTATGAGAACTATACTGGCAAATACTAGAAGAAAATGTATTAAACTGAACCTTCTGTGGGGAAAGGAGAGGGCACTGTCCATCAGTATCACTCTGGGGAAAGAGGCAGGGAGGTTATGTTTATGTGTGTCACTCCATCATTTTGAGAATTTTTTGGTATTTCTGTTGAAATTATATTAAATTTCTCAGATTGCGTTAGGAATAGCTATTGTTTCAAAATTTGACGCAGTGCATCAAAATTTTTCCAACTGTGTTTTTAGTGTAGGGATGGCTGCCTGTAAAGACACACACACATAAAAACCAGATTTCTTGCTTGGTGGATATAAATAAGTATTTTCTGACTGAATGTGTCCTTGCTGAAGTGACAAACCTGACCTGGGTAACAAGAGAAGACACAAGAGAGCTCAGCTGTAGGTGAGGGCTCTGGTGATACCGGAGTCCATGGGCTTTGCACACCCTTTTTCCTCTTTTTCCTCTCCTGAAGGGAAAACTCTCACAAGTTCCAAATTGCCCATCAGAGCTGTAAAAGAAGCATCACTGCCTACAAAACTTTTAACCTATTTTAAGCATTTCAACATATTTATTCCAATAGAAAACAACAACAACAACAACAACAACAACAACAACGAAAAGAAAAAAAGATAAAGGAAAAAGTCCTCCTCCATTATAAGAATCATTAAGCGTGTAAGAACAAGTAAAACCAGAAGTGGTATTTAAAAAGATAATAGCCTTCTTTTCCCTTGGAGCATTGATTAAAAAAAGGAATTCTCCATCCAGGTTTAATCTCTTGCTCTTCGAGGAAGTTCAACATGGACTTGGGAAAACACATTCCCAGAATTCCAAATATTCTCTCACTGATAAGTAATTCCAAGCTCACAGTTCTTTGCTTACTCACAGTGCTGCCACTAAAGATCTGGAAGATTAACCCAATTCTAAAGTTGAGGACTGCCTATTACAAATCCTCCCCAAAGGATACAGGAGATATTTGAGACAAAATTTTGTTAGTGGGAAGAGCAGCAAAACTTAAATGAACAAAGCCAGACAGTAATTCCGCCTTTAATTCAACTACTACTTATAAATCTCCTCAGATTAAAGATAATTCCAGCATTTTAAAGATCAAAGTCTTGCTGGCTGCTTGATTGCTTTTTAAATTCTGATTTTATATTCTACTAAACTATGCACCATGAAAAAAATAAAGGAGAAATCACATGTACTACACTGAGAAATCCTATTTCATTTAATGGTTGGGGATGAGAATTGCCTTCAGAATTCTTCCATTACAAAGCTCTATCTCATGTTACCAATGACAGAAGAGATAGTTTTCAGTCAAGAAATTGCACAATAAAAATTTTTGAGGGAGGGATACTGTGAGAGGTATTTTGGGGTTCTTTGTATAATTTAATTTAAAGAGAGGCTAACAAGCCCCTGAAAATGAGGACTTATTGAGATGCCACATCAAAAAACTCCACCTATATTTGAAAATTTCATCTGTGAATATTTGAGAGCTGTTTTTTGGAAAAAAATAAACTAATTCCAGAACTTTGCCACCCCATTTTCATTACCCTGCTGTACAATACTGTGAATATTTTCAAGCTTTTCCCTTTTTCTTTATCGCAAAAGTTTTAGGAAGTTTATATAAATTAATAAAATCCTGGGCTCTATGAAGCCAATCTTGCTTTGAACATGCTTTTATTGATCTTTCAGGTAAATCTACTGTGAATGTTATGAGCCAAACCCAGATCACCAGCTTCAAACAGAATTGGCGGTACCTGTAGAGAGTTTTCCCTGGCAGACAAGCTTTCACTAAAGCCAGCAGAGCAGAGGTGAGGATAAAAAACTTGCTTAATTAACATTTCAGATGTATCACACGTTGAGTGATTTAAGGTAGCTTAAACTATCCCAGTTGTCTTGTGGAGTATGTCATTTTTATATGGTACAGAACTCAGTCATCCACTAATAATCAGGTATGTTAAAATGAGAATTTCATTCACCTATGCTTCTTTTGTTTTTGTTTGCCTCATTAGGAGGCTGCAGCTTCTTTTCCCCAGTTTCCCCAGGCTGGAATAGTTGGGAAGTTGTAGAAGGCTTATATAATTTGTTAGGACAGTTTTTCATTATTGTGAGAGAGGGAAAGAGAGACTCCTGTCTGCTGTTTTGTGAGACACTGTTACAATCAGAGAATTAAGGTTGGAAAAGACCTCTAAGGCCATTGAATCAAACTGATCCCCCAGGACAGCCAAGTCCAACACTAAACCCTGTCCCCAAGTGTCACATCTGCACTTTTTTTGAACATTGGTCCCTAAAGTTTTCATCTAAAACCCCCTGAAGACAACTGAAACACTGTTCTAAAAGCCTTTTAAGGCTTCTAGAAGGACAAACTGTAAAATCAAGTTCTGCAGTGATTCTTTATTTTCTTTTTTTTTTTTTTTTTTTTTTTGGTTTCCTTCTATTTCCTCTGTGGCTCTTTGTGGATTTTTTTGGTTGTTTTTTTTTTTTTTTTGCTATGTGGCAAAGGGGATTCAAAAGGACACATTCAGAAGCATTGCACATAGAGAGGCTGACAGCTCTTGAATGAGACTACTGAAAGCTGATTATTTGATGTACAGCTGAGTCATCTGCAAGTGCTCTCTTCTGCCATTCAGAGTATTAAGTGAAGGACTTTCAGTGTGTTAATCTAAAGAGCAAGTCAATCTTGTTATGTATTTTATGAACATGTATTTGTGACAGAGTCCACAGTATCTCAGCATTCTCCCTGTAAAATATATTACAGTTATCAAGTCCAAATAGACTTTGTGGAAAGGTTGGGGTTTTTTTCACAATTCTGGGCTCAAAACTCCAGAAAATGAAAGGCTT
This sequence comes from Taeniopygia guttata, assembly GCF_048771995.1. Taxonomy (NCBI): domain Eukaryota; kingdom Metazoa; phylum Chordata; class Aves; order Passeriformes; family Estrildidae; genus Taeniopygia; species Taeniopygia guttata. Next base: position 4,877,691 of record NC_133027.1, on the reverse strand, counting down.
AGTTAGAATGTCAACAGCTGACAGAGATTTGTGGGCTATCACAATATCACTGGGATTCATGGAGGTTCACCTGAATGCTCAGCAAATTTTCCAAATCCAATTAACCAAAGGCACCATTTCCTATGTAATAAAAATGATGAGTGTCCTAACAACTCTTTCACAGCTTGAACTATCACTTAAACTAAGGATGAGTGAGCCAGCTTGGCTATAAAGAAAAATAAATGGCCCTGCTTGCCATTTCCACTGTACTCACTTCATCCCATGCTGGAAGCACAGTTGAGCAATTTCTGATATTGTTCAACAATTGCATTGGAACAATCGGTACCTGAAATTTATGTTCATAGTGATAGAGGAATATGAAATATCTACAGCGAGATATGAGAACTAAATAATAAGATAATAAGATAATGAGAACTAAAATAGTAAAAACCAAGCATAGGTCTGAGGAGGTACAAGAATTTGTTTAACAATCTGAGATTGTGTGTGGTTACACAAAGTGTAATTTATTTCCCTGTGGGGGGTGTGTGTCTGTGTACATGCACATGTAAATCTACACTTTATCACCCAGTGCCAACAATGGCCATTCAAGAACAAGTTTTCATTATATTAGAAGAGGAGACAGTTTTTTTGGTTCAAATACTGCAACTTCAGCTGTCTAGAAGCTTCAAGGGAAAGGCATGGCAAACAAGCATAAGGATATCTGCAAAACAGAAAGGAGAGCCACACTGTTTATCTAGTTTAAATTTAGGGTGAACTTGAAAGCACTGAATAAATAGAAAGACAAAACTTACTGAGTCTCTCAAGGAGTGTTTCAGAGCAGAAGATCAAATGCAAAGCAGGAAAAAATTGTCCTGTGTATCTCAGGAAATCCTTGAAATAAAGGGTGGGGAGACCTTGAAAAAAAAAAAAAAAACTGCCTTCTTAATTTGAGGCAACAAACAACCAGGACTCCTGAAACACTGCCGCTCATTGTGTGACAGGAACCTTGACAGCAAAAATGAGGTTTCTACACAAGTTCTGAGGGGGAAGTTAAATGACAGGAAAAGACTGGTTTTGTAAAGTCTGACACTCTTGATTCTGAATGTTGGTAATTATGACAAAGATGCACAGAAATAAAATGATGTTCCTGCAGCAAACTCAGCTGTGAACTGTCAGCTGTGCACCAGTAATGAGAAAGATGTGTTTTAACACTGCTGTGTCTGTGTGTGATGTGGGGAAGAGTGAAGATCCAACATTTTTAATGTGGTTTCCCATTATTTCCCAGTATTCCTCAGTGATAATGTCAAGGAGCCACTGAACCACGGGAATCATCTTGGATTCACCTGTACATTAAAAACAGGAACGTACGTGAGCAGTGGCAGGGGTATAACCCAGATTAAATCCAGGAAATGTTGCAACTGAAAGGAAAAATAGTGTATCAATTGCAGATTTCATAAAGATGTCAGTCTTCCTCTGATGTACACAATATCCTGTTTTAGAGAAAAAAATCAGTGGCAATCTAATTTGTAATAGAAGTATGACTGGTAACATTGTGATTTGTAGGGTGACAATGGTGTTAATGGGATCAAGGAAGTATCAGTCACACAGAAATTAAAACATCCAAGTTAAAAAATACTCAACAAACTAAGCAAAACTAAGGTAAGAAAAATTGTGGACTCCCCATCTCTGGAAGCATTCAAGACCAGGCTGGATGTGTCTTGGAGCAACCTGGTCTAGTAGGAACATGTCCCTGCCCATGGGAGGGGACTGGCATGAGATGATCTTCAAGGCTCCTTCCAACCCCAGCCATTCTGTATTTCTATTGTTCTGTGAAATAAAGCAACAATAAACAGAACAAAACAAAATGAAACAAACAAAAATAATAAAAAATAAGCTAGTTCTCAAGACAGAGGGACCAAACAGGATGAAAGGGAAAAAATCAGTTTCCCAAGTAAGCACTGATTTTATCAAGTATCAAAAGCCACAGACTGCTGCAAAAAATGTCCGTCTTGTCTGTAAGAGCCACGGTGTAAAAGGCCACAGGTTCAGAATGTTTCCCTTGCAAAAATCACTAGCAGGATCAGGGCCCAGTCTCATAAGCTTTTAAAAAATATCTCGTTCTGTGGAGACACTGCAAATGTGACAAAAGAAAGGATCTCTTGATGCCACTTTTAACAGTAAATGACACTATTATACTTCAAGATAGACACGAGGCCCCAAGTCAACCTTATTTCAGAGATGAATTACTAAGAAGAGTGCTACAAACCTGTCTTCCTCTAAACAGAAATTAAGGTGACAGGATACTCATGGGATGGAGGCGAGTTGAAAGGAACTGTGTTGCAACACTAAAGTTAAAGCTGACTCTTTTAATTTCACATTTTTGTGTTACAAAGAAAAAAGAAGAAGGAAAAAAGACAAAACAAAAAAACCCCTGAAATGTTGAACTGAATCTGTTTAAATAAGTGTATATGTGAAAACCCCCCTCCAAATCAGACTGGTGCAAAGACATGATATACTGGAAAAGGAGATTTGATCATTAGTCCATGCTCTAAGCAGCTTGTCAACATCTCAGGAGAAAAAGATATAAGGCCCCAAATTCACATATTCAGGAAAGAACCTTTTGAAAAGCAGCCATTTGAAACTGCCAACAAACTGAAGACAAAAATGAGATTTGATAGAGGTGACAGAGCCTACAGCATCAGATTAGCTCTTTGTTTGTCACAGCGAGCAAAAGATGTGGCGTTCGGTCTGACAGACTCGCTCGTGACCTTTATTCTGCCAAGCCAAATGAGAAGGAGGACAGTGAATGCCATTTTGCATCCTGGAACTGTTGCTTGAGAAGCTTGTAAACAGTGATTTGAATAGAAAATGAAAAATCTGAGCACTGAGACTTCATACTGAGCTGTCACTTCTCCGCTTCGCCATTTGCCATGTGTTGTGTTCAGACAGAGGTTCAGTTGTCAGCTCACAGAGAAACGCTCAGACAACAAAAAGCCCACCACGTCTGGACGACTCTTCAGAAGCATCTTGTAGCTGGATAACACTCAGCACAGGAATCCTCAGCTCTCTTCCCTCCTCACTCTTTCCCTCCTACTCCCTGAAACTCCAGGGGAAAGTGTGTTGTTGAAAATTACCACCAGTACCTGCAGGACTGTCATGGCAAGAGGTGAGAGAAAATACTGAGAAGGTGGAAAAGTCCTGTTTCATCAAGGTATCAAGTTGTGGATGCCCAAACACCAAAAGTGGTCGAGGCCAGGCTTGGGTTCTGAGCAAGCTGGTTTAGCAGAAGTTGGCCCTGCCCATGTCAGAGGGTTGTAAATAGATGATCCTGAAGGTTGTTTCCAAACCAAACTCATCTCTGACTCTATGATCCCCTGTTATTTGCACCAGGAATGGTGCCAGATGCTGATCCACACAGTAATTCCCATGAAAAAAATCACATCATTTTGGAAAGACGGCTTTCTTTCTTCTCCACAAATAGAGAGATTAAAGGACAAAATATATGATTTAAAGGAGAAGCAATTCCAAGATACAGGACATTTCTGCCCAGTTCATTTATTTTTTCATATGTCAAAATATTTATGTCCTTCCCATATTGTCTTAGTTTTTTTTTTTTAATGCATAATATTTAGTACTTCAGTCATTTCTGAATTATTTTTTCTTGTTTGTATCTTCCTCTCAGTGATGACAGACCAAACCAGTCTCAAGCAAGACACTGTCCTTGGAGTAGCCTCTGAAGTGTTCCTCTGTCTCTTACACAGGGACATATGTTTTTCCATTTGATTCCAAATGATTTAGACAAATCTCAAGTTTCTCACATCTTTACCAAAAACTTACAGGCCCAATATGCTTTGCTTTAGATGTTTCTTTTCTTTGTACTGTTAAGAAAAGAAAACTGAAGCTTTTTGATATCAATCAGATGCAAATTCTGTCAACTCACTGAAAATATTTTGAGCATATTTATTTATATGTAGACACTACTAAGATTTTCAAATGTTTTATGGCCAGTCTGTCTTTGTTCTTATTTAAGATATGAAAACCATATTATTTAAACTTCCTCCAGTGTATATATCTATTTTCACTGAATTATATGAGTTTTATGGCAGATGTGAGTATGGAAAAAGCTCAGTTGCATTTGTTTTGCACTTAGTAAACTATTCAGTGCAGATTTAACTGAGCTAATGATGTCTACTGGGATGGAGAGTGATAATATGGGATCCAGTTCTGGGCCTGTCAATTCAGGAAAGCCATTGAGGGGCTGGAGAATGTCCAGGGAAGGGAACGGAGCTGGGGAAGGGGCTGGAGCACCAGGAGATGATGAAGGAGCTGGGGGGGGCTCAGCCTGGAGAAAAAGAAGTTTAGGAAAGACCTTTTGGCTCTGCAAAGCTCCCTGACAGGAGGGTGTAGCCAAGGAACAAGGTCTGACAAGAGAAGAGGTTCTCAAGCTGTACCAGGGGAAGTTTAGACTGGATATCAGGAGGAATTTCATTACTGGAAGGGTGGTCAGGCATTGGAAGGGGCTGGCCAAGGCAGTGGTGGAGTCCCCATCCCTGGAGGTGCTCAAGAAATGACTGGGCATGGCACACAGTGCTCTGGGCTGGTTGACATGGTAGCGTTGGGTGAAAGGTTGGACCAAATAACCTTAGTAACCTTTTCTAAAAGTTCTAATTCAGATTCTATGAATACCATAATCCTGATATTACAAGAGAAAGCACAGTCTGAAAAAAACCTACCCAGAATTAAATATTTGGGTGGTTACCCTGTACAACAGTCCTTTGATGCAATAGTACTGCTAAATGCAAAATGCTGTGGGAATATGACCTTGTTTCGTTTTTTGATCACATCATGAGTCACATCTTTGACAAAGCCTGCCTTACCTCCCTGAAGTCATCCTTGATTTAAGAATGTCACAGAATGAAATCCTGGATCTGAATCTCCTTTACTTTTCATTGTTTTGGCCCAATGACAGTCGCATAATAGGTCCCCATCTCAAAATCTGTTACCTGTCTAGGTTCAGACCAATAACCTGGGAGCAAAAGACTTCATCCTGCTATGAATGTCTTGATTCATTATTCGACAGAAGTTTTGAGATGCTGCCTGGTTGAATATGCACCAGAAAGGTCAATAATGTTACTGAGATATTCCTTTTGATGCCCTCAGTCTGTTTGCATTGTCATTGTCCTGACACCCTGCACGGACAAAGAGAAACTTTGTGGGGTGTGTAACACCCTCTCATCTCCCAGAATTTGCAGCTGGGATCCACTTCACCAAACAATGCACATTTATTGACAGGTAGTCTGACAGCTTTTTTAAGCTGCTTGGCAGCTTGTTTTTAGCAACACATTGTCATGTTCAGTGTTATCACATTTCTTTTAGATTTGTGTGATACTAAAAGGCCAAACCTCCAAGGCATCAATATGGGGTGCAAAGCAGGATTAGCTCCAAGACACCCAGGAAAATACACCTTAGGGGTCCATTGATTTTTCTTCTAAAAATTTATGTCTACTCACTTTCCAACCCTGTCATTGACAAGCATCTTAACAGTTGTTTCCCAAACAGTTGCTTTAAGTTGGATTTTTTGTTGTTTCTCTTTACCTTAAGCTTGCAGGTGTCTGAGGCAACTAAACTGAATAGTGTTCACAAAACTCTTCACATATCTGTGAAATGCAATTAGAATCACTTTCCAGAAAACTTAAGAAAGAATAAGGCACTTTTCTGGGAATGTGATGTGTTAGTCAAACTCTCCACTGCTGAGGAATACAATTGACCACAAGCTGTGAGGAGTCATTGCAATGCTCGAGCTCAGCACCTGCAGAAGGTTGTAGTTGCAGTCCTTCTCTCCTGGCAGTGAGGGATACAGAACATGCCAGTAATCCAAATTTAGACTCTGCAAGGGGCAGCAAAATATTTAGTGCTGCTTAAACAGGTGAGTAGAAATAATTTTGTTTGAGTCTTGCTCTTTGTATATCAGGGTCAATTTGGTAGATAGTGAGGATTAATATCTAGAGTATATAAGTCTCATTATTTATTTTCTAAGTTAAATGGGCTTGTTTTTGAGATAAATTTGCATGCCTTTAGAGACTGTCTTTCAGGGCATAAAATATAGAATATAAATCCTATCATATGTGCCCTCCAAATTCAGCCTGTAACTTTAAATAAAACTATCAGGATTGCGCAAAAAAAGGGATTCTTCTGCTGGTTGTATTCTGTGTGGACTTTCAGAAATTGTACCCTCTAATTACCCCAGCTCTAAGCAGCCAAGAAAGTACTTAATAAATCTTGTCCAATTCAAAAAGTAGAACCAAAAAGCTGCCTGCATTCTCAGCTTATATGGCTGTCCTTCAGAGCTTTATCAGCAGCAAAAATTGCTCCCACTACATGTTGTGTCCAGAAAGGAGAAACAACTGGAAAGTCCCAGCAGCAGCTGGCAAGTAACAATGATTGAATTCCAGATGGATCTAAAAAACTAGTGATACCTCCTGGGAAGCTTTGAAAAACATTTTACTTTGCAGTGATCCTGTTCACATCACACTCATTTAAAATATTTTTCCCCTTTGTTCTTGGCACAGAAGGAACAGATGAGCTCCTGAGAAATAATTCCATTTTGAGAGACCAGCCCCTGCTAATACAGGCAGGGAGAAGAAATAGGACAGGGAGAATTGCCATTCTGTTGTGGTTTCAGATATCAGCTGTTCATTTGTGCAGTTCACTTGTGCAGTTTCTGTAGCTAATTATTTTTCTAAGGATTTTACTAGAGCCAAAGGATAAGACAGGTTAGAAACAACCCTTGTAGCAACCCTTTTGGTCCAGTACCTCCATCAGAGTGGGGCCAAATTTGATTGCTTAGAATCACAAAATCACAGACTGGTTTGGGGAAGAAGAGACCTTAAAGATCATCTTGTTCTACCCCCTGCCATGGGCAGGAACACCTTCCACTATCCCAGGCTGCTCCAAGCCCTGCCCAGCTGAGCCCTATCACCCTCATGACCCTGACACCAAGAACTTTCTGAAAAAAAGCTCCACAACCAATGCATTGTCTGTTTCTCCTTTTTTTTTCTCCCCTATCCTCTGAAAAGCAAAACTTCTTTCTGTCTGGAAAGAACTTGGCCCTGTAGGTGTTCACACAGTCTTTACTCACCATGTCCTGCAAACTGGAACTTAGCCATGACCTTGAAGGATCTCGGAGAAGGGTGGGAAGAATGGTTCAAACCCCACTAATGCATGGTCTCAGACTTCTCTTTCACAGCATGCTAAACAGATAAAATGCTCCTGACATGTTCAAAATGCTTTCATGACAAAATAATTCTGTGTCATGCCTCGGTTGCCTGAAGGGCTCCAGGAGTATTTTTTTTTCCTGAGTACACCATTAACCAGATATATTTGGGGTTGGTTGGTTTCTCTTTCTCCCTTTTCCTCAGAGACATCCATGATAGTGGTGCTCAGTACTCCAAGGTGGCACATGCAATTTTTGCTCTTTCACAGTCAGAGCACTCACTGCATTCAGGAAAGAAACTTCCACTTAGGTCTGACAGGCAAAGATCTGGATTTTGTGGATGTAGTAGGTTGCCATTTACTGCTAAGGTACAATTAGGGTGCAATTTATCTTCAAATGTGCAGTAGGAAAAGGATATCCAATTGATTTCCATGCTTTGCAACCTCAGGTTTTGGTCACACCTTGGCTGCTCCTTTTCTCTCCCAATGACACACACCTGACAAACCCTGAAATTTAAATTCCTTGACTAACTCAAATCCGGGGTATGATATTGGGTAACACTAAGTGCCCAATGATAGACAGAAGGTCAAAATTTAGTAGGATCCCTTGTGGTTTTATAGTCTGTGCAATGAAAGCCATTAACTCGTTTTGCAATATTGAAAGATGATGGCCTCTGGCATATTAATCCTTCAAATAACTTTGACTTATAGCCCCTTTGGCTAAAAAGCCTTACACTTTTCCTCCAATACCATAGAATTGGAAAATGCACTTAGCCTGAAAGTTTCTAGATTAACTATGAAGGAGAAAAAGATTCTACCTCTAGGACTGTTCATGCTGTAATATTCTGAAATTCTCCTGCCAAGCTTGAATAAAACTTGTGAAAGTGCTAATTCTATTTGAGAAAGCTCATGAGATACAATTATGGAATGTCTGAGAGCTTATCAATGCAAAGTCAGTCAGCTAATTAAAATCCATTTTGGAAGGACCATCTAGTTTTACAAACAGCTTGTTAATGGCCATCCATAGTTCCACTGCTGTTTATGTCTTAGTAATTAAATTACTAACCCCAGAAATAGATAGAGAAGACAACATATTTAATAATTAGACAGTTAAACTTGGGTGAGATGCCATGGCTGTGTCATCACTCACTGCAAAGCAGGTCTCTATAAATCACATGAAGGTAGAAGCTGTAAAACAGTGGTTAATTATCCTAAAGGAGGACTGATAGCAACTACCTTTCTTTAAGAAATATATTTGACAGCTTTGTGGAAGAAGCATTAACAGTAGATTTTCTGTCAGTTAGAAGAAATTACTGTTTGTCTAGTTTGGGCGACATTGAATATCCCTGTGCTTAAATGAACTCCTTATTTAGTTAAATAAAATAAATTTTAAAACCTTCATCGAAATTTACCTTAGATAGAATATACATCAAAATTCTTGCTGCAAAGGTTAATTCCTCTAATTATTAAAATATATCAGTCTTTTGCTCAGCCTGAATTTGTCCAGCTTAAATTGTATTTTGATTTCTTGCATTTAGACTTATTTGGTGAAGATTCAGCAACTTCTGTGTGACTGACAATTATGCCCAGCACATGTCAAGGCCTGTCATAATTATGTCATGTTATACCTTAATACAATAGTAATTCTATCTTGTTGTATCACTTCTGAAATTATTAACTGCAGCTCTGACTGAACTATTCTATTTTATTTTTTTGTAAACACGTGTCTCCTGTTTGAGCTGTAAAGAAACAATCTGACACACTGACATCTTAAATAAGAACAGAAAGCATGTTTTCATCACATTAATTGGAGAAAAAGTCAATCTTGGTATTCAGATAAATTTAAAGTAGCAGCTTCTCCATTAATTGTGGATATAATTTGGGATTTCCAGTTAAGCAAACAGTACTCTGAAGTTACAGCACTCCTGAGAAGGTGGACTCACACTTTTGATGATTGTATTTTGGAAAGGCTTTGTGTTGTGTTTATATTTTGGGAGTCAGAGTGAAAGAAGGGAATTTATTTTGAGTCAGAGAAAGAGCTGCTGAGCTCTGATGAAATATGCATTACAGGGTATACTTGATATTCACTCCTATTTTTTGCTATTGTTGCTGTCAGCTTTTCCTGGAGCAAGGACACATCTAACAGACCCACAAAACAATAGACTGCTTCAGCAGTCAGAGTGCAGATTCCTTTGAAGAAAAGTCTATGAGTAAGACCTAGGTAATTTCACAGGATCACTTTTATTTCCCTAGGTTATATCAATTATAACAATGGATAGGTCACCACTGGCAGCATGTCAGTGTCCCATGACCTGGCCCAGTGTCTCCTGTAGGTGCAGAAGAGGAGAGAATAAAGAACTGGTGATTTTTGGATTCTGCATCTCCATGTGAACAAAGATGCCATTAGTAAGATTTTCTCAACACCTTGTTTCAAGAAGAGTAAAAGACAACAAGAATTTCTAAAGCACATTCAGTCCCTGGCTTACCAACAGACCTGCAATATGAGCTCTGGAGTCTGACCAGTCTGCCAGAAACAGCTCCCCTGGCTGTGTTTGGGGAACTGAGGTCACCAATGGAGAGCTGGTACAGAAACGGGGAACTGATAATAAATTTATTGTTAGGGTGATAAGTGTTTTCATCCTGGCAAACTGAAAAATATTTAGGATGCTCCTAAAATATATATATAAATGAGGTTCTTGGGAAGCTGCTTGGTCAATCCTTATTGTAATCTTTCCTAACAATCCTTGTTGTTGGCATTATGTTCACCAGCTGCAGGCACCTTGCACATCTCACAGAATTTTCAGATTCTACCAAAAGTCACCCTAACCCACAGTGTAAGAGAAGTGGATCCTGTCTGAGCTAGTGTTGCATCCTCCATCTCTGCTGCACTGATCTGTTCAATTTTGCAGGTTTTTTTTGTCCCCAGAAATTCCTCCTGCAGCACATTTTGACCAAAGAACTGACTTATCTGACCACAAAGCAAATGGTCTGACAACTGAGAATGAAAAACCTGATTTATTTGTGAAGGTTATCCACCTTCTTCTGTCTATGAAAATACAATTTAAGGACTTGGATAGACAGTTTTCTGTAAAACTCTGGCACAGAACAACAAACCCCTTGGATGCCTGTACAACTGGTGTGTGTGTCTGTTCTACTGTGAAACAGAGTGGCTTTTTTTTCTGACCAAAAAATTACAATCTAGAAGTTTTCCCACCCATATATTGACAAAATCTGAAAATCTGATCATTCAAATAGTGTATTTTACTGGGTTTTACAGACAGCAAAGTTTGACCATGCATGTCCTTTTTCAATGCTTTTCAGTGGTTTCTCCATATGTTTGTTCCTAACAGAAAATACTAATGTCTTTCAGCCAGAGCCTTTCTGCTCAGGTGTGTCAAACTTTTTCAATCTTGTCCAAGATTTCAATGTAACCAGAGGTCCTTGTGTCTTTATTTATCATACCATAGATAATAATATCTACAATAGCTCTTTGTAACAATTTTATTTCCTCTCCTTTTTTTTTTTTTTACCTTTTTTTATTCCTTGCCTGATGTTTGAATGTCCTCCAATAAACCTCTAAGAAAAATTAATTTATAGAGAACAATTAGAACATTTTGATGACATATTCTGTGACAAAATAAATAAGGACAAGCTGGATGGGGCTTGAAGCATGTTCTAGTGGAAGATGTCCCTGCCTGTGGCAGAGGGTTGAAACTAATAATCTTTAAGATCCCTTCTAACCCAAACCATTCTAGGAGTCTGCAAAGTGTTGTTTTCCAATTAATTTTTTTAATCTTACTTTTGCAGAAGATGACACCAGGCGTGGTGGGGACCAAAGGTAATTTTTATTTAATAATAAAAATATTAAAGTTTTTAAAGTGCTTCATTGTCTTAAATTTATTAACCAGATTTTTCTTATACTCTGTCAGACAAGCATGCATCCCCAAACCATGGGGGTCTGTCAAACTAACTGAGTGAGAACTCTCAGCCATTCCTGTTGGACCATGTTTTAGAAAAGCATCCAAGTCTGCATAATGAGATATGGACAGATGGTGTTAGGATGGGGCAGTGCCTGATGCGTTAAAGAGTTTCCCCTGAAAATTTTTCCACTGGTTTCTGCGCTATTCAGGCAGCAAAACCTTAAAGGCTGCTCCTCACAGTCCTATGGAAAACAAGTGAGGCCATATCCAATTTATTGTATCATTGCTGAAACTTTTTAAGGAACATTGAGTGGCCTTGCAACTTTAAAAATAAAAAAAAAATAGAAGATAGGGGGAGAGCAGAGAGGGGGTGAAAAAAGCCCTGCTGCCAAATTGTGATTTAAACTGAGATTGGCATCAGCAGACATTTCCACATCAGCCTTTAGCACATCTGGTCCAGACCAAACAAATAGAAGATTTATTCTGTCAGTGAGATCATTTAGCATTCCTTTTTATGCTTCAGAAAGAGCCTGTACCTGTCAGTCACCAAAGCACTAGGCTTTTGGTGGCTGGGCTCTGTTGCTCTTTCTGACTAGCCTTGATCTGAGACTTCTAAGGAGGTTTGTGTTCACCCGCTCCACCTGGGAGACCGGTACCCATGCCAAGTTCATTTCCATAGTCTTACAAAAATCTCCTGGAGGATTTCAAACATCTGCTCATAAGTAAAGAAACATTGTCTTGAGATATAACAATAATATAAAGGGCAACTGAACCTTCCTTGCAAATAAAACTGAGCTAATAAATTATTTTGTTTCAACAGTTTTATACAATTCAAACAAAAAACTGAATAGAGCTAAACAGGCTCACACACACATGAAAAATCAGGTGTGAAGGGGTTTTTTTCTAATACCTTCTGATACTTTATTTCCTTTTGGTCAAGAGGTTTGTTTTGCATTTTGTTTTTGTTTTTGTTTTCTGAGCACTTGATGATAATTATTGAAATGAGGAGCTGAGGTGGGCAGTTTAAATCAGCAGCAGAGAGCTCAGTGTGGTGCACAGGGGGATGACCTGAAGTGGGGGAGGTGGAGGGGCAGCTGGAGGTGAGTAGGTTGGGGAGTTCTGCAGACAGGACAGGATAACCCAGGATATGAAGGGGCTCGCTCCACTCTCCACCTGGCTGAACAGTGACTTAAAGGAGAGGGGGCAACAGTGGCCAGTCCCTGGCTGGCACAGCAGGAGCATCTCTGTGAGTGCCCCATGTTCCCAGGTGCCCCTGGGCAACAGGGCCAGGCTGTGCAAGAGGAAACAAGCAATAACCAAGGGCAGTGGTTTGCTGAATTAGGAGGTGCTACCGAGGTTAATCAGCCCATACCCTGCTAAGATGTCTCACTGTCATGGGAGACTCCCCTGTGGAAGGAACAGAAGGCCCAACATGCAGGCCAGACTTTCTAGGGAGGCCTGATGCCTCCAGGGAAACAAGGTTAAAGCAGTGAAGAGAAAACTTCCTGGTACAATCCTCGGATTTTTATCCATGACTGATTGTTCAAGTTGACAGCAATAGAAGTTGCAACAAGTACAAGGACAACCCAGAGACACTTCAGGGCACTGGGACAACTGGTTAAGGGATCAGAAGAATAAGTAGCATTCTTCTCTACCCTTCCAGTTACAAGGAATGATGAGGGAAGAACAGAGAGAGACAGCAGGTCTCCCGCTGGTGTCACCAGCAGAATTTGGGGGGTTTTGGTTATGGATGAGTCTACATGGCATCAGACCTGCTGGCATCAGAGAGATACAGCTTTGTCAAAAGGAGAAAAGTTCCTTTGCACAGGAATTAACAGGGGGCACTGAAAGAGCTTTTACTACATTTGAAGGTGGAAAGGGTTAAAACCAAGACAAGTGCACATAAGCCTGGGAGGCACTTGCCAATGGTCATGGGGTGGTGTGCTAGCAAGGTTCTTCAGTCTGCTGTCTCACTGGAGGTGGGGGATGAAGATCCATGTGGCAGCAAAGACACCGGGTTGTTGCCATGTTAGAAACTGTGGAAGCATCTGAGAATTGTCACGTAGAGATTGGGGCTTTTCCCCATAAAATGTGGCAAGATCACTCCTCCAAATGAAGACCATCTAATGTCAATGCACACAGCATGGGCAACAAACAGGAGGGTCTGGAAGACGTTGTGCAGCAGGGAAACTCTGATGTGTCTTCCATCATGAAAACATGGTGGGGTGACTGGCACAGCTGGAGTCCATCAATGGATGCTATAAACTCTTCAGAAGGGATTGCCAAGGAAGAAAAGGCAATGGGGTAACCTTGACTTTCAGGGAGAGTTTTGATTATTTGAAGCTTTTGGTTGGTGATGATCAGGTTGAATGTTTAGGCACAAGAGGCAGGGGAAGGCCAACAAGGCCAATATTCTGCTGGCAATCTGTTACAGACCACCCATCCAGGATAAAGAGGCAGATGAAATATTCTACAAACAGCAAAGCAAAGTCTCACAATATCCAGCCCTTGTCCTCATGGAGTATTTACCAGATGTCTGCTGGAAATGCAATACAACAGAGAGGAAACAGCCCAGGAGGTTCCTGGAGTGTGTGGAAGAGAACTTCCTGACACAGCTGGCAAGCAAACCAACTAGGGAAGCAAACTGGGAACTCACCTCCACATCAGACAGAAAATGGAGACACTTCAGATATGGAACGTGTCAGTTATTAAACATATTTGACAATACCCTGTCACAACTTGAACAGGAACTGAAGGCAGCTGAAGGGGCTGAGGGAGGGTAAGACATGCAAAATGCAATTACCTGCACTGGTATTTCAGTGTGATCCTAGAGTTAAACTCCTGTATTAATAAGAGGTCCAGACAATTTTATGACTGTCAGAACAGACCAGGACCGCTATTTCTGCAGGAAGATGAATGTGGATGGGTAATGTGGAAAAATATTACTCCTTTGACTTTTTTATTTGGAAAATTAATGATGTACGTACAGGTTATTTTTATGCCATTAAAAAATTGGAGTTTAACACTTGAGTAATGTATTGCCTATGCCAGCAACTGGGTGCACAGGGTGCCCCTTCTGGACACGAGGGTGTCCAGAGGGATGTTCTTTGATTTTTATCAAAGGCTTCTGCTGGTGAAATTGTTCTGTGTTCTCCATTGCTTGGACAGATTGTTCCCTTATGGCTTCCTTAAAGAATTCCATCAACTTCACTAATAAACCTCAAATTCTTATACAAATGTTTGACATGTGAAAGCACCAATATTGCTTTAACTGCTTGAATTCTGTTGTAATAAGTATCCACCAGGAACCGCTAGCTTATTCCCATTAACAGACATGTGGATATTGCTGTTTAATGAGTAATTGCAAGGGGTAATGTTCACTCTCTTGCTAGTTTTACTTGCTGTTATGTCATTGTAATAGACAACAGTAATATTTTAATTTGAAAATAATGCTGTTGCTCAAAAATGAGTTGGCTCTCCCCTTAAAAAACATCTCCTTAAAAATGCATAAAAAGGGATCAATTTGCAGATAAAGACTTTTGTCATTAGGACACAAGAGGATGTTATTCAAACAGGTTGAATTCTTTGTAGAAATACTTACCTCCACATGCTCCCTTGGTAGTCAGAAACAGGAAAAAAATTCACTTAATGTTAAGATTCATGGCAAGGGCCAAACTCTGAACGCCCTGACTACCCTGCTGGAAGAGCCAAAGTGTTTCTCTCCACTGATTATGAAGAAACACGGGAGAGATTTTCTTGTTAAGCTAAAACCAACACTAACCTAGATATCTTCCCAACAAGTGTGGAATAAACACAGTACTGATTCTCTGCCCCAGGAGTGAAGCTGTTAGGATTTCATACAAACTCAACCCAAGTTAGGGGCCAGCTGCAGAGATCGATTTGCTCAGTTCAGTGGCTTGTGTAATGCAAGAGGTCAGAGAAGACAGTCATAGTGCTCCCTGCAGCCCTTTCCAGTCAATGTGTGAAGTCATTAAAGCAAAAACTATGGAAACGGAAACCTTCTTTCCATTGTTTTTTGATCGACAGGTTCCCAGATCTCACTCCAATACTTTTTTCATGTGTTATGGAACTGAGTCACATCATTATATTTGCCTCAGATGTAGAGTCTATCTAAGAGCAACAGACTGTTCAGATAATGAACAATGATCTAATATAGCTGATTTCTCTTCCTGCTCATCCTCATAATTTTAGAATGCAGAATCAAAGCCACAAAACAGACAGTTGACCCTTTTATTGACTGATTCTTGCAGTCAAGGAAAAGGGAAATGTTCAGAGGAGAGAAGGGGAGGAAAAAAGAACAGATCTTGGCAAAAAAGAAGGTATGTAAAGAAGAAAGAAAGAAGTTGAATAAAAAAAAAAAAGAAAAATGGAAGGCTTAACATATGGTATCATTGCACAAACCCATTGCAATTTTACTAAGAACAAAAATGGTGGCAAAACGGCTTTGGGGGAGGTGATGTTAATCCTCTCTCTGGCTCCAAGAGGGTATTGTCACTGCCTGAAAGCCACACAAGCTTCAACAGCTGTAAAACGTGTGTCTTGAGATTTTGAATTACATCCGTTAAATAAGCACAGAACCAACCTTTTTTCTATTTACAATGTTTGGTCAGCCCAGCAGTTGAACTTCTTATAAATCTCCCCAGAATTTTTTTTTGCAAAGACAATCTTAGAAGTCTTCTCCTTAATGGTGAAAGAGATCAAGTTAGCCCAGACTAGAGCCAGAGGTGGCTAAAATCTCCTTTTCTGTCATGGGAACAAAACCCAATATTTTGCCTGTATGGTAGTAACTGAGAGAGATCAAGGAATTCCTCTGAGGATGGCAACCATTTGGATTTTTTGTTTTTTACTTTCTGTACAGCCAAGAAATTGAACCCTCATGCAGGGTCTAATCATTAATTCCTCCCCAGGGTGACAGGATAGCTCATCAGTTTTCAGCAGATCTTCTTCTCTTGATTTGAAGTAAGGAGGTGTTCTTGGCCAGCCTTGACTCAGGAATCTGAGGAAATGAACCAAAGCGTTTGAATTATGGTCACTTACTTCCAAATTCAGCCTCGTGACTGCCTCTTATTCCCCTCATGCACCATGCCACCTGGACTGACAGCAGAAAAACATTGAGTAAAGCTGTGCAGGTTGTTGGGAACCTGTTGCACTTCCTGCAAGTATCTCACACTGAGCCAGCAAGGACACAGCTGCTGCCCCTTCTGCAGGGAGATCTTTGCATCACATGCTTTTCATTTTGCAGTACTGGGTGGACATGGAGGTGGTAACCCTGTGACATTTGTTCAAGAGGCCCTTCAAGTCAAGATACCCAGGCTATGGACCCAAGCCCTAAATCAAAGTGACCTGATCTTCAAAAGGGCTGAACTCTGAATAACTTTAAGAGGTCAATTTCTCTGAAAGCTAATTTCTTTGGTTTAAGGGCCTAATTATGGATCTAACTACCCAATAGTAAGCTTCTCTATGAAAAAGTTCAGAACTAGCTGGGGGAATTATCTACCGAGATCACATTAATTTCAGCACCTTTGAAAATATCTGCCCCAGGTTTGGAAAAGTACATCTCTAACTTGATTTTTTTTTCCTGTTCCCCTTTTGCTGCTAATTATTCTTTTCTCTACCCCTATTTTAAAATCAATACAGCACTTTGGAAGCTGTGTTAATTTGTACAGTACCTCTGCACATTATTCATTCCCATTTTTTTCTTGTGGTTTTCACTATGACATATAATTATTCCTATTGGTCTGCTCTTCACTTTTCCTACCTAGCATCCTTATCCATAAAGTAAATTCTGTTTCTAACTGCTTTACTATTTGTTTTGATAAAGGCAGCAGTCTTTGGTCCTACAATAACAAGAGCTGTGGCTTGTTCCTCTGCCAGAGAAACACTTTTTATAATGCTCCCACCACCTATTCCTTCCTATAGTGAAAAGAGGGATGTCTCCTTTCAGTACAAAGATGCCAAAAAAACAAAAATTCTGGCTCCAATTATCACTATTTCCAAAGGTTTAGTTTTGGCCTCAGTAGGCACTCAGATTTTCATATCTGGTCCAACCTGTATGTGTGGAAGAACAGGAAAAACAGCAGAGAAGTGGAGAAAATACACAACAGATATTGTTAACTCACCCTTGGATCATTGTTATCATGGTCTTCTTTGGATTCTTCATTATCCTCTAATTTTCACTTAGGCATGCAATAGTCACATATGACAAGCCATTGAAGCTAATTTTCCCCTATTGTGGCACTTAAAAAACAAGATTATAACCAACCTTTGCTGCAAGTCCTACAGCAGAAGTTGCTGATAGTCTACGACCACTTATCAGAAAAGGATGACATAAAACAAAGAACAATAAAAAAAATTCCCCTTTCTCAGAAGCTGTGTGATGTTTCATTTATTTTGTACTATCCAGGACTGAAATTTCTATAGGCTCCTGAAATTCTCTGTGCCTGGGGAGATCTTCGTTATGTAACACAAGTACAAGACTGCCCACACATGAGAAATGCAAGATGTGGACCCAAAGTGACTCAGGAAAAGCTCTATAGTTTTCAAACAAGATGCTTTTCTTCCTTCCAAACAAGCTGACTTGCAAAGTGATTGAATTTGACTCCTGTGACAAAAATTTAATATTTTATATTGCAAACAAAATTGCTGGAAGTAGTAAAAAAACTCCAAAACCAAACAAAAAAAAAAAAAAAAACAACCCCATCTTATATTTTTAGGGCTTTTCAAAGACAACTAGAGGACATCATATACTTCAATGGAATATGAAGAATCCCCAGGTTTTAGTAATCCAGTTTTTCCTAATTTTCTTTTCTTATTTCTAAAAAGCTTAATTTTTAAAAAAATCCTCCTTTTTTTTTCCCCTGTTCAAATCTACAAAACGTGCAATGAGTTAACACACAGAAATGGCAAACACTTAAGGGACTTGGCTCCTAAGTCCTCATTATCTTCAGAAATATGTTACAATGGTAGTGGAAGTCTGTCTAATTTTATATCAATTTGCTTCCAGACATGATTTTCTGATATACACCCCAGTGAGTGAACAAGGGAGTAACAAAAAATTATGAGCTTTTATAACCACAGATAAAATTTGGGAAGAGTAATTTTCCAGTAGCATATCCCTCATTAGTCTTACTATTAAGACAGATTTTTTCCAGTTTTTCTCAGATATCAGGCATCTGAATTTTGTCAGTTTGGTATTTAAACCTATCTGCTCCTGAACACAGGCACTGGAACTTTATTGAATTATTTTAGCAGTGTAATGCCTGAGACATTTGTTTACCCAGGTAAACTAGCACAATGCTATACAATATTTAATCATGGTTTCTCAATCAACACAGGCCATGAACAATTTCCAAGAGGAATTTGAAGGTTTTCTATCCTATTTCAAAGGTTAAAAGAATTTGATAGTATGGAAGTATGGAAGTATTCTGTCATGGGCTAAAAACTGCAGCTGGTTCTTCAGTTTACCAATACAGATGTAGTTGTGTTGCCTTCTGGATTCCCATGTGAAATTCCTTATTTCTTTATATTCTTCTGGTGTCTGGGGCAGCAGTGGATCTCAGACATGAATGTTGCACTGAATACCTCATTGGCATAGGAAAGCTGCAAAAATGACACAGTTTTCTGCTGAAAAGAAATCAGTGCCAATATACTTCAATAAAATTGATTGAATAATTATGGGACATCACCTTTTTCCTACTACAACAATAGGATCATAAAGGCATAGAATTGTTTAGGTTGAAAAGACTTCTAGAAGTGTCAAGTCCAACCATTCCCCCAGTGCTGTGAAGGCCACCACTAAGCCATGTCCCCAAGTGCCACACCCACATGCCACTCTCTGATTCTCTACCATATTTCCAAAAGTCGTGGCTTGTTAGTGCAAACTCCAAGGAGTAAAACTGAAAACCTCCCAATGTGAGTTGCTGTAATTCAAGCCAAACTTGGGCTTGCAGCACAAAACTTGACAATATAAAAAATTCTAAGGTCTGCGAAAGAGAAGGAGGCTGTGTAAAGAAACATACATTCATACACACTTACATTCATATATGCAAACAAAAGCACACTTGCTTCTCCTTCAACTTTTCAAAACCTCTCAGTTCTTATCTCCAGCTTTTGTTCCAGAACCCTCCAAAGTAACTAAACTATAAATGGAGCTGTGAAAACTCAATAAACTGGGAGAAGTGCCTGAATTTTGCTTATCTGCATAAAGAGGTTTCAAGAAATATATAGATACTCCACAAAAGCACAGTGAAATTGTGTTGACAAAGGTGTCAAAATATGTACATACAGGAAGGGATAGCTTGATACAAATTTAGACTTAAAATGGTTTGTTTTCCTGAGGTTGGAATCTGCCAGAACGTTCACTTATCTGTCTTATATCTGTGATGTTGAATGCATTTTACAAGAGTAAGAAAGCAACTCAGCAAAGATTTCAAGAGAGACTAAATTGTCATCTAGGAATGACTTCTTAGCCATGGGTCATGGGAGAACTTATCAATATAATACAAGAAAACATGAGAAACATCAGCAATTTTTAATGTGAGATCAAAGGAGTTTTGCATAAGTGCAAGGCAAGGGATTCTTTGAAAAAGACAAAAAAATGTGTGTGCAAACAATCCAGCAGGATTCAAAATATATCTTTAATGAGTCTGCAAAATCATATAATAAGTGAGTCCAGAGGAGGTCACCAAGTGATTAAACTGATGGAGAGTTTCTCCTACAAGTTAAAGCTGTGAAAATTGGGATTTTTGAGTCTGGAAAAAAGAAAGCCTCAGAGTTATCTGATTGTGGCCTTCCAGTACTTGAAGGGAACCCATGAAAGAGAGAGGGAGAGAGGGAAAGAGATGAATTACAAGAATGGCAGGGCAAAGGGAAATGGCTTCAAACTGACAGAGAGTAGCTTTAGAATGTGTATCAGGAAAAACCCCTTCACTGTGAAGGTGTTGAGGCACAGGTTGCCCAGAGAAGTTGTGGCTGTCCCATCCCTGGAAGTGTCCAGGACAAGGTTGGATGGGGCTTGGAGCAACCTGGTCAAGTGGAAAGTGTCCCTGCCCATGGCAGGAGGGTTGTAATGGGTTGGTCTTTGAGGTCCCTTCTAACCCAAATCATTCTAAGTTTCTATGATTCTATGAATAAATACAAAGCTGTCTGGGACCAGGTTAATGAAGTTTGGAAAGTGCCTCAGAAGTCTCTGCATAAGCCCCCTACTCAAAGCATCTACTCTACCCAGAGCTGCAGCTCTGGGCTTGAGCCAGGTGGTTGCTCAAAACCTCTGAGGAGTGAAGATGTACAACCACTTTGAGCAGCACCTCCCAGTTTGAGTGCTTCCCTGGTGGAAATTTCTCTTTAAATCTTGTCTGAAATTCTGTTTCAGCTTATGTCCTTTGGCTGTCCTCATCCTGTCATGCAAAGCCATGTTCTGCCTCTTTTGACCAGAACAGGACACAGTATTCTAGATGTGATCTACTTGTAATTGGTGATTTGAACAACTGTCAAACCAGAGAATGTCTTGTTTTGGAAATAACTGTAAAGATTTCAAGTTGCAGCCTCATGCCATGGGCAGGGATGCCACCCACTGGATCAAGTGTCTCAAGACCCCATCCAGCTTGGCTTTGAACACTTCCAAGAACATTGTAGTCACCAAAGAAAAAAAAATATAATTCAAACCACTGTCAATACACCTTTGAGGGAAAAAAAAAAAAAAAAAAAGACTCTCCCAAACTTGCTGTAATTACCATTGGAAAATATAAAGAGGGAAAATTACAAGTGAGAGCTG
Source organism: Taeniopygia guttata (assembly GCF_048771995.1). NCBI lineage: Eukaryota > Metazoa > Chordata > Aves > Passeriformes > Estrildidae > Taeniopygia > Taeniopygia guttata. Next base: position 4,856,787 of record NC_133027.1, on the reverse strand, counting down.
GAAATGGTGATGCTCGTACTATTCTTGGCTCATTCAATGGCCAAATATGGAAATATAAGCAAGTTGCAACCCATCTGTGCCTCATAGTAAAATGGGCTCGAACAGCAAAGTTTTCAAGCAGGAAGCATGGAGTAACATATGTTTATCTAGAGTATCATACACCATGTGAGTGAATGGATTCCAGGTTTTACTACAGCTTTCAACAAACCACATAATTTTTAACTCATTGTCTGCCTTTATGTTTAAGGGCAGGGACCTCTGGGAAAAAATCAGAATAATTCTGAAAGCTACACTGTGATTGGAAGAAATCAGCATTTCTAGGTGATTTTTTTCTTTAAATATATATGTACACCGGGATCAAGAAACACTGGGACTAAAGTCTCTTTTTTCACAGACTTTAACTCACCTCTACATGGCTGTTTTGATATTCATTCTTTGTACATTATAGTCATTCTGCAGGATTGCCACTTTTAAATATTTCAGTTTTTCCATGAGTAAATGAAAAATAGTTCAAACATGTATTGTTAATTTTCACACCATTCCCAAAAAGTTCAAGAAGCCTTGGAGGTTTTTTATGGTAAGATCCTATATGTATATGCTCACCCAAATCATTCTTCTAACAAATAGAATTTTCTCTCTAGGTTTAGGTCTACCCTCATGTGCTCTGCTGTAAGCCTGTAAAAACTTCATAAAGTCTACACAGATCACCAAGAATGTAAAATTAATGTAATGCTGATCAAAGATTGCATTGCCTGCTCATTTTGGACTCCATTTGGGCTTACACCAGTGTGATCCCAGGGGAAGATGGCAGTTCCTTACTATTTCTTCCTTCCTCCCTTATTTCCCACAAAATCTGCCAAAACTGATGACTTTCCCTCAGCTGGTTCCCAGGAGCCAATTGGTCTTTCCCTGTCTTCCCTCAGATGGTTTTCCCCTTGTATACAGCTGCCCTAATTCTTAGAGCATTTCATCCTTTTCACTTTCTAAATGGAAATGTTAAATTTTTCACAGAGGAGGTGCCCTGGGGGGGAGTTTTGCTCACACCCAAGAACGGATGTCAGTTAATATTTGGACATGATTAATTAACAGTAAACCCTAAGGCAAACTTTGCTATTATGAAAATAAGACAATATTACAGATTACATGAGCGTCTGCCTATATGATAAAGTTACCCAGATGCTCTGAAATCAACAAAGATTTGTCACAGATACAAAGAGAGTTATTATTTTATGAATTTCATATTTAGATGAATTACTTTTGTCCGTCATAGACAATGTATGTATGATCGAGGGATGAAACAATATTTGAATTACCTCTCAGACACATTCAAGCACTGGTATAAAGTTTTCTAATTTTGAAGAAAATTGTTTGGAGCTCATATTATTTTCCTAGTGAGTGGTTAATTAGTTAATTAGTCCATACAAGTGGAAGGACAACCTTACTGCGCAGTGTTTGTAACTCCTGAATTAGATTTGCAGCTCTATCTTGGGTGGAAAACAACCTCTGTTTGAAAAATAGAGCTGAAACCCAATGGCTCAGCTTGAGAAACAAAAAATGAGTTTTTTTCCCAGGAGAAACTAAGGCAGGCCATTATATAGGCAAATCAGAGTCATGTATATTTTCACGGAGTGCAGGTGCTGGAGTAGCTAAAAAACTCCACCAGTAAAGGACTGAAAACCACATCTATTTACTTCCAGGGAGGCAGGTGGAGATGTACACAGTTACATAAACAGTGCTGTTGAAAGTGCAGTGGAAGATATGGCCAGAACCTTAATTTAATGTCTTATCCCAAAGATGTAGGAAAAGGCATATTAGCTCTTCATCATCCCCAGAAAAATGCACGCTTCTTTTACTTCATAAAATAAGGATATCAATGTTTTTCTGCTATGGAACTCTCTCAAGACAAAGTATTTCACAACCTGGAAATGTTCTACCACTTTTATTCAGGTATTTTCTTCCACCTCAGGCCCAGGTGTAGATGTGTCCAGTTCTGAGCCCCTCAGATTGGGGAGGATGTTGAGATGCTCAAGCACGTCCAGAGGAGGCAACAAGGCTGGAGAGGGGCTTGGAACACAAACCCTGTGAGGAACGGCTGAGAGAGCTGGGGGTGCTCAGCCTGGAGAAAAGGAGACTCGGGGGTGACATTATCAGCCTCTACAACTCCCTGAAAGGTGGCTGTGGTCAGGTGGGAGCTGGTCTCTTTCTCCAGACAGCACTGACAGAACCAGAGGACAGAGCCTTAAGTTGTGCCAAGGGAAATATAGGTTGGACATTAGGAGAAAAGTTTTTTTCAGAAAGAGTGATAAAGTACTGGAATGGTTTGCTCAGGGAGGTGGTGGTAGAGTCACCATCCCTGATGTGTTTAAAAAAAAAGATTGGATGTGGCACTCAGTGCCATGGTTTAGTTGAGATGATAGGGCTGGGTTGGACTTGATAATCTTGAAGGTCTCTTCCAACCCAGTGATTCTGTGATTCTGTGTGTATTTGAAAATATTGTGAAATTACCTGTTATGAAAAACAGGAAAAAACTTCATTATTAGGTCAATTAAAATATCTGTTTGTTTTATATTGACTTTTCAACAGAAGGATTTCAGAAAATAAAATACTAATTCTTTCTAGAAAGCAGACACATGAAGCTTGGGAAAGTCTGAATATAGTCGAATAGCACAGGAGAGTAATATTTCAAAATATGATTCTTCTTCAAAGCTCAGCAAATAAATTTTTGTCCCTTCACATGGAAAACAAACAAACAAACAAAAACAATCTCTTGCAAGGCATTGCAAATGCACTTGGAACAAAGAACTAAACATTTGACACCCATAATGTTAAACCTCTAAAAGTAACATGACAAAGGCAAAAAATTACTTAAAACTCCCAACAACCATAAAATTTCAATCCCAATCCTTATCAATCTGTTGACTTAATTACCACCAATTCATAATGTCTTTTTAATTCTGACATGAACATTTGTCCTTTTTTGATTGTGGCATAGTTCCATCTCTAACAATAAATTCACGCAATAATGGTTTGTGAGTTTTTGTTTTTGCAGATTCTGGATTCCTCTGACAAGTGAACGGAAGAAATTTCAGCCAGAAAAAGTGAATTTTCTTCAGGGAAATACTCAGTTGATATGATTAGTCTCCAGTTTCATAATGTTGCCACTGAAATGTGCCAAGGTCAGATTGAGGTAAAACAATTAAAAATATATAGAAAATAAATATAATAAAGGATCATTTTGCTATAGACACCTGATGTAACATCTTACATCTCACAAATATTCTGAAAGGAGATTATAGTGTTGGGTCTCTTCTCCCAGGTAGCCAGTGGAAAGATGGGCAGGATGTGTGGAAAGGGCCTCAAGTTGCACCAGAGGAAGTTTAGATAGAATTTTGGGGAAAGAAACTCTTCACTGAAGCTGTGGTCAGGCATTGAAGCAGGGTGCCCAAGGAAGTGGTCTAATCAAGATCCATGGAAGATTTCAAAATGTGGATGTGGCAATTAGGGACATGGTTTAATGGTTAATGGTTGGACTTGGTCTTACAGGTCTTTTCTAGCTTAAGTGTTCTATGAGATGTATGGTTTAATATTGTTATTAAGAAGTTTAATTACAAAATGAAGAATAAGACTATTAATTTTTGTGAATGACTCCAGTTAAATGTTCTGTAAGTATGCCACATGAAAATAAAGTCAAAATTATCATCACAATTAGATTTAATTCTGTAAGACTAAGTACAAAATTCTAGAGTTACACAGTGAAAAATGAATTAGCACAGAATGGGAGATGTTTGAGCAGTCAGCACTTCTCCAAAAATACCTGCCTACTGCAGGAACAGTGACTCTTCTCTGTCATTCTTTTTCAGAGTTAAATATCAGGCTAGAAACTATAAAGATTTCTAAAACAAATAATTTCCACTGTACTTCGTGGCTTCAACTGGACAATGTCAATAAAAATAGGAAGTGTGTCTACAGGAGAATTAAAGAGAACCTTAGTTCTACAGAGAATGCAAGAATGGGCAGAAATTGAAAAGATGAGAAAGATTCAATTAAGTTGGAGGAAAAATATGTAGCTGTTCCTGTAGAGCTCAAGAAGCATTTGGGCAAAACTCTGAGGCATAGGGTGAGATTCTCAGGGCTGTTCTGTGCAGGGCCAGGAGTAGGATTTCAATGATCCTTGTAGGTCCCTTCCAATGCAGGATATTCTAGGATTCTACAGTTCTATGAAAGATGTCTGAAACTGGTCCAAGAAAAATAAATTCTGTACACAGAATTCTTTAAAATTATGAAAAGTCTGCAAGAGGAAAAAAAAAAAAAAAAACAGAGACTTTTGAGATAACATTATAGTGAAAAGACACCTGGTACTGATGGTGGACACTGCAGATCTTCAATTCTTCATCTGTCTGGATCAGTGATCCTAAGAAACTCTACTTCTTAAAGGATGGATGAATAGCTTGTAAGACACTTCCTATTGGGCTTTTTGTTTTCTAACTTGGGGTGTGCAGATTTATGCTACTCAGTTCTTTCACAGTATTTTAGACATCCAGATGCAAATTATTGTTACAACGGAACATATGAAGCAGACCTGAATATAAAAATGAAAATAACACTTGTAATAAGTAATATATTTGTATTCCTTGTTTGTGTTCAGAATATTACTTGGAAAGTAACAAGAAGAATAAAAATAAGACTTTTTAGGAAGCCAATTAGAAAATGTAAAACTTACATCTTGCAATTCATAGATGTAAAACAATCCACACAAAAAGACCTTAAAGGCCACGAAAGAATGTTTGCCATCTGAAATTTGTAAGATTTTCAGCTATTGCATAACATTGCCTCCAGCAATGAACCTCACCGAATCACATCAATTCAAAGTTTGTGCTACAAATCCATGTCACTTCAGAGAGAGACTAAGAGAGAGAGAAAAAGAACACAAAAAGAAAGTGCACCCCATATGGAGTTTATAACAAATTATTTAAAAATATGTTTAAAAGTAATCGAAAAACCAGTTCCATTCAGTGGTGTCTGTCATGAATCCTGGAAGAATATGGCATGAGAGATCTTAAGCTTTATGGAGGAAAAAAAAAAAGAGCAGGTAACTAACACACACTGAGGACATTTGCAGTTCCTTATAAAGCCACAAAACCTGATAAATAAAAAAAAATCATGGCTTTTTTAGTGATGGGAGGCGTTTTTAATTTTTAGAAGCTTCTAACAGTCTATTGCACAGGCAGAAGTACATGGAGAGAAAATTCACTTCGGGTAGGAATGGACCTACCTGAAAATCACCTGAAAATAGATTTTCACCTGAAAATACGTGAACATTTTATTCTATTAATGGTTTATGACAAAAAAAGTAATTATATATTTTTATATTTATATAGGTGATGCCACATTACTTCATATAAGCACAAGAGGAAAACAGGCTACCTACAGATGATGAAATACATCCTAAATTGCTTTGCCAGATATTTTTACCCCAAACCCTCTAAATACAGGAGCAGAGACTCCTTCTCACAGCTGCACTGCATCCTCCCTTCCTTCCCCATCCCTTCAGGCAGATGGTGATTAAACCTGATCCCACAGCTCACTTCCTCATCTCTTTATCCTTTCCCCTCTTTTTCTCAGTGCTTTCCAGTGGCAGCAATGCTACTACATCACTTCTGTGTCCTATAAGCAACAAAATTCCACTTTGCTCCCATTTCAGAGAAGACCACCTCAATGTATGTGGTTGCGGTTCTCAAAGTAACCAAGCAGAAGAGCATCAGTTTTGCTTGCCTCGGAGTTTCTGCTCATCCCAGTCTCTTGCCTGCCTCACTGCCTTGTTTTTGCAGCCCTTTTGCTGTTCCCTGCCTGCCCTTACGAATGTTGTTTTGACATTGTGGTCACCAGGTGCCCCGCCACCCCTTCCATCAACAGACACTTGTGCAGCAGATGGCACAAATGGGTTGGCAATAATTCAGTGTCTCAGCATTGGATTGCCTTGTCTGGTGCTTGTGATGGTGGCTAGACAGGGTTAATGACAGTAGCAGGGGAAAAATATATTAAAAATAATGTATATTAAAAATACACTTTCAGAGACGAAAGCTCTTCCATGGCAGGAGCACCACTGAAAATCTCTGTTCCTAATAAGCATGAGATATATTCTGTAGCAAAAGAGGCTTATTTTAGTATCTTTAGTTTAATCCCATTAAAAATGTCAAGGTTTCCCTTATCTCCTTTGATCATCATACCTCCAATGACTCCAATTATATTTTCTGCCATATATTACACGACTATGATTAGTTTAGCTATGATGGTCTAAGCATAATAATAAATAATGTTAGCAAAGGGTGGTGAGAGCTTTCATTAGACAAACAAATAATTATTTGTGTTTACATACTTGCTGGTACTTTGAAATGCATGGTTAGAATTAGAACCCAATGGTAAAGGCTGAAATGTTTTATTCTCTATCTGAGTGGGTGCAAAAAAACTGCCAATTTTTCTTAATATAAACCCTTATAAAGAGTTGGAAGTCAATTCAATCATGAAGTTCAGGGGTGTTTGCATTCAGGGTTCCAACACTGAGTTCAGTAACCTACAGAAATATGTAGATCATGCAAAGAGTTAGAAATGAGTCAGAATCAGTTTCTTTACTCCGCTGGCTTCTTACTCTGAATAAATCACTCAAACTGTTTTCATCCATTTCACTGCTTCTAAATTGGAGATAATATTCCTGTCCCAGGGGTACTGCAATGATTAATTAATCACTTCAAGTCACTTGAGATTTGAAAATGTGTGTGTGCATACGTAGCTTCACATATGCAGAATATATATAAATATTTCCTTTACTTTGTATGTTAGGCATAAAGGGTGTCGTTCTAGAATCAGCACTGAGATTTTTGAACAAGAATAATCATAAAAAACTATCTTGGGAATTCAGGCTGTCAAATTCAAATGACAGTCATACTTCCCCTCTCCAAATTATCTCCAGAAATAAAGTTCTCTCTCTTTCCTTGAAATCGTCTCCTCAGAAGACTCAAGAAGCAAATGTTATTGATACTGAAGAAATTTCACATTGCTTTCCTTTTCCAGTATGACATGGAGTGATTTGTATTCTGCTTTGTGGGACTTTGTCAGGCATTACAATGCACTCTGGACCACTGAGAGGCACAATATAGCTCCCACCACTGCAGCTATGAGGGTAGCAGAAAAAGAGGAATAAAGTAGAAGAATTGTATTTGAAGAAAAAAATAAATATGGATGCATTTGGTCTTCTTATGCAGCATCACTAAACTTCAACTGCTGGACTTAGAGGTCTTTTCCAACTGTAAAGATATCATGATTCCACAATAACATTCACATACCACGTTGGGTAAACGATCACTAAAAATGCAGCTGGCTGTTCCAAGCTGCTTTCTGGACTTACATGCATAATCATAAGACCAGCATGTAAAAAATGAGGCAGTTCTGCAAATTTATTCCCGAATTTCTTCTTAGAATAGGAAAAAAATAAACAAATAAAATGCAAATAAAATATTTGTAATATCTTTTTTCTCCTAAATTTTTGGGATTCTAGCTTCTTAAAAGAGAAATTTAAATAGACGCCCTCCTATGATCACAATGTAATTGAGTCAAAAAACAGACATATGTTTTTCACTGGTTTCTGCTTTTAAGTTGCATGGATTTTGCTGTTAGTGGAAGGAAAAAATAAACTATATACAGCCCTGGCACATTTTTCTCAGCTCAGCTTTTGTTTCTCACATGATCTTGGGCAGGTGTTTTAACCCATATTGGCTCAATTCCCCATCTGTTGATCAAAGACCAAGTAGAGTCAGTTGACAATTTCAGAGTAAAATTATTTTCTGCCAGATTCACCAGAACAAAAAAAAAAAAATTGAGAAATCACAACAAATCCACAAAGGTTTTTGACACAGAAACCAGAAGGATACTGTCAATCCAGTGACACCCCTTTGGTGAAGCAGGTCTGCATGCCACACATGCTCCAGATCTCTGGGATAAATCACCTTTTACAGTTGTCACTCTTGTAACCAAATCACATACATAAAAATTCAGAGTAGTAAACTTCCCGGTCCCTCCAGGACTCTTGTTCCTGGTTTCTTTACTTGACATTGGCAGACTTCCATTCTTTATTTTGTGGATGTGGATTTGTTGTTCAACCTCAGACGCTCTTAAATTTCCAGCTCTTTTTGAGGCTCCTCTCACTGGCTGTCTATTGCACAGGCAGGTCAGCGACTCATGCCCAGATGGTCACTTCCCTCAGCAGCAGAAAGATCCTGGAAATACATGTGCTGTGAGAAACATTCTGGTCTAGTGACCCTTGTAAGCACAAGAGCATCCTTCCTCTTCTAAAAACTTATGCTATTTTCATTACACCTACTATTATATTCTGCCACAATGCAAAAATACCAAATAATGAAGGTTCTTAGAAATGCTTCCCTGTGAGTGTGGCAAGTCCCTGGCACAGGTTGCCCAGAGCAGCTGTGGCTGCCCCTGAATCCTTGGAAGTGTTCAAGGCCAGGTTGGATGGCGCTTGGAGCAACTTGGGATAGTGGAAAGTGTCCCTGCTCATGGCAAGGGGGTGTAATTATATAATTATTAATGTTCCTTCCAACATAAGCCATTCTACAATTCTATGATCCTACGATATTTCCCCTGTTAAAGCAGAGCAAGAAATCAGCAACTGTCAAATATTTGGAAACTGGCAATTTGAGCAATCAAAGAGCTAAAATCTAAAAAATCTAGATAGCTAAAATGATTTCACAGCTGTTCTAATCTCAAAATGCTTCTACTTTCAGCAGGATCTAATTCCTCCCCATCCCACAAAAAATGATTTTGTTAAAAAAATGGTCATACTTCCTGATCTGAGATTTTCACTAATTTCTTCTATTTTTGAGTAAGTATATAAAATAAATGTATTTTTAGATAAAGTAACTTTCTAGGAGAAAGGAAAGGATTTGTGCTGTAAATACTGGTGAAAAACAGGTACAAGTATTACTCTCTGTCTGTTCTTTTACTAAAAGTAGGCATTTAAATATGATGCGTGCAAAAATTTTACAATGGAAGAGACTAAGAACTCCTTTGACTTCCTCCTCATTTTGCCTTTAGTTTGGTTTCCCTGTATCCCATGTTTCAAGAAATGGTCATGAGTTTGTGTACATATGTGTATGTATATAATGACATAATAACATCTCGATTAGATCTGTTCTGTAATGGTCTCATTAGTATAAATATGTGTGATTTGCCTCTGTTCTGCTACAGAACTGAAGTTAATCAGATAAACTTCAAAGGGCAAATGGAAGGATTATGCCTCACCTCATGGGGACACAGTCCTGCCTTTGAAGTACCTGTTGGCATCCAGAAAGTTCTGTCAAGTCATCAATACATTTTAACTACCTTGGGGTAGTTTCCTATCTTTTTCTTCTGATGTCAAATGCCTTCCTTTTTCTCTCATGTAAATGTCCTGCTTGGCCCAATGGGATCTGGAACCCCAGTTGGTGCCCTGAGTACCATCACCATGGCCAGAATCAACCAGCCATCAAACACTTGCTTTTTAGTATCCAAGAGAAGTAATTTTGTTCTTCACAAGTTATACAAATACATAGAGAAAGCAGTGCTGATATAAGGAAGTCTTCAACTTCCAGCTAAGATGGGCCCATACAAGTGTTAACCAGGGTTATCCTTGTTAATTCAGAATCAATTTTTCTGCATATATAAGTGTTCACTCAGTTTCAAGATTAAATAAAATGTCAGAGCTAAAATATATGCCTGCACATTACTACTAACAGTAGACAAGTCAGGCGTTTTCTCCTCTGTTTATTCAACAGCAAACCACTGCTATTTGCAAAACAAAAAAGCAACACAGTGCGAACACTGAAATCCTTTCTATTTCTTTTTTAAGCGCGCAGACTAAACCACACAAAACCAGCCAGTCATTTCTTCCCTGCCAACTGATTATGCAGCCATGTTGTTTGAAAGCTTGCATAATTTACATTAGCATGCCTAAGATCTCAGGTGACTATGCCTTTGAGGCCAGCATGATAGCCCCAGTGGACCAAGATTTGATATTCTTCCCAATATCTGACCCTTTTTTCCTTGTTAATTATAGGCAGACTTCCCTGGCCTGGGCCCGGATCTGCACCTGTTTCCCATCTCTGAGCAGCTGCTAATTAGGTTGCAAATGGTGGGGCTGGGCAGAGCTGGCCACACAGGCTCCAGAGCCCATTGATCAGGCTGGCGTGCCATGCACACAACAATTATTGCCTTCTGAACTTCCCGCAATGAAAGCTGCTCCCAGGCACCACCTTGTTTTGAAATTAAAAATTGTATCACTTCTCACCCTGGCAATGTGTAGCAGTGCTGCTCCAAAGGAATAAGGGACAGCAGAGGATGAATGTTGGATGCGACATTCCCGTTGTGCAGTGAGAAATAATAAATATATTGAGTTATGTGTGTTTAACATGGGGGTGATGTCAACAGAGTGTTGTTAATGTTTCTCTTAAAATCATTTATTTGTCCTGCTAGTCCCAAGAAAAAATTGACTTCTGAATACTTTCTTGGAAAGAGAGTTGTGAATGATCCTAAAAACCTTATGCTGAAATAATCCTAAAAAATGTATTTTGATTAGTGGCATTTGAGCAACACCTCAAAATAGTGGGTTAACTGTAATACACAGAGCAAATTAAGCTAAAATTAAAGATTGGCAGTGTCTTTGGTGCTCAGAGAAAAGGGGAAGTACATTAAGACTGCAAAGGCTAATTAATTGTTAGTAAATAAATAAATAAATGCTATTTCAGGCACAAGTAGTGAAAGGTGATAAATGTTTCAGAGAAGCTGAGAGGAGTTCCTCATGAAAAAAATTAGGTGACTCCCTCCTATTGCAAGATGTGTCAATAAATATGTAATATAAGTTATCCATGAAGTATATGAAAATCCTCTTCATTTTATCACAATAAATACTGAGATTTTGGAAACCTAAAGATACATTAATTACTCCAAAATTCTGCACATAGGGAAAATATGGTATAGAGAAGCTAAAGTGACTTACTTGAGCAGGTGAAAAGGGTTTCTGCAAGTGAGGAAGGGATTGTAAATGTATTTTGTACTGAAACCACTGAAACGTTCTTCCACTTACCTGGAAATGTATCTGCTTCCACTGTGGTCAAGGATCTTTATTACCAAAGGACTGCATGAAAGAACCTTCTTTGTGATTCTAGAGCTTCTAGAGCTTCTAGAGCTTCAATTCAAGAAATAAAAATGAAACACAAAATAATACTAACACTATTTTTTAAATGTTTATATCACTAAGAGCAAGTACAATGAAAAACTCATGGGTCTGTACCCAAACTCATAACAACCTACTCTGGATAACACACCCATCACCTGTAAGCTGAGACTTCTGCAGTCCAGAGGATTCTTTGCCAAGGGAAACGTTCTGAAGCAACTTTGCATAGAATGCAAAATAAATCAAAGATTTTCATAAGCAGAAATCCATGTGAAACTCATGCTATAAATAATTCACTGTGAATTATTTGCTTGTCTTAGGATCTGTGGGCCAGATTCCCAGCTGGTGTAAATCCATATAATTTTCTCAGCTTCAGTGGAGCTCTGCTGATTTACACCAACTCAGGAGCTGACCCAATGTGTTGATCAAGAATATTTCACCAGCATAATAGGAATGGGTATGCTTAAAAAAAAAAAAAAATACTGACATGCACTGAAAACAGTAACAAAACAGTTCACCAGCTGTTCACAATCTTAATATGTCTGTGGATGGTGTGAAGGAGATAGAAAGCCCTTTGTGCAGGCTAATAGAGTGCTAGGAAGCTGCAGCAGGTGAAAAAAACAAAAATCATCTTCCCAGTTTCTCAGGAAATGATGATCCAAAACAATAGTTGGCAGCTTAACTCTTGTCAGCCTGTTGTTTTACAAAATTCAGCATTTCCTCTACTTTGAATTTGTATTAGCAGAGGATGAATCATTGATGCTACCGGATCCCCTCATTTTTTATATAAAGCAGAATGAATTATTTTCATATATCATGTCATGAGCTTTCTCTATTTTTACATTTTCCCACTGCAGTTGAATCAAAGTGAATATTTCATAGAGATTCCTTTTCTGTAGGGTTTGACCATAAATCAGATTTGCTGCAATCTATCTGCAGAGGTGACCTGTTTTCTCAAAGCTAACATGGCAAGAAAAAAAAAAAACAAAAAAAAAAAAGAAGAAAAAAAGCCCCAGCCTCAAACTAAATAAATCCTTACCAAAACAATCTTACAATTAAAGACACACACTAATGAATATTTTAAAAATTGGCATAACTTACCTTTTATTAAATGTTTAAAAACATTAAAATGTTACATAGATTTAGCTTTAAAATTTTGGACAGGCTTGGGATAGAATCAGTCTCCAACCAAGATAAAAGGAAACAGAAAAGGTAGTGGATAAATTTTCCTCAACACATGACTAGATATGAGTGGTTATGTTATAATTAAGTGCATTATGAAAGATTTAGAAAACCCCGGTCTTGGCTTTAGGCTTAAAGTAATTAGCAATTTTTGCATAACTGAATCAGTGGAGATTCTGAATCTAACTTTAGGGGCATGAAAGTTTTTAATACAATCCCTCAGCTTGTGTTCAGAGTCAGTGCAGTAAGGAACATCAGGGATTGGTAAGTACAGGATATAATAAAGAAGACCTTGTGCTGCAGTGAGTTGATTCTTCTAGGAGTGAATCAAATTTAAACTCCTAAATGTGAAGGCTGACCAAGATTTTAATTTACTGGCAGATTGTTATCAGGCCAGAGAGATTCAGGAAAAACACTTGCAAAGAGAAAAAAATTTATACTAGATGAGAATAACATTTCTGTTCTTTTTTTGGTGGAAATTGGCCAAGTATTAATGAAAAGATGAACTATGTCCTAAAAGGAGCTGGTCTTGATGACCAATTTCAAGTTCTTGGAATAATTGATGAAATGGACAGGAAAAACATCTGTGATTTCCAGTTGGTCATATATGTTCTTTCTTTCGCTCTCTACTTACTCAAAATGTATCATTTTATTTTCTCATCATTTTTTTGGGACAGTCATCTAAGGTTAATTATATGTAGGTATACCTTCTTTATATCACCTATGAAATCTGAGTTTAGGAGTTCCTGAGTGAAAAAACTTCATGTTTACCTCTTGGTCTAGAAAACTTGGTCACAGTTACCCAAGTCACTAAGATATTCAAACACCTTCTGCAGAGTTCATTAGAAAACATAAATTCATTCTCTCAACATAGATTGACCTCTGTGCTGAGACAATGCTAAAATGTTGGTTTTGAACCTGGAATTCTGACACTGGAAAGCAAAATGCTTGGAAGAAAAACAGAAACATTCCACAAACATCAGTTCCTCTAAGCAAGGGTCCTGTGACTCCGCTGGCCCATTGTACAGTGCAAACAGACAAAGCACAAAGTTTTTAAGAAAACTTAAATCTGTTTGTGACTAACCCATGAGCATGAACACACACACAAAGATTAATGTGCTGTATACATCTTTTATTCTCAATTGATGATCTTGTTATTTTCTTTCTGTGATTGTTGACAATAGTCCAAAGGTAGAATGACTTTGCTAAAAAAGCTGAGGAATCACCTCCAAAAGAGGTCATTAGTCATTTCCTACTTAGATAATATTAAAAAAATGGGGTGAAAATGTGTACTTGGACTTCTCTAAAAAAATTAGATAAAGTTTACTCTTTTGTAATAATCCTGGTTAAGAGCACTCAACAAGATGTGAACAGAGGCTGGGAAATTGTCACATATTAAAAAAAACCCAGATGTCTAGCTCTATAAAAGTACAAGTTCCATAAATCATAGAAGCACAGAATCATGGAATCATTTGGGTTGGAAAAGACCTTAAAAATCATCTCATTTCAACCCCTCTGCCATGGGCAGGGACACCTTCTACTAGATCAGATTGCTCCAAGCCTCATCCAACCTGGGGGTTGGGGGTCCAACCAATTGGACACTTCCAGGGATCCAGGGGCAGCCACAGTTTCTCTGGGCAGCCTGTGCCAGGGCCTCAGCACCCTCACAGGGAAGAATTTTTTTTCTAATACTCAATTCTTTCAGACTTTTGTTATAGGAGAGGTGCTCTGTCCCTCTAATCATTTTTGTGGCTCTCATCTGTATTCATCCCAACAGGAGTTGTGAGTCCAGAGAACTTCCTCTATTACGTCAAGTGACACAGTCAAAGGAATTACTTCCTACATAATTTCCCCTTTCAGTCAATAGCCACCCACAAAATTACCCAGCAGAAAAGCTCCCAAGGACCTTTTGGAGACTGTTTCTCCTACATAACCACCTAAACATTGCCCTGTGCTCTGGGCTATCTGAGACATCTGCATGGCCCTGGTAAGTGTAGTACAGGACCTACAAGGAGACGCATGACCTGGAAAAACAATATAATGAGGGATAAAGTCAGTCATCTTCTGCTCTCTAAGAAATTCCTTTGTTCTCTAAGCAGCAAACCAAACACATTTTTAGGTAATGCCCTTGACCTTTAACAATTACATCCGATGATCTTTACAGAACTTTCCAACCTAAACAATTCAATGATTCTATGACCTCAAATGTGATTAGATGGACTTTTTTAGGCAACTGAACAATGCTGACCAAATTCCCATTCTGATCAAGGGCCTAAACTGTGAACACTTACATTTCAGTGCGCTAATCTTGTACCAAACCAAATCCTAGGCCATTAATGTGAAGCAGACACTGAATAGTCAGCTGGCTAAACATGACCATTTAGTGCCATCTGGGATACCCTAAAGTATTCCACCTGGACTCCAGCTGCAACTCCCTAGACTCAGATGGCACTTGGAACCACAGCATATGTGGGTTATTAAACCAAGCCACTAAATTTTAGATGGCTAAAATTAGGTTAGATGAATCCTGCTTTCAGGGCCTCAGGATGCCACTTTTAAATCTTCTACACCCTATTAATCTGACACCTAAAGGCTAAGACTGGGAATAAAAATTATGCCTTTCATAGGCTTCTAAATGCAAGGGATATGTTATTACTCCTCAATAGGATCTAAGGCCTGAGGATATTTTGCATCCTAAAGTCCTACAAAGGCATTCAGTGTATGAGTTTCAGTAACCATGAAATGTTGCATCCAAACATGATTTATAATAACTTTAGCTCTCCTAGAGAGACATAAGCTTGGGTAATGGATTGGGTGGATAGAATGGGAGGCAGAGTGCTTATTTGTAGATGGTGCTGCTTAAAATTAGTCATCACCATTTTGGTATTGGTTTAGTGATGTACTTTCTAAGATTAGCTTATTCAAACTCTCATCAAGATTTGATGCTATTTTTTGAATTATAATTTATTATCTAAAGACTTCCTAAAATATGCCACTACTACTCCCTGTCTGCAAAATTTTTACTGAAGTGTATGGGGTAAATTGCACTATGAGTTATTACATTTTGTTCCCAACATTGTGTCTGGTTCCCATATCTTACTGTATTTCCACTTCTGGGTTGTGTGCTAAAACCAAAGAATGAAAAATTTGGGGAAATGAAGATTATATGAGTGCACAGCAGCTACATCCTATAGACAATGGAAAAATTCAGTATGAGAACTATAAATTCCTTCTAGTTCTGCTGTTGCAGTACCATAACCAGCATTCTAGCTGCATAAAAAGTAATAACAACTGACATATGGATGCCTAGGAAACATTTAAAATCAAAGACAAGCTTCTTTTACTCAAAGTTCTTGTTTGTATGAAAGCTCCAAGCATTGATATTTTGGTTATAGCCTTTTTTTTTTACTTTTTTACATACTCAGTATCTTCAGTGATAAAGCCATGAAAGTTATATGGTTTATCTATTCCAAAATAAGTTTTTCTTAATACCTGGTTTGTTTATTTATTTACACACTTAGGAATATGTGCACACACCTTGACATGAGCATCCTTAAGAGACTCCCTTGGTTAGATAACACTGTTTAATTTTCAAAGGAAAGAGGCATAAGGTCACAACAACTAGGAGTCCCTGGCCTTAGATGCACTCATCTGAGACAGGATTCAGTGTGGAATAAAGGAAACAATTCAGTTCAACTGCATCATTTGTCTAAGCCAGGTATCATCACCCAGATCTCCATTATGCTCAAAGGAAACAAATAGGTGCTTCCAGCAGTGAATTATCTGATACAGTTGGGATTTTTTTTTCCTTCAGAATGAGATTAACCACCCTCTAGAGGCAAAAAAAAAATAAAGTCATTTAACAGTGACTTCTTAGCTCTGCTGTTAACTACAGGCTGAGAGAGTATTTCTCAAATTACCTAAGAAAACCTTGCCTCCAAGAAATTAAAAATTTACCCAGTGCCATGCTGAAGATAAATAATAAAGCCTCCAAGTCTTCTGATTATTGTACTCAGACACCAAATCCGAGGGTTACAGTGCTTGCTAAGAAGTATCACATGCAATATCCTTCCAGCTTTTCCTTTAAATCTCTATATCATTGCTACAACCACAAATAATGTTCTACATTCCTGTTATTTCTACTTAAGGTTCTGGTCTGGGTTTTCTTTCCTATCACTCCACTTTCTCTGTTCTCCCCATGCTTATGCAATCCATTTATTTTCCCTTACCTTTCTCTTCAGGGAATCTTGATATTATTTTTGTACAATGTGTTCTTGTAATTTTGACTGTGTTATGGTACCACAGTAGTGCAGGAAGCTAAATATATTCTCCAGGTACTATGGGCATCTGGAAAAGAGGTGTTCTAAGCATAATATATTCTAAAGCTGTATCTGAATCAGAAATCAAAGTTTTTGCAGTAAAAATCTTATTAAGGGGTGTTAAACCCCTTAAATCCAAACCTTTTAAACCCTAAAATTTCATTTTTAAATTATGAAAATTTTTTTTATTAATTTATTTCCAATCATATAATTTTTCCTATTCTTTTATATTAAATAATTAGTTCTCTATTACATTCCACTGACATTATTAATACAATCTACTAAAGCAATCTGGATTACTGAATTTCACTATTTTAATACAGTGATAATATTTATTTTAAACAGATAAGATCAGAATGATCATGGAAAAGGAAGTGGATATATTAATTCCTCTTTTTTCTCCCATCCTTTTATCTATAGCAGATTTCAATATAAGCAAAATCTCCAAAGTGTGGCAATACCTGGACAAAAGAACCTACCATGTGCTGGCTGTTCTCGCTTTCTTCTGAGAAAGAGAATTTTTTGAGCAGAGGAGAATTAGAATTTAACTTTCTAATTTAACTTTTGGACTTTCCCCAGAGAAGCTGTGGCTGCCTCATCCCTGGAAGTATCTAAGACCAAGCTGGACAGGGCTTGGAGCAACCTGACATAGAGGAAGGTGTCCCTGCCCATGGCAGGGGGTTGGAATGAGATGTTCCTGAGGGTCCCTTCCAACCCAAACCATTCCATGATTCTATGGAATTTTTCTGTCTGTTTGTTTTTCAATCTACAAACTACTTTGAAAGCAATATAATTTCATAGCAACAAAATGTTTTCTGAAAGGTCTTCTGAGGTCATTCAGCAGCATATGGACTTCATTTTTCATGGTCAGTAGTTACATGTGGCCAAGAGTTGCTCTTATTACAACTGTGAAATGCTCTTTTTCTTGGTACTTGAAATTTTATGCTTCCAGTAATGTTGTCAGGCAGGTATATGACACAGGAAGGGAAGCCAAGGAACTCAACATCTGTTGGAGCTGCTCTCTCCTTTGTCCATGCCATGAAGCAAATCCCTTCTCTGCAGGACAGCCCTGAAGGCTCCAGTCCAACCAGCAGCTCCATATGATCATAACAAGCCTGAGATGTCCAGAATTGTGCAAATGCTTCTGCAGTGCTAGGCTGTAAAAGTGGGAGGTACATGTTTGGCTTCAAGGGAACAGGACTGGTTGTCAAATATCTGTGACTTGACTGCTCTCTATTGTTTACTTGAATATAACTCTTAGAGACCTCCTGGTGCTGAGCACTCTACTGTTAAAGAAATAAGGCTGTCTTTAACTATGTAAAAAATTCCCATTTTTAGCCATGTAGAAGTCTACATCGGTCCAGGCAATGGAGAAACAAAGGGCTTTTCAGAGTGGGATTCATTCAGTTCTAACAGGCATATCTAAAATAGATATCATCAATTGGTCTCTGGACATGCTGACCTTTGACTGTAAAGAAATTCAAGACTGAGTTGGAAAGATGTCTAATTTAAAAAAAAAAAATTATTTAGGCAATATGACTGCCACCTACATTTAGCTGCCCTGACTCAAAGGCTTGTGCCATATGCAGAAAAAGCCAATAAAGAATGTAGCATGTGTTATTTTCACAGGCAGGGATGCACGTGACAAAAAGGGCAGCATTACCATGTGCACTTCTGTGACACAGGAATCTAAATCCCACAATATTTTTTATTTGGGTCCAGTAAGATCAAATGACTTCCATAAAGTCACACACAGAGTCTGTGTTTAGGCAAGAGCTGAAGTCAGCTCTCTGGGGTCCCGAGCTGCTGCTCATCCCCAACACCATCCATCCCTCCTTCATCAGCCTCCTGACCTGACTAAACAGCACTGTCAGGGTCCCTTTCTTTCCCTTTTTTGAAGAAAAAGCTGTGTGGGTCTCTGAAGTTAAGCAAGTTTCTTCTGCTTTACACATCTAAATTAAAATCTATTTAAGAAAAAACTACAAGACATAGTGCAATTTTAAAGTCATTTGGCAAACTGATTCTGTCAAGAAAGCTTAGTTTCATTCTGTTTGCTTGCAACAGCTTTTTTTTTCCATAACTCTGCTGTTCTTGTTCTTTTAATACATTTGGGAGGCCTGTCAAGGCCTATCCACTCTCTAAATAGCTTTGCAGATTAAATTTTTAACTCTACTCTCTTCATGCAGATGTATATTTCTGACAAAGAATTGCTCTGACATGTCATCTCCCATCTTTCTCACAAGAGAGGAAATAGCTACGTGCCAGTGCTGTTCGAAACTCTGACTCTCCCCAGCAAACAATAAAATAAAATAATCATAATTATAAACCCCTGCATTGAGAAAACCTACTTATTTATTTGAGCTTTTGCTAGACTTATTTCCTTTGTCATAGCAGTTTTGGGCTATTTTCTTCTTCACCTTAGCAACATTTTTAACCAACTAATGAGAAACTGGGGAATATGGGGCATAGGAAATATCAGGTTTGTTGATTTACTTGCTGCTACAGGCGCACCTGAACTTTTAGCAAAGACTGTGCAGTACATCTAACCTAACCTTAAATTCTTTTTTTCACATGGAAACATTTGTATTGTTACTTGTTTCTTCTTTTAATTATAACTACCAAAAAAAATCCTTCTCCATGTGGATGTCCTGTGTAAGGAAAGGAATGCCCTGCCTTCATAGAAATGAAGGTTTTATGATTTACTAGATATGGGGTGTGACCAGTTAAGGACTTTTTGAGAGCAGTTATTTCCCAGAACAGGGCAAGAGACAGTAAAGAGGGAGCAAACTGAGTTTC
This sequence comes from Taeniopygia guttata, assembly GCF_048771995.1. Taxonomy (NCBI): domain Eukaryota; kingdom Metazoa; phylum Chordata; class Aves; order Passeriformes; family Estrildidae; genus Taeniopygia; species Taeniopygia guttata. The sequence continues at coordinate 4,837,272 of NC_133027.1, read as the reverse complement.
AGTAAGCAGAATCCATCCCCAGATTAGGTATGTAAATTAAAAGGGTCTTCGATGTGTCGTGCAGTTTGTCATCTTACGTTCAGCTTCCTTCTCCCCACAGAATCAATTGCATGTAAATAGGTCGTTGCTTATGCATAAGTCATTGCTTATGAATTCTTATTATCAAACACTTCTTTGGAACTCAAGATGCTTTTCTGGGATAAATATAGAGCAGAAATGGATGAACATGGAAGAAAAATACTGGTAAAGATAATGGGAGATCTCTGGGGTAATTCCACTGCATCTAGTACAAATGCCCATTAAAGAGTCTGAGCATTTATGGTCATAAATACTTACTCAAGGTGTGGGGAAAGCAAAAGGAATGTTTCATGAACCAAGATTATTAAAAAATAAAGGAGATTGCACTTTCTGGGAGTTGTTATATGACAGACTTGTTACTTTGACAACAATTGAGAAATGCCAGGTTCTGTCATTTAAGGATATTTCCACATTTTTGTCCAGCACTGGGGACAGAAGTTAGGCAAGCTATTCCTTCTTCTCATTTTGTTATTGTGCCCCTGATTTGTGTCTCCCATTTAGAAGTTCAGGTTAAAGTTTACTCTTACTATTGCAGTGCTATGACAATTTTTTCTAATGGTCACACTGGAAATTTTTCATATTTTATTTTATTTCCAGACAAATGATAAACTCTCTGGAAATTATCTAGATTCTTACTTGCCAGACTATTCACTCTGTGCTGAACATGTGGGCTTTTGTTCCACTCTTCTAGAATATTTTTGGTGAATTGCTCCTCTCTTCTGAGGTTCAGGGTTGTTCCTGTTTATCGAAATCAGTTAAACCTTCCGTGGGACTTAGGATGCATTTGTAAGTATTTAAAAGTGCTAAAATACTTTTGAAAAATTATTTATTATTATGAATGCATTTTGAAGAATTTTTTGCCACTGAAATAATTTGCCACTGAAAAGACTCTTGCCCTCAAAAACGTCCCAAACTTTCTCCTTCCTTAGAATCACGTTGAACAGAAAAAAATAAAATGACAATTCAAGAGCAGCCACAGAAAAGCTCCATTACCCTTTTACATGTGGAATTTGAGTCAAGGAAAAGAAAAAGCCTAAATCCTCAGGGTTTCATTGTTGGATTTCAAAGTTTGCGAGAAACTGAGTAACTGAGACAAAACCCTTCACAGTGGATAGTCACCCACTCAGCTGTTAACTCCATTTATGACTATATGTTTTGAAGTGATGAAGATCATTACTCCACTGATTATAATGTGTGACCATTTACCAGAAAGAAGTAAAGGTTTTCACTGACCTCTGTCTGGGAATAGGAGTTGAATATTTTTTTCAGACACACATACAAACATTTATTAGCATTGTACTGGAGTTGGGTATGGAACTTAGTACCATGTGGATGATTTTGGGACCTTCTCAGATCATAAAGGACGTTGTTAACACTCAGCAAAAATAAAGCAAATTACTGTAGAAGGGGGGAAACTCCATTGTCATGGTATCACAGATTCACTTGAGTTGGAAGTTATCTCTATTGCCTTTCCTGGACATGTTCCAGCATCTCAGTGTTTTACTTGCAGCAAGGGCCCCGAAATCAAATGCAGTATTTGACATGCAGCCTCACCAATGCCAAGTATAGGGGGATGATCACATCCCTAGAATCTGTCTCATGAAATGTGAAAAACTACATCTGTAAAGCTGTTCAAATCACCTCAGTAATTCTGGGTGTTAAAAACATGATGCTTTTAATATTGGATCATTGAATGGTAGAATATTCAAACATACAGCACCTATAAACTCACAAAAAGGCAAGAGCCTGAATGACAGAAACTAGAAATGGAAAAAAAACCATTAATGCCTGGGCAGTCTTCCACAATGTTCTGCTGCTATACTTTGCTTATTCTTAGAGAGGTGTTGAAATACATTTTGATTGGATGTGTGGTAGGGGTGTAAGGCAGGAGTAAACAAGGCTTTCTGTTGTAGAGCTTCTGAGCCAGTTGTGATGGAAGAGAATTAAAAGACTGAGTTAAAAGGTGTTATTAGCAATTGAAATACTCTGCTTTTTTTTTTTTTTTCTGATTCATCTGCTATCATGAAGCAGGTGAAGACTTTAAACCACAGCTCAAGAGTGAACTTGACAATTTGTTGAAAAAGTGTTACATTTGAAAAAGCATGTAAATCTGTTTTGCCTTTACTCACATCTTCCTTGAGGGATTTCTGTTCAGAGCATAAGGTCTGTCAGGACAATATTTTTGAGGAATAAATCTATCAACAGCAAAATAGTTTCAATATGAGAAAAAAATTTCATTTGCAGAATACCATTCCATTTCTTTTTTCCTGTATACATTGCAGTTCAGGGGATTTGAATTCCACATAAAAAATGCCAAATTTAAAACACTAAAAGCAGATTATTTCCATTGTTTCCCTCATAACTGGAAGTCCTGGAGGCCCCACTAATCATGGAAGTTCAAGTGATGCTGTAGATGGGTTGTGCTCACCACTGTAAGGACACATACATCTTATATGCACATCCTCATCTCTAAATACAGTATTCTTCATTAAATGGCCCTGATAAACAGAAAGTAAAAAGAAGGCATGAAATTTAGAACAGTTTGCTCAGGGAAGTTGTGGAATTACCATCCCAAGTAAGTGTTCAGGCACTTATGACTTAGTGGTGAACATGGTGGTGGTGCTGGGCTGACAGCTGGACTGGATAATTCCAGAGGTCTTTTCCAACATTAATGATTCCATGATTCTATGAAATTATGGACCTCTCAAAACTGGTGGATCCATTTTGTCAGGACAGCTGAATGACATATGAGACTTAGAAGTGGTAAAATTTTCTTTATAACTTCAGGATTTCATGGTACAACCTGTCTGTTTATTTACTCACAAGCTAATTTCAACTTTTGTGACTGAAGCTGTAACTACCAAAGAACTGAGGGATCCACATAGCAACTTCTGCTGGTTAAATGAAAGTGAAGGTTTGTATCTTCACATCTCTTCTCATTGCTGGTGTGCTATTTAAAATGCTATTTTGAATTTCTTTTTCAGAGGGGCTGTCAGTTCACCTTTGAGAGAGCAGCAGTTGCTGCTCTGTCACCTCTTATGAAAGGTTTCAGCCTGATAAATGATAGCAGAGCAGATCTGCACAAACAGATGTACACTCTGCTTTGCCTACGTTAGTTAGACTCTTTATGGCACTTGTAAATTAAGGAACAGAATGATATGGAAGAATTTTAAACAAAAATGCTGCTCCATTTGACATGTTCCCTTCACCCATTTAGTTTTGCCTTGATCTAGTCTCCTTCAAACTTTTTCTATGTCAGACCACCTTGTTCCACACTATTTCCCTTCTTGAAAACACTGAGCTCCATTGATCTGGATTATAGAAATCAGATAATTTCTCCAAGAAATGAGGATTTCTCTTTCCCCCATGACCCTTCTCATCTGTGCAAGTGTTTTATGCATGGAATCTTCTGCTCCCTTTTTGGTGCAAACTTGACCTCTGTTGTCTTACTTGGAAAATGCACTTGATTTCTAACAAGAGCTTTTCAAAATGTAACACTGCTGATTTGTTGGATAATGAAATCCAAATTGTTCCACAAAAAAAGGTGCAATTATACAGCATGTAATACACAAATAAATTGACTTAATGTTACATTATAATGAAAACTGTGCAAAATCCTCTACACAAGCACAATAAAATAATAAAAAGTAATAGAACAGGTAATAGATGTAAAATAAATGCTAAAAAAGTAGTTCAAATCATTTTCATACCAGTCAAAAGATACTGAGAAGGGCGCATCCAATCACAATAAAACACCAGAATGAAACACTTCTAAATAGTAATATAAATTTTTGTGGACACTTCATGTCCCATGATGTGGAATTGACATATAGTTTGATTTTCTTTTTCCTAATGTAAGCCACAGTTTTACAGTCCTAGTGAAAACATTTTATTGCTGGGGATGTATTAGACATGGTTCATTTCCCTTCTCAGTATGGCTTTAATTTTCCACATCCATGGCTTGACACAGACCCAAACACCAGAAGATGGTTGTCTGCTATAAAGCGTTTGGTTTTCTTTGATTGCTTTACAATTTAATCTATAGTTCATTCCATTAACCCTTTCCATTTTAATGCCACCAGAGTCTTTCCCCTCTCTTTAATATAAAGATAAACTTCCCCTGAATCACCTATGCTCTCATGTCCAGCGGATTACAAAGAGAACAAGAAGGAGAGTGGTGCTGAGGGGATGAGCACTTTCTTCCTAGTTAACTTCCCAATTGGTGAAATAATTGAATGCACAACAGCAACAGGATTTTCCCTTCTGTTTTCATAATACATTCATAATTATTCATTCATTTGGTTTGGTCATATTCATACCAACGCACGGAGCCAAGAAAGTGCCACTGTCATTCTAACTTTCTCCTCAATCCCTGCTCTTCAGGGGGGGAAAATAAAAAACCCACGTTCCCGTCTGCAGTGTTGTCACATCCGATATCCAGTTCCTTCCGGCAGAGAAAGTGGATCTGGGAGGGTCACCAGATCAGCCTGTGCCTCGGGGCTCCTCGCCTCAAGTACAAAAGACTCGACTCAACTCATGTTAGTCATGTAGGTGGCCTATCGGTGGTGACGGACTGCCAGCTCGGTCTGTGGGCTACCCGTGATAACTGCCTTGAAATGCTAAGTGCTTAATTAAGGACCTTTCATATCAGTTATTGAGGGCTCCATCTCCCATAGCCCAGGGCGTTGTACTTTACAGAGGACTCCCCAGAGCCACAGCCAACTTTATTGCAGTGACAAGTTAAAAAAAAAAAAAGAGAAAAAAAAAAAATAGAGAAAAGAAAGGGGGGAAAAAAAGAGAAAGAGAAAAAGAAAAGAAACAAGTGGTTTTAATCCTCTTGCAAGCTCCCAAAATCTAAATACAAGCAGACAGCTGAGCTGACATCATGATCTCCTACTAAAAATACTTCTTTTTTTTTTTTTTTTTTTTTACTGTTTATGAGAATATTGCTTGCTCGTATTTTGGGTAAGGTACAGAGTCATCCCTGAAAAGATGATCAGACCACTCGTGTTAACCCATGGTGATAATCTGCAGTGCACAGCTTTTCCCTTCCCCAAGAACCAGATGAAGGGACATGTTTATTTAAAGAAGAAAAAACAGATGTTTGTGGCTAAACCTTGTATAATTAATCCTTGCTTTTCAAAAAACAGCAGATCCAGTTCTGACAAGGAGGGGGAGAAATATTTCACTTGATTTTCATAAACAGCAGATCTAGTTCTGTCAAGGAAGGGGAAAAATATTTCACAACTGACTTAGGTAGCTGAGGTTTGGAAAGAAATACCTTTTGTTTCTGTCTGCAACAGAGGAGCCCTGCAGAAGAGTGATCTGCTCTGTTTCTGATTCCTCATGAGGGCATCTATCAGCAGCAGCTCTGCTGAAGTCATTAAAGTTACATCGCTGTGAAACCACCATAAGGACAATCCAAAAAAGCCACAGCTTCCATTCAGGATGTTCACAGACAGGATAAGCATGGTGGAGACTTTTCTTATTGTGCATCAGTATCATACCAGAATTGGTTTATATTTGCAGCAGTGGAAGAAACGTTTAGGACCAGGAAAAAGGAGAAAATATTCCCAGTTCCTTTAGCACCAAATCAAAGGAGCATCCACAATGTAGTCATAGCTGGAAATTTTAATCAACAAGCTTAATAATTTTAATGCCAGGCCTAACTGCCATCTCATTTACCCCCACCATAGCAGAGCTGGGGAAATGGACTGTTTGCAAACCCAAATAAGGCCCAGAACCCAGGAAGAATTCTCTGCAAGCTGAACTCAAGTTTATAGAGCCTTTTGGGACCTCCTGAGCTTGCAATGAGCTGGTCTGGGTGCTGCAGGCAGGCTGGGCAGAGCCTCATGAAGTCGTCCAAAGTGATGCACCAGTCCCAGCAAGGGATGTGTGTGCACTGGGGTACTGCAGGTGTAGCCAGCTCCTTGCCATCATCCCCAGCAAGCTAAAATCCTAGGAATCCAAGCAGGTACAAACGGCAAGGCAACCAAATCAAACCATCCAGTAGGTGCAGCTGACAATTCCTCTTTTCATTTCTTTTCTCCAATATCCTATCTTCTTTTTCATTAATCAACCACTTTGGGTTCTTTGATGTACCTGAACTTCCTTAGTTGCCATCTGATGTGGAAGAACTGCATGTCTAAACTACACTGATACCAATACGATTTGTTTTTAAAATGCAGATGGCAAGTATTTAAAGTAAAATTACTCTTTTTAAACTTGGGTAATATTTTATCAGCAAAACTGCATAATAATTTGAGAGCAGAGGATTGTCCTAATTAGTCTCTATATATTTTAATACAGACCGATATTTCTGCTTTATATTTCAATTTAAATATTGTATCCTAAATGTTTTAAATAATTTATTTGGTGTATAGTACTGTGTATACTATATTTTTTATACTGGATTTAAATAATGCATAAGCAATTTATAATCTGTTAGGAATATTAGTAATCAAAAAAATAGATCAAGTTTATCTTGGGACTTGTTTATTTTTCCACTAAGAGTTTAGGCCAGATTGAAGTAGCAAAGATAAGTGTTATCTGAGATATGCACTACTTACTGCATCTATGAGAGAGATCCTGCAGCCTTGTTCATATGAAATATTATCATCCTCCTTCTGCACTTCACAATCTCCAAATAAAGGAGAAAAGATTAAACCTATTGCTTGTTCAGTGTGGTGAGATCCTTTGAAATTAAAAAAAAAACGGATAAATGGAAGATGTGATTGCTTCTTCATCTGAATTTGTAATTAAAGCCACTTCTTTTTCAAGGCGGAAATCAGGGAGCCTTCTTCTTGTGTACAGTTTTTCATGCCTAATTTAGCAGATTATATTTCTCCCACATCCTGTGACAGTTAAATAAACAGGCATAGGAAATATCTTTAAAATCATTTAAGGTTCTCTGCAAAAAAAGAAAAAAAAAACGATAATAAAAAAGGAGGTTGACAAGCTGAAACACACAATATACCTCCAGTAAATGGGAATACTGGGGCCATTGTTTAATTTCCAAGGCCAGGTTACCGGGAAGATTATTGATGATCCCGAGCTTCAGCATCTGCGCTCACTCAAGAGTGTGATGGTGACAATTATTAACCACAAACCTGTTGGAGGGGCAAGAGTAAATAAGCCATCAGTGCGGAGCTGCGTGCCAGAGCCGCATTCCTCCGGACCGTATTTTTCGGCAGCAAACTCCACCTGATGACAGCTACAATCAACAGTGGCTCCAGGCAGCTGCTTTGCTGCAGGCCACATTCAATTATGTCGCCCTGCATTAGTCCCTGGCGAAGCTGTCACCTTCCAGCCTGTGAAGTGATAGCATGAAGAGGCTCCTGAAGTCTCGGCAGTTCTGCCTTTGGTTAGGGGAGCAAGGGGAAGAGACGGGAAAAAAAGACCATTAGCACCATGCCTGCTTGCAGCATTCATTTTCCTCATAGAAGGAGAGGAAAAAAAATAGCTTAGGTGAGCTGGATTCGGAAAGTTGTCTTGTGTTGGATAATAGAGGATTCTTTTTTCCCAATAAAAACCTTTTTTTTTTTTTTTTCCTACAGGTTTAGAGGTAGAAACGCATGCTGTTCCCTTTCCTGGATTTTTGGAGTTGCTCAGCCTTCTAAAGAGTGACTCAGACAGTACTTAAAGCAACAAGGAACTCTCCTGTACATTGCTTTTTTACAATGCATTTTCCCAAGTAATTCCATGATATTTAGGGAGATCAGAAGTCATCATAGATTCATAGAATGGTTAGGGACCTTGAAAATCATCTCATTCCAACCCCCTGCCATGGGCAGGGACACCTTCCGCTATCCCAGGTTGCTCCAAGCCCCATCCAACCTGACCTAAGACACTTCCAGGAATGGGGCAGCCACAGTTTCTCTGGGCAACCTGTGCCAGTGCCTCACCACTCTCACAATAAAGAATTTATTCCTAAATTCCTGAAAGAACCTTTGGTTTTACCTGTACAACGTCTGCTCACCTAGAGCAGTTCCACAGTCTCCTGCTGGGAAGCACGTGGATCATGGTGGGATTTTGAGGCAAAGGAAGGGAGTTTTTCTTAACAAGTGAGACAGTACATGCCAGGACCAAGGCAGCCAGGTGGGCTGAGACCTGAAGTACAAGTCCTTGTGGCTGATGGAGCTGGAGGTGCTTAACCTGGAGAAAATGAGGCTCAGGAGGAACCTTACTGCCCTCTACAACTCCCTGACAGGAGATTGTAGCCAGGAGGGAGTCAGTCTCTTCTCTCGAGTAACAAGTGATGGGACATGAACAAATGGTAGAAATGGCCTTAAGAAATACCAGGGGGAATTTAGATTGGAAATTAGGAAAAAATTCTCTGAAAGGATGGTCAGGCTTTGAAACAGACTGTCCCAGGATCATCCCTGGAAATGTTAAAAAAATGTGTAGATTTGGTTCTCATGTACAGGTCTTTCCAGAACAACCCAACTCCCCCTGCCCAGAAATTTCATATCTCAACTTTCAAAGGTACAATAGCACTAAAAATATACAACAGTAATAGTTTTGCAATATAGTCACGGAATCTTAGAATAACTTGATTTGAGAGGGCTCATAAAGATCATTTTATTTCAGCTCCCTGCCATGGGCACGGACACATTCCACTAGCTCAGGTTGCTCCAAGCCCCATCCAGCCTGGCCTTGAACACTTCCAGGAGTGGGGTTAGATGGTATCTAATGTGTATGCATTTATGATAACAGTGCACCAACATTATTTACTAAAATCATTGAAAAGATAAGTAATCAAGTGGCAGTCTACCTGGCACTATCAATAGTCTTCCTTAAACGGCATAAAAGAAAAACAGGTGATTTTTTTTCCCTTAAGAAAGACAAAATAAACCTTAAGACACATTCTTTTTTTTCCCAGAGTCATCTCCAGCCTATAATATCCCACCTACTGCTTGTATGTAATTAATATTCTATTTCACTTCAAGACATTGTTCTGTCTTTCTGGTTATTTTACTTTGTTGCAGACCAAACCACTGCATTCCAGTTCCATTTTTAAGGAGCTGTTTTCAAAAGTGCTTAATTCCTCAGTATAGATTCCTTAATAGTCTAGTGGAGTAACTCCTGACATAAAACTTACTGCGTAAAAGAGCTGTTGCAGCTCCTCGTGTCCTCTTATGAGAAATTTTACTTGGGACTGTAACATGCTTATCATATTTATTAATCATGTAGTAGCACTTTTTCAATTATTAATATAAGTGAACTTTAATACAGAACATGCTTTGAAATGACTTGTACTTGTGCTGTGAAAGGAAAAGTGTTTCTTGCAGTGCTTCTCCCCTTGCAAGAGAGGAATAGCACAGGAAAGAAGCTGGGCTTTAGCCAACATCATCTGACTATGATGGTTTCTTGTGGTGTGCCTCAATTTCCCTATTTTAAAAGAAACAGTAGCAAAGTTCTGGTTTACACTGCTGTTGAAAAATATCATTTATTTCCTTTATGCAAGCTACAAAGAAACCCAGTTTCCTTAAACAAAACCTCACAAGCACAGAAACCTTCCCTTTCCTACATTTTTAAATTGAATCCTAACCATTTGCCTCACTGCAGCAAAATAAAATTCTAAAAGTGCCAGTAAGCCCCCCAAAAAAGCTGCACAATGAACAGATTGAGCAAGTGCACCTGGGGATAAATGCATTATGGACTTAGATCCATTATCACACCTCTCCTCGTCACAGCCGCTATCCGAACCCCACAGGAAATCATTCATTGAGACGCGGAATGTCATTTTAGTTGTAGCATTAATTTCCCAGCTGCTGGTAAAGATATATTGTGCCCCTTCCCTGGGTATAAAAGAAAATGAGCACAACTCCATTTGATAACTTCGCTACTGGATGTAGGTTTTATTAAGGGCCAAGGTCTCTGTAGTGTAAACGTTGGGAACATCCGTGTTCCTTGCTAAAGATGGGCCCTTTGATTTTATTGTCTCTCCAAGCAGTGAATAACATGCATTGACATACTGATGAGGAGGTTCCAAATGAAGAATATGGCCATAACTAAAATGATATTATTCTGTCCCCTCAAGGGGAAGTTTTCCTCTCCAATCCCAGCAGGAGGCACTTGTGATAAAACTCAGTTTGGGACATTATCCTCCTCATGTTTATTTACTTTTCCTCTTTTTTATATATACAATCAATATGAAAATGGAGGCAAATATATGTAATACTACATAAACCCAACTGTTTCCTGCCTCTGTCTTTTTCTTTATGCAGCAGATTGAATCTTAAAAGCTTCTACTGATCTGAGCATTGTGGAGCCAGGATGTTTTTAGTGCAGATAAAAGGCAGAAAACATACTTGGTAGCAGTGTGCAATCTGGTTCTCTCCTTTGATTCACATGGCCTATTTTAGACACCTGAGTTAAGATTAAACCTGTAACAACCCAGAGAACTTGTTTCTTTCCACTGATTACCCAGAAATGCTATAATGAGTCCCACAGATTATTATTTCTGTGCTGTAATTACTTGAATTTGATGAGATGAATCCTCACCCTGTTGTCCAAGGGACCGGCGTTCTTGGAGAACAAGATCTGGAATTGTGGCCATGGAAACCAGAAGCACCAACTGTTGGTAGATAGGCCTAATATTATGGTGCTTTCTGGATGAAAGAAGCCACATCCAGATGGGAATGGGGTACACTGGCCTAAACCGTGTGCTATCTGCCAGTCTGGTTCTCCTGAACTGGCAGTTCAGGATCACTTTAAGTCATTGCTCAACAGTAAAAATTAGTTCACACACAATTCAAGCATTACCTTAGAAAAATGGGTCCTCCAAAGTGCAAACAAGGGGGCTTTTGATTGAAAACAAGTGGATATTTTGCAAAGTTCCTTGTAAATGTGGCTCTAAGTGTTACTTTTTTCTTTGTTAGATCAGTCTATGGTGTTTAAATCCTGGAGAGCCTGATCTCCATCACAGACCAACACACATTAATTAAATCCCAGTGAAGTGTCTCTTTCAGCCTCATTAGGACGCTGTCCTGGGCAAAGGGTTTATTTTCACTGTGGATTTAGGGCAATCTAAGGCTGTTTTCAATGGGAAAATCCCATCCTAGTCACCAGCTCCCGAGTCTTCACTGTTACATCACCAGAGCTCCAGAAATACCATCATGAGGATATCAAGAAAATAGTTCTGAATGCAAAAGATGTCTAAAAAAAAATCATAGCTTTCATCCAGTGTCATTCAGATCCACCTGATCACTCAACCACAAAACTGGCAATTCAGGGTAAGGAATGTAATTGCTCCAGAATTGTTACTGAAGGAAATTCTCCCTTAATTAGTTGCAAGGACTTAGAGTGGTTTGACTTGTGCTTGTGATCAAACCATAGTCTTAAAAGCAATTTATAATAGAGGTCTTTTCTATTCCTTTTATTTTCAGTCTTTCTCTGGGAAAAAAAAACCTTCAGAAAAATTAAAGGTTAGTCAATCAGACTAGTTTAAGTCAATATTGTGAAAATGTGATCTCTCCACATTGCAAAGGAGGAAATTCCATCAGAGAGGAATGAGTCAAAACCATTTATCACTACATGGCTGGAAATTGAAATAATGTGACTTGACATGATAAACTCCCGCCCTTTCAAATGCCAGAACAATGTCCAATTTTAATCTTCTACCTTTACATGTTTTAACCCTAAAGTAGAAATATATCCTGGCAGCAGGGAGTGACAGATGGTCTGTGTGGTGTGGAGGTGATCAAAATAGTACAGGTGGAACAGTGGTGGATGAAGAAGAACCTCTCACTTTTCCAAGCTTTATATTTACTCATAAGTCAGTATGAAACCACCAGACTGGTCCAGAAACTCCATGGTCATTAAGATTTTCATGGTGCATTAGGAAAAAATCCGAAATACCTGTGCCTCTGTTAGGAGTTCAGTTACCCCTCCTAAGTTAGAGTAAGTGTTTAATAGAGTAAGGGTTGTTCTCTCTAAAAATATTTATATACTAATGGCAACAGTTCTAGTCTTCAGAACAACTATCCCATATATTAAAATAATGTTGTGGTCACAGTGGGACAGTCCTGGGAGAAGCGTTCATCACCTGGTGTAGAATCCTGGCTGTTTTCTTTCTGCACAGAGGTACCAATCATCAGATTACTTATTCATCACAGCACAGCAGGGAAATTGCATTTCTTAGTTTCCTCAAAAAAAAAAAAAATTAGAATTTAAGTCCTCTTTTTGGTCTAAAACTGATATCAATCTCCCAGAAGAACAAACATAGTGGTTATTGCTGGGGTTAAGGTCTTACCTGAAGAGAGAGAGGAAAAGTAGATGTCAGGAAAGAGTTTCTGCTGGTGATGTGTATGAAATTCAGGTGCCTATATCCCTAGAGGGAAAAAAAATTAAATTAACTGGACCACTTTCCCAATATTCTGCAGTAATTTTTCTCACTTCCTATTCATGGTGCTGCCACAAAGTGTTTCAATTTTGATGGAAATCAACAAGTGGAAATCAACCTATATGGCTTTTGGGATCTGTAAGTTAAACTGCCTTCCATCTGTCTCATTTGAGGATCTTGCTTCAGTAGATGTTCTTAGAGCACATCTCTCAGGCTGGATTATACTCAAAATATTTTATCACACCTCCTTCCTGCCTCCTCCCTACCTGGGGTTTCCCTGCTTTTGATAGGACAAACAGGGAGGTGTTGGACAAATTCCCTCCAGCAGAAGCAGGAGCTAAACCCAAAATTTCCATAGATGAAGTAGACAGTCTTTAAGGTGTGATTCCTCTGATGCCTCCTGGGAGAGTATCTTTCTTTCTCTGGACTATAAAGACACTCTCAGGTGACTTTTCTCACACAGACATCAGATTTCTAAATGTATCCCCGACGCAGCAAATTGTGACTAACATGGAAATACTCCAGTCACCATCTTTAACATCATGGCTTTCCTTTCCCCCATGTTTCCTACCCTCGAGCACTTTCTTGTCCCCGCTTCAGGAGGTGAGAATGATTCCTCATAGTGCAGTTTTGCTTTTCCTTCCCCATTTCCAAACTCGTGAGTTTTCCCAGAGACTGAAGTGTGACTCCTTCTCCAGCCATAGTTATGCAAACTGGGAGTCACAATCTGTGCACAGTTTGAATGAGCTACAGAAATCCAGGGGATCTGAGATGCCTTTTATGCAGGGGTGTCTTTTGCACCTTCCCTCTGTGTGTAAGCAGTGGGGCCAATTCTATAGATCAAATGGGATTCATTCCATAGGATCTCTAAGGCTGCAGTGTCCATCTGCAGAGGAATTCCAGACAGCAGCCTAGGCCAGCTGGGATTGTTTTAGTCCAGGCTATTGAATGTTGGAACTCAGAGACAAACAGGTAATACCACAGAAGAGAGAATGAATAAATGTAAACCCATCCTGAGCTGTCCCCTCTCACATGCCAAAGGTAAAGTTATGACTGTTGTAGAGAAAGTGAACAGAAAAGATTTATTCATTGTTTCTTCTAACATGCAGATCTAGATGGCAGGAAACAAAATTCCCTGGTAATGAGTTTTAAACAAGAAAATCCATTGCATTTGCCATAAACTGGAAATCCTCGTTGCAGTGTGCTGTGAAGTCCAAATGCTGAGTGGATTAGAAAAGTGATAAGATGAATTAATAAGAAAAGTGCATTAGATGAATCATTATAACTTTTCTCTCAACATCCCAGGCAAGAGTCATCCCAGAATCTTGAGACATGTCAGGGACAATGGCTCATTTCTCTATGTGGGCAGCAAATTAAGTGGACTTTTGCTCCGATGTGGATTCCTGTGCTTTTATACTCTGGGAAATAATCCAGGATATCAGCCACCAGACAAGCTGTACCTCTAGACTGCATTTTACACCAATAATGTCTTTACTCAAATACCATACTAACACACTCTTTCTCCTGCCCATGCCAAAGTTTTCTTTACATGATCATAGCCACTCCTTTTCATAGGGATGGTTTTCACACCATATGGTTGCACCATTTTCCAACTCTTCCAAGTGAATTTTCTTATGGGTCTTCCACAGGCCATGAACCTGAGCTAGTGGTGCTCCCTGGTTTGCTCAGCTGCTGGCACTGTTAAAAAATGTTGTCCACTGGACAATGCAGCTTGTCATGATAAATGTCCTGTAGCCTCTTCTGATATAGAATCCAATCCTTTTAGAAATTTCAGCTGAAAACACCTTGATGACTGATTTCTCAAATCACCTCATTCCAGAAAAGCCAATGTACAAACTGGTGCTTAGGGGATTGACTGGAAGGGCAGGAATTGTGATACCCTGTGCACTCATAGAGCTGTACTCCATATTGCAACTGATGATTCTGATGATTCTAGATAGAAACATCATGTGCTTTTCCAAAGGAGACTTGTAAGATTGTGTCATCTGATTGTCTAACACAGATATATTTTATAGAATCACAGAGACAGAAAAGACTTTGGGCTGGAAGGGATCTTAACGATCATCCAATCCCACCTTCTGCTGTGGGCAGGGACACCTTCCACTATCCCACATTGCTCCAAGCCTGTCCAGCCTGGCCTTGGACACTTCCATGGATGGATAGGGCAGCCACAGCTTCTCTAGGCAGCCTGTGCCATGGCCTCACCACCCTCACCAGGAAGAATTTCTTCCCAAAATCCAATCTAAACCTGCTCTCTTTCAATATGAAGCCACTCCCCCTTGCACATTCACTTCAGGCCCTTGTAAATGGTCTCTCTCCATCTTTCTTCTGGGGTCCCTTCAGGTACTGGAAAGCCAAAATTAGGTCACTTCAAATTCTTCTCTTTTCCAGGCTGAACCATCCCAATTCTCTCAGCCTTTTGTCATTACCAGAGCTGCTCCACCCCTCTGATCAATTTGGAGGTCTCCTCTGGACTCTCTCAAACAGGCTGATGTCCTGTGTGATATACAAATAACCTGGCTCAAGGTGAATGAGAAAGGAAACTAATCCTTTCCATTGCAACGAGCAGGAAATTCAACCCAAACTGCCTGTGACACAATCTCTTAAACTATTCTGAGTATGTTGCAATGAAATTAAGATCTAAGCTAAAAATTAAAACTCTCGCCCTTCTTTTTGGTCAGCGTAGTGCCTCTTTCTGAGAGACATTTGCCATTTTTGCAAATTTACTTTAATCCAGTCATTAGAAATGTATGAGACTCCCCAGTTCAGGCACTGGAAAGGGTTCATCAATGTGCTCAGCATGGCTGGAGATGGGATTCGTTATGTGGGTTGGTTTCCCATTCCATAACTTGTTGGTTTTCCATGGTAAACCAAAATAGAAATTGGTTAGTGGTGCTTAATATTTCTGTGCTGGCCAGGCTATGGACAAAGTCCAATACCTGAAAACAGAACACCCCCTTTCCTGAGCTGCTGTCCTCACCTACCCCAAATCTTTAACATGGGTGAACTCGTGGGAACATGCCCTAGGGAGTTTGCTGTGATGTAATTAAGTCTGAAGTGCTGTATTTAGCCAGATTTGGCAACTTTAGTGGAGAAAAGTCATAGAATCTTGAAAGAGCTAGAAAAATAGGGTTTAAGTGTCCTTACATCTCCTATTAGGAAGGAAACTACTAAATGCATTCATTATTTGGGAATGTGAGAGTCCTGTAGCTAAGTCATGAACCTGGGGAGCTGCACTTTGACAAAGCTGACACAAATTAGAATAGAGGCAGTTTAGGGGCAGATATTTTGCTTTCAGGGTCAGAATTTAATCTTCTAGTTTAGGACTGTGGATTTGTCATTTCCAGTAGTTTGGGGCAAAATACCTTGTCTTCTTATTTATGTACATACATATATGGATAGCCTGAATTCCAGTATTTCAGGGGGGATTGACGATCTTTGTGATTTTAGACCTTGGTTACCTTAGCACCCCAAATACAAAACTAGACATAAAGATGCTTCCTACCTTCTTAGGCTGTTTAGAGAGAAATCCCGAGCAGACTGGGGTTCTTATAAGTTTAATACAGACTTACTAGCACTCTCAAATAGGCAGCTAATATTAAGCATAGAGTACACACCCTTGATTTCTACAGCCTTGCAGGCATTTGCACTGGCACTAAATGAGTGCCAAATAGAAGTAAAACTAGGATGCACATAATTTGTGACCCTTTTTACAAACACAAATGATTACACAGGCTGTGAGGCACTGGCAGTTCAAAATAAAGACACATCTCAATATCCAGGAGCCTCATGTTTTCAAATGCTAGTTATAAACAGATGCAAAAACTCAGCCCAAAATAAAGATGATTTGACTTCCCTCTTAGGTTTTTATTAAGGGGGATGTGAACAAAAGCTTAATTTTATTTTGCTAATTACTTTTGATGACAGTCAGTCCCTTTTTCCAAGAAATCTATATGGTAGCTACTCTTCCATTAATTATCTCAATAGGAATAAATATTCTCAACATAATAATAGCATCATATTCTAGTGCAGGAGGGAAAGAGATTTTTTTTTTCCTGTATTTATGAGTGACAAAAGGAAAAAAAATCTGGGAAAAGTAAAAATTCCATTCTTGCGTCTTGTTTAACTAGTGCCCCCTCTTGTGGTGCTTTGGCAGCAGTACCAAACCCCAAAATCTAATTTTCTGAGGTAAAAAAAATTCAGAATGTAATATAGGTTTGTTCCAGAAGTGATTTAAATACAGGGTAGAGTAAAATAGATTAAATTGTATTAAATGTGTAATCAATAGGAGATCAATCAGCTGTTGATATTAGAAAAAGAATAGTGTTAAGGGGACATGGCAGGAAGGACACAGCAGACAGGAGAATAGGATGTGCCTGGCTGCTAAAATCATTCCCTTTCCCTTCTGAACTGGACTTCTCGCTGGTGGACAGCTCGCTGACATTTTAGTTACAACCTTTCTGAAATCATTGCTCATTCGAGCATCCCATTCCTCCTTTCTCTCTTCATTTTCCCTCTTCTCTCTCCTGACCATCTTTCTTTTTTTCTGTTTCCCTTTCATCTGTAGCACTAGTTCTGCACTTTCTCTGCTCCCCAACTTTTTTCCTTTTTATTATCTCCACAAGCCAGACAGACACTTCAGATCCAAAACAATGCCCAATAATGCCCCTTTATTTTTTTTTCTCCTTGTTTACCACCCCCAGCTTGGCTTTTCAAAATCACTTTTTAAAGACTCTCTGCTGATGCAGCATTCACTTGCCTTTCAGATTAATTCTATCTGTGCTGGCAGGAGCATGAGGAAAAAATAACCCCAAAATGACCATTTTGAGCAGTGACTCGCAGGATTCTTCCTGGAGAAGTTTTAAGCCAGGAGATGTATCTTGTTCTACAGGGATCTCTGTCAACTTCTCTTTTTATGCATTTAATGTTCTTCCCCAGCGATAGCCTAAGGGTGCTTTCACTAAACAATTAATGTAAGGCATCTCCTGGGAACCTAATGGGTATTTAGCAATAAGTTCACTTCCAGTGAATTGTATAATGTGATATTTTGACAATGGATATAGCGAGGTTCTTGAAAGGTGAAGTTTTCTCCAAAGAAGCACTAAAATATCTAACAGAACTTCTGATAGCCTTTTGTGGGGTGGAATGGGATAGAGAGTGGGTTGGAAGGAGTAGGGAATTTAGCAGAGTGTTAATGCTGTTGTACAATGTGTTCTTTAATTTTAGTGTCATCTTGTAATAATGTTCACTTTCACTAATACAATGTACAAGTCGTAATCTATTAGCGAAAATAAAATTTGCTGTGACATTTGATATGAAAGCCGCTAGCAATGAAGGATGTAGTACTGCAAGTGATATTTGTATTATGTTAATAAAAAATGATATTAACATATGAAACTAATACTAGGCAAGGAAAGTGTTTAATATTAAGGCTTGAAATGTAGAAAGTAACATGAAATCTCCACTTTGGTCTGATGTTGCTGTGTTCAGAATAACAGTGAGGAGACTGTAGGCAGCAAGTTTTTTAAAAGGCAGTTTTTAATTTTTTTAAAAGTCATTCCAAGAGTTATCACAACAATAATTTAGTATATTAATCCAGTCATTTAAACATAGAAGGTGGCATTTTTATATAGAAAATTTGCAGGGCATGCATCCAGCATTGATATTTCCCTACAACAATTGTTCTCACTGTGTAATCTAAATAAAACTAAAACTTAAAAGATATGGTGTAGGATTTTGTGGCATTTTTCTGTAGTATGACAGCTTGCAAACTGAAAAATATGTCCAGCACTGTTGGATTGTGTATACAACATTTTTACAGATCCAGTCCTCTATAGGATACAGCGTGATATGGTTTCACAAAATATAAGTTGCAGATAGGTATGTACATAAAATCAGCTCATTTTTTCTTCTATTTATGCACTTGAAGCAGAACAGATTGGAGGAGTTGTTTTATTATTATGCTTTTTTCTGAGAGAACCATGTTATAGTAGAACTGAATAAATCTAAATCTAAGATACATCTCTATCAAGCACATACATACATAAAGAAAGAAAAATGGAATGAAAGGGAAACAGATTAGAAGAGAAACTTGGACTTCTGGTTTTTTTACAGTGTTATTCCCAAAAGCAAAATTAAAGTTTTACTTTAACCTTTCATTGTTCTCATGCACAAAATAACATACATCCTACAAACAATGAAACTACAAAAAAACAGAACAAAAACAAGAAAAAGTTCTCAATTCAGTTAACCCATTTAACCCAGTTGTAAAGATTATATCTCTTCTTTTGCTAATAAATTTAAAAATAAGAATTATCAATCTGAGTGGACTCTATTTACTTATTCACTGTAGATTTTAGGCTATTATATAATACTGATTTGATTTTCCTTCTAAAACAGTTTTTCAAGGTATTCAGAGTGAAGTCAATGTGATATCTAACATCAGAGGCCTCCAGCAAATGATTCTAAAAGTGCTTTATCTCACAGGATTCTGTCTTCTCTTCTCAGGCTTTATGTTAAAATTAAGCTCGTTATCATATTTTACAATTTTTTTTTCAAATATGGGAAACAATATGTTAAGATTTAACAAGGACATCTCTAAGCAATGAAAGCATGCAAGTTCTGTTATTTTTATAGGAGATATTTCCATTAAAAGCAATGATAATTCTAATATTTAACATTTAATTCCACTAAAAATGCAGTAAGACATAGCTCTTATATGTATATATTTTTTGTTTTACTCATTTTGTAAAAGCAGAATATGAATACAGCAGCCCTTATCCCAATCTCTTAAGTTTCTACAGATAATCTCAATTAGGACCAAACTAATATATGACCAAATACACACTCAACAGAACAACAAAAATGCAGGAAGGTAAAATAAGTGCAAAGGCTTTTTTCTGAGCTATGCACATGTTATTAAAGTAGCACCCTTATGGCAATAATTTCTGTTCAATAAATGTAGCCTAAGGATTTCCAAGTAATGATTTTTTCTAGCTGAAACTGTAAATGAAGTCTCATTCCTTTCTATGAAAAATGTCAGATTCTGGGCCAGTGGAAATTGGTGAATTTATTGTTAACACCACCAAACTCTGCTAATTTACACAGTCAAACAAATACGGACCATTTGTCTTATAAAACACCTCAATTTGCAGGATAGAATCCAGCAGAGCTGTCCCTTGCAATACAAACATTTCTCAGGCTGATTTATCAGCTCAATATTACAATGCACTGCTTTAACGTTCAGAGACATGAGTGCAGCATTAGTCTATGTGCTAAACACAAGTATAAATAACAGTTGATGCCCAGAGCCTTAAACCTGTGCATATATATTCAGCTTCAGCCTCTCGACCTTAATGATCCACTCAGAATTGCACATGAACACAGAATTTGTAGCCTTATGCTCTAACAGATTTCTGTCTGCTTATTTTTGTAGAGGCAGAGCATAATCACAGTTAATCAGGGTAAATATGGAGTGTCTTAACTGAAGGCTGTAGGATTGCTCAGGATTCAGATATCTGAATGTTTCAGGGGGTCCACATTTCAGACAAGGTTTGCTCTTGAGAAAGTGTTTGACTGCAGAGAGGTTACAAAGATACTCTTCTAGTGAAAATTATTTTCTTGAACTTGTATTAAAATCCTCACTCTTTATTCATTCTTCTTCCTTCTTTATTCTCTAGCAAGTGCTACAGTCAAAATAGAGCCAAGGTGGGCTTAGAGTCATAAAATCATTGGGATTGGAAAAGAACTGCATGATCAAGTCCAACCATTAACCCACCACTGCCAAGCCCCCCAATGAATCATGCAACCAAGTGCCATATTTATACATTTTTGGAACACTTTCAAGGTGGTGACTCCACTGCTTCCCTAAAAAACATATTCCAATGACCAACTACACTTCCAGTGAAAAATCTTTTCCTAATACCCAATCCAAACCTTCCCTGGTGCAACCTGAGGCCATTTCCTCTTGTCCTATCACTTGTTACAAATCCTCAGCTGGTTACAACCTCCTGTCAGGGAGCTGTAGAAACAGACACGGTTCCCTCATTGATTCTTCATTTCTCCAGATTAAACTGGATTAAATTCCTGAGCTGCTCCTCATCAGATTTGTGCTCCAGACACTTCCTCGACTCTTTTGTTCTCTGTTCTTCTCTGGAGCAACTCAATACATTTCAGACCTTCTGGAACCCACACCTGTCATCCTTTTGGTTCCCCCATTCAGCATCCAATGTTGCCTAAATCTCTCTTTCATAACTGTTACCTGGAGAATTCCTACCTTCATTTTTATTTAATTCTCACTGGATCTTCATTCTGAGTAGCTCAGCAATTAGACAGAAAAACATCCCAATTCTCTCACTTATTTACGAATCTAAAAAGTGGAGACTCATTTTACTGAGAGATCTCCAAAGTAAACGTCATCTATCTCTGGAGACCACTCTAAGATTAGTAAAGATGAATGACTGAGATGGAAGAGAGACATGGGGCAGAAAACACCCCCCTATGGCCTTTATAGGAAAAGTTCTTAATAGGAGCTGCTTCAGTGGGGCTGGAAAGGCTGAGAGCTAGAAGGGGAACAGCTCTGAGTCTGAATACTCCAAGAGTTCCATTTGATACCATTTCTGACTTTCAGTTGGCCTTTTCTTATTATACTCATCAAAGGATCACAACTGAGGATCAAAGTTTGCAGTTTGTTGGGGGCATTTTTTTTTTTTTTTTGAGGGAAAATGGTTGTCTTTAGGATTGTAGACTAACGATCATGAAAACTTCTGTGTCACAGAATCACTAAATGGAAGAATGGGTAATGTTGGAAGGGACCAGAGTGGATCTTTCATCTTGTCCAAGCTCCCTGCTCAGCAGGGTCATCCCAGAGCACAGGGCACAGGCTTGCACCCAAATGGGTTTGGAATATCTCCAGTGAGGAGACTCCACAGCCTCCCTGGACAATCAGTTCAGTGCTCGGTCACGGCACAGGAAAGAACTTCTTCCTCATGTTCAGGTGGCACTTTCTGTGCATGTCAATTTAGTTTGGAGTGTACATTCTTGTCAGATAACTATAACTTGTCCTTTAAAAGTAAATAAATAAATAAAAATAAAGCCCTTCACTAGGAATAGTCTGGTTTTCCTCTAATTTTTTGAACAAAAGTTACATGCTATGGAAAGTTACCAAGCTGTGGTGAGTTATTGTCTTGCTTATGATAACAATGTACGTCTTACATTCCTTATAAAATGGAATTAGAGATATTGTTAACCATATTGCAGGAAGCTGAATGTTGTATGTGAAATATTACATTTAATTGCCAAGCTAATAAAGCCAAGCTAGAGATAGTTCCAACTAAACCTCTGTTCCTCTCTGTCCATTTCTATCAGAGACTGAGTACTTAAAAGAATAGAACACATTATTGGAATTAAAATTTTTTAAATGCTTAAATAGATCAGGAAGAACCATACAAATAAGCTGCTGGTATTGTTTTTTCCTTTTCCATTACATTGGTAAAATAAAAAAAAACTTTAGAGATGACATTGCTGCTTAATAATAATTTCATCATTTGTGATTTCTTTTTAAAAGACAGAGTAACTTCTTTCTCTATTAAACACAGCACAGGTTCCTCAGTGTTATTGACAGCAAGTTACCCTTTTTGAGGCAACAGCATCACTTTACTGAACATACTTGGAAGCTATTTTCTCATCTCATGAAAAAGATGAGAATTTTTAAGCTACCTACTTCCTGTTAGAACTGGTACTTCTGATGTATGTCTTCATATCAAAATATAGCATGAAAATTTGATCTGGTAGGATAACTCACAATAAATATGTAGTTCTTCACTGTAAAACCAGCTAATACTAATTTGAATTTGCATATTGATAAATGATAAATGTGTTTATTAATTTTCTGACAAGAAATATGTGCTTGAACAATGCTTCAAAGTTAATGGAAAATTACCAAATGGTAGGTGCCAAAGAGAATACAAAATGGGGAACACAATGTTTTCCTAAGGAAGACCTGAAAATGTACTTTTATGCAGGGCATCATTCCAAAAACATCCTTCTCAAGCTTGTAGCAAAAAAAGTCTTGATACTTAAATAAAAAGTGTAAATCCGAATGCATTCCTCAGAAAGATCTGTATAATCAAATCTGCTTACTTTTCCTTTTGAAGACCCTTTCAGTTTCCAGAAGGAAACATCCCTCCTTAGGTCAACCCCAAGGCATCAGATCACTTAGTTGGAACATAGGAAGAAAAATTCCAACACCTGGGCTGAATCAGGCAGCGCAGAGACAGCCTGGGTGTCCCTTGTCACAGGTGAACACCTTAGCCCTGGATTCTGGGCTGTTCTCCAGCATTCCCATAGCTGGACAGAAATCCTCTCTTGTACCTGAAAAAACCTTTCCCAAAGCAAGGTGTGTTGACAAAGTTACTTTCCTAGAGTGTATTTTTGTTATTAACAAATAATCCAATTATCCATAACTTACTTATAAACTAATTCTGCTGTCTGTTGTGCCTGAAGCTAAGTCTATATATAAAGGTTTTCCAGACTAGGAATAAATAAGATGGCAGTCAGGACCCTGATGTGATGCACTGTGAGTAATTTAATTTACTTTAATGGGATTGGAAAAGAATCATGTAAATTTTCACATGACGAAAGGTTTAATGAGTTATGACTTACACTTTACAAGTAAAAGTCCATCCTGTGAGAGGTCCAGGTACCCCAGCTCTTAGGCTAGCAGCAAAAACTCCAAGGGTGATAGCACCAAAGGCTGATGGTAGCCCACAGCACTTGGTTCTGTTGTGCCAGGAAAGAAATAAATTCTGGAAAGGGCTTTCCTTAATCATTCCCTGAAGAAGCGTCTCTCTCCCTCTTTTTCCTGACTAGAGGTCAGCTAAGTTATGCACTTCTTCAGGCCAAAATTAGCCTTTGTGAGCTCTCCCCTGAGGCTCTGTGCACACACAGAGACATAAGCAGAAATATTTTTTCTCCATAAAGCCCAGAGAATATCAAGTTGCATTGCTTTCCTCTGCATAATACCACAGTTTTCCTCTCAAAAACTTTCATAGAATCACAGAATGGTTTGGGTTGGAATTTCAATGGATTTTAACGATCATCTCATTCCAATCCCTGCCATGGGCAGTGGCACCTTCCACTATCCCAGGTTCCAAGCCTCATCCAAGTTTGTCTTAAACACTTCCATTCCATTCAATTTTTCTAGTGACAGTGTAAAGGCAGCTGTTGCCAGCTCACACTGACCAGTACTGAACCAGGACCCCTTTGGATAAGGCATTTGTGTTGTCTTGGTAAATGCACACACAATTTCAAAGAAAGTGATGAAAAAAAATGAGACCTGGGAAAATTTAGGAACAAATGGAATCCACCAAACTGAATGAATGTGAAGTTCCTTGTGACCACTCTGGGTGTTTGAATGCTCTACAGAAAATGTTAGCATACACAAGAGTGAGCCAGTGTATAACTAGGACAAACGACAAAAACATCAGTTTGGAACCTACTGCAGTTCACATTTCCAGTAAAATGTCATTTTTATTTGGATAGCTGTGTGGAGCTTCTGGATTCTGCCTGGTTAGTCCTTGGCCATCCATCCCTCAGACATCAGGAAATAAAAAAAAATGTCAGCTCAGAAATGACACTAAAAAATATTTCCAGTCAACCTCCCCTAGGCTTCAAGAAGAATGGTCTACCCCTTCTCATTTTCCTTGTTTCCAAAGTCAGTGTCTAAATCAGGATATGTATTCCTTGAGTGAACTAAGTTCAGACTTCCAAGTCTCCCTGACAAGAAGAGTTTTGGAGCTGTATTCATCCTGAACTACCCTCTATGACAAAAATCAGCAACTTGCAATGGTCAAACAGCAGTTTCTCCTTGGTTTCACTTCTCTGGCCATTTGTATTTTAAGTTCTCAGGAGCTGCCTTTTGCTCCATTACACTTACACTTAGTTTTTATATATTTTTCTTAATCATTCACTGGAAAATATTAAATTATATGTTCAGTTTATCTGAATTTGTTCTGTTCCATTGCCAATATGACAGTGTTTCTTACAGAAAACCTTTGTCTTATTTTATGTTGTATTAGCTAATAATTAGCAAGGAACAACCTAATGACTCCTGCAATGTTGATAACAATCTTTTGCAGGACGTCCTGATTAAACATGGGAGCTGTTTCCACATGTTGATTAATTTATTAAGCTGCAAAAATATACCTCAAATTCTACAAATTAGTTTTATATCCTTCTGTCTGAGAAAAGAAGCAAAATCAGATACATTTTCTGAAGACTTAAAATAAGCTTAAGACCAATGTCCTTGACAAAGATAAAATGGTTGCTATATCATAAGATCACAGAATGGTTTATGTTGAAAGGGACCTTAAAAATAATCTAGTTCCAATGGCCCTGCCACAGGTAGGGATATCTTGCACTAGAACAGGTTACTCAAAGTCTCATCCCACCTGACCTTGAACACATCCCAAAATATCCTTGAAATAACATCAGCTGTTGAGCCTTGTGAGGAACTTCTCTAGATCTGCTCCAGAAGTAATATATATATATAAATAAAATTTTTATATATATATATATATAAAGAGAGAGAGAGAGAGAGAGAGATAGAGAGAGAGAGAGGGAGAGAGAGTGAGAGAGAGAGAGAATGAGAGAGAGAGATAGGCAGGTAGCTGGATAACATACCTGAAGGTAAAAGCAGATTATTCTTCCAGCTGTCAACCCCACATACTCAAAGTTAGGACCCAAAAGTCACCTCCTCCTCTTTCCATCTCATGCCTCATCAGAAGTGACATGGTTTCTGAAACTGCACTTGCTGACTGAAGTCGGTGGGCAGCTTTCCACCAACTCCATTGGAAACAGGGTCATTCCTGGTTGACAGTGGAGCTCAGGACACAGGGGCCAGCCCACAGTCCCAGAAGTGCATTGGGTCTGCAGGACTAACAGCAGACAAAGGCATCCAAGAGTAACGGGGCTTTCTGGGCAGAAGAACAAGAGGAATTAAAAAGTTGCCATCATAATTTAATCAATTCCTAACCAGCACTGTGATTCATGAAAAGGAGACTTGCATTCTCCCACCTTGGTTTTCTTCCCTCCCAGAGTACTAAGGAAGCATCCAGTTCCATGTAGTATCTAAAGGTGGAAAAACTCTTTTTGAAACCAGTAAAGTGTCTTTTTTTCCCCTTCCTCTCACAATAGGAAATTAAATCTCCTGTTCACCTTCAGTGCCAGCTTCACTTCACTCTTTTGAGAGCTCTGCAAAGCAGAGCAGCTAACCAGGGTGCCATCAGCTCTCACTGAGGGTGACTGTGGAAGTGGCTTCTCTGGAACCCATGGCTCATCCTCCTCCAAACCTGCAGGGATGAGGCTTCTGTCATGGTCCCTCATAGGGATCACTCTTATTTGCATCCATGACAACATAAATTTGGAGTTATTTAAATTACTTTATTGTTTCCTATACATACAAGGAATAAACTGTATCAATGGTGTTACACAAGTGGCCTCATGCTCAATGTTTCTTAAAAATTGTGTTCAAAACTGGAAATGTTAAAAAAAAAAGGAAAAGTTATGATAATTTTGCATCTCTTGAGATAATTCCAGGCATGTAAGCTACTTTCCACATGCTTTAGATGCATGTTTTTCTTAGTCTGTAGGTAGCCCTCTCTAAATAAAGAATAAACAGAAAAATATAATGTAAATAAAATATATATATACACACAAATATGCTTGGGGATAAAAGCTGCCTGCATAAATCTGTTTTGAGTTACTCAGCATTTTGTACAATAGTTATAAAATATCATTAAGCTACATTTTTGGTAGAAGGATGCAGTCAGTATATTTAGGGAGAAACCCCAACAACTTTCTAAATAATCTGGGAGTCTGTAAAGGTTGGAGTTCATCTTCTCCACTTCCCATAGCTCTTGTGCCCTATGAATCCTCCTCCAGTGCACATGTGCTCTGAGTATAAAATTCCATAGCATGGGTGAAACAGCAACCTGCAGGGCTGATCAAAGCACAGTGAAATTAACTTCAGATTAAACACTCCCAGGGCTGAATGAGTCACCAAAGGACCCATTTCAGTGAGAACAGTGAATTCCAAGGTGCTAGTCACTGTGTAGTCACTGATTTCTGGAGGCCATGGGTTTCTCAAAGCCTTCAAAAGCACTGTAGGTGTCTAGCTTAGTCTTAAAAACCAAATTTTAAATACCCACAGTTAAGTGACGTTACTGGTGACCGGAGATTTATGATTTTTGAAAGGTTTGTGAAAGTTGATTATACTGTATACAGACATAAAGCAAATACATATACATATACATAAAGCCAAATTTGCAAGACCACACTTTGTGGTTCTTTCACCTCTGCCTTGTCCTTATGCTAGGAAGGGAGGGAGGGAGGGAGAAAGAGAGAGAGGGAGGGAGGGAGAAAGAGAGAGAGAGAGGGAGGGAGGGAGGGAGGGAGGGAGGGAGGGAGGGAGGGAGGGAGGGAGGGAGGGAGGGAAGGAAGGAAGGAAGGAAGGAAGGAAGGAAGGAAGGAAGGAAGGAAGGAAGGAAGGAAGGAAGGAAGGAAGGAAGGAAGGAAGGAAGGAAGGAAGGAAGGAAGGAAGGAAGGAAGGAAGGAAGGAAGGAAGGAAGGAAGGAAGGAAGGAAGGAAGGAAGGAAGGAAGGAAGGAAGGAAGGAAGGAAGGAAGGAAGGAAGGAAGGAAGGAAGGAAGGAAGGAAGGAAGGAAGGAAGGAAGGAAGGAAGGAAGGAAGGAAGGAAGGAAGGAAGGAAGGAAGGAAGGAAGGAAGGAAGGAAGGAAGGAAGGAAGGAAGGAAGGAAGGAAGGAAGGAAGGAAGGAAGGAAGGAAGGAAGGAAGGAAGGAAGGAAGGAAGGAAGGAAGGAAGGAAGGAAGGAAGGAAGGAAGGAAGGAAGGAAGGAAGGAAGGAAGGAAGGAAGGAAGGAAGGAAGGAAGGAAGGAAGGAAGGAAGGAAGGAAGGAAGGAAGGAAGGAAGGAAGGAAGGAAGGAAGGAAGGAAGGAAGGAAGGAAGGAAGGCTATATTTTTCAAAATTATTTAATAACAAGAAGTTAGGGATATGATGCATTCCCAAAGTTGTTCAAAATCTTGCTTTGGACTGTATGTTTTCCTAATATGTTTTCTTGTTCCATTTGGAAATTTTGTTTGGGAGAAAAATAATTTTAGGCAATTTTCTTCAGGTTCCAGTGTCAGACATTCAGTCAGATCATGGTCTCTACACTGTTCCAAAGCCACAGTAGGAAAATTAATTACAGGCAATGTGATGCATCAAATCCAGCAAGGCTTCAATAGAACAGATACAAACAAAATTTTCAGCCAGTTTGCAGGAGTTGTGCCAGGACTGAGATGCATCTTGATACCACAGAATGATCCTGGGTTTTCATCTGGTCTGGTCTGTATTTCTACCTGGTGTGTTCAGTGTGAATGCAAACAAATTCCAGCCACAGCCTGCAGCAAGTTCCCTTGATTTTAATAGGACAATGTCCACACATGTTTTTGATGTGTTCATAGAGATGGTTTTTTGACACAGGTAAAGCAGACAAGGACAAAGACTCTAAGATAACTTAGAGTGGTGTACTTGAACCAGTAGTTCCTATAGATCCTCCTCCTTCTTTGCCTCTCTGAAAGAGAAATATATTTTATCATTGGTGCAGGTTATTTTGCCCATAAAGCTGGTGTCTGTCTCTGACCAGCACAGTGAAGCAAAATCAGCTTTTTAATTCCTTATATAGCTGTTCCTGCAAAAGCAGGTATCAGGATTCATGGGTTAATAAATCTCTTAAGCAACACTTTTTGCTTCTGGAAGCAATAGTAACTACTGCCATAGTTGTTCCAAGTAAAATCATGGAAACACTTTCCCAGTTATTTGGGATTTCTGATCCCAGATGGGTTTTTCCCCACTGGCTCTACTTGAATTACTCTGCTAAATAAACCTGGACAGGCTTTGCTCATTCAGCAATAAAGCACATTATTTCTTGTGCTGAAAGTGACAATTAGAAATTCATATTGTTCAGAAATATTCTTCTGGTATGTCCAGGCTCTCCAGTATCCCAAGCACATTCAGATAAGTCAGGAAGAATGCAGTGCATATGTTAGAGCTGGAAAGCGACATGGAGTTTAAATATAGAACAAGAAAGGCTATAGAAAAATGAGTGGGAGGAAATCAGAAGATGGGGTGTGTAGGCAATTTTGGTGCTTTAATCTAAAAAGACCATGATTAATAGATTAAAGGCCAGAAGGGACCACTGTGAAAATGTAGCTTTACCTCCAATGAACTTCTGGGAACTCTATTTTGTGTTGGAGTTGAGTCAAAACTGTTGTGATTGGTACACGTTTGCAGAACATCAGGGTAAATCAAGCTTGATATGAAGATTCCCAAGGTATCTTTTCCAAGTTGGTGTAATTGCCTCTTACTGTATGATGAAAGTTGTTATTTCTCCATCTAATGGTGTTTTGAGAACACTGAAAGCAATTAGGATTCAGGAAAATGTGTGCAAATAATCAGTTTGTGTTGACTCACATTGTTGCTTGGGTTTATATTATTGCTTTTTCCATCCAATATCTGCTTCCTTGTTGAAAAGAAAAATGAAGATTAAGACAGGGCCTTGGAAACTCTGCTTTCAATATGGTCACAATGTGCGTTAGAAGCATGATATAAAATATTATATATTTGGCATGTAAGATAACACTGAATTTTCATTTCAGAAATAAACATTATATCTTAGTAAGGATTTATGTTGTCCATCTTTAAAAGATTTGAATACATTTCACATTAAAGGAAAAACAGCAAAGAGGCTTTCAAAGCATTACTAATTTTTGTTGTTATTGTAGTAGTATTATTATAATTGTTATTATTACTATTATTATTATATAAAGCATGTCTATCATCTGTGTGATGGAGAAAAATAATAACTGGTCTACACAGAGAAAAAAAAATATGGCTTTTGGCCCTAATTTTGTTATTTAAGCTCATATTGGAGTAAAGCAGAACAGTGATCTTTTAGAAAGAATTACTCATGTGTTTAAGCAGAAGTTCTTTGCTGAAGTGTGGCCATGGTTTCTGTTTCACACATCAAAAACTGGATTCCAGTCTAAATTCGTTTTTATTTCAGACATGGAATTCCTGTTGAGCTGGGAGGACTGGAACCTGGATCACTGAAGATTCTGTGCAAATTGCTCATGCCTACAAAAAGAATATTGAATACCAGCCTGGGCTGTGATAATCCTGGTGGTGAGGGTGACTCAAGGTATTGTGGAACATCCATTCCAATACTGCCCAGAGCTCCCAGCCACGAGGTGGAACATCACACGCCATAAACCACAATAAAACACTGGCAATGAACTTCTAAGGCCAACAGCTCTTCATTTGAAAGATATTCTCAGAGAGCAGATTTTCTCAGAGATTCTCAATTCAGGAATTCTTTACCCTGACTGAGGTAAATGAGGGAAAACAAACAGGTCTAAAATAAAGGTGTTTCTGAAGATATTAAGTGAAGTGTTCAAGGCCAGATTGGATGGGACTTTGAGCAACCAGGTGTAGTGCAAGGTAGTCCCAGCAGGGAGTTTGGAATGAGATGAACTTTGAGGTCCCTTCTAAGCCAAACCATCATAAGATTCTATGATTGTCTATCACAAAAGTCGAAGTACACGCATTTTGTCTAGAATGCTGTTCTACTTCATCATATTATGTATTTTAAGCCCTAATACTTTATGGATTTCTGAGTTATCTGGTTTGATTTATTAGATTAAAGGATTTTTTTCTTGTTTTTGTTAAATTTATTTGGATTTCTGAAATGTGTTTTAATTTTTAAAATTAATGCATCACTTTTTCTATTTTCTGTCAACTTTTGTTTTATTATTTTGCAAAAATGTTTAATTTTCATGAAAATCTAAATCTGAACAAATAAAGAAGCAGCTGTTAAAAACACTGAAATAAAGTCCATTTTTAGCTGTGTTTGTTTAAAAATCCCCATTTTCAAGGCAGTTCTGTTACCTTAATTGAACAGTTTATTATCTGGTTATTTTCGTTGTCTCTGGCACTGTCTTGTTCAGAGCCTCCGGTGGTCCAGACACTCTATGCACAGCCAACAAGAAACTGTCCTTGCTGCCAGGAGTTTGCCAAATAAATGAGCAAGAGACACAAAAAGCAGGAGATGAAGCAGTGCCAGAGCAAGGTCTTACCAAGGAACTGGAAGAACCAAAGGATTGAAATATGGTGTTCTGACCTGCTTTCTAAAGCCATGAATGAGCTAAAGATCAAATATTTTCTTGCTTAGTGCTGGAACAAAAGACCATGGAGGTGTAAGCCAAGGGAGATGAAGAGGAAGAGGAGGAGCTTCCTGGAAGTATCTTTAAAATATCTGTGTTAAAGATAACTACTAAATAGACAAAACACTGACAGTGTCTTCTTCTCTGTCTTCCTCACTGCATCCCTGGAGCTGCCATGTATTATGAAGTGTCTCTGCAAACCTAAGAGTGAGCATGCAAAGCTCAGAACATGGAAATGCTTTCCTCAGCCCACCACCACACTACAAGTTGCATCTCTTTATT
Source organism: Taeniopygia guttata (assembly GCF_048771995.1). NCBI lineage: Eukaryota > Metazoa > Chordata > Aves > Passeriformes > Estrildidae > Taeniopygia > Taeniopygia guttata. Next base: position 4,806,267 of record NC_133027.1, on the reverse strand, counting down.
CCTGATGCTTTTTTTGTCCTGCTCTCTCTGCAGCTGGCATTGTCAGGGCCCAGGACTCCAGAGCCCTGACCCACTTTTTGCCAATGGCTCCCAGGTTTATCTCTAGAAAAAATGAGCATAACAGAATGAATTCCTTTATTCTGTTGCAAAGAAGTGTAATGTTTGGAGAATAAGAGAAAGCATCTACCCTGTCCAACCAATACAGAATCACAGAATCATTAAGGCTGGAAAAGACCTTCAAGTCCATCAAGACCCAATCCCATGCTCACTAAGCCATATGACAAAGTGCCATGTCTATCCATTTTTCTAATGCTTCTGAGAAAGTTGACTCCAGCATTTCTCTAGGGAGCCTGTTTCAATGCTTAACCATTATTTCAGTGAAGAAATTGCATTGTATGTATATACATATATATATATATATATATATATATATATAGCATAGAGAGAGAATGTCAATATTCTGTTCTCTGAACGGGTGTTACTACCATTACTTTTAAAAGCTAAAAACCATTTAAGCACTGCAGCAATATAAGCAATATAAGTCCCCCCACTTTGACAGTGCTACATATATCAAATGTATGTTTGATCTCAACCTAGAGCAACAAGAGCAACATCATCCCTTGTTTTCTGTAGGAGTGATGTTGTTCTCCTTATACAGTAAACAGCACTTCTGAGACCAGAAATATGTGACAAGTCTAAAATTTGTGTTTGTGGTCTGCTTTTCATTGAATAAAATTCTTCAACAGGAATGATGAGGATGTTTCATGTCCATTTTTGTGGGACTAAGATAGGATAAAATCAAAATACTCTATTAGGGCTCCTCTATACCTACATATGGGAAGTATTATTTCCTTCCTGGGAACAGACCACACCAAGTCTCTGCCAGCACGGACCACTGGAAAGTTCTGTAAGGTAGGAATAGTGTAAGTCATTATAGATTCAGCTCAACTGCTGTATCATTAGTTCACCTAATAGAAATGAGAATAAAAAGTATTTCCATAGACATGGAGTTGGGATTTTGGGTGCTTTTTTTTTTTTTCCTACTGAAGACCTTGCTTTACTTGTTTTTTCATATATATGATGCTGAAATACATTCTCCTTCAGGACAAGAGGGTTTAGAGAAGGTGATGAGGGTGTTTTGATATGAAATGACATGGTCGTTTTGCTGAGATACTTGCAAATCTGGGCTGTTTCAACAGCAAAGATTTTAATATGATTTTTGAGTCATATGCCCTCATTAGTGTTGCTAATTAAAAAGTGATACTCATGTGAGATGTGTGAACAACAAAATAAACCCAAATATAGTGTATTTTATAAAAGGAATGTTTGGCAAACAAAAATAACAAATAGGGCCAGACCCTATTTAATCTCAGTCTTGTCTGATTGTCAACACATTGTCTGCTGTAAACAGTATTTGTGGAGAATTTTGAACTGTTTGCAGATCATCTACCCTGGTTTTGAAGATGCTGCTGGTTATGTGAAAGTATTTGCTGTGTAGCTTGAATTAGCTAATTTATTTTCATTGCCCATTGTCAATCTCCCAATAATTGCTTGTAGCTATTCACTGTCGCAGTATGTCATTAATAATGGAAATCTGCTGCCACTTAGTCTAATGTTATGTGAAAGCACTCTAACTATTTGAAAAAAGACTAAAATTAGGTTGCAAAAATTGGTAGGATTCTAGAGAATTTACATTTCTTACAGAGAAACTATTCTCTTGGTTTATGGATTTAAAAAATCCTGTTACTGTCTGTAACTTGAATATAATTTTGTATTAAATTCTATGAGATTCTTGAAAATACACAAAATCATTGACAATATTTATTAAAGGCAGAATTATCCTTAAGTAAAAGCTTTCATGGGGGATTTCAATACTTTTGTATGTTAACCACAGATAATGAAATTCAAACAGAGCAAATAGAGGAACAACAGATGGAACAAAGCTTTCCAAACCAGTCTGTGAAAGAGATATTGGTATAAAATGGGGGTTTCAAATAACTTTTTAGGTTAGGTTTTGCTCATGGCTCTGAAATGTGGTAGTCAGGCTGTGACTGACAGGTCTGGTGTTTGAAAGGTGCCGCAAGAGATTTGGAAATTAGCAGAGATAGAGAAGATGCAGAGAATTCAGTTAGATCACAGAAAGGACAGGAAAGAGGCACAAAGTCATAGGAGTCTTGCAGAGCAGGTGGGAAATGGGATCTTTGCAGTAGAAATAAAGAGGTAAAAAAAGAACAGAGAAGGGAAAGCCTCAAAATTATCACCCAGATGATAATAACCACCTTCCTTTGTTCATATTTATTTTTTACCTTTACAAGATCTTCACAAACATTTTACTTTTCTATGTGATTTCTTTCCTCTTGACCATGACTTGACTGCACTGTATTTTTTCTCTTCATAACTGAACCCATTACCAAAAAAAAAGTGAGTTTTTTCACTGAACATCATGAGCATCAGTCTTCCTGAACCTGACTTGCAAAAATCTCTATCTCTCTCCTTTTCTGTATCTTCCCTAGCTTCCACAAAAGTTATTTTTATATTTCCCTTAGAAGTTATTCTCTAGACAATTTCATGATCAATTCATTGTCTCTAACTCTATTGTCAAGGTCTGCAATGGGGTTAAGTAGATCTTATTCTCAGCCCTTCACCCACTCAGAGTGACTCAGCTTTCACCTATTTAGTTTATTACTTCCCTTCTACTTCAGAACGTCCTCACAAAAATTTCCACATACCAGGCCTAACTGTTCATCATTCTTTAACTTTCCAGCCTTTCCTGAGTTTTAAAGCCCAATTGGCACTAACACAGGTGGCTGCCCCTGGATCCCTGGAAGTGTCCAAGGCCAGGTTACATGGGACATGGAGTACCTGGGATAATGGAAGGTGTCCCTGCTCATGGCAGGGGGTGGAACAAAATTATTTTTAAGATCCCTTTCAACACAAACCATTCTGTGATTCTATCATTCAACTATGAATAAATGCCAGAATTTCAAGAAGAAAATGGAGGAACACTTTAACAATTGCAATTATGGCAAAGAAATTCTGAAAGCAAAACCAGTTTTTAACAGATTAAACATGCAGTGTCACATCCCAAAGACCCTAAATGGCTTTCCAATGCACTGAAATTAGAGCCTCCTTCCAGAAGGTCACTGTGTATGGTTTAGTCCTAAACACTGATTTTCAGGAAAATGGGGCACATTTATAGATCACTGAGCACATCAGAAACTTTTCTGGCTTAGGGTGTTCTGAAGCTACAGATGGTTTAGAGGCTGGGAAGGAAGTTGAAGAAAATGTAATATGTTGCCCTGGTTTTATGGGTCTTCCCTGGGCATCTGCTTTTTGCCATGGGAGACAACGTGCTGAGAGAGATGGTGAGGTTCGGTCAGGTCTCTCTGATGTTTTTAGTGGAACTCAGATAGAATAATCTGACTGTGAGTTAGACAAGCATGGCTTGTACTTCTGAACTGTGGAAGGATGGAATAACATTTCAGGGTTACTTTAGACTTCTCTAGTGGAGACATCTGCATCTGCCCTTGAAGGAAACAGACACATTCAGGCTTGATTCATTTGACCTACTTGAACCTTCTGCTTTTGGTGACATCAGTCACAGCCTCAAGATACCCATTCCTCTCCATTGACCACAAAAGGAGTCCAGGGTGTGCAGCTCAGAGACAGAGTTTTACATTTCAGACATTTCTAATGTAATCAGCATTACATTAGATTAATTCTATCTGGAATGCATTTCCAATAATTCTGAAGCATTTGAGTCATATTTTGACCTAGAGACAAAGAAAATACTGCAAAACCAATAAAACTTATTGCAAATCTGATTCCTACTCACTGATTCTCATTCCCTGCCCCAAAAATCCATGACTCAACCCACAGATGACACATACTACAAAATGAGGCAAGATTGGCATTAACAGTCATACAGACAGCAGGTCTAAATGCATGTCATTTTTACAGTGTAATTAATTTTTTCCACAATGGCCACCAGCAAGTAGAGAGAACATTAGACTAACATGTTCTACATTGGTCTAATTCAAACAGTTACAAGGGTCACAACTCCAGGCACTGTCAAAAAAGGTATTAATATGATTTATGTACTTCATAGTATTGTCACATATCAGTCAGCTTTGGAGACTGAGTGAGATACATCAGGACCAGCAGGAGCCATTAGGCTCAGATCAGGAGGAAAAATAAATTTTTATAGAGACTGGCCAAGCATCTCCATCTTCATATATCTCCATAATTGTACCTAAAAACTGCTCCCAATGCAGGTTCCTTGATGAGAATAGAAGATAGAAGATAGATGGAAGATAAGACAGAAGATAGATGGAAGATGCTTCCTTCAATAGTACTCCCTTTAAATATATCTTTCAGCAATTCATGGCAAATAAAATTCTTGAGTCATGTTATCCACACATTAAGATATTATGGGTTTCTCCTCTGTGAATTTTCCTTTTTTTCATTTAAGTCATATAAATTTTTAGCACCTAATTATCATCAGGTACTTAGTAGTGGATTTCATTCTCCAGTTGGAGAGAGAAGTTCTAGTTTGTCTACAACATGAAAGCAGAAAGGTAGAAATCATTCCCATGTGGACTCATAGCATGTTTGCATGACTGCCTGGTGGGTTTGGGTTTCAAGTTCTATGTGGGGTAAGACTCACAGATGGTTGACATCTTTCCATTAATGACTTACCTTGAGGTCCCAGTTTGGGCATCAAGATCTTCCATCTCAAAACTGTGGTGTCAAAACAAAAATTGCTGCACGAACATGTTTCATGTCAATGAGGGTTAATTTCTACTGTTTTGTATGTTTCAGGAAGAATTTCTTCATTGAAAGGGCTTTCAATTGCTGGGGATGGATTTCCCAGGGAGGTGGTGGAGTCACCATCCCTAGAAGTGTTCAAGAAAGGACTGGACATGGCACTTGGTGCCATGATCTCATTGACAAGGTGATGACTGGCCACAGGTTGGACCTGATCACTTTGGAGGTCTTTTCCTTTCTCATTCTATCCCATCTCTTGTTTTTTATATTCAGTTTCTCTTACAGATGGAATCTTGTCACAGATTTGGTGACTGGTGGTAACTGGACATCTTCACAACCCCACCCAAACTCACATGAGAACCTGAATGACTGTAAAGACAATACTGGATTTTCTGTGATTTCTGTGATTCCATGTCAAATAGGTGAAAAAAAAATCATTAATTGTTTGAATTTAGACAGACCAGATTTATACAAGCTGTAAGAATCATGTATTAGACTCAAAAATAACAACTGATTTTTTGTTACAGGGAGATAAGGAGGCACAAAGAGATGAAGGAAAGAAGGAAACAGTGTTACTTCAGCACAATTATTTTTTTCAAAACAAGGCTGATGTTCTTAACCGTGGGATTCATGAGGAGCAGTAACAATGGTTATGGTTTTTCACCATAAACTTATGATAAAAAATTAATCACCCCTCACGTTTCAAACCAAAGGCAGATTGACACATCTGTCATAAAATCATCCAGGATGAAACTGGGGGAGCCAAGGTAACTAATCCTGATGCTGGCTGCTGCCTTTGGCTACAGAAACTGGATTGTTTTGGCAATGCCAGTCAGAGAGGCCTGTGTGGATCACTGGCCCCTTTGATAATTGATCATACTCTTATGCATTGGAATGATTTTACCCAAACACTTGGGCTTCAACTGAGATATTTGTCATTAGGAGAACAACTTTGGTATACATTTGTGTCAATCCTGCATATTTTTCTGTAGAATATTGTCAGAGAATTTACTCTTTTCCTCTTAAAACTCTGAGTATGGATCATCTTTTTATAATCACTGGATATGTGCCTATAAAAGAAAGAAGTATGGTATTTTTATTTGATTTGGATTTAAAATGTTCCCTTCTTTATGGATATACTGAAGATTCCCGGGGTCTATTCTCTGCCTTTGAGACAACACATCCTTTTAACACACAGTGACTACACTTAAACTACCAGTTCAGAATGATCTCTGGCCCATGCTGACACTTGGTCATGCCTAGGAATTGTTTTGGAGCCTGCTAGCTAGATCAGGCCAAAATGATTCATTAATAATTAAAATGCACAGATGACCAAGTTCCAGTGTTTAGAATCAAACCCTGGCTTTGTCTAATAAGTTGGAATAGGTGCCAAATAAAACCCAGACAGGACAAAAAAAACAGTTTCAAGGGCATGAGAAAAGGGAAAAAAAAGGAATAAAAACCCAAGTATATGTCTTTGTTCTTGTATATACAGAAAGTAAACACACAGGCTTCTCACACTCAGGATATTTTCTCAGTGACAGCCTCCTAGCTTGAAGACCTGTAGGAATTAAGATGAAAAAGGTCACTACACTGAAACTTCCTCACTACCCTGAGAAGCCAAACACAGACAGTGTTCTGTGAATTCCTAATCCAGAGCTGAACACCACCCATAAGGAAACTTGGCAAAACAATTGCTATCAACAAAATCACAGCTGGGAGCCCATCACCTTATTCCCAGGCACTGATTTTAGGTAGAAAGCAAGCCAAAAGGAATTGCAATCCATATTGAGAAAGAACACAGAAAATAATATGGGAACATATAAAGGAACATGTCCTTTAGTTTTCCTATACATAACAATAAACACATTTGTCTTGTTTGTGCAATAGCTGTGGTCCTCGATAATATTTTTTTAAAAAGATATTCTCATGTAATATGAGTATTATCCATCATTGTATCACAAATTATTAGTTCAAAAAATATTATTATTATCTACATAGAGGCCTTGGCAAGGTAAAAATTCACTGTGAGAACATCTGTATGACATAAAGTTAATTATAGATCCTCCAAAGTATTTGTACTTAAGTGTATAATAAGATTTTTTTCTTGCTCTGTAGAATGGTTTGCTCTTGTATAGAGTCTCACTATGGTTTTATATCTTCAGACAAGAACTTCAAGTCTTTCCATGGTTCCAGTGTTGAGTGTAGGAGAAGGAGAGGGAAATATGCAAAGGAGCTTTATCTGCTTGGGCTTTATCAGTCATGTGAGGAGGGTGTCAGATGAATTTAGGTACCCCAGTGATGTGCACCCTGTGTAACACAAGCTTCTAACCTTCCTCTGCTCCTAGTGGAAAGAGCTAAGCCCCTCCAGAATGTGAATGATCCCATCTTTTCTAGATACTTCTCTTTGGAAGGGCCAAATCATCTGCTGGAGGTGTTCAGCTTTCTCTATTGGCTCTCTCCACAGTTATATAGTTAATCCAATTTCCTCTGGTTTACATCTAAAAATCCATTGCAGAGCACAAAGTGGCTTTTGAGCTGCCTTACAGGGTATAAGACACCTGTCTGGGGCTAGCAGATGTAACACAAATTAATTGGACATTCACCTTTCTGGACTGGCAGCTGAAAATTAAGCAGGTAAAGATCTATCATGGATTCAGTGCAGCCAGAGGAGGATAAAATTATGCTCATTCCTACAGTTACAGATAATAAATTTCACCCTTGGTTTCTAAGGTCTGTGTTTTGATAGCAGCTGTGGGAAGCTTGCACCAGTGTGAACCACCCCACTGATTTCAGTACCTAGTTTACTAAACCCACACAGCAAATAAATTGGACATATATAGAAGGTTGTCTCTAAATAACACTTCATCATTCTGCATGTTAATTCCTCCTCTGAAAAGTGAGAATAATTGCTTCTCTCATCATTTTTGAAGTCTTTGGGGTAGCGAAGATTTTTTATTTTGTATGTCTCTGCACAGCAGACACCTGATTTCACCTGGGACCTTGCAGCACTGCTGAGCAACACGCATTTAAAATAAAAAATGTCATGGACTGCTTAAACTTTGCAAGACCCTGTGGATTCCGTAATGTACTGAAACTTCCCAGCCCAAAATTTTCAAAGATGTTAAAAATAGGAGCGTCTGGGAGACAGAACTATTTTATTTATTTATTTATTATATTTTCCCCGTAGAACTTCAGACACTGGGATTTTGCAACCTCGATGAACATGAGGTTATACTCCTTGCCATGCCACTGTGCTTGATATGGACTGCCAGGCAATCACTGCATTAGGAATAATAATAATTAAAAAAAAAATCTTAAGGAAATAACCAGAGAAAGTCATGATACTCTGGAAGGAAAAGTATGATCCATCACCTGAGCCATGCCATTTCAGAAGCCTCATGCATTAAACATAATGGAAGGGAGTAGTACAGCTCCAGTTCAATATGTGACTTGTGAGCTATCACAGGGCTTCTGACTCAGTATTACTAAGAAATGTTCCCTGACTGTCACTGCAAAGGTATGCGAGGGAGATTCTCTAAGGACCAATTAATGGGAATGGAAGAAAATTCTGGTAGATTGGTTGCCAGTGGGAGGAAAGTGAGTGGAGAATGGTGAAGAATAATGCATGTTTGCAATTTACTTATTAGCCCCGGAAAAAAAAAAAAGGGGAAAAAAAAGAGCAACACATGCCAAGCGAAATAGCAAAAGATCTTAGCAGCATTTGTAAATACCATTTTAATTATTTAAACTGAATGTGAATAGGAAGCTGGTGATTTTTTTTTTTTTAAAGACACCGTTGTTAATCAACTCAACAACCCTATTTTATGTCACAAATCCACAGTGTTCTGCCACAGAGGAAACTCACTGTTTCAGTTTCTTAAGGCTTGTATCCTTTAATCACAGCTGAAATAACGGCATCTTAATTCTGGCAAGCTCATGTAGAGATTTAATATTTTCCTGTTCCCTTTCTGTTAATTTGTTTGTTTTTTCCACTTGTGTATCCATTGCTTTTATCTAAGAATCTCCAACCACAATACAAAGCCTCATTAATTAAGCCTCACAGTACCTTGTGCAAAGCAGGGTTCTGAGGGTAAAATTCACCCAGTACTGCACTGCTGTAGTTCAGTTTGAAGGCAAAGTGTTTTGTGTTTAATTGTTGCACAAATTTGGTTGGTGCTGCACATTTTCTCTTCTGTTTCCATTGATGTGGTTGGTCTTGCACCTCTTAAAATCTCATAATTCTGAATCTTTGTCATGGAAAAAGAGTTTTTATCTTTGATCTTCTCTATATTCAGGAAATAATCTAGCCTAATTCTGATTGAGGAAGGTAAATTGTTGTTAAAAAAATATTCTTCCTTTTGAGAATGGCAACCCAAAGCCAAATTCTTCCTCCAGCTACACCTGTGGAAACCATTATGTTCCCATTAGAGCTTAGGTCCTGACACTGTCAAGTACATAAGCATGATATTTACTTTGATAATCTCATTTTTTAAGTCCAGAAGGATTCTATTTGTCATTTTATCTGTGAATAACACTGAAGATTAAGGACTTTGAATAATTGCTGCTAAAATGTGGCCAATAGTTTAACAGAGTCATTAACCATGAGGATTAATTTTGAATTTTGGCATGTAATTGTGGCCTGTTTAGAAATATTCTATTGTCATTAGGGCTGGGTTTGCTCAATTCCTGGTCACAATCACAGGCAAAGTAGAAAGTGAATCAGGTTTGGCATCTGCTCACTTAGGAATCTGTTTGCTCTGCTTATGCCTGCAGCCTGCCATGATAATGGGAAGGAAAAAGAACAGATCTGCTGCAGCTTTCACCAGTTATGTTGTGACCCAGGAGATTGTTCTGAGTTTTTTGTAACATAAATTTCCTTTGAGTTAACATAAAATGTATAAAACTGGTGACTTACCAAAGTAAGGGATGAAGATTGCTACAAATTGCCTTTAGTCTTTAGAGAACAACATCTTGTGCTACTTGGAATAACATGTAAAGAGTTATATAAAATCAGTCTTTTCCATTTAGCTCACCAAAAGTGTAGTGTGAGATTGTATGTGCATATATATGTGGTTTTTTCACTTGAGAATTGCGGTCAAAAAAAATCACAATTACAAGACAGGACTCATCAGGGAAAATAGGTGTCCCTCAGATGTTAGCAAAGTTGAATTCTGCTCTTACTCTCAGAAATTTTTCTTATACAGAAGGTCTTCTAACAAAAAAACATGCTTAGCAGTGAATTAAACATAGAATTAAACCTTTCAATTCTGACCTAGGTAACTCTTACGCTTCAAATAATCTAGAAAGAAGGGGTTTTTAATTTTGGGGGTTTTTTTAAGTAGTAAACATAGGATTTGGTATTATTCAGCCTACGTATTTATATTCCTATTTATATTCCTGTAAATACATTTCTTTGGATGTGTATTCTATGATCACAACTTTCAAAAAGGAAAACAATTGTTTTCACAGCCTCTGTGGGTGAAAACTGAAACAATCTGCATGATTCTTAAATAATAGTTCCAACAAAAGGATAAGAAAGAGGTCTCGTCTGTTAAGGGATGTATAAGTCTGGAGGCCACCATAGTATGACTGGCACCTAAACACTATATTTTTGGTCTTTTCCACTTCCCACATCCTAAATTGCAAAATTTTTTCCAAGTTTGGTTTTTTTTTTTTTTTTCCTCTGATTTCAAGAGGTGAAGATTTTCAGTTAATTGCAATAGACAGAAAAAAAAGACCAGAATTACCAAGTGGTTGCACCACATTCTACAAATGAAGTAAAAGCTATTTCAAGCAAAATTTTCCTAGTTTTACACTCCTGGGACAGGTCTCCAAGGATATCAGCAAGAATGATGATCCTTACTGGTGATCTCTGTGAGTTGGACTGAACTGAGACAATTCTTTATGAAATCAAAGGACCCAGGTTTTTGAAATTATATAGAGACACTAAGGATGGGAATGTCCATTCCAAAGATAAAATTGAACCCTGATTTTCTAAATCCAGATGCTTCCATTTAACCACGGCATCAGTTTTATTGGTAGTGTAATTGTTCAGCTGTGTTAGTTCTGCAAACCCAGAGCAAGGCAGAAGAGAACTTGGGCTGCTATAAAACTAAAAATCCACCCCTGAGTGCTTTAATGGACTGAGTAATATCCCAAATGAGAGAAACAATCAGTTCAGGCAACTCTTTCTAAAGGTCTTTAGATGCTTTATAAAAAACGTATTTACCAACAAGGCAATTTCCCCACATCAATGAATCAAAGCCAAAATCTCGAGGAGAATTTCTCTTGAAATAGAATATTAAATCAGTACATTGAAATGGTGCCATAATCCATTTGTTTGGTAAATGAAAAGCAGTTGGCAGTCATCTGCAACAAGGAGGAACATGAAGCACCAGCAAGCAGTGAAAAGAACAATTAGGAGCAGACGAAGTGGGGGAAAGTTTTGCATTTGCATCTTCCAAAATATAACATTTCCAACTTAGGATGAGATTTACCCTCTCTAAACAGAGCTGTTTGAAAGTTGGATGCTTTATTTCATCTAGACAAGCACATGGGTTGTCTCTAAAGTTATTGCTGAGGCAGGAATCTTCAGGGGCCAACTCATCCAAGCCTAAACAGATGCTCAAAGCATCTGAGAAGTAGAAAAGAGCCGTTCATCATGAAAAAAATGGTGCAAAGCTCAACAGTTGCTTGGAACAAGCCAGGTAGAGGCATTTCCAGTTCCTTTAACTATTAAAAATACCTTCCAGTAAATTGCTGAAAAGAATTCAGCCAAGGAAACATAGCCAAGAGTGGCCCTGATGGTGTCCGAGACAATTTCTGTCTGTCACTTACAGCTAAACACAGTTGACAGATAATAAACCAAAAAACATTCGGCTTTTTGGCACAAAAGTTGTCAAGCATCACTAAAGATCAAGCCTGTGGGAATCTGACCAAACAAATCATTTCCTTTGGGGGATTTGCTTGAGGGCTGAGGATCTGAAGAAATGCTGAAGGGATATGAATTGCATATCAATATTCATTGAAACAGATGAGCAGTGTACGTTTTTCTTGGGGCAACCAAAAGTTACAGATGAGCTGCCCATGGGCTTGAGATGAACCACTAGATATCTAATCCTCTGATGATTTATTTTCACTGTAATACTAGTTCCTCCAACATGGTAGAGAAACTAGAGAAACGAAAAAAAAAAGGGACCATAAATTAAACTTTTTCCTTATTTTGTGTGACCACTTTTCTCTCAGAAGTATCAATATCACAGAATCACAGAATAGTTTGGGTTGAAATATCTTCCTAAATATTTGTCTGTTCTTTAGTGCATTTTACACACATGCACACACACACACTTATGCACAAAAAAAAACCCATAAATTCATGTTTTCCCACATCTCCAAAGATGTCCCACACCTATATATTCATTTGAATTTGAAGCTTCAGCTATGCAATGAAGAAGGTCCTAGGTCAGATGCGTGTGTCCATTGCAAGAGAACAGAAAAAGGTGGGCAGGGGGAGGGTAGTTTTCTTTGTAATCTAAAGCAATACCTGTATGGGAGAAAACACAACAGTTCCCATATCTGGTTTCATTTCTTAACTCCAATGGATTAAATCCAACTGGCTGCTTCACTTCTTGCCTGACATCCAGATGTCAGGTACATGGGTTGTCTGTGCCTGGAGACATCCTACACTCTGCTCTCCTGTCAGACACCAGCCACACAGGATACCTGATGGTAGCTGAGGGTGTTCCTGTCTCACAGCCTCTGTTTCTCTGCAAGCACTTGTCCTTTCTAATTCCTTCAGCTCTGGGGAAGGGAAAACTCCTTCCTTTATTATAGACATAGCATGACTTAGAGTGTACCCAGTGCTTGTAGGCATCTGCAGGATGGTTTCAAGTTGGTGAGACAGGACTACCAGAACCTGATAACAGAAAAAAAAGCTTATTTAATAAAGAGCAAGCAATGCAATGAGGCTGTTGCCTTCCAAAAACAAGATCTGAGAGTGTTTTGAAAGACATAGAGGTAAGATATGAGAGAAGACAGGGAGAAGATGTTTTGGATGTGAAATAAGTGACAGTAACAGAACAGATCAGCCAGGGCATGCCTGAAATAAATCCCTGCTGCTTTTGACAGGTTTGTGGAAAGAAGGAAAGGTTGCTCAGCTCTGAGTTGTCCATGTGAGGGAACTCAAAACTGAACATTGTAGAATTCCTGGCTGAAGTATGAGTAGCTGGATGAGAAAAGATGATGATGTTGTGCATACACCATAACAGAGAGGTGAGAGAGTGCTTAGTATTTATTATGAACATCGTTATAGTGATATCACAGCCATCCTATTCATGCTGGATTTCACATGTAAGTTGATGAAGGACATGAAACCCGAGTACACAGGGGAGAGACTCACAGACACTTTAAGAAAAGACATCTCTAAGACAATGAACTCAGGTTTTGCTGAGGGTGGTTTTTGTTGGTGTTTTGGTTGGGTTTTTTTCCCAGAAAACACACTACAAAAATATCTAGAAGATAAAGTTCTGAGAAGAAGTGCAAGAAGTCATTTAGGAAACTGAGGATCTTTACACTTCTAAACCTGATAATTAATGTATTCAAGCTGATCATAAATCTTGCAAATATTCAGGCAGATGGAAGGGAATGGTAGACAGCATGAAGTGGAGAAAGACATTGAACTTCCTAGACCTGTTCTAGGCAGATATGAGTGTGAACACCAGTGCACATTGACATGAATTTCAGATGTGTTGTGATGCATTAATCTGGAGCAAGGGTATTTAAAGGCAAGTATGAAGTCTTGGTTTCAAAGCCAATAGTATTTCACAATCTTTTGAACCTAAAAATATCAAGATTTTGACCTCTATGTCTTTTACATCACTCCAAAACATTAAGCTTTTTCCTCTTCATATAATGGACAGATTGCTATCTAATATTTTTCATTTAATTAGAACTGCTTTGCTTTCATTTTATGAATCTTTGTTAATGAATATGAACTGAGGCTTAGTCAGGCTTAAAACTCAAAATCCACTGATATCTTTCTCTTAAGGTAAAGGAAACTGCCAATATGAGGCAGCATATCTCCTAAGACTATAAATGTGTTCATCTTTTAATAGCAAATGAGATCAGTATTTTTGGGATTCAATCTGCCCAATTTCTGCTCCCTGAATAAAGGAATTGATGCAACATTCTCATTGGACCACCAATGAAAATATTCAGAAAGTCGAAAAAGTAAATCATCAGGACTTTAAATTGATGCCTGAGTAAGCAGAGTCAAAAGGCTTCAGTCCATTTCCACTGACAGGATCCTAGATAACTATTTAAAGATATTTAATATTGGATTCCATTATTTTACTTAGCTTTTGTGTTGTGAGATTGAGTCATAATAATCATATTAGCAAAGTTATTCATGTTATCCGTTTGACAACCAACTCCTGTCTTTTTTGTGTAGCTACCATATCAGCCTTAGTCAGCAAGAGGAATGAAATAATTTGATGGACAAAAAGATAAAATTTAGAAAGGTGTCTAGATACTAATTTGTCTGTTCTCAGAATGATAGTTGTCAATAACATATGATAAATATTACTACTATTTCCTCTATAATCCACAACAACAATGCTGTTCAGATCGAGATTTGTTCCACATCATCATCCCACAAGCATATCCAAAGTTTCCCAATAGTTTATTCAATAAAATATTTAATTGGACCATTATATTTCTGAATGATAACCACCTTCTTCTATTTACCCCCAGCCAAAACTCTGGTTTGAGAATATCTCTCTCTTTGTGCCTCCAATAAATATTTGGGATGAATCCCAGTCAGAATGGTGATGAGTGCAGTATTAAACACCAGCTCAAATCCTCAGCTGGAGTAAATTGGTGTAATTCCATTGAAGTTAATGGTGCTTTGCTGACAGAAACTGATTCAAAGCCTTTGGGAATCTTTTCATTGACTTCCCTGGGCTTTGGCACAGCTAAAGATCTGATCCTTCAAGATACAATTGACAAGATAAACAAGGTTGGCAGTTGTGGGAAATGTGGGAGGTTCTCTCACTATGGGGGCTGTGGTCAAATATATGTCAGAAGAATTAGTCCCAGTTCAAAGGTGAGAAAAAGAGTATAAAAAAGTATGAAGGTGTGAATTTTAATGGCAGCAAATGAATCTTCTTGTCAAAAACAAATGAAAGCAAAATTCTTAGGTAGGAAAATACAAGCTTTGTCTACTTCTCATTTTATATGTACACATTCATTTTGCAAACCTCTGTAAACCCTATTGAAACAAAAATGTGTTTACAATGTTACATATTCCATAAAACATGTTTGCTACTCAGCAATCTGCTTGCTCCTCTTAAAATGTATTTTTGTGACAAACAATCATTAAACCTCACAACTGCCGTGTGCAGATAAATGAAACTAGTGCAGATATTACCATTTGGTTGACACATTTGTTTTGACATTGTAAAAAAAGCGTTGAGGATTTTTTTTTGTATAAAAGTCTTCCTTTTTTTCTCAGAAACAATAATATGTTCCTGCAAATGCTGCAAAAGATCAAAAGCTGTTCAGATCATATTTACAGTACTAAAAGCACAATGAATGCCCCTGTAAATGACATGTAAATTACCGAATGATGATTCAACTTCAGTCAGCTTTGCAGATGAATTGAAGGACCTTAATTCCACTTTAGCTTAGAAACCTGATTATTCTACTGCTTGTAAGAAATCAACTTTAATCCTCTTCTAAATGCCATTCAACAGGTTCTTTCTGTACAAAAGATGTAAATGGATTTTTCTTTATAATACCTTTTCAAATTCATTTTTCTTTCACAGGACATTCTTAGAAATAATTTAAAACTGAGATATCAAACTAATAACTCTCCTATTCTACATCTCTTCAAGAATAATTGTCTGGATGCACATCTCAGCTTTGTGATAGCATCGCTCTATTGACCTGCTTTTTATTCTTACAGATGGAACTGAGACCAGAATTTGACTCCACAAAAATGTTTGCACTTGAATATACATTTAGGAAAACAAAATAATTCTCTTAATTTACTGTTAAGTCCCTAAATAAGTCATGTCTACATAAAATTGAACACTTCAATATTCTTTCATTATCACTTTGCTTTATTCCAGCCGTTTCCTGCATACATGGAGTCCTTCTATGCTACACCAAGATGTTTCTAAATTAAGGACTGTCTCTTTGGCACTTAGCAGTACAGTAGGTCCTAGTTCCTGATTAAAGATATCCTTATCACTGGCAAATGATAATTTTATTTTCTGTTCATGAAGAAAACTAAGTGCTAAAAATCACAGACTGGCTGAGCCACATGTCCAGTGGGTGTAAAATCAACACATGTCCTTTGAGAGTTGTGCTGATTTACACCAATGGTATATCTGGCACCCCAGGTTAGAGTGCTGTTATTTAAGAGAAATGTCCTAGATGATCCACTTATGGAAAAAAATGCAACTCCACAGACCATGTGGCATTTAAACACTCATTCCTCCCATTTCTTCTCAGAGCATTTGCTCTCCTGGTGGCTGTGAGAAATAAAACTGAGTTCTTGTTCCCTCAGCTGCTCTGTCACCTCCCTAAAGGAACACCCCCTCATTCTTTTGAGGAATTTTCCTGGTGTTTCCCTGTTGGCTCCTGTCACCTGGCTCAGATCTGTAAGATTTTTGTGCTGCAGTGCAGCCAGCAGATCTCAGAAAAACAAGGTGAGGGCCCTCTCTAAGCACTTCATCCTTATCACCCTGTTGTGTCATCCCACAGCTTCTTGTGGGGAAACCTGATATTATCCCCTTCCCCCTTCACATCCAGTTTAAATAACCACACTTACTGGGCAGAATTTCATTTACCAGTGCAGATCAACCAATAAAGACTAAACTTTCTATTGGTCTTCTTATTTCACCTTTTCAAGCCATGGATGTCCAGTCACAGTGTCATATTCTTGGTCTTTACATGAACCTACAGGCAGGCTGTGGCACATCAAGTCTCTCAGAAAAAGTTAAAGTGGAGCAAGTCTTTAGGCAGGTCTTCACAATTCAAGTTTCATTCTGTGTGTTGCATTTTTTCCAAAAATAGATACAAAACTTGTACTTTTTGTGTTTTGAGTGTGACCTTAAGCTCAAATCAAGGCTCCCATTCCCTCAAGCAATGTGCAGTCACTTGGCAAGACTCAGTGTTCACCCTGAAGAGCCAGCGTTGCAAATAGGTAAGACATAAAAATAAAAGGAACAGATACATGAGGAGCAGAGGAGCGGAGCATGAGGAGCAGAGCAATGATTAGGTGGGTAATTTTTCCAAGGTGACTCAGAAGAACAAAAGAAGATTCAAGCAGTGGTTCTTCCATGTACACCCCAAAACCTTTACCAGCTCTCACCCCAGTCATCCCCTGTCCTCTAATTGCAGGCAGTGCCTCCTGTGTCACATATTCCAACACACATTACAGTGGATTGTAAAAGTCTCCCCTTGGTCTGTCAAGGATAAACTTATAAAATGTTCCTGTGACATGTTCCTAAAGAATTTGAAGGCATTGAAGAGTTTGCTACGGATGTGGTAAGGTCACAGAACCAGGAGCTGCTACTGAAGGAGAGAATCTGCACCACTTACAACAAGCAGCATCCACCTCAGCTGTGTAACAGGAGCAAAAGAATTTCAGACATTTCTCTTCCTGACGTCCAGGGGCACCACTTGAAAATATAATCTAGCAGAAGCTGATAAAATTCAGTGACATAAATCATGCTTAGTGTGACAATCCAGCCTGCAGGATAACAATAAATAATGCAAAGAAGATGCAAATGCATTGCATTTTAGCAAACAGTGGCACAGCCCTATTGAAAATACCTGCACAGTCTTGAGACTGAGAGGAGGTTTCTTACATGGCAGAAGTTTTCACATTTTAAAAGACTGTGTATAAATATTATTAGCCAAGCCTATCTTTGGCCTCATGCTTTCAGTTTGATATGATGTGACCCGAATTTCTGCCCTAATGTAACTCTCTTATCTAGTCCTCATCCAAGCAGTCTCAGGGGGTGCTGCATTTATGCTTTGAATACAAGAAACCATTCTCTGCTTTTGAGCGGGAAAAAAAGCACAACAAGGCAAAAAGACTAACACAAAAAGTGCTCTTTATGTCAAGGGCAGGGTGATATTCAGACACCCCCAAAAATTAAATTAGGCTGAGATATTTAGAAGGTATAAAACACTCTAGAAGAGAGGGACGGGTTCCACAAATAAATAAATAAATATTTATATTAGATTGTAAGAGTCAAAGATTTGTCTTTTGAGTCACCATGTAGTGAATGGTATTCTTTATGCTCCTTATATCATTCACACAGATGATATACAGGAGTACAGAAATACTTCTGGCCAACTCCCAGGAATGCTCCTCTTCCAGAGTTTGAAAGGAGAATTATTGGGTAGCAATAGAAAAGGATTGTCTCTCTGAATCCAAACCAATTGATTTGATGAGTTTTACCCAGGCCTCACCCCCTATGTGACTGCTGTAGAACACTGTATGGTTTAGCTCAGAAGGGTGAGATCTGAGATGAAATCCCAGTGCTGAAATTTTCTTCCAGATTATTGGCAGATATGTGTGTACTTTGGAGATGGGGAGTGTGCATTTTAATTTTTTGTTGTGTATCTCTACACACAGCGATGACACAATTTTTATGATTTTTTTTTTTAACAGGGCCATTTGAGTTGCTGTTTCTGGAGATTGCCTGACTCAGGTTGGTGGCCAAGAGGAAATATCATGAGATAAGGTTGTATCTTGTTGAAGTCACAGCAGATCTTCCAGTGGGGCTAATGCTAATGATGACAAATCAATGGATACAGTGAAAATGGTTGGCTATGAGTAGTTCTGCTGTTCAGACATTGCAAAGCAAACAAAGAACTTTGTGATGGAACTTGTCTCAGTTCTTTCTTCCTTTTTGTGTGAGAAATCCAAGGCTTATTTCTTGGAAATACTGAATGTATACCACTCCACTGGTTTTATTCCTTTTGTAGTTAATACAAATTTATAGCAGTACACTCATTCACTTTATGGAACCAGAATGTGTACCAGAAATGGAACCAGAATTTCACCCTTAACTCTTTTATTTTGTTTTGTTTGTTTCATCTAAACAGCCTTGAATATGACTAAAGTAACTCTTGACATGGAAAGCAAACAATTTCAATGAAACCTCATTCCTTGAGGTCTGTTTGACTGGATATAGATACATAGGAAGGCTGTGAAAGGAATGTCATTGCAGAAGCCTCTACAACTTGAGCAAAGTTTTAAATTCTTAACAATCCCTTCTCTGCCACTCATCACAAAACCAGAGAAGTCTCACACAAGTGTGTCCTCCCACAGATCTGCTGCCCTCCCCACTGGGAAGCTCAAGGCAAGGCATTTCTGTGCCTGCCTTCCTTAGACTGATATCCTCTGTGTCTTTACTTATTTGAAGACAACTTCTTCTGAGCCCTTTTACCAAAATTTTTAGCTACAACACTGCAAGAGGAGGGACAAAGGGGATGCACACCTGTCATAGAGGGAAACTGAGGAGTAAGAAAAAGGAAATTGCTTTAAACAAAGGCACCATCTCCCATGTCCCAAGACCTGTACAATCAAAATTATTCTGTTCTCCAAAAGCAACAGCTCCTTACCCTTCCATCATCTCAATTAGGAATAAGCAACAGGCGGTGGGAAGGAATGCCACACTCCAAATCATGCTGTTTTGTTTTGTTTTACCTTAAAAGTCTCTTTGATATTTTTATACCATCAGACAGCAGCCAGCTCTTTTTTTTTTTTTTTTTATAAACTTCATCCCTCTGGACAAGTAGGATATTAATATTATCCCTGTAACAAGCAGCAGAAGGAATAAAACATCTAGGTAAATACTGCAAGTGAGATTAAAACTCTCTAGCTTTCTGATGTAACCCTGTGACATAGCGTTTCTAGTGAATTAAACCAAATGTACAAGTATTTAACGACTAATCCTTTTAAGTATTTTAATGCCCCAATGAAGATTTCTTATAGGGAGAGGCAAAGCATATGTGGTTTCCGTTAGAGTCTGCCTGCAGGCAGAGGATTGAGCAGATTGGCTTTTTTTTTTTTTTTTTTTTTTTAGCTCTCCCCCCCCTCTTTTAATTAATTAATATTTCCCTGCTTTTGTTGTTTTTGGCGGGCGGGTGCTGAATGGACAGCTCCCGCCGGCGGGGCTCAGGGGGGACTCACCCCGCAGCCGGGGGAGGGAGAGGGGAGGGGGGGCGGCCACATCGCAGCCTGCCTCTGCCTGCAAGAAAGAAGAGGGATACTAAACAGGCTTTCTTCCTCCCCTGGGTTACTACAAACAACTAACCTAGCTCAGGGGGTTCTTTGAAGACAATAAAGAAAAGTAACTTTTCATTTTAGAAACCCATCCTGCAGGGCAGCAGGTAATAAGCTGGTGATAAGATTCCATGTATGCGTCTAAAATTTATAAATAAAAATACACACACATATTTATGTGGACTCAGACTAGATGTAAGGATGCCTTTTTTTCTGGTGAGGGTGCTGAAACACTGGCACAGGTTGCCCAGAGAGGTGGTGGATGTCCCATCTCTGGAAATGTTCAGCATCATGTTGGACAGGTTTCTGAGCAACCTGGTCTAGTTGGAGAGGTTCCTGTTCATTGCAGGAGGGTTGGACTGGGAGGCCTTTAGGGGTCCCTTCCAGCCCAAACTATTCTATGATTCAATGATATATAGCTTCTTCTTTTATACAGAACCTCCTAGCTATAGGGAATAATATTTTTTCCTCTGTTAATAGCCAGGCCGGTGTCATGCACTGCAGGGTGAAAAATCAGTGCTCATCACTATAAACCAAACCAATCTTCTGTTCAAGCTAATCTTTAAGGGTTGCAAATTTAGGGTTAAAAGTACAGTTATAATGAAACCAAATGCTCATATTTCCAGCTGGGGGAAACACATCCTCTTCCTATGCTCTTTTGGATGCACAGCAACCAATATGGAATTTGGGGAATGTGAGTGTGGGTGCAAAGTCTTGGCCATGCACTTGGATCTGTGCAGGCAGGTGGGACTGCTGAAAACACCTCAGAATTTGCTGCTGGTGCGGCAAGTACAGAAGGAGTGTGTTTCTGTACTTTAAAATTTCAAAATAGCAGACCAGAGTTCAGCTGATGTAAATGAGAGGTGGATCAGTTATTACATGGATTCATCTAGAGCTAAGATATGAAATAGCTGTGCAAATTATCAAAAAATTTCTCTCTTTCAATATGTTCATAAAATTGAATTATATACCTGTATGATGTAGAGGTGTGTGTCATACATATAGTTACAGAGAAGAAGAGTCAAGATCTTTATCATTGCCATAGATTTGTTGCATTTAGGAAATAGAAATATATACAAGAGCACTGTTAGAAATAAAAATTTTGCATCTTTTTATGACAAATAATATATTCATTTGACTATCATTTAATGCATGGCTGATGTCCCTTGCCCCTAAAACATACAAACCAAAGTCATATCCTGGTCTTTGTTAATCTGATACCAGTGTCTCTTTCCACCCTGAATGAATGTTGCTTACTAGAGCTAAATGCTCTTCCTTGCGGTTTTTTTTGGTTGGGTTTTTTGTTGTTGTTTTTGTTTTTGTTTTTGGTTATTCTAGAAATAAAGTTGAACATTTGTTTCAGCTGAGTGTGTTGCTGATGGGGTCAGTAAGCTATAGCCCATTGTCTTTAAACTACTGAAAACATTACTCTTCAATTGCAGCCATTTTATTGTACAATTGAAAATTCCTGATTGTCCATGTTTTGTTCACTGGGCTGCAAATAATCATTCCAGAACAGCCAGATAATACAAACTGAGAGGAATTACTGCTGAAAATCACACTTCAGCTCACAGTTTAGAAAATGAATAACTACCCTGTCCAAGGAAGGAAGGAAGGAATTTTTCTCCTGGTTCTTTAAAATACAATAAATACTTTTCAGCTTTCAGACTCTGGAACTAACACTTGAAATTAAAGACATTTTCCAGACAGACATTATTTCATTCTTATTTTCCCTTTTATTCATCTTATATTGTAAGCACAATACAAATCAAAATACTTGTTTAGGGCATTTTCCACAGCTCTTTGAATTCCCGGGAAAGAATTCCATTGACTTAAGGTGATCTTTGAGCAGGTCCCTCATTCAAGGGAGTACTAGTCTTTTACTGCCTGACCCCTGCACCTTCACCACTGTGCTCAGGCCCACAGAGGTCAAAGAGACAACTGGCTTAGACAGGGATTACTGGCAAGAGTCTGGGATGCAGAATGGAGCTCGCACTGAGCTCCACCAGCACATTCATTATCAAGCCTCTGGTAGCTATTGTCAGGTTGTAAATGATGTCTCCTCTACCAGAGACCTGATTCCAAAATCAGATCCTGCAGGAAAGATCTTATTTCTGGGAAGAAATTAGAAAAAAAAAATTTAAAAATTATTCTTCAAAATGAATTTTAATGCCTGATTTTAAAGTAATAGAAATCCCAAAATCTCTTGCTTTTATGCATGAGCTATTATGATCAATTGGGAAATTAAAATATGTTTTTAAAGCATAAATACCTATTCCCTCGGTGTAATCTTATGTCTCTGAAGTAGCTGGCTTCAGTTTTGGGGATACATCTTATGCATTTTAATAGCAAATGCCTGAATACTGAACGAATAAAAAATATATAGTGGTTTCTCCTACTTACCCAGGATTCTTGGGTCAATACAAGTCCCATTTTCAAATATGTTAGCAAATATATGTGTTCAGTGAAAATTATATATTACTTAAGCCAAATACAGATTTATTTGAGCTATTCAGAGCAATTTCAGGCTCTTGAGAAAAGAATCTCTTTAAAATATTAATGGTATTACACCTAATTTTAAAGTGTTAAGGCTACAAACTCAGTCTAAGTGGTAAAAAAACCCATGAAAATATGCATCCATGAAGACACACAGGTGGGGAAAAATGGGGGAAGCCATCAGTACAAGAGTCATGAGCTGAGGGCAAAGATGTCAGCCTTAACTATGAATTTACTCTTTTAAGTTTGTGACACAACTTCAATGTTATTTAAAGACATAGCAGGGCACAGTGTTTAATTAGGCAAAGAAACTTGCTCACTATTACTGCCACTGCATAAGTGTATGAGCAGAGTGGAGCACACTCAATAATCCAAAGAACCTGACACTGTATTATTTATTGGAATGTCTGCATTAATTATGGATGATTCTAATATAAGGTACATCTTTAATACATCACAGTCTACAGATGTTTTCATTCTCCACTACCAGAGAGAAATTTAGTTATAAGATTTTGCTTCATGCATTGAAAGGCATTTAGAAAATAACATGGAGAGTGTCTTCTTAGCCAGTTCATGGTCAGGATAGTTTCTAAAATCCTATCTTAGCAGGCTACATGTGGAGAGTTTGGCTTAGACTTGCCTTGTGGGCTAAAACTGGCAAGAAGAAAAAGTAATAGAGCTTTCAAAGGGATTCACCAGGTAACTGCAGGATTTTCAGTTCCATCACCAGTGTTTTCTCCTGAGTAGCAAAATCTAAGGCTGTGATGAGAATTTTCACTGAATTTTAATGTTTTAATGCAAAATCCTCACCAGATAGGGAACTTTCCTCTCGCCTTGGCCGAGTATGGATATTATATTGCATCAAAGAGCAGGAATATCCCGTAGAGCTTCCTGTTCTGCTTTCTATGGAAGTAGCCTTCAGATCTTCTCTTCAGTAGCTAGATTTTTTAAAAGACAATGAAAGTGTCTTACAAATTTTGCTGGGAAAAGGCTGTTTTTAAACAAAAAATGGACTTCAGTTTGAAGAGCTAAGTGAAAATGGTAGAGAATGGTTTTCCAAAGACTACATTTTTTCACTAATCCACACTTGTCCTGAGGAATATCTCTCTTGAAACCCACAAGGTTTTACATAAATTATTAGGTTCAGAGGCCAAGGGTCAAATGTCTATATCACAATATTATAGAATGGTTTGGGCTGGAAGGGACCTTAAAGATCAACTTGTTCCAACCTCCTACCATGGACAGGGCACCTTCCACTGTCCCAGGTTGCTCCAAGCCTCATCCAGCCTGGGATTGAACACTTCCAGGGATGGGGAATCCACAGCTTCTCTGGGCAACCTATTCCAGTTCTTCAAGAGGTGGAGCAAGAGTTTGAATAAGGACTCCTGTTAATTTTCAAGTATTATTTTGGAGCTTTTCACCATAATGTGGTTTCCTAGAATCAGGTTTCATTTTGCTCTACAGTTAAATCTCTAACCTCATCCCCTTCCATGAACATAGATGGTTATGTCTGTGTTTCCTTTTAACAGTTTCCCAGTGTGGTATTAATAGTGGAAATAACTTAGAACAACAATGCTGGAGACATCCTCCAGTGAAGCAGTGAGAAAGAATGGTCAGAGCAACAAAACACATTATTACAATTAGAAAAACAAAAAAAAACATTATCATAGAGAAAGATTCTTTAAGGGACAATTTCTGGCTTATTCCTTGATATAAACTTGAGGGCATAAAATATCAGTGGATATCTGGGAATTCTTCTTCTGCCAGTATTTAAAAGCCTCAACGGCTTATAAGCAAAGGGGAAATGGCTGATGAGCTATTGATGCAAGGTTCTCGCAGAGAAGAAGAATTTGAGCCCAATTAGGTTTGTAATTACGACCAAACCTCCCTTTTCAGAACAGCAAACTACATAGGATATAAGAAATTAGATGCCAGGGTGGAAAAAAAAAAAGATTTTTAGAGGATTCTCCAAAATTGCAAAATTGTAGTGATTCTCTTTCTCACGGCTGCAAATACCTTCAGATAACCACAGAATCAGAAAAAGATTTAAGGGTAAAAAGGTGACCTACAGGAGTGAGTTGGATCAGGTAAAAAGAAAAGAGGTCTAAAAGGATTACCTGAGGAAGGAGAGAAAGTCTAAGAGATGGGAGAGCAGCCAGATTGTGGAATGAGAGAACTGCACAAGAGAGCAAGATAAAGTAATAGGACATTCTTCAAGTACAGAAGAGGTCACTGGAAAATAAAAACGGCTTCTAAGGGATGGCAAGAGCCCTTGACAGAAGAAGTAATGTTTGCTTTCAAGAGAAAGCTGGAAGGAGGAAGGGAGGTTTTTCTTTGTCTCAGTATTTGCAGAACCGGAGCGAGGACAGCTGCCACAGACAGTCGGCATGTTACCCCCCTAAGGGATGCAGGAGAGATGCTGAAAGAAATTAGGAACATGGCAGTAAAAGGCACTGGCAAAACCAGTGTTGTGTGAAGACTGAAAGGGGGGAAATCCCAAAAGGGGGAAGAGTGGAGGCAGCCTGTTTTTCTTGTTGCAGGTGCCTAAAGGAGGGAGGGAAGGTGGGTAGACAGCTTGGTAACAAAACAGTGGTGATGAAATAAATGCCTTAAAGCAGGAGTGTGTGCAAGACCAGGATACACCAGAGGCTGTTGGAAAGGAGGACCAGGTGGAGAGGCCTCCGTGGAGCAGGTACAGCCCTAGGAGCCTCGTCAGAAGGGGCCCTAGGCAGAGTCCCCTGGAGGATCTCCACACCTAGACAAGCCTGAGCCAAGAGAAGCTGTTTTCTTGGGGTCTGGCTAGAGAGCAAAGACAGATGGGATGGGGGACTCGGCAGCTCAGGGAGCTGTGGGAAAACACTCAGAGAGGAAGAAATTTGATGACTACAAGATCTCCTCATGCCTATCCTCAGGAGAGAATAAGCATGAGGAGCAGCTCCATGAAAGAAGTAAACTTGTGGTTCTGTGGGAGGGGGACTGAAGAAGAATTAGAGAAGTCATATCACCAGGACTCTTATCACAAGAAATAGGAACTGTGGGGCTCACAGCTCTGTTTATATGGCAGTAGACAGCAGACATCAGGGAAGAAATAGAATAAGGAAAATGAGGATGGGGGAAGTGAACCAGTAAAATGAATGGAAAGGGGTCTCCCACTGACAGGCAGTCAGTTGACCACCCTTACTATTGTCACCAAATACCTAGAAAGTCAGGTTGCAATCCAGTGGCCACAAATTCTGCTCTCCTGATGCTTTTGTATGGAATGGTGTGAACGACACTCACTGCAAATGAGCAGTGGTCTGGTTTACAGACAGGAAATATTGATCAATACTGACACCTTTGAAGCCACCCCACCTCTCTCTTTGGATTTGCTCTGAGTAACACCTGTCTTGCAATACAGCTGCCATCAGATCCTCATGAAAGCCCCAACAAGCAGTAAACCTTGCTGCCGTCAAAGAAATGACTGAAGACACCAGATATACTCTTTAATTTTTTTTTTACTAATATAGTCATAGCATTTTAATTCCTTGCAAATGAATTTTTGGTCCCAAAATGTTGCCTTTCAGCTATTGTGGTGATGCAGAATAGAAATTTGGAGGAGGAGGAAACATGGTGGTGGGTTTGGAAGCTGTGTCCAGAGGGCAGGGAAAAATCTTTTGCAGGATGTCTCTTGTCCTGAGGCTTGAAGAAAACTACTTCAATACTCCCCATTTCTATTGCCCATAGCTACACTCAGTGAACTCCAATGTGAAATCATTCTCCTCGGCAGAGGAAAAGCAATATAATATAATTTGGGTCCTCAAAATAATGATTCTTAAAGGGAAACAGGAAAAAACCTCATCTTTCACACAGACAGGTTTGCTTGGAAATGCAGGTGGGTAATCTGTGGGTGTATGTGGAGGGGGGGTTACCAACTCCCTCCTTCCCACCTGCTGAAGTCTGGGCTGTCCCAGGGCTTTCCCTTCCTGTGAAGCTCAGAGAAGGGAGAAGGGGTGGTGAGGCTCAGCACAGAGGGGGCCATGATCAGGTTCTGCCAGACAGGAGGGAGGAGTTCAATGAAGAGGAAAAAAAGAAAAGAAAAAGAATGGCCCATACAGAGATTGGTGTTGTTATCAGCACCATGCTCTGATCTACTGAGATAACCAGGGTCAACAGCAATAGGTCTGCAACAGTGGTCAGGACCCAGGCATGAACAAAAGTGACCTCAGGGCTGCTTTTCTTTTGGGTCAGCTGAGCATCTCCAAAGCTACAAGCCCTCAGATTTTAGGAACTGCAGAGGACAAAGGGGATGGACAGTAAAAAACCCTTTCTGGCTGATAAGCACCCTAGCACTGCTGACTCCAGCTGCCTGTGATGGCTTAACTACTCTCTGGTTTCATTCTGACATAAGAAACTCTGGTCAAAGTCATCAGAAGTTTAGGTCCAGCAAAGACCAAGGTTTGGGGATTTTCAGTGGAAAATAAGTCTCTTAATTAAGAATAAACTTAACTATTATTGGGTAATCAGCAAAATGCAGGAGCTAAAGAAGGATGGAGCAATTAAGGGACAATTGTGATTTCAGGCTCCTACATGCTGGGAAAGGTTTGTAAGACAAACAGGAGGTGAGAGAGCTCTGTGAGTCTCGAGAGCTGCTCTCATGCAGCAGCCAGACGTCGAGCCCAGACTGTGTCCCTGCAGCAGCACCAGACACTTTGCACACTTCAATGAGTCAGGGGAAGTGAGATGACCCCAGAGAGGAACTTTTAATTTTCTTGTGGGTTTGGCGTTTTTTCCCTCAAAATCCCCAGACCGGTCCGATTTTTTTCCAGACTCTTTAATTTTTTTTTTATTAAAAAAAAAAAAAAAAAAGAAAATCTGTGGCTCAGAAGCAGAAGCAAACTTTAGGCAGGGGATAAGCGACGTGCTCAGCCACAATGAAACTCAAGGCAAAGTCTGTCTGCTCTGTTCATAGTGCTGGTTGGAAAACCAGAAAGCTCCCAATTAACTTTCCTGAAAGATTTTTCTTTGGGAGCAATTAATAAGTGCTTTGCAGTTTGACTCGCGTTATTAATTGGATTGGGGGGAGTTAAAAGCGCAAACGCTCTAGATGATTTTTTCCTAGGGTCTGTAAACGAAGCTAACAGATGGAACTGACCAGTAACGTGCATCTGGCAAGCCGGGTTTCTTATAAACTTTCCTCCAAACAAAACCATTTTGGTGGCTTTGTTGTCGTTTGAAGCGAAGTTGGGCTCCGGGCTGGCTGGGAGCGTGGCTGTGGGCTCTTCTGGGCTGCGTGTGCGTGGGAAGGGAGGCTGGAGGGGGAAGGGGTCGGGATGGGGGAGATCTCTGGAAAAACGGATGTCCTGCAGCGGGGGGATCTCCTGGCAGCCCGGGCAGCGAGCTGGGAACGCTCCGGCCCTTGCACCGTGCGCGCTTCCCCCGCGGCGCTCAGGGCGGGCTGCAGAAGGGAATCGGTCCCCACATCGCTCCCTCACACCCGTGGTTTCCTGAAAATAAAATTAATGAGTGCGTAGAGGAACAAGTGTCTTGTGGGATAACTTGCTGGGAAAGGAGCGCCCTCGGTGACGGCGGGGGCTCGGTGCGCTCCGCGCTGCCTCTGCCTGGCTCGCCCTGCTCCTGTCCCCTCACCGTCTGCGCCCTGTTCATGCGCTGAGCCGGGCTTGCTTGGCTAGGGCGAGAAAAACCTTTTCTCATCCCCTCTCAAAACAAAACCACATAGACGTGGCTAAAGTGGCAATATAACCAAATAACCAAAGTCAACAGAGCTGCGGAGTGCTCTGCCATGAGTGTTTGGGAGGGTGCTTGTCCTCCTTCTCGAAGGGAAGGCATGCCTCTCCTGCCTCTCCCTCCATGGGGAAGGTGCGTTCACGGTGTGTTAACTTTTTTTGTCAGGTCTAAGACTCCCTGCTCAAGGCTGGTGTGGCTGATTCCACTGCGCTCTCCACATTCCAAAGAGGTGTTGGAAAGGGCAAAGTTTTTTCACATCATTAGGGTGGGTTTTGTCCTGTAGCTTTTTTCAATTCTCTCAAGTATCAAGATCTTGAGATCAAACAAAATCTGAACTTGGAAAAAATCTAGACTTTTTTTTTCAATTATATATTGGGGGAAAATTGGGGAGAAATATTTGGTTTCCTTCCTTCCTTCCTTCCTTCCTTCCTTCCTTCCTTCCTTCCTTCCTTCCTTCCTTCCTTCCTTCCTTCCTTCCTTCCTTCCTTCCTTCCTTCCTTCCTTCCTTCCTTCCTTCCTTCCTTCCTTCCTTCCTTCCTTCCTTCCTTCCTTCCTTCCTTCCTTCCTTCCTTCCTTCCTTCCTTCCTTCCTTCCTTCCTTCCTTCCTTCCTTCCTTCCTTCCTTCCTTCCTTCCTTCCTTCCTTCCTTCCTTCCTTCCTTCCTTCCTTCCTTCCTTCCTTCCTTCCTTCCTTCCTTCCTTCCTTCCTTCCTTCCTTCCTTCCTTCCTTCCTTCCTTCCTTCCTTCCTTCCTTCCTTCCTTCCTTCCTTCCTTCCTTCCTTCCTTCCTTCCTTCCTTCCTTCCTTCCTTCCTTCCTTCCTCCCTTCCTCCCTTCCCTCCTTCCTTCCCTCCTTCCTTCCCTCCTTCCCCGCTAGGCCGGGCGGGGCGGGGGTCTCGGGTGGAGCCCCGCTCCCCAGCAGCGCTCTGGAGAGGTGTGATGCGTTCCCGCTGCCCCCCCGCCCGCCGGGATACCCTCACTTTCCCATCTCAGACAATGCATTTCCATTCCAGTCGTGTGCCTTTGTCCATTTGTAGGAAGAAAAGAGGGCTGAGTGACAGCTCCTGTTAGCCTGCATGAACAGATACCAATAAACCCTCCCAAAACCTGGACCTTAAAAAATAAATAAATAAATGAAGAGGAAAGAGCAAGGCAGGGAGCCACATGCCTCTTTGCCTCCGGCTTATTATTAAGACACCTTCGCAGCTTAAACGCTTAAACGCGACCCAAATTAAATGGCAATTAAAAGCAAGTTACACCCTCTCCTATCTCCAGGCTTATCTCGGGTGGAAGCTAGCCATCAGCAGAGCCTCCCCGTCGGGAAATGCCATTTGGGCTGGCATCTTCGCGGAGGGTGTGCGAGTTCCCCCCCCCGCCACCCCGAGCTCGCCCGGCAGCGGGCGGCGCCCCCGGCGCTCCCCGGGCGGAGCCCGCAGTCACTGCGGGGCCTCGGAGCCGCTACCTGGGGCAGAGGAGCAGGGGGCGCCGGGCAGGCACACGGGACTCATCCCCCGAGTGGCAGCTCCTCGGACCCGTGTCACTAAATAAATAAATCACGTACCCCTTCAGCTTTGCAACCCGGGGCTACGCAGCCTCCTTGCGTTCCCATCGCCAAAATATATCGGCACTTGGAAATGTCGAACCAGCTATCAGTGGTCTTTAGCTCCTACGTTCCCTTCCCTATTTTTCTTTCGCCTGTTACAGATGTAATTCCGTAGATCTATATGTATTTTATGTATAATACCATAATATCATATGTCACTGCAGTGCTACTTTGTGGTCTCACCCTAGTTTTATGTTTGAAAATGCTATTTAAAGAAGCCTGTAAGTTAACATATTAGGCAGCTTTAAAAGCAGGTCGGAGTGTGGGGTGGACTTAAATTCGATGTAAATGAAAGGGTAAAAAAAAAAATACAAACCCAAACCAAAACAAACCACATAGTTTTCATTTAGGAAAAAAAAAATACACTTAAACAGACACACATACAAATGTGCAATCTTAGATTCTGGTCAGTATTTAGAAGCAGTATAATCAACAGGAAGGATCACTTACCTATTGAAAAGGATGGTTTAATAATATATATTTGTATATATTAGCTTTATATCTTCCCAATAAAATGTACACAAAATACCCCCTTCGATCAGATTAGTTCCCATATTAGCCTGGGTAAGAAAAAGCATTCTAAAGAGTGGAGGAAAAATTGTATAAAAATGTTGAAAGAACCTACAGTTCCTTATTAGGCGAAGATACAATATTTATTCCTTGTCTCCTGGGATGAAGCTCCTCTATCTATTGTCCTCCCAGTTCTCAGTGCTGATGCTTAATTTTCAAAACTTCTATATTACCAAGGGACCTACGACATCAGCCAAAGAAATACCCAGCAAGTACAAAATCTGATCCAGGGAGCAGCTTTTGTGCAGAGGGAAAATTTTGTTCCTACAGGTTTTTAAGGAGGTGCATGGAAAAGCGAGAGATCTGATCTATGCAGATACATTGCAAATTCTCTCTGTCTGTAGAGATTTTTTCTAAAAAAAATTGGGGAAATACATGAACTTTGGATTTTTCAATTTTTTCCTTTTTTTTTTTTTTTTTTTTTTTTTTAATTTGGAGAGGGGAGTTTTATCCAGAGTTGGGGGTTTTTTCCTCTTCTTTTTTTTTTTTTTTTTTTTTCGGAGAACCAAAAAATGTCAACTACCTTTCCAGGTCTCGTCCACGATGCAGAGGTATTTTGTGTGTGTGAGTGTGTGTCTGTGTGTGTGTGGATGTGTGTGTGTGTGCGCGCGTGTGTGTGGATGTGTGTGTGCATCTGTGTGTGTGTGTATGTGCCTGTGTGGTTGTTTCCATTTTTTTAAAATCCATATTGGACCGTTACATTTAATTATAATCCGGCTTCAGAGATAACTTAAAGAAGTATAGAGAGAAAATTCGTTATGACATCTGTCGCCAGCAAGGGCAACTCATTACCACGTTAAAACCGTTGCCAGAACGAAAATCAGAATAATACCCCTAATAATATAATGAAGTGGAGAGAAATCACCACCAGCTCGCCAGGAATGGGGAGTTCTCGCTAAAAAGCAGGACTCTCCTTTCTTTCGAAACGCAGGGAAAAGAGGGGGGGAATTTTGGATCTGATTCGTTATTTTAAAAAGAAAGAAAAATAGGGGTTCAAAAAAAAAAAAAAGAAGGGAAGGAAGGAAGGAAGAAAGGAAGGAAGGCAAGCAGGCGGCAAAGCTTTCTCAATGTGTAACGCTGTAACATAGGGACGGGACTTGTGTGTATTCTCGGTAGTTTCCTCTGTTTGATGACTTTTTTTTGTGTCAGCCCCAGATATTACAGCTGTGATCAGGAGGTGGATGGATAGATGGATGGATAGATGAATGAATAGATGGATAGATAGATAGATAGATAGATAGATAGATAGATAGATAGATAGTTTTTATTTCAGTGCGTGGATTCCTTTCGCTTGACAGTATTAAGGGCAGTCTGGGCTGTTTATGATTTTTTGAACAGACCTTTATGGCACCAGCCCAAGGTAGGAAAGGATCTTTTGTTGCTGGGGTTGCCGCTCGCAGGCTTAGACGCTTCTGCAGGGGGAGAAGCTATGCAGGACAGCGTGCTTGGAAGAATCGTACCCGGGGTTTTCAATGACAAACCTCCAGTTTTGGGGTCTTCTTTTCACTTCTTCATTTCAGATACGTCATGACGGATCAAACAGTTACCGTTTGATGCAGCTTGGATGCCTGGAGTCTGTGGCCAACTCGACCGTCGCCTATTCCTCCTCATCTCCTCTCACTTATTCTACCACGGGCACCGAGTTCGCCTCCCCGTACTTCTCCACTAACCACCAGTACACCCCACTGCACCACCAGTCCTTCCACTACGAGTTCCAACACAGCCACCCGGCAGTCAACCCCGACGCTTACTCCTTGAACTCTCTCCACCACTCCCAGCAATATTACCAGCAGATCCACCATGGAGAACCCACTGATTTTATCAACCTGCACAATGCGCGGGCACTCAAGTCCTCCTGCTTGGACGAGCAGAGGAGAGAGCTGGGGTGCTTAGATGCTTACCGCCGCCACGACCTGTCTCTTATGAGCCATGGATCCCAATATGGGATGCATCCAGATCAAAGACTCCTGCCAGGACCAAGCCTCGGGCTTGCAGCCTCGGGAGCAGACGATTTGCAGGTAAATAGCATGCGATCTCCTTTCGAGGTACCTTCCCCTCCCCTCCCCCTGTCCTGGACCCCCCCACCACCCCCACCCCCACCCTCATTTTCCTCTGCTCGGAACAGCTCATACAAAGGAGGGAAGATTCATCCCAAACCCGATCCAGCGCCCGTCCCTTCCAGATTAGTAGCAGCAAGAAAAAAATGTGGAAGGGGAAAGAAAAAAAAAATCAACTAAACAAGTGGTCTTCTTTAGCCAAAGAAACAAATTAAACAAAACCAACCTCGCGCCTGCCTTTGCCGCGTGGGTGGTGTCTCTGTGGTGGCTGAGACCGTGGGGGTCCCCCGGAGATCTCGGAGTGAATTTGCGTGTGCCAGCCCTTACCCAGTCACACAGAACCCGAATCAAACCAGAACAAACCCATCTCCTTGCTTTTCCTAAACTTTTTCTCTCTTTCGGCGCAAGGAGCACTTTGCAGCGACAGAGTAGGCAAATGATTTAAGGAAGGCATGGAGTAGGAAAAGAGAAAAAAAGGCTGGGCAGGAAATAAATCTGCTTTCCGACAGATCTACAAAGGCAAACCTTCCGGGATATGAGGGAGGAAAGAGATAAACGGGAGCAAATGTTTGTCAGAAAAAAGTCAGAGTTATAAAAATGCCTCGCTATATCCGATCTAGGTGTTAATAGGGTCAGAGATAAAGCTGATAAAGCTAAATTAATCTGTCTATCTATCTAATCATTCATCGACTCCACCCTAACCGGCACCTGGACGTATCTAATTTTTTTTTTCTGTGTATCAGAAGCTCAGCTTTATCCGCTCAAAAATCCTTTTCCACGCGATAAAAATTCACCTCCGCCAAATTGAGCCGGTTGCTTAAATTGGTTTCCAAAATTGCAAAGAACGTCATCCTGTATCTAACCTCCATTCCGAAATGTGCACCAAATCAAAAGCAAACCTTCCTTCCCCCGACGAGCTGAGGAACTGAGGGCTTCCCCATCAGCAGGGAGAGACAAACGGGACCGTGTTTACTGTACTTACTTTTCCCCCACACCTCGCTCCCTGGCATACAAAGCTGCCTATGGTGGTCTTTCCAAAAAGATGTAGCGGTCAAAGGCTTGGAGGGAAAAAAAATCAACCCGAAATTTGTAAAATTAATAAGGTATATTTTCTTTCCTTAAAATCAAAGCACGAAAAATAGTCCAAACAATCAATCTGTATCAGGGAAAATAATTCTATTTTTATTTTACTAGGAGGAAAATTAATCCACCAACAAATAATGTTATCTTTTATAACTCAGATGAGGAAAACCTAGCTATTTAAACACAGTTTTCTCCACTAAAATTCACTATATAATTTTGTCCTCTCTGGCCATTTTTTTTTTGTTTACATTTTTCACAAGGATCCCCTTATGTCATCCCCCTCAAAAAAAAAAAAAATCTGCCATTCACTGCTCAACCCCAACTAAAACCTATTTACTCCTTTTTATAACCACGTCTGCTGCTGATTTTTTTGTATCTGTACAAATTTTTTTTCTTTGGCAGGCACAAAGCCTTGTATTTTTCAAAAGAGGGGATTAGGAACGTTTGCAAGACAGCAGACAATGCCTAAGTCCCGGGCAAAAAAGCACCATAGTTTATCCAATTTTCGACTTAGTGCCATTCAACTGGTCATTTATGCAATGTCATCCGACCAAACAACATGTTTCCCTTCTAAAAAGAAAAAAAAAAAAAAAAAAAGGTTGGTTAAGCTGCTAGAGGCATAGTCTCTTTTTATTTATTTAACGAAGAAGAAAATCAACAGCTTTCCTTTGGAAAATATTAATTTTTTCGATCACAAGTTATTATCAAATAAGATACTTAAGTCTTTGTACTTAATCTCTTCTTTATTTTTTCCTCCTCCCTCTTTTTCCGAACACAAGAGGGAGTGTGCAGAGGTATCATAAAGCCTGAGTAGTGATAAATTGAAAATATTAGTATTTGTCGTTAGGACTTGGATGATTCAGGGCAAATTTGGGTTCTCGCGAATATCACTGCGGGTGCAGAGGGAAGCGTTCTGGTCGCAAGTACAAACAGGAGTGCACAGAAATACTTTTAAACCAAAATTGTGGTCTAACCAGTCTACCCCTTTCTCCTTAGTCTTTCTTTTTAAAACGTTCATCAGCATATGCCTCATTTCAAATGCAACAAATGTAAATATACTTTTCCCTGCACAGAATTTTAAGTGAATGTCCAATAGTTTCGAGGGCGGTTTAAGTCAGCCTAACAGATGCAAACAGTCTTGGAGCTGGAGTGGCATCTTTCAGTGCCCTAAAAAGATTTTCCATGGGCAACAAAGAAAACTGTCACACCTTTTCCCATCACCGCTTTAATTTATGCTCAGTCGCCAAGTTTTTTTCATATTGATTTCATAATCACTTTAAGGCAGAACACTTAAAATAAAAAAGGGCCTTGAAAAGGAAGGTCTTACAGGGCCAGGGCCAATATGGTGAAAGTGGGGGAGAGAGCCAGGACTGTAAAGATTGTTTTGTAAAGTGGGGTTTTTATTATGCACCGACTCTCTCCGCATTTACTTAACTCTTCACGGGCTGTTGAATAGGTTAACACCCTTAAAGGCCTCTTTCATGTCCAATACCTCGTTTGTTTGTAGAGGAAAATGCGTCTTTAACACATTTCCACTGGGCAAAGATTTAGGTTTGGTTTGTTGTGTTTTTTTAACCCCAACATAAGGAAAAACCCAAAGAAAACTCAACCCTTTCAAGTCTTTTATCACTCGAATAAAAATATTTATTAAGGAGGGCGAAGATCCCCAAATAATCAGCCTTGTAGCAGGAGAATAAAGAAGTGAGATCTCTTCGGACGCGCACCAGAAGCCCTAGGCAGGTTTTTTGATGGCTCTTCACCCCTTGCTCACACATGGGTGCCTGTGTGTGAGCGCACACAGATGCATATTCATCCCCACCTATGTGCGGACGCACGCATTGTTACAGCACCCTCACGACTCTGTGGAGCCGGCAAAGCCCAATAGGTCATCTGTTGTTTGTGCTCTTTGTCTACTTCTGTGCGCACTTTCTAAGTCGGTGTATGCGTGTCCCAAAACATAACTGAATTTAGCTGTGCCCGAATATAAACATACCACTAAACACACAAAACCAGAAAAGTACATTTTTAGCTTTGTGCGTGCAACTGTGGCGCGGGAATGCACTTTTCTCAAAAGTACTTGTTTGTCTGTCTATCCTGCTATGTAACTGCCGGTCTAAGTCGCCAGTTCGGGATAAATTCGTATTTAAATGGCAATGAAAGGAAAATTATTCTGCGTTTGGTGGGGTAGGGGCAGATGGCAGGATGGAGGGGGGATTTCACGTGGGTTCGCTGTGAGTAACTATGTTTTTCCAGTTCACCTTAACTATTGTTCCTGGGCGAGTCATATAACAAAACAAAAGCTGTGTGATCTCTCTGTGGGTTTCTGTGTCTGATTTCTTTCTTTCCTTTCTTTCCTTGCTTTCCCCTCATTACTTAAGAGCTCAGTGGAGGCCCAGTGTGGACTGGTACTCAACGGGCAAGGAGGTGTGATAAGAAGAGGTAAGAGGTTACAAATACTTGCGTCTATCAGTTTTTGTAAACACACATCCCTTTCCATCTCTCCCTGCCTTTCCCTCCCCCACTGTTTGGCGTAGTTTGGATGTACTGCCGAAAAAGTGGTAATTTGCTGTTTGTCAGAAGTACGCTTAGAGCACTTCGCATTTCACAGTCCATTTGCACTTTACAAACGATCTGCTCCTCGGTAGCTCTCGGATACTCCCT